>NC_135371.1:58202500-59452500 GCF_049243985.1 Paroedura picta | reverse complement strand
CTATGGGCATGGCCGAACATCTTGCTAATGTTAGTGCTCTCTTGTATTTGTTGATGCCAGTTGATGAGAAATAGGCAGCTGGTTTTAATATGTGTCTCATGGATGGCGATGAGAGAAAGGCTGGAGCATTTGCTAAGTCCATTTGTCTTTCAATATCTTGTATTTTTTTGCTTGATTATGCCTGGTTTTCACCCAGTCTGAGTGAGAAGTCCAGGCTTCCAAGTTTGGTATTGGTGGTTTTATGCCAACTAGATTGGAAGGGGTCTTGAAAGATCAGAGGAAGAAGCCCTTGGGCTCTGAGCTTTATTTTTAGCCACAGATATAGAGACATGAGACTGATCCTTGCCTCAACTCTTAACATGCTGGTTTTGAGTCATATCATGGCATTCGAGATGCATCTCAGTGTTTGGAGAACAGCTCTCAGGAACTTTGACTGGACTCGCTCCAGAAGAGTAAGACAAGCTGCAGGAGGTCCGAGATTAATTCCGTATAGCAGTTGTGCCATAGATTTGGCCTGAAATAGCTTCAGTGCTGCTGGAACAGAGTGGCCTCCCCTAGTATGGAGGAACTTAATTATGTTGTAAACTGATTTTCCTCCTTTCTCTATAGCATAGGCACACTGGGCTGTCCTGGCACCTGAGGCTTGGAAAATTACCCCCAGGTACTTGAACTTTTGGATCTGTCCTAGCCTGTGGCTGTTAAGCTTCCTGATCCTGTTTTTTGGATGTTTTCTGAAGGCCATTATTTTGGTCTTTTGCAGGCTTATCATTAGTTGCTCATTGTTACAATACTGAGTTAAACATTTCAGGGCCTTTCTCATATCTAACGGTGTTCTGAATAATATTATTGCATCATCAGCATAGAGGAAAACAAAAGGATGACAATCAGCTAGCTTTGGTGGATGGTGTTCAGCTTTGTGCCGATCATTTACTATGTTGCTTATATTGTAGATGAACAACATGGGGGATAGTAGGCACTCTTATCTCATCCTCTTTTGTGTTCTTATTTCTTCCAAAAGATGGTCTTTATTGCATCTAACTCTCAATTAGTTTTTTTTATGGAGAGTTCAGATCAGAAACAGCAAGCATTGGTCAATTTTTGAGTAATTCAGTTTTTCCCATAGTTTGATGTGAGAGATAGAGTTGAGTGATGCCTTCAGATTGACAAAGCCAGCATATAGGGAGATTGTACCCTTGTTACCATACTTTTCCACTGAGTGTTGCATCATAATACAGTGGTCGGTGATAGCTCTTGCTTTTAAGGCCTCAACCATAGGCCTGGTGGAACAGCTGTGTCTTGTAGAGTCTGTGGAACTGTTCAAGTTATGTTATGAACTACCAGTTGCCTTTGTCACAATGGCAGACTATTTTGTCTAGTGAGCTGGAAGCTGCTTGTCAGCATAGAACAAGGAATTACCACGTTGTGCTTTTCTTCCCAATGGAGATGTTGCTGGTTAACACCTTTGAAGAGGTGTATCAAACCTCTGAACAACCAGTTCCACAAGGGGCTGAGAGCAAAAATGAGAAAGCAGTAACTAATGAAAGTAAAATATAAGGGTGATGGCATGATGGTGTAGATTGCAAGCAGCTAGCTTGTTATAGATGCTGGTACTCCTTCTTGTAACATATCAAGGGAAGTGCTATGTTCAGTGTTAGGAGGAGATGCAAAGTTTTTGATTATTCTCTGGGTTTTGTTAGCTTCTAGGGTTCTGGGAGAGAGTAGGTCTAGGTAGGAATGTTATATAATCGTTATATAATTAGTTTAAGGTGACCAGATTTTAACATTGGTAAAGCGGGACACCATTGACCGGGGGGGGGGGTGTCTTGATTATATATATATATATATATATATATTTTATTTATAAATTTAATATAATATAATATAAATTTATTAATTAATTTATATATATATTTACTTGCAGCATAAGTACAATTTGCCAGGTGCCCCCAGATGTCCCTCCAAAAGTGGGACAATCTGGTCACCTTAATTAGTTCTTTGTTAGGGTGCTCCAGGGTGGGAAGGGCTTAAAGCTGCTTGGTTTCTTGAAGAGTTGAGACTACTGTTTTATTAGCTATCACTAGTAAAAAAAGCCCATTGTATAAGAAATGCAATGGGCGCTAGCAGGCGGGGGCAGAGCGAGGGACAGGCGAGGGTAGGGTGAGGGAAGGTCGCGTACACGAAAGAGGAGGCCTTTTGCAAGGGCGGGCGGTGGCAGCGCGGCGTCCTTGTCTCGGCGGCGATGCTGTGGTGCTGTGGCCGGCTGTGCTGTGCTGTGCCTGTCTTGGTCCTGTGGCCTGCGGTGGCGGCGGCTCCTTGGCACTTTCTTATTTCCGGCAGCCATTAGGCAAGGGAGTCCCCAGCAGGCGCGGCGCGCGCGACTTCTGGCGGGGGGGCTCCCTTGGCTCACAGTTGCTCCCTTGTCAGCAGGGCAGGAATCGGCCGCGGGCTGTGTTAAGATGGTAAGAGCTGCAGTGTGTTCTAAAGACTTGTTGGCACTGGGATATGTGGCAGGGAGAGTTTCCTTTCCAATTCTTATTGACAGGTGAATTTATTTATAGTGTGTTTGTTTTGGGCCAGGATAGAACCAGGAAGTAAGTGGATAAAACCAGATTGGGTTAATATTTGTCTTGGTTTATAAAGTAAGGATTTCACAGACCGTTGCAATATATTTCCTTGTGTGTTGCCCAATATATAACCTTTCTAGGAAAGTCTTATGCACATATTTTATTGTAGATGTTGCTGTAAAGATTGCACTGCTTTCTCTGACACCCCCACCTTGACTAATTATCTACAGCAATTTTCCTTCATTTCTTAGTTACGTGACATTCCTATGGCAACTAAAATAATGTTTCATGTGGACATACAATAGGACTAGTTATTTGCAGCTTCCTTTGAACCTGGCGCTCCTAAACACCAAAGTAAGAAATTACTAGGAGACAATATTCTCTCTCTTACACCCCCTCTCCCCATAGGTTGCTTTATTTTATTGATTAAGAGGGTAGAATTTGGACTCCTTCCCTCCCTTGCTGTAAGTCAGTCTAATACCAACAATTGTGGGTTTCTCTATTGGTCACTGTAATGGTGGAGCCCATTAAAACAGTTCTATCTTATTTTGTGAGGAGAGTATTATCTAAAAGTGTTTCTTTTGTTGAACTTAGTATGTACCTTGATCTCTTTTGGCAGTGGAACTTGTTCTAAGGAGCCACTTGACCACCAAACATGCACGTACAGTAATACGTTAATATTAAATATATAACTATAACCTCTTTAATTACCGGAGTACCTCTGGATTGTGTCTCCCCATCATAATTGGACCTGATCCAATTCTTGAGTTTCTGGATTGAGGGAAAGGACCTTCCCAATCTCTCATCAGTGTGAGGTACAGCAGCTTAGGTAAAATAATGAAATTGCCAAGGGGCCTGGAAGAGGGCTAGTGGGTTATGAAGCAAGAGGAGTAAGATGACTATATGTATGTATGTCAGTCAGTCAGTAACCTTTTATTGGCATAAAATATGTATAAGACATATAAAAATAGGGTATAAAATTTCAACAAAATAATAAAATAGGCCGTGGGGTTACATAACCAATCAGATCTTAAAATGATTAAATCTGTACACCGCCCGCGGCACCACGGGCACAACAGACTAAATAAAGGAGTAAGGCGTTCTGGGGCGGGATGTGTCCGGGATGAGGAAGGGTCCGGATTGGACCCTTCCTCATAACAGACAATCGGAGGGACCACTCGGCAGGCGCGGCTGCGCGCGGCTCGCAGTTGCTCCCGGCCTGACGCGAAGTGCCTCTCGCCGCGTCAGGCCGCCGCCCGAGGGAACCCACAGCCGCCACAAGCCTAGACGAAGACACCGCTGGCAAAAAACATGGCCGCCGGCCAGAAGACACCACCAAGGAGCCCACCGCCGTCGCTACAGCCCTCTCACGGGTAAGCCACCTTTCCTCACCCTACCCTCGCCAGTCCCTCACTCTGCCCCCGCCTGCTAGTGCCCATTGTATTTGGTATACAATGGGCTTTTTTACTAGTAAACTATAAAAGATAAAATACAAGGTAGGCAGCATATTATAAAAGCATCTTAGTTAAAACTCTGGCAACTAAAATGGTTACCTCTGGGTCTTTGTCAGAGAGCAGAAATTGCAAGGTCATAGATTTACTTACAGAAGGCTTGTTTCCCAGCAAAGCAACAAAGCTGTCATCCCGACACTGCTCATATAAGGGGCAATCTAACAAAATGTGTGAGACAGTCAGGGCAGCCAGAACCACACGGACAGAGTCTTGTATGGTATGGGATATGGTGGAATCTTCCCTCTAAGACCTTTGAGGGGAAAGCATTCATTCGTGCCAGGAGAAAAGCTCTTCTCAGGGGTGGGACATCAAGAAGATGCAAATATGTAGACATAAAATGCCAAAGAATGCTGGTGAGCAGACTCGAGGCTGGGTAGGTATAAGTTCCTGCTGCTCATGGTCTAGTATTCTCTGTTTAATAATCCAGAAGATACATTTTTCTTCCAGAGGTAGTAGGGAGTTCAGATCTATGCCAATGGAGACTCATTTTTATTCAGTAGCCTGGAACCATCGAAATTTAATTTAATTTATATGTATGTGTGTAGGGTGGGAAGAAAGAACATTAAAAATTGGCACTCCTGTTCCATTGTGCACCAGTTCAGTATTACCTTGGTACTGAAGTAGATTCAAGCTGGTTTTAGTAACTGTTAGGATTCAGGCTGCAAAACTTTTACGCTTCTGGAGACTGGATATAATAAGGTTTGAGAATGCTTTCCACTTTGATTCCATGGCTACAAAATCCTTATGAATGTTAAGGTTCTGAGGCATTTCCCAGAGTATGTTGTATGTACTTGCAGTGGCTAGTGTGGTTTGCTAGTCAATGACACAACCCCCCAAATCAAATCGGTCTAGTTTGGGCTGGTCCATTTCACATCTGCCTGCTTAGAAGTGGGAGGAAGCAGAAGGGAGGGGGCCTGAGATGACTTGCAGCCCTTTCAACCTGACAGCTGAGAGGCCTGGGGAAGGTGGTTGAGCAGGTGGCCATGGACCAATTAAAATTATACCTAGATGAAGCATTGATCCTGGACCCATTCCAGTCTAGAAACAGCATTGGTTGCTCTTAGAGATGATGTCTGGAAACAGCTGGACTGAGGCAGATCAGTGCTGCTTGTGTTGTTAGATCTCATGGCATGTTTGATATAGCAGACTATGAGCTTTTAGCTTGCCACCTCATTGACACAGGGATACACGGGGCAGCACTACAGTGGCTGGTCTCTTTTCTCCAAGGCCAAGGACGGAGGGTCACCATCAGGAATGAACAGTTGCACCACTGCTAATGTGAGGTTCCATGGGGTATGATTCTTTCCCTAATATTGTTTAACATCTTTATGCGCCCTCTAGTACAGCTGGTCTGGAAATATGGGCTCAGACATCATCAGTATGCCTAATGAGCAACCACCCTAGTACTCCACTCAAATCGTTGGCTGAGTGTCTGGGAGCCATGATGAAATGGCTTCAGAAAAGCTGCCTGAAGCTTAATCCCTTGAAGATGGAGATCCTGGGAAGGAAGGGTACAGAAGAAGAAACATGTCTCCCCTGCCTTGATAGAATCCCGCTGACACCATCAAGAACTTGGGAGTGACCCTTGTTGCTTCCCTTACTATGGAGGCACAGGTCACAAAACTAGCTTGCCAAGTGTTTTTCCATCTCTGCCAGGCGAAGCTACTAGCACTGTACATGGCCCCAGAACACATAGTTGCAGTGATCCATGTAACTTGCTCTACATGGGTCTACCCTTGGCCTTGACCCAGAAACTACAACTGGTGTAGAGTGCAGATGCTCGGGTCCTTATGAGGCCCCCATGGAGAGCCCATATGCAGCCTGCTCTCTGACAGCCACGTCTGGATCAGGTTCAAGGTCTTAAGGTCTTAACTTTCAAGGCATTATGTAGTCTGGGTCCTGCATAGCTGAGGGACCACCTCTCCAAATATGTTCCCTAAAGAGCATTACAATTGGCTAATTCCAATTTGTTGTCCCCAGCCCCAAAGTGTGTTTGGCCTCGGCCAAAGCCAGGGCCTTTTCCAGCCTGGTAGAATGAACTGCCAACAGAGATCTGAGCCCTATTGGAGCTACTGAAGTTCTGAAGGGCCTGCAGAATGGTGCTCTTCTGCCAGAAGTACAGTTGAGGCCAACGCAAACACACTGTAACATTAAAATAGGCCTTCCCCCCTGCTCTGTACCTCCCCACCACCACCATCAGAGTCCAGGTATCTGAACACAAAACTCAAGCCTGCAATTTGATTTAGAGGGATGTTTGGAGCAGCTATATTTTAAATGAGAAATTAGTTTTTATTTACTGTTTTGTTATAAACTATGTATGCATGTTTGTTATAAACTATGTATGCATTTGTGGTGGCCCACAAATCCAATACATATTGTGTTGTGCAGAATGGAAAAAATGACCCAGAATTATGCCTGGTCTTCATGTGCAGTAGATTGTAGTGGCAGAACCCTGCAGTGATAGGATGCATAATTTCAGACAGCATGTACAGAATCCCATTTCTACCGCCTCTATTCCCCCCCCCCCACAGCATACAAATAAACAATAAGAAGTAATACATCAGAGAAGACAGGTTTAATACAACTTTATTCCCTGCTGTACTCATTTTCTAATTGGAAGTGTTTTTTTTTTACATAGGAGTGGGGGTTAAAATAGCATTCCAGTAATTTGAATATGGTCCATTCTACTATTAGAGAACTCTGCCTTTACATTTAGATAGGGTAGCTCTGCAGTTATAAGTAACAATATACAACCATGACTGACACTCGTAGCCTTGGATCCTGTGGGAGATCCCCACTGGTAGAAGGTATGTCCTGGACTTCATTCTTACCTGACACAGCCCATAGTGGCTACTGAAGTGATATTTTTGATGGGTAGGGAACCCACAGAAACACCACGAGGTCTACAGTGGGAAAGGACAGTAGATGAAAATGGTCCCCCATTTTTGTCAGGATAAATTTTCTATAGGATTGAATCTGCTGTTTTTCTTCAGCTGACCCATTTTAGGATATAAATTAGTTTTGCTTTCGACACAACTAACCACCAAGAAGCACAAACCAGAATTGCAGAAGGGGGGAGGGGGATTCAAGGAAAAGAACCAAGGAGATGCAGACAGGAATGGATTGGGAAAGAAGCAAAGGAAGTGGCTTACTCCGTAGTTAGACGGAAGCCGCAAGATTATGGCTCCCTTATTCCATCTTGGTTTGAAAGAGAATTTGGGAGAGCAGACATTGCCTCTGGGCTTGTGTGGATGGAATGAGTAGGAAGAGCAAGCATTACCTTTTAATTTTTTTTCTCCATAGAGTTCAGAAGAGATAGATCAGAACAACCAATGTGCTCTTAGGTCCCAGTGTTTCAGTGCTTCTTTTGCTGCAAAGTTATATGAAAATAATATAAAGGTGTATTAAAATGTGAGAGCTGTATGGCTCGCTAATATTTGATTCTATAGCAGTATTAAAATATCACTAATATTTTATTTTTCAGTCCCTTAGAATTGTGCATGAACTATGGCTTTGTTTTTGGCTCTGGGAAAGTCACCCGTTTAATGACTCATCCTGCAGAATGTGGTCACATGTTTTGCTGTTGGTGCTTCCTAATGCCCTATTTTATCCAATCTTTTGATCTAGTTATATAATTGTGAATGAAGGGGAGAAGGCCACTGGTGTAAAAGAGCCGCAGCTAATATTACTAACCTCATTTTACTTGAAGTGCCAGAAATTGTGATTTAACATGGATAGCACATTTTTAGTTTGAGAAAATCCAGGGAGTTAGATTCTTTTCCCATTGCTGGGGCTGCTTATAGAGTAAATAAATGTAATCCTTAGTCTGTGGGCTTGTTTGTTGTGACATCTCCATTGCCACATGCTTCCTTAATGGCCCTCCCCTTACTAGAAAATGTATCAAGTTCAGCTTGTGGCAAGAGAGAGGTCAGCTGTGGTTCAGCTACACTTGTTGCCTGTGTGAATATCAAACAAAAGAGCCAATAACTGTTTGCTCTGTTCATCGGACAATATAGTTCATCCCTTATGTTTTCTTTTAAAACACTTTGTTAGAATAGAGGGTTTGATTTCTTTTATTTGTCAATTGGAACTGGGAGACCAAAACAGACAGAATCTTGCTGGTTTACGAAATAGTTCTTGGCATAGAGTGACACTGCTCGATTCAGATCAGCTTTGTCTTTTTTTTCCCTTATTCTATCCTGACTAGCAGTAACATATGGGCAGTTCTAATGCAATCTTTGTAGCATAGGAACTGTGTCTGCATGGTCCAAGTCCATGTTATTTGAGTAATTTATAAGGTAATATTACAGTTAATTAGGAGGTTACTTGGTAAGTAACCCACATTGTCCTGTAAAGGAACCACATCATGTCACATAGGTTGCACCCAAGTTGAAGACCGGCTTTGAATTGAGCCATTTGTGGTCTATCCAGAGAACATAATTTTTCTAATTATATGAAGTTCTGTACAACATTCATTTTGGCTGCTAGGAGAAAGTGAACAGGTGGTCAGGATCCTTGTGTGAGAAATTTGAGTCCATAATGACTGTCTTCATTTCTTTTCCTACCTCAGTAGACTCTTGTAGTGCAGTTTGTGCATTTGTAACAAACACATCTGTGTTTGTGGCCTTTTCTCCCGATTGAGGGTTCCCACATAAGATTTTGGGGAATCAGGTTGGGTTCAAACTGAAAGCCTTCCCCTCACTTACACAATGTTCCTGGTGTGGCAAGTGTAAAGGCTTTGCTGCTATGAGATAGCTTTATGGTGAGTAAATAGCACATGGAGATCACTGAGGTATGAATTATTGGTAAATAACAAAGATGTTTTATTTATTTACAGGTTGGTTTTAAAGAGCAAATCAGCAGCACAGGTCCCTAGGTAGACTAAGGAAATTTAAGCTAGTTATGGCTCTGAATCCTCCTTAATGCTTACAGGTATAAACAGGCTTTCACTGACAAAGTTGCAACACACATACAAGATTCCACCCACATCATCCTCTCTCTCCCAAGAGTCAGGCTAATGGTATGAGGTCTGCTCAAGATGGGCCTAACAACCTGCTAATCTGTCCTCTCCCAGAAGTAGATTCAACAGCTCTACCACACTACCAGGCTGAGCTATCCTTCCAACTATTTGCTCTTTTTCTGAGACAGACTCAAAACTTATCATTATGTTCTCGCTGAGAAAGATCTGAGTTAAATCCTGCTGTGCTTTCCTCCCACATTCCACCCCCCTTGTGAAAGGCTGTTGGATGCTGAAGCAGCTCTCCCATAGGCTCACCTGAGTGGGGCAAGACAGCTTCCAGTCTGTTACAACATCAAAGAATAATGTAAGAACTATTTGTAGGAAGTGCCTCTGTCTGCTGTGTGAAGGTACAGGATAAGATACTTACAGGTGGATTGGCTGGAAAGCTTCCACATGTCACCAGAACATCTGTATGTTTGTATAATACTGGAAATATTGGCTGTTTAACATCTCTAGGACATAGATTGATGTCTTAGAGGCCAAATGACTAATAATAGGAATAAAGGTGTTGGATCCATTAATAGTGATGACAGATGTGAATCTCTTCCAAAGTGCCCTATGCCCAGCAATCTTTTCCATGGGACCCATATGAACTCTCTGTGTAGGCTGGATTGCTGTAGGGAGAATGGCACAAAATGTTCAGGGAGGCAGTGGCACAAACCAGAGTATTTTCATGAGAAAACCTGGTTTGTGCTCTGGGTTTGTATCCATCCCTAGTCCTTACATCTTCAGATCACTGGATCCAACCTAGGAATCAAGTCTCTGAATTTGGATCCAAATTAGTATGTGTATTTAAAAAATGAAAATATATTTGCTGAGTGCTTTTGTACAACTCATTGTAACTTTTCATTTTCAGACCAGACCCACGAAGCAGTGTTTAGCAGTGATCATGTTCAACATGGTGAAGATGGGGAATGGCAATGCTCTACTTCAACTACCTCATCTCAGAGTGAACAGGCAGAGAAATTGTTGCAGAATCAGCACAAGAGCCTGGCCTCTGAGGACACCAAAAATAAGAGGGCTCAGAAACCTTCTCACATGAGGAGAAACATAAGGTGAACACCAGTGAAAAAAATAGTTTTGGAAGGAACTCTTTTTCAGGCTGTAAATCACCCTCACTGGGTGGAATGTTGTCTGGCTTACGGTGACGCATGCAGAGCTTCCTATGAATGTTCAGGTGGGAAGGAAATCACATTGGTGTGGTCCTTAAAAGGAAAACTATGGGAACCTCTGGTAGCCCAGCTTGGTGTAGTGGTTAGGAGTGCCAACTTGGTGAGCTGGGTTTGATTCCGCACTCCTCCACATGCAGCCAGCTGAGTGACCTTGGGGAGAGGAAAGGGAAGGTGATTGTAAGCTGCTTTGAGACGCCTTCTGGTAAAGAAAAGCAGCATATAAGAACCAACTCTTCTTCTTCTAGTTATCAAAGAGGAAATACTGTTGCTTCAGACATATTAAGCACAAATTGAGAAAGCATATAAAGAGACAGGATTGTGCGGTGATAAGAATGTCACGTTAGGACCAGAGAGCCATGATTTCAAATCCTTGCTAAACTGTAGAATTCATTGGATGATCTTGCACTAGTTACCACTTTTCTTTAAAGATAAGCAAAGAGAGACAGCAAGTAGTGCAAGTTGTAGTCTACCAACTAAGCCTTCCTCAGGGAATTGAAGAAAGGAAGAGGAAGAGAATGTCACAGACAACCTTGAGATCCCCTGAAAAGGGGCAAGAGAAAGGTGTTGCAAAAAAATTGATAATATAGATGTTGATCATTGTTATACGAGCTTATTTGTAGTATCATCATTTGAGAGAATGAATATTAATCTGATGCTCTTTCCTCTCAACCAGCAGCTTCTTTTGATCCTCTAATAAGCGAAGTGCAGCATTTCAACGTGAAGTCTGATATCTTGTTTTCTGGCATGTGTGCAGTTCACAATTGTGGCACATTCTAGACAGGGGCAGGCAAAGTTAGTTATTTTCTTCTGGAATGACCGTTTTATAAGCCATTTACTATCTAGAAGTGGTGTGAGGCTGCATGGACCAGTAAGAGCCCATGGTCTTACATAGGGTCTCCCTGGTTCAGAGAGCTTTAACTAATAGCAGAGATGGAATGAAAGTCTTAATCCATCCCCCTTTGCTTTTTGTGGCAGTCACATAATACAGCTAAGGGCCTTCCTGCACAGCTTTTTGTTCATTGACAAATGAATTAACAGTATCAAAAACCTTATGGAACATTTACGCTGCCCTTTTAAAGAATACTTTTTATTTGTTCCATGGCAGATAGAAGTCATGTTTTCCATGTTTTACTATAGTAAAAAATTAGTTCCATCATCTTGCTCTATTAAGGAAAATCAACATGTTAGTGTATCTTTCAAACTACAAATATCTATGCTTTATTTGGCTAAAAGATTAGGTCTTGTAAGGATTTCCCCTTCTTTGCACAGAGTGGTTGTTGCTATGTGCGAAGTCGTGTCCAACCCATCGCAACCCCCATGGACAATGATCCTCCAGAAACTGTCCACAGAGTTTTCATGGAAAAGATACTGGAGTGGTTTGCCATTTCCTTCTCCAGTGGATCACCTTTTGTCAGAGGTCTCAGCTATGACCTGTCCGTCTTGGGTGGCCCTACACGGCATAGCTCATAGCTTCACTGGACTACGCAAGCCCCTTCGCCACATCAAGGCAGCAATCCTTGAAGGGGTTGCACAGAGACGTGTGCTAAAAGAAAAGAAATGCAAATGGAATAGATGAATTCGTTTTAAAACAATATATTTTCTGTTTGGGGACTCAGAAAACTGCTGCGGGAGGACCAGTTGGAGGCTGTGACTAAGGCTGCCCAGCAGGAGGAGTTAGAAAGAAGGAAACGGCTTGAGCAGCAAAGGAAGGATTACCATGCCAGCATCCCCACACTACCACTTGAGTTTCTCCCAGGTAAGCAGCACAAAGTACTAGCCCAAGCCAAAGAATGGGGACCTAAATCATGATGATGCTACTTTCTATCCTGCCAGCATCTGACACTTGTTCCATTATTCCCCTTAACAAAGGAGGTTTTAATAGTAATTAGCCCTTGATTTGTTTATTAAAATTGTGACTCAAGATAGTTTAAAAATCACAGTTTAAATCTTGCAAAATAAGCCTGCACTCTGTATTCCATTAAAAGCTCTGGCAAATAAGGGGAACATGTACCATGTCCTGAATATTTCTAGACAGAGCCCCTTCCACAAAGTGGGAGCAAAAGGCAGGTGCCTTTTGTAGTTGATGCCAGATGGGCTACCTTAAGTGAGGGAGCCAGGGGCAGCCTGAGGACTGGGACTGGCTCACCAGGGAGAGATGGCCATTCATTTCTTGGCTTGCTGGAACATGTCAGCCAGAGGCTTAAGAAATCAAGCAGTCTTTTTCACAATGTATAAAATCACATTGTCAAAGATAAAATGGATTTGGAGTCTCTATGGTCAAAACTGACTCCTCTTAGCATCTAATGCAGAAGCTGTTCATAGCTGGTTATACCAAGAAGAACAAGAGGGCAGTATATGGAGTGGTTTTGTCAGTTATGTGCTAGAAACTTGAGTGGAAATGTAGGGATAAAAACTTATGTGCACAATTGCTGTTCTTAAATAATCAAGCTTGATGAGGATTGTCATTATTTTATTTGGTATGAGTTGTAAAAAGAGCCTTTATTGACATTAATATTTTTATTATATTTGTATATAGATATTTTTATCATGTAACTGGACAGTACATTTACACCTTTTCCCCCAAAGTGAACCCAAGGTTTCATTCACCATTTTATTTTGACAATAGCCCTGTGAAGTAGGTTAGGCTACAAATGTATGACTGGCCCAAGGTCATCCAGCAAGAAATAATCTTGACCAGGATTGCTTTGACTCCCTTAGTTGTGGCAGCTGCAACTTTCTTGATTACCCAAGATGGTGGCCAGTTTCGAAACACCTAGCTTTATTTCCTGTTGCGTTTTGTTTGCTATAGATGGACAATCCTAGTTTCCATTGCTACTAGCATGAGTGGTGGTAATTTAGGAGATCACTTGGGCCAGGATATTACAATTCCTTCTGTTTATGACATTTCATCTCCCACAATCATCCTGAATCAGCTGGCCAATTTTGAGACTCCTAGCTTTATTTTTTGTAACTTATGTCTGGCACATCAGATGGACTGACATAAGGACTACATTTATTTTTTTTATTTATTGTATCCTGCTGAGGCCCCTCCCTTCCCCAAACCCTGTCGTCCCCAGTCTCCGCCCCCAAAGTCTCCAGGAATCTCCCAACCCAGCACTGGTAGCCTCGATTCTTCAAAAGGCATGCAAGATTAGTAGCTACTCATTTTGAAGAATCACTACAAAAATAATACATTTCCTTAAAGAAGCCTGCTGGTGATCCATGCAGGGAATTTGGAGGATTTTAACTGAGTGATAAAATATATATTTTACTTTATTTTGTACTGTGATGTAATGGACCTTGCACTGACCTGCAAGGCCTGTTTCACCCTGCCCTCTAAGGTTTTCCCAAACCAGGAGGGGCTTTTATCTCTCTTTTCAGCCCCTGCCACCACACTTGCCTAAGTCTAAGTCAGTGAATGAAAACAAGAGAACATTGGTTTTTTTGGCCTGAACTCCTTTTTGATTTCTTACCTGTTATTTTTAGTGTTACTCACACATTATTGTTCACTGTCTCGGTGCAGAGGAGATTGCTTTACGAACGGCAGAAGTTGCTCAGCTTCCTCCCCAAGTGTTAGCTGAAGAAGTCATCTGTTTGGATAGCACCAGCAGTGGTAGTGAGGATGAAACTAAAGGAAGACTCCACAGCATTAAAGATGGTAAGGATGAATGGAAATCTTCTGGCATTGCTGCTTACCACCCCCTTCTGTCTCAGTCAGCTGGATTTTTCAGAAAACTAGAAACTGGATCCTGTAGCACCTAGAATGTCCTTCTGCTAGACTGGAGTCACTAAATTGGAGTGTGACTCTTTTTTGCTAGGTCTTTAGTCAAGGGAGCAAAACTTCCTTCAGCAAAGAAAGGTGTTCCCCCCCCCCTTGATGGAAAATCTTCTCTTGTTGAAGGAAGTCTTTCTTTGTTGGAGGAGGATTTTGTGGAGGGGGTGGGGGGGGTCGTGGAATGTGGCTTAGGGGAAAGCGGTCTTAAAATCCAATCCTATTGGAAATTAAAAATGTGTTGATATTTAGTGTGCATCTTGGATAACTATTCAAGCTGTCTCCAACTTGTTTTTCCAACTTTGTAAGCCCAAGGCATTTTGCATTACAATAAACTGTTTGTTACAATGTACATTTGAATAACTGCATTTGACACTTCTGCTTTACTAAAACACTTCACGTTAGACTAATAAACCTGTTTGCATCTGTAAAACATTGTGTCAGCATTTAAACCCTTAAAATGACTGAAATTACTAAGCACTTTTTATCTGCTGTTCACATAGCATTAATTGTTATTATTAAACTTACTATTCTCCATATACCTACTTAGCATTTTACATGTGCTGATTTGAAAAAGTTCATGTTTTTCTTTTCCCTCCTTTCTAGTGGAAATTAAGCAAAATAATGCTATTTTGAAGGTGAAAAATTGGAAAGCTATTTTGCTGGTGTGTTGAGTAACTGAACTTGCCAGTGTGATATCTTGGATCTTTTTTTCACTGTCAGTATATTTTATAGGTTTTTTTAAAGAGGGAGAAAACAAACTTCCAAATAGAATTTGTTATTATACAGATTGGTGGATGTGCTAACCCCTCACATTTGATTGTTTTGTAGAAGTGATAGAGTTAAGTTCAGGAGAAGATGAAGCCCTCCAAATTGTAGACAGCAGCGATTCTGGCAATGAAGGGGATGAAGATGCTACTGAAGAAAGCAGTGGCGCTCATGTGAATGATGCTTTAAATCAGTTAGATGCTTCGGGGCAAGTAATTGTCAACATCAATCATCCTCCAAATGAAGAGGACATTTACCTGGCTCCACAACTTGCACGGGCAGTAAAACCTCACCAGGTATTGGAGGTTGTGGGTCTGGACACAGAAGGATTTCAACACCTTACCTTCCAGAAGCTTTTTATTGTAGCATTACAATTTATAATACTCAGTCTGTTTGCCTCATAGAACTGTGTGTGACTAGATACAGACTCAGTAAATGTAATTAATTGATTTACACTCAGTTACCTGTAATCTCTTTGGTGGTAATGTCTGTTACTCTTTCTAGATTGGTGGGATCCGGTTCCTGTATGATAATCTGGTGGAGTCCCTGGAAAGATTTAAAACCAGCAGTGGGTTTGGCTGTATCTTAGCCCACAGCATGGGGCTGGGAAAGACCCTTCAGGTTATCTCGTTTCTGGATGTACTTTTCCAGCACATCAAGGCAAAAACTGTCTTGGCCATCGTACCTGTAAGTTGGTGAGACAAAAATGATTGATGTACCGTATTTGCCAATCACTGGGGAAGGCACTGGCAAACCACCCCGTATTGAGTCTGCCATGAAAACGCTAGAGGGCGTCACCCCAAGGGTCAGACATGACTCGGTGCTTGCACAGGGGATACCTTTACCTTTACCTTATCTATTTGCCAATCAAATATAGAACCGTGGATTCCTCAATGTGAACTCAGAAGAAAAAAGGAAATCACGAGGCACACAGTAGTCTTCTCTATGTTTATAGATGAAAAGGTTATAACATAAAGTCTAAATGGTCAAACATATGATCAAACATAAAGAGTCAACCAAAACGGGATCCTAGGTTAAGTGACCTGCTTTCTGTTTTATCTTCGTCAGTGGTTGCTCTTCCAATATACTGTCACAGTAGTAGTCATAGTATCACATTGGCAAAATGCTCATAATCGTCTGGGGATTTCATAAAGTGCCCCGTATTTGCCGTCGTATAAGACTGGGCGTATAAGACGACCCCCCAACATTTTCACTCAAAATATAGAGTTTGTTACATTACATTACAGTACTATGGGCCATTATGGGCAGCTATGTCTATCCCAACTGAAGTGCACCCGGCGTATAGGACGACCCCCCCCCCACACACACACACACACACTTGGAAGCATGTTTTTCAGGGGGGAAAATTAGTCTTATACGCCAGCAAATACTGTATTTATTCATGTAGTGCTTAAGATTGCAGGAGGAGGAGAAGAACTTTTTAGAATTCAGAGGAGGTGCTTATTGGTTCCTGACTTATATTTTTAAGCCTTTGATTCATTCCATCTGTTGGATTGTATAGAAGGCCCAGTTCCCTCAGCCCCCCCTCCCCTTGAGGAACACATGGTGGAATATATTCCTCATGGTCATCCTTAGTGTTTCTCTCTGATATAATTGAGGGTTAGGAGAGGCTTCTTTCAGATTTTAAACTGAATGCATTGTAAATTAGATTGTATCTGGTATAGAAAATCGGTCAATCAATCAATGAAATGTTTACATAAAGTAATGTAAAGTTTGCATATGCATAAAAACATCTGTGGATTTAAATCTGAAAACATTTTGTGTTTTGAATGGGCTCTGGAATTCTACAGTTTTTAATATAAGCACTTTTCCCATTCAGAATGCTAAATGACATGTCTTACTCCTCCCCTCCTTTGCTGATAGGTAAACACACTTCAGAACTGGCTAGCAGAATTCAACATGTGGCTTCCAGCACCAGAGGCCCTTCCTGCTGATTATGACCCAAAAGAGATACAGCCCCGCACCTTTAAAGTTCACATCCTGAATGATGAACACAAGTAAGTACTATTAATATCCTCACAGAGATATTGTGTCCATTTATACACTCTTACGTGGTCAGTCCTAAGGCAGTCTGTAAAATATGCATCTTTGTGCAGTAGATTTAACATTCAGCAGCGATTAAAACTACAAAAATCAGAAGGAGGCTGCTTCAAAAAGCAGGACTTGCTTCAATATTCTATGCTGAAAATCTTCTAAAATTGCCCTGATTTTTATGCTCTTCTAATAGTTGAACCTGACTAAATTTTTATAGAGCTTCCTCAGATGAACATAAGCCTAGAGAAAATAATCACAAAGGTTTCATTCACCATCACCTTATTACTCAAAGAGATATTTGGAAGCCAGCAGTGTTACTTGAAAACAAATGTCAGGTGCTTGTTAAGGCTGAATTTCTCCCTGTGCCTCGTGATGATCTAGCTGGAACTTCCAAATGGTATTCAAAAGTTGCCATATAGAGAGCACAAAAGAGTGGGCATTGGTAAGATCTAGTTGCCTTGCTATGACAAAGGCTAGGGATGGATGGCAATCAAGTGGAACCTATTGCCAGTATTGAAAAGATGGAAAGCAGTATGAGTAGCTGAGGAGTCTACGCACCTTGTTAAGTTGAAGTTTACCAAACTCTACCATGTAAAGTATATCTAAAGTATATTGTTTAATAAATAAAAATATCAGATATTGTTCACTGCTGAATCAAACTTAAGAGTGCAGTCCTACTCAGGTTAACTGAATGGGGCTTATTCCCATGGAAGTGTTTTTAGCATTCATTAATAGAACAGAAATATATGCTAATTTTTGTTGGTTGAATGGTGGTTGGGTGAAGGAGGAGTGTTGGTTCTTATATGCTGCTTTACCCTACCAGGAGTCTCAAAGTGGCTTACAATCGCCTTTCCTCTCCCCACAACAGACACCTGTGAGGTAGGTGAGGCTGAGAGAGCCCTGATATTACTGCTCGGTCAGAACAGCTTTATCAGCACTGTGGAGAGCCCAAGGTCACCCAGCTGGCTGCATGTGGTAGAGCGAGGAATCAAACCCAGCTCGCCAGAGTTGGTGCTCCTAACCACTAAACCATTCTGGTTCTTGTCTTATATATATTTTCCATAAATAGGTATATCTAATTGTCCTGGTTAGTAGTTTAGATGCAGGTGTTTTGTTACGTTCAGAAGCACTGATCATTTTTACTTTTTGGATTTCTGTACAGGACCACAGCAGCACGTGCCAGAGTGGTAACTGACTGGGTGACAGATGGTGGTGTGCTGCTGATGGGCTACGAGATGTACCGTCTCCTTTCGCTGAAGAAATCCTTTGCTACAGGCAGAAAGAAGAAAACAAAGAAGCAAACTGGCCCTGTAATTATTGATTTGGATGAAGAGGATCGGCAACAAGAACTCCTAAAAGGTGAGAGGCTTTTAAAGGCTTTTACTTAAAAAGTATGCTACTAGTACATGCCAGAAGTGGAAGGGACGCCTTCAAGTAAGTGCATCTGCCTGTTCTCAGAAAAGAGACTGGCCTGGTAAGACTCAGGGTGATGAAGGCTGTTTGAGTCCACTACCTTTTATTACTTATGAGTGTTAGTTGCTTAGAAACAGAGATCCTAACTGTGTCTGTATGTGTGTGCGCACGTGTATATGTGTAGAATCTAGACTGAAATGTCTGTTGGCCAGTACTTTCACTAGCATAAAGTAACTCTTTCAGATTGGATTTTATATTTGTTACAGTTTTACTTTACTTTGTTTTAGTAACAAAGAGTTTGACTTCCTAAGTATTTATTTTCAAAATTTGTACCCCACCATTTTGTCTCCCTCAGCCCAGAGAGGTGGTGCAGAATGATACCATGATTGATGGTATCAAAAGTAACTGAGAGGTCCAGGAAGAATTTGACTCCCTATGTCTCTTTCCTGGCACAGGTCATCCACTAGCTTGAGGGGAAAAAAAGATACAAGGGAGAGTAGTTTATTTGACCTTTCAGATCTCAGGGTGATGAAGGCTGAGTCCACTAACCTAGGCCTGAAACCTGACTGGAAAGGATTCAGACAGTCCATCCAGGAACACTTGAAGTTATCCGGCCATCACCCAATCTCCTTGCTTAAGAATGGAATATTTGAGATGTCAGTAGTTACTGAGATCTCCTGCGTCCAGTGTGGGCATCTTTATTAACGGATACAGTACAATCTGTTTCAAGGTTGGGGCAACCCACCCTTTCTCAAGGTGTTACTGTGTTCTTTGGTTGGATCATTGGGAAACTTGTGACATCAAAAAGATGACATTACACTTTGTCAGACTTGAATAGATATCCATGAAACTCATTTGCTCTTTTCTGAACTATTTCCTTTTTCAAAAATGTCATAGTGAGATTTTTGCCCCACTCTTCCCCCTTTCTGTCAGATTAGGAATTGTGGATGGCAGATTTCTATGTGTTTTCCTCTTCCTTCAGGAATTGAAAAGGCTTTATCCCGCCCTGGTCCAGATGTGGTCATCTGTGACGAGGGACATCGGATAAAGAATTGCCATGCCAGCACCTCTCAGGCCTTAAAGAACATCCGGTCTCGGCGGCGGGTAGTGCTGACTGGCTATCCTCTGCAAAACAACCTGATCGAATACTGGTGTATGGTGGACTTTGTTCGGCCAGACTTCCTTGGCACCCGGCAGGAATTCAGCAACATGTTTGAGCGCCCCATCCTAAATGGGCAGTGTATCGATAGCACCCCTCAGGACGTTCGTCTCATGAGGTATCGCAGTCATGTCCTGCATAGCCTGCTGGAGGGCTTTGTACAAAGGTGAGGCCATGTTAGCTTCCCAGAATCTCAGTTTGTGGAAGTGACTCTTTACATCCTATGGGCTGAGTAATGGAACTTTGGGCTTTGTGTTCCTTTTAAGTCTGGCAGCAGAAAACTAACTAAAGAATAAGGCATGTTGGATTGGAAGTTGCACTCATCACTCAGATGAGGCTGAGCAGAGGTAAAAAGAAATTAATTTGAGACCAGAAAGAGTTTTGGCGTATAAGCGTTGGAGAGCTTTTGACTCTTGAAAACTTATATCCTGGAACTCTTATTGGTCTCTAAGGTGCTTCTGGATTCAAATATACGTAGTTCTTTTTCTGCACACTAACAGAGCAACTCTCTGAAACTGGAAATAAATTACTGTGAAGTGAAACCTCAATTTTTTAATTTACATTTTGCCACAGAAATCCTGCCAGTAAGTATATAGAAGTTTGAAGTCCATTATACTTCAAAGGTTTCCTGTACCTTTATTTATTTATGAACTGAGGCTGCTCTGTCCTGTGCTGTATTCCTTAGGAGTAGGGGTGTGCTTCTTAGGAATGCTTGTCAAGAGCTGTATCCCACACATGGAGGGACATCTTCAGCATTAACATTTGGATGTTTGTATAATTGAATATAACTTTGCAGTATAAATAGCAGTATATTTAATAGCCTTTCCAATCCTGGGTTGTGAAAACTTTTACCAAGATGTGCTAATTTAGGCATGGCAAATTTATCTTGAACTGTATAAACATAATCTTATCACAAACTAAAAAACTGAGGAAGTTATGCTTTGATCAATGGCCGTTCAGAGCATGTGTAATCTGCCAAGGAAATCCACTTCCACTTTAGTTAATGTGCTTGGCATAGTTAAGATTTTTTTTCTAACTGTTAAATAGCCATAGCATAGAAAAACCGAAGTCTCGCCTGAGTGTGAACAATGTCTCTTCTGACCTGTTCTGTGTTGCTTCTGTAGGCGAGGGCACAATGTACTGAAAGTTCAGCTTCCCTATAAGGAAGAACATGTCATTTTAGTGCGGTTGTCGAAGATCCAGCGCGCTCTTTACACGGAGTTCATGAACCGGTTTCGAGATGCAGGCAACAGTGGCTGGTTGGGGCTGAACCCCCTTAAGGCTTTCTGTGTTTGTTGTAAGGTGTGTATAAATTGGGGGGGGGGTGTTTCCTGTTCATATTAGGCAGCAAAAGCAGGAATCCCTTATTAGTGCCAGTTTTCAAGCCTTGCCATTTTCCTTGTGTATCTTGAATACCATTTTTTGTGTTGCTTTTAACATCATAATGGCAACGACAAGCAAATTCAGCAAGACTAAGTTCCTGCTGGTTAGTATTACATTTTTCATGAATGCCGCTAATACTATGTTGCAGGGCTTCACTTTGTGATTTATTTGAATTTGAATATTTTTGCTACAGTGCTTTGAAAGCATGAAGATAAAAGCTGCTTAGGAAATCATGCCAATATTAAAAATATGTCCATATATTTTTAAAAGCCTTTATAAAATTTTCAGTTTAAAGGCTTCTAATTTTATTATTTTGAATGCCTTCTTTTGTTCTTGGCATTGCATGTCCCTTGCGGACATTGATTCATATATAGTTTGTGGTGAAATTCTTTTTATCCTGTACTCAGTCTCTCCCCCCCCCCCCCCCCAATTTTGTAGCCTATAATTAGATGGAATAGTTCATCTCTCCCAGGTTACTCACTATAATTACTGTTTGATAAATGGATTTCCAAGGTATTTCGTTGCAAAAGAATACCTTCAGAATAGTAATAAAAATAATTATTTTCAGTCATTTAGACCAGTATAACCATTGGCACTACAAGTAAAAAAATACAAGTAATTTCAGTTCAAAATGTGCAACATATAGCATAGATGTACAGTTGAAAACTATTCAAGAAGCATGACAATAAAAGGTACCTTCAAAATTTTCAAATACTTACAAAATTATGCTTCCGTTCAGATCTGGAATCACCCTGATGTATTATATGAAGCACTGCAAAAAGAGAATTTGGCAAATGAACAGGATCTAGATGTGGATGACCTTGGCACAGCTGGTACCAATTCACGCTGCCAGTCACAGGGAGTGAAAGGAAAATCTGAGAGCAATGCTTTAGTACCACCAATTGGAGAGGCTACCAACAGCAAATACATTCAGGGTATTGGCTTCAATCCCTTTCAGGAGCGGGCCAATCAGGTTGTCACTTATGAATGGGTGAGTAGAAAAGTCACTATTCCAAATGAGATTGTTTCCAGTTCTTTCCCCCATCAAAAAGGAAGACTTCTCAACGTAACACTACAACAATTTCTTATAGGTTTCTTGTGGATTGTTATGGCTGTTGATAAATTGAGCATGTTTATCTCAACATGCTATTCCCCCATGAATATGTTTGTAGGAAATGTTGTACACTGTTGCATGTGAAAATCAGGCATCCCAGTTAGTTCTGAAACAGTTTGTGGAGTGCAGTAATTTTAACTGCAGTGGAATAAACATGCATGCCTAACATCTTTTGTGACAATGTGTACAACTTTCTACACAAATAAGAAAAATGTTCATACATGGAACAACCTGATATAGCAGGGGGATAATTCTTAATCACTTTCTTACTTGTCATAGAGAGCTTCCTGTCCTGCTGCCCTCTTTATTGTGATAGAGTGATTTGTGACTCTCAGTGGCTGTTAGTGCTCTGTAGGCATTTTAAATGGTTTTGAGCAGGTTTCTGTGCTTTTCTCACAGTGTGGTTGGCATGCAGAACTTTAAGCAGACTGTCCGAAGTATAGTCTTAGTAAGATGAACATACAGATTACTAGGGGCCAAGCCCATTGCATTCAGGAATACAACGGGCAATAGATTAGGGGGCTGGAATGGAAGAACTCTGTGGACAGCCTCCTCCTCCCCCCAGGACCTGGTAAGGCTGCAGGCAGCTGTTATGGAACTCACCAGCATGGGCAGCTCTTGTATGGCAGTGATCTGCAGCCTCCAATCCTCAGAGGGAAGTGGAAGGAGGAGTGGGTGGTCAGGGGTGGGAGACAGAAGGTGATTGGCTGGCTGCTGGACAGACAGGCAAGCTGGTTGGAGGAGGAGGCACTCAGGGGCAGGACAGCTGCCCTGAGTGGGTGTTAAGCGCTGAGTGGCTTTAAGCCATGAGACACACTCCTCCTCCAAGCCCTTACCATAAATATTAAGTGGAACAGATGAGCCAAGTGCCAACTGTCTTGAGAACCATGCTTGAATTTGTCTACAAAGCACTACCAAGAAACCTGTGTTTCCCTGACCATTACCACTTCAGTTAAGATGTCTTATGGTAATAAATCTTCAGGTATGAAATACGGGACCGAGGGAGCTTATGAAAGTTTGTTTCAGTCCTTATTTTTTAAAGAATTAAGGCTCATGTTGTTATTGTGTATGGAAATGTTGTTTCTGGGTGGAAGACTTATTTTTGCACATGGGCTACAATACTGAGTGGATTGTCCAGAATTGCCAGGTATTATGTGAGGAAATCTCAGTAAAGTAGGAAATTCTTGCGTGGAAGCAGAAAGGATGCCAGGAAATTTATGAAGTACTAAAAATATCTCACTAGAATTGTACAGAATTAAGTGGTCACATGTGACACAGCAGCAAACCTCTCGTTAGGTACTGAGTATTCTTTTCCCCTACAGGCTAAGGATATCCTTTGCGACTACCAGACAGGAGTCTTGCAGAACTCACCCAAGATGGTGCTGCTGTTTCATCTTGTGGAGGAAAGTGTGAAACTTGGAGACAAAATACTGGTCTTCAGGTAAAAAACAGTATTGCTGTTTGCTGCTTTTAAGTCTTTAATCAATGCTGTTGTGATTTAAACCACTCTGACCATTCTCCTCTCCCTGTATAGTGAGATGGAGTAGTTAGAGTGTCAGACCAGGATCCGGGAGGCCCAGGCTTGAATCCCCAGGCTGCCTTGGAAGCTTTCTGGGGGGGCCTGGGCCTGTGATATTCTCTTGGCCTAACCTAGCTCACAAAGTTGGTATGGTGATAAAATGGGGGAGAAGAGAATGATGCAAGCTGTTTTGGATCCCCTCTGAGAAGGAAGGTGGGGTATAAATGAAGTAAATTAATATTTTCAATGTGTCCCTTCAAGACTGTTGAGAAACTACTGTAAAGTATCATGAAAGTTCACTATCCGGGCTCCATGTTGGGACTGACCAGACAGACCATCTTGCTCCTTGTTCTTAAAGGTCTGCACTGGTTGCCAGTTTGATTTTTAAAACCCTCAGTAACTTAGACCCCATTTACCAAAACTAGCATCACTTCCTGTATGTTCCTTTGTTTAGACTGAAGTTCAGTAGTACCTTAGATACCAACAGGATTTGTTTAGACTGAAGTTCAGTAGTACCTTAGATACCAACAGGATTTTCCAGGGTATAAGCTTTTGAGTCTTCAGTTCTCTTCCTTCAGACCTGGTATGTTTTTCCCACCCACTATCACTATATTATCTGAAGGGACTTCTTCTGAGAGAGGAAGACTGTCCATTTGTGAAAGAGTCTCCTTGTGAAACTAAAGATGCCTCGCGTAATGGAAGAGTACCTGACCCATTTCCCCCTTCAGACAGAGCCATTGAGTAGCTTATCTACTCTACTTCCTGCCAGTGCCTCATGCACATGGTGCAGCTGAGACCCCTGCTTAAAATGGAATACTGGTATTGATGCCATCAACTATTTGGTTGTTTTAATCGTTTTTAATATTTAACTGTCACATTATTTTATTGTTTTTACTGACTGTTGTGAACTGCACCAAGTTGGCTGGGCCAACAGGGGCAGGTTGTAAATTTGATGAATAAAATAAATTTGATGAGTAAATTTGTGTGAAATAGAAAAACTTGTGCCGTGAAATACCAGTCCAGACAAGCTCTTAAAATGTGTGCAAAGCCCAATTGTTCTGCAAAGTTTTATTTTCTCATGGCTCATCTGAGTTGACAATTTGTCTTTGTAGCCAGAGCCTCTCCACATTGTCTGTCATTGAGGATTTCTTGGCAAAGAGACCAGTGCCTTCCCGCCCAGGTGTGGATGCACATGGAGTCCATAACTGGGTTCGAAATGTGAATTATTACAGTAAGTACAGCATGTCCTTTCATCACTCATAGTTCAGTCCTAAACAGAGTTATTCTTTTTTAGGTCCATTAAAGTCAGTGAGCATAGAAAGGTGAAGCTCTGCTTAGGATTATGCTGCTAATGTGGTTGCTGCTGGGCTGACTTTCCTGAAGTGTATCAATTTTCTGCAGTTTCTCATTCTTTGGGTTTCTATGGGCATGGCCATGGTTTCGTTTCTTGGGCATTTTCAGGCTGATGCTTTGAAGTATTTGCAAGATGTTTCCTCAGTTTCAACAGAAGTAACTGGCATTTTCTTACCAAGTACCCTTAATTTTAAAAATATCTATTAATGTGAGGCTATTTTCACCCAATGTGCATTCTTTATGGATATTATCAAGCACTGTTTGAAAGTTGCACATGGCAATCATTCTATTTTGTTGAGTGATTTGAGCATATTGCTACTAGCTTGACAACTTTTTCCTGTTTTAGGACTGGATGGCAGTACTTCGGCCTCTGAAAGAGAGAGATTGATTAACCAATTCAATGATCCCAGCAACACTTCTGTATGTCTCTTCCTTCTTTCCACAAGGTGAGGTGACTGCATGATGAGAAAATGGGATGGGGTATGCGATGGCCTTGTGGGTTTGTTGGGGTAGTATTTAGATCCATAAGCTAACCTTTCACTGTTTGTTGTCTTCAGAAATTATTATTTCAGATGATTTTACATGAAAGGGGTTAGCAGAAATAGCCCTCAGACAACAGGAGAATCACAGATGCAGAAGAACACATAAGGTGATGGTCTACTTCTATAATATTAATCTTTTTTTCTTTTTTTTAAAGAGCTGGATGTTTGGGCGTGAATTTGATTGGTGCAAACAGAGTAGTAGTATTTGATGCTTCTTGGAATCCGTGCCATGATGCTCAGGCAGTGTGTCGGGTTTATCGCTATGGACAAAGGAAGCCCTGCCACATCTATCGATTGGTTTCTGATTATACTTTGGAGAAGAAAATATATGATCGCCAGATCTCCAAGCAGGGGATGTCAGGTAGGCTAAACCTTCCATGCCTTTCCATTGGCTCTGTGTTCATTTCTGTTTGAGTTCTGGAGTCCAATTCTTACTATTGTTTTTAGTGGTTACACAAGTGCAGGTATTTTGAAATGACATAGCAGAAGAAATTTTATTGGAAGAAATGCAGGCGCAGATTAATCAGGAGCAGCTTTTCTATGTTTTGTTTTTTAAATCAGTGTGTATTCTCTCCTTCTAGACCGTGTTGTAGATGACTTGAATCCAGTTTTGAACTTCACCCGGAGGGAGGTGGAGAACTTGCTGCACTTTGTGGAAGAGGAGACAGAACCTGCTCAGCTTTCTTTCAGTTCCAGCAAAATTAAAGAATCTGTTTTACAGCTGGCCTGTATTAAATACCCTCATCTCATCACCAAGGTAAAGGGGTGTGGAGAGAGAATCCTATGGCAGTTACCTTTATTTTGGAAGCTAACTACAAAACAAATCTAAGAACATAAACTATATTCTGGGCGCATGGTACCTGCTGTAAATAGCACAATAGGTGGGAACTGTGCCTTTCTCTCCATTTGGTTGCCACTGAAGAATCTCTTGGGAACTTCTCCATCACTGTTACTGAAGAAAGCAAGCTAAGTTCGTTCTTCTGTTTTCTTCCTTTCCCCAAGTTTCCCTTCTCTTTTCTTATTATGGGTATTTGTACTTTCCCACTGGTCCCCATGTTTTTGGTGCAATTTCTAAAGCACCCTTACAAAGTTTAGCAGTGGAGGTAGTGAGCTCCCCCTCACTGGCAGTGCCTGGACAGATATTTATCCTGGATGCTTTAGGCCATCCTGCTCTGAGCAGGGGGTGGGACTAGACAGCCTGTGTGGCCCCTTCCAACTCTATGATTCTATGACCTTACTTACATTGCAGACCAAGCTATCCAATCATCTATTATTTTAGAGCTATATACAGAAGGCTTTGGGCACCACAGAACTCAACATCTCTTTCTGTTCAGTTCAAACTTTATTACAGTCGTTCAGACCAAGTTGTATGAAGTTAATACATAAAAGACCAAAAGAATATGGTCATTTGATATAATGCAATTTAAAACAGATCATAAAATAGAACTTAAAATTATGCTACTTTAGAGCATCGGATTTTTATGGCGGCAGCACAAAACTTAGCCAGCTAAGTTGTCACCTGGGGGGACTCATCACTTAGCAGCCTCTTTGCTCAATCTACATCATGATGTTCTGGCAACTTTTTAAGGAGTGGTTCAATCAAGTTGCTATGAATGCAGTGGAACAATATATGCTCTCTTGTATCAATTTCGCCACTCCCACAAAAACATTGTCTCAGTGTAAGGGGAATGTTCTTATAGCAACCCTCTACAAGAGCTGAAGGCAACACGGAGCATCTTGCAAGGGTAAATGCCCTTTGCTTGCTTACCAGCTGAGACAGATAAGTGGCAGGGGCCAGAACATATCTTGTTTTAACTGGGGCCAAAAAAGTCTTTTTCTGTCTTTACTAATTCCCACTTCCATAAATCAGCAGGCAAGCTTCTAGCAGCTTTGATGGAATCACTAAATACTGCTAATCCTCTCCGGGAGGGCAAATATCAAATACCAATTATTTAAAGTGGTGCCTAAAGTGTCCCAAAAGTGCTATGTAAATATTGATTGGTTACTGTCAGGTATCCTATTAATGATTGTTGATGTCTGTTTTTCACTTCCTGCTTTCTTGTGGCATTTTTGGTAAAGGGGTGTGTTTTAAAAGATCCTTCCCTGTGCTCTGGCCACAGGAGCCTTTTCAGCATGAGTCACTGCTGATTGATCGGAAGGAGCACAAGCTCACTAAGGCAGAGAAGAAAGCAGCCAAGAGGAGCTATGAGGAAGAGAAACGTGCATCCATCCCTTACACCCGTCCGTCGTATGCTCAGTATTACCCAGCCAGTGACCAGAGCCTGACAAGCATACCTGCCTTCAGTCAGAGGAACTGGTGCGTATTTGGTTTCATTCCATTCTGTTCTTCTGTGTATGGAGGAAAGGCTAGTCGTGATTTATTTTTTTCTCCCATCTTAGCATTTTTTTCTCCTGGCTCTTAAAGTAGAAAGAAGGAGACTGTTGCCACTTCTTAGCCGCTGTAAATAACAGCAGGTCAGAGAAAATCAAGCTAACAGATGGTTAGGTGGGCAGGGCTCACTGGGGGAGTTCAGTTGTCATTGGTGAACCGGTATTCAGAGTACTGAGCTCCACAGGTGCAACGTGAGATTTTCAGAGTACTGTTTACAAATACTGTTCTTGCAATTCTGAAGAAACTGAGTGTTTCTGTTTTATATGTACTTTGTGGCAGATTCTCCCTAGAAATGGTGCAATGGAAATCTATGATTTGTGTTATTACACTGTAAATTTTTACAGTCAAGCACATATAGATTTTCTGGAATGGATACTAGGCGATACAAAACAGTCCTGAGATTAGAGAATAAGAGGTTATTGGCAAGTCACCCAAAACATTACGGTCTCTGTAGCTAAGTTTTGGTTTTCTGCTCCGAAAATACATGCTGAACTAACTTCCCATGTATAAATGTTAAGTTTATAAAATTTTAATCTGTGGTTTTGTATGTGGATGAATGTTGGGATTTTTGTGGGTGTTAATTATTGATTGTTTGGGCCACAATGAAGAACTACTGATTTGTGCCTCAGACTCAGTTTTACCATTTAAAAATTGACAGGCTTGCTTAAATGGATTATTTGCTTTTAAGGCCGCTTTCTGAGAAGTCCTGCTTTGTATTGGAAGGTTGTTCAGGAAAGCCTCCTGGTCCCTTTCACCTGTGTGATTCTGCTCTTCCATTTCTCTTTCCTTTCCACAGGCGACCAAGCCTCAAAGGCGAGGACAGGCCAGTGGCAAGTGTACGTCCTGTTCAGTCCACCCCTATTCCTATGACGCCTCGCCATGTCCCTTTTGGCAGTATGGGCTCAGCTTCTGTTTCCAATCCTGGTATCAACTTCCCCATCAACTGTCTGCAGCGAGCTGGTGTCCTCGTGCAGAAGATTGTCACCACAACAGGTCAGTTCCTTCATGTACTTAAGGATCAGGAAAATGCAACGTGACTTAACTTCTGGCTAGCCTAGAGCAGTTGCAAAATCTGCCGCTCTTGCCATGTGCTAATACAGAACACAGAGATGGCACAATCCCTGCTCAGAGGGCTTTCAACTGCTGTGGGAAATTAGAGCTGTGAAAGTCTACTTGTCAAGGAAAGCATAACGATGCGAACTGCCTTGAATAAGAGGCATATCGTATGGCAATCTTGTGATTTTTAGCTGTAATAAGGTCAGCTAATACAACGTTACTAAGCTGCTGCTTTGTCTTTTCCATGCTGCCTCCTCATCTCCAGCTGCCTTCTGAAACTGTATATTCAACAGTCAGAAATCATATACATCCACTTTCCTTTTCACTTGTTCAGTTACATCTTTGCAGATGAGGAGGACTTCTGTTAAATGGAAGATAGTTTTGCACATTTCCTTAATATTGTAATGCAGCCTTTCTCAACATTTTTACCATTGAGAAACCCCTGAAATATTCTTCAGGTTTCAAGAAGACCCAGAAACAGCACAGATGTGCAGAATATGGTTGGGAAAGCATAACTGTGTACATGCCCACCCAGGGCTCCTCCCCTACCCACCCCCTCCAGGCCCATCATTGGTCATTTCAGGAGGAGGGTCAAGTCAACATGACCATATATGGTCATATCTGTAACATAAATAAAGCCCGACTGGGGTGGTGGGAGAAGTTGGGATTCATCGTTGGGATTCATCGCCTACCTGGTTGGCAATCTGTCCACCCCAGGCCGCATCCGCCTCCAGCTTCTTCCACATGGAAGAAGTGCCAGCCCGCTCTATTGGACTGTCTGCGAAAGGCAAGCCAGCCAGTGAGCAGGAGCTTGGAGGGAATTGGGGAGGGCCTGGGTCAGCGGAGAAGGGCGGGATCCCCTGCCCCTGCCCTGAGAAGTACTGCAGTGACTTTACCAGGCCTCAGTGGGCCTGCACAGGTCCAGTGGGGGGTGGGGGGCGAGGCTAGCACCCATTGTATTTTTTTTACAACGGGCTTTTCTACTAATCACTCAATAAATGTTGGACAAATTTTAAAAATATTTTTAAAAACTAAATAACTCCTACCCCTTGGGGAAGCTTAGGGTTTCATGAAACCCTGTTTGAGAAAGCCTGACATAATGTATAAAATAGCTTTGAATGTGGCTTCTTTTGGCTTCTTATACATAGGCTGCTTAATTTCCAATTACCACAATGAGTTTAACTGTATGTAGGATTGCAGCCGTTGATATTCACACAGCCATGTTTATCATGATATGGCTTTCATGTAATCAATCACCATAGGCATTTTTGTTGCAGACAGAATCACCTGGTATATCATCAAGAAAGCTTGCCTTGTTTCTTGCAAACAAAGGTGTTGTTGCTTAAACTGTTTCTTTGAGAAACCCCAGAATTGTGCAGAATATGGTTGGGAAGCATAGCTGTGTACATGTCCACCCAGGACACCTCCCTTTCCCACCCCCTCCAGGCTCATCATATGCCATTTGACACCCAGCTCTACCTCCTGATCAACGGCCAACCCAACTCCCCCCCAAAAAAACATTTGCCAGATGTTTGGCAGCAGTGATGGCTTGGCTCAAGCAGAGTCACCTGAAACTCAAACCTTCCAAGATGGAGGTCCTGTGGTTGGGTAGGAAAGGCTCAGATCAGGAAGCATGCTTGTCCAGCCTGGATGGTGTGCAACTTCAGGTTGCACAGTCCGCCAGGAATCTGGCCATGAACTTTGATGTTTCCCTTTTTCTGGAAATGTAGACTACCTAATTTGTTCATTCGACATTCTTCACCATGCAAGGCTCAGTTCAGTTCAAACTTAATTACAGTCGTTCAGACCAAGTTGTATGAAGTTAATACATAAAGGACCAAAAGAATATGGTCATTTGATACAATTTAAAACAGATCATGAAATAGAACTTAAAATTATGCTACTTTAGAGCAGTGGTCCCCAACCTTTTTATCACCGGGGACCGGTCAATGCTTGACAATTTTACTGAGGCCCGGGGTGGAGTGTTAGTCTTTTGCCGAGGGACGTCGCCACTGCCGCCTGAGCCCCTGCTCCGCTTGCTTTCCCACTGGCACCCCTGACTTCCCACTGCCCACTGGGGGGTGCTGCCAGCAGCCACGCCAAGGGGGAGCCCTAGCCATGGCAGCCGCTGGAGAGCACCAAAGGTGAGCTGGCATCAGAGTGGCAGGGCAGCCCCCGAGGCAGCAGCCAGGGAGGAGTATGAGGAGGAGCTGCGGCCCAGTACTGACTGATCTACGGACCGGTCCCGGTCCCCGGACCGGGGGTTGAGGACCACTGCTTTAGAGCATTGGTTCCAACCACCGGGCCGCAGCCCTATGCTGGGCCGCGAAGGCCCCAGCACCAGGCCACAGCTCCCTCTCCCTGCCTGCCCCACGCAGTGAGAAACTTCCCAGGCCACAAGCAAATTGGCCAATTAGCTTGTGGCCCGGCAAGCTTCTTTTTGCGGGAGGAGGGAGAGAGGGAAACGCGGCCGCCGGCGCAAACGCGCATGTGCGGCAGGTCCACGCATGCACGTTTGCACCATGCATGACCGCAAACACGCATGTGCTGCAGTTTCGTGCATGCGTGCATGTGCTGCGCATGGCGCAAACATGCAAGCGCGGATCTGTCGCACATACATGTTTGCGCATGGGCTGTCATGCATACGCAGTGCCCGGATCGCCCTCCCCCCCACCAGTCTGCAGCCTAAAAAAGGTTGCGGTCCACTACTTCAGAGCATTGGATTTTTATGGTGGCGGCACAAAACTTAGCCAGCTGAGTTGTCACCTGGGCTACTAACACCCTATCTGGCCCCAGAATGCCTGGCCACAGTGATCTGTGTGATGGTCACCTCCAGATTAGACTTCTGTAACTCACTTTATGCGGGCCTACCATTGTCTCTTACCTGGAAATTGCATCTGGTGCAAAATGCAGCTGCTAGGGTTCTCACTAGAATACCTTGGGGAGCCCACATCCAGTCAGTGCTGAGGCAGCTGCATTCATTACCAGTTGAGTTTCTGATCCAGTTTAAGGTATTGGTTTGGACCTTTAAGGCCATACACAGTTTGGTTCCAGCATATCTGAGGGATCACCTGTCTTCCTTTGCCCTCTGGAAAATTCTCCACTTTTTGATCAGGAATAGGTAGGTTGACCCCAGCCTGAGAGAAGTCCGCCTGAGCTCAACCATTTTTTGTCCTGGCCCCTATCTGGTGGAATGAGCTCCTGGAAAAGCTAAAGGCCCTGATGGAACTGGCTCAATTCCACAGGACCTGTAAGACAGAGTTCTTCCAGCAGGTGTTTGCTTGAGGCCAGGATAGTGACAATTGCCATCTAGGGTTCATCCTCGAAAGCTTGATGCCTCAAGTTCTCACTCAACCAGAACTAGTTGCAATTGATATTGTGTTTTAATTCTGTATGATGATGTTGTAGTAGTAGTAGTAGTAGTAGTAGTACGGATTTCTATGCCACCACTCCTGGGGTCACTGGCTTACAACAGCTCACAACATCTTTAAACCGCCCGTGGCGCCATGGGCGCCACGGACTAAATAAATGGTTAAGGGGTTCTAAGGCGGGATGTGTCCGTGATGAGGAAGGGTCCGGATACTCATACAGCGGGCTTGATTACTAGTTTTAAAAATAAGATAACATCAGTAACTTTAAAACAACTCATAAATAACCTGACAACATCATCATACAGAATTAAAACACAATATCAGTTAGTTAGTTAGTTAGTTAGTTAGTTAGTTAGTTAGTTAGTTAGTTAGTTAGTTAGTTAGTTAGTTAGTTAGTTAGTTAGTTAGTTAGTTAGTTAGAACATCATAACACTATCAAGTAACAGTTTACAACACACCATGAATAACAGCAACACTGGGGAGATCGAGTTGTTCAGTCATGGAAGGGCATCTGAAGGGGACCCCCACAAATGTTCCGAGTCGGTCAGCCTCAAGCAAATGCCTTTTGTAGGCCCTGAGGAATTGTGGAAGTTCGGACAGGGTTCTGATCTCTTCAGGGAGCTCGTTCCACCAGGTGGGGGCCAGGACCGAGAAGGCTTCGGACCTTGTTGAGGTCCAATGTGCTTCTCTGGGGCCAGGGATCAGCAGCCAGTTGGAGGTGGCGGAGCGTAAGACTCTTTTGGGGGTATAGGCATGGAGGCGGTCTCTCAAGTACACTGGGCCCAAACCGCATATGGCCTTAAAGGTGATTACCAAAGCCTTAAGCTTAATCCAGAATTGAACTGGGAGCCAGTCAAGTTGTTGGAGTATCGGCCGGATGTGGGATCTCCATGATGTTTTGGTGAGAATCCTGGCCGCGGCATTCTGCACCAGTTGTAGTTTCCAGATCAAGGATAAGTGTAGGCCTGCGTAGAGCGAGTTGCAGAAGTCCACTCTAGAGGTGACCATTGCATGGATCACTGTAACTAAGAGAATGAGATCTATGGAATCTATTAAATTACAGAGGGGTGGACAAGAAGTCAATCAATATAGCCATGTTACATAAGAAGGGATCCTTTCTGGCCCAGAGAACTGTAGGAGGAAGACGAGAAAGAGATGAAAGGGAGGAGGCTGATCTCAGTAGAAAATGAATATGACCCTTCAGATGCATTCTCTAACACCAAACTTTCTTTCTGGCTAACTCATCATTGCTATTTGTCTGGGCTACTGAATATTCATTTTCAGTTGTTAACCTTCCACCCCCTTCACTCTTTCAATACTGTTTCTTCTTGCAGCAGCGGGTCCAGGAAAAAGTTACACCCCTTTGAGTTCTGTTCTGTAAATATTTGCAGTGTGAGAATGCTGTTTCTTCCATTTCAGATATTGTGATTCCTGGCACAAATACTTCCACTGATGTGCAAGCAAGAATCAGCGCTGGAGAAAGTATTCACATTATCCGTGGGACTAAAGGTAATGGAGGTAACCTTCTGCTTTTGGATTGAGGAAATATAAATGGATTCTTCAGGTGATCTTTAAAAGTGGAAATGGGGGAACAGAGATAAAGAGGAAGCTGTGCTCGAGAGATGTTAGCAAGACCCTTTATTTACATTAAGTGGCTTTAACACTAAAATTTCCATATAGTCTAGATCTACAAGGATCTCTCTCATCACCAGCTCCTTCCCTCCCTCAGACTCACTTTCTGGGGCGGTGAACAATAGGTCAAATTGCATTTGAACAGTAAAACTGTAATAAAAACAATCAGCGAGTTTAAAATCCTCACTTGGCTTCAGTCAGGAAGCTTTAAGTGGCCAGCATCACCATTTTATCCTGGAAACTGAGCAAGGAAATGAGATATAGAACAGGGGACTTTAGTTTGAGCTGAGTCAGCCCCATCTCCCTTTTGGCTGTCACTTGTGCTTCTCGTTCCACTTTCCAGTTCCCTGATTAGCATTCCCTTTGGTTTACTGACTTCCCCACAGATAACGTAGACATACGCAACCCAGTATTCAAGCCACTCTCTTGGTCTTCTTAAGAGATCCACTCCCCAGAGCTCTCTGCTAGTCACATGTGTGTAGGTACCTGACTTGCATAGATAGTGCAAGTCAAGTTCCCAGGAAGACACCTTCATCCACCCCCACCCTTCCCTGCTCTGACAATTCATCAAGGTTGCATTGGGATGTGAATATATAATTGCACATATTTTATTTACTTTGTTCACACCTGGCATTACTCCCTAATGGGTACCCAAAGCATTTGACATTGTTCTCCTGCCCCCACAATCCTGTGAGGTGAGTTATGCTGAGAGAAGGTCACACAGCAAGCTCTTGTGACAGAGCAGGGAATCAAACAGAGTTTCCTAAATCTGTATTTAGCATTTAGGTCAGTGTAAAAGTAACAAACACATATGAGAAATACAAGGAAATTATTTCTCGGACAACCTGAAATCATAATTATCCTTTAGTATTTATTAAATGCTAACTAATTGCTAAGCACATTCCAGCAAACAGAAGTAACCTTGGCTGTGCCCACACGTTTACCTTCTGAAATCACTCCTTGAGAATTTGGTTAATGCTGCTGAAGCTCCTGATATGTAGATTTACATGTGGAAAGCAGTAATCTGTAACACTGATGTGGCTCTTACTTAATAAGACGGGAGTTTCCCCAGTTCAGCCTACAATGGCCATTTTGCTTCTACCTGAGCTCTCTGCAGCCATCCTGTCATCTTTTAAGAAATGGTTGAAGTTCTCCATCTTGTACCCATCTGTTTCTTAGGGACATACATCCGGACCAGCGATGGGCGGATCTTTGCTATCCGAACTAACGGGAAACCAAAGGGTAGTGAGGATCATCGCATGGTTGCCTCAGGTGAGGGACTTGGACTCTCTTTTGGTGGATTTTGCTCAAAGGCTGTCATCTGGGAGATAATGGGTTGAATCCCTTCTAAATTCCATTCACAGAGGTACAGCTCCCCAGCCTCCTTCCTGTGGGTTAAACCTAAAATGACCCCTGGGGGGATGTGTTGAAGGTTGCCGTAACAGGTGGTAAATCAGTAACATCCCCGCAGACTTTTTCCATGGGATCCAACCCAGTGTTCTTTTTCCTTGGCATTGCTGATGTGATGTTGCCTTGAAAGTCATGTTTCCTTTGCTGCCTAGTAGTATAAATTGAGGATCTGATTCCAAATTCTCCTGTGGCAGCCCATCTTTTCCCCACTTCCCACTTCACTTAGGTTACTCCCTTAGACTTACTATTGTGGTCTGTTGTTCGCAGGTTCCCAGGGTCCAGCTCTTGAATCCACAAGCAATGGGAGGCACAACGCCTCCTCACCCAAGCTTCCCAATTCAGAGGAGATCACTCGGCCCATCTCCCCTGACAGCCCTGAGATCATCAGCGAACTGCAACAGTACGCCGAGGCTGCCGCCGCCCGAGAGTCAAGACATAACTCTCCCAGCACCAACACTGCGCCCGGACACCCCGCTCGGAAAGACAGCGTGCCCCCCTTAGTGGCTCGTGGAACTGACCAGCGGGCGGGGGCCCATTGTTTGGCGTCGTCATCCTCTTCAGCCCTGCCAGCCACAAGCCAGCACACTGACAGCCATTCAGTGCTGGACTTACGAGGCAACAAGCGCAAGTCGACATCACCATCTGGCCCAGAGGAGCAAGCTCACCCGCAGCAGAAGAAGCGTCCGCTCCCTACCGCCGTTCAGCCATATGAAAGTGGGTACCCTGTCTCCGGTGGGTTCACCATGCCCTCTGTCCCTTTAAACCACAACCTAACCCACCCGTTTGCTCCCCAAGCAGGCAACTCCTTGTACATGGGCACCGGCTCCTCCTATTACCAGCTGCCCAGTTTGCTACCAGACCCTCATCTGGTGTTCCCTGTGACTACTGACCCTCTTCTGACAGCCGGCACCGCCAGTCCCTCTGCTGCTACCTCAGCCACCGCCAGTGTCCCCTCCTTCATGTTAAACCCCTCCATGGCAGGGATGCTTTCCAACTACTCTCTGCCCTTCACGCAGTCACTCCTGCCTGAGCCCAGGATGTTTGCTCCTTTCCCGGCCCCTGCCTTGCCCAGCAGCCTCCCCAGGAGCATGGCAGCCGCCTACCCTGGCTTCATGTCCCCACATTCGGGATATCCAGCCGGGGGCCTCCTTCGGTCCCAGGTGCCTCCGTTTGACACCCATGAGGTTTCTGAGGTGGGCTGCAGCTCCAACGACGAGGAGGACAAAGACGATGATGTAATAGAGATCACAGGAAAATAACAGGCTTAGTTTCGGTTAGTGCTCAGCTCAACCCGGAGGCAAAGATTCCTTACTGGACCTTTCTGGGGGGTCAGGGTTTTGCGTCCAGGCCACAGCAGAGGTGGAGGAGGCTGGGAAGGAAGTGGCATTTTTAGTTGTCAGAGATCTGTTTTAGTAGGGGAATCTGTACTGAATGGACATCCCACCCCCCTCACCGCCAAGGAATGGGGAAGAGGATTGGGGTAGGAAAGCATCGTTGCAAACCATAGGAGTGCCTCCTTGACTTTCCCTTCCATGCTGTCTGTCTCTGTTGTCTGAAAGGGAGACCTGCCATTATGTTTCAGTGCCCTTTATTAGGCCTGGAGACATTGGATTAATAATTTTGTCTGTGGAATAACTCTCACACACGAACTGCCTTATCTGTGAAAGTTCATTGCCCCGTGGTAATAGGGGGTGAGTTTGTGCCCTAGGGTACACAATGATTAATTATTATTGTTGGGAGGGAGGTGGGGTTGGAAGGAGCAGGTGATGTGTACGTGGGAGGGTATGGGAGGGGCAGGGTATATGTGAAAATCAATTTGTCTTTCATCCTTCTGAAAACTCAAGGCAGACCAGCCTGGTGGGCTCTGCCAGGCCCTCATTGGGTGATGACAGGAGTTGGGGAGAAGCAGTGCTGAAGTGCAACTCTCCCACCGCCGCTGCCGTGATCCCCCCCCAAGAGAACCATTGGAAGGCAAGGACCTTAGTAGGTTTGACATCTTAAGCAGGGCTGGTTAGGACCTGTATTAGTAGATCTTGCTTGGTGAGGGAATTGTGAGGGCACCCCCACTTTCCTTTCCAGCTTTTTGTAGTAATTACTCTCCTTCTGCCATCTTCTCCGTTGCTGAGAGGAGTGCCCTCAGGCTTGACTGATGAAAGCTTTGCTGTCAGGCTCCTGTGAACGGCAGTGAGCTGAACTGTAAGAAGGAAGGTGCTTGAGAGCCTTCCTGCCTGAATTTTCATTGACACTGTGATTGGACTGACCTTCTCCTTCCAATTGAACTTCCTTAATTCAATTCCAGAAAGCCAAGTGCTCAAGTTGAGTTATTTTTTTCCTTTTCCATTTCTTAATCTATGGCCTCTACCAGAAGCAGTGGTTTTTTGCAAGATGGCTGGCATGTGAAAGAAATGGGAAAACCTAAGGAACTGCTTGACCAAAGCAGAGGCAATATGCAGGACCAAGAGAGAACACCCCCCTCCAAGTCAGTTTCTGTGTTCCTTCAATGAATAAGGCATCAGTTGTGTGTGCCTTCTTTGGGGGTGGGGTGGGGTGGATATTCCATGGAGCTGTGCTTAATCTCTTCCTAATCAGTTTCTGTGAGGCAAATGCTAAGCATCGGTTAAGATTGATGTTGGGGTGGTTCTCTCCCATCTGTGCCCCATCTATTAAAGAGGCTGATTTAGATGAGCAAGCCCCCACCATTCCAGTAGATCCATGGTGAGAGAGGTTGTAAGTTGTTGGGGAGGATATCCTGGTAGAAAGGCTCCGTTGTTACAAAGTTCTGTTCCAAGCTTCCCCTGTTATGCATTATCGCAAAAGTCTGCATGGAGAATCTCTTGCTGTTGTGGATGGATTAATGAAGAAACCAGGTTGTGCCAGTTGTGCAGAAAACCCTCTGGCAGACTTGTTGTCTGCTGGGGGAATACGTGCAGAGCGAAAGACTGTGCTTGGTAATTGATCCTCCTTGTTCCAGCTTCTAAGTATTGCTCCTTTAGGGTTTCCTGCACATCAGTGGAATGTTACACTTGGCAAAGGGGAGGGGGGCAGCATTGCCAGAGCATTGTGCTAAACAAGCCTTTCCGGGACAGCGGTTCTGGTCCTGTTCTCACATTACCTTTGCTACACAATACCTGCTGTACTTTTGCTACAAAGAGAGTAGTTCTACTGCTGCAGTTAAAATTGCCCCACCCAAGCCAACCTGGAAGCTACTTCTCTCTTGCGCACAACTCCCTAGTTGTTTAAATGCCCATATAAAGGCACGAAGGCAGCCACTATGTCACAAACATCATGTGAGAATTGGGAATTTGTCCAGACCATTAAAAAAGATACAAAATCTCTTTGTTCAAGAGGTAGTGGTGAGGTGTTCTGTTTATGAATTGGAGTTGATTCTGAAAGAAAGTGCTCTCTCTCTCTCTCTCTCTCTCTCTCTCTCTCTCTCTCTCTCTCTCTCTCTCTCTCTCTCTCAGGGAGGGGTGGCGTATGCATATATGAATCATTAAAACAGCATCTAATGTTGGGGCTTTCTAACTGTCTTTCTCTGTTTATCGGACACTGTCTGTCAGACTTAGCTTCACCATTCATAGAAGCCTTAGATTTACCGTTAGCTATGCAAATTACTTTAATTATTTTAAAATAAAAACATTAAAATAGTGCTTTCTTCTTTAACATATCCTAGGAGTTGAAAACCGAGGGGTTCTGAGCAAACTTCTGGACAACTTGTCTTTGGATGCACCATGGGAATAAAAAAACAAACAAACACAACCCCCCCACAAAAATAACAAAGCATATTAACTGATGGTGTCCATTCGCGTTTCTCCAAAGACTTGGCCATGGTACGTCTGTGAGTCATGCCCTTTTGTGATTTGTATGTGTCCACCTCATACAAAATACGATGACACTGATTGTATTGCAAATTCACTCAGATGTCTTTTGCCACCCTGTAAGTGGACACAAGAACTGAATATAGGCAAGGCGTCAGACCCGCTGTAGCTTAAGCAGTTTTTTTTTTAACAGAAATATGACATTTAGGTGTCAGGCAGATGAAGTCCTCAGTTGTGTGTTGTTTCTGGCAGCACAGTTGATAACCTGAGGTATCCTACTGGCTCCTGTCTTAACTTCCGTTCACAAGACAAGCTAACATGCTCTGGGTGTTACTTCAAACAGTGCTTCTACCTAGTTCTCTTTTTCCCTTGCAAAATGTATGAAGTTTCAGGAAAGTGGATTGGACTAGGCAGGCTTGTTGCATGTTGAAGGGATTAGATTCAGCTGGAATTAAATAAACTTGGCACCATAACCATCTTTTAAATAGGAATGGAAATAAGGTAGTTACTAGCAGTAGGAAATGGTGTACATCTGTAACTTACTACTCTGGCCACTGGATGGCAATGTTGCATAACATGGAATATTTAGGCTTCGAAATGCCTTATTGTGAAAAAAATGGCTTTTGTATTTGATTAAGAAAGCTATGAAAAATGTTAAGTCTATCTTTGTGCACCTCTCTCTCTCTTTCTCTGACCCTCTTTCCCTCCCTTTCTTCCCCTCATCTGACTTTCTTATGTTTGTGGGATGCTAATAACATTTGCACCACTGGAAAAAAAATATCACATCCTTATTCTCGGTTGGCAATTCAGTCAAACATGCCACTTTTAATAAACTTTGGAGAGAAGTGTCTGTTGGGACAGATGCCTGTACTTCAGCAAGTGCCTGAACTGGGGTCTCTTTCCCACCCTTAGGGATTTAAACTCATCTGTCTCTGAGAATTTAAATTGGTGTTCCCTGGCATGTGCCAAGCAAGGGTCCCCTTGCCTAGTGGCGAGGAACACGACATGCTTCTGTTCTGCACTCTTTTTGTCTTAACTGGCACACAGCACCCTCCCTTCTCAAAATAGTGCCACTCTTCCAGATTTTCACACTCATTCAAGATGCTCTAGTTTTCAGCAACAAAAGGGTGTGCCTTGTTTTTGAAAGACAAAATCCTGAATAGGGAGCTGGAGTCAGAATTACTGAGTTGCTTGCAGGTTTGGAAGGTTATTGTCACAGCAGTTGAGAAGCCACTCTGATGACACTTGTTGCTGGAAGTTTTGGAATCCCCCAGTAGCCACTGGGAGTCCCCTTCTCCTTAATTTCCAGTAACATTTCTGTCTTGGGCTGGTTTGTATTCCTGAGTGAGCTACTCGGGCCTCTCTCTAACTTGTCCTGCTATATTTCAGATTCCTGCAGAACAGAGGAGATTAGTCTGTATGTAGCTTTTGACTGGTACGAATATAGAGTCAATGCAAGGCCTTGGGGCGCTGAGGGGACGGTTCCCTGCTCTTCCCAGCCCTAGAGCTGGAGTCATAGCAGTGGGGCTGTTCTTTTCAGACTATCACTGCAAGCTATTTCCCAAATACTGTTAGAATTTCAGCAGTGGTTTTAGAGCAAAGGCGTCGTACAGAATGAAACTGCTCCCCTGCAAATGGTAAGGGGAAAGGTGTGACCTTAAACTGTGATGTTTCCCAGCTCCTCAGTTTCGCTACAGAATTGGGCAACAAACATTCTGAAGCTGACGAAAGTTTTATGTGGACATATGTCGCCTGTGATAAAGTACCTTTCTTTCCTTTTGACAGGGACAAAACTTGGTGACTTCTCCCTTGCCAATTAGACATGTGTGTATGCATGCTATTTTCTGGACTTTGTCTCTTTGTCACACTCTTATATGACCAAGTGATGGAGCCCAGGGCAGGCAGGCTCAATACTCACATGGCTCCTATTAAGTCTGATGGGACAAGTAAATAAGCTGCGATCTGGAATGCAGATAAGGGCCAGGGACTGCAGTCCTCCTGCCCCAGCCAGTGCTGCCTGGAATCCCTGCAATATATGGGCCTTTTCTGCTCCCTCATAATGCTGGGCATTTTGCTGATTTCAAAGGAAGCTGACTTGTCCTGCCAGTAAATGATTATGAAATTGAATTGCATCAGTGCAGATGTTCCTGGGAAGATCTTGTAGCAGCTCAATAAAACCTTACATGTATTTGCACTGAAACCTGAGTTGATCTGTCTAGGCACTGTAGATGTAAATGAAATCAAAAAAGCTTGATCTGTTACCCGCTGAACAACAGACATATCCATCAGTAGATGCACAAATTCTCTGGGTTTTTTTTTTCTTTTAACATTAAGTCATGGTAATCCCAGTTTGTTGGTTTACCAGTAGGACGCTTAGTCCTGGGGAGATCTGCTCCTTTTTATTCAAACAGAAAGAGAAGTCATTGTAAAAGGGGAGGATACGGCAAGTTTAGAAGAGATTGGTAAGGAGTAGGAGTAAAGAGCAGAGAGAGAAGGGGGGGTATTTTTTTGTACTCTGTAATAAAGTAAGACCACTAACCACTGCCCACAGCTGCATTGCTTTTTTGGTCTTAGATTGTCAGCTTCCCGGTTTGTGTTCTGTCCCTCCATAAGATCCATTTGTACAGGGAGCTGAGTGAATCCAGTGGTTTTCTTGATTTGTTTTTGTTCTGCCCTTTAGTTCGTGGCCTGTCTTTTTTGTGACTGGAAAAAGGCATTTCCGTAGCAGGGTCAGTTGGTCGGCTGGTTGCACTCATGGTCATGTGCTTCCCTCATCTCTCTGTCTAATGGGACATGCTCACCCAATCTCCCAGAACAGAGACATTGATCAATTTTGTTGTTTATATGATGTATTTATTTTTACTTGTGTTTCATGTCATTTTTTAAAAAAAATAATAAATTGTAAGTTGGTATAATGCCTATCAATTCTCTCTTCTTTTTTAAAAATAAACTTCAAACATTAGAACTAATCCAGTGATCTTGGTTTGGAATGAATTTGACCTTTGTTTTCAAGTTCATAGTGTTTCTTACACAAAAGACTACACTTGGGCTAGAGTGCCTTGTTGAAAGCAATGGGCATCTTATTGTTCCATTGGTCTCAGTGGAAACTTTAGTCATCTTCAACTTTAGCCGGATGGAGGCCTTTGTCATGTAGAAGCTGAAGGTTAGTGGATATTATAAGTGGGGAAAGGTTAATTTACTCAATTCTTCACCCTTGATTCATTCATATATGACTGGGTAATGGAACAGCCTATTTGTCAGGGAATGGGTATTATCTCCAATTCTAGCCCCTTTTTCCTACTTCAGAATTCAGTCTTTTCTTTAGTGTGTTTCTTGGTAGCTTGTTGAAGTAACTGGAGAATTAAGTGTACATTCATCCTCAAAACATTGAAACACAGATCACATTAGCCTGATAAACATCAAATCTGTATCCAAACCATAAAACAGTGCTGACTTCTAGAAAATGGTTTTTATATATGTGGATTTTCTGATAAGGAACTTTTACAAATTGCAGAGAGTTTTAATTTCTGCACAGCTCACTACCTTCAGATGGTCAGTCTCACCCTGCCCTTGTTTCTTGGCATAAGCTTTTACACAGCATGTGGTTTGACACTACAGGATACTAGCAAATTAACGGTAAGTAACTTCTGCAATGCTTCCAATTGGTCAAGGAGGAGGAACTGTTTGATTGGCAATACAAGGAATTAATGGGATATATGCATTGGAACAAACTGGAAACTTGACACCAGTCATGGTTCAGTGAGAACCAGTAAGGAAGAGTGCTTCAACTGGATACAGCTCTGGTTATGTGCTCTTTGAAGCAAAGAAGTATGGCAGGTCTTCCACTGGGCTCTGCTGCTGGTCTTAGTCATGGCTGAGTAGGAAGGGAGCCAGGCCCTTTAATTCTTGCAGGAGATGTGACAAAATTCAGCGGAGTTGAACTTGAATGCTTGAAAACCCAGATAATCTGTATAATAGTATTCTGGATGTATGACCATCCTTAACATGGTCAAATAGAATGGCAGAAATTTATAATACTTCCATGTGCAATTGCCCAATATCATAAGTCTTCCAAATTCACCAGTATCAAATACACACTTTTAAAGATGTTATTAACTTGTTAAAATGTTGCTTCATTTTTTCTGGCAGAGACAAAAAAAGTTTATTTGACACATCAAAATGACAGGTGAGTACAAAAGTGTCCTAGTTCAACTGCAATACCATCTATAATAAAATTTTATTCCAAGTTAGCAGCAGTCAGTTCAAATTGTAACAATTGTTTGCTGAGGTAGAGTTCTGTCATGTTAATACTATGGAATATTGAGTTTCTCTGAAACTATCTGCCAATTCTGAAAATGGTGTCTCCTTGTTAAAAATGTTTGAATAGAATATCAAAGGAAAAAAGAAAAAGAGCTAGCATATATCTGCCATGGTGTGTAAGGTCCAAAGTAGGAATTTGGGATTTTTTGGATGAGGATGTATTAGACCCTAACAGATTTGGGATTCCTGAAATAACCCAAATTATAATATTGGTATAGTATTTGGATTTGGGTTTTTTCCCCTCAGCTTCATTATAGCTTATGGGACCATTATAGTCAATGAGAAATCTATCTGAGGGTTCCCATGGGCCTGGGGGGAGTATTTTGGGGTAGGAGTACCAAAATTTCAGTGTAGTTTCTGGTGCCTCTCCCAAGTTTCAAAAAGACTGGACCATGTGGGTCCAATTCCATGGGCCCCCAAAGAAGGTGCCCCATCCTCCATTGTTTTTAGTGGTAGGGAAAAAACAAACAAGAACTAATGTCATACCAGAGAGTCTCTGCGGTAGAGGTGAGGTTACCAAGCCTAGCAGAGCCTATATATGTTCAGAGTGCCCAGCAGAACCAGTGCCACTGTGGCAATGCCAGTTCAACAAATCCAGGCAAGGGGAGGTTGCAAGCCCAACACAGCCACCATGTGCACAGAGTGCCCAGCAAAACTAGTGCATGTACAATGACCAAAGAAGGTGCCCCCTCCCCCTCCTCCATTGTTTTCAATGGGGGAGAAACATTTAAGGGAAGGCACTGGGTTTTGCTGGGCACTCTGTAAGGCGTTGGCTATACACCCATTGCTTGGATTTGTTGAGCTGAAATTGCCATAGTGACACTGGTTCTGCTGGGCACTCTGTATACATGTAGTGGTTCCATTTGCAGTACTATGGAGGCCCAGGCTGCCTCCGCACTCTGCCTCTCTTGATTTCCTGGTGATGCTGTTGCCACTTCCGATTCCAGTTTTTCTGTCTCCGTCTTCTCTGCTGGAGAGCATTGCAGAACTCATCCAAATCAGAGCTGGATGCACCCAAAGCCCTTGAGTAGCCCTTGTAAGGAAGATGTGTCTCTGCTAAGGGGATGACACTATGGTGGTTTGCTGATGCTTCTGTGTTTTTGCTAGTCCTGGAGGTTAAAACATCCATGGCCTGGTGCCCAATTACACGAAGGTGGTAGCGGATGACAGTCTGGGAAAAGGACTGCTCCACTCCCTGACAGTGGTAGATTCCAGCATCGTCCTGTGTCAGCTGAGTGATTAGCAGTCCTTGCTCCAGGACTGAAAAGCGGCCAGTGCTCCCAACCTGCAGGGAATGAAACCATGGCCAATTTATTTATTTATTTATTTATTTATTTATTTATTTATTTATTTATTTATTTATTTATTTATTTATCTATCATACTTATATACCGCCCTCCCAAAGTAAAGGTAAAGAGTCTTCCCCTTCCTTCATATTGTTCCCTCCTAATGTAGCTGTTTTATTCCACTATTAAACAGCTTTTCTTTAGCTTCCCATCCCCGTTACCTCTTCCAGGATCACTGTATTGCTGTGCTGAACTAGCCAGCGAATAGTTGTCTGGGGAGAAGATGGAAGGCATTCAAGAAATGTTGAGTTGTTCTGCACCCCAAATATCACCTTTTCTTCAGCTACTGAAATTCCTGCATGAAAGGAACAGAGGCATGATGATAGGCCAGACTGGAAAGAGAGAACAAAAGCATTTCACTCCTTTCAAAATATACTCAACAGGAAGGCTCCATCCAAATCCACCTTGCCCTCTTTTTTAATTACAGTGGGAGATTTAAACCCTGATGTCATAGCTAGTTTTGGATCACAGCACCCAACAATGACGGGCCCTTTTGTGGTATATAGAACCACCACAGTTTTTCAACTCCCCCAGTAATGGTATCAGGACTCAAACTTAATTCAATGCCTGCCTGTAAGAAGGAGAAAACCACTGCCTGCCATTTACAAGAAGCTCATACTATCACCTCTGAGAAAGTGAGGCCATGAGATGCGCTCTGAGTTTTAGCTGTGGGGGTACCTGCACCAATCCACTTTTACTTATAAACTCTGGTGTAAAGAGAGTTGTATGTTGCTTTCTTATTCCACTAGCAGCCATCCTTGGTTGCTGGTGGACAAGGGAAACCCTGCTGCTATTATCATAAGGGATGTGTGTAATATAGCCAGGATATACTAAGATTGCCAGGTTGTCAGGCAAGAGTCATTCAGAGGTGGTTTGCCATTGGGTTTCCCCCATGTTATACCCCTGGCATTTCTTGGAGGTGGGAGCCAGGGCCAACCCTGCTTAGCTTCTGAGATTTCCTGGGCTTATCCTGGTCGGGTTACTGTACTGATTGCTTGCTATCATTGGACTTCAGAATCACTGCTCCAAGGGACTATTTCTAGCATTTGCACCATGTTCAGCAGAAGATGAATCCAATACATTAGTAAACCAGTGAAATTGTATTTGAATTATTACTACTACTCAGGCAACTAAAAAAAAAAAACTTTGAAGGAGGAGAAATATCCTTGTTTAGATAGCACAGACACACAGGTGGGTGATGCCTAGAAGAAGGCAATTTAGCAAAGCAGAGATAGGAATTACCATTAGGACACACATCACTGGACACATCGATAACCTACCCATGCACAGCAGCTGCCCTGTTAGGGTAGTATCCCGGGGCCTTGTGTAAAGCAAGCTCTCAGCTGCAGAAGCCTTTGGAGATCTGTATGGTGGGGTTTACATTAATATCTGGGGCTAAATGCAGAGCTGACAAGTGTTTATGGAAACTCAGGTGAGTACCTCTATTTATCCATCTTTTGTACAGCTGTGGCTGGATTAATACTGAACATCCCTGTCAGCTGCAGACCTCAATGTAAATCAATGTGCACTTTAAACAAGATAGATTTCACTCCCCAGGTGGTCGCTTTCCAAATCTGTGTTTAAAGCCTTCTCCACTTATGCCAGTGCTCTGTGGGTTAATCACCCCTCGCAGCTGCGAAGGATAGAGAGGAAGCTGTATCAGCTTCTGGCAAGTGATGAGTTGAGGGGCTCTAAAACCTCCTTCAGTGCAGAGGACTGAGTTCAAATAATCTTTGAGGTTGTTTCCAGGTTTAAATGTTTGGATGTAGGTGTGTCCCTCCCCGCTTATCATTTTAATAATTCAGAGGCATGCCCAGTGGATGTCCCTAGACTTACCCTTTGTAGGTTCTTGGCATTGTCTGATTGGGTTGGCTTTTAGCACATCTTGGCACTTTGCTTGCCTGCAAGGAAGACAGTTCATAGGCTTAACCCAGTTTCTTCTGCAACTGCAATTAGCTCAAGGGGGCTGGTGGGCCAAGCCTATGATGGGAATGAACAGGAGATGAATGTGCATCTCAGCGCTATTATTATTATTATTGTTATTGTTATTATTATTATTATTATTATTTTACTATAATAAACCCCTAGTACACCTAAAACAATCCCCAATCCACCCCGACCCACCCTACCTGATGGCGGCGGAACTATCCGAAAAATCAGGGGTCACAGCTGATGTAGATGTAAGGGGGGGGCGATCTAAAAGGGGGGGGCGCCGGCCTCAACCATAGGCCTGGCAGAACAGCTCCATTTTGCAGGCCCTGCGGAAGGATAGCAAATCCTGCAGGTCCCACAGCTCCTCCAGGAGCTCATTCCACCAGGCGGGAGCCAGGACCAACAAGGCCCTGGCCTTGGTTGAGGCCAGACGCGCCTCCCGGGGGCCAGGAACCACCAATAAATTAGTTCCCGCCAAGTGTAATGCTCTGCGGGGGGCATAAGGCGTCAGGTGATCCCTCAAGTATGTGGATCCCAGACTGTAGAGGGCCTTAAAGGTTAAAACCAAAACCGTGAACCTGATCCGGCTAGCAATTGGTAGCCAATGCAGCTGCCTCAGCACAGCTCAGCTCGGAAGGCATGCTGGGGGGCCACCTCATGCTACAGGTCCAAACAGTTGCTTTCACAATCCTGTCAACCACCTCTGCATTCCCCACAGTTGTCTGGTAAGATTCAGACGAAGAGGACAAGCATGGGTTTGCTGCCTCACTGTCACCCAAGGATGTAGCAGAAAGCTAATGGCCAGTGTTGTCCTACATGCAGTCCATGGTCCAGCAGCAATGAGGTTAAGAAAGGACCTGAGACTGAAGCCTTGTAGAAAATGGGGGAATTGGAGCTGATCACTTACTGAAGTGGAAGGGGAAAAGAACAAGCCATCCACCATAGACCGCCAGTTTAAGACAACATGCCCAATTCACATTCATGTATAGCAGGGGGTGGGACTAGATGGCCTGGATGTCCCCATCCAACTCTCTGGTTCTACAAATGTGTGCTAACTTTATGTTCATGCCATGCCAGTCCGTGTCCATTTCAATCTTGAGGATCCACATGGCATGATGTTCAAGGGATGAGGAGCAGTAACCCAAGGGGGGCCAGGCCTGGGTACTTAACACCAAGGTTGGGTCTTGAGATGCTTTGGAGAAAGGAGAGTATATAAAAGTTTTAAATAAAATAATCCAGGAAAGTACATGACAAGAGGTGATAAGCATATCCAACTTAGACTGTACAGATCAGAAAGGTTTTCATTTTGGGGAAGTGGATCTTTTCAAACTGAGCATGACTTTTAATGCACTGGGAACTTCACTGCCCCACTGCTGTGCAGGTGCACAAATAGGGAACAGATGAGGCACACTGGGCCAAGTGCTCCCCTGTGTGGGTGCAGGAAGAGGTGGAGCAACCTGCCACGACTAAAACCCCAGCCTGCAGCCCAGCATGAAACCTCCAGTGCATAAATGGTCCTTGTGAAGTAACATTTTGCCCTCCCTTCTTTTGGCTTACTGTAGATCTATTTGTCTGGCTATGTATGGTCCCTTCATGTATCTGATGACGTGAGCTCTGACAGCCTCCCATTTAATTTTGTGGCAGTGTGAATATATCATCCTAGAAAGACTTGTCCCCACACACAAATCAAGGATATTGGGAAGAGCAAAGGCACTTTCTAATGGAATTGGTCATAGCCTTACCTTTTTTTAGTATGCAGGAGGGGCCTGCAAGACTTGCCATCCCAGGTGCAGTAGGGATCTCTACTAAGACAGCAGTCTCTGCAGGTTTTGCCATAGAGTTCACAGCGGTACAGGGAGAGCTGGACTAAACCCTTTGTGCTGCTCACAAACATCTGCTGCTGCTCACAAAACCAAAAATAGCAAGAAACGTCACGTTTTGTTTCCATTTCCACTCAGAAGTCACCTGGTGGGCCAAATTCTCCCAAGTTCAGAAGCAGACATTTCATAATGGTACAGAAACCTCAAACATTTTGTTTTACTTCCCAAGTGTTGAGCTTGACCTTCCCCTGTTGTAGAAGCAATGGCTATTGAAAAATTCACAAATACAGACTTACCCTCTTTAGAGAGAACTGCATGTCTAGAATGGCCAAAGGCACCTGCAAAAAACAGAAAGGTACCTGAGCATGTAGACCTTTGTATGTTTAACAAAATCTAAAGGGAAACACAGTTTTAATAGAAATCTGAATGGTTTAGTAGTTTTCAGAATGCTTAAGCGGAACCATAAAGTTCGGTTGTCAACTTCCCGTTGGGTCTGATGATGTCCTGGAATTACAGCTAACCTCCAATCTACAGAGATCAGCTCCCCCCCCCAAAAAAATTGTGCCTTTGGAGGGTGGACCCTGCAGCATGAGTTTCTTCCCCAAACTCTACCCTGCTCAGGCACCATCCCCAAATCTCCAAGAATTTCCTAATCCAGATAGCCTGGCAAGCCTGATTCTATCAGATCTCGGAAGCTATGCAGCCATCACTGGCCATTTTGGAAGGTGGGGCTGGTCAACATACCATATATGCTCATATCATTCGACAAATGTTTAACAAATTTCAAAAATATATTAAAAATTAATTAGCTGCCATGAAACCCTGGCTGAGAAAGCTTGCCCTCCAGGAAGATTCCATGTGGGGAAGGTTCTGCTGCACCATTTGAACCGTACCCTGAAAAATGAATATGAGCCAAGAGACAAAGCAGCTGTTTTCCACAGGCATAATTTGTCAGTGAGATCCATAAACCACAAAAAGGTAAAGCAGACATATAAGGTACCTTCGAAATACTGATCTCTTCCAGGCTAATCTCCTGAGGGTCTTGGCCTCTCATGCTGGCAATGCCCACCTTCAGCACTTGGCCTTCACCTGGAGAAGCAAAAGGTAAGGACTCATCAGGAGGAAAAGATTGCCACTTCCAACTATTTTATTATTTTCAAGGTGTATGAAAGCTGCAGATCTCAACCAATCCAGTAAGCCACTTCTAAAAGATGCTAATGTCAGAAACTGCTCAGTAGACAAAATAGCTGCCAAAAGAGCATGGCCTCTGGATCAGTATGTCTTTGCTGCAGAGGCCTAAATAGCCTTTAGATCATAACTCTGTGTTCCATCTCAAAAAGAATGTTTGTGTTCTTTTTAAAAGCATATATGTCTGCTAATTTGGAACCCCCTGATTCTATAATGCAGAGGGCATTGCTTGATCTGAGGCCTAGATGAAACAACTCTTAGTTTTGATTGACAGATGCCTGTTTTCGGGTGCTGCCCTGAAAGATGCTTCCAAAAGAAGTGGTTGGCAAGGGTGAGGCCAGCTGAATAAAACAGATGGGAGCAAAGTTGGTTCCCATTCTGTTTGCTGCTAGAACAAGGGTTTGTTATGCCAAAACACTACTAGGAATAGGTCTGCCAAAAAAATCAAGAGCAGCCCAGATGCCTCTTCAGCTTTAGGGCCAGTTGCCACAATGCGTGTGTGTGTAAAATTCAGAAGTTTGGGCTTGTTTCCAGAGTTTTAATAATACCAAAGCAATGACAACAGGGACATTCTTGTTTATTTCACATGGGTGGATTGTGTAATCCCGACCTAAGCACTCAGAGGTCATGCTGCTGAGTTCAACTCTAGCTTTCTATTTCACATGGTGCTGAAGACAGTGCTTATCTGCATGCTCTGAAACTGTCCCTCTTGGGCTCTGCTAAGCTGAAGCTGAGAGGGAGGGAGGGTGGGTCGGGTAGCAACTGCAGCTAAGGGAGCCTTTCTCCTACACTGAAACAGAAGCCACAGGAGTAGGAAGCTTTTGCTGTTGTCTCCACTCTTTCTGCCATGCTCTCCCCGCCCCCAAGGCCTGCCTCCTTAAGTTGTAAGCATTATATAGGTTTGCAGTTAAGATGTTTCCCATGTCTAAAACAACTACTGAAGTTCTGGCTATATGCAACCTCTCATCTTTTAAAGCATGAACAAAAAAAAAAGTCCAAAAATCAGTACAAACACGTTCAGGAGTCCAGCAGTGCTGAATAAACAGCTCTGTAATTTTTTTCCCATGTGGAACAGCCTTCTCTGGAAGTTATTCCATAATCATGATCTTGTTCTTCCTTTCCGCGCACTTTCCTGCTGTGATATCTCTTTCCTGAGAGGGGATGGTTGGGTGAACTGCATGCTGAGACCAAGATGTGGACTCATGAAGGATATTTATGCAGCGCTATTATGATATTTTTCTTTGTTACATTTCATTTCTGTTCTAAGAATTGCAAACGCTGTTTTGATAGCTGCAAAGTACTGAGTTGATATTTCCAGCAACTCCTAGCCAAATGGAAACCTGCTGTACATTTTTGTATATGGAATTTTATATTTCTATTTCAGGATCTCAAATTCTCCATAGAGAAGCTGATTTTTATTAGATGGATGCATGCTTTAGTTACAAAATGACCTCTAAAACAATTAATCCCTTCAGTTCTACTAGTGTTAATAGCAAGACACAATAGCATGGAGAATGCAAATACTACATGCTGTTGGGCTAGAATTCGAGGCCAAAAGGATTTCTGGGATGGGGAGGGGTCAAGTTTCTCCTGTCCATTGATCCATCCATGTTGCACTTTAATTTATTATTTATTTAATTTATAACCCGATACTCCCACACAGTGACTCATGGCGGGTAACAACATATACTCTCCACAATAAAACCTCTTAAAATAATAGAACCCATTAAAACCCACCCACAGTGGTGGTAAATAAAGCCTGCTCCCCGGGCTTTGATCCAGGGCCTCAGGGGACACTGCAGGGGTTGGCCGATGATCTGGCTGCTTCAGGGAAGGGCCCAGATCTCATTGCCCTGGCCTCAACCAAAGACCAGGCAAAGGAGCTCTGTTTTGCAGGCCCTGCAGAACTGAGAAAGTTCCATCAGTGCCCTCAGCTCTCCCAGGAGTTCATTCCACCAGGTTGGAGCCAGGACCAAAATGGCCCTCGCTATGATCAAGGCCAGGTGAACCTCCCTTGGACCTGGGATTGTCAACAGATTTGAGATATGCCCCTGCACATGTGTAGGGCTGCAGATATGTAGGGCCCCGACCGTGGATGGCCTTGAAGGTTAACACCAGAACCTTGAACTAGATGCCCTGCCACCATCAACAGTTTATAGGGCTTCAACATGAACAAAGTTGGGTCATGCCTCCGTCAAGTCTAGCTGTGCACTAAATCCTGGTGTATCAATACATGACCAATGAAAACTGTTAGAAGGATGAACAAACTCTCCCTCCTTCCAGACCGTTCTAAAAATAATGTTAACTTGGAAGCAGGCCCTACTGGGTTTAGTGGGATTTCCTTCCTTGAGTGTCAGTTAAGTTATGGCACAGAGTTCACCCAGTGGAAGGCATTCCGAATTCCTTCACCACAGCGCAAAATCTTAGATTGTCCTGAATTCCACTATCACCTTCCTTTGGCGGACAAGGCAATAGCCTTGCATGTTTATCTGACTCTTCCTCTAAGGAGCTTGAGATAGTATATGCTCTCTTATCATCAGCTGCCATGGGAAATACATTAGGCTGAACAAGAGACTAAGCTTAATGGCTGAGTAGAAATTTGAAGCCAGGTCCTAGTCCAGCATTCTAGCCCTTAGATCACATTTTCTTTCAGTAGAAACTTATGGGGTAGTTTCTGGGGAAAAAGCAGCAGGGGTTTCTAGAGGAACATCAGTGGCTCTTTAAAATAAGTTTGCCATATTGTCTCCTAATAATCAGTTCTATTATGCTCAAAAGCACTTTTTATTATTATTTAGTTTATTAACCACCACTTCCGAGAGGCTTGTGGCGGTTTACAAAGTCTGACTAAAAACCCATTAAATTCCCAATTAAAATGGACACTCACAACATCAAAAACAACAGCAGCAATAAACATGGTGGAACCCTCAACCTCCCTTACCCTTCTATGAGAGGGAGGAGAAAAGAGAGGCAAATCAGAGGTGGCAATCATTGTTGACATCAAGGGGATCCCAGTTGCTCTTCCTGCACTATCCCGGCTCCAACCGTAGACCTGATGGAAGAGCTCCATTTTGCAGGCCCTGCGAAAGGCTGAAAAGCCCCACAGGGCCCGCAGCTCACCCGGGAGCTCATTCTACCAGGTCGGAGCCAGGACCAAAAAGACCCTGGCCCTGGTCGAGGCCAGGCGTGCCTTTCTGTGGCCAGGAACGACCAGTAAATTCTCACCCACAGAGCATAAAGCCTTGCGGGGGGCGCATAGGGTAATAGGTATACGGTATACGGGGCCCAACCCGCGTAAGGCCTTAAAGGTTAAAACCAAAACCTTGAACCGGATCCAGACAACAACTGGCAACCAGTGCAGTTGCCTCAGCACAGGCTGGATATGGGTCCTCCATGATGTTCCAGTGAGGACCCTTGCAGCTGCATTCTGTACCAGCTGGAATCTCTGGGTCAGGGACAAGGGTAGGCCTGCGTAGAGCGAGTTACAGAAATCTATTCTAGAGGTGACCATCACATGGATACTTTCTTGACCTGTGCCTCCATAGTTAGGGAGGCGTTGATGGTCACACCTAAATTCCTGATCTGGGGCATGGTCATAAGTTGCGTTTCTACCAGGAGTGGTAATTGCATTTCCTGTTCTGCTCCCCTACCCCCCAGCCACAGGACCTCCTTGGAGGGGTTGAGTTTCAGGCAGCTCTGCTCAAGCCACTCAGTCTGAGGTAGCTGTTATGTTCTTTCTAACAGGATCAATTACTACTTTTGCCCTGCTAGCAGGATTTGAGCAGGCCATTCCTGAAGAGAAGGAGGAGGGGTGCTGTACACGGGAACATACATCCTGCAGACAATGCGGAATGCTTGCAGTCTCCCTGTACAAGGAGAGTATTCTGGAGCTTTTCCAATGTTCTTACATAGGGTTGGAACTGATACTTATTTTTCACCAGAGCTGGAACTGTATACTTATCCTCACCTTCTTTAGTTTGCGAAGCTAGATTGCAGAATCTAAAAAGAGTGGGGTATTTTAAAAGGCACTATGCAACAGAGACTATGAGGCATTGTTGTCTAGGATCCATCTACCTGTTCCAAGAAAGAGGATATCAACATGTCCAGATGCTGTCTCCACCCTGTCCACTAAGAGGTGCTTGATCTGGAAGGGCACATTAACTCTCATCATAACAGGCTTCCGGTGGAGTGGATAAATTGGATCCCACATCAGGTGATGGGTACGCATGAAACTGATCACTTCATCAGGCAAGTCTTTTGTTGACTGGAAGAGTGGGTCATACGTTGCACTGGGACACTGACAGAGAATGAAGATGTTGAAAAATGTAAGTGTGAGAACATTTATATTCCACAAGGAGTGCTGCAATCCTGTAGTACAGTGGTCCCCAACCTTTTTGTCACCGGGGACCAGTCAACGCTTGACAATTTTACTGAGGCCCGGGGGGAGTAGTCTTTTGCTGAGGGACGTTGCTGCCGTCTGAGCCCGTTCCACTTGCTTTCCCGCTGCTGCCCCTGACTTCCCGTCACCTGCTGGGGGGCACTGCCAGCAGCAGCTGTACAGTGCCACACCGTGGGGGAGCCCCAGCCATGGTGTCTGCTGGCGAGCACCAAAGGTGAGCCATCGGCAGAGTGGCAAGGCAGCCCCTGATGCAGCAGCCGGGGAGGAGGACAAGGAGGAGCTGCAGCCCGGTACTGACTGGTCTACAGACCGGTACCAGTCTCCGGACCGGGGGTTGGGGACCATTGCTGTAGTAGGAAGATGACAAAACGAATCAGTTTGTGGTCTAGGTTTTTATATGCCACTACCCATGGATGTGTAAGGCACAAACTTAAAATACAACACAGTAACAACCTCTCTTGTGCTTTTAGGAGTGGGCATCGGAGGAGATGTGCAGTTTGAATATTTAGGTCAGGAACTTCCTGATATTTTTCAAGTAGTCTCCTCCAGTGTCCTGATTGGCTTTTCTGGAGACTTCCTGGTCCTTTGAGCACACTTCCTCCCTGCTTGCCTCCAGAACAAACAGGCTGAATGAATAATGCAAGAGTTAGTCAGGACTCTCCTCTCTCTTTCTATACAAGTTATTTCTCTTCACAGTAAAACTATGTTGTTCTTTTAAAATTCCAGGTGCTTCGATCCTCTCACTTATTTAAATTCTGCCAACATAAACTACTTAAATGGTATGTGTTGAATCTGATACATCTTTAGTACAAAAGTGTTTTTTGTTTTTTGGGAGTTTTTTTTTGCATACAGAGCAGATCCAGGATTTTAACAGGCCATTTCAGAAGGAAAGAGTGAGGGGAGAGTTTTTCCACTGTGCATGGAAACACACATCCCACAGACCGTGGTGAATGTTGGCAGAGGCAACTGAGGGCAGCATTCAGGAGCTTTTATAATGTTCATACATGGGGTCAGATCTGAAGGAAGGGGTGGGGGGAATTTTTCCGAATTCCCTTATCTTGCTGCAGAATTCGACATACTCAATGCTTATTGTGGAGGTTCCTTGATCCCTAGAGTCAGCATTTCAGGTGGTATGGTGGGCTTTAGAAAGAGGAGGAAGAAGGGAAGTTCTGTTCTGTTAGCAGTGTTCCATTTGGATCCAACCCATGGAATGTCATCTGTGAGCTGCATCCAGAATCTTTTCAGGTGGTTCTGATTGGATACAATGTTCAGGTGTGCCTGTTGGCTTATACCACTGTGGCAAAGCAGCAGCATATTAGCCAAGAGCCTGCTACCCAAAAAACCTTTTAATGTTTGAAAATAAATACATGAAGGCGCCTTATACTGAATCAGGCCATTGGTTCATCAAGGCCTGTATTGTCTACTCAGACTGGCAGCAGCTCTCCAGGGTCTCAGATAGAGGACTCCTACATCACTCTTTGAGTTGAAGATGTGGGGGATTGAATCTGGGACCTTCGGCATTATGAGCAGATGCTTTACCATTGAGCCATGACCCCTCAGGTATATCTCTGACACTACTTTATTTTTATCTGTATTTAGTCATAACTGTGTCTAAGAGTAAAGTGGCTGGTCCCTGTGTCACAAAAGCAGCACTAGCGGGCCACCATCAGGCAAGGCTGGAGCCTCTACAGAAATGAGGGGCTCTCCAGGTAAGTAGACAACCCATTACAACTAAATTTTCCAAAGTGTTCATCCCTCCAGGAATTTCTTCTTGATTCTCTTCTTGTATTGTCATAAATAATTTTAGAATACATATTGTCATAAATAATTTTGGGACACAGTAACTATATTCTATTGTCTAAGTGTCTGTGTAGCAGACCGAGGAGACTTTGGATTTTGCATTTTACATACGTACTGTTCCAGGACGAGGATAGGGTATCCTTCCCTTGTATTCCACCCATTGGTAGTCCAAGCCTTCCTTATGCGCAAAGGGCCCATTGAAAGCAGCCCGAATGGCTGCCAAGGAATAGACACACACAGCAGAGCCACTAAAAATGCCACTAGGAAAGAAAAGAGATACACTGACTGGCAAACTCTAAAACCATCCTCTACTAATGTGAGATATCCATGAATCAGCACTATGTATCTTAAGTGAAAGATAAACAGTAACTTTCATACAGGCTAGAAGAGAGAATGGATCTGCACAAAGGAGCCTAAACTCATTTTATTTATGAATGTCAATCTCAAAGTATCTAGACTGCCCAGAGCCGCAAGGAATGGGCAGTATAGAAATCCAAATAAATAAACAAACTAATAAATAAAAATAGATGATCTTGCAACTGTTAAAAACAAGCCAGCATTTTCGCATTCCTTAAATGACTTCATTATCGATGTGTCGTGGAACACATTAAAAGGTACAAGTAGCTCTTTCTTCTGTTACCAGATGCTGGCCAATCAGTACAAAACGTTTACACTTTAATAATGCTGTGACACAAAGGAAGGAAGGGAAAATGAAGGGGGACATACACACACACTCATTGTCATTTTCCAATGATTTTTAACTCCTCCTGCCAGCTTCTCATTAAGCCACATCTACCCTACTGCACAAAAAATTAGCTCAAAATGTACTCCTCCCACCCACTTCACCAAATCTGTTCAACTGCAGGGAGCAATTGTGCTGGACCAGTGCTCAGCTCTTCCAGTCAGTGTCACAGTACTGACTGCACAGGATGAATGTACCATCTATACCTAAGGGAGGCACAAGCACACTCTATAGGATGACATATTATCCTCAGTCATACAGAAGCACAGAAGACCAATGCAAAAGTAAATGCCTGATATCTGTCATTGTGTGTGTTTATATCTCTACTAACCTGGATACTGTGAAAAGGCCATAAACTAGAGGGTTCTGGAAATTGCGGGTGCGAAGGAGGAAGATGTCTTCTGCAGGAGCAAAAACACCCCCCAATATGATCAGCCCAGACAGCTATGACAATCAAGGATACTTAGCTCCTCAGGGAGGGAAACCTTTTGTCAAGTTTTACACTCGTACATGTGACTTTTGACTGAAACATCCAGAACCAGCATCTCCAGCTATGCAGGTTCTTCAGGAGCTATTTAGATAAAGCTAGGGGGTGGAGAATGGAGAATAGGGGCTATTGCAAGATTACAATCAGAATAATATATCTGCTACATTGCAAAAAAAAAATTCTGTATCAAGAGAAATGAGATTCTGTGACCTACATAAATTATGCAAAGTAAGTAAGCTTGCTTTGCAAAATTTATTCTATTTCTGCCATTAAATAGGATAATGCACCTAGTGGGATTCTGATGCCTCTCATCCTACTTACCACTTCAAATTTTGCTCAGCATCCTGCTGCCACAATTTGACCAAATATTGCTTCCATGGCTGTCTGCCAAGCTTGTAATTGACTTTCTTTATAAAAGCTTAAGGCCGCTTTTATAAATTTTGTTGAATACTAAGCCAATTGCCACACTTGTGCAGTGCAGTAACAGAATCTACACAATCTATAATGGCAGAGAGATTATGGACAATGCAGCTACAGATTGTAGGCAAAAGCCTGGAGTGCCCCAGCAAGGAATCTGAAATAATGCAAACTTACCCAGTTGATCAAAGTGAGTTTCAGTTCCCTGCTGTCCTGGTATGGAACAAACCAGTCGGGCTTTTAGGAATGTACTCCAACGGTTGATGAGGCTATACTTTCCACCAACATCATTCTGCCAATCACAAATAAGTAAGAAAACATCTTAACATCCCTCATGGCCTCTTTGTGTAGAGCTCTGACTAGAAGCAGTTTTGTAATGGTCACGCCAGGTTCTTTACCTAACCAAATTTATATTCCTTCTACATTTTTATTCCATTCTTCTTCCAAGACATGGTTCCTCCATATTTTCATCCTCCCAACAACCCTGTGAAGAAGTTTAGGCGAGAGTAACAAGCCCAGGGTTAATGAGTCAGCTTCATGGCTGCATAAGTATTTGAACCCAGGTCTTCCCTGGTCCTATTACAACATGAACCATATGATTATACTGACTCTTGACTTCAGAAACAACATCTCCAGTGAAGTATTAACATTCTTTACGAAGGTCAGGATTGTGCGTCCTTTTTGGACAACTGCTGCTGGGAAAATGGAAGGTTTATTTATTTGTTTACTTCATTGATACTCCACCTTTCTCGCCAAACATTCCTTATGTCATTCTCCTCTCCTCCATTTTATCCTCACAACACACCTATTAGGCAGTTAAGTAATTGAGTCTCTGAGTGTATCACCCAGCAAGATTCTGTCAGTCACAGATCTCTCTGAACTCTCACAAGTCTACCTACCTCACAAGGTGCCTGTAAGGAAGGTGATTCTAAGGCACTTTGAGACTCCTCAAGAGGGAAGGAAACCCCAATGATATCACATTGAAGAGTGACTGATTAAAGCATTGTATTTGAGTCAATTTGGGAGGCTAAACAGGTGTCCTCCCTACTTACTAAGGAAAGGATTAGAGTTTCAGTGAACACTTTGCCTCTTCCAGGCAGATGTGTAAGATGTTTTACTCTCTTCTGGTTGTTTTTTCCCCCCTTTTTCTTTTGGCTCCCTAATTGGAACATCAGCCAAGGATGATTTCAGAGTTAGAATATGTTGAAAGTTTTGTCTTGGGAAGGTTTGCTAATCTCAGATGGCCCTCATGTTCTCAGGTTGAGAAAGATGGAACTTAACCAGCATGGGCAATCCTAGATAAGCCCCACACTGTCTTTGCAGAGGCCAAGGCTAGATATTCAGAGAAGTTCTGCCAGCACTTTCTCTAAGCAGAGCCTGAGTCGGCATCTTCAAGAGACTGCTGTAGCTGACCTTGCAGATACGAGCAACCCGAGCATGGATGCGTCTTCTTTCCCACTGTCCAGCTTCTACTGCAGTTTCCCGAAAAAAGAAGTACACTTTGTCATCATCATGATTGTAGGTGTCAGGAATGGCAAAAGCATCAATAAACACAGGTTCTGTAAAATGAGAAATTCAGGCACAAATCAACATGTTGGCAGAGCAAATTCAGAGGTCCATTCCACACAGATTCTTTGCAGCAGGAGTGTGGCAAATTGAAATCGCTACAAAAATGCGGTTATGCATAACGTCGTAGACATTCTGCCACACTCCTGAAACTGATCCGCAAAAAGCGCTTCGTTGTAGCACTTTCAGGGAAATCCCAAAAAGTGGATCCACCCTCCGGAAAGCGCTACAATCTTGCAACCAATCTGCAACACTAGTGGAAATGTTCTCTGTGTTACCTCCCGTGCGGGAGGGGGGGTGTATTTTTTTTTCACTCTGGGGGAGCGTGGCAACGATGAAACGGCAGCTCACACGCCACCTGCTAGCTAGATTGGCCTCTCCGTTGCAACGAATCAACGCAGATTCGTTGCAACGTGTGTGTTTTTTTTTAAACCTGCCTTAAAGGGAAAGGGGCTTTTCGGGAGCATGATAACGGCCGCCCATTGGCTGCTCGTTTGATTGACGGCCAGGGGCGGGACAAAGCTCGGCAAATATCGCTTCCTGGCTAACGATTTTTGCCGAGACCCGAAACCTGTGGGAAACGATAGAAACGCAACTGGATTCCACTACAAAGGCAGGTATGCATAACGACGATTTCCACTATTTAAAATGGAGTTTTTTCATTCCGCAACCAATTTGCAACATAGATCCTGGTGCGGAATCACCCAGAGTATTTTGCCCCCTTCCAATGTTCTTGATATGTGCTATATAAAATGGTCTTTCATTTTAAAGGACCCAGTTACTGTATCTGGAGTCTTCTCAGTAGAAGCCTAAACCAAATTTGTTCAGATTATAGCCTTACAGATGTTACATCTGAAGAATTCCATATAGGACACTGGCATGTCTACCACCACCTAAGGGCAACCACCTTCTTAGGAGACTATTCCACCAACATAGGCCACTTACCATTTAACCAATTATCTTGGTTCTGTTCTGTCCGGATGTAGTTCTGGTCTGACCTATCAAGCCATGTGCGGAAGAATGCAGCACTGCTTCCCATGAAGTCAACAGATGCACCTGAATAAAACTCCCCATCTGTGATAACCAAAAGAGGAATATACCGAAGGTAATTTTATATCTATATTTTGGATTTTTAAGGATGTCTCTTGTTCCCTCACACAAAATTTAGTGAGGGAAAGGATTCTGGTTAAGGAAGTCATATATGGTTGCCATCTTTCCCCCCTGAACTTTTAACTAGCAGAAATTCAACAGATGAAGTTTTTCCTGGTATAAAGGAGTCATGAGGCAAGGATTACTGCAGCAAAACCCACAGGTGCATGGATATACACGGAGTTATATACTCTAGAAGCCTTTGCTGCATTTTTGAGATTTCTCTCACTACTCTGTTTGCCATCCTACTTACTGATAAGCAGCCCCGTGAAAGGTTCATGGGGGCTGTAGGGGCACTTGCCTCTCCCAGAGTCAATGGAGTGAGTCACCAGCTGCATAGCTGGAATCCCCGGCTTCTGCAGAAAACCAAATTAGAAATTGTAGTCCAAGCATAAGCCATGCCAGAAACATCAGTACAAGCAGAAAAGCCATTCTTACATAAGAAGGCTTCCTGCCCTGTAAAGCAAAAGCATCTCAACCATTCTGGCTTCTATGTTTAACCATGACCCAGTCTCATGCTCAAATGATTTTCCTTCTGAGCATTGTTCTGCATTATGCTTGTGATAAGTGGTGCTCTGGACTGTGTGTAAGGATCTGCTGACTAGATCGTTCTGCCTTGTGGAAAGGGCTTGGACCAGAGGATTTGTTTGCTTCCTTCCAGGGATTTTCTGACACAGCTATTCAGTGGCACCTGTTGAAAAGTTTACTTTTTACAATTTTGCCCTTGTGGCTGAAGATGCTGGTGGCCAGACTCAAACTGAAACTTCAAGTATGCTGTGAAATTCACATTCCCAAAGCATGTACCAGAAAGTTTTGATATGACTGGATTCTGGGTACTATCGAGCTTGATAATATAGAGCATAATGGAAGATTTTTTCACAGAATTGCAGCTTCGTGTCAGGGGGATTTTTTTATTTGCTTTGTGGCATCAACATTACAGTGTTGGAGGGAGCAGAATCTTGTGTAGTTTAGCCCCATGGCCTCTCCCACAGCAACTGTCTATGGCTCCAATTTTATCAGGGGATCATGAATTTGTAACAGAATCTGTACCTGCAAAAGCCTTATCAAAACTGAAGAAGGTGGTATGGGGTTACTAGAGATGACAAACTTCTGGTCTGAGAGTTGCTACTTGAAGAGCACAACTGATTAGGTTCCCATTTTTTCTACTCATCCCAGGTACCTATACCTTATTTTCACTGCCTATAGAAAAGACAATTTCTCAGTCAGGCTTAAAGTCACCTTCAAGTCACACATTGATTAAAGCATTGCATTTGAGTGAAGCTGGGAAACTGAACAGGTGCCCCCCCCCCCCTACTGACTAAAGCTTCAGTGAATGCTTTGGCTGTTTTCTGCAGATATGGAAGATGTTTTACTCTCTTCTGGTGGTTTTTGTGTGTGTGTGGGAGGGGTGGTTTTCCCTAATAGTCAACTTAAGTCAACTTAATCACTTTTTTTTTACTAGCACCCAAAGATTGGTGTAGAAGCACCGACATCCCATTGACAACCCACTGTTGAACTGACTGCTTCAGGGTAAGTCTGGCCCATAGATGCAACTCACCTCCACTCCCTCTTTGAGCTGTATGAAGGCACACATGGGCTGGAAGGAGCCTGTTCCACAGGCAAAGACGTGACTGTTATTGAAATGCTGCAGGAGGCGGATGAAATTCGCACATTCCGTCTAGCAAGAATGATATAGAAGATGGACAGATTTTACTTGGACACTTCTGGTTTGTCTGAGTGCAAAGCAGGTCAATAGCAGAGCAGCTCAGTAGCCCAATATCAGGACCTGGATTTAATGATATATAGCAAGTGACATGGATTGTCCAAACTAGCTTGATCTCATTAGATCTCAGAAAACAAGCAGGGTTGGTCATGGTCAGTATTTGGATAGGAGACTGCCAAGGAATGCCGGGGTACGATGCGGAGCCAGACCATGGCAAAACAGCTCTTGCCTTGAAAACCCTACAGGGTCATCCTAAATTGGATGCAATTTAATGACACTTTCCATCACCATAACCCATATAGAAACACATCTATCTCTTTGAAAAGAACAAGAAAAAACATACAAGGCAGACTTTCCATTGCAGCAATATTCTATTTCAAGACTACTTTTATCTTTAAAAGTCATCCTTAGCAGTTAAATTGACTAACTCAGAAACATTTCTTTTCTCTTTTATGTTTTCACAGTTTATAAGCTATTGGTGTATGATAGGGCTTAGAGTTGTCAACCTCCAGGTGGGGCCTGGAGGTCTCCTGAGATTGCAACTGATCTTCAGACTATAGGCTTCAGTTCCCCTGTAGAAAATTGCTGCTTCAAAGAGTGGACTCTATGACATTATAACCCACTGAGGTCCTGCTCCTCCCCAAACCCCACTCACACCAACCTCCACTCCCAAATCTCCAAGAATTTCCTAACAGTAATCCTAACAAAGTTAGTGTCAGGGTAGTACTAAGAAAGAAGCGTTCCATAGAAATAAATACATGCATAACTCTGCACCTCCACAGTTCACCAAGTCATTAATATCACAGAGCCCTCAGAAGCACCTCAGCTTAAGCCATGAAGTCTCTGAGCAGCCCATTTTACCTCAGGATTCTTCCCAGCCAATCGACAGTGCTCTGTTTGCTCTACAGGGGCGGGCCAGAAAATCTGGAAAAGAAAACACAGTCAAGGTTTTGTTGCTGCAACATTAACATTTCTGCCACTAGTACAGCAAAGTAGGCATGCCTTTCTGGCAAACTTATGAGGTTGGGTTTTACTCAGGGCTGGTTCTGGGTTTCAAGGGTCTGGCAAGATGACCTCCAGTGGTCCCCACTCTAAGCACAAATCACTTGCTCACAATAATACTCTTCCTCCCAGATGCTGGAGTAAGAGGAAGTAAGAGGTCTGTTCCAACTGTATTATTCTATGATTCTATGATTCTTTCTGTTCCAGCACAGAACCACTCACCTCTAACCTCAGATGCTCCCCCTGAATTGGCTGAGGCTCTGGCAGCCACCCAGTAGTGTTACTGTCTAGTACTGGCCAATAGATAACGGGTAGACTGACTTGGGCTGGCCCTGGTTTTGTTTTATTTCATGGGATTACTCCAGTTGCCTACTTGGCTTAGGGATGTCTACAGCTAATTTTAACCTCAGCTGTTAGCATTTTACTACAAGATTTTGTCAAATTCTAAAGTGATATATTCACACGAGGATCGAAATGTAAAGTTGTAACTTAGTTTATTCCCCATCACTGTATCTCTATGCCAGAAATAATATATGCTGGTTGCATTGCCATCAGCATTGCAAAGGATGTGATGTCATCATGCAGGATGTGATATCATCACGCCAGCAACTTCCAGGTGATGCTTTGATATTTGAGCAAAAATGCTATGCTAAAAGATACTTTCTCACTGTAAATTTCCCTCCATCCTCCAATGGTTGTCAGGAGGGACCTGGCAACTCTAGTAGACAATTAATAGATAAATAGACCTCCAACGTTCCCTTATTTTAGATCTCATCCCAGGAAGACCTTTAGAATGTAACAAGGTGAGGGCTTTTCCTCTCACAACTGCCTGGCTCAGAATCTCTTGGGAAAGAGATGGTCCCTCCTCCCTGGACTAGCCTATTAGGGATTTCCTGGGTGTATGCTGATCCCTGGACTTCACCAGTGTCTTCTCTCCAGAGCCAAGGCTATGGTGAGTAAAGCTAGGCCCTCCCTTCTCCTGCCCATACCTCCCATTAGATTTTAAGAGGCAATTTTGCCTCCTTCTCTGTCCTGTTCCCTGGTGCAGCCTGCTGCCTAAGCTCCACCTCCTCTGTGAGATGTGTGCATCTCAGGCTCATGTGTGAGGCCGCTACCAGTATATTTCCAGATGAGGCCTTGCCCCTGCTCCTTTCCTAGGGTTGCTGGCTCTAGGTTGGGAAATTCCTGGAGATCTTGGGGGCAGAGTCTGAGGAGTGAGCTCAGTTGGCTAAACTGCCATTTGGCCCACCCTTCAAAAGCAGACATTTTCCTCTGGGGGATCTGATCTCTGTCTTCTGAAGACCAATTGCAATTCTTGGAGATCTTCAGGTCCCACCTGAAGGCTGGCGACCCTATCCTTTCTCATACAACCTCTGGTTGGGCTGCTTACCTCACCTTAGCAGGGCTTGGACAAGGTTGTGCCCTGCTGGCATCTCCTCTGGAGCAGGTGAGTGAAGGGAGGTGGCTGCCTGCCCACCCTCAGACATCCAGGTATTATGTTTTATATGATGTGATTTGTTGCTGCTAGTAAGTTTTAGGAATCAGTACTGTTTAACTAATGACTGTTAGATACTTTGTAAACTATTTAGTTAACAGTTGTCAGGATATCAAACACACAAATATTGTGAAAGGACCCATGCTAGCCCCTTCCATATGCTATTGGGAAAATGGCAACCTCCTCCAGTACTGACCTTCTGAGGCTCTTCATTGGGACTGTCAAGGTGCAACAAGAATATGTGGTCCTTAGCACCCACCATCAGCCATGCCCTGTCCTCATCCATAAGAAGTGACTGGAATGCAAGATCATTCTCAGAGTTTAATAGCTGGTGGGAACTGTTTAATCTGAGCAGATCTGCAAGACAAAGCATGGAAACAGTGAAAGTTTTTGCCGCTGGATTTAAGAGGGATATGAACTCAAGTGGATGGGTATTCCACTATTGTCATTCCTGGATCTGTCCCCGGGAAACCAACTCCTTCCCCACCCAACATATAGATACAAAAAACAAACAGCTGGTTACCTGAGGGCTGAGTTAGGCTTTCTAAAGTGGATGAGCCTGTTAACTGTACACCCAGTTTCACTCACCATGTAAGCCTCATTAGAGCTTAACCAGATGTTACATGCCCTGACCTGGTTATCCTTGGTTAGCCTGGTCTTGTTGGATCTGAGGAGTTAAACAGGGTCAGGTTGAGAAAGGCGTAGAGTTGGGAAATATCTGGAGGGTTTTTTTTTTTTGCAGGGGGAGCCTGAAGAGAGTGGGGATTGTGGGACGGGAGACACTTCAGCAAGGTACAATGCCACAGAGTTCACCCTCCCCCAAAGTAGCTATCCCCCCCCCCCCCGAGAACTGATCTCTGTAGTCTGGAAATCAGTTGTAAAAGTGGGAAATTTCCAGGCCCCGCCCTAAGACCCTGGTCTGATCTGGGGCTGCATATGCCTGAGGTTAAGCTTCCAGCACAGAATTCATAATACACATCTCATCATGTAAGCCCAGGGAGGACATGGGAGAAAACATAATCTGCACCTAGGCCCTAGCAGAGATAAGAAGACATCAGGAGAAGCAGCCTCTCATCTCTCTTATGGGAGAAAAGTTAGGTGCAATTAAAGTAAATGAAGTAGTGCAGGAACAATGAGCAGGAATTGGGGAATCATGCCTGTGATCAGGACAAAGGACGGAGGGGGCTATACCACATAGCCAGCTTTTCCTGAGCTGCCAGATGCAAAACTCTGCTGTTTAGATGACCAAATCTGCCTTATTTTGTTTTTCAAATGAAAACCTCTGTTAGGGATGGTTTTACATTTTTCATCCCTGCTGTTCCAGCCTCCAAATGGTATTTTCTGTTTTTCCCTTGTGTAAATCAAATCCATGATTCTTTCTGTTCTCATCTTTTCAGTTTCCTTACACTGAATATGACCCATAAATGTATGCATGGTTCAATGTGATATGTAACTCAGTAAATCAGTTTTATATATTATACATATGAATAGTGTGCCATATAATTTGCATAGGAAAGCCATACAGTGTGTGTATACAATAAAAATGACTGCAGAAAATAAACAGCAAAAAGAGAAAAACATGCACAGCATACTAGCTACCATTCAGGGTGCCAAATGCCTCCCTTTGTAACTCTGCCTGCCTCCTTCCTTCCACCCCTCTCCTGCTTAAATGCTACACTCTGCAATATCTAGCATTTATCAAACACAAAGGCCTGAATGGATTTCCATTCACCCTCACCAAAATAAGACCAAAGCTGGGCTATTCTCTCCCATTCCCAGAACTCCCTCTTACCTCTACACTTCATGTCTTAAAAGGTAGTGAGAGGTTAAAAGACAAAATGGGAAACAGGTGTTATATCTGCACCAAGCATCTAATTCAGATCTAGACCAGACCTACGAAAAATGTGTTTGGGATCAGAGAGTGCTGCATGCAGTTCAGGGTTCAAAGTAGTAGCTAATCAGTCGTAATTTTTATCTACTAAGATTATAGGACCAACAGTGGCACCAGATAAGCAGCCCTGATGTTGCTCCAATATCAGAGAAACTCATATCACATTTTCTTTTCCCCACCCCCACTCTCATGCTGTAACCCACCGCAAGCCAACTTGCTGGGAGCAGCAGGTTAAAAAAATCCTAATAAATAAATAAAAATAGAAAGGTGAGCTTGGTCTGGTTGGTAGTTTAATATTGTCTGATAAAAATATTCTGTTTTCTTTCCTGGAGGAATTATTCTCAGCATGATACTTCTGTCACTGTACTAGTTATAAACTGGTAATAATTATTCTGAGTCCAGGTTGCAGTTTGCTTTGCCCAACAAAGCTCAGCCTAGATGTTGGTCTGGGTAAAGAGTCCAGTAGGATTTAATTTCACTGCGCTTGAGTCCTGGTAAGAAGTTTCCCAAGTTCTCCCTCTGCATGTACTCCCTTCTGGCTTGAGATTTACATTTAGTGATTCATTTGAATGTTCACAGCGGTACTAATTAAACCAGAAGTGGAGAGCCAAAATGTGTTCATTTGGAGAGGATGTCATACAAAAGAGCCCACAGAAGATATTTCCTTTTGTCCAATAGATTGGGAAAGTCTGGCTGATGGGAAATGCCCAGCAGCTACTGGGAGGGAATGAAAAATGTCTGTGCATGTCTGCCTGTGTGTATGTGAGAAAGAAGGCAAGTGACATGACTACTATTGCACTTGTCTTTGAGCAAACATGTTCAAGCTTCTGAGTTATACAGGATTATTTTGCAAATGAAACTATTAAAAACAGCTCCCAAAGGGGGGGGGGTACACAGTAATAAATCTATAGTTCTTTTCCTAGGAACTTTGTGTCCTACTATTAGTGATTTTGTTGGCCTTCTTGATCTTAATTATTTATTCACTATACTGCTGGTTTCATTATTGTTTTAAGGGTTTTGGTGATTTACTGTTTGCTGCTGCTTTAGGCTTATTTATATTTATTGCATAGTTTGTTGCCATTTTATTATATTTAAATACAGTTTATATTGTAAGATAACATGGGTACCAGATACATTGAACAGGGTATATCTTTTAAAAAAGAAATAATAATTACCAGCTGCCTGGGAGCAGAGAAAGTGTGTCCCTTCTGTCTGTGTGTGAATCCTGGCACGTGGGTGTCCCTGCCACTCCCCACTGACAATCACTATGGAAGCTATCATTCTGTTGCTGTGGCGCTCTATTGTTCTTGGCCTTATTCTCTCAAGCACATCTTTCCTTTGCACTCCCTGTCTTGGTTTTTCTCATTTCCTTTTGGTGGGCCCATCTGTTTCTTTCTCTCTCCCATTTCTATTCTAGTCCCAGGGTGGAGAGTGTCTCTGTGAGCTTTTCCAATATAAACCCCTTGTCCTTGTGCCTTGAACTTGGCTTGATGTCTGTGAGTCACACCTCCTGCCATTGTTTTCATTGCCTCTTAGTCCACCTCAGGCTGGGAATTTCCTTTTAACAGAGACCAAAGATTAAGAGTTTGTAGAATGCTTGGCTGTAGTGTACAACAAACTTTGAAGCAGGGAATCCAGATTGGCTTCTGTCCTGCCAAATATTCTCAGCTGCTAGTGTTTCAAACCTAGCCAAATCAATTAATTTTATCTTGTGAGGTATTATCACTGCTGGCCTTGTCTCTGAAAAAACACACACAATACTTCAGAGATGTTAAAACTCAGTGAAGTGAAAAAACAAACTGTCAAGGTCAGATGGGTTCTCAGGGACAGATTACTTGCTCTGGAAGGAGAAAGTGACAGATTATAACTTGTTGCCATTTACAACTCCCAGCTAAAACCAGTCCAGTGAAAGATTTACAGTGCAATCCTAAACATAGTTGCACCCTTGTAAGCCCACTGACTCCAGTGAGCTTAAAAGGAGCAATTTTACTTAGGATGTACTGTTACTCTTCGTCTTTGACAACAATCACTGTCTCTCTCTGATTGCTTCTAGATAGTCCCCAAATCAAATAAGTTTCTCCCCAGCCACAACTGATTAACTAGCAGAAACATTAGCCCGGGGAACGCAACAAGCTCCGTTGCCAATGCTGTTCTCATATCCAGTCAAGCATTACAGAGACGAAGAACAAAAGAAGCGCTCTGTAATTCCTGAACTAAAAAATTTATTGTCTCAATAGCTTTCATGGTCTTGAGCCCACCATCAAAGGAATGAAATGAACTCCCAGCAATATTTTTACACCCAGAGAGAAGTATGAAAAGGGCGATTTAACAGACTTGGTCTATAAGAGACATTTCCATGCAAAACTGAAAAGTACATAGATAAGCACAATGATCATTCAGTGTGACATAATTACATTAGGAATACCGTCCTGGACTCATTGACTGTTGATATATGCAACAGTCTGCCAACAATGTCCTTGTGCTGGTTGCATACGAAAAACAGGCCATTTATAATATAACTAGGGACCAAACCCATTGTACTTGTAAATACAATGGGCGCTAGATGTGCTTTGGAGGCCGGGGGGAAGGCTTCCTTCCCCCCCCCCCCGGCAGCAGCGAGGCATTTCGCCCGGGCCCAAAAGTACACCCGTGGCCTCCTCGAAGGCTGGACTCTGAGGCATTGTACGATTTTGAAGTCCCACCTCCAAACCTCCAGGAATATTTCCAACCCAGGGGTAGCCAACCTCCAGGTGGGGCCTGGAGAGCTCCTGGAATTACAGCTCATCTTCATAGTATAAAGATCAGCTCCCCAGGCAGAAAGGGCTACTTTGGCCAGGGTTGTGGTAGAGAAGAAACTTTTAAGGCCTCCCACACAGGTGGTTGTTGTTGAATTGAAAGACTTGAGGCCTACTGCACAGGGTTGTTGTGCAGATGAAACAGGAGACAAAAGAGCCAGTTTCCTCTGCAGAATAACGCGGTGCAATGGCCTCAAATCTGCAGAGAGTTGCAAAGAAGAAATACACATAGTTTGGCTGTGTCTAACCCCCCGCCAAAGCAGTATTTTAAGTGAGAAGGGGCTTTTCTGTGGCCTCCCTGTCAGCTGTTTGGCAAAAAGGAGAAATTCCCCCCCCCCATCAAAAGGAATGACCACCCCCATGCCCTGAGGCTCCCTTGCGTTGCTCTCGGAAAGGCCTCCCTCCTCTCAGTCAGGGCCTGTCAGAGGCTCCTTCGCAGCAGGCCTGAAGGGGGGGAGGGGGAGCACTCAGCAGCCTCCTGCCAGCTCTGTCAGGGTTCTGAGGCAATTTACAGTTGGGACAGCCTTGGGGCAAAAAGGGCTGGCACAGCCTGTCCAAGCCTCTGTTCTCACCCCCCTTGGCAGCCCTACTGACCTCCTCTCCCTGTGGTGGTCAGGGGCAGACTGGCAGTGAGGTCTCCAGATTGCCCCTGGCTAGGCTGGGTGGGTTGGGAGGCGCAAAGCACCTCCCGACTGGATGGAATTCAGGTCTGTCCTGGTGAGGGCCCAATCGGAAGGCGCTTTGCACCTTCTGATTGGCCCCTCCGATTGTCAGTCTGGGGCCAAGGGGCCAATGGCCTATTTCCTATCCTGGACTCGGCCCACCCCCCTTAGCCTTAGCGAATTATTTTTACCACTCTCCGAACGGTTTACAGATAATAGTAACTTTATTTTTATAGACCATCCTTCCTAGTTGGCTATGCCTATGAATTGGTGGATATAAATTTGACTTAAAATGGCAATATTTCTCCAATTCTCTAGTGCTCCAATAGTTAACAATTTGTTTCTGGATTCAGTCTGCAATACTAATTATCCCATCATAGCCTAGGGGCCACATATCTGCAGGACGTCCTCTCCTATTATGTTCCATTGCAACACCTTCTTTCATCAGAACAAAGTCTTCTGAAGGTGCCACCCTGCTAATGGTCACCCATACCCAAGTTTTTCCTGCTGTGGCTCTCACCTGGTGGAATGGCATACCTGATGAGGCCACAAAGGTTCCCAGGTCTTTATCATTCTGCAAGACATGCAAAACAGAATATTCAGGAGGACCTTTTTATTAGCCGATTAGGGTCACAGTTGATATCTGTGAAATTTAAGGTAGTTTTTAATGCTATGCACAATTCAAGTGAAAAGCATTCAGAGTCTGTAATTGGTTCAAAAATCAAAATGCTCACTGGCACTGCCTGCCTGGATCACATCAGATCTATTCTGGCTTCATTCAAACCATCCAACATGTATCAAGGATGGTCTTTTCCTAAATAAATATACCCAGAGTCTAGCATAAAAGTTGCCAGTCTCATGGTCTCCTGCTGTTACAACAGATCCCCAGGAGATCAAGATTTGTTTTATGTACTGTTGTTGTTCTTATGTAAACTGCCCTGAGCCCCCAGGGAGGGCGGTATATAAATGAAATAAATAAATAAATAAATAAATAAATAAATAAATAAATAAATAAATAAATAAATAAGATCGTTCCTTTAATGAAGAAAAATGGCTTCTTTGGAGGATGGATTCTATGGCAGTTTATTCTAATGTAGTCTCTCCCCTCCCCAAAACTCCCCCTCTGCTGGCTCTGCCCCTACCAAGTCTCCAGTAGTAGTAGGCTCTGGCCCTACTAAATGTCCCAAGTCAGCAGCTTCTTCAGGTGTTCTGCCTGCACCTGCTCAGGATAAAGCTTTTTCAGCAGGGGCACCAAACTTTGCTTTGTAGGAGACCTACCTGGCTCCCTCTGTGACAGCTTTTAGACAGCAGTTGATTTCAGAGGGCATGTAAAAAATTTGGAACTCCTTAGATTTTTATTATGCTCCTTTAGCTTTTTAACTTTACTTTACCCCGGTTCCTCTCACTGCTTTATTCTCTTACTAGTAATCAAGCCCGCTGTAAGAAAAATATAGCGGGCGCTAGGTAAGGCCGCCGGCAAGGGAGCAACTGCGCGCGGCTCGCAGTTGCTCCCTTGTCGGCAGGGCGGGAATCGGCCGGGCCTGCTGATTGGCCCGGCCGATGGTCTGTCCGGAGGAAGGGGCCAATCGGCACCCTTCTTCATCCCTGACAGAGCCCACCCTAACTCCTCCCACTAAGCCCTTACGGCTTTATTTAGTCCACGGCGCCTGTGGTGCCGCGGGCTGTGTTAAGATTTGTGTTAAGATTTGATTGTTATTCTTCTTGTAGTAGATTTTGAAACAGGGTAGCGGCTTTAGGGCTTTAATGAAAGATGCAATATAATGAATCAGAATCAATAAATATGTTTATCTGAATGGAGTTGGCAGAATGTTTTTTATTGTCAATGGCAGCATGTTGAAAATTGAAAAATCTCTGCATCAGAAGTACTTCTCAGAAAACATCTGGGTCACAACAAACAGGAAACAACTGTGCTGTACTGTGGTTAGCTGGCAAAAAGACTTGAGTTCAGTTGCAAATCAGTTGAGGAAAACATCAACCTAATAATCCTGTTTCTCACAGCAGTCACAAGCAGAAAGGGGATGAAGAGTCAGATTCACTGTTCAGCCTTTAATGAACATGACATGAATGAATGCTTCTAGTTAAATACCTGATGTAGTTTGAGAGGCTTAATTTAGTAGGGGTCAAAAGATGAACGTTTGGGATTAGTGAATACTACAAAGAGGAGGCAAACAGGGGAAACTTTTAGGTCAAGGAAGAAGCCTGCAGTGTTAGTTGTGCTACAGGTCCAGGCTTCGATCCCAGATATCTACCTGGAAGTAACATGGGAAGCTGTCCTACCTTTATATGAAAGGCGGAGGCGGGGAACTCCTTGCTTCAAGGTAGTACAGTTCTCAACAGCCAGCAGAACAAGCCCAACTGCCAGGGCCTTGTTGGTTGCCAAGCAGCAACATCTGCAGAAAATCAAGCTGATCATCCCCTTCCTGTTTCCAATTGGTCTTGTTTCAGTGAGAAAGTCTTCCTCATAGGTGTGGTTTTTGCCAGCGAAATTCACCTAAAAAACAAATCGGAAAATCCTTAACATGCCTGCAAGTACTATTATTATTTTCATACCGCCACTCCCATGAACTGGCTCGCAGCAGTTAACAAATAGCATACAATTTAAAATCCCCATAAACAGTTAAAACAATTTACAACATATAACAAATTACAACATATAGCAAATTGCGGCGACCTAATATAACCATCTCCCCTGTTCCAGGCATCAGTCAGTGTAGATAATAATAACTGAAGCATAACAGAAGATGGAATAAACCCGGCTGGAAGATTAAATTAGGCCCCACCACAGCCTAGCACTGTTCAGTGGGGCCTCAGGAGGAGGGGGGACCTGCTCAAAAACCCCGGGGGCTCTTACCTGGCCTCAACCAAACCCCTGGTGGAAGAGCTCCGTTTTGCAGGCCCTGCAGAATTCAGAGAGTCCCAAAAGGTCCTGCAGCTCATCTGGGAGCGTATTCCGCCAGGTAGGAGCCAGGACCAAAAAGGCCCTGGCCCTGGCTGAGGCCAGGCAGGCCTCCTGAGGCCCCGCGACCTTCAGCAGATTCATACCCGCAAAGCAAAGTGCTCTGCGGGGAGCATAAGGAGGTACGCAGTCCCGAAGGTAAGCAGGGCCCATGCTGTGTAAAGCCTGAAAGGTCAAAACCAGAACCTTGAATTTGATCTGGAAGCAAATTGGCAGCCAATGAAGTTGTTTAATTGGATTTCACTTGTGTATTGTTTCAATTCCTTTTCACTCCCAAATGGACCTTGTTTAGATGCACCATGCATTTCTGATCTAGAATTATGTTGGCAACAGGAACACGTGCAGCACGGCATACACAGCATCACAGATAAACTACCACCACAGATTTCTTATGCTGTTTGACTGCACTGTCTTATATCCAGAAATATGCCTCAGTGAAAAAGGGAGATTACAAATAAGATGGATAAACAAACCCATCTGACTCTGATAGCAAGTGTTGTGGAAGCAGGCAGGGATATGGGGTCCACATGCCTCATACCCCCTGTGCTTGTTGTTGCCTCTTTGCGCCCCTCACACAACCACAATCATGCTGGGCCCCTCCATGGTCCAGCAAACCTGTCTTCCCCCTTAGCCACTTGAGCTGTGGTGTAAAGCTACATTGTAGCTCAGTGGTGGGGTAAATCCAATGGACTTAAATGAGTAACTCTGCATAAGATAATATTGTAAAGAAACAACAAACATAAGCAGAGTTCCCTGGGAAGGGCATTCCATACACATTATGCATTCCTAAACATATTTTCCACCACATGTCCCAACCTGCAACATCTGAAGTGTTGAAGAGATCTACAATGGGGTGCCAGATATTTATTGGGGAGATGAGATGGGTATGCAAGGTAGACTATACAACCCTTCCTTTTGGTTAAGTAGTAATTAAGGGAAATCCTGATTATCGGATTAGGAATAACACCTACAACCAAGTTTGAATAACAGTAGGCTATACACAGTGCAAACTAAATGCCGCTCCTTCATTTCTGTAGTGAGACATTATACATCTGTTTCCAAGTCAAATTCTAGAGCAGGGGTAGTCAACCTGTGGTCCTCCAGATGTTCATGGACTACAATTCCCAGCAAACGCTGGCAGGGTCTCATGGGAATTATAGTCCATGAACATCTGGAGGACCACAGGTTGACTACCCCTGTTCTAGAGGATATCTGCAAAGCAGAGCTGAAGAAAGGTAAGAAGAGGGATCTACAAGGGAAGTCCCAAATTTGTAGTAAAATATGTGAAATCTAAAAAACAGCAGCTCCAGATGATTAAAACTCCCCAAAATAATTGACAACAACCTCCTCACCTTCTACGTATATGTCATGGTTAGTGACTTCTGTTTCAATGTATCTGAAGAAGTATGAGTACTCCTGAATTCTTTTAGCCAGAATAAAACTTTGTTATTGTTAATTGTGCCACCGGATTCAAACTTTGTTCAGTGATTACAGGAGTAAACTACTGGGACTTACTTTGGATTAATCACAGTAAGGAAATGGCTGAAATTCTGATTAAATCTTTCTCAGATCAATGGTATTGTATTATTTTAAGTCAGTGAGTTGAAGCTGAAAATACGTTAGTTCGTGTGGTTTATGAAGAAAAATGCCTGGCCGGTATCCACATTCCACTGAAGCAAAAAGAAAAATTCAAACAGATTGATTCAGATGGTTTGGTCAAAGCCAATTTACTTTCTGCTAGGTAATTTTTCTTTTCTGTTTCATGGCGGGGTCCCTTGTGGGAGATGATCGTAACCTCAGCCATAAACCATTACCTAAATGCACTCCCAGTGGTGAAGAGCAGAAACCCCTTGTCACAGAGTGTACACATAAAAGGGAGTGAGAGCAAGTATCTAATGGATAGGAAAAATCTGTAAATGATAAATCTAAGCTTAATTTAAACATTCCAGTGCAGCTTTAAACAATCAGTGCTTCAAAGCCACGAACATTTGATTTCTCATTTGCAAGCGTAAAAAAGGGGGGGGGGAATTTGCTAGTTCAGGAGATATTTTGAAGTTTCAGCCAAGGCTGACTACAGCAGGGTTTTGTGTGTGACTGCCTTGGTTATACTAGTTTGAGAGGAATAAACAATAACATTTGGAGGTAGTGGCTGGGATGGATCAGAGATAATTTTTAACGACATCAAAACAAAACTCCCAGACAAGCTAGTTATCTTTCGACCTGACATTCTTTCTACTCTTGAATCTTCTTTTCCTTTCTTCAAAAATAACCTTGCTGCTGCCGCCTATGGATACCAGATGAAGATTTCAAAAAACAACGTCTCTCTGGAACGATTGCACTTATTTTATGATGTGCCAGGGACCTGGGTATTTAAATATACTATGATCTGGGGAGCTACCATGTTCTAGAACAATGAATATTCATTTCAAATTAAGGAAAGTCTTGGTTATAAGTCTTGGTATAACAAGGCAGGGCAAACCTAGCCTTCTTTTCATCTGAGGTCGTATTACATAAACTGGATTAAAACATTCAGGGTCTAAGTAAGCAATATATATGACTAGTAGCAAAGCCCGTTTATAAAAAAGGGGCTTTGAAAGGGGAGAAGAGGCAAGGGAAAGGGAAAGCCCCCCCCCGAAGCTTACCTTAGGAGGTCTTGGGCGGCGGAGAGCAGCAGGTGGGTGCAAGGGAGGAGGAGAGTGCCCCCCTGCCAGGCATGCAAGGAGGAGAGTTGGGCGCCTGGCCTTCCCGGGTCAAGAGGATGCTGCAGGCGGCCCCCCACTGGGTGCACCGGCAGAGAGCGTCCCCTTGTGGTGGGTAGGGCTGGTGCCGTATCGTAGACGTGGCGCCAGGACTTCCCGGGGCAAGAGGATGCAGCAGCCCTCCCCCGCCGGGAGAACCGGCAGAGAGTGTCCCCCTGGCCTGGGAAGCGTGCTGTCTCCCACACACACCCCGGTGTGGCGCGAGCAGTTCCCAGCAGCCTGGAATAGCACACCCAGGACATCTGCGGGGAAGTTCTTGGCCTGCAGGTGGCTGGGGGGGCTGGGGAGAGAGGTGGCATTTCCCTGCAGCCTGGAAAGCACTCAGGGCCTCCACAAGGCCCCGGGTGTGCTTTCCAGCCCACAGGGAAGCACCGCCTCTCCTCCTTGCCCCCCTGTGGGCCGAGCGCTTCTCTGCGGCCTGGAAAGCACACCTGCTTTCCAGGCCGCAGGGAAGCACTCCCCCCCCTACAGCCCGCCCTCTTACCTGGGGCCCTGGACATGGAGCGGCAGAGTCACAGGCGTACCTGGCTCTAAGAGCCAGGCACATCTGTGAGGCAAGGGGTGAGGGCTCAGTGAGGGATGGCAGAAGCTGTATGGGTAGGGCCAATCATGGTGCAGCGATCTGCACCATGATTGGCCCTATTCCAACTCGGACAGGGAGGGCGGGAGCTGTAGGGGCAGAGCAATCAGGGTACAGCCAGGTACAACCTGATTGGCCCTAGAGAGGCCGGATTGTTCGTCCTCCAAGGCTGTTTCACAATTATTCATAGGCACCAAATGGATAAGATGTCAGTTGTCGGTCTCACCATGCAAAATCCACAAAAGTGGATTCCCCCTAAAAAAATGCTATACTCTTGAGAACAACCAGCAACACATCTGAAAAAGACACGTGCGTTCTCAGTATAGCGGTAGCAAGCATGTCCCTCCCTAAGCTCTCGCCCCTGAGCTTCTGGCAAAAGCAACGAATAAGCTATGCTTCTTTGGTTGAAATCCCTCCACAAGCAATTGTCGGTAAAGTTTCCAAGCACAATACAGCCCCCCATTCGATACTGCCTGTAATCTCGGCTAGAAATTGCACAGGGGGGGGTTTAACTTTAAGAGCGTGTAAACGATTAAGCGCCAGTTCCTACGCCAGCGAAAAAGGTCTTTCTGATACATCAAATGAACAAATATGCATGGCTACTGGCATTTTCGGGTTTTTAAAAACAGTTTTTAAAGGGAAGCAGGAACACAACAGTTAATTGGCTGTTCTGTTTGATTGACGGCCAGGGGCAGGAGGAAGCACAGAAAAATATCTCCTCCTTTGTTGCGATACCGAAAACCTGTGTGTTACGAGAACAGCGCTAGTGGGAGAGCCTTTTTTCCAATAGAAACATTTGTGTGCGTTACTGAGACCTGCCGCTTTTGATTGCAGTGCTTTTCAATAGCGCTCAGATTTAGCAACATTGCCCGTTGTGCAGAATGGCCCTGCGACTATTCAGCACAGCAGAATATCTGAGCTTCCGGTGAATGAAAAGGAAGAGGAAAAGGCTCCCATGTGCATGCCATTTAAAGGAGCTATAGCAGGGAGCCAGCAGCTGCCATCTGGCTCCCTGGTATAGCCCCTTTAAACAGGCTGTGTGAGTGGTTGGGTGGTGCAGATAATGTTCTCCTTGCAGGCTCAGCTCCCTCTCACTCTGAGACAGCTGGGCCAACAAGGAGAAGGCGGCAGTTGGCTGAGGGGGTAAACCACAGACACATTGCCTGACTCACATGGCAGCTTTTGCAACCATCTGATTGCAGATGGCTTTTAAAGTGCCCCTTGATGCTGCTGCCAAGATGCTTGCTGGGGAAAGATGCACATGCACACTCACACAATGTGTAATGTCAACAATCTGAATTTTGCAAGGAACTCATATTGCAAGACTAATTCTGTTTCTTAAAAAAACAAAAAAATTGACAAGATGGGAAAAGTAAGCAATACTGAAGCTTGTAAAATGATAGAGAAGAATCTCTAACATTCTGCTTAAATGACTCCTGAATCCAGCTTGAATTTCAATCTCAATCAAAGGTAAAGGTAAAGGTATCCCCTGTGCAAGCACCGGGTCATGTCTGACCCTTGGGGTGACGCCCTCTAGTGTTTTCATGGCAGACTCAATACGGGGTGGTTTGCCAATGCCTTTCCCAGTCATTACCGTTTACCCCCCAGCAAGCTGGGTACTCATTTTACCGACCATGGAAGGATGGAAGGCTGAGTCAACCTTGGGATAGAACTGGGCTACTGGGATCGAACTCCCAGCCTCATGGGCAGAGCTTTCAGACTGCATGTCTGCTGCCTTACCACTCTGCGCCACAAGAGGCTCACTATTAATCTCAATTACTTTCAGTTTAAAAAGAATGCTGCATAAAACTGATTGATAAAAAGAGACCAAACATGTAATACAATGCGGGCAGTGTAGTAGTGGCAGGGGCAGGAAAAAGGAGAGGGAATAATTATGCTTTTGAATTATGCTTTTGAATTACCTTTGCCTTTGGAGCAAAGCAGTCGAAAAGATTGCCATAAAGCCACTCTCAGAAAATGCAGGGAAACAGCTAATGGAAAGCAAACTGAGCACTGAAGGGAGAAAGGTTCATGCAGAACAAAAAAAGAAAGCCCAACGCACATGCAAAGTGAAAGCAGGCTGATATGCACAAGGAGAAAATAAAACAACGGATATTCATGGTGAAAGCAAAAGAAATCAGCATTATATAAAAGGTCAGTATAAGCTACCCTTTATAGTACATCTGCACAACAGTATTTTCTCCAGGGAAGCAAGACACTTTAGAATTGGGACTGCAACAAGGAACCAAGATGGTAGTTAAATATGAGGCTGCTGCTAATTTTTTAAATAGACTTGTATAAGTATCAACAGATTCAACTTCTATATCTGCACTACAGCTTTGCCACAGTTTACTCTCCTTCAGTGAAAATATGTTTAGGATGGAACCATTAATATGAAATATACAATTTATCCTTCAGAATTACACTTTGCCCATCTTTGCCTCCTATTACTTTTTTCTAGTGCCACCACTGGATCCATCTATCACCTAGGTAGATTGAGTAAAGAATGCTGTTGCCATATGGTGCAGGTTGCTCATTCATTCATTCATTCATTCATTCATTCATTCATTCATTCATTTTCCACTTTGCAGTGCCACCCAGAAGGGTCCAGTGTTGTCCTAATCATTAGTCTTTCTCAGCTTTTCTAATGCCCATCAGCCCCAGTAGCCTGGAAGATAATTTGCGAAGCACACAAACTGTGTCCTGAAACAAAGGGGAAATGTTCACTCCTTTAAAATGCCCAGTACACACTCATTTAAAATGCTGACCTAGCTGGTATGGGCTTTTTTTAGTCTCAGAATCTTCTTTATCATCTAATGTCCACTAGAGTCCAGTTGACTATTTTACTAATCATTTTGTCCCCTGGCATGATCCGAGCGCTTTCAAAGTGTAATTCAGCAGATACTTCAGAACATATGTTTTGACCTAGTTGTTATAGATTGTGGTTAAATGATAGTTTTTACGCTTCTGAATAAACTACTCATGTCATTTCTTCAAACCCAGCACTCAGTTCTCATTGGCCCCCAATGAATTATAGCTTATGCTTTATAACTTTTTAGTTTCTGATTGTTTCCTAAATGATTCACAAGCTTGTGTGATCCCATTACATTTTGGGGCAATTCAAAGAGCTAAAATGTGGAATTAAGGGCTGGAATCAGTGATTCCAGGATGCAACTCAGGAAGCAGACAGTGGTGATAACAATGAGCAGTGTGTATATACAAAATGTAAACTTAATGAGCTGTGTAAATAAGGGGGGGAAATCCTTACATGAAGAAAAGGCATTCCAGCTGGGCTTATCTAACAATTAGACTGTCAGCTACAGCCAAAGAGCTCTTGAATATCTCATCTGTATTTCCATTACAAAAGACATTGACTTTACTCATATGTAATGCCAAACCCATGGCTTGGCATTACATGAAACAATTTGGGCTCTCAAATTACCATCTATGAGTCTTTCCCTTTCATTGCAAACCATAATTTACCACAACATCTGAGCCAGAAACTCATGCTTTGCACTTGTCCTCTAAACCAGAACTGGAAACCACCATCAAAAAGTGATTCCCAATTCTTGTTTGGAAGGCTAGCACAAACCAGAGCCTGCTGATTCAGATGTTACTACAAATGGTGGTTATCCATGAAAAAACAGCAGTATGTAAGAAGAAGAGGATTGGGAAGACTGAATTCACAACCCTGGGACTTGTTCAAACCATGGTTTTATATTGCATCTGTATTGGATGGTTGTCATGCAACCAAGTCAGAATAAAATTAAAACTACAGACCTGCTAATATTAAGTCCTAGAGGGCAGTACCAATTCCAGGAAGTGATTCCTGTTTTTTGTGATACTTTTCAAAGGCACCTCCTGTCTCACAGGAAAGGATAGCCAAGAAGTAGTTGGTCACTCTACGCTAATCCCAGAGAAATAATTCACATCAGTAATATTGTACTTTCACATTTTCAGCAGCAACCCAATTTTTTTTGTGTATAATCTGCAGTCTTTTCAGTGGGTAATATGCCAGCGCAGATTAGCTTTGCCATAATTAAGAAAGTAAGAACTAATCCTTTGCTGCCTTGTACTGAGAAAACAAGGATAGATGCAGGATGCTGCTTTTGACAAGGGAATCTACCCGTCTTCCGAGAGATCAGCTGTTGTCTCTGTTCCAGAATGGTCCCCATTCTTCTTTTTGCATTCATTCATATGATTTCTATCCTGTCACACAGTTTCAGTTATCCCATACTGCTTACCTCAGGATGCCTGAAATTACTGCTGAATCTCCCATTAGTAATTTAACACCAAACTACTGGTCAAGTGCGACCTTTACAGCAACTTAAGTGAATTTACCCAGCAGTAGTCACAGTAGTAAATTATTAGTTTGCACTGCTGAGTCAAGAGGAGGATTTAGCCAAACAACAAAGGAAGTACAAAATGTCAGAAGCCAGTGCTGGCTTGAGTGACAGTGGTGTCACACCTGTTCACTATCAAGGCATGAACTGAGGCTTCAGGAAGATTTTCTGCTGATATGTCATCTCATAACAGTTGGCTTTGGGCTTTAACTGTATATAGGTCTGTCTCAACACACATTCTCTGGAATGGTCTGAGTGAAATTTTCTGAGATTTCATTAACCATACTTCAAAATGGATGAATATTCTAATATAATCACTATTTTCTCTCTGTATGTATGTGTTTATCCATATGGTCATGTCTGTATATAGACAAAAGGCATGCGTTTGATTAGTCTTGGTAAACAGATCAAAATTCCAAACATAAGGGGCACTGTAATACTGTGGAATTGTGTGTGTGTGTGTGGGGGGGGCATATTGCTATGGTCTGAAATAAAAGGCATGCATCACATTCTATGACTTTTTATTGCCCTGGAATAACACACAGTCATGAAAGTTAGGGCCATCGGACAAACCTGTATTCATTGCCTTGAGATTTCAGTATATACATACAGTAAAAGGAAAAGAACCCAAGAGCAGCTGCAGCAGGCTTATAGGCTGAGTCAAGAAGCAGCAGCTGTCACTTTTCTCTAAATAAGACAGAAGAAGAGAAAGGAAGCAAATTCCTCTCCTTTTCTAGGCCCCTTTCCTCTACTCATCTTTCCCCCAAATCCAGTTTTGCAGAAACCCTTTCCTTGTGTGCCAGGCTATGTGTATCACTGTTTAGTCATTACAAGTTCGGCACTCCGACCTCATGTAAAGGAAGAATACTACCGGCAAACTTCCTGATCCATGTGGTCAGCCTTTTGTTTGTGGGTTTCCAATTGTGTGTTTTGAGAAATAGCGACAGCAGCATGTATTGAGAAGATATACATATTGATGAAGGTGCCCACCTGTCTGTCCAGAAGACACAGAGCAAGTTGCTTTTAACCCACTCCTTTCCACTTGCATCAGAGGAGGCAGGACTATCCACTCCCTGATCTTGGCTTTTCTTTAGTGCGTCAAAACTTTAGTGCGTTTCAAATCAGCGCACTTTACTGCTTCACGCAAGAGATGAACATACATTTATATGGCCTCTGATATCCCCCAGACTGGCTGGCTCCAGTTGCTGCATGTTTCCAATGATGCATGTCTATCAAACTCTCCCCTCTCAACTTTTGGGTTGGATTTATGTCAGAAGTGCCACAACATTGAATGTATCTCTCTAAGGTGAAGAAGGCCTCTCATTGCAACAATGGATACAGACATTAAAAATAAAATCCAAGAAAACTTCTGTAAAGAACCCAAAGACTCATCTATACCTATCTTGATTTCTATCAGAGTTCTTTTTGATCATTATAATAAAGTGGATGAACCTGAAATCAGTCTGCTGAATCATAAGGTTGGATTTACCTGTAATTTCCTGCCAATAAAAGGTTACCTTCAATGGCTTGTATACAACCATCATTTCTGTTAATGAAAGGGAAGAGGGATTTTCCTTTGACCACCCAAAAAAGCTATCCTGGGAATCATGGAGGTTGCATTATATGAGGTTGAGGCATGTACAAAAGTAAGGGGGGAAATTGGACAAGGCTTAGGGAAAATGTTGGGTGGATCCAGCCGATTGCCTTTTCCCTTCCATCGCAGGCTCCCGAGTGGCCTCACCTGCTGTTCCCGAGGGTTCCCTGTCCCGCAGAGCAGGTTACAAGGTTACAAGGTTACAGTGGGTTGCAAGTGGAGGGGGGAGGCACGAAAATCCTGTTCTGCTGATGAGAATACATTCTATTACTAAAAAATTACCAGTGGATCCAACCTGCCATGAGGCAACTGCTGTAAAACCGCTATAAAACAAATAATTGAAGCGTAATGGAACTCAAAACAAAATAGCAAAACAATAGCAAAACAAAATAGGCAGACTGTGGAGTGAAAAAGATTAAAATTTAACAGTAGGGGTGGTCAGAACTTAGGGCTTTAATTGTGCTTGGGGTCAGTCAGTCGAGCACATCCCTGTGCCATATAACATCCACAATTTCTATCATCAGCTCCTAAGAACTCTTATGTGAGACAAGCCCTAGATGGTTCACTTAGCAAGAAAGATGTGATGCATGCAAACTAAGAATTCTATTGCATTTTCTGCGATCACCTTGGGTGTGCCATATAAGCTGAGAATGGTGGCACTTTGGAGAAAGCCAGTCTTGAGGCCCCAGTAAATAGCCAACATAGCTGCAAAGTATAAGAACTGACAGAGAACGTGTCTGGTTATGAAGATCCAGATTGATGAATCTCTTAGCTGTCCTTCCTCCCTAATAAAGCGCTGTGTTACTAACCAAATATGACATCCTACTATTGCTGAAGTCCAGAAAAATATGTGACTACTGACTAAACCCATAATGCTGCTGTTTGTCATTAGATGATTTATGTGACCATTTGGGAATGTCTTCGTTATCACCACGTCAAATTTGAGAGGTATAGCTGCATTGAAATACTATTGAAAAAAAACAGCATGTCTTGTGGCACTTCTAACTTAACAAATCAAGAGTTCTTTTCATGAGGAAAACCCCCCATAAGAAGTGGTTATGTCAGTGGGAAGGTATACACACTCTTGAGTACAGAGAAAACAAATAGGCCAAAGGACATGTTGTATTACGATGCAGAGCACAAATGAATACAAATCAAAGTAAATTAGCGCATGACCCAATCAAACTAATACAGCATGACCCAATTAGTATGTATGAGACTCATTCCTTACTAGCAACCCCTGGCAATGCATAAGCATAACAAGATTAACAGAATAAAGGAATACCTTAACATTATTTTGTGTGGTGAACTAGACACTTCCAGTCTCCACTGAATCCACTGTATCAAATGTACTAATAAATTCCAACCTCAGCAGCTTCACACTGGAGTCTGCTGTACTAACGCCCTCTCCTCTCACACCACTAGTCTCTGAATGTTACTAAAAGCTGATTCGTATCCATTTATTCTTTTGCACAGAAACTGACATGTTTGGCCTTTGTAAAAGGAAGAAGATAAATGAGCTTGTTCCTGGATTTGTATCTCCATCAGGTGGCCCATTGTTTGAGGGTGAATGCAGGGGCAGTCTTAGTGATTCCAGGGCCCAGCCCCAAAGCCAAGGCTGCCCTCCACCCTCTCCCAACTTTCTCAGTGTTTCTCTTTTCATTCAATTTTAATGCACACCCCCACATTTCCATATGCTCCCTGGGACATCTCCTTCATTTAAAAAAAATGTCACTGTATTTCTTTATCCTCAGCAAAAGCCCAGCATGCAAATCTGTTCCCTGATGCAGAAAATTACCCTCTGAAGCCCCCCCCCCCCATTCTGTGTTTTTGTCCACCACCTCTGTCCCAAAGCAACAAATAGTGGGTAGCATTCATCATCTGGCAAATGGTGTTTAGAAGGGGAGAGAAGAGGAACCCAGGAGGACTTACTGTGAATGGTGCAGCTCACCACTCTCAGGAGGAAGAGGAGGATGAAAAGGTCAGTGACCACACCAATAACGGACAGGGCTGCTGAGGTACTGCCTTCCTGGTGAGCAGGCATAGCTGGAGCCTGGCTTGCACAAGAAATGCAATGGCAGACAGCAAAAGAGGAAGGCCACGACCACCCCAGGCCTCCATCTCTTACCATCATCACCTCTAATGGTACAGCAGAAGGCAGTTGCCCCCTCCCATTGCCCTACACCTGAGTGCAAGCCACTGCCTAAGACTGAGTGAGGGGTCAGTATATGCAATTAGCTGGAGTAGGTTGCCTCGACCATCATATAGCTGATTTCTGGCTGCTGCCTATGAAACCCCTTGCCTTCACCTCTAGTGGTGGTAGAAAGGCCAAGACTGCCAATGCTTTGGCTGGTAACCAGAAATCCTGGCACCTGGGGGTCCCAACATACCCCCCTCCTGCAGTGCAGGGCCCTGGGCAGCTGCCCTGGTTGCCCCAGGATTAAGATTGTTCTTGGATGAATAGCTGCTTCAGGTTGGGGCAGTCAGTTAGCAAGCGCAAGCCCTATGAGACCAATGAAAGGGGAAGGATTATCCTCCAGGGCCAGAATAATGTGTTGGAAAAGTTTTAGTTTACATTTATTGGTGACAAAAGGCAGGGTTTTGTTATTTTACAGGTTCTGTTGAGTGGTAAGTGATGACAGCAAACAAAATAAGGGAAGCACAAGCTCAGAAACAAGCAAGGAAGCAAAAAGTTAGAAACTAGACTAGGCAGCAGCTCTAACCTTATGTAGTTATTAAGGGAATAGAAGCCCAGCCTGAAGAAGGTTTTAGTCAATGATAGAGGAATTCCATGACAGTGGACTGGGACTCACAAGGGGTCCATTCAAGCTTTGCCAGAGAGACTACTGGGTTACTAACAGAAGGGGGCTTGGCACAAGGCAGCACAAGAGGGTTTCACTTCCAGATCAAAATTCAAAGATGAGCTTCAAGAAGACAATTTCTTCTGCAGGTTCCCTTTGTAAACACATTGCTTGGAAATGTGCTTTCAAAGGCAGGGGAGTCTGTATACCATACAGCCCCAGTCCAGAATGGCATCAAGAAGCTTAATTCATTTAACATATTCAGACTGCTGTGATAATCCCAGTGGGGAAGCATAAAAGAAAAATGTGGGTAACTAAAGATCAAGTAACATATCAAAAGCAATACAATCTTTGAAAGACAGACATTCCTCCGTGCCCCTTACATAGGAATTCCTTTGTATAGGATGACAAAGACACCCATCACCTGTCTAACATATGGCTTGACAATATGTCCGGGCAACATTTTCAGTGGAGAAAGTTTCTCGCTCTTCCCTTTGCAAGAATGAGGACGATACAAAGTGGAATCCATCAGGGTCTCACTTGCATCCTCTATAGTCAGTGACATCCATTATGTCTGGAGGCAAACAATATTTTTTAAAAGAATTAAATCATCGAGGCCCTGTTTGCTATGTAAACACTCATTTCTCTTATGCTGTTGCTGCCTGTGGTCAAGCAGGCTTCTGCTGTGAAACCTGCAAACCGAGATAATGAGATAATGGCAACAAAGAAAATGCCACATTGGAATTGATCCACCTCTGAATCTGTTCCTATCTGGGGGAGTCGAGCACATTTTGTTGCTGCAGTTGCCCACACACAAAGGAAATATAACCGAATCCAGATTTCATAAATAGCACAGTGCTTTTTTTATTTTCTTCTTACTAGGTTTCTGTTGCTTAATCTAGTTGCAAGGAACTCATGTCAAAGAGCCAAAATGTCCATAAAATAAATATTAAATGTTGATGCTGGAATAGGCTGAGAGCTGGAACAGCAACATTTTACAGATCAAGAGGCACCAGAAGAGGTATGTCTGGGCTGAAAGAACACAAGGTGTGAAGGTCAGGACTGGGGGCATTGTGTGTGGTCACACACACAGCATTCATCTGACTCTAACAAGCATTATCCACTCATCATTGTCATGAGGAGTCTTCATTGCAAGGGCAAGCTGGATTGGAATACAGAGGCTTTTTGCCTCTAGGTCATTAGCTCCAAATCTGCATCAGGTCAGTACATGCCAGGAATAATTGTGGCTGCTCACTGTACAATGGGTCTTTATTAAATGAGTGGGTGGTCTCAGCCTCCTTCCTCGAGGACACATGTCACGAGCACGGTCTTCCCCCTGGGTCAATCCTGCCCCTACCAACAGTAGGAGCAGAGACACTGGTTTCTGAAGATCATGTCTGCTTTAAAGGTGACCGTCCAGGTTAAGAGAGAAGTGAAAAGGACAATGGGAGCAGGTGGCATAAGCAGGAAAAGGTCTGCACATGTGTTTGTTTGCTTTTTAAAGGAATTATGCAGCCAACTTTGCTAGTTCTGAGCTAACAGAACAGCAATGTCCAAAACAAATGGAAATATGCTTAAAATAAAAGGAAATAATGTTTACAATGTACAGGCTTGTTAGCAAGGAGCCTGTAACCCTCAACATTTCAGGCTGTGGATGATCAGGACATTGCACTGCCTAGCCTTCAGTTTGTGAGGCTTTGTAACTTCTCTTACAATTCCAGGTCTGTACGTCCTTCGCATTAAGTATTTTTGCCTCCCTGGTTTGAAGCATGAAGACTGTACAGTCTTTTAATCGAAATCTTCTACCTCCCCCCCCCCCCATTCTTATCTTCCCTCCCTGTTGCTTCCTGCTATAATTGGAAGGAATAGCCACAGTGGGAGCTGGCATTTTTTTCTGTCAGGATCCAGAGAAAATATTTTAATGAGCATTTGAGGTGGGAGGATCCTTCTCTGTTATCTGTGTCCTGTCAAAGGTTGTCAGCTGAAATTGCTCTAAAATTATGTCCTGTGTTTGGAGGTGGTCTTTCTACACTATTCTGTGTTCCTTTACATTCTTAGAAGCAAATCCTTTCCTTGGCATTTGACATGTTTGTGCAACCTTTGCCTGGCACCAAAATGTCATATTTCTTTGTGTACTTTGTAGTCACTCAAAATTTCAGGGCATTTTTCATGTTACTTGTGGGGAGTTATTGGCTTCTGTCCAATCATTGGTGGGAATCCAGAGAAGGCAGAGTAGAGCTAAGGCAATAATAGCTACCAGATAAGTGTCCTTGCTGCTTTGTTTTTCAGGCCTGGCCACAGGGTGGGGTGGCACCTATGTTAATCTCCAAGTTCATCAATCTTGGCCCTGCTATGGGCTTCCTAACAAAGGATAATGATATGTTGTCTTCTGGGCTAATACCAGGGAAGAAAGAGGACAGTATTTCTGTCAGGAAAATGCCATAGGGGAAAAGATTACATTGCTCTTTTGCTGTGGCTTAGATCCAAATAAGAACCCTCAACTTCTACTTTTTAACATGAAATGATGTTAGTACATCTTTTATGTAACATATAGCCTTACTGATAGAATTGGCGGATACTCCTGCCTACAGGCTTTAGACTAGGCCAGTCTTAGAAGAAAGAATTTAGCCTCCTTCAGATTAATATCTGTAATTACCTCAGAATTCTTACTGGGTTCAATGTAAGGACAAATCTTCTCCTTGAAATATTGTTAACTCAGTAATTTCTCCATATTAGCTGGGTCTATAAAATATAAGCTTGGTACAGACTTAGATTACTCTGCATTCCCCTCCTCTGAAGAGGCCCTCTTAGTAATCCTCAGGGGGCTGTGTTCAAAGGACGGAACAGCTCTAAGAATCCAGGAGCCAAGATTGGCAATAAATCTTCTTTTCTGCTATAAACAGTACTCCAAGAAGATGTCAGTAGAAGCAGGGGGTGAGAGGAAAGCAAGTGTTTTGAGGAGGATAGTAAATGATGAGAGAGTCCTGATCTGCACTTTTATTTTAATTGTGAATGTAGAGAATGGAATTGCATGGCCAAATACTGTGTTGTTGCATCTTTATTTCTCATAAGAAGAGCTGGTCATCTGTTGTCTTTGGCCACCTGATGCGTCAGCCATTCCTATGAGACTGTAACTGGGTAACTTGTTTTGTAATGCTAACCAGAGTTACATGGTTCGAAGACCATTTACTTTGATGGATTTAGAAAGGTATAAATTTGCTTAGGATTCCGTGGCTGGTTTAGCATGGGATTACAGCTACCATGTGGCAAGTTTTTAAGTGGCAATTTGACTGATTCATCCCAGATAGTTCAGCACATAAAGAAATACCTTGCTTTGCACTTATTATTCTAATTGGGTTTTTTCCGCAGTAGTGTATTGAATGGCTCGGCCCAGCTTTCCTTAATCAGAGAGTTAGAAGCCTAAGGCGGTGGCAGCAGACTACCAGGCTTTCCCAGGCAAGTAACCCCCCCACACACACACACACACCTCCTTCCCCGCTCACACACACACGAGAGAGAGAGAGAGAGAGAGAGAGAGAGAATGCCACAAAGAAATACGCTGCAGTAAATGATTATGGAAGAGCTGGTTTATGGGAACCCCACTGGATTTTCAAACAAGAGACTAACAGAGTTCGTTTGCTATTGCCTTCCTCTGCACAGCAACCCTGAAATTCCCACCCAACACTTATCAAGGCTGACTCTGCCTCTTGTCTGAGATCTGATGCCTCCAGGTGAGACCTGGGGATCCCCTGGAATTACAGCTAATCTCCAGACTACAGAGATCTGTTCCCCTGGAAAAAATGTTTTTTTATAGGCATTGTACTTCACTGTCCCTGTCTTTCCCAGGTTCCATCCCCAAATGTCCAGAGCTTCCCAACCTGGATCTGGCAACTCTATCCCCCCACCCCCATCCTCTGCTGGTGGCCAGGGAGGATTTGGGAACCCAAGATGAGATCAAGCTAGCCTGAGCCATATAGGTCAGGACCAGTAAATGATTAAAAGGTAAAGGTAAAGGTATCCCCTGTGCAAGCACCGAGTCATGTCTGACCCTTGGGGTGACGCCCTCTAGCGTTTTCATGGCAGACTCAATACGGGGTGGTTTGCCAGTGCCTTCCCCAGTCATTACCGTTTACCCCCCAGCAGCAAGCTGGGTACTCATTTTACCGACCTCGGAAGGATGGGAGGCTGAGTCAACCTCGAGCCGGCTGCTGGGATTGAACTCCCAGCCTCATGGGCAAAGCTTTCAGACGGCTGCCTTACCACTCTGTGCCACAAGAGGCGCAGATTACAGTAAATGATTACAGAGCAATACAGAGCAATACAGTAAATGATTACGGAGCAAATAAATTTCCTCTTCAATAAACAGGCTACAGCAATAGCAAAACAAATATTCCACTTCAATAAAGATAGTGGGATTTTATTATTATTATTTATTATTTATTTGATTTGTATGACCGCCGCTCTCGGAAACCGGCTCGCGGCGGTTCACAACATTTTAATACAGATACAATATATTAACCATTAAAATTCCCCATTAAAACCCCATTAAAACAATGACTAAGTCACAATGATGGCGATTAAAACTATTCCCGTACAGGCCCACTGGATGAGCAGAAGGGAACGGAGGATAATTGGGCATAGGATGGAACACTCTGGGGAACCAGGTCAGTTTAGTACTGGCCTCCCCCCTCCGGGGAGAGGGGTCCGATCTTAGCCCCGGGCCATCACCCGGCCTTAGACAAACGCCTGGCGGAAGAGCTCCGTTTTGCAGGCTCTGCGGAACTCAGAGAGCTCCGACAGGGCCCGCAGCTCTTCAGGGAGCTCATTCCACCAGGTAGGGGCCAGGACCGAAAAGGCCCTGGCCCTTGTCGAGGCCAGGCGTGCCTCCCGGGGTCCTGGGATCATCAGCAGATTCTTACCCGCAGAGCGAAGTGCCCTGCGGGGGGCATAAGGAGATAGGCGGTCCCTCAAGTATGCAGGACCCAAGCCGCGTATAGTCTTAAAGGTTAATACCAAAACCTTGAACCTGATCCGGAAACAAACTGGCAACCAGTGCAGCTGCTTCAGCAGAGGCTGAACATGGGACCTCCAAGATGATTTAGTGAGGACCCGTGCAGCTGCATTCTGTACCAGCTGTAACTTCCGGGTTAGAGACAAGGGTAGGCCCGCGTAGAGCGAGTTACAGAAGTCTAATCTAGAAGTAACCGTTGCATGGATCACAGTGGCCAGGTGTTCCGGGGGCAGGTAGGGCGCTAGTAGCCGAGCTTGGCGTAGATGGAGAAACGTCGTCCGGGCTACCTTAGTGACCTGGGCCTCCATGGAAAGTGAGGCATCCAGAATCACTCCCAAATTCCTGGCTTGGGGCACAGATGACAATTGTACCCCGTCCAGGCAGGGAAGACGCGCTTCCTGTTCCTGCTCCCTTCGGCCTAGCCAAAGGACCTCCGTCTTAGAGGGGTTGAGTCTCAGGCGGCTCTTCCTGATCCATCCAGCCACTGCTTCCAAACAACTGGCGAATTTTTCTGGGGGGAGATCTGGCCGGCCATCCATCAAGAGATAGAGCTGGGTATCATCAGCGTACTGGTGACATTTGAGGAAGAGTTTGCAATGGATCATTTACAAATGTTCTACAATTAGTTTCCAGTAAATTTTTTCCTCTTTGCATGGATTATAAACACCCACCCACCCACACACACACACACAAGGCTACCAGACTCCCCAGTGGATGTCGGTGTCCCTGCCACCAGGCTCTGCCCCCTGCCACCGAGAAGCTGGCAGAAAGCAAATGGCTTAGGCCACAATGTCAGTGTCACCCAGGAAGTGATGCCATCACACCAGGTGACACCCTAGTATTTAAGCATAAAATCCTATGGTAGAAGCCAGTTTTGCCAAAGAGTTTTTGCCTAAATATCAGATCATCACCTAGAAGTAGCTGTCATGATGAGGTCATTTCATGTGCAACACTGGTGTTGTAGGCTGGGCCCTTCTCTTTCATCTGGTCAGTCCCTCCCCCACTCCCTGCCAGTTGCCAGGAAGGACCTGACAATCCTATCCCCCACCTCAGCCAAATAACGCCAGACATTAATGAGTAATAATGGTTTGAACTAGATTTCTACAGCTGTACCTCATCCTGTGTTCTGACAATTGGGGGTCATGATGCCTCAGGTTCTAATGCAATGCAACAGTGCATATTCACACTGAACTTCATTTGTCATATTGTTAATTCATCTCATCTAAATAGATCCTTTAGAACCAGCTCAGTCTTTAATCCTGAATTAATTGTTGTCATTTCGCGAACTTGGCTATCTCACTGGTCACCCCCAGTTCCAGATCACTTATGAACTAGTTAAACAGCACTGGTTTCAACAGAGAATTCCTAGGGGACCCCGCTGCTTACATCCCTCCATTCTCATTTGCTTCTGCATTCTATTCCTGATTGTTTAACTAATTTGATTAATTAAAGCGTAACAAACTTTTCAACAAACAAAGCTTTCATTAGTCAAAGATCATTTCATCAGATAACAGTTTAACTATTTACTAACCCATGAGAGCATCCATCTGGATTTAATTAATTATTAAGCCATCACAGGACACATTCCTTACTCCAATTGTACACAAGTGTATACAGCTTTAGAATTTTTAAAATATATTCATTTATTTATATTTATATTCTACCTTTCTCATTTGGACTCATGGCAGATTACATAGAGTCAATACAATCAATAGGATAGGACATTAAATAAAGAAAACAATAGTATTAGGGTTGTAGAACCAACCAGAAAGCTAAAAATAGAAATATATTTATATGACAATTGATGCAAGAATTACATAGAAGGATCCTACTTACAGCAAGCTATACACAATAGTATGGCCCACAGACTTTAATAATTTACCCAAGTAATTTTGTAAATCATTTTTACAGTGCAACCCCTCTGCTTATGTAGAAAAGACCTCTTGAATAATTCAATTTATCATAGCTTGTAGAAAGCCAGGAGAGTGGGAGCCTTCCTGATATCCTCAGGCAGGCCATTCCATAAAGTGGAGGCCACAATGGAGAAGGCATGAGTATGGGCCAGCTTTTCTCAACTTTTTTACCAGTGAGAAACTCCTGAAACACTCTTCAGGCTTCGAGAAACCCCGGAAATAATGTTAGCAGGCCACGCCTACAGAAGTCACATGTTACCAGAAGTGACCACCCAAATACTCCCACTGGATGTGATATCAGCCTCTTGTCACCTCCCCCCCCCACCTGTGCCAGAAATGGCCTAGTCTGCCGGGCTGGGAACAGAACTGGGACAGGAATCTGCTGCTCTGTCACCACCACATGCAGTTAAGTTAAAATGAAAATACTAACCTCTCTGGACTCAATTTGCTACTACATGTGATGACCCTCGAACCCTCCTCTTTCCACTGCCTCTAGGCCCATCATTAGCCATTTTGGGAGAAAGGAGCAAGTTGACATAACCATGTATGGTCATATCACCTGATAATTTTTTTAAAATTAAAAATAAAAATTCACTCCCACCCAATTGGCGAAACCCTTGTGGGGCTGCCAAGAAACCCCAGGTTTTCATGAATCCCCTGTTGAGAAAACCTGGTATGAGCAGTTGGTGCTTTTGGCCATGTGGCCCTGTTCAGATGAGTGAAGATGCCAGGGTGGAGCAAAGGTAGTATTGCAGGTATGAAGGTGCAAGTTCATAAAGTGCTTTTTATGCCACAGCCAATACTTTAAATCAGTGGTCCCCAACCCCCGGTCTGGGGACCAGTACCGGTCCGTAGATCAGTCGGTACCGAGCCGTGGCTCCTCCTTGTCCTCCTCCTCGGCTGCTGCCTTGGGGGCTGCCCTGCCACTCTGTCGCCAGCTCACCTTTGGTGCTGCCATGGCTGGGGCTCTCTCTCAGTGTGGCACTGCGCAGCTGCTGCTGGCAGCGCCCCCCCAGCAGGCAGCGTGAATTCAGGGGCACCAGCGGGAAAGCAAGTGGAGCAGGGGCTCCGGCAGCAGTGACGTCCCTTAGCAAAAGACTACCCCCCCGTGCCTCAGTAAAATTATCAAGCGTTGACCGGTCCCCGGTGATAAAAAGGTTGGGGACCATTGCTTTAAATTGAGCCCAGTAACTGATGGGCAGCCAGTGGAGTGACTGTTGAGCTGGAGTAATATGCATGTTCCTTCTAGCTCCCAGTAATAGATGAGCCACAGCATTCTGCACCAACTGGAATTTCCAAATTGACTTGGAGGCTGAACAATGTACATTGCACCAGAATAGTCCAGTCTTGATGTTAGTTCGGCATGGATCCAGGTGTCCAGATCAGCTGTATCAAGGGAAGGGGCCATCTTATAGGCTGAGTTGGAAGTAAGCCTTTTGTGCAGCTTGCACAAAATAACACTGTGTCTAGTATAATCCCTAGGCTCTTAACTGAATCAGCAAAGGTCAGCTGAGCTCCATCAAAAGTGGGGAGCGCAATGTCCCTCAAGATGTCCACTTCCCCAACCAGCATTACCTCTGTCTTTTCAGCATTTAGTTTCCATTTGTTCACTCTTAGCTGATTTGCCAGAGCAGCCAGTCAATTATTTGGAAACTTTACCACATTACCAGGAGATTTGGATAAGGATATAGAGAGCTGGGTGTCATCCACATCTAGACAACTACCTGCAAAGCTCTAAACAATCACACAGAAATGTAAGAGCATGAGAGATAGAACTGTCTCATGTGGAACACCACAGGGAAGTTCCCAATAGCAATCATGATGACAACAAGTTCCCAATAGCAATCATTTGAGCCTAATCTGTACAGATTTCAACCATTTTAGCACACATCCCTCGATACCTACTTCTGCCTCTAAGTGCATAGTATGATCTATTGTATCAAATTCTGAGTCCAACAAGAGAAATAGAGGCAATAGATGAAGCTCATCATCTAACAGAGGTCTCTCTATTCCATAGCCTGAAGCTAGAGGACATGCGTTATTCAAGAAAACCTGGAGAGGCTCTGCTATTGCTTTTTTGTCTAGAAATGGCAGATTAGAGATGGGGCAGTGATTGGACTGGATATTTTACTATAGGGATGGTTTTAAAAGTATCAGACACTCTTTGAGTGACTAAACTGCTCTGAGTTACTCACTGATTTACAACAAATGCTAAAAGCGTATTGATGTGTTCCCTACATGATTTCAGTAGTCAAGATCCAGAGTACAAATAGTGGCCTTCACCAATGACAGGATCTTGTTGATTTCCTTCATGGAACGTGAGTCAAGATGGTCCATAAAGAGACCAGGTGAAGTAAGAGGTAGATGAAACAGAATCCATTTTGGTTTGTCAGGAGCTCGGGGAATTTGGGGAACATGATTTTGTGATCACGGTGTACCAAAAAGCTGTGAAATTGTGCAGTGTATTCAGTGAAAGGCAACCAAACAGACCAATCCCAAAGATTGATCACTTTAGTGTTTCATGCTTGGTCCCAATTCAGTTAGGCAGCTTCAAATGCTAAATCTAGCAAATAGAATTAGACATGCAGCAATTATGTGCACTAGCCATTTTCAGAAGGTGGCCCTTATATAGATGTCTGCTTTTACACAAAGATTGGGTAAAATCACTGGATTAGGATGCATATCTTTAAAGATGCAAGCACCTCAATCACAGACTGCTGTCAAACTCCAGTTAATGAGAAGAATTACCACAGTTAACTACCAGGGATTTAAAACAGTTTAATGGAGGAAATGTCAGTTCATTTGATGTCACCAGAATGTTGTAAGAGTGAAAACGTCTTTTAGCACCCCGAGCCTCTCTGTCAGCAAATTCTTTTTACTGGGCTCTGTAAATTGTATTTTACCATTTCACATCTGAGGACAGTGTGTCAGAGCTGTGTAAGGTGCATTCTGCCAACACAAGGTCTGTCCTGCCAGTGAAGAAGAGCTTCCTCAAGTAGTAAGCTATAACTTTCCCCAATGGAATGTGCTGGTCTTAGCTAAGCAGAGTGGTACAATACAATGTTGTATTATCCTAATTTCTATCATTTGAGGAACTAAAAGATTTAAAATGTAGCATCAGAGGCCACAGCCTTTTAATTATTCATCACCATCACTACCATTATATAAACAATATGGCTTGGCTTTGAAGGTTGCAGATGACTTATGGTAACTCCATCCAATGGAGTCTTCAAAGCCCTTGCTTGTAGCAGTATACTAAATTACGTATTCAGGAGAGGCCCTGCCTCGTTTACAGGGTTTAGCAGTCCTTTCATATATAGGCTTCAAAAGTTAAGACAAAATGAATACAAAAAACTGATTGTCTTATTGTCAAGCAGATCTGCCTGTGGCCAGTAGAACTGCTCAAGCAAAACATTATTTCTGTAATATGTAGACTGACAATAACTTTAGAGTAGAAATTAAACATGGTACACTGTGAAATCACAGAAGTTTCCTGTCCCCAAATATAGAAAGTATTAATCTTATTAAACTTACTAAATAAAAGAAAAGCATTAGTGGAGACAGCAATAAAAACCGGCTTAGTGAGGAGTTTCCCATTATATTATATGCATATTGAAGGGGGAGTTGTGTTAATCTCTGTTCCTTTTATTAGAAAGTCTTGGGGAAAGAATAGCTGAAAGATAGACTCCTTAAGGGGCTGTGGAAAATGGGGATAATTTATCCATTAGTTACAAGTGAATTTCAGTCTTCCTCCAACAAACAGTGAGTACAATAACCTCACACCTATCCTGTGAGACAGATTACAATGAGAAATACTAATGTGCCCACTGTCACTCAGTGGGTACTGATTAACATTTGCACTGTTCTTATAGTGCTAAACACCATAAAATGTAAATGGAAGATCCATGCACTCAAAGATCCATGCACTCAAATAGGTATACATGCTGGGGAGCCGTGGGTGTCTGCAAATCACTCTTCTACACTTTGTGTTTATTAAATACAGTACTTAATTTCTTTCTTAGTCTAGCAATTGCTTTTATGCAATGCAAACATTGAGTTAATATTTCAGTATATGAAGCCATTTCATCTATTTGAATAACAGAACACTAGTTTTCTTGCTTTGAACCTAGCAGTTTTAAAATTCTGAGAATGACAGCATTTCAGACCGATGCCAATTTGTTACATTTAATAGTCTAATTGGCACATTTACTCACAAACATACATAGACCTACAGTAGTAATGTTAAAGTCCAATGAAACTAAGGATTCTAATATTCTATAATAGGGCATGTTATTTTCCAGATCTCCAGCTTGTTCAGAATGTTTGAGCCACCATGAAAAGCTACTTGCTATGAAATTTAAAAGTGCATTTACTTTGTAGAATCAAATGCAGTAAGAATATTATACACAAATGCTAGACACAAAAATAGTTTCTGTTATATACTGATATATGTATCTGAACCATCAATTTTGATGGAACTATTCTTGAATCATAGTAAATAAAACAAAATTTATAATGTCTGAATACATAAAACATGGCAAATTTATTTGCAAAAACACCATCCTGTTCAAAAGTACTATTTTACTCACCTGTCCATGCTTTTCTGGTTCACAAACAGAATGAATCCCAAAAATACAACGATGCTCTACCTCCCACACTGCAGTTCAAAGTTAGCAGGATCTCTTGCGTAAGTGCCTGGCACAGAAACACCTGAACATTACAAAGCAACTCTGATATAGGGGTGGAGTGAACAGGCCATGATGTCATTTGGAGACAGCCTCCATTCACAAAAATCACCAGAAGCTGCTAGTTAGCATACCATCTGTCCCGCCTCATTCCTTGTGCCTAAATGGTTCTTTGGATGACATACAAAGGTAGTGAGATCTGATGACATCTTGTGGTGAATTGTTCATATTTTCCCAGATCAGTTTTAAAATTCATCTCCAGGGACTGAATTGGATTTGCAAACCGACCCTTATTCATGGAAACCAGTTTTAGAGTGTTGTCCTATGCTAATCAACAATACACTGTTAACAGTCTCTGTGTTATTAAAATTGCTCATACAAAGAGTGTAATGGAGCCTCAATCATCTCTGGCTATTTGTCTGATGGAAAAACAAAGGCAAAATTCTGAGAACTATGGAGAGAAAGTACTTGATTGACACATTTACTATTACATCATGGATAGTCCCATCACAGTTTGTAGGGGACATACAATTTGTAGGGGACACACAGTTTGTAGGGGACACAATTACCCACTCCTGAGTTCTCTTGTACTTCTGCTGCTAAATAAAAAGTACTGGAAGTTGCATGAGGATATTCTGAACATGGGACTGAAGAGGAGGGTGCTTTATCACTGATTTATCATAAATAATATCAAATGTTTTTTAAAATCCCTTTTGACCTAGTCAACTGCATATGCCAGTATTAACAAAGAATAAGTTGTACTGTCAATACAAGCAAAGCATAGTGAAAAGAAACTACTAATTAAACATAAATCTGTTTTACTCACTAAGTTGTAGCACATGGCAGTTGATGTTCATCAGGGACAGACAGATAGAAAAAAAAGGAATTTACATTGCAGCAGGCTGATTTCTTACCTAATTAGTTTTAGGAATATTGGACAACCAATTCATATCTACTGAGTGCTGTTCCAATCCAATAATTTATTTAGAACATTTGCATGTTGCCTCCCCAGATCTGTTCTAGGTGGCTCCCAACAATACAAAGAACAATTCAGTAAGACAAATAACATTTTAACCATTTTTTGCTCTAATATTTGTGAAAACCCACTTTGGGTGGAGCACTGACCGGGACACTTTCTGGTGTCTGGCCTGTGCTTTCATCTGCATGGGCCACGCCTCCAGAAGCCGGCCGTGAGGTGCTCAGCCCACCTCACGGCCAGATACTGGCTGGTCGACGAGGAAAGCATTCCCGCAGCTCCGTGCTTTGTTGCCAATGGGACTGCCCACAAGTGCCTATGGTGGCCCAGCCAGCAGCGCGGCTGTTGGCCCACCCACTAGCGGGGCTGCCACCTTGCCCAATGTGTGACAGCCTGATCACCTGTGGGGACATTCACTGGCCGCCACTGCAATGCCCAACTCAAACGCCGCACGCCCTTTAACCGATAGCCAACATGTTGCGCCCACCGCGACTACAGTAGGCCTGCTTCTGGCTGCCCCCTTTGGAGGTGCACCCCACTAGTGCCCGTTGCATTCCTGGATGCAACAGGCTTGAAGGCTAGTAATAAATAAAGCAGCCAACTCAGGAAAGTAGACATAACAATGGTCAACAAAACAGCCAGCTCAGGAGAATAAATGCCTTAGAATTCAAAGAAATAAAAATACAGCCAAGCTATGTGCCAGAACTACATTTGCTTTGATTCCTCATACAGGGATTTCCACCAGGACGGTTTATCACAAGCATTCTTGGGATTACAGCACCCACAATGAATGATGAAACAAATCAATAAAGCCAGACCGGCACCAAGCAATAACCCACTATAAGCCATGCCCAAAATAGAATACCAGTGATTGTCAGCTATAGCTCCCAGTTTAAACCAGTCCAAAACATCAATGATCTACAGATATCCTGGATAATGATACTTCCCTCTCTTAGGCTTCTCCTTGCTTACAGATAAAGCAGCTAACCTAACTTAAAACAGCTTCTTACTTAACAGAGATACAAACACAAGGACAATATTCAGCAAGAAACCAGTGTACCAGTTTTGTCCCGTATATACTCAAGTCACCACTGTTATAGCATCTCATAACATCAGCCATGCCATGTTCATCCTCCAGTGTGATATGTCAACAATGCTTTCTACATAGAACAAACAGATTGTAACATAAAGGGCCACAAATCAGACATTAAAGATGTCTGATAAAGATATTCAAAAAGTAGAGAGACAACATTTTGAATTTACCCGAGCCTCTGTTATTGACTTACAGGTCACAATTCTACAACAGGAACTGCAGTTGCCAACAGTAGGCCTCAGGCTTCACAAGGGCAGACATCACCAGCCAAGCAACAGACAGAGCTATCCAAAGGGTGCCTGTGGTCATGTGCATTCCTTTTGAAGGGGTGCACGTGAATGAGGAGAGCTGGAGATGAGCCGTACTTCTAGGGGATCCTCATGTCCCACCTGGAGGCATCCCTAAACCTCAATGCAGTACAATGCTACAGAGTCCCCCTTCCAAAGCAGCCATTTTTGCATGGAGAACTGATCTTTATTGTCTAGAGGTGAGCAGTAATTCCAGATTTCCAGGCTCCACCTGGAGGTTGGCTACCCCTGGTCTGGAAATATTCTTTGAGGTGTGGAAGTGGGACCTCAAAAGAGCATAATACCTCCACAGTCACCCAACCAGCCACATAGTACCCCCTGGCCTATGCAGGTGAAGAAAACATTGCAGAGAGTAGGTGAGGTTGCCAGATAGTTGTAGGTTCATATTTTGGAATTCCACATTTCCTAGTTGTGCATGAACCTGACTTGGGTCAGGACTGTTGTGCACAGAGAGACCACCTCTTATGGTTGCCTGCTTCCAATGAGGCACTAAACCCAAACGAAACCATGAGCTAGCACACATTACATTACAGCATGCAACAGGCTTTACTACTAGTCCTTATACATTGGTTCCTATATATATTTGTGAAACAGCCTTGGGGGACAAACGGTCCGGCATGATTGTGACTCTCCACCGCTCCACGGCCTTGCAGGGCCCCAGGTAAGAGGGCCAGCCACAGGGAGTGGCAGGGGGGGGGAGCGCTTCTCCATCACCGCAGGGGGGGGGAGGGAGCGCTTCCCCTCCGCAGCCCAAGCACATGCTTGCTGGCCTGCGGGGAAGAGGCTCTGTCTGGCGGGAGGAGAGCGTTCCCTTCCCTGGGGCCCAGCAAGTGCGCCTGCTGCATCGCGGACACAGCAGGTGCGCTTGCTGGGCCCCGTGGAAGAGGCTCCAACTGGGAGGGGAGGGGGGAGAACCTTACTTTCCCCGGGGCCCAGCAGGTGCCCCCGCCGCATCGCACAAGTGGTGGATGCGCTTGCTGGGCCCCGGGGAAGAGGCTCCGGCTGGGGGGAAGGGGGGGAGAGCCTTCCCTTTCCCGCAGCCCAGCAAGCGCGCCCGCCATGTCGCAGACGCGGTGGGTGCGCTTGCTGGACCTCGGGGAAGAGGCTCAGGCTGGGGAGGAAGTGGGGAGAGCCTTCCCTTCCCTGCAGCCCAGCAAGCACGCCTGCCACGTTGCACACGTGGTAGCTGTGCTTGCCGGCCTGCCAGCCCACGGGTGCCTGCAGAGGGCCCTTTCAAAGCCCGTTCTTATGAACAGGCTTTGCAGCTAGTATATATATAATATATATAAAAGGTAAAGGTATCCCCTGTGCAACCACCCGGTCATGTCTGACCCTTGGGGTGAAGCCCACTAGTATATTAAATGCCAGTAGGTGAGTATATACCCATATGCATCTGAAGAAGTGGCCTTGTTGATGAAAGCTGATGTGGAAATATTTTGGGGGAAGGGTTGTTTAGTTCTTTAAGGTGCCACAAGACTCATCTGTATGGTTCTCTCCAAGCATCCTTATAAAAGCTTGTTTACTGCCTATACTTCTCAAGGGCCCAATTTCTCACTCCAGCCCTAGCTGTAATCATCTCTTCTCTGCCCCCTGCCCCGTTGTTCTCAGCCTTTTTCTCATATTTTTATTTGCCTTGTTTCTTTGTTCTTTTTTCCTTCCTCATCCTTTACCCTTACGTTATTATTTGCTGTGTACCATTGCTACTGAAATGCTTCTCCATGATGTCATTCATACATCTTTAATGGAAAATATTAGATCTATTAAGTTATATTTTCATTATTTTCTCTACACCATGAATGTAATTTTTAAACAAAGCAATAGAGGTTAACAAGGGTTTGTTTTGTTTTGTTAAACTACACTGAAAAACTTTCATTTGCCCTGCACAACTAGGCAGCTATATATTTGTGTCTTGTTGTATCCTGAAGTTCAACTGAGTTCTTTCATTACTTTTGTTTTAATTAACAAGCTTTTTGTTTTAATTAACAGGACGAGAGACACCAAGGAATATCAGGGTCATGACACAAAGGTAAGCAATGGCAAACCACTATTATTGGTCTCTTGCCTTGAAACCATTACAGGGTTGCATAAGTTGGCTGCAACTTGAAGCCATTTTACATACGGACACAGACACAGATACACACAAGAGCTATAATAGGCTTTATTATGTGCACTATTAATTGAAGTAAACATCTCTGAATTGATGGGGCTTAGTCTCATGTAAGTATGCATGCATTATTTGTTTAAGTCCTTCAAGAACCATTGATGTAGAATGTTATGTAGTGGTCTCATGGCAGTCTTAGTGAAAAGAATGCAAAAATAAAACTCCAAACATTATTTCTTTATGACCAGTAGAAACTTGTAATCACAGCTGCCAAGCTCCTGGATGGGGCGTGGGATTACCCATCCCCTGCTCTTGTGCCCAGTGCTCTTCTGAATAGTGGCGGGGGGAAATTTTAAAAATGCAATACCAGCCATGTAACTTGTTACTTCTGGCAACTCCCCACCCACCCACCAAGGGACAAAGGGCAGCCATAGGAATTGCTGGAAACTCTACGGTTTCTGGTACTGCCTGGAAACCCTACAGTCTCCTCCTTTAGGGCTTGGGAACTACAGCTTGGGAAATCCTTGGAAATTTGAAGATAGTGCTTGGGGAGGGAAGGGAACAGTGAGAATATATTGCCCTACAGTCTGCCCTCCTAAACTGCCACTTTCTTCAGGAGAACTGAACTGGGTAGTCTGGAGATCATTTATTACTCTAGGAGAACTCCAGGCCCCACCATGAGGTTAATAAACTCATTCCCCTTCCAGAATCCTGTGCCATGCATATAATCCAATGAGTCATAAAAAAAACCCCAAAAATTCTGAAGTAAGGTAAACAAATCATATTATAGTACTGGTCAGCCTGTCAAGCCCTCCTGGTGCCTTTTTCCACCCCTATGTTTGGGCCTTGCTTGTCAAAGGCATTTCTTTATTTCTTCTATCAAATCTAACCACAAAATAATTTCTGAGTTTCTGAGCACCTACCTTAGACCCTGGGGCTTAAAGAAGCTCTGCGTGTGCACGAGAGAGAAAGTCTTGATAAAGAATGAGAATAAATATTTCTAACTGGGAAAACACTGGGAGTGGGAATTCCCCCTTCCCATTGCTGTGACTAAAGGGGCAAGATATCCTGCTATGAGAATTTCCTCCTCCAGTTTCCACCACTGCTTCATAAGCTGGTGGAGAGTATGTGTTTGTGTGTGTGTGTGTGTGTGCATGCATGTGAAATGGAGAGGACATTAGCATCATGTCGGCATGCATCTTCAGGTGTGTTTATTCCAGATTCATTTCCTCTATGGGGTGCTGCCAGCTACAACTGTCCCTCTGATCCAACCTCTCCATAGCCACTTTTCGCAGGTCAGTTAAAGTGCCAGACTAAGCATGTTTATGCAGAATCCTACTCAGATACATCGAGTAGGCTTTACTGCCAGGAAAAAGCTCTTATGAGTGCACTGCTAGACATCTGAGAATCTGAACTTGGTTCCCACTGTTGTTACATGAGGTTTGGCTATATTTTATTTTCTTTCTATTAACAGCTTTGACCACAAGGGGTCAGGCCTAACTTATGTTTGAGATATGCCAGATTCCTTTCTGGATTAAATATTCCATTGTTGGTAATCTTCACAGGGCCTCTGATTTAAAAACAAGCACTGCTCATTTATAGTGTGGTCTTACTCCACTGCATGGTGTGATCTATTTTTTCAGTGATAAGATGTGGCTGTTATTTATTCTAAAATGTACACTCCATTTATTAAGTCTTGTTGGGCTTTCAAGGCAGCTCATACTAAAATTCATGTTATAAATATTAATCTGTCAAACTGAAAATATCATCAATTAAAACAAACATCAAAACATTAGAAATAATTAACATTCATCTCTTAATCCAGATTGTATTGAATTGTATTTTACCTATTCCTATGTTCCCATGTTCTACATACCCTATGTTCTATCTGGTTCTATGTAAACTGCCTTAACCAGAAGGAACGGGGTGGGATGAACAGATGGATGGATGGACAGATGACGTAGATAGATAATCCCAAGCACCAAAAGTCAGATTTTAACTATCTAGGAAGAAGTCAGTCAAGTTGAATGACTTTAGGAAGAGAATTTCAAACATAGTATGCTATAACTAAGAGCCTCTTGTGGCGCAGTGGTAAGACAGCCATCTGAAAGCTTTGCCCATGAGGCTGGGAGTTCAATCCCAGCAGCCGGCTCAAGGTTGACTCAGCCTTCCATCCTTCCGAGGTCGGTAAAATGAGTACCCAGCTTGCTGGGGGGTGAACGGTAATGGCTGAGGAAGGCACTGGCAAACCACCCCGTATTGAGTCTGCCATGAAAACGCTAGAGGGCGTCACCCCAAGGGTCAGACATGACTCGGTGCTTGCACAGGGGATACCTTTACTATGCTATAACTGAGAAGGCTTTAGATTTCATTTTAGAATAGTTTATTTATTTTATTTATTTTTGCATTTATATACTGCCCTCCCCGAAGGCTCAGGTGTGAGTTCAAATTTTGACAATCCCATCTTGCTGGGAGTAAAGGCAATAATGTGGAAAATAAGTTTGAAGTTAAGGGATTTTGAAGGAAAGAGATAAGAAGATGGACTTTCATTGCAGAAGGTTTCAAGTTCAATCCCAAGCATCTCCTAGGTAGATCATGTAAAAGATCTTAGAGAGCCTGAGATCTTAGACAGACAATATCAAAGTAGACAATACTGAACCAGATGGGCCAATGATTTGACTAGCAGGCAGCGACTGACCAATAAAGACACAACTCCTGCTGTCAGTAAAATGGCCGCAGCCTTTATTGCCCACCCTCAATGGAGGGTTGGCCCCCAAAAACCGGATAAGGAAGCATGAACGCTGCCAGCCGTACAGCTGCTTGATGTTAAATGTACTTTCAAGGCGCTCGAAGCCCCTGCCTCGCTCCCAGCTGGGAGGGCAGGTCACACCATGTCTTGGAAGATTTTATTTGGGAGGCGACTTGCTGGGGACCAGCAGGCGTCCACCTCCACTGGTATCCCATTGCCTGGCCACAGGACCTGGCCTCCCAGCTGGGTAGGTCGCACCCTTATGGTGGCCAGCCTCGTTAAGGAGACCCCTTTGCTGGGGAGTCCCGTACGCAGACGGGACTCCCCACCAACAGGCTCCTTACCGGTCAAAAACCGCAGCTGCGACAATTAAGATACAGAACAATACCAGAACATAACTAGGGCGGGAGGGTGGGATGCTGTCTGAGCAGACATGACGCGGAGAGGCCAGGAGTCTTCGCGCACGGCCTTATATAGGCGCAAGTGCTGCCCCCTCTGTGTGACATGGGCTGCTGAGGCTCGACGCCCTAGCAGGATGTTGTTCTTGATTGGAGCTGCTGCAGTGTCAATAAACAGCCAGGGTAAGTCCAGTCCTTTCCTTTAACACAGTCCTAAGGCAAATAACACACTCAGACTTGGATTTATAGTACACAGAAATAAACTGAACGTTTTCTGGCCAAGAAAAAGAGGTGCTCCTCTTTTGAGATACTATGGACTCAGCCCTTAAAACATATAACAACCTTGCCCTTTTAACTCCCTCAGATGCAGGATTTCCCTCTGTTCTTCTCTTCCATTTTCTCTTCCATCTCTTCCAGCAATCACCTTTATCTATTTTCTTCTTTCCTAAAGATCTGTGGCTGTCCTACTCTGTCACATTATTGTATTTATATATCGTATTTTCATTTATGCTGGCTCAGTCCAGGAATTTGAGGGAATAGACATGATCAACCTCTTAATTTAGACTTCTGAAATGACACACAAGAGGCTTTATGACATCCAAAAATAAACAAAATATTCCAATCATGGCCATGAGAGGAAAGGGGAAGTATCTACAAGTAAAAACACCTGGGCCAGCTGTAAGACCTGCTGAGAGTGACTGCTTTCCCTATTTTAACAGGCAGTACTTTTAAACAAACCAGTTTGCCAAGGGTTTTTGGCCTATTGCTCATGCCCTGGGGTGTACTGGACTATGGCACTGGGACACCATTGTGGTGGTAGAGACAGAAGGTAAAGGTAAAGGTATCCCCTGTGCAAGCACCGAGTCATGTCTGACCCTTGGGGTGACGCCCTCTAGCGTTTTCATGGCAGACTTAATACGGGATGGTTTGCCAGTGCCTTCCCCAGTCATTACCGTTTACCCCCCAGCAAGCTGGGTACTCATTTTACTGACCTCGGAAGGATGGAAGGCTGAGTCAACCTTGAGCTGGCCACTGTTCTCCTCTACTTACTTTGATAACCAGTAGCTCATCATTAGGACTAGCATGGCTTTAGATTAGAGAAACGAAACCAGACTACCAAAGTGACAGAAGTATTCACCTGGTGGCTTACAGGCAACTAAATTTCCTAGATGGATTTTCAACACTCTTTGATCCACAGTGTATATTTTATTATGTGTCTGTGTAGCATTTCAGAGGAATGGTCAAGATGGGCCATTATTGAGGTATGTGCATGTTAAGTGCTGTCAAGTCATCTCTGACGTATGGCAAACCTATGAATTAATGGCCTCTAAAACATCCAAGTATTAACAGCCTTGTTTAGGACATACATACTGAGGGCCATGGCTTCCTTTACTGAATTGATAATTTGGGATATACTGAGTGTTTGGACTTGTTTCAGTCTAGTTTAAGATTTAGGTTTAGGATGCAATCCACTAAGGCTATGCTGGCATGTATCTTGCTTGGAGACAGAGAGTGGAAATAGATCCATGTTGTTTCTCCTAGACTTTTCTGTAGCATTTGATAGCATTGACCAGCATACCCATCTATATGGCCTATCAGTTTCTGCAATAGTTCCAGTGGTGTATGATCAGGTTGTGCTGTTGGATTTGTCCTAAAGGCTGCCATGTGGTTCTGTAGTCCACTGTACTAACATCCCTGTGCAGTTGCTTTGAGCATTTGAAAGTTTAGGCAAGTATGCTGAAGGCCATCAATTATAACTTTCTTGTTTCTCTGATGTGATGTGGTAGGACTCTTAAGTGATAGGCTGGATGAATGTAAATACACTAAATCCAAATAAAATGTCTATCTAGAGCAGTGGTTCTCAACCTTCCTAATGGTTGATCCCTTTAATCTAGTTCCTCATGTTGTGCTGATCCCCAATCATAAAATTATACAAGTGTTCTTTCACAGAAATTAAACTGAAATTGACTAATAGTGTGAAGATCCATTGTTCATGACTATATATAAATTGGTTTTTTTCCAGGGTTTCTCAGTTCAGTTCTGCCTCTTGTCCCACTGAGCTGCATTGCCACCTGGAGCGCCTGGCGGGAGACTGTGCTGCTCTGGAGGTATTGCTGGAGTGGCTGGTGGCCGAGTACGGGCGCTTGCAGGAGTAGCAGCAACAGTGGCAGCCCTGCCCACCCTGGCCTCGTTGCTCGCCCTGCTGCAACCCCTGTGAAAACGTTATTCGACCCCCAAAGGGGTCCTGACCCCCAGGTTGAGAACCACTGGTCTAGATGATGTGAAATCAAGTAGCATTTGGAAGGAGTATAGTGCAGCAACCATTACTAGCAGATTTAAGTGGGTAGCTCTGTTTTGTTCTGAAGTACAGAAGTAAGGAGAGAGTTAATTAGTAAATAGCTGAAGACTGGATAGTTCCTTGGTAGAATAAAAAAATCTGATTTTTGGGTTCAGTTGTTGTTCACAAAAACAAAGGGGATATAAAAATGTCAAGGTCACGAAGCTTGAAGTTACTAATTTACTACTAATTTACTCTCTGCTTAAATATGTACTCTTATGATTTTTGTTCCATTGTCTGAGGAAGTGTGCATGCACATGAAAGCTCATTCTTTAAGTAAATCTTTGTTGATCTTAAAAGTGCTATTGGATTCAAATTTTGTTGCACTACTAGCACCTTAAATGAGGTAGGGTAGGGAAAGAAGGAGAAGGAAAGGGGTTCATGTGTCGTCACTAGGAAACACAACAGAAAACCTAAAACAAATTCATATAACAATTGAAGTTCACTGGATGACTTTGGGCCAGTCACACACTTTCAGACAAATTTACCTCACATGGTTCCTGTTGTGAGAAAATGGAGAAGGGGGAAACAGTGTTCTAGGCTGCTCTGTGTACTGAGTATCCATTGAGAAGAAAAGTGGGATAAAAAGAAATGCAATTGCTTACAATACTGAATAAAATGAAAACAAATGATGTTGTTCAACCAAAACCAAGCACTGCATGTCTTTATGAAACACTCATGATATATGGCTAGTGAATCCCATCTTGTAAAATGCCAAATAATCTAGGTGAAAATATGCTGTTTAGATGCTCTGGTGTGGTGCGACCTATGCACAAATTCTCCTCTCAGTGGGAGCTGATATCCAAATACCATATGTTGATCTCCTTTACAAGGCTATGGTATGAGAGAAGGGGATTCATTTGCATGTTTCAGCAGTCAACCCCCCCATTCCTCCAAGTAGTTCAGAGAACTACACACATCCCCCCCTCATTTTATTCTCATAACATTCCTATGAGATTCTTATGAGTAACTGGCACAAGGTCACTCACCAGATTTCATCGCTGAGAGGTCTATTTAAACCTGAAACAAAGTAGAGAACATCAGAACATATACACATGGGAGCTCATAATGTGTTACTCTGTAAAGGATGAACTACCTTTAAGTAATCCAGAAATTTGATGGAATGAGAAAAGGGGCATATCATGTAAGGCAAACAACACAAAGTGGTCATGATATTAGAAATATGGCAAATATGTCCTTAATGAGAAAAGATGTGTGTTTTGGATGTTTCTGGATGACTGTTTGGTTACTTGTCTGGTAAAGGAAGGCATGGATTGACTGCTGCAGAGCCACTGTGATTACTGTTAAAAGCCTGTGTGATGCTGCAGAGAGGTAGCCATGGAATAGCAGATTATGCCAGCAGTGCCTTGTGCAGTCCTGATAAAGACGAAGTAATGTTTGCACACGATAAATACATCAGATAGACATGTATTGCTGAAAGCATGACATGTGAACAAGGAACAGGCAGGAAGTTCAAATGATAAATGGGTTAGGGTGTTTAGTATTTTTTTTAAATTAGCTTTGTGTTCCATTACGGCAGAATTTAAAAGAGAATGAGTTTGAAAGGCCCAGATAGGTCAATGGGTGGACAGTAAAAGCATGCTCCATTTTTTTATAATTCCACTGTCTAAAAACTGCTGTTTCTCAGTGTATTTATATAACCAATATCCCTTTGTGTCCTGTTGGTTTAAGAGTTTATATGTGACACCTTAAAGATGTGTCACAGCACACAAAAAATGTGAATTTTATGGAGAACTCTTGGTTCAAGTTCAGTGGGAATACCAACTACGTCAATACATTGAGAAAAGGCAATTCCTAAGCAGTGCAGTAATACAACACAATAATGGTTCTTACCTGATAGTGTAAAAAGGATGACATGATAACAACCTCTCAGGATGACATGATAATAATGTCTCTTGGAAATTCAGCAGACCTGATCAAGAGACACTAGTTCTTCTGGAGCAGCTTCTAATCTCAGTGCAGGGCAACCACAAAAAGGCAATAAAAAACAGTAGAAAGGTTCTGGTAAGGAGAGTAGTAGAAAGCACATGAAGGTCAAGCATTAAGGCAGTGGTCCCCAACCCCTGGTCCAGAGACCGGTACCGGTCCGTGGATCAGTCGGTACCGGGCTGCGGCTCCTCCTCGTTCTCCTCCCTGGCTGCTGCCTTGGGGGCTGCCCTGCCACTCTGCCGCCAGCTCACCTTTGGTGAGGCTCCCCATCGGCATGGCTCAGGTGGTGGCAGTGACGTCTCTTGGCCAAAGACTACCTCCCTCCCCGGGCCTCAGTAAAATTGTCAAGCATTGACCGGTCCCCGGTGATAAAAAGGCCAGGGACCACTGCATTAACGGACATTGATTGAGCCAAACTGATTGATGGCTGGATATGTAAATTGTTGTGTATATTAAATTGCACTTGACAATCAACTAAATTGTTGATTGAAGATTAGTGTTTTTGATATAGTACTTCAGTTACTGGTATGAGTAGAGTTATGAGAGGGGGCAGGGATCCTGACAATTGGAGGGTGTGGCAAAATATGAGGGTTTGCTCATATCCCTTCTAATCTCTACCCCATTTTCAGAGTTATAGGAATGGAGGCTAAGGCAGTTAACTCAACTCCGACAACAAGAAGTTCTCAACCCTGCAAGCTTACTTTGTGGACCATGAGGTAGACCTGGCATGTGTTACAGAGACCTGAGGAAGGGAGAGCTCCCCCCTCACCAGTTTTCAGTCCATCAGTCCCGAACTTCAGGTCAAGGAGGGTGGCAATTCTGGTTCGGGAGACTTAATCCTTCAGGGCATTTCTAGCCCCAATGATCCCAGGTGTTAAATGTGTTGGTCTGGGGTGGGATGCAGTCATGGCCTTGGCAATTTGGTTGGTAAACCTTCTGCCTAACGCCCCACCAGATGCCCTGTCAGGTCTGCTTGAGGGGTTGGCTGCCTGGGCACTGGAGTTCCCTAAACTAACAGTTTTGGGGGACTTCAATGGCCATGCAGACCTCCTGACTTCAGGAGCAGGTCCGGACCTAGAATCATCCATGACAAAACTAGGGCGCTTACAAATTGTTGCTGGGCCCACTCATCAAGTAGGCCACACCCTGGATTTGATCTTTGTTGCAGGAGTGGATGTAGAACTGATGGTGGCAAATCCCATCCCACAGTCAGAACACTATACCCTGAAAACCAATCTTAGAGTACCACCTTAGAGTATAAGTGGCGGGCACATTTTTGTCCACCTGAGGAGACTTATGGATCCTGATGGTTGTGATGTTTCAGCCAACTGTATTCAATAAGAAAACTCATGTGCAGTAAAGTTTCTTTATTGGAAAGTACAATTATGCTTGCTACCTGAGAGCTTTACTAAGACTAATGTTTGCTGTCCGTTGTCCTGCTCTAACCTCCAAGTCCCTACTGCTCCCACTGCCAGTCCATTTAGGCATGCATACCAGGATGCATCCTTAAGTTAGCAGGAGAAATGCAATTACCCTTCAAGGCTACTGCCAGAGATAGCGCTGTCATGGCAAACAGACAGGAGATCTCCCCAACTAGCTAACCCACTACTGTGATAATTCACACCTAAGTCATCTATTGCATGGACAGTGAACAGAGCAAGGCAATAAAAGAAGAAGAAGCAAAATAAAAGCACAAATGGCAAAATCAGACATGGCTTTGACAATGGTGTCCTGAATGCCCTGAATGCACCTTGCCTGTCTCCAGAGCACTTAGCCACAGTGATCCATGTGACAGTGACCTCCAGGCTGGATTATTGTCAATCTCTGTTGACCAATCCGGTGGGGACTGCAATTCAATGCCTCCTGGCTCATTAGATGAGTTGGTTATCAACTGGCATAGTCAGATACTGGCTGTCATCAATGAGAGCACTCCCTTGTGTCCTCTCTGTCTCCACCTCAAGTGAACACCTACATAAGAGGAAAGAGACACTGAGACAATTAGAGCAAGTGTGCAGGAAGTCTCACAGTGAGGATCTTAAGCTACTCAGAAAAGCAAAACTTTGACTTGGTGTAAAAGATTTCATTTATTCAGAGCAAGCAAGCATACTTGACAATACTTTGTCAAAACTGAGCAAAGACAGAGGCATAGCATATAACCCCTCACCTTGCACCCCCCCGCCCCGTGAGAACCCATGCAATGTGGGAAGACTTCAAACAGTCACACTAACCAGACAGGCAGAACCTAAGGGTGCATTCCGGAGGGGAATGGAGATGGATGGGGGAGAGGTGTGAGTGCAGGAAGAACCAAAGTAATAAAACATGGCCATAGGCTAATTAAATTAACAGGTCACCAAACTACTATTAATAATGTCAGAAGCAGAACATTCTGACACTAGCAATGAAGCATTGAGAACATCCTATAGGATGCTTATGAGATGGTGGTGAAAGTTGCTAAACTTGAGTTTAATACAACTTCCATTGCATCCGCTAGCTCTTGCCTAGTGCAATTGTTTTTGGTAATTCAGTCCCTGACTACCCTAGAAGATGGGTGCCTGATTAGTAGTCAATTGGATATCAACTGTGAGCCATTGGTAAGCTATTTTGCGGATCATATCTCTTCATTCTGCAATGACTTTCCACCCACCTTTGACACAGTAAGAGAATTGGAGGCCCCTTGGCCGCTTCGGGGAATATGTTTGATGGCTTCATATATCGATGACTGAAGTAGATAGATTGCTGACTTTAATGATGCCAACCACTAGCCCACTTGATCCCTGTCTTTCTTAGTTGCTCAAGATGAGTGATGAGGTTCGGAGGGCCCCTAGAGGAGACTATAAACCCTGTCTACAAGGGTGTAGCTGGGGGAAGCTGAAAGAGGTGGTGGTTCAGCCATTGTTGAAGAAAACCATCTTTGGATCTACTGGACCTGACCAACTACCACCCCACTTTCGCATCTTGCATTTCTGGGGAAGGTAGTTGAAAGGGCTGCCACTGACCAACTTTTAGCATAGCTAGATAAAACTTTGGTTCTCAATCCTTACTAGTTTGGCTTCTGGCCTGGCTATGGGATGGAGGTGGTTCTACTTGCCCTAATGGATGACCTCCAGTGCCAGTTGGACTGAGGCAGGTTGGCACTGCTTGTGTTGTTAGACCTCATGGCAGCGTTCAATCTTTTAAACAATGAGCTTCTTGCTGGCCACCTCACTGATACTGGAATTCAGTGGCTGTCCTCCTTTCTCTAGGGTTACAGACAGAAGTTTCCAGTGCAGTTCTGCACGGCATGGTTTTGTCCCTCACACTATTTAATATCTTTATGCATCCTCTTGCCAGCTGGTCAGGGGTTTGGACTTGGGTCCAAACATGCAGATAACACCCAGCTGTTCATTCTGATGGATAGCTGACCAGATTCACTCCAAGACATTTGCAAGCTGCCTAGAAGCAGTAATGGCCTGGATCAAGCAGAATCACCTGAAACTCAACCCTCAAAGATGGAGAGCCTATGGCTGGATAGGAAATTGCCCATTGAGGAAGCGTGTTTTTCAACCTTAGATGGGGTGCAGTTTACGGTTGCACAATCTGCTAAGAACCTGGGTGAGATCTGTGATGCCTCCTTGTTGATGGAGGTTCAGGTCACTAGAATAGCACAGGTGGTGTTTTACCATCTTCACCAAGCTAAAGTACTAGCACCTTGCCTGTCTCCAGAGCACTTAGCCACAGTGATCCATGTGACAGGCTGGATTATTGTCACTCTCTGTTGGCCAATCCAGTGGAGACTGCAATTGGTCCAAAATGCTCAAGTTCTCACCAGGACACAATGAAGAGCCCATATTAAATCTGTCCTCAGGCAACTACATTGGCTCCTGGTTGAATTTTGGACCAGGTTCAAGGTTTTGGTTTTAACCTTTAAGAGCACTTGTGGCCTGGGCCTCATGTACACCTAGCTGACTATACCCCCTGAAGAGCACTGCACTCTGCCAATTCAAACCAACTGGTGAACCCTGGCCATTGAAATGTATATTTGGCCTCAACCAGGGCCAGGACCTTTACAGTCCCTGCCCACACTTGGTGGAATGAACTCACAGAAGAACTGCAGGCCCCTTGGGAACTTACTGAGTTCCAAAGGGCCTGAAAGATTAGAACTCTTCCACCAAGCATTTCGTTGGGGACAATGAACCCTAGAGCAAGATCGAGGTGGCCCCCTCCTACAAGAGCCCTCCCCATGGAGTGGGAGAAGTATCTGAGGGCAGGGCTTACAGACATTGACATTGTAACCGAATTAAATTGCACTTTAATTGTTTTAACATTTTGTATATATACTATATATATTGTTGTAAATAGCCCTGAGATGTCATAGTGAGACATCATATTATTTCCCTTCCATTTTAGTTCGCTTCTGCAATTGCTTCTGGTCTGTCCCCACTGCCACTTCAGCTGGGTTCTGAGACTTGGAAGAAGCATATCTGGGGGGAAAAATAGTCTTCAGGGAGTATTTATAAGGATGACGCAGCAAGCAGGGATACAATTTAGCAGCCCACCTGTATGAAGGTATCCATATTTACACTACCTCAACAGATGCAGATTTGGAACTATATGCAGGTCTTCTATAAGAATAAAGAGTTGACTACTTTTAAGCAGTTGTTTTCTCACTTCACTTTTGTTTTTCCACATGAATATTCATTTGCTCATTCTGATAACTGCAGTATCAATTAATTAATGTGAAACAGCGATCAAAGATCAGAGCTAGAATTTGCAAGCCAACAAGACACACACACACACACACATGTAAATCTCTCCTAAGACTGGATCAACCTGCATTGTACTGTGTTTGTAGCAGTGAAGCCTCTAAGACAGTGGGTCTGAGCTGAAGTGTGATGAACGCTCATTTGCTCAGGGAACAAATTTATGTTTTTCACTGGCATTAAACTTTATACAAATCCCAAGAGTATTTCTGTGCTACAGGCTGGGGACTGGAACAAATCCCAGCAGATAAGTAAGCTAAATGAAAGAAAGAACAAAAGCAAAGAGGATAATGGAACAGATAATAAACAGCAGAATAGATAATAAACAGCAGAATAGATAATAAACTAAGAAACAGAAAGAAACCTGAGGACCATGACTGAGAAGACTGAGGAAATTTCACACTGATACTAGGCAGACACCGTAATGCTGCCTGGGGGGGAGGGGACCTTTCCCCATCCCCCTCGTTAACAAATACTATGAGCTCAGGCCCCAAGGTAAAAATGTGAAGTGGCTGATTATTGTGCACTTCCCCATCCCTGAGCCGCCATGAAGAGGACTGAGAAGACAGCTGAACTAACCCTTCTGCTGTGGAGGCACAAGGTCACATACACAGCAGGACCCAGGCCAAGCAAAGCCTAATAAGACAGAGATTCCTGTGCAGTAGCAGCCACCTTCAGACAAGTTTGCTAAATGATCCATGGTGGGGCAATGTTTGGGGTTCCAGCCAACTGCACCAGATCATCTGATGGTACTCCAAGTGCCACGTGCATAATGCTGTGTGTGCAGCAGAGACCCCAAGCCACCCAGTGACCAGTATAGCCAGAGGTTGTTGGTTCAAACGTCCCATGAGAAGGTAGCTGCCTATGGCTAAAGGCCACCAGGTGTTCCATGGGGGAGGGAGGCCTAGCCACTGTATTGTGTGCTTGGTGGAAGGACTAGGCTCCTTCAGGGCACAACCCTCCCTCACCTAAAAAGAGAGCATGAGCTCTGCTGCCAATTCCCATCTGGAGCTAACTGAGGCTCTTTCTAAGGTGGTGGGTGTGTGAGACACAAGCCAGGCCAGGGCGCAGGGACTCAGATGATCACCATGGAGTTTGGATAGCAGTAGCATCTATTGCTGCCCCAGCTCCCACCTCCACCTCCACCTCTTGTGAAACACGCAGCAGAAGCAACTCCTCACAGGAAGCAGCCACAGCAGAGCTAAGCAGTGGCCATGTCAGGCACCCACTACTCACTGCACTCATTGGCACCCTCCTTGTACCCACATGTGCACTAGCACTGCCACCAGACCCTGCCTGCCTGACCCCACCACCAGCTCCTATAGTTCACTCACCACTTATACAAGGCTAATGGGTTTGGAAGCTGAGTGGGCAGGGCAAATTTTAGGAGAGGCCCTGCCCCTGCCAGCTGCTCTTCCCATGGCTACAGGCTTGAACTTATTAGTGATGTGATACCACACAGTCTATCCCCAAAGCTTCTGTTTCCTTCAGCAGAAGTGATCTATGTAATCTGGAGATCAGTAGTAACACTGATCTAACTCTAGGTCCCACTTTAAGGTTCCTGTGCTGAATTAAATAAGTGCAAACTTTGTCCAAGATGTTGACAACGATGAGTCAAGTAACACTTGTTGAATTTTTGCTTGTCAGTCAAAAGATCTCTGCTCCCCCCCCCCTACAAAAATGCTGTAGATTCACAAGCCCAAGGCTGCCACTAGGAATTCCAGTCCCCATATGGGACCTGGGGATCCTCTGAGTTTACAGCTCATCTCCAGGCAACAGAGATCAGATCCTCTGGAGAGAATGGCTGCTTTGGTGGCTGGACTCCATAGCATTAGACTCCACTGAAGGTGGATTCCATTCCCTTCCTGCCCCAAATCCTGCCCACCAGGAGTGGTTTAAGGGTTTGTGGGGCCTGTAACCCCAGAGCCGGTTTAAGGATTTGTGGGGCCCTAGTAGAGTACAATTGTGGAAGAAGCAACAAGACTGAGGGCCGGGGGGGGGGGGGGTCACTCTGAGTATCCTTAAAGAGGGGAAAGGGGGGGGGAGGAGAGAGGCTACAGCCCTGATCCATGGGGAGAAGGCACCATGCTGAGCCCCCGCAAATGTGCTACATGTGCCATGGATAAACTGGCCCTGCTGCCCATCCTAGCTCCACCCACAAAGTCTCCAGGTATTTCCCAACAGAGCTGGCAACCCTAACTGCCACCTTTTTTCTGTCTTTAATTGGCATATATTTTAGCCAGTTAAGCATTTCCATGCACCGGGGTGCAGTTATGCGCCAACAAGTACTTAAAAGCTAGTTTCCAACTTCCAAATGGGGCCTGGAGGTTTCCTGGAATTCACACCCATCTCCTGGAAGTTCCCCTAGGGAGAATGCGGCTTTGGAGGCTGGACTCTGTGGCATTATATCTTACTGAGCGCCCCCCCCCCCCCAAAAAAAAAAAAATCTCCAAGCACTTCCCAAATTGAAGTTGGCAATCCTCAGTGACAATAAAAGCAGAGGAACCACATTAGGAAAGGAATGGCAGCTTGCCACAAGTTCGCTAGTTGAGGCAGCTCCCAACAGGAACCGGCAGCCACCTAATCGCCGGCAGCCCCTGTGTGTGAGCATGCTCGCCGCCCCACACCGCCCGCGGTTCTTCCCGCCGGTTGTGGGTCACGATGGGCAGCCCCTTGTACAGGCGCCTTGGCCTCCGCCGGCGACGCCTCCTTGTCCCCGGGCGCTCCTAACTCCACCCCATCCCGCGGGGCTCCGCTCGTCGTGGCGCGTTCCCGGGCGCGCACGGGGACGACAACTGGGCGTGGGCGCGCCTCCCATCCGCCGAGCCAGGGCGCGTCCCCGAGCGCAGCCTCAGCCTGTGACTGAGCAGGGAGCTACCAGTGAGTGCCGAGCCGGCTCCGCTTTGCTCCCACTGCCCGGGGGGGTGAGTTGGGGGCGCCCACAGGGAAGCGGAGCGAGCCTCGCAGGGCGGGAGCCAGGGGGAGTGAGGAGGAGATCCCACTCACTATCTCCCGGAGGGAGGGAGGCGCAGGGAAGGAGGAATGCGAACGGCCAAAATCTCTTTGGAGATGCCAAAAGAATCTGGCAGGCGGGGGTGGTGATCTCCCCCCCCCTCTTTGGGGGGGGGGGTGGCGAGGATTCGTGCTGGTAGATCCTTGTAGTGATAGCTGCCCATTCCATGAAAGATTTGTATGAGGATTCTAAGGGAAGTGGGGGGATCTTTATGGAGAAGGGCAAACCTGACACTCTCTACCCTTTGGGAAGGTTTAAGGGAGATCGATGGGGAAACTGACCATATCGAGAATCTGAGGAGAGGGCATTACTAGTGAGAGCACATCCTAATGGAGAGGCTGGACTTGACAGCCCTGTGGAGCAGACTGGGTTCTCAGCTGGAAAGGGGAAGTTCTTTTGTGCGGAGCGTGATCCTTAAATAATCCGTGGAAGGTGAAATATGTAAAGAAATCTTGCAGTGCATATGTGCTGGAAATTCGTGGCAGCCCCTGTTAAGCAGTGGTGTCACACACAGTGGTTTTTGAATTGGAGACCAGGGAACAGCGCTTTTGCTAAAATATCAAAGAGTCTTGTCTTATGTCTTCTTAAATACTAACAAATTGGCTGATGAGGTGAGCTCTAACTCACATACCTTTTGCACCAATAAATATTAAGATGCTATGTTTTTACTAACTCTCTGGAATGTGACATTTTCTCAAACAACTGTAGATTCACATAGTGAGGTCAGTTCCTGTAAAGATCAGACATATGTCTTACCACAAGTAGTTTTTACTTCTTAAAAGAAGTGAGCCAAGCAGTAGGACTAGTTCCCCCTAAAACCTTCAGAAAATTATTTTATTTTTTTACCATGGAATATTTGGAGAAGAACTAAACAACAACTAACATATAAAAGAAGGTACTGGGGTTCCCCTTTCTATTCTCCTGAATTTGGCCCATCCCCAAGTATTACTTTCTGCATAGATTTATATATATTGTGACCAGCAAACTGTCTAATGTTGGCCACTTACAGTAGGTTTCTTTAACTTCTCTAGTTGCCAGGGTTTTTTTGACAGTGGGCTCTTCTGCTTATAACAGATATGCAGTAAGCAGAAATTCCCTGCTAAAAAGATGGCAAACCTAATGAAATAAATTCTGTTTCCCCAACTGCAGTCTAAAACCTTTTGGTTTATTGCATCATGTGGAACTTTGTCTTTGAAATCTGTAGGTTCAAAATGTTATTTTTATTCCATTTGACAGTTTCGGTTTCTTACATGGCTGCAAGAGATGAAGCCTTGTGAGGCAGTAAAATATTTTGAGTATGCCCAATACAATTGTTATAGCTAGAAATCTCAGGTGATACAGGGAGAATGCACCTGAGTAAATATGATTCAAGGAGAACCTTTCTTATTTTGCTGTGCTCCAGTACTTTAGGGCTTTTGAAGTCTCCACTGGCTATTCCTGTTGGAATGGCAAACCCTTGTTTGTGTTGGCTTGGAAAACTGGGCAAGCAACTGGTAATAACCTGCTTTGTAACCAGCATTGCTGTTTTGATCACACTGTAGATTAGGCCAATGGACTCATTCCATTTTGGTTGTGTATTCCCTTGAAGTTGTGCTCATCTATTTGTGTCATGGCCATTAGAACTACAGCTGTTACAGACAGAGGATTATAGTTCATGTAGTTGTAGACAAGGTTCGCTTTGAAATTCTTAAAGGACCAACGGTCCTTTTAGATTATTACAGAATCTCCTGATCCCCCTCTTCGCATCACAGGCAGAATAGCTCCTAAAGCAAAGATTTTAGAAAAAGCATCCCTGGTTCTTTAAGGAATGGTTGTAAAAGTGCATGCTGGCTTTTGGAGCTGTGCACGAGCACTGTGATCTCATCAAGCTGGTACACATGAACCAGGAAGTAGAATAAAGCTGAAATAAACAGGATCAGTTCGAAGCAAGGAAAAAGCTCTCTGAACAGAGAGGGGCAATTTAATGTGCTGCAGTTTCAAATAGCCTGCGTGCGCACAGCAAGTGGCCTGACTCTGTTACTTATTGTCTTTGCTGCTTGCCTGCAGTAGTGGAGTTGACTGTCTCAGTTCTGTAGACTAAGATTTCTTTCTTGTTTGTCTGAAATGTGCTGTGTCTGGGACTATATTCTCAGTGCCTCTGTTCCAGTCCCCATATGTATGCTTCATATGCTTCAGAAGTAAAGCAAAAAGGGTTAAGATCTGGTCATTTAGATGTAATTTCAGAAGAAAGGGGCTTGACATCCTGTCCATGACAGGAAGAATACAAAACAGATTCCTAGTTAGACAGTCACAACTTGTATTCAGCATCCGGTTGAAATTTAAACTGAAGCACAGATAGTTGATCTCCTGTCCCCATTGTAGTGCTAGAGAATCCACAGTGGGTTAGTTTTGCCATTTAAAGAAGTAGTGCTAAAAATAGCACAATTATAGAGGCATTATCCCATCCAGTCCTTATGTCTTTTTTCTACATATGTTTCACATTTATTCCTGGATGAATACTAAAATAGTATTGGAGGAAGAGGAGGGACAGGACAAAAGAGAAAATGTTTCCCTCTTTCTCACACTTCCTGCTACGGAATTTTGTCATACTGCTCAAAATAGGGAGAAATGTCTGGAAATATTTTCAGCATGAATGACACTAGATCAGCAATCATCGGCATATGTTAGATGTGTGGATGAGGGTAGATGATGTCTACCTATTTTGCAAGGCTTTCAACAGGGCACAGGTTTGGATGCCTCAAAGCCATGCAAGTAGAAAAGTGCTTGCACTCAGATATGTGTTTTTGATGTGCATCTGTTTTACCCCTGGATAATTCTTGAAAGTTTGTGTATGTAGTTGCGGCAGCCCCTCTGTTGGAGCTAGGAAGTGCTCTGGTGAGCAGAACCACTATGGTGGGTCTTCTTTGACAGGAGATAAGCCGGAGAGTGTACTTTCTCAGGTACTGCTGAAGTCCTTTAAACCAGTGGTCCCCAACCCCCAGTCGGAGACTGGTTCTGGTCCGTGGATCATTCGGTACCGGGCCGTGGCTACTCCTCCTCCTCCCAGCTGCTGCCTCGGGGGCTACCCTGCTACTCTACCGCCGGCTCACCTTTGGTGCTCTTCAGCGATCGCCATGGCTGGAGCTCCCCCTTGGCATGGCACTGAGCAGCTGCTGATGGCAGCTCCCTCCAGTGGGTGGCGGGAAGTCAGGGGTGCCGGTGGGAAAGCAAGCGGAGCAGTGGCTCAGGCGGCAATGTCCCTCGGCAAAAGACTACCCCCCCTCCCGGGCCTCAGTAAAATTGTCAAGCTTTGACCGGTCCCCGGTGATAAAAAGGTTGGGGAACACTGCTTTAAACTGTTCAAGGATCCTACGTGAGCGGAACAGGGATGCAGTGAAGTGCATGTGCACCTTATCACACATATTCTCCAGGTCTAGTTCAAGCATCAGGCTAAAGGGAAGAAAGCAGCCATTGGCTGCCAGCAACTGGCTAATGGCTTTATGCATATCACACTGCCCACTGCTTATGTTTACGGACAGTGTATGGGAAGCTTGTATGCACACCCCTTGTGTTTGTTTTTCTTATGAGATAGGTCAAAAGCACCAGATAGCCTTCTTGAAGAGCTCCCAGTTTCAGAGCCCAGCCCAGATCATCAGAATGTATAAAGAAGACCTGAGGTTTGTGCGTGTTTGTAGGAGAGAAGGGATACTTTGTGGGGAAGGGTTATATATCCTTTCTGGCTGTTATTGCTGCTGTCTGCAAATGTTCATCAATCCTACTTCCATGTTAGCAAATAAAATGTGGATTCTGTCCGAATTCAGGAGGGCACAGGGGCAGTGCCAATTGTTTGGCTCAGATGGCTATCTGCCAAAAGGCTCAAGAAAATAGGACACCAGTAAGATCTTAATTTCTTTTGTTTCAGGGAAGCTAATCCTGGATCAAAGGTTCTTGTGAGAGGCAATGAGCTATTGCTAGACAATCTACTCCGCTGATTCTCAGGTAAATATAAAATACGATCTACTGGATCAACTGTTGCACTGAAACCTAATTAGTGAGAAGGGGGAAAGGTGTGTCACCCTCTCTTTTCTGGCGCTGTCCAGGTGTGGAGGAGAGACATTTGTGATGGTCAGTGGTGGCTGATCACTGTCCTCACAGCCCCATTGCCATCCCAGACAGTGCCATAAACACTACAGGGAAATCAACATTATTATTTTTTCAAGGACACTAGCTTTCCTTTCCACAGTTGTTTTTGCTAAAGAGTGGCAAATCTAATCTGTTTGCAGTGTGCACTAGGATGTGGTCCTTATTCCCTGACAAGCTGAGCAAATAATAGCTGAGGTGGAGCTTTTTTCCCTTCTTGCAGTAGGTACATTTGCTAAAGAACCAGAACTGAATTATGTCCCCAGTATAGGCTTATAAAATCAGTATAGGCTTATAAAAGCTAGAGTGAAAGACACAGTTACTGTGGGAAGTTAGCAGATTTAGAAGAAAGCTGTTTATTTTACCATTGTCTAATCTTTCCGCTTCTCTCTTGTCACTAGTTGATAACTGGAGTCTGAGGCATCAGGAGCCATGTCGGATTGGCTACTCATTGGACTTTTTGGGGCACTGGTTACACTTCTGCTGTTGACACTCTTTGGCTTCGCTGTTTATTCGGGCATCTTCTCAGAAGTGGTGGTTAGTGCTGGTTTGCCCCCTATTGGCAACATCACTGTGGCATACAAATTCCAGGTTGGGCCTTATGGCGACTGTGGGAGGCTGTTTACAGAGAGCTGCAGCGTCTCTCCAAAGCTATGCTCCATTGCTGTCTACTATGATAATCCTCATACGGTAAGTCACAAGAAATACCCCTTCTTAGTCTTTCAAGTTTGAATGCTGTTATATGTGTGGCCTTGTTAGCGCAAGTGATATTCTCCTGAGAACTCACAGCAACCCAACAACCAAAGTAAGTGCCTCTCTTTTACAAACAGCGACTCACTACCCATGGACAATTGCTCTCTCTTTTCTGATTGGTTAAATCATAGATAGTCCCTGAAAGGATTTTCGAATGTACCTTTGCAACCAGGTTCCATTGCATGTGTCACACTGCAGAAGTTTTAAGTTTTCATAATATCTTGCTTCCTGAAGTTCAGACCTTGCCAAAATAGCTTCAATTTTCTTGAAATCTTAGACCGGGCAACCAAAATAAATTGTGCATACTTCTTTACAAACCATATGGCTTCCAATGATTTTTGTGACATGTTGGTGGTATGGAATTTGGATTGCTTTGAGACCCCATGTTCAGAGGCAGTATACCCCTGAATAATGTGGGCAAGTACAAAAACACAGGAGGACAGTTGCTTTCATGCCTTGCTGATAAGCTTCCCAGAAACAAGCACCTAAAAGTCAACATGCTGATACAATAACTCTATTGCATTTTAGAGTTGATCAACAGATAACTTGTGAATAAGTTCATATTTGAAAAGGGTGAGTTGGGAAACTGAGCTCAGTGAGTTAACATTATCATCCTGATAATACATGGGGGTTTTCTTTCTACATTGAAGATGCTTGATCTCATATAAAGTGAGGATGTTTTTTTTTATTTTCTAATTTATATTGTTTATTTCTCCATCCATAGCAGGAAATGTTTTTGTTGCTAAATTTTTAACTATTGCACAGGTGTTGGAACAGTGCACAAGTTTCTGTCAGAAGAAGGTGGAAATAGGAGTTATTCTGAAATGTGCCGAAGAAAGGAGGGTTTCCTGGGGAACAGATCTTTATCCATGTATAGGGGAGAGATGCTCCCATACCCTGTTACAGTTGGGGGCGGGGGGATAAGGCAGTGGCAGATGGACTAGCTCCTTGTTTCCTTCCTTTAACTAGTTGGGCTTAATTTCCAAGTTTCTGACTCCCATGCTATCAAATGTATGTTTTATAATTGTTTCACTCACATGCCTAATCCCCCACGCAAACCTGCAAATTAGCCAAGAAGACCTGCAATTGATCCATTAGAAAATTAAAATCTTAACTAAATATTTTTTTGCAAAGCCTGTTCAGTCAGTTGAGACTGAGATGCAAGAATCATCATCTCATCCTTAGATTTCTTCCTATTAGTAGCATTCTAGTTTAATAATTTGTCAAAAGCTTTCTTGTCAATAGAGGGGTTCTAGGAAGGGGCCAGTATAAATTCCTCAAAATTAGATGGAGTTGGCACATCATTTACCAAAGAGCCAAATCTATCAGTAGGTTCAGCTGGTGAAAGCTGATGAAAATATTCTTCTATCTTACTCTGCTGTGCATAAGGAGCAGGCCTTTCCTCCCTATTATTATTGATCTATCCACAAGAACTAGCCTATATAAAACCAATGAATTAAATAATTATTATTAAATAATTATAAAATAATTCATAGAATCATAGAGTTGGAAGGGGCCATACAGGCCATCTAGTCCAACCCCCTGCTCAACGCAGGATCAGCCCAAAGCATCCAAGAAATGTGTGTATCCAACCTTTGTTTGAAGACTGCCAGTGAGGGGGAGCTAACCATCTCCTTAGGCAGCCTATTCCACTGCTGAACTGCTCTTACTGTGAAAATATTTTTCCTGATATCTAGCCTATATCGTTGTACTTGTAGTTTAAACCCATTACTGCGTGTCCTTTCCTCTGCAGCCAATGGGAACAGCATCATGCCCTCCTCCAAATGACAACCTTTCAAATACTTAAAAGAGGGCTATCATGTCCCCTCTCAACCTCCTTTTCTCCTGGCTGAACATTCCCAAGTCCCTCAACCTATCTTCATAGGGCTTGGTCCCTTGGCCCCAGATCATCCTCGTTGCTCTCTTCTGTACCCTTTCAATTTTATCTATCAAGAAGAAGTGAGGCCTCCAGAACTGCACACAGTACTCCAGGTGTGGTCTGACCAGTGCCTTATACAATGGGACTATGACATCTTGTGATTTTGATGTGATGCCCCTGTTGATACAGCCCAAAATGGCATTTGCCTTTTTTACAGTTGCATCACACTGCCTGCTCATGTTTAGTTTACAATCCACAAGTACCCCAAGGTCTCGTTCACACACAGTGTTACCTAGAAGCGTATCCCCCATCCAGTAGGTATGCTTTTCATTTTTCTGACCCAAATGCAGAACTTTATACTTATCTTTATTAAATTGCATCTTGTTCTCATTTGCCCAATTTTCCATTGTGTTCAGATCTCGTTGAACTCTGTCTCTATCTTCTGGAGTATTTGCCAGTCCTCCCAATTTGGTGTCATCTGCAAACTTGATGAGTAGTCCTTCCACCCCCTCATCTAGATCATTAATAAATATGTTAAAAAGTACCAGACCGAGCACCGAGCCCTGAGGTACCCCGCTACTCACCTCCCTCCAGTCTGATGAAACACCATTGACAACAACTCTTTGAGTGCGGTTCTCTAACCAATTCCCTTTCCACCTAACTATCTGAAAATCCAGATTGCAGTCCTTCAATTTATCCATCTGAACATCATGAGGAACCTTATCAAAAGCTTTACTAAAATCCAAGTAAACGATATCAACCGAATTTCCACGATCCAGCAAATCTGTCACTTGGTCAAAAAAGGAAACCAGGTTGGTCTGACAGGACCTGTTGGAGACAAATCCATGCTGACTTCCTTGGATCACCAAATTGTCCTCCAGAAGTTTGCAGATCACTCCCTTTAATATTATGAGCTTCTTGTGGCGCAGAGTGGTAAGGCAGCGATATGCTGTCTGAAGCTGTCTGCCCATAAGGTTGGGAGTTCAATCCCAGCAGCTGGCTCAAGGTTGACTCAGCCTTCCATCCTTCCGAGGTCGGTAAAATGAGTACCCAGCTCGCTGGGGGGTAAACGGTAATGACTGGGGAAGGCACTGGCAAACCACCCCGTATTGAGTCTGCCATGAAAACGCTAGAGGGCGTCACCCCAAGGGTCAGACATGACTCGGTGCTTGCACAGGGGATACCTTTACCTTTACCTTTACCCTTTAATATCTGCTCCAGATATTAAAATAGGCTGAGCTTTTCTGCTTTCTCTGAATCCTCCGTTAGAGTTTGTCCATCTGCACCCATCAGTGGGCCTATTACCTCCTTTACTTTATGTTTGCTCCTCACATAACTGAAAAATCTTTTCTTGTTACAGTGGGCTTCCCTGGCCAATCTTAGTTCACTCTCAGTTTTGGCCTTTCTGATGATTGATCTACAGTGCCTAGTAACCTGTAGGTACTCTTCTTTAGAGCTCTGTCCTTCCCTCCATTTCCCTTTTCTTTCTTAGTTCCTCTCTGTTCATTCAAATAGGCTTCTTAAAGCTCCTGCAGTGTTTTCGTCTTTCTGGGATAGTAATTGATTGAGCATGTAACAGCTCTTGTTTGAGTAGCGCCCACCCTTCACATGCTCCCTTCCATTACAGCATTCTCGTCCATGGTATGACACTCATCATGTCTCTGAGTTTATTAAAGTTTGCCCTACGAAAATCCAACATCCATGTAGTAAAATAAAATTCCTAGTAAAATAAAGAGTTTAAGATGAATGGGGTTTGTAAACTACAGGCTGCTATTAAGTTAAAATATGGCTCTAATAAACCCCCCAGATTAAAAACCCCATTTTAATGACCACTGTGATAATCCCTAATAGGGATTAGAATATAAAATACATGCTGTTAAAATAATAAAATCCTGATATAACAGCTAAAATGACTATATAATTAAGACTAAGAATAAAATTCAACAGTTAACAGCTCAGAGATACTGATAACAAAGTGGCTGGGATAAATAGATAAAACAACTAGAATAGAATTGAGAGTATTAACATGTTTTCACCATAGATGCACAAACCCAGAACACAAGAGTCCTTATAAGGGCAGTTTCATAACAAATCAAATATGAACAAATCAAACATATAAAACAGCATACCAACCACAGCCACTGCCACAACCTAGGTTAAGCTAAATTAAATAGAATTGAATACTAAAAACAATAAAACTATAAAGGGGAGAAAGAGAAAAGAAGAATGACAAAATTATCTCCCTCCCAATGACTGGATAATAGATTAATTAAGTTCTGAGTTTTCCAAGCAGGAGGGCAAATCATTCTAGCTGACCAAGGTCAGCCACTTCAAAAGAAAAACAACTACTCTCCCTAGGTTGCAACAAATGATATTACACTACACAGTAGAGGGACAGGGTGGAGAAAAATTCCTACTATAAAAGTTAAAACAAATTTACTTAGAGCATAGCTCAGCCTCTGCGTCTGCTGACTCTCACTGGAACCAGCCCATTACATTACATCTGACAAAGTGGGTGACATTTGGATTGGATCTTCATCACAAAGGAAGAGGGGGGATTTAAACCTTCTACCTCATGCCATTATCTTGACCTGAAATGACCTCATAGCTCTTCTATTAATCCTGCATGGGAAACATACTGATAAGGCTTGCCTCCATGTGCCCCCTTTCTAGATACTATGGATCTAGCCCAAATTTGAACCACACACCTGTTATTTGTAGTGAAGAACCCCCAGCATGGAACTCCTGGCATCAGTCATAGTTTGATCTTTAATTGAAGACATTTTTATTTGCTTGCCTTTTAAGATGTTTTGGCTGTTTTTATACTGAATATCTAATGTTCTTTCTATTCTTATTGTTAGAATGCATATATGACCATTTGAATCTGGTCTCAATGTGATTGCTGATAGCTTCATTTTAATGGAACTTTACTCTGCTGTTCTCTTACTTTTATTATGTACTTATTTTTTTTGTGACCCATTGTGAACTGTTGCAAAAGATATTGGACACAAGTGGGTCAAAACCATAAAGTGTTCTACTCTTGTACGGTTGGGACAGTCCATAGTATAATGCAAAATTCTTTTTGAAATGCTAAAGCCGCCGTATACAGTAGCAATTTTGGTTGATTATTTTGGAATGGGTATGCTCCTAAGGGTGAATTTGGGTGTTGTTACATTTCTGGCTTCTTAGCCCAGACCTCCTCCCTCAGCTTCTGGCCATTGACAGGTGGAGTTATCATGAAGGAATGTGCCACAGGCATTTTCATTAAAATATGGAGTTCCAGTATCTCTTTCCCTGTAAGACCTCTTAGCAGTCGTTTGCCTTCTGCTTTTCTCTTCATTTGAAGTTATAACAAGGACTTCTGCCATTGGCCATAACCTAGAGCATTGCACAACCAGTTTCACATGTTGATTGGGGTAGTTTCACATGTCAGCTGTTTTTTTTTGTTTGTTTGTTTTGTTTTATAATGATGTCCCCATAGCAGTTTGTGATATACTATTGGCACTTGCTACAAAGAAGCCAAGTGTTCCACTGGACTCATGCATACCTTTTTACATCCCTAACGAGTCTTCTAGATTTATGGAGATAGTTTTAATGCAGGCATAATATAGCTAGGCATGGATTGCTGTAAATTAAAGTAATCTGTTATGGAATAGACTGGCTTGCTGACAGCCTGATTCCCCACCCCACCCCCATCAACTCAGCATTGACAGGATAGCAGGAATATATGTGACATGAGCACTTTGTGTTGTTTCTATACAATCCAAAATGGGAGGTGGGTGGGTAAAGTGACAGGCACAAAAAGACAGAGGAAAGACTGAAGAATCTCCCCATTGTGACTGCATTTGGAGATGCAATGAATACACAACAGGGAATTTTCCTTGTTTGGATGTAGCCATAGTAAGATAAGTCAAGAGAGGGACTGGGCTTTAAAATTAATTATGTTTATTTTTTTCTAGTTTCCTTCTTTTTACAGGGAAAATAAAAGGAGCTACCAGCCCTTAAACATTCTCATGGCCACACCATAATGCCATATATAATACAATAGCTGACATAGAACCATTAGTTGCTATCTCATTCATTCAGTAATTGCCTGTCTAAATGAAAGTCAGCACTCATCTTACAAGCCCTCTAATGTCCTGGTAGGGAAGGGAATTCCAGAGCAAATGTCTTTAAGACCTATGTGGATAGTCTGTTTTATTCCCTTCTAGGTTTTGATGTATTTATCAATCTTTTGAATCTCTCTCTCTTTCTCAGTATCTTGGGATTCTGTTGCAATTCTTCATTAGAGCTCATAATTTCCAATATGATCTCAGCTGCAGAGATTTTAGATGTCCTGTGTGAGGACAGAAGGTAAAATATGTTTGGACAAATGAACCTGAACATAGAAAGGAGCCAGAGAGCCAAGGCACCTGATGAAATGACCTTCTTTGCTAACCATGTTATTTGTGTTATAAATACAAGGGGCGTACTCTTCTGCCCACAATGAAAGGAGAGTATTTCTCTCTGGCATTTCTGTCTTGGTTGAATAATATAGGATTCCTCAGCATAAGTTAAAGAATCAGGAAGCAAAATGTCACCGGGCATTATCTTAAGCCAATGTTTGTTTAAACGTTGCCATGAAAGCGTTTCTAGATATTTAGGATACATTCGCTCATCAGGACAACATCAGTTTCTTCTGCATTTGACATTTGTTTCTCCCATAGTTGCTCTAATCCCCCTGCTTGGCTAGTGTGTGTCTTCCAAATGCAGTGATACTCAGGGGCTTTCCGCACGCCTTCAAAATCGCACAATGGTTGCCAATTGAAAACGCTACTGATTTGCCGTTATGCACAACGTCGTTGACAATCTGCCACACACCTGAAACCGATCCGCAAAAAGCGCTTCCTTGTAGCGCTTTCAGGGAAATCCCCAAAAGTGGATTCACCCTCCGGAAAGCGCTACACTCCGCAACCAATCTGCAACACTAACGGGAAAGTTCTGTGCGTTACCATTGTTGTGGTTTCTACAAAGTCCCTCCCCCTGGCTCTCTCCTCTGATCTTCCACCCCAAAACTGGCAATCAAGATGCCACTATTTGGTCATCATAACTAATGGCTCCTCATAGACCTTTCCACCTCATGTATCTTTCCACCTCCATGAATCTGTCTAATCCCCTTTTAAAGTTTTCTAAACTAGTGAATATCACCTCATAGTAGTTTATCCGATGAATTAATTCCATAGCATATGATATAAACTGCAATTAAAGTATTTACCCAAAGCTATTTCACATTTATAAGAGCTTATATAGATTAATACAGATCAAAACGCATGTGCAGTGTGTAGGGGAATTAACCTTTCACCACTTTGGAAATATTAACTTGGCCCAGGTTTTCTGTTCTACTATTAAGTATGTTATAACTCTCCAGCCAGGGTTAGAGATGAGAAGGAATGAAGCTGTAAGGGTGGTTGGACACACACACACAAGAATTAGATGGTGGAGGAGAGAGAAATCAAGGCATACCAGTCTGGTTGATGGGCTTAGGAACAATGCATGATTGGAAAATGGTTTCCCGAGCATCGAAGTTAAAGAACTTTGCGCCTACATGGAGGGTTTTCTTTAACAATCACTTTTAAAAGGGCAGCAAACAGCACCGTTTATTTTATTTATTCTTGTGTTTATATACCACCATTCCCCGAGGGCTCAGGGCGGTTTACGTATAATTCAAAACATAAAATAATATAAATATATACATAATAAATATGATTTTAAAAATAGGAATAGCCTCTGTCTGTTTGATCTCTGCCTTGCCATTAGTGGCTGCAATGTGAAACTGCATTAAAACTAACACCCCACCTCGGAACTATGAGTCTAGCTTCACTGGGCCCTGAAGGTGACTTGGGCCCCAGCAAGTTTGTACTCCAGTACCTCCTTATTGGCTGCCCTGCGTAAGAGGTGGGCTGAATCTGAAGACATGCACATGTCCATAAGACTTACACAAGATAGAATCATGCCTGAATCATGTCTGAATGACAGCTACTGGGAAGCCTTTAATTTTAGAAATATTTTGCTTTTTGCAGTCGGGTGAAAGGACAGGAGAAATTATTTTTCCTCTGGTAGATCATGTCAGTTGATGGACTGATTCCACTGAAAATATCTCTGCTTATTTCTGTGACTACCTCAGAATGTACAAATAAGGGCTTTCTGACAAATAAGGGCTAATGACTGTGAGAATGTATTTATGGCCTTTATTTTGGCTTTGGTTGCGTATGCACCCCTTCTAAGTCAATCATAAATACCATGTGAAGTCATAGGACTGGTTATTCCCTTATGGTTTATATGTTCTATATGGGGACAAGTTAGGCTTTCTTAAGGTTAAGTCCACACTAAAGATTCAAACTAGTTGAACTAGTGAACCTCCTAGGAGAACTGTAGCCCTGTGAAGGGGGTAAAGGGCTTAAAGGATAGTTTTCAACAAGCTACACATTCTAGGACTTTGTCAGGTGGGAAGTGGGAAATCATAGTTAAATCAGTATCATACCAAAACTAGTGTGTTCATAGTGTAAGTGTGCTCTCAGGACTTAAATTCTTTATGTGTCTTCGTTTCTGAGAGACTTGTATTCACAACAAAAAATTTTGGCCCTGTGCTACGAACAGCAGCTGTGCTTAGCTGTTTCTATTTCTGTAGATTTGTAGGGCAGATGGGAGGTTGTCCCTATGGACAGGGCCATGCCAAATCCTTTGAGCTGCAAACAAAGGTCCTCCTCTTTGGCGTTCTGCTGCCAATGTTAGCAGAACTGCATTGCTGGGGTGAATCTCATGAGATCAAGTAGTACAGAGATGGATTTCCCCAGGGACGATAGCGTTTTAGTTCATTTAGAAGCACAACACAATCACACCCACTCTTTTTCTAAGGCTCTGGCCGGATAACAGCATTTCCTTATTATGTTCATGCTCAACACAATCCTAAGAGGGAGTTGCATTTATATCCATTTTACAAATTGGCAAGTTACTTATCCAGAGCTACCTGCTGTATTGGGATGGAGACTCAATCTTCCAGGGGCAGTTCCATCATGGCACACTACCTACCGGATCAAGCTGATCCTCCTTATCTCCTACAGAAACATTTGTAGTTCTTACCTATTACAGAAATGCTATTATTTTATTTATATTTCAACTTTCTTTCTCAAAAAGTCATATTTGCATCATAATTCCTCATTTCATGGGAACTTGGTTTGTTTGTTTTTAAATAAGGCCACGGACATATTTGTTGTTGCAGTAAATTGGCTAGTGCTGCAGGAGTGGTTTGTTCCAGGGGTGCAGGGTGCACACAGAACCAGATATTTTATCATCAGTGGCCTTGATTGGTCAATACATTTAACATTTTCCTAGTGGAGTGGTCTGTTTGTTTTGCTGTACAGTAGACCTGGTGACAATTCAGAGTTGACACTTTTGTGCTTCTGCATGTAGTCGTTAGTAAAATTGGATTGCATTCCATTTGGATGCAAGCAGAAAGCAACCTTATCTTTCAATATATAAATTAAAGTTTATATCAATACATCTGCAAACACCCAGTCTGGTTTACTTGGTATAGTGGTTAAGAGTGGCTCCCCAACTTCTTTTGCTGGCCTGCTATAAAAGAAACCTGAATGGGGGCAGAACAATGATGGCCCCATCGATGTAGTGGTTCAGAGTGCCGTCTTGTATTCTGGAGAGCTGGGCTTGATTCCCTGCTTCTCTTTGTGCAGCCAGCTGGGTGAACTTGGGCTCATCCTAGTCCTGATAGTGCTGTTCTCACAGGGTAGTTGTGATAGAGCTCTCTCAGCCCCACCCACCTCACAGGGTGTCTGTTGTGGGAAGAGGAAGGGAAGGCAACAGTAAGCTGCTTTGAAACTCCTTTGGGTAGTGAAAAGCAGGGTATAAAAACAAACTCTTCTTCCTCTTCTTCTATATTCCAAAGTCCGGCTAAAACAGAGGAAAAGTGTAAAGGATGCTTGCCATAAAAGGCGAATTCTAGTGGTGTCTATGGCTGCCTGCCTGCTTCCTTTGAATGCATCTTCTGAAATAGCTGTTCCATCTTCTTGCAGTAACAGAAGCCAAACCACAAGGAGATAATAGTATTTTAATGAATCTCCTGCTCCCACCATAATCCAGTAGAAATTAATCCAGTAGACATGCAGCTTGCTGGAACTGCTAGACAGAGATGCTCTTTAAAAAGCTTGTCTGTGGCTGCTTCTCCTGGACCTTGGCTGTCATGCAGCCACCCTGGAATGCTGCAGCTGAGGCCCAACATCACAACTTTTGCTGCCAACAAAATGGTGGAAAGCCAAACCAGACTCAAGTTACTCAAAGAGGTTCTGTTTCTACATCCACTGGAAATTGCATGCCAGGCGGCCTCTGCCATCTGCTTTAGGAGTTATCCAGCTGTAACTAGGGGGCAGGAGGGGCAGACATAAAAGGAAAAAGTTAGTAAAGCAAATTAAAAATGAGGAGTCTTGGAATGAAACATTCTCCTTTACTTAAACGGTAACTGCACCCCAAATAACATGAAATTGCAAGTTGCATAGGAAGGAACTAGCAAGTGAGAGGTGGCTTCTGTTCTCTGTTTGAATAGGTGTGCAAGTCACTGCCAAGGCTGCTAGGAAAAAGTGACTCTGTGCTGTTTGGTCTGATTCAAGAGGGCGGGGTGGAGGAGTGTGTGTGTGGGAGAGAGAGAGAGAGAGAGAGAGAGAGAGAGAGAGAGCCCTCAGCCTGAGATCATGAAGCTGAAACCCATTATTAGCCATCTGTGTTAGTTTGTTGTATTTCTTCTTATTTCTAAAACATGAGCACCCATATTTCCAGTTGCTGCTGGCTGTAGGAGGAGCTGCTGGAAAAAATAAGCCCTGACCGGTGCATTAAGGCAGGGGTAGTCAACCTGTGGTCCTTCAGATGTCCATGGACTACAATTCCCATGAGCCCCTGCCAGCATTTGCTGGCAGGGGCTCATGGGAATTGTAGTCCATGGACATCTGGAGGACCACAGGTTGACTACCCCTGCATTAAGGTACTGGTTCCTAGGCCTAGGGTTTCCACTGGAGGGGCTTGTTGCTAGCTAGAGTGGATCAAGCTGCACAAATCAGGTTTGCTTCAGTAAGAGCAGAGAGTGCTGAAAGTCCTTCTAGGAGAAGCCTAGAATCTGTTTCTGATCTTCTCTGGAAAACAAAATTTGAGTCCAGGGGCACCTTTAAGTCCAACAAAGATTTATTCAAGGCGTGAGCTTTGGTCTGCATGCACTCAGACATTGATTCTTGTTCCATTGTCTGACGAAGAGTGCTTACACTCGAAAGCTCACACCTTGAATAAATATTTGTTGGTCTTAAAGGTGCCACTGGACTCAAATGTTGTTGTGCTGCTCCAGATCAGCATGGCTACCCACTTGAATTGATCTTATCTGGGACTCTTGGGGAGGGGAGGGACCTCAGTGGGGTACAATAGCATAGAGTTCACCCTCCAAAGCAGCCATTTTATCTAGGGAAACTGATCTCTGTAGTCTAGAGATCAGGTGTGATGTCAAGAGCCCTACCTGTAGGTTTGCCATCCTGTTTAAGTGTTTCTTGTCAGGCAGTGTAAAGCCTAATTATAGAAGACCATTTAAAATGTATCTTGTGTAGTCAAAATGAATAGAAACCTTGCAGAAGAATCAGAAATTGGTGTCTAGTATTGTGTCTCCTGGTGCTTGTGACAGCAGTGTGGTTGTGGCATTTTGTGTGCTGCTATTAGCCTGAGGTGGGAAAAGACGAGTTTCCACTCAACTAAGTGCCTGTAGATCCTTCAAAGAAAACTGTCTTGCAAGAAAGCGTTCTAATATTTCCCAGAGGTGTTTCTATGTGGTAATTCATCAGGGGAAAATCTACAGCGAACAAACATAAATAGTATGATCAGTCTCATGGGTTTAGATTGTTACCTGCACAAATTTTAGTAAAGAGAAAAGGTTGCTGAGGTGAGGAAGTCCAGTCGCTTGGATCCAGAGCTCTTCTTTCATGAACAGAAAGCATTTCACTCATGGAAGTGGAGGGGGCTGATTTCCAGTTTCTTTCCTCTAGTTGCAGCCTCTGTGCCATATCTCAGCATTCTTAGAGGGTCCACTGACCCTCAGGAGTGACGTTTCAGGATGTGCAGAGGGCTGGAAGAGAGGGGCAGGGAAATTCTGTTGTGGGCTCTAAGGTGACCAGATTGTCCCACTTTTGGAGGGACATCTGGGGGCACCTGGCAAATTGTACTTATGTTGAAATTAAAATATATATATTACAGTACTATTTTTGCATTCTGTGTGTCCAATGAAACTTTTTGTTGCTCCATATAGACCAAATTTTTAATCAAGAACCCCCCCCGGTCAATGGTGTCCCACTTTACCAATATTGTAATCTGGTCACCTTTGATTCCAACTCAATCTCTGTCTCTCTTTCTTTCGGCATGTAAGACCCAAGCCTTGAATATGGAAGTGGTAGATACACCTCAAAGAAGGCAGTCACAATAGTTTGGTTTATTTATTTTGGCCATACTCTGTAGCAAAGAAATAACAACCCAGGATGACAACTGAAAAACAAACAGTCACTGAACAAGGACAGTGGTTTAAACAATAGTTTAGCTTATTCTCGCATCAAATTAAGTAGCAAATCTCCCAGTCTGTTACATGTGTCAAAATGATTTTGTTGTTGCCAGAACAAAGATAGTAGACTCAGTAGTAAGACACAAATCAGTTTGCACTAAGCAAGAAAAAAATTTTTTCCGTTGATTTGAACAGTATTTATAATATTTCAGTAATGCGTAGTGAAACCTTTTGGCAGATTCCTGTAATCAAAAAAATACAATGGAGGGCATCTCCAACTGTCCACAAATGCCATAGTGAAAAGCACAAGTGAAAAGACACACCAGTGATGATTCTCTTCTAAAAATGGAATCATCATTTGCTAAACATTTCAGTAAAGTTAGAGCTCTCTTAAAAGCAAAACTCTCAAAATAGTGCAATTGTAAGTATAAAGGTAAAGGTAAAGGTTTCCCCTGTGCAAGCACCGAGTCATGTCTGACCCTTGGGGTGACGCCCTCTAGCGTTTTCATGGCAGACTCAATACGGGGTGGTTTGCCAGTGCCTTCCCCAGTCATTACTGTTTACCCCCCAGCAAGCTGGGTACTCATTTTACCGACCTCGGAAGGATGGAAGGCTGAGTCAACCTTGAGCCGGCTGCTGGGATTGAACTCCCAGCCTCATGGGCAAAGCTTTCAGATGGCTGCCTTACCACTCTGCGCCACAAGAGGCTCTATTTGTAAGTATTGTAAGTATATCTAAAATAGAAACAAGTAAATAAAACATTTTGCCATGTAGCTAACTGATGTCACCATCCATCACGCCACAAGCTGAAAAAGAGGCATTTTCCCGTTTAACCTTTTCTGAGCCTTTTTGAAAGGATTGCCCTTTAAAGGATGCCCTGAATGCATTACAAAATACATGTTGGTGTTTCATCCAGTACATTTGCTGAGCTGACAATGGTGACTCTACAAAGCCTATTAGTACCTTCCAAAATGCCACACTGAATTTCTGTTTTGTTTTTCTTTGAAAACGTCAACTGATTACATGGGACTCACAGGAACTTCCATCTCAAAACTATCCATGCCTGTTTACCCTCAGTCAATGATATGCCCCTGTCACTTTTTCCTGAGCAACTGGGGAGTCTGTTGGTTCATTGTTTATAATGATAGCGCTAGTTGAAGGGATGTGGTTCTCTTTAGCATCTCTTGTTAGTGTGTCTAAATTTTGTGAGAAGAGAGGACTGAAAGTGATTTTTAGAGGCTTTCTTCCCTTCCGCTGTGCCTGCTTCTCAGGGAGGTTTCTAATGATGTTGTCAGGCTTGTAGTGAAATAGATTTAATTCCCATTTGGCCTTTCCCCAGTCATGACCAGCTGGATAGGATACTGACTTGGATAGGATACTGGGAGGCATCCCGTCTCCCCTAGCATTCCCCATCAGTATCTTGTCTCCAGAATTCCAAACAGCAGCTGGAAAGACCACTGGAAATTGGTGGCAGTGTGGCCACCCGGCTTCTTTTGCTGGCCTGCTGTAGAAGAAACCTGAATCGGGGCAGAACAATGATGGCCCCATTGAAATAGCTGTTAAGTGGGTAACAGTGGGTAAGAATGGTTAAGTGGCATTTAATTTGGAGAGTTGGGTTTGATTCCCCATACCTCCAGCGGAGTGACTTTGGGCTAGTCACAGCCCTGATAATGCTGTTCTCACAGAGCTGTCAGAGCTCTCTCAGCCCCACCTACCTCACAGGGTGTCTGTTGTGGGGAGAGGAAGGCAAGGCAATTGTAAGCCACTTTGAGACTCCTTCGGGTAGTGAAAAGTGGAGTTTAAAAACCAAACCTTTTTCATTATTGTGTGTTTTGGAACAAGCCTCTTGGGCAAGGTCACTAGAAATCCCTTATTGACTTTGTATCAAACATAAAACACTGATCAAACTTCAAAACCATGAGGCTGAAATTTTAATAAGCTAGAAGGGCTTCCCTAGCAGAATACATTTTCATGTCATTTTATTTAGGCGCATAGATATTTGATTAGGATACATTACTCTCCAAATCCTTCTTGAATTGCAAGGGGAAGGTTATACTGCAATTACAGGCAGTCACTTTGATCTAGATATCCATGGAGACTTTGGGGGGAAGTCCCCAAGTTATCATAGTACTGCATCATGCTAAAAAGAATTTTCTTTGTGAATATCACAGCTATATAGGAATCTACTTGTCTCTTTCATGAGCATAGTTCAAGCTATGTCATAGCAAGACTGGTATACTTGACAGATATAATAGTGTATATGTGATCACATGAGTATTGTAAGCAGTAGTGTTTAGAAGAATGGAAGACAGGGGAAATGAAGTAAGTTGACCGGATTTTAACATTGGTAAAGCGGGACACCATTGACTGGGCGGGGGGGTCTTGATTTAAAATTTGGTCAATATGGAGCAACAAAAATTTTCATAGAACGCAAAAATAGTATTGTAATATATATTTTTTTAATTCCAACATAAGTACAATTTGCCAGGTGCCCCCAGATGTCCCTCCAAAAGTGGGACAATCTGGTCACCTTAGGAAGAAGGCATCCTGAATGGATGAAATCATCATGGAAGCAAACTTCTGTCTGGAGCGGATTGGGATTTCTCACTGGAGTGTTAAATAAAGAACTGAGATATCAGGATTATTTGTATTTATTTTATATTATATAGATATTTATTTATATACTAGAAGCAAAGCCCGTTGTATCCAGGAATACAACGGGCGCTAGAGCTTGGCAATGGGAAGAGGAAGGGGAGGAGTTGTCCATTCTGTAAGGGCATGGGATTGAATGTGTGTTGTGTGGGAGGTTGTGGTGGCGTGGTGACAAATGAGGGTATGGGTGTGGAGATATGGGTGTCAAGAACCTGTGGTGTGGAATGTTCATTGAGTATGGGAGAGGACTGACCTTTGGAAATTGTGGCATAGTGGTTACAGATGAGCTTTCCAGAGCCATGTGAAGATATGTGAAGGGGAAATTAGACTGGACACTCTTCTTAGGGGGAAATTACATGGCAACAAATTCCTCCCAGTTCTGCATTCAACATAATTTCCCTTCTTGTCCCCCTGCCCTAATACACATGGGATAGTCACAGTACACAGGTGTCTACCCTGCTTCTTCTGTCTCCATTTTTTTACTGTTGATAAAATGTTACGTGGCCAAATGCTTCTTTCACGGCTGCTCCTTAGAAGAAGAAGAGCTGGATTTTTGTACCCTGCTGTTTACTACCCAAAGGAGTCTCAAAGTGGTTTACAAACACCTTTTCCCTTCGTCTCCCCACAATAGACAACCTGTGAAGGATGTGGGGCTGTAAGAGGTCTGAGAGAACTGGGAATGGGCCACAGTGACCCAGCAGGCTTCAGGCGTCTCAAAGCAGTTTCCAGTCACCTTCCCTTCCTCTCCCCATAGCAGACTCTCCGTGTGGGTGGTGGGGTAGAGAGCCTCACTTGGAAGATGGCAACCCTAAGAGGAGGTCCCTCTGTGTAGCGATCCCCAACCTGTGGGCTGCGGACCACATGTGGCCCATCGACTAATTGGAGGTGGGCCCCGAAGGACGCCTTCTCCCCCCCACCGGCCCTTTACTTCATCCCCCCCAGCCCTTTACAACACTCTTCATTGTTGTGGCGTGTCTGTATCTTATTTTGAAGGGATGTTTAAACATTACCATAGCGATCAGAGAGCGCTAGGGCAGTGGTTGAGAGTAGAGGAGTAAACTACCCCCCCACCGGGCCTCAGTAAAAGGCGTTGAGTGGTCCCCATGAGTGGTCCCCAGCGTTGCGTGGTCCCCGGTGATAAAAAGGTTGGGGACCTCTGTGCACAGCAGTCTTGACCGTAGTCAGGTTTATGTACACCTAGGTAGTGTGGAATTCCAGAAGATGAATCTACGCCAATCTGCAACCTTATCTCCTCTCTGCAATGTTTTCTTGACCTAAAATATGTCAGGGGGGTGCTAGGTAGCTGTGGGGCATTACAAACTTTGAGGCCCCACTTTCAGACTTCAAGGAATATGTTCAGACCAGGGACAGGCAACCTCCAGGCAGGGCCTGGAATTGCTGCTCATCTCCAGACTATACAGACCAGCTCTGCAGGCAAAAATGGCTACTTTGGAGGGGTGGCTGTGTAGCATTGTATCCCCCTGAGGTTTAGGGAAGCCAGCCTCCAGGTGGGGTCTGAGAATCCCCTGGAAGTACAGCTCATCTCTAGACAGTTAGGCTGAAGGGAAAGCTCTCTCCCCCCACTTGCACTCCTTCAAAAGGAAAGCACATGGGCCCAGAATCCACTTGGTTGCTTGGCTGGTGAATTTGCCCTTCTGAAGCCTGAGGCCTACTGCTGGCAATTGCAGTCCCTGTTGTTGTCTGCAAGGCCAAGTAAAGGTGGATCACCTAGGGCCTTTTCGCACGGGGATCTTTGTTGCAAATTGTTTGCGGAATGAAAAATCGCCATTTAAAATAGTGGAATTTGTCGTTATGCATACCTGCCTTTGTAGTGGAATCAGTTGCGTTTTTTAGCGTTTCCCACAGGCTTCCGGTCTCGGCAGAAATCGCTAGAAAGGAAGCGCTATTGCCAAGCTCGTCCCGCCCCTGGCCGTCAAGCAGCCAATGGGCAGCCGTTAGCATGCTCCCAAACAGCCCCTTTCCCTTTAAGAAAGGTTTTTTTTAAAAAAACACAGACCCATAGCAACGAATCTAGGTAGATTCGTTGCTACGGAGAGACCCATCCAGCTGCCTAATGTGAGCTGTCGTTTGATTGTATGATCGTTTGCACGCTGCCTCGAGTGATAAAAAAAAAAAATCCCCCCCCCCCTCACGGGCCCGATTTTCGGCTGAATTTATGTGTAAAAAATAAAGGGACTTTATTTCAGCAAACGGGCTATTATATGGTTTGTGATTAGTGACTAAAGGTGAAGGACTGAAGCCAGGGAAGCCTCTAAACAGAAAGAGGCTCGCTGGTGCGTTTATCCCCGCTCGCTCGGAGAAAAAAAAATGGCGATCGCTTCGCCGGAAGTTTGGAGGAGAGAGCCAGGGGGAGGGACTTTGAAGAACCAGCAACAATGGTAACGCACAGGTCTTTAGCGCTACTGTTGCAGATTGGTTGCAGGAGTGTATCGCTATCCGGAGGGTGAATCCACTTTTCTGGATTCCCCTGAAAGCGCTACAACGAAGCGCTTTTTGAGGGTCGGTTTCAGGATTGTTGCAGATTGTCTACGACGTCGTGGGTTATGGCAAATTAGTAGCGTTTCCAATTAGCAACCATTGTGCTATTTTGAAGCCGTGCGAAATGGCCCCTAGTTTTCCCCGAAGTCTCACTGTCTACTTTCCTGTAAAGCGAAATACACTTGAAATTCTGGGCCACTTTTGTCTTTGAGTTCATAGGAGTTTTTATTTACCAGGCCAAGCTTCAAAACAGTAACTTTAGAGAAGGGGCTTTTCTGTGGCCTCCCTGTCAGGCAACTGTTTGGCAGAAGGGGATAGTCCCCCCCCCCTCAAAAGGAAGGCCCTCAGGCTCCCCTGTGTTGCTCACTGAAGGAAAAGGCCTCCCTGCCCTCAGTCAGGGCCTGTCAGAGGCTCCTTTGCAGCAGGCCTGGAGGGAGGGAGGGAGGGGGAGAGAAGGCACTCACCAGCCTCCTGCCAGCTCTGTGAGGGTTCTGAGGCAATTTACAGTTGGACATGACAGTTAGGACAGCCTTGGGGTGAAAAGGGCTGGCACAGCCTCTGTTCTCACCCCCCTTGGCAGCCCTGCTGACCTCCTCTCCCTTTGGTGGTCAGGAGCAGACTGGCAGTGATGTCTCCAGATTGCCCCTGGCTGGGCTGGGCTGGGTGGGTGGGTTGGGACGTGCTTTGCGCCTCCTGACTGGATGGAACTCTTGTTCCAATCGGATTGGCCCCTGGCTGCACATGCCTCCGAATTGGCCCCTTGGCTGCAGACTGACAAGTGGAGGGACCAACTGGAAGGCACTTCATGCCTTCTGATTGGCCCCTCCGCTTGTCAGTCCAGGGCCAAGGGGCCAATTGTTGACCCCCATCACGGACTAAGCCCACCCCCACACCCCTTAGCCTTTTATTTATACTGCAGAACGCAGTTTACAGATGGTATTTATATACTACTTCTTCTTTACACAATAAAAAAAAAGAAAACCAATGGATTAATAACAGTACAACTAATTAAAATTATAAAATTAAATTAAAAACAACATGGTGTTCGTGTGAGGAGCCGGGTAGCCACATTTTGCACCAGTTGTACTTTCCTGAGTAGGCTCCGGGGTAAGCCCATGTAGAGTGAGTTACAGTAGTCAAGCCTGGAGGTGACTGTTGCATGGCTAGATGCTCTGGGGACAGGTAGGATTTTAGTAGCCTAGCTTGGCAAAGATGGAAATACATTTGCAGGGCTACTCTTGTGACTGGATCCCCTGTCATTTTGGAGCCTCCATCGTTAGATATGAGTGGAAGAGACCAGGAAGACTAAGAGGGAACACATATTCCCTTAACATTAATATGTTTCTTTTTAGCTTTCCTGGACTTTTCAAGATCAAATAAATGGGAACTGGAAAGAAACAAACCTAATTGTAGAGGGCAGGAACTAGCAGGATTCCCTAGCCAGACAGGAATGACTACTTGTCAGTATTAATTAAGAAAAATAAGGAGCCTACCAGATGGTAGACTCCTATAAGAAGAGCCTTGCTGGATCAGACCAAGGATCCACCCTGGTTCCAACAATAGCCAATCTGATGCTTCTAGGCAGTCCACATACTGGATAGCCAGACAGCCCTTTTCTTTTATTATCCTCTTTCCCTGCAAATGTTCTTTTGGGATGTATTGCTTTTGAATCTGGAAGCTTTATTAAGCTGTCAGTGCCAAGGTTCCAAGTAATCTGATGCCAAAGAGCTGTGGTGGAAATGCTTCAGAAGCACTGATGGTAGAGTGCAGTGTTCTGTCTGGAGAGAAGAATTTATCTGTTCAGACTGGTTGGGGCAAGATGAAGTATGGGCAGCTTAGCTGAATCAAAGGCAGAAATCAGGGAACATACCAAGCAAGATTCAGGAACTTTAATGACAGATGATGCTGGTAGTAAGTTGCCAGCATTTCCAAGGAGCTTTCAGCAACAGTGTTGACCATCCTATCAGCAGCTTCTTCCTGCTTCCAAGTGCAGGAACTGTTGGGAGACTATAGTCAAAGAAAGAAGGGAAGCCCAAATGCCTTTAGGTGGGATTGCATTCCAAGACAGGGCAAGTCCTGTTCCTGATATGGGTTTCTGATGGCAGGAATTTATGTCCTATGTAGTTTCATGATTAGTTTTCTCCATTAAAAAAAAACAAAACAGAATGACAAGGGAGCCAACTACCTAACTTTCCACCTATGCCATTTTTTTTCCTAGTGTGTGGCTTTTGCATGATTACACCTCTTCCTCTCCCCTCTTTTTCTCCCACTCTCTTCTCCCTTTCTGATCCACCTTGAGTCTTGGTGAGATGGCTAAAAAGCTAAATGAATAAATGCCGGACATGATAAAGAGTAAAACCGGTCTTCTCCCCAAACACTGGAATCGCTTTTTAAATTGTAACTCCCGCAGTTGCATTCTGTCCTATAAAAAAAAAAAGTCTGGGGAAAATAGCACAAAATGACACATGCGGTAAGTAGTTTCAAACAGAAAATTCTCAAACCGCAACCCAAAATCTACTGTAAAATTCCTGCCGCAGAGCTCTGCTATATGTCATGTGCTAGGTCCCAGAAGCCACTGTGTCATCATTGGAGGGAACATCCCAAGGCTGCTTGGTGCTGCAGCCTTTGGAGATTTATGCTGGCTGCTGGTACAAATGGAGATGGTGTAACAAAAGCATCATTAGCAGCAACTTGGCAGTTGCTTTCTCTCCCTTTCTGTTGATGCTCTTTCTCTCACAGACATCTAATTGCCATGGCATCCTTTCTCCCTGGCCCCCAGCCACACTGCCGTAGGCTCCTGAGTTCTCCTCTAGCCATGGTTATGCATGGCCTTACCCATGGTCCTGTGAAAAATTTACCTCCGTTGCATCTGGGGTTTTATCACTATCCAGAGCAAATTTTCTAGTTCCAGCCAATGCAAAACAAATCTTTGTGGTAGTGGCCAGACATTGAACCCATGATATTCAAACTGCAAATTAAATTATCTGTCATTGTTAATTGCTAATTTGGTTGACATCGGAGTGTCATTTTTCTGACCTTAGCACACATCTGTCTGTGGTGAGGTAAATGATCTCCAGTGAAAAGCAATTATTTGTAATTCTCTTAATACTTCATTTTGATGCTGCAGGGCCCAGTAGGTTTCTGAGGTTGTTTTAGGCTTTTGGTGCTTTTTGTTTATCAAACGAAAATTGGAATTGGTATTCTGGGGCGGCGGGGGGGGGGGGGGGACGACGACGGGACTGTTTACTAATGTGCTAATAACCATTTTATTCAGGGGCAAAGTTGTGCATACTGCTAAAAACATACAACTGATACAGAATACCCTCCCAAAGCTATGCAAAAGGTAGCTTGGCCATTTTAGGGTGCACTGTAATTTCTCCCTCTGGAACATGCCAGGGGGGGCAATTATTACTTGTCCCACACAAGGTTGATCTTCAACCTGCAGAAGGCAAGAGATCAAATTGTTAGAAGGACAACTCCTATAATCTCCAGTGGTTTCTGAATATAAAATTGAATATATGATATATATAAAAAACATCATTTAGTTTGAAAAGAACAGAACAAAGAACAACATTCAGACCAAAGACTTTCTGAGAAGCTCCCTCCCTTGCATTTATTCCAAAACCACAGAAGGGAAAGAGCAAGCGTCACAACACATGGCAGCCTGTTCCAAAGGGGTGGAGTTGCCAAGCTCATTTTGGGAGAATGCTCCTTCAAAGCTGTCTTGTTGTCTTATTCCCAGTGTGCAACTTGCTTGCTTCCAAGACAGGAACTGCTTCCTCCACCCTCCTTATATTTGGCTTTTAGGCTGGCATGCAACTGATTTAAACATTATTAGGGTTTATTGTCAGCTGATAAATGGAACCCAAGTAATTTCTTGTGGTTCTAAAGCAGGCACTTAACACTGCTGCTATATTTATCATTTACAAGGCTCTTATAATCAGACTGTAGTGTCACATTTGCAACTGGTACTTAAGTTTCTCCTTTGTGTGATGTATGATTTGTTCTTCTGACCTTCCTGTCCTTGGGTATGCTGGATATCTGGGGAAAGGTAAAAACCCCTGTTGTGTGCCGCAAAGTGCAGCTCTAGACCCTATTAAATATGTTTCTAAGCTGTTCTGGGGTGAATGGGATTTTGTTTGCTTTTGTTCTGTTTAAAGGTGAAGATCAGCACACAGGCTGTCAAAAATTCTGGAGAGGAACTTTCTTATTCAGATTCTCTCATGGCTCAACAGTTCTTTCATATTTAGAACTGTTCACACAAATGTTGGCTGCTCTGTATGATAAAACGCAATAGCCCACAGATATGGGTAGTGCAAGACAGAAGAACACAAATTCAGTTTTTTGTTGCTCAATCAGTTATATTTTGTTATGTTAAAATTATCTTTTAAATCAGCCCCAAGTATGGACACACTGGGAAAATTCGTAGGCCATTTATTGCAGAGAAGACAGCAACACCCCCCCCCCCCCCCAAAAAAAAAAAAGGAACTTGCATGTTGCTGTGTCAGGGAAATTTTGTCTTCAACTCTAGTGATTTGCTTTTGGCCATGAAAGCAAAAGCCATTTATGAAATCTTTCCAAGAGAAGATCTTAGAAGACCCTCTGATACTCCACCTTGAATTGTGTTAGATATCCTACCTTGACTTGTCTGATTGATGCCCCCTTTTTTCAAAATCTCAGAGAAATAGACTTTCCTATTATGTTCTGGCTAAAATGGAAGCTAAATCTCATCATATGGTACACCTTTCATAAGTCCATCTAATAGAGGGCCATATTTGCCTTTTTTGTTGTTACTGATAGTTGTTTTGTACATATTACTTAATTGGAAGGACCACATCTGGCTTTGGCAGTGAGACCATTTGCCTTAAGGGGCACTGGATGCCAGCCTGCCACCGGACTGTGCACTATTGGAGATCCTTTCTGTCACCCGTATTTCATTCTAGAACAGCAGCCTAGAAGTACATTTTCCCCTCTGAACTATCTTGTGGAAGCAAGCTCAACAATATGTGTGCACAGTGAAGAAATGAACAACAGTTTGATGGATCTTTTGCACCCATGTGCTTCTCGATTCTGGAAAAGGTTTCAATAGCTAAGCCATCCACTAAGGATTAGGTTAGGAAAACATTCTCTTTCTTAACGACGCTGCAATAAGAGCAGCCAGATGTTGCGGCTAAGTATTGGACTATGGACCCACATAGAAAGATGCTGATTCCCCTGGGTTTCCTGCCAGCTGGTGCCAGTAGAGACTGACAATCTAGTCTGATTATCGAAGCTGGTATTTTCCTAGTCATAAGTAGATTCAACAGCAGCAGAGTCTGCAATTGCTCTGTGTTGCACTTGTATTCCAGATGCCAACCGTTTTTCTCTCAGAAGACAATAAATATATGGCTTCCAGTTCACAATATGTAATTGGGGTGATGGGATGATGGACACCCATTGGAGATTTGGTAGTTGTTGCTTTTAAGAGGGAAACTATTGTTTACTTTTAAGATTTTCTGAAGTGCCCAGTTTATGTCATTGTGATCACAATATTTTTATATATTTTGAAATATTATATTTATATACCATTCTCCCCTGGGCTCAGGACAGTTTACATGGAACTGGAGAAAAATAATACAAATAACATGATAAATTGAACAAGAACGATATAGTCATAAAAGGAGTACAATAAAATAATGGAACTAACATGGTGAGATTGTCCATATCGGCGGTAGTTTTCATGGGAGGGGGGCTCAGGGTCCAATGGGAAGTGATTGAATTCAGGTCAACCTCAACCAAAAGCCTTTTGCAGGCTCTGCGGAACTGCTTAAGCTCTGTTAGGGCTCCAATCTCCTCCAGAAGCTCATTCCACAAGGTGGGAGCCAGGATGGAGAAAGCTCTGGCCCTGGTTGAGGTCAGGCGAGCTTTCTTGGGGCCAGGGATCACTAGGCAGTTGGTAGTAGCAGAGTGTAAGGCTCTTTGAGGGGTGTAGGCAGAGAGGTGATCCATTAGGTACACTGGGCCCAGACTGCGGATGGCCTTAAAGGTGATTACCAGAACCTTAAGCCTGATCCAGAATTCGACTGGGAGCCAGTGCAGCCGTTGGGTGTTGCTGTGAGGACCCTGACCTCAGTATTCTGGACCAGTTGCAGTTTCTGGATCAAGGTTAAGGGCAGGCCTGCATAGAGTGAGTTACAGAAGTCTAGTCTAGAGGTGACCATCACGTGGAACACTGTGGCTAGGTGTTCTGGGGCCAAGTAGGGAGCTAGTAATTTGGCTTGGCGAAGATGGTAAAACGCCAGCCGTGCTACCGTCATGATCTCGCCTGAAAACCTGGCTGGGATGGGTCTAAGACAGAAGCTTCTTCCAAGAATGGACTGCAACAGCTCTCTCAAGAATCTCCCCTAGAAATGGTAGGGGTGCGATGGTATGACAGTTGATGGGTTCAGAGATTTTTTTTGAGTAGCAGGTGAACCACTGCCTCTTGTAGTCCCTCTGGGAATTCTCTTGTCGAGAGGGAGAGGTTTATTATTTCCCGGAGGGGGGCCACTATCGTATCAGATGTTTTTATTTATTTAATTTATGTGCTGCTGCTCCTAGACTAGTGAGCCTGCCTCAGCTTACAACCTATCTATAAAATCAACATAACATTGACTCCTCTCGCCCTCCGCAACCATGCTACAGAGTCCAACCCTACCAGGAAGATGTAAAGCAGGCAAGGAGGACAGATCTTCTATGGAGGACAGATCTTCTATGCCCTGGCCTCAACCAAACACCTGGCGGAAGAGCTCCATCTTGCAGGTCCTGTGGAACTGGAAAAGTTCTGGCACGGCCCTCAATTTCCCCGGGAGCTCATTCCACCATGCAGAGGCCAGGGATGACAAGGCCTTGACCCTGGTGAAGGCCAGGTGAACCTCATGAAGGATCTCCAACCTGTTTATAACCACAGAGCGCAAGGCCCTCCAGGGGGCATAGGGGGTTAAATAGTCCCTTTACATTGGGCCCAGACCAAGTATGGCCTTAAAGATCATTAACAAAACCAGTTTAATATGTTCTCTGGATTAATTGTTTTTTTTAAAAAGATACTTCTGGATTAAATGTCTTTAAAGTTAAGGATTCCCAACATGGTGCCCAGCATGGTGCCCACGGATGCCATGTTGCCTGCCAATGCCTTTCCTGATGCCTACCAGATGCTTTTAGAAAGTGGGCAGGGCCAGATGAGGCTTGTGCCCAGCAGGCCTTCTGATTGGATGTGCATACAAAAGGTATCTTGTTAAAACAGATTTTCTGCCCTAAATGTTGACAAGTTACCATGACAGTTATAGATAGCCTTGCTCCCTGACATTTTGTGATTGGCTCAATCTCCTGCGGTAGCCATTTTGTTATACCCCACCACCCTGTGTCAGAAATCCAATGGTGTCCACAGGCTCAAGAAGGTTGGAGACACCATTATAAGTTAATGAATAGCATTCACAGTGTATGCTATTGGTTATGTGTTAATCACAGTTGGTGTTATGTGTTCTGTTTAATCCTTGGATGCATCTGGGCTGGAGATCGGTTCTCCCTTGACACAGAGAGGAATATAGCTTCACTCTAACTGTACACATGATTCCATCATCATTCCCTGCCAAGTGGTTTAATCTGTACACCAGTTTCCTGGTGGGTATCCAGTAATGCAGAGTGAGACAGAACACTTTTTTAAAGAGCCTGATATTTAAATTCTCTTGTTCCCAATCTTTTGTCCTACCTACTTTGACAGACATGAGCAGCAGCTTGAAGACATATGAGTCTGCCAAAGCAAAGCATTTAGTCTGCATTTGGTAACTGCCACAGTACCCTTCGCATAGCAAATCAAATTTGGGAAAGGCCCAGCCAGTTCATGTACTGGCTTGTAGGTTCGCTTCAGCAGCCCAGTCAGCAGCTCTCCTCCTTTTCCCTTTGTGGGATTCCAGGCAATGCATCTCCAGGCAGGCCATTAAAAGTTGTTGGCACAGCTTGCATTCTCTGAGGAGCTTTGGGTTGTGCATCTCACTTTTGTGGTATAATCTGGTTGGTGAGTTAAGACTGGAGTGAAAGTTCCAGGACAACAGAGCCCAGGATGTTTTCTGGATTTCCTTTTGTCTCAAATCCAACCATCTTAAAGGGTTTGAATATGTATTTATTTATTTACTAGCAACAAAGCCCACTGCAGCTTTAAATGCAGCAGGTGATAGCAGGACAATGAGTGGGGGGTGGGAGAGGCAGCTGTGGCCACGAGCGGCTTATCTTCTCTTACCTTCCCCAGCAAGGCGGCTGGGCATGCATATGACACCCTTGGGGCTGACACTACTCGGCCTGGCTGCCTCCACCACTGCCAGCAGCCAGGTGCAGTGGTGGGCTGGGCAGGCCTTGGCGACTGGTAGGTAGTGTGTGGCCGCAAGGCTGCACATGAGTCTTGCAGTTTGGTTTTGGAGGTGGGTGCTCTAGGGGCTGCCCCAATCTGCGTGCGGCCAGCTTTGCTGGCCGTTCCCAGATTGGCCCGTGGAGTGGAAGCCAGGACAGCGCTTCACCCATAGTGGCTCTTCCCAATTACATAGAGCCACTATGTGGTAAAGATTATATTTATATACCACCCTCCTCTGAGGCTCCTGAGTGTCCTGAATATCACTTCCTGAATGTCCAGTATGTAGCATCACCAAAAGTGAAATGTTCTGTTTGTTAACAGTATTGCTGAGGAAGATACAAGGCAAGCACCACCCGTGAGAAGCTGTTCTAATCAACCATTAGATAACGTTTCTATTCAACTGGAAAAAGTATTATTTGGGAGATCGACTGAAAATTAAATCAGAGTCCAGTAGCACCTTTAAGACCAACAAAGATTTATTCAGGGCGTGAGCTTTCAAGAGCAAGCACTCTTCGTCAGATTGAGAACTGACCATCATAACTGTTATGATGGTCAGTTCTTAGTCTGATGAAGAGTGCTTGCTCTTGAAAGCTCACGCCCTGAATAAATCTTTGTTGGTCTTAAAGGTGCTACTGGACTCTGATTTTATTGTGCTACTTCAGACCAACACGGCTACTCATTTGAATCTAGACTGAAAATTAATTACTGGAAATACTTTAGTGGCCATTTCATTGTAGATCTGGCCCTCCACCTAGTGGAGAAATGACTGTGCTTCAGTTTAGAAACCAGGAATCTTTGTTTGCTGTTGGTACACGTGTTAAAGCATAACATTCTCTGCTAAATACACTTAAGTAGATGCCAGACAAAAACAAGTTCTGTTGCCTTTTCTACTAGTGGTCCTTCCCCCCCCCCTCCACACACATTTGATTATTAGAATAAAGTATACTCTCTGAATATGTTTTCTAACACGAACCTCGAGCCCATATAAAAAAGGGCTGGTTTGAAATTTAACTTTCCTTCAGCTTTTCCAAATATCTCTGTATCGAGCTGCTGTTGGATACAATGATTGTTGACAAGTAGGATAACCTCCCCCCCCCCCATAGATCTCCTACTGACAGGGTCCTTGGGAGTCATAGTAGTAGAAGAAGAGTTGGATTTTATATCCTACTTTTCACTACCTGAAGGAATCTCAGTGGCTCACAATTACCTTTCCTTCCTCTTCTCCCATGAGGTAGGTCGAGCTGAGAGAGCTCTGACCAGACGGCTCTGGGAGAACATCTCCAACAGGACTGTGGCTGAAGGTTACCCAGCTGGCTGCAGCTGGAGGAGCAGGAATCAAACCTGACTCTTCAGATTAGAGGCCGCTACACTTAACCACTACACCGAGTGTGAGGGTCACCATTTGTGGACTGGACCCATCCCAGTTTAGCTTTCATACTCTTGCTGTGAAAAGGTATTGGAGTAGTTAGTATGGGGCTCTTCCTAGACCTTTGAAGGAAGCAGTTGTTAGAACTCTGCTCAAAAAACCTTCATTAGCCAAGGATTAGGTGGCCTATTACAGGCCTGTCTTCAATTTACCTTTTCTATTAAAGGTGCTATAGCATGTAGTGGCTGAGCAGGTCTGTGGTTTCCTGGGTAAAACATCTGCTCTTAGCTCATTTTAATCTGGTTTCAGGCCTGGTATGGCACTGGGACAGATTTAGTTGCACAGGTAGATGATCTTCATTTAAAGCTTGGGCCGGGGACAGTCTTCCCTGTTGATCCTGTTGGACCTCTCAGCATCCTTTGACTTCTCCATATCTACCAGCTTGAATATGGAACTAGTATCAAGGACACAGCCTTTCAGTGGTTTCACTCGTCTTTTTCTGACTAGACACAAGGAGACTCCTCTGGATGTACAAAACCAACTGGGTGGAATTTGTCTTGTAGAGTGCTGCAAGGTTCTGTCGCCCATGCTGTTTTTCACACATGCATGTGTGTGCGCATGCGTGCACACACACACATGATGCTGCTGAATGAGTTTAGGGTTGGGTGTCATCAATATGCAGATGACACCCAGCTCTGTATTTTAACTATCCAGGCTTCCAGAGGCATTGCCTTGGTTCTGAACTGGTGCTTTGAGGCCCTGGGAAGGTGGCTGAGGAAGAACAAACTGAAGCTGAATCCAGGCAAAAGAAAGATGCTGCTGATTGGGAAGGCTGACATTCCAGAGAAACTGGATCTACTTGCCCCAGAAAGGAGTGACATTGGTCTTTTCAGAGTTGGTTGAGAGCCAGCATGGTGTAGCAGTTAAGAGCAGCGGCTTCTAATCTGACGAGCCGGGTTTGATTCCTGCTCCTCCATATACAGCCCTCATAGAGTTGTTCTGACCAGGCAAACCTGTCAGAAGCTCTCTCAGCCTCACCTACTTCACAGGGTGTCTGTTTTGGACAAAGGAAGGGAAGATGATTGTAAGCTGCTTTGAGACTCCTTCAGGCAGTGAAAAGCAGGGTATAAAAACAGGTTGGCATGATGATAAACAGGTTGGCACGATGACTAGGAGCACTTTGCATCTGGTTCACCAATTATTTTGTTACCCAGACTAGGCCATCCTGGCCATGCTGATCCATGTTCCTGTAACTTCATGACTGGACTATCACAATGTGCTCTATGTGGGAGGTACCCTGTGCAGCTAGCCCAGAGCCAACAATGACTTACCAACAGGGGAATGAGGTTCATGCGTTCCCTCACCTGCAGTCAGGAGCTGGTGCAGAGTTGCCTCAGCCCTCCAGCTCTGACCTGGCAGCTGAATCCCAGCAACCTGCCCCCATTTCCCCAGTGTCACTGGCACCCTTAGAACAACTCACGTGAAGGCTCAGAAAAGACTTACAACCTAGGTGTTCGCATTTACGCCTCTTGGCTCAGCAAGAGCTGCCTATTGACAGAGGGAATGAGTCATCAGAGGATCTTCACAGAGAGTTTGGTTGTCTGCATCCATGTGACGGTCACCTCTAGACTGGACTCCTGCAGCTCGCTCTGCGCAGGCCTACCCTTATACTTGATCCGGAAACTACAACTGGTGCAGAATGCTGCGGCTAGGATTCTCACTAAGACATCATGGAGATCCCACATCGGGCCGGTATGCCAACAACTTGGATGGCTCCCAGATGAATTCTGGATTAAGCTTAAGGTTTTGGTAATCACCTTTAAGGCCATATGAGGTTTGGGCCCAGTGTATCTGAGAGACCACCTCCCTGCCTATACCTCCCAAAGAGCCTTACATTCCGCCATCTCTAACTGGCTGCGGATCCCTGGCCCCAGAGAAGCACGTTGGACCTCAACAAGGTCCGGAGCCTTCTCGGAATGAGCTCCCAGAGGAGATCAGGGCCCTGCCTGAACTTCCACAATTCCACAGGGCCTGCAAAAGGGAGCTCCTCCACCAGGCATTTGCTTGAGGCCAACCAACTCAAACATCTACAGGTCGTTTCCTCCCCCGCCCCCGACTGAAAAATCGGACATACCCAGGATTGTCAGTGTTATTGTTCAGTTAAAATACTGTTTGATTGTTTTAGTTGGCATGTTATGTCATGATTGTTATCTGTTATATTGCTATATGTTCTATGTAACTGTTCTACGACATTTTATGTAAACTCCCTAGAGCTGTATAAAAGGGCGGTATAAAAATCTAAATAAATAAATACATCTTGGCCAGTGGCTATAAAAATACATGAGAGGAGCTCGTGGGTGTGGATGCAACACTTTTGTTAGACTCTGAACTTGCTGATATTAATTTGACTGACCAGACTTCTGAGCTGTTCGCAACATTGAGCTTTCAAACCCTCTAGGGTCGCTTCTCTTGGCACTTTTTCAGAAGCCGTGACCTGACATCAAAAGCCTGCTCCAGCAGTAGCCTGACTCAGGACAGGCTGACCTGGAGCCAACAGGTCCAGAATGCAGCGAGCTGACTACTGCTACTGGGAACATACCTTGCCTACTTTGAAATGGCTGCCTTGACTGCCAGTTATGGCCTTTAAAGCCCTTCATGGCTTTGGGCCCACATATCTGATGTACTGTCTCCCTTCACATATAGCCATTTGTTGGCTACCCCACCACTTAGGGTGGCTCATCTGGTATGAACCAGAGTTAGGGCTGCCATCCTCCAGGTGGAGCCTGGAGATCTTCCTGTATTACAGTTGATCTCCAGACAACGGAAATCAATTCCTCTGGAGAAGATGGCTGCTTTGGAGGATTAATCTGTAGCATTATACCCTGTTGATGTCCATCTCCTCCCCAGACCCCACCATCAAATCTCCAGGAATTTCTCATTTTGGAGTTAGCAAACCCTCAATGCTTAAGTGTCACAAATAAAGAGACTGTTGACTGTTCTGGGACGTGGTTATATTTCCCTGTCTTAGACAAAGCCTCCTTGGAAAATGTCTTCCCCTGCTTGCCTCCAGCTGGTTCCTTCCTTGGTGGGCTTTTGGAACTCCTGAATAATCTGTCAAGAAACAGTACTGCTTGACTCTCTTGACAACCTGATGAGGTCTCCATGGTGAGAGTGTGGACAGAAAATAGCTGAGGAAAAAGACTGCAATAATTATTCCATATTATTTAAAATGGAGCAAAAGGGTTTAGTCGTGTTTTTATGTTTGCATCAAAGCCAAGACTTAATTCTGGCAGCTAATAACCTGTACGTACATTAGCCAGTTATCATTATTTAGTCTCTGCTCCACTTAGCATGCAAAGAGGGAGAATCTGGGACCTGATTTTTGGCTACAGGAAGAAAGATATTTTTATAGAAATCCCAAATTTGACTTTTGGGGCACAAGACGGTGATATTGTGTGGACAGAATATGCAGTGGATACTGAAAGTATAAATTCAGCCAGGCTGTGGAGCAAGGCTGTATGCGCCTTCCTGTTTAAGCTCTGCCTGAAGCGGCAGTAGAAATCAACATAAGAAGAGCCCTGCTGGATCAGACCAGCCAATCTGAACCACTCTTCAGTTCAGCATACCAAACACACATAGTGCAGCTTGTCCCTTCTTGCATATCTTGACATCCTTATCCATGGTTCCTCTATATATTTGTGGAACAGCTTGGGGGGGTGGAAAGTGTCCAGCTGGCCAAGTTGGAATAGGACCCTGATTGGCCCTGCCCCTACAGCTCCCACCCTCCCTCCCTGGACGCTAGCAACGTTCCTCTCAGACACGCCAGAGACAGAGAGAGACACAGAGCCCTGCCAGACCGAACATGAGCCCTCATTCCCTCCTATCACTCCTGCTGCAAGGGAGGCAGAGAGACACACACAGAGAGCTGCCCCAAGCTGCTGACAGGGACACAGAGAGTGTGTGCTGTGACGGAGGGAGAGAGACACAGAGACAGAGAGTTGCCCCAAACTGCACACCAGCCCTCCTTCCCTCCTAAGAATGAGCTCTGATTACCTGCTAGGCCTCCTACTGCCAGGCACATTGAAAGACATGGAGCGAGAGGGAAAGAGAGACAGAGAGAGAGAGAGATCTGCACCTCCTGATGTCCCCTGGGTCCTAGTACATGTTGCATTCCTGCTTGCAATGAGCTTTCTTGCTAGTTTAAATTATAAAAAAGAATTTTGAAAGTAATAAAAAATATTAGTTGTCCCTGAAGTAGTCTGAAACCCACATTAACTACTTCCAAATGCTAGGGTGGATTGGTCATTTACTTTACCAGGAAAAATCCTGCTAGGTTTCTGCCCTGGAAGACTGCCTGTCCCAGAGCCTCCCCTCCTACGCACCCTGCAGTGCAGCTGGAAATGAGGAGCACAGAGGCACCTGCTGGCCCTGGTGAGGAGGATTCCGGAGGAGCATGGCGGCACCTTTTCTCAAGTCAGTTCTTTGGCCCTCTGTCAAGTGAGGGGATGTGGCAAAGGAAAGGGCAGGGTCCTTTTCTTGAGCTGGTTTGGCCTCCCAGTCTCCTTGCATGCCTAAAGGGCATCCATATCTTTTTCCTGTTCTTTAGATTTTTTTTGTCATCTGCCTCTTTGACCCAACAGGACAGGCTTTCTCAACCAGGGTTTCGTGGAACTGTGGGTTTTTTTGATGGCCCAGGAAGGGTTTCCCAAATGGGTGGGAATTAATTTTTGAATATATTTTAAAAATTTGTTACACTTTTGTCAGGTGATATGGACCATATGTGGTCATGTCAACCCACTCATATCTCCCAAAATTGCCAAGCATGGGCCTGGAGGGGGTGGGAAGGGGAGGGCTCCTGGTAGGTGTGCACACAGCTCTACTTCCCAACCATATACTGCACAATTGCACCAATTCTGGAGTTTCTTGAAGTCTGGAGAATGTTTCAGGGATTTCTCAACTCTAAAAAGTTGAGAAAGGCTGCAAAAGGAACTATATATTTGCTAATTGAGCTATATCCATGTGGCAAAGATAAACACTTGCATCAGTTTTTTGACGATTTCCTTCTATGCACTTTTATGTTTGGGCTGGACCAAAAGGTGTATGAGTTGACCTCTGCAGATTCTAGGCTGGCAGGAGTTTATTAGTCTTGATGATGCAAATCCTGTCAAAATGCCCCCTAGGTGCACTGATTTGGTGGGCAGTTTTCTCAGCTGTTGTCTGATTGTTGCAGGACTGCCTTTTAAAAGATACTGTGGACCATGATTTTATATTTATACATATATTATGTGAACTGTTTTTAGAAAGGTGGGATATAAATATTTTAAGTAAGGAAATGGTGGATTTTTAAAATTAAACACTAGACTCATGAAGTTCTCCTTTTGAGCTCATGGTGGCAGAAATGAACTGCCGAATCTGGATCTGTTAATACTGTTGTTTCCACCAAGAGACTTTTCTGCATTCACGTCTGTATCAGCGGGAAAGAAACATAAACCCAAACTTATTTTTTTGTGATGCAGCATCAAAGGGCATGTCTATGTAGGTGTGAAGAGACAGGAGAGCAAAGAATTTTGCACAATACATGTTACAAGAAAGGTAGAAAGTCCCTGATTTAAATCTTGCTTCTGCCATGATTTCTCTATGTGACCCAAGCTGAGCCGCTATCTTTCAGCCTCTGCATTCTCCCACCTGCAGTATAATAATAGTCTATCTTACAGGACTGTTGTAGTGGGAGAATATATGTGAAACATGGCAAACATGTTGTATAATGAAGGTAAGTTGATAATCATTTTGTTAACTTGAACTGAAATGCCTTTGAGAGAGATCCAAACAAGTCTATTCAGAATCCTACTTGGGTCTGTTGATAGAAGGTCATTTCCAGGAAACTGTTCTCACTGTATTTGTAACATCTGTCTGTATGAATAACAGAAGAATGGATTTAAGTCCTGGGTCTAGTACCCAGCATTCTTAAGCTGATTTGTTGATTCTTTGAATAACATCCTTGTCCGTGTGCATATTTGATTCCTGTGTCTTTCTGATGCATCCAGCCTGGAAAATATGAAAGCCACCAAGGTTGTGGTTTTTGGAATGACTGGAAAGTGACTTTGGTTGCTTTAAGACACACAATTTAGCCATGGTTAAATAAAAATGTGCAAAGCCTGTGCTTGGCTCACACACATACCTTTGGCTATCCTGATCTTCCCTCTTGCATTCTGTTGCTTTGTATTGCCAGTCCTCCAAGGACCTCAGGACAGATCCCTGGTGGATAACCTGTGCTGGGACATAGACTGAGAGAGTAATACTCTGTTGATTTTCTTGGACCTCTCAGCAGCTTTTTGGGCTGAGAATAGCTGTTGCCATTTTGAAGGTCATACCTGAAGGGCAGGTTTCAGAAGGTGGTGCTGGGAGACTGCTGCTCAGCCTCTTAACATGTGAGATCCCACTAGGCTGCATCTTATCCCCTGTGCTCTTTAACATATACATGAAACCACTGGATGAGGTCATCCAAAGTTTTAGGTTTTGATATAAATGAAATATAGATGACATTCACCTTGGTCTGGCACTTCATGCTAATCCCAGGAAGACTGTAGAAATCCTGAACTGTTTTGGAGTAGATCCAGGCTACTAAACTGAAGCTTAATCCTAACAAGATGGAAGTTCTGCTGGTTAGTGGAAGATCTGATGAGAGATTTAGGGTGTCACCGGTTCTGGATGTGGTTGCACTCTCCCTGAAGGAACTGGACTGTAGTCTGAGGGTGTTCTTGATCCAGGCCTACTGCTGCCATCAAAGCTCTGGAATTCTCTCCCCAGCTGGATTTATGTATCTCCATATGTTGCCATCTTCCACCAGCAGGTGGAGATTTCCTCAGTGATCCCTCATATCTGCCTCCTGTTTTTTGTTTGTTTGTTTGTTTGTTTTTATTTATTTATAGATTTATATACTGCCACTTTCAATATTGTCTCGTGGTGGTTTACAATAAAATGATTTTAATTGCTTTTATATATGTTTTTGTATGTGTATTTTAATAATGCATTTTTGTAGTTTGAATGTCCTTTAATATGTTTTTAATGTATTAGCTCTCTTATGAAGATAGAAGGGTAGGGTACAAATTTTGTAAATAATGATATTAAATTGGATGTCTGCACACTTCAAGAATATAGATCAGCCCTTCTCAACTTTCTTGCCATTGAGAAATCTCTGAAAGGCTTTGAGAAACCCCTGAACAGTTGTGATCATGCAGAATATGGTTGGGAAACCTAGCTGTAAGCATGTCTACCCAAATATATATTAATTAATTAATTCCCACCCTTTTGGAAAACCTTTTCAGGGCCAACAAGAAAACCTGATATAGACAAAGTGGCACTAAAATCTTTTGGTCTCAGATAGCACTGGCATTGGTTACTATGGATAGATTCACATGGGTAGCCATGTTGGTCTGAAGTAGCACAACAAAATCAGAGTCCAGTAGCACCTTTAAGACCAACAAAGATTTATTCAGGGCGTGAGCTTTCGAGTGCAAGTGCTCTTCCTCAGACAGATCTATTTTGTTCTGCTTCCCCCTTTCCTTTTGAGTCATGAGGTAGACTACATTCATCCCGATATCACAGGGTAGACTGGGGGTTTTCAGCGTTCACTGGCAGGGGCTCATGGGAATTCTAGTCCATGGATATCTGGAGGGCCGCAGTTTGACTACTCCTGGGGTATACCCTTGCTGACCTTTCTACCTTAAGAGGGTCCTCGTGTTGGAAACTGAGGATGAGCACATTAATGAGTATGAAATCTTCAGGTTCTACGGTAATTGGGTTCTCCTTAAATAATTTAGTTTATGCTATACAGTCTTTGAGAGCCTCTTGTGGCGCAGAGTGGTAAGGCAGCAGACATGCAGTTTGAAAGCTCTGCCCATGAGGCTGGGAGTTCTATCCCAGTAGCCGGCTCAAGGTTGACTCAGCCTTCCTTCCTTCCGAGGTCGGTAAAATGAGTACCCAGATTGCTGGGGGGTAAGCGGTAATGACTGGGGAAGGCACTGGCAAACCACCCCGTATTGAGTCTGCCATGAAAACGCTAGAGGGCGTCACCCCAAGGGTCAGACATGACCCAGTGCTTGCCAGGGGATACCTTTACCTTTACCTTACACAGTCTTTGAGGCATTTGTTTTAGCTGTTAGAGTTACTGTTTACATTTTTACTACTGGGTCCTCAGGGTTTCATGAAATCTTGGTTCAGAAAGCCTGGTCTAAGGGAATTTGTTTGGGGGGGCCTCATGCTTCATTTCCCTAGGTTGGTCAGAACAACTTCGAGGAATTCTCTCAGTGCTGACCACAAACCTAGAACTGTATTTTCCTGTAGTCTGTTAAAAGCACTAGTCTTGTACTGTACTTGGTTGTTTTGTAAACTTCCTTCAGATATTAGTTTATTTGTCGCTGTTTCAATGAGGATAAAATACAGCCCAAGAAAGAGTAAGAGTGGGTGGGCAAAGAGATTTGCTAGTAAGCTTCTTCAGGGGATGGAAAGTTGGAGCTTTGACACTCAACCCCTTACTCCATTTAAGCCCCTAATGTCTAATCCAGGTCTATGGCCTTCCTTTGTTATTTATGGTGCGTCTACCAGATCCTTGTTCTTTATAGCACCCAAACTATTCTCCATTTAAGGGAAGAGGAAAGTTGGTACGTTTAAATGGGATGTGTTTGGAGTATGACTAGAAATGGAATAGAGTAGGAAAGAGCCTTCCCTTTCTTCCATAGATGAGTAATTCCCCAACCCTTTCCTATCAGCCGGTGATGTGAGTCTAAGGCTTGTGTTGGGCCCTTATCCTGCTTGCAGTAAACAGTATGTGAATAGGAGCACATGGCTGTGAGGGGGGGTGGTTAGGAATTGGGCCTAAGGGACCTGAAGAAAGCAAATGGGTTGCAGCCTGAGACATAAAGGGTCAAGGAAATTTGGCTTGGGGCATGGCCTCTGAGACTGATTCCCCACAGCATCCTTTAAGTTGTGAGAGGGAATAAGTTGCAGTCTGAAGGTGAAGGAGGAACTTGCCTCTGGGAATGTCTGTCCTCAAAGAAGCTCAGCCTCACTTGGTTGCAAGGCAGCTTTCCCTCTTGAAGAATTGGGGGACGGACAGACATTGAGCTCAGAGAATGTCCTTTATTTATTTAGAAAATGTATATACTGCCTCTCCAGAGACCTCTTTGAGGCAGCTCATAAGGTTTTTAAAAAAAGATTAATAAAATATGCATTCAATTACCAGTATTAAAACAGCATTAAATAATATAAAATAATATCCATTAAACATTCAGGTTAGAAACAGGCCCTTGAAACAGCTTAAAATGGATTCCCCTAGTTAAACATTTCGGTAAAGATAAATATTTTCGCCTGGCACCTAAAAGATGTCAGGCAATTTCAAAGTGAGGAGCCACCATTGTACCCAGAGAAGAAGGCTTGGGAAGAGGATATTTAACTGGTGAGCTAGTTTGTACAGGATGAGACAGCTCTTCAATTACTATGACCTCAAGTTGTTTTATGGCCTTAAAGGTAAGAAGCAGCTCCTGAATGGGTAGACAGTGAAGATCTTTCAGTACTTGAGTGATATGATCACTGTATCTGTTCCTTGGAACTAACATAACTGATGTTTTGGGTGACCAACTGAAGTTTTCAAGCAGTTTTCAAAGGTAACCTCAATAATCTAACCTGGAATGGATGATTGTGGCTGACAGAGGTGCCAGAGAGGAAACCTATGTCTCAACGATAGGCTGGGATCGAGGAGCATCTTTAAACTTTGCTATTTCAGGAGGAATATAGTCCCATCCAATATAGGTTTATAACCTGGTTTTGAGCTGCCATCTGAAATTTGGCGGTAGATTCTTAACTGATGTCCTGCTTTGCAAACAAACTTCTGCTTTTTAAAAAATTCTCAATAGACTGCTAAAGTGTAGAGGTGGCCTGACCTTAGATTAAAAATAGTACAAGAAATGATAGATGTCGTCCATGAAGAACAAACTCAGGCTTAAGCAGAGTCCACTTCATATGTCATTCTGGCAACAATGGAAGTTCCCTTCACATAACTATTCTGGGTAGTGCTTTTTCATAAATTGTTATTACAGTGTAGTGGCAGCCATGTGGTGTAATGGCTAAAGTGTTGGATTTGTTTTGGAGAGACTTAAATTTAAATTCCTAAGCAGCCATGAAGCTGGAGCCAATGAATATCCACAGTCTCAAACAGCTCACTTGCAAGAGGGAACTGGAGGCTGACATTTCTAGGTGACTAGGAGCTGTGAGTTGGCAGAAGGTGACAAACTTTGACATGTAAAGCCTCTGTGACTCTGTCACTTTCTCTTTTAACCTGGTACAGGTTTTGTGGATTTGCTCCCTGCTTTCTTCCAATGCACTCTCTTTGTTTACTATTAAATAAAACAAAGACACTTTAATTCTCTAATGCTATTTTATTCAAAGGAAACTAGGCCCCATAACATTTTCTCCTCAGGGGAGTGGAGGCAGCGGGTAATATTACCTTGAAATTGCTTTAGCTTTTCCCTTGCTGCCCATAAACACTTTTTTTATGGAGAACTATTTTATCTAAGAAATGACCCTGTCTTCAAACAGTTTGAAGTTTAACAGGATTGTCTGTTCTGCTTCAGAAATGAAGATTTCCTCCCCCAAACATTTAAGTTTTGAAATCATAAATAATAACTGATAGAAGAAAAACTGTTGACACGAATTTGGGCAAAACTGAACTGAAGCTTGAAATAAATGGTAATTCTTTGAAGGCCTTTCTTCTGTTATGATTAAAGTTGCCAGCTCCCCTGGTCCAGGTGTGGTCCCCCGCTTTCCAGATACACCTTGCTCCCCCCCCCCCGATTAACCCCCCCTCAGGGGAAGAAAACAGGAAATTAGCATGAAATTACATCAGCACCTCAGTGTCGGGGGGGGGGGGCGACCTCCTGGTTTTTAAACAAAAAGGCCATGGACAAAATTGAGAGGGTTCAGAGGAGAGCGATGAGAATGATCTGGGGCCTGGGGACCAAGTCCCATAAGGAAAGGCCAAGGGACTTGGGAATGTTCAGCCTGGAGAAGAGGGGGCTGAGAGGGGGACATGATCACTGTCTTTAAGCATTTGAAAGGTTGTCCCTTAGAGGAAGGCAGAGAAAGGTTCCTGTTGGTGGCAGAGGATAGGACCCGCAGTAAACTACATGTAGAATAATACTGGCTAGATAGTTCAGCAGAGGAATCGGCTGCCTAAGAAGGTGGCGAACTCCCCCTCACTGACAGTCTTAAAGCAGTGGCTGGACAGATACTTATCTTGGATGCTTTAGGTTGATCCTGCATTGATCAGCGGGTTGGACTAGACAGCCTGTACGGCCCATTCCAGCTCCATGATTCTATGGTTCTATGGCTAATTCTATGGTTAGAAGATTTGCCCTAAAGTCAGAGCATCACCCCTGATGTCACCGACATTCCAGTGTCACTTCTGGGTGATGTCAGCGTATTGTGTTAATTTTTGGCACTTCTCCCTGCTCCCAGAAAGTGCTGCCCCTCCCCAACAACTCCAAGGGACCTGGCAACCCTAGTTATGATCCATCATTACTGACAAAATCTCTCTTCAGATTAAAGCTTATTTCCAATTCTGGGGATTATTCGGTCTCCTCTGGACAACCATGATAAAATCTCATTGGCTGCATAACTGGTTTACACACAAATGAATAAAGAAAAAGGGGCATAATGATGATGAAACAAGTTGGTGGAGAGAGAAGTAGAATCTTTTGTGCATCTTCATTGGGGGAATCTTTCAGACTCTTTTTAGTTCTGTTCCCATATATTTTGTTCTAGTATATGTATGAGAACAGAACTAATTCCCACTTCTAGTGTATGTATAGTAATGGAACTAAAAAGATCCCCCCTGCTGAAGCTGCATGTAAAACGCGTGGGGGTTGTATAATTATAAAATATTCTATTTTCCTCTGCATCAATTAGTTTCTTCATCTTCATTTTGTATGTACGAATGACCAAAAAATTGGGTTTCCCTATTAGTGGACAGGCGGTTGTGCCCTACAGATTTTAATTATTCTAATTAATGTTTTTAAATGAAACCATAAAGCAAGGAAGCACTCCAGGGTTTCTTGGCAATTTGCATCTAAAGAAGTAGCCTATAAAATCATTTTAAGTCTCAGGTGCCTTGGGAATTTTTTGTCATTTCTGTTTGTTTGCCTGTGATATAAGTACCACTGCATAAGCATAATTAGATGGAATCTGCAAGCTGCAAGAACATGTTTTATGCAATGATATTAGTTAATCCGCATTTGTAAATGATCTACAGTTGATTGAGCATGGGATTATGTAATGCCTGTCATTTTAATTTTAACATTTTATTTCTATTATAAACAGTATAGAATTAGGGCTTATGGTAACAGAGTTGGTAAACTTGCTCACATATTACCAGCTGCAAGAATCCCACCCCCTTGGTCAGTCTGGTCTGCAGCAGGAGTAGGATTGCCAGCTCTGGATTGGAGAATACCTGGAAACTTTGGGGTGGAGCCAAGAGTGGGTGGAATTTGGGGTGGGGAGGGACCTCAGTGGAAAATAATGCTATGGAGTCCATCCTCCAAAGTAGCCATTTTCTCCAGGGGAACTGATCTCTGTCATATGGAGTTGAGCTATAAAACTGGGGGATCCCCAGATCCCAGCGGGGGACTGGTATCCCTAAGCAGGACACTATTTATTAAAATTTGCCTTTGTTGAGTGCTCTTCCTGAAGGACACTGAAGATCCCGTTTCTTCACATGTTGATGTATTCCTAGATATTATCATTCAGTTTTATCTTTAACTGTAAAGTTGTTAGGTTTATTACTGAAAACCATTTAACACCTGGAATGTTTTTTTTCTATTGTATTGAAGCAATTTCACATTTGTCAAGCCTGAAGGGTGCTATCATTCATTGATCTGAAACAACACCCCCCCCCCAAAGAAAGAGTTGCAACTAGACAGTAGTTGTGGGGTTGTGAAAATGGCATACCTTCCCCATAATATCAAATGTCACCCTATTTTACAGTTTAACATGATGTTCCACAACTACCTGGATCCTTTTCAGTCTGGCTTCTGGTTGGAACATGGGACTGAATAAGCCAGGGTTGTCCAGATAGATGACCTGGGCCAGGAGATGGATAGGTGGAGTTCAAACCTGCTGATTCTCCTAGAATTTTTAGTGGCTTTTGATACTATTGACCATATCTTTTTGGAGTACCTTTCACAGTTGGGACTGGGAGGCACTGGTTTATGTGATAGTTTCAGTCCTACCTGGAAAATTGCTTGCCACGGCACTAATGAAACTGTTCTGACTGAGCAGTGATATCAGGGCTCTCTCAGCCTCACCCACCCCACAGGGTGTCTGTTGTGGGGAGAGGAAAGGGAAGGCGGTTGTAAGCTGCTTTGAGACTCCTTCGGGTAGAGAAAAGCAGCATATAAGAACCAACTCTTCTTCTTCTTCTTCTTCTTCTTCTTCTTCTTCTTCTTCTTCTTCTTCTCTGGAGGTTTTAGTTGAGCAGTCAGTCACCAATATGTGGATGACGTTCAGCTTTATCTCATGCTTCTGGCTAATCCCAGGGAGGTTGCAGAAACCCTAAAAAAGGGACGGAAATGGTTTAAGGGAGTATGTGGGCTAACAAGATGGAAGTGCTAAGGATGATTAGATCAGCTGACATTTCCTCCTGAGTCTGTGTGAAAGGGTGGCCGAAATAGTTAATGTGGTAAAGGTAGTAGTGTAAGATTTGGATATCCCAGGGTTTATTGAGTCTTTCCCAGATAAAATAGCCTGCAAACCAGGAGAAACCGCCTGTCAGTTCTTTAACCATGGCCAATTCCAAACTGCCTTTGTATTCCATTTTAGTTTCTGGTTGGGTTTTTTTGCCATTTTGACAGACCCATTTTAGTAACTAGCTGCTAGTGGAATTTATTTACATGTTCATAAAAAGCTGCATTGGGTTAGCAAAGCATGGTTGAGGCACATTTAAGGGAAACTGTTTTCTTCCATTTTCTACCCTTTTGTTGTACTTCTGAATCTTTGTGGTGTGCTGTTTAAAATGGCCACAGCTATTCTTTCAATGCCATTTGACACCCCCCCCCTTTCATCACGTTGTCTTCTGCAGATTTTTTAAATGTTGAGAGCTAGAAAACTAAACCAATATAGCACTTTAGTGCTATAGCAGCAGAGTCATCTCAGTGGTGCTGCTATAGCACTGAAGTGCTACATTGGCTTAGTGCTCAACTTAGAAAGTAAAAAAGAACCCTTGAAGAAGAAAGAAGGTGAGGAGGGAAAAACGGCACTGTTTGAAATGACCATCGTGCTTCAGCAACAGCTCATTAACAGATGGAAATTCACTGTATGAACCCCCTGTCCCTGTATGGCTTTACTTGAAATTAGCCAACAACCAATAACATTCAGTTTAGAATGGTCATGTGAAAATCTTCCGTGTGTGTGTGTGTGTGCATGACACTGCAACAATTCTTAAGTGAACTCAGGTGTGAAAAGAGATGGAATTCTACACAATTTTACTTAGCTACCAAAATTAGCCTTTTGACCCTCCTACAGCAAAGACAGTAAACTTTTTTCCTGTGTTGGTAGGAGTCTGTGTGAGTCTGAGGGAGGAGGTACAGATAACTCAGGAACTGATGCTGCCCTTCACAGATCCACTAGGTCAGTGGTCCCCAACCTTTTTCAGGCCGGGGACAGGGGGGGAGAGGGAGGTGCAGGCACTGGCGTGCCAGTGGGTACGCCTCCCTCCCCCTCACTGTGCTGCGCTCAAGTCTAGGCACGCTGCGGGGGGGGGGAGGTATGGGCGCAAACGCGCAGGTGCGGCAGCTTTGCACCTGCGCATTTGCATCCGTGCCTCCCCCCCGCAGTGCGGCTAGGCTTGAGCGCCGCGTTGCGGTGGGAGGGAGCGCTGTGCCGCGCTGTGGGGGGGAGGGAGGCGTGTCTGCTGGTGCGCCGACGCCCGCGCTTCCCTCCCTCCTGCTATGGCCCAGGACTAAGGGCTTCACGGCTCAGTACCACACCACAGACCGGGGGTTGGGGAACATGGCACTAGGTAACATCAGTGATTTACCCAGCCCTTTCAGCAATAACGTTTAGTCAATTCATACCCAAATGCTAATCTGTGCTAGTCAGTGGGGGCTTTGGATATTGCTGCTGGACAGAGGGGAACATTTAGTGGGGACTGTGTGGGATCCACTGTTGGTTTATCCTAGATCAGCCTTTAATTTGTCCAGGCTTCAAGTCTACAGTCCCTGTGCATACATTACCACTGGGAAATAAGAATCAGCCACTACCTTTGCAAGTGGTGAGGAGAAAGGGTTTCTAAAAAAGCATCTGGCTGTCACAGGTGTCTTCCCTTCTCAGTTCAGGCAGGTGGCAACCCAAGAGAAGGCCTTCTCAGTAGTGTGGATCTCTGTCTCCCAAGATATTCACCTTTCCCTTTCCTATCAGTGTTTTCTGCTTGTGGTGGCAGATAAAAAAAATATTTTGGTTTGTTTGAAGTTCCCACAGTGAACTGTCCTTCCTGCTCTCTGTTTTAATCGATGGTTCTTTTCCCATGTTTTATTTTTTGGTGTTAATGTATTTTATGCTGTGTTGTATAATGCTCTGCTTTTAATTGTTACCTGCCTTGGTGGTTCTGAAAGGTTGAATATAAATGTTGTAAACAAGTAATATCGGCTTTTGTTGGTAATGGGCAGGGAAATTCATGTGTGATGGTTTGCTCCAGGTAATGAACTATATTAGACAGTACACATAAATGTGGGGGAAATGGGTATGGGAGTGTAGTTTCTGGCATCAGATCTGTCTGCCCTGACTTGCCCCTTTCACTGGAAATGAGACGCTTGCAAGGTATGTACCAGTGCCTGATTTCTGTCCCTTTGTCATTCTGTGACCTAATAAGAGGGGTAGGATTTTTGAGTGGCATGGCTTCTTCTGTTGAACCTTTCAGCCCCCAAGGGAACTTTCAGATGACGAAATTTGATAAGCAAACTTTCCCTCCCCTTATAGAGATAATGAGGTGTCTGATTGTAGTCCCATCAGGAGGTCCTTGGGTGAAAGGATGGGAGCCCTTACTGAGCCCAGATATGAGCTGCTAATAACAATCAGTTATCTTGCAGCATTTGGCCAAAACGCTGCCTTATTTAGTTGAAAAACGGGTTTGGAAATAGTGGTGGCAGGTTAGGCTACTGCTAGGCAAAAGCTGTCGTTCTCATTAGACTTCTGTTTTACTCTGCTTTGAAGGCCTCTGGCTCAGTGCCCTGCATGCCTGGCCACAATTCCAGTGGCTCTAGAGGGTTAGATTAGATTGCCTTTCCTGGCAGGAGTGATATGAGAGATGTTTCTGCTGAACAGTTCCATGGGGGCGGTATAAAAATTACAGGAGCAAATGGATGGTTTGTTTTGTCTGATTCCCTCAAGCTTGACTCCTTGGTGAATACTTTAACCTCTCATTTTTCACATACATGAATTGACAGATTGGCAGAGCAAATGTTTCTGTGCAAATAAAAGTCTGGTGGATTTTTGGGGGGTCGAGTGTTTGCATATGTGGATGTTGTTCTTGCTAGTATGGTACAATCTCCTTCTTCATCTATAAATGGAGAAGCCTTTATGAGCAGTGTTATTTTACTTCCTCATGTTGGTTCTTGAAAACTGAAAAGCAATAATACAGCAGAGGAATTAAAAAAAACCCTTGCATTTATCCTTAAATGCGTGCTATCTTTAAATAGATCAAATACCTCCTTTTGCTTTTCTGTTAGCCAAGACATCAAGTACGTTCTTATATTATTCTCCTATGTCTTGTGCTGTACATTGCATTGTTGGTATATTTGGAACTCTTCCGGACCAAAATTCAAGGCAGCTTGTACAACAGAGGGACTAAATCTGCTTTATCTCTAGGCTACATACTGCATGCTTGCTTTGAGCCTCTGGTTTAGTATATTGGATCCCACATAGCCAGCACATAATACTGGCTATGACAGGGCTGTTTACTTGGTAGACTGGGAAAATAGTGAGTGTATCAAGAGCAGTGCAGTCCATACCGGGTAAAGATATGCAGGGACCAATGTGGACAAGTTGCTGGGGTCAGTTAGGGTGACCAGCTGCCCCCTGGGCCCCTGTCCTTCCTGGCTCCTCAAAGGAGGTGGCCAGGGGATAGGAGGCCAACTCAGGGACATTATTAACTGCTCCTTGAGTTCTGAGAGGCAGTGGTTCGCCCTCTCTTGAAAAAATCTACGCTGGACCCTTGGGACCCTGCCAACTACCGCCCAATGTCGCACTTAGTGTTCCTGGGAAAGGTGGTGGAAAGGGCTGTGCCAGACCAGCTCCTGGCCTTCTTGGAAGAAACTTCGGGATGCGATCCATATCAGTCGGGCTTCTATCCTGGCCAAGGGGAGGAGACGGTGTTGGTCACCCTGCTGGATGACCTCCGTCGCCAGCTGGATAGAGGTGGGTCAGCCGTGTTGGTCCTTTTAGACCCTTTAGACCTGTCGGCGGCCTTTGACATCTTGGACCATGAGATCCTGGTCCACCGCCTCGCCGGCATGGGGATAGGAGGCACAGCCTTGCGCTGGATGAGCTCCTTTCTCTAGAACCACACCCAGAGGGTTGCTGCAGGGGATGAGTTCTCGAGCCTGTATGGACTCCCTTGTAGGGTCCCTCAGGGCGCAGTTCTTCCCCCCCCCCTTGTTCAACATCTTCATGCGCCCTCTGGCCCAGCTGGTGTGGAGTTTTGGGCTGGGCTGCCATCAGTTCACTGATGACACCCAGCTCTATCTCTTAATAGATGGCCATTCAGACTCTCCCCACCCCCGGATCCATTTGGCAGATGTTTGGAAGCAGTGACAGAATGGTTCGAGCAGAGTTGGCTGAAACTCAACCCCTCCTGTGGCTGGGAGGCAGGGGGCAGGATTAGGCAGTGCGTCTGCCCATCCTGGCAGGGGTGCAACTTAACATCGCGTTCCAGGTCAATCTGGGTGTGACCATTGATGCCTCCCTGACTATGGAGGCGCAGGTCAAGAAAGTAGCGGGCCAGGCATTTTTCCATCTTCACCAGGCCTGGCTACTAGTGCCCTACCTGTCTCCTTAACCACAGTGATCCATGCGATGGTCACCTCCATACTAGATTTCTGTAACTTGCTCTACGCGGGCCTACCCTTTACCTTGACCCGGAAACTACAGCTAGTGCAAAATGCCGTTGCTAGGGTCCTCACCGGCACACCTTGGAGGACCCACATCCAGCCTGTGCTGAGGTTCAGGGTTTTGGTTCTAACCTTTAAGGCTTTATGCGAGTTGGGACCCACATTCTTGAGGGACCGCCTATCGCCCTATGTCCCCTGCAGGGCCTTGCACTCTGTGGGGGGAAATCTACTGGTCATTCCCAGCCCTAGAGAAGGATGCCTAGCCGCAACCAGGGCCAGGGCCTTTTCTGTCCTGGCCCTCACCTGGAGGAATGAGCTCCCAGGTGAGCTGCAGGCCCTGTGGGAGTTGTCAGCATTCCGCAGGGCCTGTAAAACAGAGCTCTTCTGCCAGGTCTATGTTTGAGGCTGGGGTCGCGAGGTAGAACGTTGCCCCCTCCCGGGCGGTCCGAAGCACATCACCTCTCCCCTTCTCTATCACCTTGGTAGGTGGATTTGGAATGGGATTGTGAACACCATGTTGGGAATTTTTAATGTCTTTTAATGGGATTTTAACTGGGGTTTTAAGACTGCTGTTACCCACCACGAACCTATCCAGGGTGTGGCAGGAAATAAATAAAATAATAATAATAATATTAATAATAATAATATTAATAATAATAATAATAATTTGCATGAGACTTTTTTTTTCAAGCATTGCTTCTGGTTTGGCGCTGAACTGTAGGTAGGTGAATTTTCTGCCTGGCTCTGCCCTAAATGATCACTAGAACACATTTTGAGTCCAGGAGCACCTTTAAGACCAACAAAGTTTTATTCAAGTTACTAGCTTCAAAGCCCGTTCCTAAGAACGGGCCTTGAAAGGGTCCCCTCCCCTGGCCTCTGGCCAGCAGTTTGCAGCCAGATCAAGTGGAGTGCGTGGGGGCTGGGCAGCTCCTTAGCAGGGCCAAGACAGAGCTCCTTAGCAATCAGCTAGTCAGCTCCTTAGCAGAACGAGCAGTCAGCAAGTCCAGCCTAGCAGGCCAAGAGGCCCTTGTTAGCAAGGCCTCCACCACGACCCTTTGCCCAGGGCCTCTCCCCTTACCTGCTGCTGGCTCCAGGCACTGAGGCGTCTGAGAGCAGAGACTAGAGTCCAGGGACAGAGGGCGGGTGCTGCAGGGGCAGGGCCAATCAGGACAAAGGTGGCTGCACCCTGATTGGCCCTATTCTAACTTGGACAGCCGGACACCTCCCACCCTCTATGCTGTTTCATAAATATATAGAGGAACAACAATGGATAACGATGAGCTTTCGTGTGCACACGCACTTCCTCAGATACAATGTCACGGAATGGGAGTAAGCAGTTCATACTTACAGGCAAAGTGTGAGAGTAAATTCACATCCAGCAAAATAAAAATGGTTAACAGACTCCAGAGATAAATAGGAAAAGGCAGCAGTTTGGATTTGCTTGTATTCCCTTGAGATTGAACTGCATGGGAAGCCTTTGGAATGGTCACCTACACAGTGACACCAGCACATACAACTGAATTCTCCTGCTGGGTTAGGAGGGGAGGTTCCATTGCTCACTTGTAGAGCACATGGTTTGCATGCTTAAGGTCCAAGGGTCAGTTCTTGGCATCTTCAGTTTAAGGTTCTTTCTTGATAGACTTGTAGAGCACATGGTTTGCATGCTTAAGGTCCAAGGGTCAGTTCTTGGCATCTTCAGTTTAAGGTTCTTTCTTGATATCCCAAACCACAGCCTTCTGAGGTTCCAGTCTCAAATCTCTAGGAATTTCTCAACCTGGAATTGACAGTCCTCCTCTTGTAGCTCTGCCCTAATTGCAGTGCGTTTTTTCTATATTGTGAAGTATTGCCAGGACAATGGAGTAGAGGGAAATCCTGCCACTTTCAGATCTTCCCACAGAGAAGTGTAATAAACTCAAGCTGTACTGTGTGTGTGTGTGTGTGTGTGTGGGGGGGGGGTTCTTCAGATGGAAGGAAGGAAATGACTTTTCAGCATTGGTGAGGGCAGCTGAGGCCTAGGAGTGGATGCAGCCATTTGTGAGGGAAGAACAGGGTCTGCTCTAGTCAGTAGTTTATATATTTTTACATATTGGGAGGGGGAGTAAGGCAGGGTTTTTTTTTAACAATACAGCTCGAATGATATGTCTAATTTGCTTAAGGGTGTCTGTTCAAAGACAAGTAAAGTGTGGGGTAGTGATTAGAGTGTCAGACAAGGATCTGAGAGATCCAAGTTCAAGTCCCTTCTCTGCCATAGAAACGTGCTGAATGACCTTGATCCCGTTGCATACTCAGCCAAGTCTACATCATAAGGATTATTGTGAGGGTAAAACGGAAGAGGGGAAAATGATGTAAGCTGCTTTGAGTCCCCACTGCGGAGAAAGGTAGAAGTGAAGAACATAAATAAAATCCCACCTTCTTGTTTGTCTGAGGCTGTCCCACCCAGTCACTTAATAAAGCATTGTGCATATATGTGTGTAATATATGTGTGTAATTTGTTGCCAGCAAGTAAGTGGTTCTGCTTTTCAACAAGGATTTAAAACTTTGAGGAGAGAGGCATTCTTTTCAATTTCTGCTTAAAAACTTAAGCATAGATTTCTGCATTTCAGCAGCATATAAAGTTTAGAAGGCAGGAACATTCAGCCAAGTTCACAAAATCCTTCTTCATACACAAACCAGGAATCACTATTTTATCTAGAAGCTATTCCCTTTCTTAGCTTGAATGAGGATCCTCTTTGATTCACTCACTCTCTTAGCCTCCTTCCCAGTCCTCAGTCAGTGCTTAACTATCTCTTCTTCAACTGTTAGGCATTAACCCTTGACAATCTGCCACAATTAAGGATTCAATGATTCCTGTGCACTGTGCAATAAGTGTGTGAGTTTAGTATCTTGAGGTCTAATATTTTCCATAGAAAGGGCAGCAGAGAGCTCGGACAAAGATCCCATCTGCCTCCTGCCCCAAGACTGATTCAAACAAAGTATCATAGCAAAACAAATCACTTGATTTTCTGACATCATGGATAGAATAATAATTATTCATTAGCTAAGAAACAGTAAGGGGAAAGGGATAAGATTATTAAAAATAGATTTTATTCATGATTAATGTTACGCAGATTGCAAGAGGATGTGATGCAAAAAATTAGCAAGCAGAATCAGAAACACTTCCCAGCCAAGGGACCTAGCCTGAATACTGAAGTGTGCTATAAATTAAATGCAGATGAGACACGAATTACCTTGGAATAAGCCCAATTGAATGAAGTGACACATCAGTTTGTCTCAAAAAGTACACAATAGTTTTAAATATTTCTGTTCACCCAAAGTAAAAAAAAGCAAGCTCACACAATGTTATCTGTATCTTTTCCTGTTTTCTGTAAACCGCACTGAGCCCTTGGAGAGACAAACAAACAAACAAACAAACAAACAAACAAACAAACAAACAAACAAATAAATAAATGTGAAGATGCTTAACTGGGGAGATGTGGGAGTCAGTTGTATCCTTCATGGAAAGGAAACATGTTAGCTGAGTGATTCCTTTTTGGTTTTGCCCCAGCAGAGAAACATGGCTACTCCTATAGAATCTCCCTCAGCTGCAGTCAACTTTCATCTGCTTGCTCAGTGTGTCTCAAGATTTTATTAGAACTTAGCCCAAGAGTTCCTGGAAGAAAAATGCATTGGGGCATGTACAAAATGCCTTCCCTTCAGTACTGGAAAATTGTAGTTTTCTCCCTTTCTGGACATTTTAATAATTCAGTAGCATACTTACAGATTCAGAAGCAGCAATGGGACCACTGAATTGCCTTTTTAAATTCCATCATAAAAATGAAGGTAACTTTAATTCAGATGTATACTGCCTCTGAACATGGAGATTCTACTTAGCCATCCCAGCTAATGGCCATTAATTGACTGGCCACCTACATGAATCTATCTAATCCACTTTTAAAGTTTTCAGAATCAGTAGATATCACTTTATATAATAGTTTATTCATTAAATTAATTATGTAGTTCTTCTTTCCTGGCATATCTTTTAAAAACATTAAGTTGTTTGTCGTATAGCATGAAGGTTAATGATGTCAGTAGTGAAGTTGTATTTACAAAAGACCAAGTATCAGATGTACCACCAGTACAATAATAATACAAAAATTGATTGAACAGTATTTGAAATGTAATTAAATCAATTCTAATTATAGGGGGAGGGGGTGTAATTCTAACTGGTAATCTCAAATTTCATTAATCCTTTAACAAAATCTAAAATAAGATCTATTAGAAACTACAAGCACACATTATAGTATCATATTCCACACTACAGTGATCAGTTCCCCTTGAGCAGGCTTTCTTAACCAGGGTTTTGTGAAACCCTGGGATTTCTTGAGGGCCCTGGAATGGTTTCTGAAATGGGTGAGAGTTAATTAATTTTTTATACCGTTTAACATTTTGTTAAACATTTATTGGGCCATATGACCATGTGGTCATGTCAACCCCCCGCAATGGCCAATGATGGGCTTGCAAGGGATGAGAAGGGGAGGGGCCCCCGAGTGGGCATGTATGCTTCCTAACCACATTCTGCATGATAGTGCCACTTTAGTGGTTTCTCAAAGCCTGAAGAATGGTTGCTCTAGAGAGTGGACTATGGCACTGTACCTCGCCCCGAGGTCCCTGTCCTCACCATGCTCCAACTCCAGATATCCAAGAACTTCCCAATTTGGATCTGGCAACTCTATCTTCCATGTACCTGGCAATCCTATCAAATCCTTAAGCAACAGTATTGTTTGATGTGTTATTTAATGCAGCAAGACATTCACTATTCCATATTTATTTATTAAGCACTGATAAAGATGGGCACAGATCACCATACTTGTAAGAGGTGGAGGCACTGGAAGGAGGGAAGAATAATCTTTTTGCTGCTTTGATAGATCCTTGAGAATGAATAACAAGAGATTTACTGTTCATAAACTAAACCAAAGTTTTCTGTTCTACTGTTAAGCATATTTTCACTTTCCACCCACAGTAAGGATGAGAAGGAAACTTGAAGATAAGGGTGAGGGGTCTGGCCTTGCTCCAGTGGTGGCTTGGTTAGCACCAGCTCAGGAAAGCTCAGCTTAGCACCAGCTCAGGAAAGGCAAGCATTTGTGTCAGCCTCACTGTAGTAAAGTTTGCAGCTTCTGATGACTTCCACGTGAGTTATCAGCCTTAGCTTCCATCCTGTTGGGTTGCAGGTTTTTTCTACTTCCACACAACATCAAGGCTGTAGATCTCCTGGTATTACAGCTGGTCTCAAGGGTACAGTTCTCCTGGAAAAAAGGGCTGCTTTGGAAGATGGACTCTAGCATGATATCCAGCTGAAAACACTGTCCTCCTTGGCTCCACTCCTAAATCTCCCGGAGTTTTCCTAGCCAGAGCTAGCAACTATGCCACGTGTACTACTCAGAGTTTTGCTGGCCTCAAACTTGTTTTGCTCCAAAGCTTTAGGAAAGATCATACTGAAGCTGCTGAATGGCATCTGTGTGGGTTAGAATAGAATCATAGAATCTTGGAAGGGGCCATACAGGCCATCTAGTCCAACCCCCTGCTCAACACAGGATCAACCCTAACCATCCTAAAGCATCCAAGAAAAGTGTGTATCCAGCCTTTGCTTGAAGACTGCCAGTGAAGACTGGGAAACTTAGGGCCTTTTCGCACAGGGATCTTTGTTGCAAATTGTTTGCGGAATGAAAAATCGCCATTTAAAATAGTGGAATTCGTCGTTATGCATACCTGCCTTTGTAGTGGAATCAGTTGCGTTTTTTAGCGTTTCCCACAGGCTTCCGGTCTCAGCAGAAATCGCTAGAAAGGAAGCGCTATTGCCAAGCTCGTCCCGCCCCTGGCCGTCAAGCAGCCAATGGGCAGCCGTTAGCATGCTCCCAAACAGCCCCTTTCCCTTTAAGAAAGGTTTTTTTTTAAAAAAAAAACGACCCATAGCAATGAATCTAGGTAGATTCGTTGCTACGGAGAGACCCATCCAGCTGCCTAATGTGAGCTGTCGTTTGATTGTATGATCATTTGCACGCTGCCTCGAGTGATTAAAAAAAAATCCCCCCCCCTCTCACGGGCACGATTTTCGGCTGAATTTATTTGTAAAAAATAAAGGGACTTTATTTCAGCAAACGGGCTTTTCAGTTGTTTGTGCTTAGTGACTAAAGGTGAAGGACTGAAGCCAGGGAAGCCTCTAAACAGAAAGAGGCTCGCCGGTACGTTTATCCCCGCTCGCTCGGAGAAAAAAAAATGGCGATCGCTTCGCCGGAAGTTTGGAGGAGAGAGCCAGGGGGAGGGACTTTGAAGAACCAGCAACAATGGTAACGCACAGATCTTTAGCGCTACTGTTGCAGATTGGTTGCAGGAGTGTATCGCTATCCGGAGGTGAATCCACTTTTCTGGATTCCCCTGAAAGCGCCACAACGAAGCGCTTTTTGCTGATTGGTTTCAGGATTGTTGCAGATTGTCTACGACGTCGTGGGTTATGTCAAATTAGTAGCGTTTCCAAATAGCAACCATTCTGCTACTTTGAAGCCGTGCGAAATGGCCCTTAGATTTTTCCCACCCACAGAGAGCAGCCATTTTCTCTGAGATTGTCCCCGCAGCAGCTGTTTCCTCCCCCAACCACAGGAATCTCTACATTTTTTTAAAAAAATGGGCACTATAATGTCATCTCTTAGCTAATAATGCGATAACAAATATGTTTACTAAATTCTTTAAATTCCCAGTTTTAACTTTTTAGCCCAGCCTTTCTCAACTTTTTTACCATTGAGATACCTCTGAAACATTCTTCAGGCTTTGAGAGACACAAGAAGTGGCACGATCATACAAAATATAATTAGGAAGCATAGCTGTATAACACCCACCTGGTGCCCCTCCCCTTTCCATCCCCCCTCGAGGCCCATCATTGGCCATTTTAGGAGTGGTCATATCATCTGATAAATGTTTAACAAATTAAAACATATATAAAGGTAAAGGTATCGCCTGTGCAAGCACCGAGTCATGTCTGACCCTTGGGGTGACGCCCTCTAGCGTTTTCATGGGAGACTCAATACAGGGTGGCCTTGCCAGTGCCTTCCCCAGTCATTACCGTTTTACCCCCAGCAAGATGGGTACTCATTTCACCGACCTTGGAAGGATGGAAGGCTGAGTCAACCTTGAGCCGGCTGCTGGGATTGAACTCCCAGCCTCATGGGCAGAGCTTTCAAACTGCATGTCTGCTGCCTTACCACTCTGTGCCACAAGAGGCTATGTATGTATGTATGTATGTATGTATGTATGTATGTATATATATGTGTGTGTGTGTGTGTAATTAACTCCCACCCATTTTTAAAACATTCCAGGGCTGTCAAGAAACCCCCCTGAGAAAGCTGGGCCCATTCTGCACACAATACACTTTCAATGCACTTTAGAACTAGATTTTCCTGTTCTGCACATCCAGCTGAAAATCCAGCCCCTTCTGCTGCAGAGAATGGACAGGGATAGAGATTTACTTAAAAAAAATGAAAGCTAGGAATTCAGAGAACCTGATATATATGGATCCCTGGGACTTTGTTTCCACTGTCCCCCATCCCTGCCCACAGACTGACCATTTGCCTGGCTTTGATGTCTTTAGGAAAGTTTCAGAAGTTTCTGATCATATTTCTAGGATCCCGGTGATCAATTGACTGTGCCTGTCAGTGGGGAGAATGAAAAAGAACTAATTCACAGCACGCAGCTGAAATGGCACTGGTGGTCTGGGTGGAAGCCCTGAGAATTTCAAGGGGTTGATTTAATATTCCGCCAGCACAGTCCTAAGAAGCCTGTCTGCATACATCTTTTTAAAATGTCACAGCGTGGTCTTTGGTTAGCAGGTAGAGCCGTGAGGCCTTTGAATCGGCGGCAGCTGCTCCTGCACACTTGTTGATTCTCAAAATAGAGGAAGTTGGCCCTGATTCTAATTGGTGCCTATATTGTGATTGACATTGTTTGAGTAAGAAATGGATTCTCAGCTATAGAAATCGATGGAGCCTTCTGACTGAAGGATGTCAGTAGCTGTACAGGTGTTATTGAGAGGTATTCATTCTCTCGTTGTTCAGATGTGGATGTTAAATTTGTCAGATATTGAAAGTTGACACTAAATTTTAAGTCTGGCTCATTTGTCTAGACAGAGTATATCCTCAGGCTTTGGTTTCAGAGACGGAGCTCTGGACCACAAATTAGACCTGGATAGAATCAAAGCATCTTTGATGCAGAAAAACAAGATTAAAAAGAATCCCTTACAATGCAGGTAAACCCTGAAGCAGTGGCCCCTAGGATATACCTAGTACCTATGTGCTTTGTACAAGGACTAGATATGTGGGGTAACTGCAGCCTACTTTTAGGTAATCTCAGTGACACATGTCAAAATCCAGGGCTAATCCGCTTCTGAGTGAATGTTACAGAAATGTGTTAGAAGTAACCGTTTAGATCTTTTGACGGAAGGGGGTGCCAAGGGTCTGGCATCTATTGTAGTTATGCTTCCTGATCCTCCACATTGTAGAAATACTATGTTCTAGGGAGACTTCTCAGTTCATATTTTCTAAACAGCCTCACCATTATCAACTTTCATGCACAACCAAAGAAAAATATTGCTTTTGTTCTAAGCTGCATTCTCAGTTCATATGGGCTACAAAGTTCCTCAACTGAGTTGTTTTCTGTGACATCACTGAATTACAGAGTTGCTACCAGTATTTTAATTTTTAGATATTGCTTGTGAGGCCTTTGTAACCTTCTGATGCTACCTCTTATTTTTTCCATAGGTGGACCCAGAGAAATGCCGCTACCTAGTGGGCAGTATCCTGAGTGAAGGTGAAGAGAAGCCGTCTGAGCGAGTGGTCCGCATGTTCCAAAAATACGGTTTCAAGATTTTCCACTTCCCAGCCCCTAGCCATGTAGTCATGGCAACCTTCCCTTACACTACTCCACTGTCCATCCATCTGGCGGTGAACCGTGTCCACCCGAGCCTTGATACATACATCAAGGTGAGTGTCTTCAGTTTACAGCTGTCTCCTGCTAAGTTATATTATGATATGATGCAGAATATCGTTCCAACAAATGGAGGGCTGATTGGAAAATGCTATGGAGGTGGTGGGGTGAATGTTGGGGAGCCCCCAGGCCCCTCACATTTGACCTCCAGAATTATCTCCTGCAGTTTCTGAAGAGCTAGAACAGGCCTCTCCTTCTGCCGTACCCCTTTCACTGGCTTTCAGTATTCTTAGGGCAGTGATTATGGTCTGTCTTAACTAGACTGCCTTTTTTAGTGAAAATGTTTTTTGTCTGCCTGTTTTTGTGGTATACTTTGAAGCCCTCTGTAATAGGTAGGAACTCTGTCTCTCTTTGAGTAAACTGTGAATAATCTCTGTTTATGTCGCTGTGTTCTCCCTGTGTTCTTTGCCTTTTGAACAAAGCTGGGCTGCCACCTATGTGATCATGTGACACTTTGTACTGTGGGGTCTGCAGCTGGATCAAAAATTTCTAGAAGCCTGAGCTCATGCACATTGCTTGGTCACTGGAACACTCTCTTGCAAACAATCTTGTTTACTCCCATACATAGTTACTTACATAAGACACCTGCTGTCGCCACTCCTTATAGCCACATGGAAAGCAATGGAATATAGCATCATTCTGCTTTCTGGTGTTTCTGAGGATTAAGTGCTCAGGCATTAGCATCTCTTTGCGTGGTCTGCACTGGAACTTTCAAATTACCATTGAAAACAGTGATTGTATCTGCTGTATTGGCACCTTGGCCAAGTCTTTCAGGGTGACTGGTGAAGCACAAATCTTGGATATTAGCAGAGGATTTGGAGAAACTTTCTGGAGAAAGCTGTTGTTTCTTGTGCTAGCACCTCGGCGTTCTCCTGAAAAATCTACCCTGTGGTGCAGATAACAGGCAAATCTCCTGAGTGCAAGGATCAGCAGGGTGCAGTGGCGACATTCTGAACAGGGCCTTCGTTTGTCTTTAAATATATAAGCCTTGTGGTATTTTGTGCTGATAATATGGGTGGCAAGGAGGGAAAACGGCATCAGATTTGTTAAATGTATGCTTTATGGTGCAGAGATGACATTTTGATGCTCTGGGAAAGGTCCTAGAGAGTGCATCTGTCACACAAGTGATGAAATCATTAGAGTTAAAAAGGGAGCTACAGATTGTGCTGGGAACACCTGGTAGCTTTTTAATGAGAGCTGCTTTTTCAGGTTTTTTTTTTTTTAAATCCCAAATCCAGGGCTCTTGTGTTTTTTTTTTTGAAACCGAATGAAGTACAGAGACTTGTCTTAAGCTGAAATGCTCTTATTTCAAGCAGGCAAGACAGGTATCTCAAACAAATGTTCCCCAAACTTATGACAGCTTTGTGTGTGCCTCTCTTGGGAACCGGAAACCGGAGGATGCTTTGCTATGAATTTCAGGCAGAATTTCAGGCAGGGAACAGAAAAAGGGAGTCAGTCCCCATGACTGATGGGCAGCAGGAAACCTCTGCTTTGGCTTGGCCCTTTACAGTCGGCTGCTGCATTTCAGGCTCCAGGTTTCAGTGTATCCAGGGCAGCAGTGGCCAACTTTTTGACAGGTTGCCAAGGCGGCAGCATCACTCTGATGCACACTGCAGTATGAATGTGGTCCATAGTTTGGTTTTGCATCTGGATTAGTCAACTCAGGAACAGGCAGGGAGTTTCTGATGGAGAAGCAGGCAGGAGTTGGGGCTGGACAGTGTGCCAGAGCTTGGCCCTCTGGCCTTTGGGCTTCAGACTCTCACTACCTGTGCTATGTGCCTGGCCACTACACAATGCCAGCATCTGTATTTTATGTTGGCATTTTGTAGTTTGGAATATTTGTGGAGTCTTGGTAAACATTCTGCTTTTTGGGTGGTAACCTGAACTTCTGTGCCTGCTCTTTCCCTTTTATTCTGTGTGAATCCAGGATTCCTATTGGGCCTTGTGTATACAGCACTGGGGTGGCTTTATCAGCATGATTCTGCAACTTTTGCCAGACCATTACTTTTGTTTTTCTTTTTTTGAGAAGGGCGTAGTTCTTCTCAGAGAGCAGGATGGCAATTTTTACAGTGAGTAGCGCCATATAACAGCATAAGCAAAAGCCGTTCCACTTTTTTTTGCATCTTGATAGCTTGGGGGAAGAGGGAGGGGAGTTATGATTTAGGAGCTGTCCAACTGCAAACAGCAGCTCTTTTTTCCTTACAGAGTCAGTTCTGCCTGTACATCTCACTCTTGGCTCAAAGCTTTCCTTCATCTTCTCTCCCTATCCTTTAGCTCCTTGTTAAAACGTGTGGCAGTTTTGACGCAAACAGCAACTAGAGACCAGGCTTGTCACTTGTAAGCCCCTTTGCACTTGTCATTTCACCCAGGTTTACACCTGAGCCCTCAAAAGTGTCAGGCTCTTATCCATACCACCCCCCCCCCCCCGCCTAATGCAGGCCGGTGGGACCTCTACTCTGCATTCCCATTCACATGCCAACGTAGACATTTGCTGACTTCTGAGACTGCAGGAGGTCAGCCTTCCTGAGGCATCTCTCCCGAATCTGAGATGTTCTCACATCTCCTGGCTGGTATGTCAAACAACATCTGCTCCCCTGGCACCTGTTGGAGAGGCTGGGAAAGAAAACAAGAGAGAAACTTTCACAGAAACAGGTGACCTGTGCACATTTTCTGATGGGAATTTGTGTTGCCATGGAGACAGCTTCTCCAAATAGCTCCCTTCCACCTCCCCCAAGCAACTGAGGCGCGAGCAAGACATTTTTGCAGTGTCTGGTTTGAAAAGATTCTCTTAATGAGAGTCGTAGGTCAGGCGAGCTGAGGGAAGGAGACCCTCTTTCTGCTTCTTTGTCCCTTCAGGATCCAGAGAGGAGGCAAATGGGCTTATAAGAGAGAAGTGTCTTCAAAGGGTCCCCATGTTCCATATGAGATGCAGGCTCTGCCTTTGGGGATGCTTTGGTTCAGATGGATTAGCTCTCTTGCTAGGCAAATGACTTACCACCCCATTTCAAAATGGAAGGCTGTGGAAATGGCAGAGAAAGATGATGAGGGTGGGGGTGATGATTTGAGAACATTTGGGTAACTAGCATGGAAATGAAAAGGAGACTTGTAAAAGTAGGATATGGACTTAGTGAGACACAATGGAGGATACAGGCAGGGAAAACTAGCCTAGTAAGGGAATGGAGTAGATGAAGATGATAAACTAATGGGGAGCTGAAAATTCCAGGAGAAGACCTTTTGAATGTTCACAGAGGTTCAGTGGAGCTTGAGCCAGGGCATTTGTGGCTCAGGTTGTGGTTTCCTGAGTTATGGAGTCTGCTGACCTTTTCCCACTTGTAGGTTGAGAGCCCCTTTTGAGCTGCCATTTTTGTAGTGTTTTGGGGAGGCTCTGATGGTAATATACATATGCAGACAGCCTGTGTCCCATTCCTCCTCCTCTTTTTGCACACATTCTATGAGGAGCAGCAGGGCACTGGGGTTAGGTGACTCAGCACTAGGATATTTTCAGCACAGAGCAGTTTAGAGACTCTGGATGCTCATCTTCCTGCCACATGACTGCAGCTCAATGAGTCCTAGTTAAGCCTGGAAAGGTTCGGCGGCTCCTGACGGGTGCTCCTTAGCGGCTCGGCGGCGCTTGGCGGGTTTTTTTTTCTTTCAGTGGCTCCTCGGAGGGGTGTGTCTTTCTGCGCCGATGAGGGCAGGGAGGGTCCGGCAGCCGCGCTGTGTGCACGCGCGCTTGTCGAGGTTTTTTTTTCTTTTTTTGGTGGCTCCTCGGAGGTAGGTTTTTTGCGGCGATGAGGGCAGGGAGGGCCCAGTGAGCACGCGTCAGAGGATGGGTGCTCCTCGGCGGCTCCTGACGTGGCTCGTTGACGCTTGTCGGCGGTTTCTTTCCCCCCTTTTGGTGGCTCCTCAGAGGTCTGTGTTGTTCTTCGGCGGCTGCCAGGGCTCCCTTGCGGGCGGCAAAGAAGCAACTGTGAGCCACGCGCAGCGCAGCGCGGCTCGCATTTGCTCGGGGCTGGGAATCGGAGGGACCAATCGGCAGGCGCTTTGCGCCTGCCGATTGGTCCCTCCGATTGTCTGTCCAATCCGGACCCTTCCTCATCCCGGACACATCCCGCCTCAGAACGCCTTACGGTTTTATTTAGTCCATGGCGCCCACGGCGCCACGGGCGGTGTTAAGATATATATATATATATATATATATATATATATATACACACACACACACACATTGTATGTATTATTATTTTTAAGTCACTGTACAGTGATATATATTGCTGAGGAAGCGGACTATCCAGTGAGCCACAATATTTGTTGTGTTCCGTACTCATCATGTTTCCAGTAAGCCGTTGTGGTTGAAAATGTGGGTAGCTGTGGAGTCACGCCGTCTATTGGATCTCATCTCACTCTTATTGTTAAATATGTTACATGATGGCAAAAATCACTAGATGGTGGGAAAATGCTGTCCATCTGAATCCAGCTATAAAAAGAATTTAAGAAAGCCTTGTGAAGAGAAAGACAGAAAAAGTGGAGAGGGATAAACAAGGGAGCAATGGAGAAATTAAGAAGAAAATAGGCCATAGCAGGTAAAAATGAGAACAAAAATGGGAACTGAGTAGTCTACAGGGGCAACATGGGAGCCATGACCTCAGGTGGATCCATGGCTCCTCTTTTATTTTGATAGCAATGTGTGATTTTTCTTGGAAGCAAAATCAAGCCACAGCTTCTTGAGAGTTCACAGCCTTCGTAATACACTATTCATGAGAACAGGCTACTCAACCACACAGACATATTGTGGGCACACAATATGGGAACAGACTAGAGGGAGAGAGAGGGATAACTATTAGATAGCCTGGGATGTGAGCTGTGCAAGAATTGCTTGCATATTTCCATTCCCATTAAATGGAAGAATTTAATTTGTTAGTATTTTTGGTTCTATTCTGTCCTGAAGACACAGGAATGTATGGGTTATTATGACAGAAAACAAAACTTCACACACATTGCACATTTATCACGTGTATAAATTTGAAAATAAAATGTGCATCTTGAATTATGCCTGGAAGAGACTAGAATACCCAGGACAGTCAAGTCTTCTCATATTCATTTTATTATGGGTGCTCTATCAACTGAAATATCTCTGTACTGCTAACCCAGGGGAAACAAGATTGTTGGAGCTATCAGATTAATTACCAAAGACAATTTACTGTTCTATAGTTCACCTAGGCTATCCATATTCACTGGGTATTTTCTATCAAAAGTTTTGGAATCTGATTGACTCTACGAATCTCTGAGGATTTGCCCAAGAAATGGGATCATAGTACAATAAGATTCTCATTCTTTAAATGCTAATGGATATACTACAGAGGCAATGGTGTCATTTCACCACTTCTAAATAAATAAGATCATAGAGGCCACATTCTAAAGGGCACATCGCACATTTATGTTGAGATGAATTATGAATATTGAAAAAGCTAGGGAATTGAGTTTGCAAGCCTTTCACTGATGTGACAGTTAAGAGCTGCCAACCCAGTTGTGTATGAGATTTTGGCAGCCCAAATCCCCTTGCTTCTACTTGAAGTATCTTCAAAAGAGGGAGGTTTTAGTTTGTCACACTGTATGTTTGAGCCCAAGGTATTTATCAAAATGTGGTTGCCTATTCTTGATGAGTCACATGCACCCGTGACTTCTTATTTAATTATTAATTAGATTTTTTTTAAGTTTCTACTTACCCAAAGGGTGTCATGGTGCCTTACCATATTAGAACTAATAAGATAAACATAACATAAAAACAACAAATATAAAATATTAACATTAAAATATTAAAATACATGGCTTTCACCATACCACTATTAAAACAGCTGAGATACACAAATATGTGCTTACCTAACAAAGGCCAACCTTTTAAAAAAAATGGCAGGCAGAACAATCGGCCATGCCAACTACTGTGATTAAAAAAATACAACTACTGCCACTAAAAATTCTGCCTAACCTAACCCAACAACACAAAAGATTGGATAAAAATTAGACTGCTGCCAAAAAAGGATAGAGGCAAGGAAGAGATGCAAGAGAGAACAGTAATAAAGAAGGAAGAAAATAAAAATAAGAAGGGAAGGGAAAATGCCACCTTGCAGACACGGCCCACACGGCTGTTTCTTCCTTGCGGCCCAGGCTAGTCTTTACCACCCCTGGTAGATCCAACCTCATTTTTCACTATTGGACTGATTGACCACCAAGAGAATCATCCTGACTGGCTTACCCTAGCACTAATTGGCACTCCAGGTGTGATGTGGCAAGGCCTGAAGTATGCAACAGTTGTCCGTGAGAGCATGGAATGCTCCCAACTGCTCTTCAGCCAACAGCAAACACACAAATCTCTGCCAGGCCCTTCAATGCAGTGCAGATGTGAGATTCTACCCGTCTGCTTCATCACATGGCGAAGGCACGGGACTTGGCCCAATCACATGGCTCACATAAAAGGTGTGAAGTTCCACCCAGCCGCTTTGAAGCACAGCATGGGCATTAGGCTCGGCTTGACTGCCTGACGCACAGTGTGAATGCAAGACTGTGCCCAGCCAATTGGCCCCTGAGGAGAAGGCAGAGGACTCTGCCTAGCTTTGACTCTGGTAGCAAGGGGTAGGAATAGCAAGGGGTAGGGGTGCCTGGCCCCTGAGGAAAATGTGGGGGACTCTGTCCAGATGCTTAACTCTGGTGGTGGTGGTGGTGGTGAGGAACTCAGCCCAACTGCTTGGCCTCAGAGGTGAAGGTGAAGGATTTTGCCTGGCCACTTGGCTCCTGTAGCAATGGGGGACTCAGCCCATCTGCTTGACCCCTGAGATGAAAGTGGGGGACTCTATCCAGCCAGTTGGTTCCTGTAGTGAGGGGGGACCCTGTCCAACTCTTGCAACTTTGCCCAGCCACTTCAGTTCTGGATGTGGTCATGGGACACTTCTTTTACCTATTAGACCTCTAGCCAGGAATGGAGCAGGATTACCACTGCTGACCTGGTCCCTATTAGATCACCCTTGACTGTAGCAGGCCGCTCTCTGCCACAACAAAGGCATCTTTCTGGACCTGTCACCTGGCCCCTATGAATCATGTTAGAATACTAGTCTGCAAAATGGAGCTCTTTCGCCAGGTGTACGGTTGAGGCCAGGGTGGAGTCTTGGTGTTTCCATTGGAGGATTCCCCCCCCCCCCCAATATAATTAGATCTGGTTCCTCACTCCCGGCAGAAGAAAACTTGGCCCTCCTGCTGAATGGGGAGAGGGAGGGGATTGGGAGTTTAGGAGTTTTTTATGAAGCCATCTATCTATTGCTGTAAGTGGTGTTTTATGGGGGTTTTATTGTATTTTATTGATCTTATGCTGTTGTAAACTGCCGTGAGACCATTGTAAGAGCGGTGGTATAAAAAGTAAAAAATAAATGAATAAATTAAACCTTTGGTCTCCATAGCTTAGCTCATATTAACTACCACCAAACTGGCTCACTCAGCTTGTTACCAACTACCACCAATGTCAATTACCAAGAGCCAGTGCCACTACTATGAGAACTCAAAGAGCAAAAACTACCATGTGCCTTACTGCTGCCTAACAACTCCAAGACATTTATCTAGCCTTCTGGAAGGATGGCAAGAAATTTACCCATCCTGCCCACCTAGAAAAATGATTTACAGGCCAGACAACCTAAACCAACCTGAGAGTCCCCACAAAAATTGAGATTGGGTGGAGCTACCCTTATTCATGAATCAATTTGTTTGTGGAGAGTGACTGTTTATATTATTACAGAATTGGGATTATTGGGTGACTGATGAGGGTGGATGTAGTGAAACTGGCTGACAAATTAGTATTAGTGGTGGTTACTGAGGGGGGAGAAAAAAAAGAGGGACAAGGAAGAAGGTGGTTCAAATGAAGGAGTAGGAGATACTATTATGTTCACATCCCTTCTAGCCTTCATCCCATCCTGAAATTCAAAGATGGAGGGGCTATAAAAATAGCCTTTCTCTGACATAGGTGCTGTGTAACACCTGGTCCATAATTAATAAGACCTCCACTCTACAGAATTTCCTTGTGGAGCAGAATATGGATCTGGCATGGTTGATGGAAATCTGGTTGAGAGAATGAGAAATGGTCACCCTGAAAGACCTAATTCCACCCAGGTTCTCTGTCCTTCACAAAAGACTGGGAGGGTGGGGGAAGAGTCGAGATACTGGTTTAGAATCTTTTCCCTTTAGGACACTCCCTGCTCCAGTGATCCCTGTAACTGAATGTGTGGGCCTAGTGGAAAGTTTGGCCAACTGTTTGGTGTACCATCCACCTAACATGCCAGCAGATGCCCTGCCAAATTTCCTGGAGTGGGTGGCTGAGTTGACTTTGCAGTTCCTCAGACTATTAATTCTGATGGATTTCAGTGGCCTTGAAGAAAAAAATGACTCCTCACAGAATTTGGACCTAGTGACTGCCATGGCAAAACTTGGATTCTTTCAATTTCTTACTGGTTCTACACACCAAGCAGGCCATGTCCTGGACTTGATCTTTGGTCCAGTACAATCAAGTAGAGTGCCATTTTGCCCTAAAGGCTCAGTTCAATACCCTACTCTTGTATTGGCAGAGAGCTGATTTACATTCACCCAAGGATCTAATTGGATTCAGGAATGCTCTGTAGAACCTTTAGCACCCGAGTGACTCAGTTGATGCTCTACTGCAGGGGTAGTCAACCTGTGGTCCTCCAGATGTCCATGGACTACAATTCCCATTCCCATGACAGCAGTCCAGTCAACCACATGCCCGATCAACTCATATCACTAGGGGCTGCTAAAAACTGGCAGTGAGGAAATCCAGGGTCGTCTCCGGGAGATCATCAACCTATCCATGAACATAGGGACTTTCCTGGAGAAACTGAAGGAGTCTGCAGTCCAGAAACTGAAGGAGGCTGTAGAAAAAAATGGGGCTGGACCAATCCAACCTTGCCAGTTACCACCCAGTCTCACATCTGCCATTTTTGGGCAGGTTGAATGAGTGGGCAGTTGCAGGATAGCTACAGAGCTTCCTGGATGAAACATCAACCCTTGACCCTTTCCAATCTTGTTTTCGCCCTGGCCCTGGAGTGGAGACAGCTCTGGTTCCCCTCACAGACAATCTCCAGAGGCAGTTTGATCTAAGCTGATCAGTGCTACTGCTCTTGCTAGACTTAACAGCAGCATTCGACATAGTTGATCATGGGCTACTAGCTCAATGCCTAGTTGACTTGGTGATTTGAGGCCTAGCCTTAAAATGGCTACAGTCTTTCCTCCAGGGTTGGGGACAGAGGGTGGTATTAGGGGAGCGAATATCCCAGCAAAGAGCCCTAATATGCGGAGTCCCGCAGGGAGCCATCCCCCCCAATGTTATTTAACATCTACATGCGCCCCCTTACCCAACTGATCTGTGATTTTGCGCTGATCTAGTACATTGATAATACCCAGCTATTTCTGCTGATGGATAGTCATCCTTTGACACCCTCAGACTCTTTAGCTAAATGCTTGGAAGCTGTGGTGGATTGGCTCAAGAGGAGTTGGCTGAAATTAAATCCAGCAAAGACAGAGGTCCTATGGCTGGGCCAGCATACTGATGGAGATGTGATGCAGCTCTCTGTGCTAGATGAGGTTGGTTTAACACCTACAACCACCATCAGTAGCCTGTATGCGATTTTGGATGCTTCCCTATTAGTGGAGATCCAGATCACAAAAGGTGCCCACCAGGCTTTCTATCATCTTCACCAGATTTGACAATTTGCACCATACTTGTTCGCAACCGGCCTAGCCACTGTGATCCACAGTGATCACCTTCAGACTAGACTTCTGTAACTCACTCTACACAGGGCTGCCCCTGAAGCTGATCCAGAAGCTTCAGCTAGTCCAGAATAGAGCAGCACAAGTCCTTACTGGCACTAAATGGAGAGTCCATATCACATCAGTGCTCTTCCAATTGCACTGGCAGAAGATCAGAGACCGAATCAGGTTCAAGGTTTTGGTACTAACCTTTAAAGCCCTAACTGGTCTGGGACCTCTGTACTTATGGGACCATCTCTTCCCCTATTCCTCCCAAAGAGAATTAAGATCCAGTGAACAATTGCTCAGGAGCCCTGACCCAAATGAGAGAAGACTGACTTTAACCAGAGCCAGGGTTTTTTTGGTCTAGGCTCCAACCAGGTAGAATGCTCTCCCTGATATTTTTTACTGTTTTAAACATGTTGCAACCTGTCCTGATCCCTTTAAAAAAGGTAAGCTAAAAACAAACAAACAAGGATATCTTGTTGACTTACAGAAGCCTAGGTCTCTCTGCAGCTACACAGCAACCAAGTGGAAATGCTGGAAATGAAGCTTGTGCATACTGATAATTTGTTCCCCCTGGTAATTTTAGCATTATTTATTCACTCTATGCAAACCAAGAAGCCACTGGATGTAAACCATTTGGTGACACTAACTGGTTCAAAATAGAGAAAGTTTGTATTCTTTCCCCCTTCCTGTTTAACTGGTATGCTGAAATCATTATAAGAAAGATTAAACTCAGAGAATCAAACATTGGAATTAAGATTGGCGGAAGGAATATAAATAACCTTTGGTATGCTGATGACACTATGCTGTTATCAGAAACTTAGGAAGGCCTAGAACAGTTGATTACAAAGGTCAATTAAGTAAGCAAGAAATTTGGCATTTTCTTAAACACTAAAAAGACAAAAATAATGACCACTGCAAAAACAGACATGTCACAATAACAATTGATGGTGAAGAGATCGAATGCATTCAATAATTGTTTTTTTTTATTAACACATTGATGAGACTGATGTCTGCAGTATGAAAATAAAATGTCAAATTGCTCTGGGGTTGCTCAGCAATGTTGAGCTTGAACCGAACATGGAAACGCAAGGACATAAGCCTGTCTACCAAATGTAGATTAGTTAGATCTATCATATTTCCAATATCCACTTATGATTGTGAAAGTTGGATGATGAAAAAATCGGACAAGAGAAGAATTGATTCCATTGAACTCTGGCACTGGAAACGGCTGCTGTTCCATGGACAGCAAAAGTCATAAACAAGAAAATACTACAGTGCATAAAGCCTGCTATATCACTGGTAGGCAAAATCACTAAACTTCAGCTCTCTCACTTTGGCCATATCATGCGATCCAACTCATTGGAGAAAGCAATTATGCTAGGGTTGGTCAGTGGAAAAAGGAAACCAGGCCGACAAAAAACACAGTGGCTTGAGAAGATCAAAATGGATACCAGCCAGAATGTTACACAACTAAAAGCAGCAGTGCAAGATCAGAAACTGTGGCAGCAGTTGTGCCATAGAATTGCCAAGAGTTGGACTTGACTGAATGACAAACATCATCATCATCATCATCATTGTTATCGTCATCATCCACTACTTCAGCAATGATGAAAATGTGTGTAAAACAGTTGATTGAATTGCATTTTTGTATCTAATATTATTTATTTACTAAATCAACAATGGCAAAAATGTGTGTGAGAAAGTTCTATGCTGCTCATGCTCACTCTGATCTGATTGTTTTTTTTGTATCTTGGCAAAGCATCCACATCTTAGGCTTCTGCTGCTCACTTTAATTGGCTGACCTTCTCACATCTCCCCTAACATCCACAGTAAGCCACTTGGTTCTGTGCTGTTCACTCTTGTTAGCACAGGTGTCCCACTTGTGCTTGGCAAGTGACTCACCTGTGGACTTGTACCCTTCTGAAAGTGAATGCTGTAGAGCAAGTGGTCCTCTAACTGCTGCAGAAATGAATAGATTACACTGAAGTATGGGCCAATTGGTTGCTAGGCAACTCTTTTGTATTAGTACTAAGGTATTGCACAGCATCCTCTTGTTAATTAGAGGTCGGGGTTTCGTAAACAGCATAAGAAAGGGAGGGCAATGGGTTTACTTGTGTCACTAAGGCACTAAAACTGAAGAACAGAGGACCTTTCTGCAAGTTTTTCCCACTACAGTTGCTAGGGGGGGGGGGGATGAATATTGGGGGGCTTCATTCCAGCTGAAAGGCTACAAGTGTCTACAATATGGTTTATTATTTTTCCTCCCTTCCCGCTTCCAGATTGGTGAGGCAGACAAAAAGACAGACCAACAGATGTGGCTAGGCTTCACTGTTGTGTTATCGTCTCACACAGATATTTCTTATGCTTGGCGTCTGGTACTCCCAGTCACCATTTCTGTAGCTGTTAAAACAAAGTGAAGACTTGGAGGTACGGATGTTTCAATGTGTGGCATGAGGAGAGTTGAAAATGTAAGAGGGTTACGTGGCTCCTGTCATTTTTAGAAGCCTGGTCTGTCTTCCTAGCTGTCAAGTTCTCAGAACAGCAGGTCATTGGATGCAAATGAAAGCTGCTCCAAAGACGCTGTCCCAGGGCGAGCAATTTAATGACATTGTGAGAAGTCTATTAAACAGTAACCTGTCATTTCAGAGAGCATTTCCAAATGTTTTAGTGTAATTATCCCTCTGTGGCAATCTCAGTGTGTGTGTTTGTGCCTTTACCTTTGCTCATATATGCTTGGTTATAGACGTCTTCACAAAACAAAACAAAAATCTCTGCATTTCATTAAAAGGCCTTTAGGGCTCTGAAGTTTCTGTCCTGTGGCACAATGGATAGCTTGAAAGGTGTTTTTAATTGCTTTCATGCTGAGAAGGCCATCTGCTTGGCCTCCATGGCGGATGCCAGAGTTCCAGGCCAAATTTACAAGACAGGAATTTTTCTGCAATGAAAGCTGACTCCAGTTTTACTGAAGCATTTATCAAAATGCTAGGATTGATATTGGCCAAACATGAAGTGTTAGGTAGTTGTACATCATGATTTTGCTCGGCTCTGCTTCGAGGGTGCTGCTGGATCGCATTCTCAGCTTGGCTGTGTAATTAAAAGTTTGGCCATAGTGCACCAGAACCTGGATTGGATAGAATCCTGTGGATTCTTTTACAAAGCCTGAAAGACATCTGTGATAATATTGTAGACTGTATTATGTGTGTTCTATCCCAGTGTAGCTCCAGGTATCATAGCACCAGGTCACTATGGAAGCTTCTGCATACACCCATCAAACCCACAACATCAAAGAACCATTCTTAACATTGAAGACACGCACAGGTTGCATTAATAATATTATATAAGGCAATACTTTACCCTAGAACAAGAAGTTTCTATCATACCTTGCAAACCTACAACACTGGGAAACCATCTGGAGGTGCAATAATGCATAGGATTAGGGAGGGGGGCACTCCATTATTTAGAGTGGAGACAAAAGATTCATAGGATTAGAGAGGGGGGCACTCCATTATTTAGAGTGGAGAGAAAAGATTCATAAGATTAGGGAGGGGGGCACTCCATTATTTAGAGTGGAGACAAAAGATTCAGCAGCTTGAGATGTAAAATGCTGATCACCCAGATATTTTCTTTGATGTAGAACTGAGTGGTTTTGCCAATCTCTAGGCTCAGTTAATCTAGTCTTTGGGACAAATACTGATATAGTTCTAAAATGTTCCTCTTGAATAGCTGCTTTATGAGGAATATAATAATTTGAAATCCAATTTCTCCTCTCCAGTTTCAGAACATATAGGGTGTGATGCAGGGAAAATTAAGCCTGAATAAATTTTCTGAATCTGGTATTTCTGGCTAGTTTAACTTTAAAATTTCAATTGCTTTTTGGAATTGGGTGATTCGTTCAGGATTGTGGTAAACACAGGAATATGCACAGAAGAAACTTATATTCTGGGTCCGGCTAGTGATCTGGAAAGGTCAGTATTGAGTGTCAGTAACTTTTTGGGATCTAGGATAGAAGTCTTTTTCATCTCATTGATCACCTGTTCTTTTTAACTTGAGATGTTGGAAATAGAAATTGAGACCTTTTGGAGGCAAAGGAGACTCACTACCTAAATGTATCCTCCTTGTGCAGAAACATATTACTTAATATGCTCAGATAGAAATTTTCTTCCATCATGTATATATATTCTGAGGTGCCTGGTTAAAAATGGACATTAGACTTTGAAGAACCGGGAGAATGTCCCACCAAAGAAATTGAGCATTCTGCCAGTTCTTTTGGGGGCTTAATTTAATCTTCACTGTGTTGCACGAACAGTAAATACCATGGCTTTGATTATGTAGCTGGCACAGAAATGTAAAATGTTTGCATACTTCTTTTCATACTTCAATTAGCTGTCATAAAGCTTTCCCAACATTACAAACTGAAACAGTCTATGCTGAATCTCTGCAGCAATCAGAATTGGATTTAGATAAGTGCTGTAGGCGATAAGATTTAATATTGTTCTGACATAGTTTACTACATGACCTGTTGCTAGCCAGGTTGACAGGAATTGGTTCTGCCAGGAATAATTGTGACTTTTCTGTTGGTGAACAGATTGTGCAAGTTGTTATTACTTCGAGACCTGAGAAATTGTTTAACTTGACAAATTGCTTCTTGTGATTCTGTGGCTGGGAAGAAAGAGACAGGATCAGGAAGCGTACCTCCCATATCTGGACGGAGTGCTATTAACACTGGCACTGGTCACCAGGAATTTGAGCATGGCTTTTGATGCCTCCCTTTCTATTGAGACTCAGGTCACAAAGGTAGCCCAATCGGCATTTTCCCACCTGCACCAAGCACAGATACAAGCGCCCTACCTGTCCCCAGAACACTTGGCCACAGTGATCCATGCAACAATCACTTCCAGATTAGACTTCTGTAACTCGCTTGACGTAGGCTTGCCCTTGGCTTTGACCCAGAAGCTACAGCTGGTACAAAATGTGGCTCCTAGGATCCTCACTGGGATGCCTTGGAGGGCCCATATTCAGCCGGTCCTGCGTCATCTACATTGGTTACTAGTCTGTTTCCGGATCAAGTTTAAGTTATTGGTTTTCACCTTTAAGGTTATATGCGGCCTGGGTCCTATCTTTCTGCGGTACCGGTTGTCTGCTTATGTCCTCCTGCCGAGCTCTTAGCTCTGTGGGTATTAATATACTGGTTGTCCTGGGCCCCCGAGATGTCCGCCTGGCCTCACTCTGGGCCAGAGCCTTTTCAGCCCTGGCCCCAACCTAGTGGAATGAGCTCCTGGAAGAGCTAAGGACCCTGTCAGAGTTGTCAGCTTTCCCCAGGACCTGCAAGACGGAGCTCTTCTGCCAGGCATATGGTTGAGGCCAGGACAGTTCTCTCAGTGTTACCATCTGAGGAACTCAGAGTTGTGGCTAGTTAAGTTCCCACTCCCAGAGGAAAATGTAAAAAAGAAAAGAAAGGAAGATCTATCGACCCTGAACGGGAGGGGGGAGGAGGATGTAAATTATTATTGATCGCCATGCGTTGTTTTATTTAAGGGGTTTTATGGGGTTTAATGTATTTTATTTTATTCATTGTAAGCCACCGCGAGACACTGAGAGTGGCAGTATATAAATCCATTGTTCCTGTTTATATTTGTGAAACAGCCCTGGGGGTGGAGAGTGTCCTGGATGTCCGCGTTGGAATAGCTGACCGCACCCTGATTGGCCCTGCACCTACAGCTCCCCCCTCCCCCCCTGGATGCTAGCCACTTTGCTCTCAGACGCTGCAGGAGCCAGCATGTGAGAGAGAAACACAGAGACCCCTGCCAAACCGCAAACCAGCCCTGATTACCTGCTATGGCTCCTGCTGTGAGGGACAGAGACAGGGGGGGAGGGGAGGGAGGGGGGAGGGGAGGGAGGGAGGGAGGGAGAGAGAGAGAGAGAGAGAGAGAGAGAGAGAGAGAGAGAGAGAGTCTCCCCTGGGTCCTATGGCCCATTGCATTCCTGGTTTCAATGCACCTTATTGGAAAGTTGTAAATGCACCTTATTGGAAAGTTGTTGATGTTATAGCCTATATATTGTTTCATGTAAGTTATATAATGTTCAATGTAAACTGCCCAGAGCTGCAAAGAAATGGGCGGTATAGAAATCGAAATCGAAATCTAAATCAATAAATAAATGGGCTTTCTTGCTAGTATAATTATAAAATAAATAAATAGATAAATAAATAGACAAATAAATAAATATATAAATGTCCTTGCACCACAGAGAAAACCTGAAAAGTCTGGAAATTAGACAATTTGAGAATATAAACAAAAAGAACAAAACCTGTTAGGCGCTTACTAAATTTTAAACAGTGCTTATTAATTTTGTGTATCCTTATACTCTCAAATATGTGACACTGTAGATCTGTGATACTTAGGATCACTCAGTGTATATTTCAGTTGGAAAAAGTGAGCTTTGGTTGCCACACATGCATCATAATATAGCTATCTCTTTCTCTGTTTGACTGGCTCAGCTTACTCGGGCCACCATTGACGCAGTGGGGAGCAGGTGGGCTGGAGACACACTGGGGAGATGGGATGGGAAGGAACACACCTGTGCACACGTTCCTGGGGCATGGGGCCACCAGGAGGGCAGGGCAGCTGTGAGCTCCTTTTGCGAGTGATGCCTGAGACATGGCTACCCACCCACCCTCCCCAATGGTAGATAGTTAAGTTTGGTTCTGTCCGTTGGCCGGTTAGTTTATAGGTCATGTTGAGTTGCTGTTAAATTTATGCTTATAGTTACAATTGTCACAGCTTACGAGGAGGCAGGGGAAGGAGCACATTTTGAAGGGAACTTTGCCCCGTGTGGCAATTTCTGAAAGGTAGGGAGCCTCCCAAGGAGGCTCTGGACCTGTGAGCAAATGCCAACCCGGATGGGAAGGCAGGAGCTCGCAGGCCCTGGGTGGTCTGGGATGGGCCTCAAGGAGGTCTGCACTCCCTCGAGCATCCCAGGAAGGACATCTTTCCCTGACTAGGAAAACCAGCGGCAGGGAGGCCCGTGTTCCTGCTTGGGACCTGTAAAGGCTTCTGATAGCCATTGGAAGGTGGGGCGTAGATTTAGTTGGCTGACTACCATTTGCTCCTATCCCCTGCCATGCTAAAACTGTTTTAAAAGTTGTTATAATAAAGCTGTGGCCATTAATTTGCCAACTACAAATGGATACTGGCGACCTGCAAGTCAATTTAAAACTGTTTGTGGGGGCATTTTTGACCACAATTAAACTTTCCCATATCCAGCACCATGATCCCAATCCATATCCCCTCCCTTACCATTACTGCTTTTTGCAGCTAAATTACCCTAGAGAAATATGTCCTGGGCCCATTATGCACGGGCCATAATGCGCGCGCAGGTGGTGGCAGTGCATTGGGGAAAATCCCCGATAATGCTCGCTGCCGCCGCTGCCAGCACAGGCGCATCCCAGCCCAGGGCTATGGAAGACCCGCGATAAGCAAACGCGGGAACTTCTGCAGCTTCCTGAGTACACCGGGGGCTGGCATGGGATGAGGCGGGCCTGCGCTGTCCATAATCGCCAGCACCAGGTCTTTCGGCCCACCCAGCCCCGACCTACAGTGTCCCTGTAGGGACACCGCACGCCCCTGTGGGCTCCGTGGAGCTGTGGAGTTGGCAGGGGCGACAGTGCTTGTGGAGGGAGCCTGCCTCCCCCCACTCCCCCGGCCCCTCCCCCCCGCCCCTTCAGTTTACCTCGGCCAGCAGCGATCTGGCCCTCCTGGCCCCAGCATAAAGCGTGCACGTGCTACGCTGGGGCAGCCCAGCATGCCCCACCCCTGTGTGTATATGGGGAACAGCGGGGCATTGTGCCCCGCTGCAACGGCACGGCAGCAGCCCGGGGTAGCTGCCCCCGTGCATAAAAGTTCCTGGGGTCCTAGTGTCTCATGTAGTTCAACCAACAGTATCTCTGAAATAAGGCCTCTTAGGCAGATACTTGACAACACTGGGCTAATATTAATGGTTTTCTTGCTAAATATAAACAAAACCAGGCCAGCATCTGAAAATACATACTAAATGTAAAGTTTGCTTCACCCTAAGGAGTTCTTTGTGTCTTTCTTTAGTCCTAACTTGGAGCAATCTGTTCTTACTGAGAAGCTTAGTGCTCTCACACATGGCAAAATTATTCTGAATGTTGCTTTCAGAGGGAGGTTGTTTTTTTATGGCATTATTTTCTCATTGAGAAACAGAATCATTCACATCCCAAACTAAGGGGAAACCTTTATGCGTATCACGGTACCTCTTAAGAAGAATAAAAGTTGTTTTTTATACCCTGCTTTTAACTGCCTGGAGTCTCAAAGGCCCATTATGCATGGCCGCCGAAACGGCGATTTCGGGTCACATGGAAAACGCGGACGGGGAGACGTGACGCACACCGGTTATGCACGGGGCGGGGCGCGACGACGGCAAAACCCAGAGTAACCGCTTATGCACGCGGCGATCCCGGCGCCACTTCTGGTTGCGCCCCGGTCACCCGGAAGCTGCGTTTTCTTCCGTGTTTCATGAACGCGGCTTTTTCGGCGGCATGCACCGAAGCTGCGGCCGGTTGCAGCCGGCACTGTGCGTTATCAGTGATTTTAGTCGCCGCCATTCCACCCCGAATGTGCGTTATTCCCCCCGTGCATAATGGGTCAAAGTGGTTTGCAATCACCTTCCCTTCCTCTCCCCATAACAGATATACTGTGAGGTAGGTGAGGCTAGGAGAGCTTCTGACAGGACTACTAGGTCGGAAAAGCACTATCAGATATAAGAGATGGTCACTGTTGAATGCATCTTAAGCTGTTGAGCAGAATGACTGGGAATCTGAATTAGGACACCACACTCTCAGATATTTTGTCTGGCAACATTGTTTGTATACATTACAGTAGTAATGATATCAGTGTGTGAACTGTGAATCACCAATAATGTATCTAAGCTAGTCCTGTAAATCTGGCCATGCTAAATGTGAATCCAAGGTATGTTTACATGAGCTTCTGAATATTCACCAAGATGCATAACCAAGTAATAGAACACTGTTGTATTCCTTAGTCATTTAGTCATACTCTTCTGATATGGTCATAGATGTAGAGGGAATTCCAGTCTGCAGCATATTAATAGGTGATATAATTCATTTCTCTTTATTATTATCCACATATACTAGAGAGAAGAGGATGAGCCAGAATGGTATGGGCAGGAATCAAAAGGGGCAGTTTAATTTGAGCAGGGAATATTTGTAAAGTATCATATTTGTAAAGCATCATAGAGCAGGGAATATTTGTAAAGTATTGGATAGATTGAGGAAGGCTGCAGATGAATTGTCACTTAGCTGCTTAATATTATAATTAACTGATTTTGGAATAGTCTGGCATTATAGTCCTTGGTAATTTGATTCTATACCAGGAAAGTTTTTTGGTTTTTTAGTCCCAATAAAATAGCTGAAACCAAGGAACACTGAGAAGAAACTGTGTCTTCCAGGGCATGTTTGACTCAAACTACTCAGATGTTAGTGGGTAAAACCAGAATCTTGATTATTGACTGTTCAGTATTGGGATATTACACATACGTATATAGATTTAAGGTGAATTACGAGGAATTTTGATTTTCAAGGTCATAGAAGGTGCCTGCTGTATCTGCCTTTTTTCTGTGTATGTAGGTTATGCTAAATTTCTTTTTTGCCTCAGCATCTCCATAAATTCTGTATCACATTTTCTTAAAAAATCAGTGGCACATTTTGTAAATTAATAAGACTTGTCATTTGAAGGGCTCCAGAGACCACCAGGCAGATAGTGATGGATCCTTGTGGAATTCTTTTCTTTACTTTTCCTTGTAGAAGAATGCCTGAGTTGATCTAGCCCTGTTCCCTGTTGGAGGGATTTCACTATGAAACAGACTATTGGGAACATCATGGAGGAGAATCTCCTCATCTTTGGTGGTATGCAGCAGTTGGACCTTTGGATTGTATGATTCAGAATAACTATTTTTTCTGACTCCCAGATGGGAGATGGTTGGAACAGGGGTAGTCAACCTGTGGTCCTCCAGATGTCAATGGACTACAATTCCCATGAGCCCTTGCCTGCAAACGATGGCAGGGGCTCATGGGAATTGTAGTCCATTGACATCTGGAGGACCACACGTTGACTACCCCTGGGTTAGAACATGTCTTGAATCCCATGGAATGTTTGTGCAGATGGAGGGGTTTCTGACAAGGGAAATGTTCTGTATCATCCAGATCTGTGTTTTGTTCGCAATTTTAAAGAAAGTAAACAGCAAGAAATTCTAGAGATGGGGCAAGTGTTTAGAAATATCAGAGGTGAAATCTATGGATGTTTTGTCTATTTGTAACGATGGTCCCCCAAAATATACTAAACCGTTAATCTGAAATTGTGTTTTATAGATCTGATAATCCTCAATTTCATCTTGAGTTTGGGTGTAGTATTTCATTGACTTTAGCCATTTTATTCCTGATGTGCAATGCAATGGGAGCAACCATGCTAAAATAAAAATTTATTTTGTTTTCTTAATGAATTTCCCCCCAATGTTTTCCTTCATTGTTTGCTGGGTTTACTGTACTGGGGTCTCCCATCATCTTACTAATAGGCTTTGTGCCTGTGCAGAGATTTGATTCAAAACTTTATAGAGCTAGATTTTTGCAAGCAGGGGTTCTGTGTCCTCAGAGTTGCAGTTATTATTGCGCATGTCTAAAGGTGAAGACATATTTCTTCGTTCACCATTTTCTTTCATCCACTGCAATGGTAGCAGTTTGGGTAGCAGTTTTGGGAAACCTCTTTCCAGGGTTGCTCCTGTGTTTCTTAAGGAAGCATTTAACATCATCATCCTTACTTTTGTTCTTAAGTTCTCTTTTCACTACTTCTCTGTAGTCTTCTGTGATGCCCTAACACCTGTAGAATGGACTATCTTCAAAAAATGTCATCAGTGCAGAAGAAAAGATGACTTTGATTGACAGCCATATTGTGTTTGAGAGAACAGCAGTTGATACCTGTCCATTACATCAGATTTACTAAGCAAGCAAGGTAAAACCAACTCACCAGGCTCCTAGGCACCTTCTGAAAGAGATACCTCTTTCTGAAGCAAGAACAGATAGATCAGGATCTATGGTACAAAAGCCACATGCCTCTGTTTCCGTGCCTCTGCCTCCACTCAAAATCTTGGCCCTGTACTTTTACAATGACAATCCTGTACAAGGATAAGTCCCCAAAACATTAAACTTGATCTTCAGATGCTAGGAGGAAGAAGAAAGACAATCCCTTGTGATTGGTGTCAGTGAGTTTCTGCCCTTCAGAGTAGCTGCAGTGGTCCTGCTGATGCTTCCAGTGTTTCAAAAGTTGGCTAAAGATTCAGTAGAGAAATAAGTTGTGGCGGATGCCAGATGTGGCATTTGCCATACAGTTTTCTGTATGGCAAATGCCAGTGCTTCTTCTGGGAAGGAAATCTCTCACACGCTTTAGAACCTTCAAGAGGATATCAAGCAGTTCCCCATTGTCTACAGCAGGCTTTCTCAGCCAGGGTTCAGTTAAACCCTGGTGTTTCTTGGTGGCTCTGGAAGTGTTTTCCAAATGAGTGGAAGTTAAATTTTATATATATTTAAAATTTGTTAAACATTTATTGGGTGATGTGACCATATATGATCATGTCAACCTGCCCCCTCCCAATGGGCCTGAAGGGGATAGGAAGGGTAGGGGCCCTGGGTGGGCATGTACATAGCCATGCTTCTCAACCCTGTTCTCAAATCCTGAAGAATATTTTAGGGGTTTCTCAATGGTAAAAAAGTTGAGAAAGGCTGGTCTATAGAGATGGAAGCCTTAGATCAGGTTTTCGTGAAACCCTGGGGTTTATTGACAGCCATGGAAGATTTCCTGAATGGGTGGGAGTTAATTAATTTGTAATATATATTTCAAATTTGCAGACATTTATCAGGTGATATGATGGTATATGGCCATGTCAACCCACCACACTGAAATGGCCAATAATGGCCCTAGTGGGGGTAGGAAGGGGAAGGGCCTGTACACAGCCATGCTTCCCAACCATATTCTGCATGATCACACCACTTCTGGGGTTTCACAAAGCCTGAAGAATATTTCAGTGGTTTCTCCATGGTAAAAAAGTTGAGAAAGGCTGCTTTTGATTTACATATGTTGTATGTTGACTCGTTCCATGTATCCCCCTATGATGTTGTATGTAAACCGCCCTGAGCCATATGGAAGGGCGGCATAGAAATCAAGTAAATAAATAAATAAATAAATAAATAAATAAATAAATAAATAAATAAATAAATATAACAGCAGTTTATCACTTCACACTGTGTATCTGACTGTGACTTGAAATTTATGGCTAGTATGTCCCCAGACTGCTGAGTAAAGTAGTGCAGGAGGCCATAGACAACACAATCGCCATGTGCTACATAAGCAAGTTGGCACTGCACCTGTCACCTTCAGCTGCTGGTCTGTTTTTGTGGGAAAGGTGTATCAAGTTCAATATCTCCCTGATCACTGTCCAGATGGCAGGTAAAATTAACATCTTGCCAGACTCCCTCAATTACAGGAGGTCAGGTTGGCCTCAAGTGGTTCCTGAGAGATACCTGCCTACAGCCAGTATTCCTCCACTGGGGCACCCAGAGGCCATCACAGATACTGATTTATTTGCCATTCCAGTCAGCCAGCACCGTGTTGATCTGCTTCAGATCAGGCATCACTGTCCCACTCTGTGGGAGACCCCATTCTGCTTCAGTGAATGGGGTATTCATTCTATGCCTTCCCACCCCCCCATTCCTCTCATGCCCCAGGTCATCACTACAAATTGCATTCTAGTCATTCCACAATGACCAAGGCAAAGTTTTTTCAGGAGGGCACCTCTCTCAGTTTTCCTATGGGCGGCAATACTGAATGCAGGGCACCATCCACCAGAAAGTCTTACTATGAGTGCAAATCCTTCATCCAACCGTAGTAAGGAAGTTCTTCAAGGACCGCACAAGACTTCACCCTCGAGTAATCCCATCCTCAACAGCATAATGCTTTGAACCTCTCTAGTCCACTAGCTGCTTCTCTGTCCCCTTCAGCTACTATTGGGAAGGGGGTTGTATTTGCATGCCCTTCTTCCATCTGGTGTCTAAATAAGGTGCCAGAGGTCTGTGCCAGATGGATTTGTTGCTCGGCTTCTATTGCTGTGGCCACTGTTAGAGAAAATGCCCCTCCACTCCAGGAATGAGCTGGCTGACCTCACTGGGCTTTCTACTCTGTTTCCCCTTTGCCTGAGTGATGGACTTTTATGTATATCTCTCTGTCGCAGACTGCCGTGTCTGCTTCTACATCTGTACCTTCACAATTGTTTCTTTCCCCCTACTCCACTGCTTTTGAGCTGCTGCAATAGACATCACCTTCACCAGCCTGCTAAAATGGCACTATAGGAAGTATGTGAAAACACTGCTATAATTCTGCTATTAGCAGACTGCAGAAGAACAATGCCAATAGGACCCAATGTAGAAAGGACCTTTCATTTTAATTCAGTTTTCTGTTTGGAGAAACCAGTATTTGTGGGTCCTGAACACCTGGCTGGCTTTGATTCCTCCTCCCATCGCCAGTTCCTCTTCCAACATATCTGCACCAGGAGGTTGGGAGACATCAGCAGTGTTCTAAGATTAGACTGATTTTATTCTTTGGAGCTGCATTCTGGAGGCTGAACAATGGCCTTGTTTTCTTTTGTCTCAGAACAAAGATCAAGTTTATAGTCTGGGGAAGCATTGTCTATGGACCATCTTGCCACTTTCACTGATGTGCAGATTTCTACGATGTTTATTGACAGCCCGTTCTCAATGGCTTTTAACTGACAGGCTGCATGTTGTTTGGCAGTCGGCAGCCCCTAGCTGCATGTCAGTTTGTATCAGCCTGTGGACATTCAGTAACTCTTTGTAGTGGTGTTTACAAAAGGCTCTGAAGGATACAAAAAGGCTCTGAAGGATATTTGGGGTCTGGTGAGAGGTAATGGCCGGCTGAACCATTTTGATATTGCTGTGGCAGGGGTTTTTTACTGCTTTCCTGGGATGGATTCATGACCTACCTGTCATTTGTATTGTGTTCATATTTGGGACATGCTGAAAGCTAGCAGGAGATTGCTCTGAACTAAAATAAGCGTCTTCCGTAATAGGATGGAAAAAAACTGGTCACAGAAGAAAACATACTGTTTGTGGTTGGCTAACATTGTATGTTGCCAGCTGGAGTCATGTGCTACTGTACTGAATTAGAAACACCCATCCCACCAGACAGTATTGGCAGTCATTATGAAGTTTGTCATGATGACACAGGTATATTTCCAAGACTAATTTAATCTTCAGAACTTTCCACCAGCTTCATCAGTGGCCCCACTTCAGTGCAAAGAGATTCCCATCTTGCCATATCCTACCCCTTTTACTTTGGTGAGATCTCGAGGAGACATGAAGTAGAACAATCCTTGATAAGCATATTGTGGAATGCCTCCCCTTAACAGATCTTGTTGATACTCTTCTTTAAAATTTGTTTTGAAAGGTTTTTTGCAGACACTGATGTATCAGTTGCTTTCTTTGTTATTATTTTGTTCTATGTTGCCCTGAGCACACTTTTTTTTTAGGTGAAAGGTGACTCATAAATACTTTGAATTTCTCCTGATGTGTCTCTGTCAGGATGAGCATATGGAGATGGTAGTCATCATATACTGCCACTCAGAAGTGGTACTTCTGTGTTTAATTGCAAGTTTTGGGGTGGGGATAATTGCCCCTCCCTAGTCCGTAAATCTTGCGGTTGATCACAGGTTTTGTTGCTGAAAGTACCATACAACTGTTGGTGGCAAACTTGGGTGTGAGAATTTTTTTCCTAATCTTGAACTGCAATTCTAAATCTTTCCCATCAGTCCATGAAAACATTAAAACATATCCCGCTTGCCACTAAGTCTGTGTTTGCATAGTGCATGCTTTTAATAAAGAAGGGTGAACCTTTGCCCCAAATTGCCATGCTTCTTGTCCAATTTACTAAATCCTTTTGTATGTGGTAGCTGTTGAATGGTGAAGTCAATGTATTAACTTTTTTTTTTTGGCACAATAACTGGTCTCTTGACTGCTGTGAGACATCAAGATTGCACCTCATCACTTCCTGGCTGAATCCACGTTTCAAAGCCTTTCAGAAGGTGATGAGTTGAAATCTCCACGCAGCTTGGCAATGTAATGACACATTCTCAAGGCTAGTCACAGTGTCAAAAAATCAACGTGTGGCGGCTTTACCATATTATCATTATATAAACGGGGTCATCAGAATTGGCTGTGGGCTGTTCTTTATATATTCCAGTGACTGAGTGGAATTTGAAGATAGACTGCAACAAGATGAAACATTTTCAGTCCTGCGCTGTCACATCATAAGCTGCCACCACTGTGTGTGTTTATTTTATTTATATCTTGTAAGACATACAAGTCAAAAAGTGGGAGGCATTTACATATTGAATCCAGTGGGTAAAAAGGGAATAGTTATGCTCAGTTCTAAAACTTGCCTGGTATGACATGGTGGGCAACTAAATGACTGGTTTCACTATCCACAAAGCCGGGCTCTGCGGTGACGTAACTGTCTTAAAGTCAAGTGCTGGTACAAAATGGTTGTGTGAATTAGCTGAAAGGCAGTGGGAAGGGAATATATGCATTTGCATTCTATTTAAGGGCTGTTTGCTGAACCTGGGCAACTCAATTCCAGGTTTTCCATTTCTGTTAGTTCTCATGCATTTCGCTCTTCTAGGTGTCTTTTCTTAGTGATTGTTAACTGCTAGTCACCACATGCTAGTTCTTCTTGCTCTTTAGAGCCTAGTAGACAACATGTAAATTGCTGCTGACTATCCCTTGTATCAGAATCCATTTACTATATTGTGCTGAAAGGGCTGGTGGCAATTTTTTCATGTCAAGTCAAGTCAGATTTTATTGCATGTAGCCATAGACCAACCTTATCCATTGTTGTTCCTCTATATATTTCTGAAACAACCTAGGGTGTGGGATGTGTCTGGTTGTCCAAGCTGGAATAGGGCCAATCAGGGTGCAGCCAGCTTTATCCTTATTGGCCCTGCCCTTGCAGCTCCCGCCCTCCGGTCCTGGACTCTAGCCTCTTTGCTCTCAGAGGCCTCAGTGCCTGGAGCTAGCAGCAGGTGAGAGGGTCCTGGGCAAAGGATTGTGGTGGAGGGTGGAGGATCGTGGTGGAGGGCTTGCTAACGAGGGCCTCCTGGCCTGCTAGGCTGGGCCTGCTGAGGAGGGTTTCCCGGCCTGCTGACTGCCTGCTAAGGAGCTCTGTCTCGGCCCTGCTAACAAGCTGCCACCTTAAGCTGCCTGGCCAGGGGCCAGGGGAGGGGACCCTTTCAGGGCCCGTTTTTAGGAATGGGTTTTGAAGCTAGTTACAATATAAAAAGAAGATTTAAAAAGATCTAAAACATTTCAAATCAGTAATAAAATAGTAAATAAGAGAATGTGCAATCACAGATAAGTACTAAGCACCATAAGAACATTTCCCACCTATTCTACAATTATTCTAGGTATTTGCTCACTGCAGGACCACTTTGGCCATTATTTTCTTCTCTGCAAGGGCAAATAATGACATTCTGTTAGAGACAAATGAATTAGTATCTGATAACAAGATCACAAGTATTCCTGGTTGGATTAATCATTTAGCCCATCTAGTAAGCCAGCAAGAAATTTGGCTCTGGGATCTGTATACAATGGGCAAGAATTTTTCATGTCAGATATATTGAGTGACTGGTCAAACATTGTACAGCTGTCGGTGTCTCAGGTTACTGAACAGAAATTGCCATCATAACTTTTCCCCTAGGCTCTCTACCTTGGTTGCCACAGTATAAATAACTGAGAGAGGCTGGTACACTGCTGAAGCAAGGTTGAAAAGTGGAAGGTTAATTCATGTCCCCCTCAAAATATGCTACAAGCTTGCATTTGCAAAGAACATGGTCTGTTTTCTTAATGTTTGCAGACATGCCACCAAGCAATGCGCCACATGTTAAGAGGGGCTCTAAATCTGTTGAGGCTATGTGTCAGGTAAGCCTTAGGGGAGGCTTTTTTTCTCTTTGATGCGAGTTAAACATTCTGGTAATACTCCAGGACAAATATGGAGTCTCTTGGTTAATGAGGCCTTGGAGTCATTATGTTTCATCCTTAAGAAAAAAAAAAGGAACTGATCACTGGTCCCCATGAAAGGGAGTCCTGGCTGTCATTTTTATTAGTTCATAATTAACCAGTAGATCAAAGATGTCTTTGGCTGTATGGCCACCAAGGGCTATCAGTTTTGTGACCTAGAAAGAGTGTTAAAGTCAGCTGTTTTCTGTATTTTGTTAGTTTTCTCATTCAGTTCTGTATATTTGTAGATCCAGGTGGGTGGCCATGTTGGTTTGAGGCAATAGAACAAAGTTCGAGACCAGTGGCACCTTTAAGACAAACAAACTTTGATTCTGGGTATAAGCTTTCATGTGCAGGCAAATTTCATCAGATATATTGAAAGGGCCTCTTGTGGCGCAGAGTGGTAAGGCAGCCGTCTGACAGCTTTGCCCATGAGGCTGGGAGTTCAATCCCAGCAGCCGGCTCAAGGTTGACTCAGCCTTCCATCCTTCCGAGGTCGGTAAAATGAGTACCCAGCTTGCTGGGGGGTAAACAGTAATGACTGGGGAAGGCACTGGCAAACCACCCCGTATTGAGTCTACCATGAAAACGCTAGAGGGCGTCACCCCAAGGGTCAGACACGACCCGGTGCTTGCACAGGGGGTACCTTTACCTTTACCTATATTGAAAGTGTTTTCCTCAAGCCTTACATATAGGTGAGGGTGTAGTTTTGCAGGTATATATGTGTTTCTTCATTATGCTATGTTAACACAAATAGCAGTTGATGTTCATATTTTTAAAAAATATCATAGAGATTTACAGTTTTAACTGCTGTGCCTCCCAGATGTGCTGTTGACTGTTGGGTCATGAATGATCACTGAAAGTTACAATGCAGAAAACTGAAGGGGCTTTTTCCCAGCCATGGTTCTGGGTCCCACTTCCTAATCTGGGAAATAATCACAGAACTGTTCAGCCATGTACTTAGGTAGACTCTCTCATGAAATATAAATGCAGAAGGTGGTACCCTTTTAGATGATCATAAATAATGAAATATGATTTAATATTATTATAAATGATCCCGATGCTCATAAATGGTGAACATTTTATAGAGAAAAAGAAGACAAATATAGCATTGTTTAGCAGATGCCTTTCTTTACTACTCATTTTTGGATGGTAGTAGCAAGCAGGGCTCAGGACTTACACGTTCTGACAGTTCTTTGTTCAGGCCATTGCAAAGAGTTGTCTGTGACAAGATTGTCTGCATAGCTTCTAGGCTACCTTGACTTGAAGTAGCTCCAGCTAACAGTGTGGTTCTAAGAAGAGTTACACCGTTCAAAGTCCATTGAAGTTGATGGGCTTAGAAGGGCTTAACTCTTTTTAGGGTTACACTGTAACTCACATAGCCTTTGGAGGGAAGCAAAGAGAGCAGGCTATCTGTCCAGTTTCTTTTGTAAATCTAAAATATCTCTTCTTGGTAATAGGGTCATACTTTAGCACCAAGTAGTGGAGTAAATTTATTTGTATTTATTAAGCAAGCTTTTTTGCTGCCTCTCCAGGGAACAAAATAAAACCTCATAAAACAGATTATGCAAAGATATTAAAATGCAGCATTAAAGACCCAGCCACACCACTAAGCAGCTTAAAATAGCAGTTTCAGACTAAAAGCACACTAAAATGGTGTTAAAAGACTCCTTGATTAAAACCTTGGGTAAACAGAATCTTTTGGATCCGGTGCCTAAGAGAACAGAGTAGCTGCCTGGTGAGCTTCAAGCAGAAGGGCATTCCATAAGGGAGGTGCCACTACTGTAATGCTCTGTTCTTGTTGCCCCAGCTCACCTCTGAAAACAGAGGCAAAGCTTCACTTGATGGCATTGAGCTCTCTTTGTCACCATCAGCATGACAGAATAATGTGCTCTCACAGTCAAGTGTATGTCAAGTGCATATATATGTATAGTTCTGGAACAGCCCTGTGGACGTCATGGTGGCTATGAAGCCCCGAGCTGCTTTTGTCAGGGCAACCTTGACATGGACATTGAAGGGCAACAAACCTCAGGGTATTTAACGTCAAATCTGAGACTGCTACCATCATCCCAGGCAAGGAGACTGTTGGACAGCAGGGTGAGCAGTATATCAACAGAACTGCAATTCTGATCCCAGTCCTAAGCATCAAGTTTGTGCACTCAACATTTTGACTGTGCTTAACAAAACACCTGGTGGGAACAGCAGAGACCCAGCAGACCACAGCTACTCCCCCTCCCTCTTCACCATGCCCAGGAAATCAGGTGGGGGCAGGCAGAATCAGGAGTGAGCCACTCCTTACTATCCTCCCAAGTCTCTCTGGAGCTGAGTAGCCATGTCTCAACTAGGTTACAACATGTAGGCTGCCTAAGGAGGTGGTGAGCTCCCCCTCACTGGCAGTCTTCAAGCAAAGGTTGGATACACACTTTTCTTGGATGCTTTAGGATGCTCTAGGCTGATCCTGCGTTGAGCAGGGGGTTGGACTAGATGGCCTGTATGGCCCCTTCCAACTCTATGATTCTATGATTCTAATCCAGGGATTCACAGTTTAAAAAGAATTTCAAGACAGAGGTTTCTGGGCAGAGAGCATGGACATAGAGAACGTTTTTTCCCTCTCCCAAAATACTAGAACTTGAGGGCATCCAGTGAGTCTGATGTTAGTATGGACAAAAGGAAATACTTCTTTATTCAAATGTGATTAAATTGTGGAATTTGCTGCCAGAAGATGGTATTAATGGCTACAGCCATTAATAGCCTTAAAAGGGACTAGATAGATATATCAGTAGGTTCTGTCAGTGGCTAAGGGGCATGGTGAGTTAGAATCCTAAAGGCTGAGCTGTAGAAAACGTTTATGAGTAAAATGCAAATGTATTTATTATCATCAGGTGCACATAATAAAAATTAAACACACTGATAAAATCCCCATTGTATACTGTTTAATACAGTCAACAATAATGCATGGAACACATGAGGAAGTAAGATCAGACACATTTCGACCCTAAGGGTCTTCCTTGGTGGTCAAATAAACTAAAATGCACTTATACAATAAAATAACACAGGGGCTTGCTGGGTGGAGAGTTGTGTAATATGCATCCCACACTCTGAAATATTATTCAAAAGACCATCACTCAGTGTTGCCTGGCTCTTATTCTGAAGTGCAGTCTCATGCGTTCAGCACGAAAAAGTGTTGGGCTATTGTTCTGATCTAGTAGGGCCCTTCTTATGTTCTTACTTCTCTTAAGAGAGGCTTCAAAAATGAACTGTTCGATTGCTAGCCAGACGCAATGTGAAGTGGAAGACTGTACTTCTCAAACCTATTTGTGAATTATAACGACCAGAACAAACCTTTCATTACAGCAGCTCAGGTTTTATTGTCACTGATGATATCCTTGCCAGGCTGTAAGCAGTGAGAGTGTTTTTCCTTACAACAGCTGCGTGTTTAAAGCTCTGCAGCTTTATAAAATTGACAGTTTGGTTACAAAATCAGCTCATCTGCATTTTCCAATAGAGATTAATGGTTGTGCAAAAAGCAGAGATATTTTATTTGGCTCTGAAAAAATGACGTGTGTTGGGAACAAGAAAAGACTAATCTGCCAATCATACACATACACATACACATTCCAGAGCACCAGTGTGCTTATTGTCTTGATCAGGGGTAGTAAAAATGTAGCCCTCCAGATGTCCACGGACTACAATTCCCAAGGGCTCATGGGAATTGTAGTCCATGGGAATTCTAGTCCATGGAAATTGTAGTCCAGCGAATGCAGGCAGGGGCTCATGGGAATTGTAGTCTATGGACATCTGGAGGACCGCAGTTTGACTACCCCCTGGTCTTTTTTTAAAAAAACATTTTATTGAAAGTTTTACACAACCACAAAAAAACCCTATAAAACACTACCACCAACACCACTTAACCCTGATTAACAAATAATAATAAAGACACCTCACCCCAAAACAAAAAACATACAATAACAACAACAAAAACATTTAGAAAAGACCTCCGACCATCTACAAATCAGGTTCTTTAGTTTTCAAATCCCACATGCACAAAAAATATTATTGAAAATCAAAATTTCACAATTAAATCTATATCCTTAGTTAAAAATGATAATATGATGAAATATATATTTACATCTAATAAATATTTACTTTAGAATACACTTCATCCTTGTCTTAACTAATTTATTCAACATAACCAATAATAATACTCTCCTTTACCTTATTACTTTTAAGATAATTTACAAATGGCTCCCAGTTAGTTATAAAGCTATCTAGCATTTGATCTCTCATTAATATTGTTAACTTATCTAATTTTGCATACTCCTTAACCTTATCCAACCATTCATTTACACTTGGTATTTTTTCATTTTTCCAGTACTGAGCATAAATTGTTCTAGCTGCTGAAACAATGTAAAGTAATAGTATTATCCTTGCTTTTACTATTTCAGGATCCAAAATATTTAATAAATATATTTCTGGTTTAAGTTTCAAGTCAAGCTTTGTTATTTTCCGAGTATATTGATGGATCTGTACCCAAATTTTTTTTTCCTCTGGACATGTCCACCAAAGGTGGTAAAAAGTACCATCAACCAATTTACATTTCCAATATTTTGTTAAACCATCTTTAACCGCTCCTGCAGAGCGGATTAAATAATCGGTTAAGGGCACCTAAGGAGGGCCCTGTCTGTGATGAGGAAGGGTGCCGATAGGCCCCTTCCTCATGACTGACAATAGGAGGGCCCAATCGGCAGGCGCAAAGCGCCTGCCGATTGGGCCCTCCGATTGTCAGTCCAGCGGCAAGGGACCAATTGTGAGCCGCGTGCAGCGCCGCTCGCAATTGGTCCCTTGCTGCCGGACTGACGAATTGGGAGGCGCTTTGCGCCTCCCAATCCGCCCCCCCTCGGCTGCGCTCGCCGCAGCCTCGCTGCTGCCATTCCTTGGCCCACAGACCAACATCCAGCTCCCCGCCACCCTCCGCATGCTGCCCACCCAGTGCCAGCACCCGTCGATCCGCAGCCGCCTGCCGCCGCCCCGCACCTCTCCATGCCTCCAAGAGCCCGGCTGCGCCTGAGAGCGCCCGCTGCCCCACAGCTACACTCAGCCGCCTCCGCACGCCCGCCGCGCCATGATCACAATACCGCCGCCCCGTCCTCCAGTACCTGCGAGCCCCAATACGGCACCTGGAGCCCGCGGCCTATGCCGCCGCCGGCCCGCTCCGCTTCCAGCACCGCGCCTCACCCTCGCAGGTCACGCGGCACCATGTCTCCGCCCGCTTCTGCCGGTCCCTCCTGCTGGACACTGTCGCCACGCCGCCACGCCGGGCCCCTGGCCTGCCCACGCCACTCGCCGTCAACGACGAGGCTCGGCACCATGCCCAGACACCCACCCAACTGTGAGACTGGCACCGGACAATGTGGGGGGGGGGAAGACACACAGCTTGCAGCGCCCATGCCCAGCCGCCCAGCCGTTCAGCCGCGCTGAACCCCACATTCCTGATGCTAGCGCCCGTTGTATTTACACGACAGCGGGCTTAATCCCTAGTTTTTGTATATTTTGGACAGTAAATAACATCTATACAGCAGTTTGTAATAATTTCCCCTTATATTAGTTGCTAATGTAAATTTTATATCTGTTTTCCATACCATCTCCCATTGCTGAAGCTTAATAGTGTGCCCTATATTTTGTGCCCAGCAAATCATTGATTCATTTATCACTTACTTCTCAGTGTCTTTTTTTTAGTAACCTATTGTAGATCTTTGCAATTTTTTTCTTGTTCATATATACACAGATCGGACCCATTTTTTAAATTTTCAAACTGATAAATCTGTCTATCAGTTTTAAATTTGTCATATAATTGTCTATATCAGTGGTCCCCAAGCTTTTTATCACCGGGGATCAGTCAACGCTTGACAATTTTACTGAGGCCCGGGGGGGGGGGTAGTCTTTTGCTGAGGGACGCCCCGCTGCTGCCTGAGCCCCTGCTCCACTTGCTTTCCCGCCAGTGCCCTTGACTTCCTGCCGCCCGCTGGGGGGCACTGCCAGCAGCAGCTGCGCAGTGCCATGCTGAGAGGGAGCCCCAGCCATGGTGGCTGCTGGAGAGCTCCAAAGGTGAGCCGGCTGCAGAGTGGCAGGGCAGCCCCCGAGGCAGCAGCCAGGGAGGAGGATGAGGAGGAGCCGCAGCCCAGTACCGACTGATCCATGGACCACTGGTCTATATAGAAAACAATTGTAGGTACCACTTGCTACTGTTATAGCTTCCCTCTGTTTAAATTTTATTTGCTGTTCAGAATAATCTAACAGATTTTATATTTTAGATACTCCTTTGAGTGCTATTTACCCCTGCCGTATAATGCCTCATGTGGCGACACCCAGTATGGAGTTTTTGGCCACAATTGGTTCTTATATTTAGACCAAATTCTAAACAGTGCCCGCCTTGTACAATGATTTTTAATAGTTTGATGTATTCCTGCTTTCCCAAACCAGAGGTATGCATGCCAACCAAATTTTAAGTCATGACATTCTAACTTTAAAATATAATTATTTCTTAATGTTAACCAGTCCTTGATCCAAACAAAACTTGCAGTATGATAATACAATTCTAAATTTGGTAAGTTCAATCCCCCTCTTTCTTTACTATCAAACAAACACATAGGGTGGGCTGGCAGAGGAGACATGGAGGAGACACGTGGCAGAATGAGCGGGGTGGCAGAGGAGATGTGAAGGATGCATATGGAGTAGCAGAGGGGATGTGGAAGAGATGTGCAGGGTGTGGAGGAGATGCAGAGGGGAGACATATAGGACAGGTGGGTGAGGCAGTGGAGAAGGCATGTGGAGCCAGGGGAGGACATATTGAGGAGACATGTGGGACAGGTGGGGTGATAGAGGAGGTATGCAGGGTGGCAGAGGAGTCTTGGAGGAGATGCAAGGGGCCAGCAGAGGATATGTGAAGGAGATATGCAGGGTGGGATGGAGAATATGCAAGGGCACTAGAGGGGACGTGGAGAAGATGTGTGGTGCTGGTGGGCTGGTAGAGTATATACAGAGTAGATGTGCAGGGCAGGCAAAGGAGGTGTGGAGGGCACAGCATCTGCTGGTGTTCGCTCATTTCCCTCCTGCTAGGTGTTGGACCCTAACAGATCATTGAGAGGGCTGCAACAAAGTGAAACCCAAAGCCAGTGAGGGCAGTGTTTAATTTTGACAGGTTGGTGTTCTCGCTCTCATCAGCACCCTCACGTCACCATGCTGTGCCCCTGTGTCACCAAACCCCATCTACCCACCTGCCCCAGGTGCCAAAATGACTCAGTACACTTCTGTTCCAACTAGGTCTTCGCTGGGGAATGAAGCTGCCACTGAAGAGTATATTGCGATAGGTGACCCTTAAGATCGTTTGATCCCAGTCTGTGATGGACTTTAATAATTTTAAGCCTAGTATAATATTTAAATTTGTACTGACTCCAATTGTTATCTTGGTAAGCCTTATGATAGCCCTGTAAAGTGTGCCTATATTATTAACCTCATGTTGCATCTGGGATGGTGGTGGTCATGATGGTGGTTGCTGAGGTAGGAGTGGTTTGGCTAAAAGCCAACTAGGTGTGTTTATGACTGAGATAAAAATGGGTCTGTGAACTTCTGACCCATAGTTTGCACACCTTCCACAGTATTCATTCTGAATATAGACGTGATTCCCAAACTGTAGTTCAACATCAAGGATGGCCTTATGGACTATGGGAAGCAAAAAAAAAGAAAAAAATGCAGTCTGTTTTCCTTTGTGGGCCTCCCCTCCCTTTATCATCATCCCTTACAAAGTTGGGGTGAAACATTTTATTTTGCAATAATTTATAAATATATTTAAGTAATATAGGCAGTGAACCCATTTTTAAAAGTTGGTCTTTATCAGGATTGTTAAACCACACATTTGGCTTATTATGCAAGGCTCAGATGTATAACTGCCCACTTAATGTGATTTAATGATTGTTTGATCATCCAGATGTGAAATTTGGGCTTGTCTGACTTACAGCACTGCCCAGATTTGAGAACCGGGTCCGATGTTTCTGTAACCTATAATTACAGATAATAAGTATTTATAAGGCACTCATCTCCATACCAGCTGGGTCTTCAACACACAACTTTGAGTAACAAAAGCAGAGTCCTTCAAGTACAGATTTTTTTTTTCTGGCATAGGTTTTTCCAGCTGACAGGCTTGAGAGAATTCAGTAACTTACTTTCCCATGAAGGCTAGGACAAGAAATGGGTTCCGAATTGTCAAATTAAAGCTTCAGCATAAATTTGGGTAGCATTCTGTCCTTGAGATGAAGATTCTGGGAGAACCATCTAAAAATAAACCATTTTCCTCTCCACTGCTCCCAAGGTAGATGAAAACTACTCACATTGCATATTACCAGCAGCATCCTAGTTGCTGCCTTCTTGCAGATGTTCCCATCCCACTCCTGATAATGTATTGTGGATTGGCTAGCTGATTACTAGTGGTAAGTCTATCACTTTGGCTTTGCCTTCAGTGACTTCGATTCAGAGCTAAGGAATTGTTTTTTCAATGCCAGTGGTGGTTCTCTGAATGATGATTCACCTGCAGAAGTTTGGTTTGAGATGAATGCCTAGGTACCTCTGTAAGAAATAGGAGTTTTACAGTTGGAATGGTTAGAGACAGAGCAACAGAGAGAGCTGTGAAATGTCCAGTGGTGAAGCAGCTGGGATGCTGGGTGTCTCTCCAAGGATCTGATGCAAGGTAGCAATCATGAGCATAATGGATTTCACAAATTTACACAACATTCAATTATTTATAAAAAAATAGAGCCAGCATCTTAATCATTGGCCGCATATAATAATTTCTGGCACTCCTAAGGCTGCTAAAAATGGTTATTTCTGGCAGGCATCACTTTCAGCCTTAGCAAGACTGAGCCAGTATGCAAGGTTTTAATGACAACATTATTTTAATCTCTTTCTCAGTTTATTCCAGGCTTGTAGCAAATAGCTAATTTATCTTATTTATGGCCAGTGATAAAGAAAAGGATTAATTTATATCATTTCTGTGTTCCAGAACCAGATTTCTATGAATGTGGGGGTACAGGATTGTGGCCTTGGACATTTATTAGTCTGTGTATGTACATGTTAACAAAACAAGAATGAAACTAGGGTATTGCCACTCCTCAGGGTTGCCAAGAGTGGGGAATTGGGGACTAAATTCAGGAGGCCCAAGTTAGCTGGAAGGCCCCATGTTATATTCATGGAATGCATTTAAAATTTTTAACACAGTTCTGATTGCAGCCACTAAGGGTGGCAGGGGAAGGCAGAGCAGTATCAGACTCTGTGTGGATTCAACCTTTCTGCAAAGCTGACTACCTTTCTTCTCAGTTCCTGCTAAACCCATCAGCCAAGCATTGGATATCTGTTCTGAGATTCCTAGTTTATTTTTTTTATGGGTTAAGGATGCTGCAAACGGACACAGATGGCATGCAGATCCTTTCATTATTATAGATGTGAGTTAACAGCAAGCTGATTTGTTTTGTTATAGTTGGCTTAGACCAGGGTCATATGGGCATGTACCCAGATAAAATATTTGTCCTGGGGCCTATGGTGGCTCTCAGCAGCCCTATTCTCCCTCCCTCTTTGCAGGAGCTCATTGATTGGGTAGGATTTGATGGCAGCTTTACAGAACCAGTATGGTTTAGTGGTTAAGAGTTGTGTTCTGTCATCTGGAGAACCAGGGTTGATTCCCCACTCCTCCGCATGCAGCCAGTGGGGTGAACTTGGGCCAGTCTCAGTTCTTACATCTCTCTCAGCTCTACCTCCCTCACAAGGTGTCTGTTGTGGGGAGAGGAAGAGAAGGTGATTGTAAACCGCTCTGAGACTCCTTCAGATGGTGAAAAGCAGGGTATAAAAACCAACTCTTCTTCTTCTGTGTGCCAACTTACAACTGAGATCAGACCTCTCTAAGAACCAGGCATTCTATTGACATAACAATAAATTCTTCGAAGAATACTTTGGAAGTGCACATCAGATTCCAGGCTCATAGACTGTTGAACAGGGAACTTTGATCAACTTTATATTACATGTCTGACAAGAAAAGTTATGAACACTTGTATGGAGTTAGGAAGTGAACCTCTCTGAAGAGGAATATGAATTCTTCCACAAGAAACTATAGCATGGCCTGATTGAGGCCATTTGGGGCACACAGGGGACTAAGCAGCAAGCAAGACCCCTGCTATGGTAATGGCAGAATAAAGCATTTAATGTCATAAGTACAAGGCTAGGTGAGCATCCTGAGATGTCATTTAAATGATGAAGGGTCAGTACTTTATACCAGACCGTCAGAGCTACAGTAGCTTCAGCTCCAGCCAGCACTGAGGCAGCTGCATTGGTTGCCCATTGAATGCTGGATCAAGTTCAAGGTGCTGATTTTGACATTTAAGGCCATTTACGGTCTGGGCCCAGTGTACCTGAGGGATCACCTAACTCCCTACACCCCACGCAGGGCCTTGCATTCTGTGAATGCTAATAGGCTAGAGATCCCTAGTCCATGGGCTGTTCGCCTGGCCCTGGCCTCTGCCTGGTGGAATGGGCTCCTGGAAGAGCTGAGGACCCTGATGGAGCTAACTAACTTCCACATGGCCTGCTAGATAGAGCTCTTTCTCCAGGCATTTGGCTGAGGCCAGGCAGAGGGAAGAAGATTTTGCCCCTCCTCTGAGTGCCCAACTGAATCAGCTCCCCTGAAAATATGGTATCGGGCAGGGGGATTGGGGTTTTTAGGAGTCTTATTGTTTTATTGTAAATTGTTTGTTGTAAACCACTGCAAGCTGGCAGGCCTGGGAGCAGCAGCCTAAAAATTGAATAATAAATAAAATAAATAAACTGGGACAGGAAACTATGTATGTGTGGGGTGCCATTACTGACCAAAACACCTCACAGCTGAGGAGAAGAGATATTGGCATATTCAACTGGTTCCTGCTCAGAGGCAGGGCAGACTCACCCACATTGTAAGTATGACTTGACACAGGACTGTTTTGCATCCTCTCAGTAACCCACTCTGGATCTGAATATCAGCTTAAGGATTGTCATTGGCTGTTGCAGGTTCTTGTTGCTGTGGTAAAATAAATTTGGTCCTTTTCCCTTCCAGCCAACAGAGTCTATCCTTTTAATTCTGTATTCTATAGCAGATCTTGAAGCCACTTGGAATGTGTCAGAAATGATTACGTGATTAGGTTGTGTTTTGTTTTGTTACACTTATAGCCACGCTATGGTAAGTGTCTACATGTAATGATGGAAATTAGGATCAAATCTAGTAATGGCATTCGTCTGGCTATAAGATTTATTGGGAAATGTCAGTATGTTCTGATATTCCCCACTGGCCTCCTAAAAACTACTTTTAAATGCCATGATTCTCAGAATATAATGTTGAAACTGGAACTTTGATGAACAGTGAGCATTTCCATGTGGTTATCCTCCCTGGATTCAATGCTGGTAGAAATCCCCCCCCCCCCGCCTTGCTTTGCCCCAGCATCATGAAATTTCACCAGAAATTTCACCAGCTTTTCTCTCCTCCTGAAACCTGATGAGCAGTCTTAGGAAAGATTGCCATCAAGCCTGGATAGCTGCCGTGTGGATAAGTAAGTTAGGATGGTGTCTGCCCCTCCATTTTCTTTCTCTCTGCCATAGAGCTTTTTTAAAAAATGGCAATTGAATATCATTATATTGATACATTATTATTAGAAAGGTTTAACAGATGGATAGAATTCATAGCTTTAATATTAAAAATAAGTCTCCTTCCATTGCAGGGACATGTCTTTTCCCCTATGAGAAAAGTTAGGGTTCAGCGATATGAAGGAAAAAACCAAAGTAAATGTAAATGGAATAGTTTATTGGCAAACAGGCACAGTTTCCCCCTAGCATCCTGGCATGCTCTTTAACTTCTACTACCTGCAGTTCCTCCTTGCTAGCCAATAGGGATCCTCTGTAAACTCCTATCATCTGTTATCCCTATCCTTATCCATTGTTGTTCCTCTATATATTTATGAAACAGCCTAGGGGGTGGGAAAGTGTCTGGCTGTCCAAGCTGGAATAGGGCCAATCAGGGTGCAGCCAGCTTTGCCCTGATTGGCCCTATCCCTGCAGCTCCCGCCCTCCGTCCCTAGACTCTAGCCTCTTTGCTCTCAGACGCCTCAGTGCCTGGAGCCAGCAGCAGGTAAGGGGAGAGGCCCTGGGCAAAGGGTCGTGGTGGAGGCCTTGCTAACAAGAGCTTCTTGGCCTGCTAAGCTGAGCCTGTTGACGAGGGTCTCCCAGCCTGCTGACTACTCGTTAAGGACTGCTAAGGAGCTCTGTAGGCCCTGCTAACGAGTGGCCCAGCCCCCACCCGCCCCACTTGATCTGGCTGTGAGCTGCCGCCCAAGGCCACCTTAAGTTGCCTGGCCAGGGGCCAGGGTAGGGGACCCTTTTAAGGCCCGTTCTTAGGAACGGGCTTTGAAACTAGTAAGGATATAATTCAAAATCACAGCAATACTATCACCTTTTATCTGTGCAGCAAAAAAGCTGAGGATTCAGAGAACCTGTTACACGGATAAAGTAATATTCACGAGCAGATTTTAAAACAACAGCGAAAAAGCACCTGTGGTCTTGGGGAGGGAGCAAGGCTGCTGCTAGGAGGATGGGGGCAGGGCAATGACAGTGCAACCTACCATGCGACAGTTGCACTAGCAAAGAAGAAGAAGAGTTGGTTCTAATGTGCTACTTTTCTCTGCCCGAAGGAATCTCAAAGCGGCTTTCAATCACCTTCCCTTTCCTCTCCCCACAACAGACACCCTGAGGTGGGTGAGGCTGAGAGAGCCCTGATATCACTGCCCGGTCAGAACAGCTTTATCAGTGCCGTGGCGAGCCCAAGGTCACCCAGCTGGCTGCATGTGGGGAAGCGTGGATTCAAACCCGGCTCGCCAGATTAGAAGCCGCCACTCCTAACCACTACACCAAGCTGGGAACTATGATTAGTCCTCAATGCTGTGGTCAGACACAGGGACATGCTGTGGCTAGGGAACTGGCCTTGGGCCTAAGCTGTGCTGTACATTTAGCCCAGTTGTCTTTAGAGGTCATCTGTCAGGGTGATGATTGCTATCTCCACCCCATGACCAGGCCGGAAGCCAGATTGGAATGTGTCTAATACCAAAGTTTCATCCAGGTTTGCCTTTAATTGGTCCATGACCATCTTCCCCAGATATACAAAATGTGAGATGGGGCGGTAACTGATAGGATCCTGCAGGTTTTTCTCAATAGGGACTGAACCACCACCTCCTTTTGCCTGCCTGGGAACATCCCTGATAACAGGGACCAATTGATTATTTCCCAGAGGGTCCTCCTGATCCTCTAATTGCTCGTTTTAATTAATTTGTTGTTAGGTGTGAAGTTGTGTCCGTCCCATCGCGACTCCATGGACAATGATCCTCCAGGCCTTCCTGTCCTCTACCATTCCTCGAAGTCCATTTAAGTTTAATTAATTAATGACCTACAAATGTCCTATTGTTAACAGCCTTGCTCAGGTCTTCCAAACTGAGGGCCATAGCCTTCTTTACAGATTGACAGAGATTTACAGATTGTGTTTAATGGCATAAAATAGCTTTCTTTATTGAATCAATCAATCTCATGTTGAGTTTTCCTCTTTTCATGTTGCCCTCAACATTTTCTAGCATTGTCTTTTCCAGCGTCTCTTGTCTTTCCATAAATGTGATCAAATAGCCTCCACTTATTTATTTGGGCTTCTAGGGAGAGTTCAAGCTTGACTTGATCTAGAATCCATTTACTTGTCCTTTTTTTGGGGGGGGGGGAGTGGTCCATGGTATCTGTAAAACTCTCCTCCAACACCACATTTCAAACAAATCACCTTTCTTCCAGTCAGCTTTCTTCAGAGTCCAACTTTCATACCGATTCATATGGGAAATACTATTGTATGAATTATGTTGACCTTTGTCACCAGTGACACATTGTTACAAGTTGGAATCTTTTCCAGCTCCTTCATGGCTGCCCTTCCCAGTCTCAGTCTCCTTCGTATTTCTTGGTTGCAGTTTCCCTTTTGCTTGATGATGGAAACAAAAAACAGAAAGTCTTGAACAATTTTAATTTCTCCATCTCAACCTTAAAATTGTGTAATTCCCCCGTAGTCATTACTTTGGCCTTCATGATGTTTAGCTGTAATTCTGCTTTTGCACTTTCTGCTGAAACCTTTATCAGGAGTCGTTTCAAATCTTCACTATTTTCTTCCAATAATGTAGTGTCATCTGCATGTCTCAAATTGTAAATGAACCTTCCATCAATTTACACTCTACCTTCATCTAAATCTAATCCAACTTTCCTTATGCACCATAACACCTTTGACAACTGGAAACCATTTAGTTTCTCCATGTTCTGTCCTAACAGTAGCCTCTTGTTTATATCACAGGTAGTGCATATTGCAGGACCAGTGTTCAGGTCTGTAGTTTGAACAGTGAGCACACCCAAAAAGCATCTGCAATATTTGCCTCTTGTACTTCTGTTGGATAGATTCTTCCCATTGTTTCAATTCCTCTTAAAAAAAAAGTTGTTATTAGACTTACTGCATTATATTTGTGTATCAATGAAATAAAAAAGCTCACCTAAACTATTTAGACAAATGAATTGCCTGAAAAATTGGGGCATCAAATATAAACACTGACAGCTTCTCAACTGCAATGGCTAATAGGTAAGAACTTCCCCAGGCTTCTCCCTGCTGCTGAGGGGATGAAATGCTGCCTCAAGCTATTGTATTATACAATTGATAGATGTTTCCAGCTTGGGTCCCCTGACAGAATAGTAATATCTGGGCTTCCCATTCTACTTGCTGCTGCTCGGTCAAAAAGACGGAACTGACAAGTGACTAATGAGCAGTGAGACACATCTGACTCCATTTCCTTCATCTCAGGCAGACAAGAACAATGCCCTTTTGCTTGCCTTTCCCTCTTATCCTGAAAGGGAATACGAGTAGGGTATTCTGACATCCTTGTGTTGGAATCTGACAGCAGTGAAATGGAACAAGGGCTAGACGGACCTTCGCTGGAAAGATTTTTCCCCCCTCCATTGCCTCAGCCATTCTATGCCTCAAATTCTCACTAATGGTGCTGTTGTAATAGAAGGCCATTGCCCTGTTGATTAAAGTTAAAGGTCTTCCAGATATTGTTGGAAAAATGTTGAGAGCAGTACAGGATTAAATTCTAATTTTGTTCAACATTTGTATGTTCTCTAACCTGCACCCTTTTTCCTCTTCATGCTATCTGTCTGTCTGTCAGTGGTTGTATCTGTGGGGGGAAAGTCTGAATTCAAACATAAGTATACTCCTAAAATGTCTTTCCAACTGGAGCATTAAAAGATTGTTTCAATATATAGTCAATGTACAGGAAATTAGTCTGAGCTGGACAGGTGGAGCCAATAGATGCAACAGCTAAGGTTTCCTGAGCCTAGACAAAATGGGATGATAAACACCTAAAGGACTCTTTCTTTTTGGCTTGGAAAGTGGCAGATCTCTGGCAAGCAGAAGGATCTCTGAGATTTCCTCATGTGCTAATAGAGGGGAGGCAAAGGGAGAGAGAAACCCATTGCCTGACAGGAGGAACAAAAACTAATGAGGCTCTGGGTATGCTTGAATCTTCCGAATCAATGAAGTTTGACTGTCTAACTCTCTGTGCTTTGTGTGCATGTTATATGTGTGTGTTTTTCCTCCTAAAGCTTGTGAGACTTTTCTGATCTAAGGCGCAGGAAACTGATGAGCTTCAAATTAAATTACACCAGCCGGCACAGCTTTACATTTCAAAGGGTTTAAGGGAGAGTGAAAACGCTCTGAGTTTCTATTTCTTAGGAGTAATTGAAGTGATTTTTGACAGATTGTACAATTACAGTTGGATGCTAAATCCACAGCTGGTTGTGTGCCACTTATCTGTTTGTGATGAAGAATTTGTAATGACCAGTTAGAGATATTTATTCATTCATAATGACCATTTAGAGAATAATATTTATATGCACAATGTGGAGAGAGAGGGTAGTAACACTGCTTGCCTGTAGCCTTGTTCCCAGGTACCAGTAGGTTTTTTGCACATGAGACCCCCTATCTTAAAAAAAAATAGGTGTGTATGTGTTCAATTTCCCCCCAAATAAAAGAGCATTCTCTGCACAAGCTGAGACAATGTTCCTATCTCCAATGATTATTAATGGCATTAGAGGAGCTTGGAAGTTATGCAGGGCCTGGCAGCAGGGGAGCCCAGGAGATAAAGCAGGCCCTGTGATGGCAGCAGGGACCTATACTGGGCCCAGCAACAGAGCAATCTGGGAGCCATACTGGGCCCAGGGAGAAAGGGAGAGATGGAATTCCCCCTTCTGTGGGGACTACGCAAGTGCACAAAAAATGATTCAAATCATTTTGGTCAAATGAATGACCATTTTTTTGCATTTTGCTGAATCTGAAATGTTTCAGTAGGGGGGTGGGTCAGGGTTGTGCACATGCTCACCTTCCCAGGCAGTGGTGAGCATCTCTGCTGCCTGAGAGAGGGGAAGAAAGCACCCACCTGACAGCTGCTCTGTGATTACTAGCTGTTTGGCAGGTGTAGCCTTCAAATGCCCCACCCAAATTCGCAGACAGCACTGCCTGCAAAGGCTTGAGGAGGCATTTAGAGGGTATAACACAACAGCCGATACTGATAGGCATGCCACGCTTCCCAAGCCTTTGCAGGCAGATTGTAAAGGGAGAGCAGGATCACACTGTTTCTGTCAGTTCCCAGGATATAGTTCAAAATCAGCTACTGAGAGCTGTTTAAATGTGTTGTTATCTTACCTGTATCCTGGCCTCTTCCAGTGTTCCTTTTGCTGATCTGGTGGCTGTCTGTCTTGTCTAGGAAGCCTGAAGCAAAGTGGCCATTCAGTAACTCATATTTCCTTAACATAGCAGTTATTTTCTGTGACTCATGAAGTAGACTTATAACAGCCCTAAAAACAGTTTGCCTACAAAATAGGCCTGAGTAGGATTATTCTCAGTTTTCTTTTATTTATGGCATAAAATAAAATGCTTTATCCTATAATATTTCTAACACCATTTTCTACTGAGTGTGACATGTTGTATCAAGTTATATAAAGCTACCTTTTCAATGGTGGTCCCTTTGTCTCTTTTCCAATATGCATCTCTTAGAATCTCAAGTACACACATACTTCTTTATTAGAAGGTTACACAGTGCTTTCTGCTCTGAAATTGGTGCATGTGTGCTTTTAAGAAATGCTAGACTTCAATCCTCTTTACATTATTTCTGTAGAGCCATATTATTTGTATTCTGTGCATTTTAAATCATCAGTGTTGATAGCTAATATTTGAATCTCACTCTTTACTTTCATTATAAATACAAACTTTCAGAATCATTTTGCAGCTGGTCACATTTTTTCCAAGGCAGCTGATCCTCTTTGAACAATCTATTTAAAAAGGGAATTGTCCTTGTCACAGTCTAGTTTTTGTTGGGTTTTGGTCTATTGTTTTCCAAACTGGTTTCAGGAAAGTTTCTAGCCATATGTTTGGTTTACGCAGCTGATGTCAAGTACTAGAATTTGGGCCCCAGCAGGCCACCCCTTCCCTATTTGGGCGAGGGGTCGTATTTTAGCCTGCCCATGGAGACTTATGGAACCGATTGGATTCCGGGATGCTCTGTGGGACCCGATTCCTCCAAGTGACTCATTGACAGCCTTGGTGGAGGACTGGCAGTCCCACCTATTAGCGGCTATAGACGAGATTGCTCCTAGATGTCCTCTCCGCCCTCGACTCAAACAGGCTCCTTTGGTATACCAGGGAAGTGAGATGATTAGAGCGAGTGTGGCGGAAAACTCGTGACAAAGCGGCAAGAACATCTTATTGCAAGCTTATGAGGGCATGTGAGATGGCAGTGAAAGTGGCAAAATGGGATTTTTTCGCTGCAGAAATTGCGTGTATGAGCTCTTGCCCAGCACAGTTGTTTAGGGTAGTTTGGACACTTACCGCCCTCGAAGAAGGGCACAAAAATATTAGTAAATTGGATCTCAGAAGTGAGGCATTATTGAGCTTTTTCACGGATAAAGTCTTATCGCTCTGCCACAACCTTCCCACCAGAGTTGATACAGATAGGGAACTGGTGGCCTGTTGGTTGCCTTTGGAGGTTACGTTTGATGGCTTCAGGTGGCTCTCTATAACTGAAGTGGACAACTTGGTTGGGTGGTGAGGGCTACCACTTGCCCCCTGGATCCCTGCCCATCTTGGCTACTCAAAGTGGGTGGCCAGCAGGCAGGAGGCCAGATTTGGGATATTATTAATCTCTCCCTGTGTAATGGGGAGTTCCTGGAGTGGCTGAAGGAGGCAGTGGTTCACCCTCTCCTTAAGAAACCATTGCTGGATCCACAGGACCCAGCCAGCTACTGCCTGGTCTCGCATTTGGCGTTTCTGAGTAAGGTGGTCGAAAGGGTTGCCACAGGCCAGCTCCTGGCATACTTGGATTAAACTTTGGTGCTTGACCCATACGAGTTGGGCATCCATCCTGACCACGGGGTGGAGACTGTGCTGGTCACCCTGTTGGAAGATATCCGCCACCAGCTGGATTGGGGCGGTTCCACCATCATCATACTGTTAGATCTGTTGGCCACATTTGATGTGGTTGATCATGAGCTGTTGGCACACCATCTAGCTGGGGCGGGGATTTGGGGTACAGCCCTTGTCCCTGACCTGGAAATTGCAACTGGTGCAGAATGCGGCTGCAAGGGTCCTCACCAGAACGGATATTCAGCCAGTGCTGAGACAGCTGCATTGGCTGCCAGTTGTGGCCTGGATCCAGTTCAAGGTTTTGGTTTTAACCTTTAAGGCCCTTTACAGTTTGAGATCCACAAATCTTAGGGACTGCCTATTGCCCTATACCCTTCCTATACCCTTCTGTGGGTAGCAACCTGCTGGTGATTCTGGGCCCCAGGGAAGTTCAGTTGGCCTTGACCAGGACCAGGGCTTTTTGGTCCTGGACCCAACCTAGTGGAATAAGTTCCCAGATGAGCTGAGGGACCTGTGGGAGCTTTCGATGTTCTGCAGGGCCTGTAAGACAGAGCTCTTCCGCTGGGTCTATGGTTGAGGCCAGCCCAGGACAATCTGATACTCCCCCTGGAATGAGAAAAGAACTAAGATCGTAATGGAAGCCCCCTGTCAGTCGACCATCACTGTGGGTGATGGATTGGCGCTCAGGGTTCCCTTTGTGACTGGTTTTAAGTTAGCACCTTGAGATTGAATTGTCGCCGCCATAGAGGGGTTTTATGGGTGCTTTAATGAAGAAGAGTTGGTTCTTATATGCCTCTTTTCTCTACCCAAAGGAGTCTCAAAGTGGCTTACAGTAGCCTTCCTTTTCCTCTCCCTGCAACAGACCCCCTGTGGGGCAGGTGAGGCTGAGAGAGCCCTGATATTATTGTTCTTTCAGAACAGCTTTATCAGTGCTGTGGAAAGCCCAAGGTCACCCAGCTGGTGACCCGACGCAAGCCAGCTTGCTGAGAGTGACAGGATATAAATAGCAACATAAATATAAATAAATAAATATTCTTGAGATATATCAGAATGTTTTTAATATCTGGCAAAATTATTTACATTTCATTTTTTTTTTTTACTGAAATACCCCACAGGTTGATTAGCAAAAAATTTTCAAATACAGAAAGCAGCTTAAAAGCAGTAACGTAAATTAACAAGATACTGTTCCCAAAAATAATCAGTTTGGACGAAGCACTGGAAGAGACAAGACAAATCTCTGTGAGAAAGGGTTTTTTTAAAAATAAATATTTATAACCTGCTTTTCTCTCCAACTGAGATGCAAAATGACATCATATTTCCCTTCACTATTTTATCCTAACAACAACCCTATGAGGTATTTAGGCTGAGAATGTGTGATTGGACCAAAATGACCCAGTATGTTTCCATGCTAGATGCCAGAGGCTCTAAGATTCTAGCTCTGGCTTGACAGATGGATCTTGTTATCTACTGTGGAAGAGATCAACAGATGACCATTCTATCTCACTTTCCCTTCAGGTTTGGTAGTTACATTTTGGTTCACATCAGGGATCTGGACTGACTGACCTTATGGGGGTGCCTTTCAGCTCTGGCACACAATAACAGGAAGAGTTGGCAAAAAAATCCTTCAGAAGAAAGATTTTAGAGAAGTGGATCACAGACAAGGCATTGCAGAAAGAAGATAATGATGTGAATTGCTGGGCTAGGTTCACAGCTGAAGCTAATGGGGGCATTTACTGCCAGATTTTCTTTCTCTTTCCTGATAAGTGAATATTTTGGCACAACAGAGAGTCACTCAGGCTATTGGCTGAGAAAGCGGGAAAATGGCATATTCCTAAGTCTTATACCCTACTGTTTGATTTTCTGATTGTTCTGTGTGCTCAAAAATGTGATCCTGAGCTTGTTAATAGAAAACAGAGCAGCTGCAAAGGTCACCACAAACAGTTTCTAACCTTTCCTTAACCTTCTGACTGTGTTTAGTGGGGAATGGGGGTCACTCTTACAAGCTTGTTTTTTTTGTCTCTGCATCTCTCCTACCTGACAGTTCAGGCTGGTAATTGGCTTGCCTTCCATTCTGGCATCACAGTGGAGAGCTCTCAACTAGTTCGCTCTCTTTGGGTTGAGGTAATGAGACCTCCTGGGATAGTTCGCATGAGCCCCCAGCTGAGCTGATTTAGTGTATGGGAGGAGGCTGATTGCAAAGGGAGAGCAGGATCACACGTATTGCTTCTTCTCTCCACTCCTTGGCGTGCTCCCTTCCACGCTCCGTGACTACTTTCCAGTTGGACTTGAAATTCCAGGCTGCAAAATGTTTATGTTAACAGCAGCTTATCATTTTCTCAGACTTCCACTGACTGAGCAGTGAACCCAGATCTGAATATGGAATGAACTTATTAAATGTAACAGCTGGGAAACTTCCTTAGTTCAATACTTCTGCTGAGCTCCATATGATATCTTCTAGGCATTTATCACCTTATTTAATCTTCATCCTACTGTTGTTGGGGTTATTTTTTTTCTATCTTGTTTTTGGCAATATAAACTTTCTCAGCGTCTTATTGCTTCTGAGAGCTCTCCACATTTCAGAAGACTGAGCAATATGTCATTTTTTCATTCCAGGTCATAGCCATCTTGTATTTCAGTACTTAAATAATAAGCAAGTAGTAGGGCATTTTCTTCTACAGGAGTTAACCACTAATTGCAAATAGTTTATATATCTGGGGATCTTTTTGCCTTCAGAGGGAGAGAGAGAGAGAGAGAGAGAGAGAGAGAGAGAGAGGTGCATCATTAGAATTTAAAGCTCTTGTTTCAGTTACACCCCCCTCACACACACATACCACTGAGAAATATATTGTTTTCTGCTGACGCGTTTTATTTTGTTTGAATATCTAGCAACATTCCTTGTAAAGAAAATGTGAACCTGTCATCTGAATTCACAAAAATTCTGTAGGACTTTGATTTTGAGCTAAAACTCTGCACTGATGCAGCTAAAACAATGAATGGGGCCCCACAGAGAAGTCCCTAGAGAGGGAAGATACCTGCAAAAGCTGTACTTTGTCTTCTAAAAATGGTCCTTCTTCTCAATGCAGCCTTCAAATGTTGGTAACTAACCTGCCTAGTCTTAGGCCATTTACGGACTGGAGGTTTCATGCCAGACTGCAGGCTGGAGTTTTAGTCGTTGTAGGTTGCCCCACCTCTTCCTGCAGCCACACGGGGGAGCATTTGGCCCGGTGCGCCTCATCCGCCCCCAGTTTGTGCTCCTGCATGGGAGCTGGGGCAGTGAAGTCTTCAGTGCATAAATGGTCTTAGTGATGTTATTTCATGAGTGAAGTGGACCCCCCCCTGATTACAGAGATCAGATCTGCTGGAGAAAATGTATGCTTTGGAAGGTGGACTGTATACCCCATCTAGGTCCCTGTCCTCCCCAGGTTCCATCCCCAAATCTCCAGGAGTTACTCAACCTGGATCTGGCAACTCTACACCTCCCATCTTCTGCCACTAGAGCCTGGCAACCCTGTCCTCCATCCCCAAGCTGTCACCTTGTTACGCCAAATGCGTGTCTATAAGGACACGTGTCTAAATTTAGTTGTGGGGAATCAGCTAGTAGAGCCAGCAAGAGGCAGCGTGGCGTAACGTGGGACCTTGTATTGCACAGTTTACTGGGTAATTATGTCACTGAGATAGAACCAAGGCAGACAATGATCTAAACATGAAAGGATTTTATTAACACACACTAATTAGACAAAAGACAACACATGCGTACTCTAGCAAAGAAATGTACATTCCTAGCCACTAGCACACAAGGAGAAGGTTTATAGGGGAAGAACCTATACTAAGGGTTGATTGGAAGTGATATCTACCTGTCTTCTGGGTGGAGCGGAGTTCCGGAGGTCCAGGGAAGCAATTTGGGGCGACAGACGAGGGACCAAGACGAACGTCGGACAGAGTTTCTGTAGCCTGGAAACTGACTGCAATTTGTGGCTGTGGGAGCCCAATATTTAAAGGAAATTTGTGACCTGAGGTGATAGGGGGCTGATCCTACCTTGTCCAGGGCTTGGACAAAGAGTTTGATGGCTGGAGCCGGGTCCCAACAAAGAAACGGGTTGCTGAGACAAAGAAACTAGCTGCTGGGAATATGAAGAAATATTTCCTGTCTAGAAGGGCTGATGGCCCATTTCTGGCAAATCCTGGATGATTGCTTGTGCCTGGGGATAGTGGTAAGGGAAAAGACAAAAACCAAATCTTGGATTAGATTTGGTGTTGAAAGAGAGTGGCCAGTTCCCTTTACAAGACAATGTGCTTGGCTGGCTGGAGGGGAGTCTTGGGTGGGGTGCCTTTGTCTCTCTGTACTTGCCAGGTGTGCTGACAAACTCCTCTTTGGTTTGCAAGCAAGTAGGTTGGGGGAAGCCTAACTCCAAGTCCTGCTTCAGAGCCAGAAGTGGGTTTTAGTTGCTCTCCCATTATGCTTTGCAAGGCTTGACCTGGCTTTTCTCTCTCTGGTGCCAGGGTCTGCGCAGGAGTGTCAGGAAGGGTTGACACGGGTGTGCCAGCCTTTGATGGAGGGGTGACAGCCCACATAACAATCTGACATTTGTCCCCTTTCAGCTTATTCTGACATTGAGTAGGAGGTCTGAGTATATTTATGTTACTGCTCATTCTAATCAAACTGGATTTTAAACCCTGGTTTGATGTTCAAAGATGCTAATTCATCATCCGACATCTGCCTGTTTCTTTTATGGCATCTTTTTCTTACCTCAGGTCACTTTTCATGCTGAAATGTCTTAGTTCTGTTTGTGAGAAGGGTTTAACATCTGTGAAGTGTAAGAGCTTCCCCACATGGTTCTCTTTGCCTTGTTTGTCTCTTCTCATGACCAAAAATGTTTTATTGGATGAGATGTGAGTGTATCTGTTTGGGACTATCATGTTCCTTCCTTGAAATTATCTTCATTATTTGTTATAAATGTTTCTAGCAGTTCAGTCCTATGCAGAGTTACTGTTTTTTAAGCCCAATGTCTCTGGATAGGATTGCAGTGTAAGAATTAATTACTGACCTGCAAAAAGCAGGCTGGTATATTCCAGTAGATACAGCTCTCCCTCCCTAGCAAGCCAGTGAAGTATGGGGAAATCTGTCCTCCCAATAAGTTATTTGTCTCTGCTGAGTATGTTATTCCTTTTAGTTGGGGTTGTTTAGACCTCTTCAGCCCCTGTTTTGGAGAGTGGCCAAAGAGGATAAAGGTCAGTATTGGTATTAGCTGTGCTCTGAGACAATAAACTGAGTTATGTTTCAGGCCTGGTGAACTTCAGTTCTTACTCCTATTAGATCTAACAATATTTTCCCACTTTCTACCCTGCTTGCTAAAAGAGACTGTGACCACCTATAGGCTTTGATATTAGTGATGATATTAATAGCACTAAAGAATAGATATGTTCTCGTTCAGGTGATTGTTTTTTAGGCAGACAACCTCTTTCCATTTCTTTCCATGTAGTTAACTGTTTCTGTTTAATGAAATCCTTAGTGCAGTAATAGTATCATCCATGTTAAGTATTTAACTCCTTCCTGTCAGTAGATGTAGTCATGTCCACCTTGCTGCCATAAGCAAACTAGGAGATGCTGTGAACTACAAATACCCTTTGAAAACCCATTTTGTTGCCTCCACTAACCATAGCACACCCTTCTTTCCACCACCTTACAGCATTATTGGGCAGCTGTCCCATACCATCAACAACCTTTTAAAGCAGTGGTTCCCAAGCTTTTTGGGGCTGCCGCCCTCTTGGTTCTCAGACCACATCCATAGCGCCTTCCCACACACACACATGAATACATACCTCTTTCCTGGTGTTAGGTCTATTGAAAATTCAAAACACACTATATTGCCTATACTTCTTTGGAACATCTCTCGCAAGGTAAATGCAGGTGCAACAGGAAGAACCAGACTGCTTCCCCTCTACTGCCCCAAAATTCCTTGTCCTCCCCCAGGATCCTTCTACTGCCCCCAGGGGACATGTACCATGCATTTTGGAGACCCCTATTCTAAAGTTTCCAGACAGCCTTCTGGTTTGCAGAAACATGAGGAATCTTGGTTGTAAATCTAGGGGAATGTTTCTAATTTCAGCATCTCACTCCAAGGCAGCTAAAGGAACTTTGGTACAGTACCAGCAGCATGCTTTTCTGACCTCTAGCAAGAAAGTAATGGATTTTATCTCCTCTGACATCCCATTTTGAGTACTAGATAGGTGGTTCTAGAATGGGCTGCTATAAAATGAACCTCCTAGTTAGGAAGGCACATAGAGGAGGCATTGACTAGAGGAGGCTGAGTACAGGCTCATAAAGGGAAAGGTAACTCTTTAGGTATGTGGGTCCCAGGCCATTGAAGACTTTAAGTTCAAAACCAGCATCCTTATCCATGGTTCCTCTATATATTTGTGAAACAGCCTGGGGGTGGAACGTGTCCGGCTGTCCAAGTTGGAATAGGGACAATCAGGGTGCAGCCAGCAAAGCTAGCTGCACCCTGATTGGCCCTGCCCCTGCAGCTCCCGCCCTCTGTCCCTGGACTGTAGCCTCTTTGCTCTCAGATGCACCTCAGTACCTGGAGCCAGCATCAGGTAAGGGGAGAGGGCCCTGGGCAAAGGGTCATGGTGGAGGGCCTGCTAACAAAGGCCTCTTAGCCTGCTAGGCTGGACCTGCTAAGGAGCTCTGTCCCGGCCCTGCTAACGAGCTGGCCAGCCCCTGCCCACCCCACTTGATCTGGCTGCGAGCTGCGGCCCAAAGCCACTTTAAGGTACCTGGCCGGGGGCCAGGGAAGGGGACCCTTTCAAGGCCTGTTCTTAGGAACGGGCTTTGAAGCTAGTCTTAAATAAAACCAGGAAACAAAAGCAGCAACCACAAAACAGATTTTGTGTTTTTATTAACAACTGAGCTGTTGTATTTTTAGCTAGCTGATGTTTCAGGGGAGGACTGCATTTTCTTATTGCTGAATAGTGTAAAATAGTGTCATCCTTTCAAAATTCATACTCATTCTCCTTGTTGATAACTGTTTGCACCAATCTTATTCCAATATTATACTTGGCTATATTTGCTGGCAGGTCCATACTCAACTGAAAGAGCAATTTCCTTTTGCATCATTTTACATCCTTCAGATGTGTTTTAATTTTCTCAGTATTTGCCCAAAGACACCTTTTTTGCCAAAGCAACTAGGTGAAAATATGTGAATACCGTTTGGATTTTACAGTGCAGTGCTGCTTGTGTACTGAGCTATTACTGAAAATAAAAAGGGAGAGTAAATTTCTGTTGATGTCTATTGGCAAAAGATGGGGAGCAAGAGTTAGTATCATACAACTACTGGGCACATGCTCAGACAAAATGGAAAAAGAGCCCTGGGGAGATTCAGACCACCACCGCCACCACCACCACCATGCTAATGACTCTGTGGAGTACTTCCAGTCTAGGCTTCTGCACCCTATCTGTCTTTCTCCGATTTATTAAGAGCTGAAAACCATTTTGAAAATCTCTATGTGGCATTTTGGGTCTCCAAGCACGTTTGCCTGTCACTTCACCAACCCAGAATATTCTAAGGGCTTTGTCCACTGATCATTGTGAAACAGTCCAACTTACTTGTCTGTAGGTATCCCCACCCAACTGTGCTTAATAACTGTGGCCAGGCAGCTGCCAGAACTGGAAGAGGCCCCCTTTACAGCCAAAGGGTAGAGACAGGGCTGTGTGAAAAGAAAGGGAATGAAGGAAGCAAGGTCTCTCTGGAGATAGTATGTAGTGTCATGGTTGTGCTTGTTACCTTGCCTCTACCTGCACTTTACCTATGTACTTGTAAATAAAGCAAATGCCACAAAAATGCCTGCGTAAGTGCTAGGCTCTGGACGTTTTCACCACTTGAAGAACTCAAGCAAGCAGAATGTTATTATTAAAGGCCTCCTGTCTGAAGAGTTTATTTTGTCCCCCCCCCCATCTTAATGGGGAAACAATAGAAAAGATATAGGTAGCCTTCGTCAAACACTGAATTTGTTATGAAAGGAAAGTCAAAACTTAAAAGGTATTGAAAAGTTAGGGGGGGCAACCCTTAAAAAGGAAAAACATTTCAAAATAAATACTGCAAAACAATAGATTCAAGCAGATCCTTAGACTCTGACTTGGTCAATGATTCTCTGCTAAGTCTTCTGATACCACAGTCCATAATGCAGTAGCTAGTTAAGAAGTTTGTAAACTTTGTATATACCTTAATGGAGGATCCTTGGGCTTGCATTTTTCCTGTCCATTCTTTTTTTCCTGTCTCTTACTCACTGATGAAAGCCTTAAACATTTATGGCAAACTATAGTTTATTGTCATATTCAAACTGCAAACTCTGATTTGTTGCCTTCTCTACAAAATGGGATTCCAAGGTAAAGCCAAGTTTAGAATTCTGGATTGTAGGGAAAACTGCAAACCAAAGCCTGTGTTTCAGATGTATTGCAAGTTTTGGTTTTCCACAAATGCAGAAGCTTTTAATCTATCCACCCACATAAGAAGAGAAGGAAAGGAGAGGGAGTAGGCAAGCCTGTGGATCTCTCCACTCATCCTAAAAATAGCATGTGATGTTTATAAGCACGTTTAGTGTAATTTGCTTCCAAGTCACTGTATCAAAGAACGTAGTCTTAATGTAGAAACTTGTTCCTTCACATAAATTATAGTGGAATTTTATAGATTTAAGGCAAAAGTGTAATCTTGATGACAATATGTTTATTTAGGGGGGAGAAAGAATAGAACACAATAGGAACTTGTGGGGAGGGGCATCCTCTCCTCCACCCTTTCTCCCATCATCCCTTTTATGTTAGTTTTCTCCTCCCCTATGTTTCTCCACTATCCCTTCCCTGGAAATCTTCTCTTACTCCCCCTTTTTGCCTTCACCCCTTATACATCAACCTTCCCTCTCCTTTAGAGAGGGAACAATCTTCCCCTTTTTTTCCCCCTCCTCAATTGCCCCCTTTCTTTTTCTCACCCACCCCTTCTCAGTCTCCCCATTTCCCCCACACACATCCCTTCTCAGGTAACCCATCCTTCTTTCTCCTCACTGTGGAAGTTGTGGCAGCTGCGCCAAGGAGCCCTGTCTACAGTGGCAGCCTGGTCATTGGGAGCTGTTGGGGGAAGTATTGTGCAGTGTATTCTTGTTGGGGGGGGGGTTATACACACACACACACACACACACACACACACACCAGGGTTGGAGAAAAACATATTTTCTGTCATTGTGGGGTGGATCCATGGATTTAGATATCTGCAGATCTTCCCACACTTGGCTGTTAGACAGATGTTGCGTAGAAGCACACATCAAAGAATGCTTAACAACTTTTTCTCCCTATAGATGAGAAGTAGTATGGACAGGACAAAAAAGTACCCTTAAAAATTCTTCAGAGATTGCATGTGATCCAGGTTTCTGACTGGAACATCATGGTCAACTCATATTACTCCAATTCTATAACAGCCGCACTGACTACCAGTTAGTCACCCGGGGAAAAGCCTTCTCACTTGTGGCCCCTACTAGGTATGGGTGATTCAGTTCAGATAAGCCAAAAAATACCTAAATCAATGCTGATTGAGCAACTTTTCAGACCTGTCCAAGCCAAACCGCCTATCTCTGCATTTAAATCGGCTGAATCAGCACTGGCCAAATCACAGTTCAGTAATTCAGCCACAATTCGGTCAGTTTAAATGCCCCTTTCTCTGTCAGCTTGACAGATCAGCTGCTTTGCTGGCCCTATAAATGCCTCTTCTCTGCTTTCTCATGCAGTGTCTGAGAAGATGGGGGGGGGGGTTTGGAAAGGCATTTAAAAGATATGGTGTGCCTGTCATCATGAGCTGTTTGGCGTGGCTTCCTCTAAATGCCTCCCCATGCCTTTGCCAAACCGCTGATGCTGACAGATGCGTCGCATCCTTTAAATGCCTTCTAAAGCCTTTGCAACGAGCAGAGGCATGACAGGTTAGGTGTTTGGTAGGTGCTCTCCCCCTCCCCCCTTCTCAGGCAACAGAAATGCTTTCTGCTGTCTGGGGACATGAGCAGATGTATACAAAAAAAAAAAAAAACCTTTTTGGATTTGGCTGAATCTGAAAAAGTGAAAGGTTATTCATGTAATTTGTATACAGCCCACATAGGTCCAGATTGTGAAATGGTCCTGTAGAATACACTTTTGAATGACACACATGCTCTGATAGACTTTTTTAGGTTCCATAGGGCATGCAAGACCAACTTGTTGAGGTTGGCTTTTGGAGGGCAATCTCCTACCTAGGGGCTGTTTTTATTAGTGGTGTGGTGATAGCCACATATTTTAATAGTCTGATATTTTAATGTTAAGATTTTGTATTTGTTGGTTTTTTTTATGTTGTTTTTGCCTTATTGGTTTTAACATTGTAAGTCACTGCAAGACCCTTTGGGTGAGTGGCAACTAAAAATCTAATAAATATATTTTTTTAATTGCCGGATTCTTAGAAGATAGGTAGTGTTTCTTTCTGGTTACAATCCCACTAAAGTCTTGCAGAAACATGTAGAGCTGGCCATTAGAAAGCAATAGAAGCCTCTCTCATATGGCACCTGTAAGCTGGTGTCTAAGTGAACATCACACATAGTGCTGCAAAAGCAGGGGGGAGACAGTCTTCTCAATAAGAAGAAGTCCTTTAAGCGAGCCAGTTTGGTGTAGTGGTTAGGAGTGCGGACTTGTAATCTGGCATGCCAGGTTCGATTCTGCCGTCCCCCACATGCAACCAGCTGAGTGACCTTGGGCTCGCCACGGCACTGATAAAGCTGTTCTGACCGAGCAGTAATATCAGGGCTCTCTCAGCCTCACCTACCTCACAGGGTGTCTGTTGTGGATAGAGGAAAGGGAAGGTGACTGTAAGCTGCTTTGAGCCTCCTTTGGGTAGGGAAAAGCGGCATATAAGAACCAACTCTTCTTCTTCTTCTTCTTCTTCTTCTTCTTCTTCTTCTTCTTCTTCTTCTTCTTCTTCTTCTTCTTCTTCTTCTTCTTCTAAGATAGTGATATAAAGAGGCAATCAAATAGCATTTAGTACATTCCAGATTGGACAAAAACTCATTTTTACATGGAGATTTGATCTCTCTTGGGAACTAGAAGGTGGGAAATAGAATCCAAAAATACTCTCAGTCCTAACTGAAAAGATTAACCTTCACAAACAGAATCATGTTTCAAGGTGCTGGTAATGTACATTTATCAGAATCCAGATGCATTTGGAGCATATGCAGAAATATTGCAAAGCAGTAGAGAAGTTTGAACATTTCAATTTGTAAAATGAAGAAATGTCATGAAATTTAATGGGTACTTATAACATCTAAAGGGAATGGAGTCTGGTGCTTCCAACTTTTCTCATCTCCAAGAGCAAGGGAGGAGTGTATTAAATATGAATATGTCCTTTACACATACTCTTTATATCCACTGAAATTGTGGGGGCCTCTGCTATATGACTGCAGAGAAAGGCAACCTTGCAGGCGGAATAGGTTTCCAGGAGGGAGTGTTTCTACTGTTGAGTAGATTAGGGCAGGCTTATGGCACATCTCTTTCTCCTTTGCTTGGGGGACCTGTGGTATTGTCTCTTACATTAAGGGATACATGCGAAAGAATGTGTGTATGATCTGCTCAAGTGATAGTCACTCCCGATCCCTACATCAGATTGGTTGGGGCAATTCACAGTACAAGATTCACACATGTACACTGTTGCTCTTAAAGATTTTACCAAGTCTGACAGCTATCACTTTCCAGCTCATCTGGCTGTATTCTTGTATATATGTACGTTTGTGTGCTAGGGTAAGAGCTCCAGGAAGTGTGAGGGAGAAGGACAAGGTGTAAATTGCATGGTGGGTTGCCTCAGTTTAGGTGAAAATGAAAAACTCTCCCACCTCTTGTGCCAGAGTTTCTCAGTTTCCAACTGTCTGTAGATTTGAAATGTGCCCCCCCCCCATCTTCCCTCTACTCCAGAGGACGTCATGTAAGCTGATTTTTTTCTGTTTCAGCAGTTAGGCATCTCCGAGATGATGCTTGCCTTATATTTGTCCTAACAGAAAGATCCTGTCTTAAATTTAAATTTTAGCCTCTAACCAGATGTGTCCAATCCTGAGTTCAGAGTTGCAAATGAAGGACATGGCAAGAAGGCATCAGTTGCCAAGTTATTCACTTCATTACTTGGACCATTCTGGTACCCCGGTTTGATCTTTAATTTGAACCTTTGTTTGTCTTGCCTGGTCCTTTTGACATTTAATTATCCTCATGCATGTCATCTGGGGCCGATTAGGTGTTCGTCAGAACAATGCAGCATTTATACACAATATACATGCTATCCTGATGCTGCTTTAAACTGCTTCAGGAATCCCTGTATCTATTGGTGAGACAGTCCTTGCTGGGGTGGACCTCAGCAGCTGTTTGTCTGTATGAAATCATCATATTGCTGTTCTTTTGCAAATCACCAGCCCAAACACATTATTTTTTCATTTGCACAAAGTTCATTCTAGGTATTTCTGCATTAAAGAGCTATCTTTATAAATCTCACATCCTCAAATCAGCCAATTTGGATCTTGGTGAATGTATCAAGGATCAATAAGATCATAGGTCATGATAGCGTGGGCAGGCTTTTCCTGCTTTGCATTTCATTTCCAAGGCATTTCATGTTAATCCTTTCATTAAGCTCCTATCCAAAGGCATGTATTACTTATGCCCTGTTGTCTCAGAAATGAAACCAGAAGCTACTACTTCAAAGGAAGAATTACGGAAACATTACTCATGAAATGTTATTACCTACCAAGCTAGTAGACCTTTTAAAATAATTATAGTGCTCTATTTCCAATTAGACTGACCAGGTTATAAAACAGTGAGACTAATGATGGTCTTTTCTTTGGCCATTGTGGCCATTTGGTCACTTTACTGACCCCTTGTGATGTTGCTTGCAAAGTCTTCTTCAGTAGTTTTTACTTCAGCTTGAAGACCGTTTCTGCATGAGGAAACTGCCCTGGACAGCCTCAGGTTGCTGGCGAGTTTTAGAGCCCCCTCCACATGATGTCACCTGCATCCCAAGGCTCTCCAGATTTGCCTGGGGATGAGGGAATTTGCAAAAGGTTTTTTTTTTCTCGCATGCCATCAGTGAGCAACCAATAAGCAGTCAGGAGCAAGCCTGTATGGTGGGGGAAAGGCCCAATAGTCTCTGCAGCATTGTCCCGCCCTCGCACTCGCTATCACTTCTCCATTTCCTGCTCTGAGTAATTTTTAAAAAATGGGTGCGGTCCACATTGCAGTGTGACCACAAAGCTATATTGTCAAAGGTAAAATAAAATCTTCTGCAAAAGGTCCATGGTTTTTTTGGGATCAGGCAGGCAAAACACAGCCCTGTTTGTGTTTTCTGGAGGTGGGAAATGACCTGGGGAGGGGGGGGCACAAAATGACTCTTTCGGCTCCAGTTACCATATTCAGCATCTCAGAAATTCACTCAGACATAAAGTCCAAAAGAACAAGAATCCCAAAGGGGGGGGGGTATGCTGTATCGTTCTGGCGTTTCTCCATAGCAACACGGAAGTGTTAATGTTTATTAAAAATGCATCTGTGTTGTGGTATTAATTCATAGCAATGCATAAGTGCCTTTAAAAATAATTTTGGGGCAGGGGGAAGAAAGTTTCAGTCCACAAGAGAACTGCTGTGCTGTGATTGATGGCTTGCTGTGATTGACAAGCCATGGAGCGGGGTGAGAAATTTGGGTTGTTTTCCTTTGCAACCTTGTTGGGAGTCAAAAAGTCACGATGGGGCAGAGAGATAATGTGGGAGGGGTGTTCCATAAGGAGGGATGCAAATGCAAGGTTTACCATCATATGTTTGCAAGCAAGAGGCCACGCACGTTTTACCCCTCCGTGTGGAAATGGTCTAAGTATTAGACAAAACACATCACATATTTCTCAAAGAAATGTCCCATCTTCAATATATCAAAGATCCCAGAGTTATTGTGAGCAGCTATAGTGATTAAAAAATCCTTAGAAAATTATTAGCTGCATAGAAACACCTCGCATATACTAACACCTATGTGAGAATTGCTTTGCAGTGTTTTCTACGGTTTTTTTTCCATTATGTACTAGAACTGCCAGTCCAAGCACATAGGCTTTTCGACTGTCTGAAACCTCTTAATACATCCTTGTCTAGCAATAGTAAGTAGTAAGACATAAAACTGTACCATTTAGAACTGCTTTCCCATACTTTCTCCTACTGCCTACGTTCCTATCCCAAGATCTTTATGACATTGCCATAATCTACCCCATGGAGAACCATCATGTCTGTTTAGCACAGATGTAAGTCAGCTGGCTGCCTGCCTGTCCTCTGACCTTCAAGGAGTCTTGCATTCTTCTACCATTATATACATTCCCTCTGTTTCACATCAAGGGCATACAAATGCATGCCATGTTACAATATTTGTAGGAAAATAGTATCAGATCCTCAAAAGCACACCTTCTCCAATAAGCATTCTTCCTTCTAGCCAATGAATCTCCACAGAACAAGTGTAAATATGGTGATGAGAAAGGGACATTCCCTTCCTAACTTAGCATGTGTGTAGGAGTTCATTTGTGCTGCTTCTTGTGAATTACCCAGGGCCATTCCGCACAAGGACCAATGTTGCCAATTGCTTTCACAAAGCAATAACGGAATTTAAAATAGTGGAATCTCGGCATTCCGCATACCTGCATTTGTAGTGGAATCCAGTAGCGTTTCATTCGTTCCCCACAGGTTTCCGGTCTCGCAGGAATCGCTAGAAAGGAAGCGATTTTTTTCTGTGCTTGTTCCCGCCCCTGGCCGTCAATCAAACGAACAACCAATAGGTGGTTGTTATCATGCTCCCGAAAAGCCCCTTTCCCTTTAAGCACAGTGTTTTTTAAAAGAAAAAACACACGTTTCAACGAATATGCCTTGATTCTTCCTAACGTATAGACCCATCTAGCTGGCGTGTGAGCTGGCGAATCATCATTACCACATTTCCCCAAGTGAAAAAAAATCCCCCCCCTGCACGGACGTGATTTTCGGCCGAAATTAAAGGGAACTGGCAAACAGGGGGCTGTGTTGTGCTTGGGGACTTAGGGGAGCTTTAAAGCACTTCTGTGGAGGGACTGTAGCCGGAGAAGCCTCGCTAGTCCATAGCTTTCCCCGCTTGTTCCGAGGAAAAAAATGGTGATCGCTTCGCCAGAAGTTCGAAGGAGAAAGCCAGGGGGAGGGACTTTGTTGTAACTGCAACATTGAGAACATACAGGTCTTTTTCGCAAGTGTTGCAGGTTGTTGCCAGGAGTGTAGCAATTTTCTGAGGGTGAATCCATTTTTCCCGATTCCCCGGAAATTGCTACAGCGAAGCGATTTTAGCACTAGTGTTGCAGGAGTGTTGCAGATTGTGTGCGACGTCATGCGGAATGTCAAATTTGTAGCATTTACCATTTGTAAGACTTCTGCTACTTTTAACTCGTGCAGAATGGACCCCAGTCTACAGTTCCAAACAGTATGACATTCCCAGCATGGAGGTTCTTTCCTACTACAGTTTAACATTTGAAAGCTTCCCCCCAACTTTCCTTTTCTAGTTATAACTTCAATTGTCAGGTAACATCAGCAGAGACTAGTATATGTACTGGCTCTTCTGAAAACTAAACCGTTGACTTTCTTGGAGTTGATAATCACCAGAAGGAAAGCTGAAAAGGGGTATGGATGCAGACCATTGTTTCTAGCATAGCCTTCCACGGCTCCCTCCCAGAACATGGTTTGGGTTCTAGGGCTGAAGCCTGGAAGCCATGAAACCGTGAACATTTGCTGAGCTGCTAGGATATTTCAGAATGCTCTGAGGATAAAGTTTACACAAAACCAACCTAGAGACAGAACAAGCTATCTGCTGTCAGTGGGGAAGGGGTTTGGGGAAGCAAAGGACACTGGATTGCATGCATGTCTTTCCGAGTCTGTGGAGCATTCACTTCTCTTGAGGGGAAAAGAGCTTCACTTGGAAGACAGTCTCAGCAGCTGGGGTCTGTGTGCTTTTGGTGTGTGTGGGTGCAATGATATAAAGAGGGATGAATTTAGAATAAGCCAATTAGAATAAATCTTTCTACAAATATTGTGGGCTTCCATTTGTATTCCGTTGAGCCTTGTTACAACTAATGAAAAAGTAATGACTAGTTTTAATGAGGTAGAGAATTATCTCTAGGCAAGTGAGTTGCCATTTAATCAGCGCTTGCTTTTTTATGTATTCTGAATTGAGTCTAGTGTTCCAGTAGCCATGACATGGAGAAAGGCAGAGTATGATGTCAGTGACGGAGGAGGGCACTTTTCCATCTCCCCTTTTGGGTCTGGATTTCTTGTAAAGGCAGGGCACTGAAGAAAGAAATGTTAGGATGGGAAAGAAGTTAATGTGGTATACCTGATCAGTATAAGGTCCTTTGCAGTTGCTCTGAAACCTTGATATATCATGTGAAGATCCGATGTGAAATAGTAGATGTGGCTGAGTGTTCCATTGTGCCTTACTGAATAGGGGGAGTGAAGCCCTGTCAGCCTAGAGTTGTTGGGTTTCTTTATCAAGAGGGATCCACATCTTCACTTCCTATGATGCTATGAAATCATGATATTTTAGAAGAAGAAGAGTTGGTTCTTATATGCCACTGTTCTCTATCCGAAGGAGTCTCAAAGACCATTTATGCACTAGAGGTTTCATGCCGGGCTGCAGGCTGGAGTTTTAGTTGTGGCAGGTTGCCCCACCTCTTCCTGTACCTACATGGGGGACCATTTGGCCTGGTGCACCTCATCTGCCCCTGATTTGTGCTCCTGCGTGGGAGCTAGGGCAGTGAAGTTCCCAGTGCATAAACAATCAAAGCGGCTTATAGTCACCTTCCCTTTCCTTTCCCCTCAACAGACACTCTGTGAGGTAGGTGAGGCTGAGAGAGCCCTGATACTACTGCTTGGTCAGAACAGCTCTAGCAGTACTGTGGCGAGCCCAACGTCACCTAGCTGGCTGCATGTGGAGCACGGAATCAAACCCGGCTCACCAGATTAGAAGTCCACACTCCTAACCACTACACCATGCTGGCTCTTTAGATGATGGCATTATATATGTGATGGGGAGTGGGTATAAGAAGGATACCGCCTCTCCTTTACAACTGTGCATATTTCCAACACTGTCAAAATATTTTAAACTATTTTCCCCCTTCCTCTTTTATATAAAAAAGGAAAAACATTTCCATATCAATGTTATTTATCGTCTATTGTATTTTCCTAGCAGTAGGGCAGACCCCAAGAATAATTTAAATGGGACAAATGCATAGTAGCAACAGTCCACCACTACACCTATACATATTTCTTTCTTGTGAGGTACCTCAACAGGAGTAGGGTTGCCAACCTTCAAGTAGGGCCTGGAGACCTCCCAGAATTACAACATATTCCCAGGTGCCAGAGATCAGTTTCCTGGAGAAAATGGCGGCTTTGAATGGCGGATTCTGTGGGACTGCACACTGCGGAAGTCTCTCTTCAGGCTCCTCCGCACCCCCAGGCTCCAGGAATTACCCAACCAGAGCTGGCAACCCTAAAAGGATGGCATGATGTACTGTATGAAAGGCAGCAGAAAAATCCAGTAGGAGCAATAAAGAAGGGCTTTTGTCTACATTCAGTCTAAGTTCCTCAAGTAAAGCTACTGTCTCACAACCTTGCCTGAGACCAAATCTTGAAATGTCCACAGCACATGAGTTCTCCATGAAGATCTCTGCTTGCAGCTCACTTTGCTCCCCGTTCTGGTAAAATGCTTGTTTTTCTTCTCTCCCCCGTGCTTGAACTCTGCCTGGTTGTGAGCTCCTCCTATTACCTCTTAAGTCAGGCTTTCTCAACTAGGATTTCATGAAACCCTGGGGTTCCTTGAAGGCCCTGGAAGGGTTTCCCGAATGGGTGGGAGTTAATTCACTTAAAAAATATTTTTAAATATATATTTTTAATGTATTAAACATTTATGGTCATGTTGACCTCCCCCTCCCAAAATGACCTGGAGGGGTGGGAAGGGGAAGGGTCCTGGGTGGATATACACCTTCTTCCCAACCATATTCTGCATGATTGCACCACTTCTGGGGTTTCTCAAAGCCTGAAGAAAGTTTCAGGAGTTTCTCAATGGTAAAAAAAAAAAAAAAGTCAGGAAAGGCTGTCTTAAGTCTTTGTGATCATAAACTGCATTTTAGCCCACCCTTTCTCCAAGGCGCTCAAGACAGTGTTCATGGTTATCTTCTCGCTTTTATTTTTATAACAACACTGTGAGGTAGCTTAGGCCTGGAGAGTGTGTGTGAGCATAGCTGAGTGGAAATTTTGAATGCTAATCAGTTACTTCTAATGAAAATGGGACCAGAATGTCAGTAAACTTGTTGCTAATGGAGTCAGAATAAAGTTACCTAATTCGATTATTTCCCCAAAGTAGTTAACATAGCATTTTCACTGTGTTTTATCCTCAGTGAGTTTAAAGCATGTCTGTCTCCAGAGATGGTTGAAATGGCAGATGGGCAAGCATGTGGGGGAAGTAAAATAAAAACCAGCCAACTAAAGCAAAGCTGACCCTGCAAGACACTTCAGCCATTGAAGTTTAGAGATGCTATAGTTTTTTTTTGGGCCCACTCACCTTTGCACTTGTGTCTGCTGGGCTTCTGTCTGTGTGCCCATGGAGCGAATAGAAGGAATTTATCCTAAGTGCCAAATCCTGTTTTGTGTAAAGGTTAAATAATAAAATGAAATCTCTCTATACACTCCAGCTCTTCTTAATTCCTTTTTATTACTTCCATTCAAAGAGCTGTCACTCATCAGCCCAGTAGGGAAGGGAAGGGGGGTGGGGGGTGGGGGGAGGCACTGTTATTTCCTCGCACCCTCAGTTCAGTTTATTTCCAAAATGAGAACCCAAACGAGTAAAAGCAAATCATTTAGTTGGAGAACAGGGTGGGTAAGGATGCAACACTGCCTCCGTGGGGCTGATTTGTAATGAAAGGGAAGTTGAAATGGGAAAGAAATGCTGCTTTAAAAATACAGATGTGGACTGTACTTAGCAAACATAACACACAGCGATAGCTCCCTCCCTTCAGGCTATCTAGGGTGAGTTGAATGCGTCCAAATGTGAATTTAGAAGCAAGCCAAATGTAAAGAAAGCAGATTACGTGTTCTGGTATATTCATTTGGAAGATGATTAAAAGCCTCCATGTTTTGTTTCGTGCAGCAGCCAAAGCAAATAGACTTCTCAATTAAAAATAAATTTTCAGTCGTACTTACTTTTTAAAATGCAGTCTGTTCAAACTAATTTTGGTCAGTCTGGATTGCTAGAGGCTATTTGAAAACTGATTGTAATTTTAAACCATTCCTCTGACATCACCACACTTCAATCAAGATCCCAAGCTGTTTGTTTAAAGGCAGCGGTGTCTGTGCACACGGGGCAGTTCCAGACTGGCCTAGTACTTGATCTTGACCAGTTTGGGGGGAAAATGCTAGAGTGGCTCATGCTGAGTGAGACTATCTTGTTCTGTTCCAGTGATTTAATATACCCGTTTCTTATGTTATCTCAGTTGTTTCATTGCATACAATATTTAAATTGATTATTATGCTTCAGTTTGCTTTTCCAAATGTTGATTATGTATAGCAGAAAATTCAGAAATATATCTATGTGTTTATTTATGTCAAATAGAGAGGTAAATTCTGTGAGGTTATACAGTATTTATAATGTGGAATGTAGAGCTGCCAACTTCTAGGTGGGACCTGGAATTCTGGAATTACAATTAATCCCCAGACCTTTATAGTCTGGAGTACAATGCAAGATAAGTACAGCTGCCCTGGAGAAATGACTGGTTTACAGGGGAGACTCTATGGCATTATATCCTGATTAGATCCCTCTGTACTCCAGCCACACCCTTCTCAGCAGCCACCTCCAAATTTACTAAACCAGAGTTGGCAAGCTTCCTTGCTAGCCTGCACTGCTCAAGAAAGCTCAGTACTGGTCTTTGTTGAGATAAAATCAGTGATTGACTTTTATAATAAACCCTGAAGTGACAGTAAAGAAAATTGCATGCTGGGAGAGGGTCTCTTCCAACTGAGACATCTGCCTCAGAAGAATTAAATGAGAATGGCAAGCCAAGAAAACAGTGAAAAGAAACAGATGGGCAGGTGGATTATATAGATATGAAAGGACACACGCACCAGTATAAGCAAGAGTAGAGAAGCAGGGGAGTCTTCGGCCAGCAGAAGAAGCAGAAAAGACAAGCAGGATCTGTACAAGTGTCTTGAAACAGACAAGGAAATTACAGGGGAAGTTGATAGAGAGAGAAGGGGTGCAGCAAGGAGAAGATCCTCTAAAACTACTAAGGTCCAGTAGAGGAGACATGGCTCCAAGGATCATATTTCAGAGCACCTCCTGGAAGATCTAGGGGTGCAGTAAACCTCTACTGGTGACACCGAGACAAGTCTAAAAGTAGAAAGTTAAAAATTAAGTTGCACTAGGATTACAAACCATGGTGGGCGAGCAGTGGCTGGAGATCTTCTGGAATTACAACTGATCTCCAGATTACAAAGATCCCCCTGAAGAAAAATTGCAAGATTTTATCAAAGACCACCTCTGATCAATTATGCATGACCTGGAATGCCTGTGATGGCAGCGACCGGGCTTTGGGGAAAATCCCCGATTATGCTCGACGTCGCCACCATCTGAGGCCTGGCCCAACCCAGGCCCTGGGAAGACCTGTGTTAAGAAATTGTGGATTTTTCCGTGGGCAGGGATCCACCTCGGGCGCAGCCAAGGGCTAGGTCGGGCTAGCCCTGTGCATAATCGGAGGAGCCGGGCTTTCGGGTCCAGCTCCTCCCCTGACCTAAGGCGTACCTGCAGGGACACCTCTTGATCCTGCCAGCTCCAAGGCTCTGACAGAGGTGTCCCCCCAGCCCCACCATGGTGGGAGAGCAGCATGCTGCTCCCCGCCATCATGAAACGGCAACAGCCCAGCTTAGCTGTCGCTGTGCATAATGGGTCTCTGAGTGTCTTTTGGAAATGCTACAAGAAGTTTGAGTTGGCTTTTGATGGCAACATTCAAGTTTTAGTGAGTTCACAAGATTCTGGGGATTGCTGTATCTTAAGGCAGCAGTGCCATTCTATCTGATAAAGTAGCATGTATATTTCAACCAAAAGCTGGAAGGAGGACGGAGACTGGCCACTGAGACTTCGGGGAGGGTGGTATATAAACAAACAAACAAACAAACAAATGTCATCCTGTTCCATCCACTTTCTGTTTGTAGCCCAGTCACATCTCCAGCAACTTTGAGGCATGAACTGGTTGCTGGAGAATTGTTGAGACCGCAGTGAATTTTCTCTCTTTGGAGCCAAGGGTGACTTTATTGCATGGGTCTGAAGCTACTGGCTAGAATTTCTGTTACATCTGAAAGAACAGGAGAAAGAAAAAAACATTGCTCCCTGCAGAAACTTGTTTCTCCTTTGCTGTCCCTCTTCCTTTCCCTTTGTCCTCCAGCAAATGGTCCCACGTCTACAGGCCTTCTTGCAAAGTCCTGCAGCTTTTATTTCTCTGGGAGGTAAGATATTGGCCCAAATCATTGTAAGATATTGGCCCAAACCATAGATACTGGCCCAAATCCATAAGTACATACTTAGGGGCTTTTTGCACGCCTTCAAAATAGCACAATGGTTGCCAATTGAAAACGCTACTGATTTGCTGTTTTGCACAACGTCGTCGACAATCTGCCACACACCTGAAACCAATCTGCAAAAAGCGCTTCCTTGTAGCGCTTTCAGGGAAATCCCCAAAAGTGGATTCACCCTCCGGAAAGCGATACACTCCTGCAACCAATCTGCAACACTAGCGAAAAAGACCTGTGCGTTAACATTGTTGCGGTTTCTACAAAGTCCCTCCCCCTGGCTCTCTTCTCTGATCTTCCGGCGAAGCGATCGCCGTTTTTTTTTTCTCCGAGCGAGCGGGGATAAACGCACCAGCGAGCCTCTTTCAGTTTAGAGGCTTCCCCGGCTTCAGTCCCTCCCCTTCAGTCACTAAGCACACTTCAATCACTAAGCACACTACTAAGCAGTCACTTTATTTTTTACACATTAATTCAGCCGAAAATCGGGCCCGTGAGAGGGGGGGGGATTTTTTTTTTCACTCGGAGGGAGCGTGGCAACGATCAAACGACAGCTCAAACACACCAGGCAGCTGGATGGGTCTCTCCATTGCAACGAATTAACACAGATTCGTTGCAATGGGTCTGTTTTTTTTATAAAAAAACCTTTCTTAAAGGGAAAGGGGCTGTTTGGGAGCATGCTAACGGCTGCCCATTGGCTGCTTGACGGCCAGGGGCGGGACGAGCTCGGCAATAGCGCTTCCTTTCTAGCGATTTCTGCCGAGACCGGAAGCCTGTGGGAAACGCTACAAAACGCAACTGGATTCCACTACAAAGGCAGGTATGCATAACGACGAATTCCACTATTTTAAATGGCGATTTTTCATTCAGTGACCAATTTACTACAAAGATCCCGGTGCGTAAAGCCCCTTAATATGCTTTAAATATTGAATCTAACATCTTACAGTTTCTATGTTGTCAGACCTTTTAAAGTTTTTTATAGTATTATTACTGTTTTCTCTCTTTTTAAATTGTCTTAGTTTTTAATTACAAGTATTTGAATTTCGGTCTGAATGACTGTAAATAAATATTGATTGATTGTACTTAACTTGCATTGTACTTAACATGTGAGACAGCTTGATGTAGTGGTTAAGAGGGGCAGCCTCTAGTCTGAGGAGCTGGGTTTGATTCCCCACTCTCCCACATGCAGGCAGCTGGGTGACCTTGGGCTAGTCACAGTCCTGTCAGAGCTGTTCTCACAGAGCTGTCTCTCTCAGAGCTCTCTCAGCTTCAGCTACCTCACAGAGTTTCTGTTGTGGGAAGAGGAAGGGAAAGTGATTGTAAACTGCTTTGAAACTCCTTCAGGTAGTGAAAAGTGAAGTGTAAAAACCAACTCTTCTTAATTAGGTGGCTGATTTTTATTTTATTGTTTGCCTCTGTAATATTCTCCCCCTATATGTCAGGGTAATTTTCCTAATAAACAAGCTCAATATGTTAAAGGTATACAAAATCCCAATAAATATATTTTCAAACAAAAAGCCAATTATGTTCACACTAAGTAGAATGGCTTACCTCAAACTTTACACCTTTGTAATTATCAGGCAGGCTTGGGTTGGCAGAGTTACCTTTTATATATAGTGTCTTTTTGCTTCTTTGTAATGGACAGTGCCATTGTGTTTTTCTGGCTTTAAGAGAGGAAGGCAGAACCCACTGCTACCTGACACTTTAATGCCCATGGTGACAGGATAACATGTAAACAGCAGCTCTGAAGACAAACAGAAACTCGTCTGTAACTATGGAGGGCAAATGTTGCAATATTAAAGGACTGGACAAAAAGCATACATACCCATGTGTACAGATTCTGGGGCATTCTCAGTTGTTTTAATTCTGTGTTATGGGGTACTTCAGTATATCAAGTACTCCAAAATAAGTGTCACAACAGACCTTCACCACATTCTTAGGGCAACAGCAGCTGCTCAAGAGAAACCCCACAACAAGGGGCTTAATCCTTCCCACAGTATGATTTTCACAGTTCAAAACTAGAGGAGCAGTCAGCTAGCACTGGAAAGGGAAAAATAGACAAACCTGTCTTTTCTCTGCTTCCTGTGATGATAAAAGCATATTGTGGCTGGATAGGTAGGGTTTTGATCTCTGAAACTGTGTAAGAGAAGACGCATTAGCCCACTCACATCCCATACCATGACCCTCATCCAATTCTGAATCATGTGCAGTTGCTATTGCCCTTCATCGTTGATCTTCTGTGCAGTCCCACATGGGGACACTGCATGAACAGGCCTGCCAAATGATAGATCTTTATAGCTAAAAGCCTCTAAGGGAGCTGTGTGCTGGAACCAGTAGCTTGTTCTTGCCTAGCGAAACGGGCTCCTGCTCAACTGTGCCCCCCCCCCCCCGTTGTCAGTTCTTCTTTTGCTGCCGAAGGAGAAAGTCATAATTTAGAATCTCTAGCAGGTAGTTGGGAAAAATAATTTTGTTTGGATTGTTAGAATTGACATTTGCTTCTGAGTATTTTCCATGGCTCAAAAGGCCCTCTTCAAGAATTACTCCTGGTGTGGAGCAAAGATGGCCCAAACTGATGAACACAATCTCTGTCTGTTCTGTTGTGTGAAGGGCATAGTGTATCTACATGTAAGACCTGCCAACACTTCACCTTGAAAGCTAGAAGGGAAAGAATGTCAAAACTCAAGGTGCCAGTGTGGGAAAAAGGCCCTTACAGCATCAGAGCCTTGGTGCAGCCACTGAGGACTGTTGTGTCATACAACAATCTAGCAACATGAAATGAGTGTGTGCCCTAGAATGTGTTCTAGAATCCCTTGCAAACAAACAAGGGTTTTGTTGCTGATTGGTCAGCATGAGAAACATTCCCTGAAGGAAGTTTTAACACTAGCTTGGAAGCTTGGATTTCTGAGTAGATATGGTGAACGAAACAGTCTTGCTTCTATCCATAACAGCCCGCACGTTGTCTCTCTTCAAAAACATAATTCCTTACACTGCTTGATTGGTTTCCTCTCCAGCCTGATTGCTGTCCAGAAGGATGATTTGTGCACATGGATCTTCATTGGACATTCCTGGGTTAGTTTCAGTCAGGGCCATTCCGCATTACTTTAATGTAGCAGAAGGCTTGCAAATTGTAAAGGTTACTAATTTGCAGTTCCGCAAAACGTCGCACACAATCTGCCACACTTCTGAAACAATCTGCAAAAAGCGATTTGTTGTAGCGCTTAAAGGGAAATCGGGAAAAGTGGATTCACCCTCTGAAAAGCGTTATACTCTTGCAAACAATCTGCAACAGTAGCGAAAAAGACCTGTGTATTCCCATTGTTGCTGTTCCAACAAAGTCCCGCCCCCTGGCTCTCTCCTCCGAACTTCCTGCGAAGCGATTGCCATCCTTTTTTTTCTCGGAGCAGAAAGCAATGAACCAGCGAGCCTTCATTCAACCAGCAAGGCTTCTCCAGCTACAGTCCCTCCACAGAAGTGCTTTAAAGCTCCCCTAAGTCCACAAGCACAACACAGCCCCGTTTGCAAGTTCCCTTTATTTTCAGCCAAAAATCACGCCTGTTAGGGGGGGGTTATTTTCACTTAGGGGGAGCGTGGTAACGATCAATCACCAGCTCACATGCCAGCTGCCAGCTAGATGGGTCTCTACGTTAGAAAGAATCAAGGCATATTCGTTGCAACGTGTTTTTTTTTAAACCTGTTCTTAAAGGGAAAGGGGCCTGTACGTTTGATTGACGGCCAAGGGCGGGGCAAAGCACAGAAAAAATCGCTTCCTGTCTAGCGATTTTTGCAAGACCAGAAACCTGTGGGAAATGAATGAAACGCTACTGAATTCCACTAAAAAAGCAGGTATGCGTAACACCGAGATTGCACTTTTAAAAATAGCGTTTCCGCTTTGCGGGACCAATTGGCAACGTTGGTCCTTGTGCGGAAAGGCCCTCAGTTTTGCTTCATGGACTTTCTTGACTGTTCAACATGCCCACCACAGAAACCTATCCTTTGAGGTACATTGGTGGGGGAGGGAAAATCAGAAAAATGCATTAATGATTGAATCATACATGCCAAAATTTTACTGCTGAGGTTCTGGCTAGGTCACATTCTGCAGTGCTTTAAACTAACAAGAACACCCCAAGAGCAATGATTTATGAAACATTTATTTAGTGGTATTTGCATTTTTGAGCAGCTGAGCCTGATAAAGTCCTTCCCATAGTGCCCCTGCCTGCCTTCTGTTTCCCAACAAAACACCACGGGGGCATTGTGCTGAATGAACAAATCCTTCCTCTATTTTTTAATTTTGACAGGATTCAACTTGTATTTTAATGAATTCAGGTTGAGTTGTAAATTAAATTTTAATTAGAGCAAGTCCCTTTTACTAGCAATTAAGAGAGCTTCCTTGGTGGAAGATAGAGAGCAGCAGTTGAGCTGGAGTTGTGGGGGAAGGATGTCAAGGAAAGAGATTGAAATGTTTTCCTACCTTAGCTTTGCAAGCCTTTGTTTGGCACGCTCCTGTTTGATCGTGGGGATTTGGAAAGTGGGAATAAAATTTATCCTTGAGTCCCAATGTCAGAATCTAAATGCCTTTAAGAGCCATATTTTTCTTTCTCCCCTGCCCCCTTTTTTCTGGAACCATTCACTGACAAGCAACTTAATGTTATTTGTTCGTTTTTATTTACAACATTTATTTACAAACAAAACAAAATTTATATCTCAACCTCCTGCCCTTACAAGAGCTGACAAGGCAGCCAACAATTAAACAACAACATGATAATAATAAAATCCATTATAAATAGGTATAGGAATGATCTGACGCACGAACCTTAAAACGTGACAAAGATTATCTGGGTCATGGTTCATGAGCTGAGGTCCTTGTGATCTTGCCCACATTGGTCTCCCACACCCCTCTATGTGGTTTTCCAGTGGTGTTTGGTGGTTTGTGGTGAGGCCTGCCATTACCTTCTGCACCAGATACTCTGTTGCTGATAAACTGATTGTCAAAACATTGGGGGTGGGGGATGGAGTTTTACAACCCTGGAAATTGTGGCCCTCTAAAGCTAAACAATGGCCACAGGATTGGAAAATCAGTTTACATTCCAATCCCAAAGAAGGGCAATGCCAAAGAATGTTCAAACTACCGCACCATTGCACTCATTTCTCATGCTAGCAAAGTCACGCTGGATCATGGAGAAAGCTAGGGAGTTCCAGAAGAACATCTACTTCTGCTTCATTGACTATGCTAAAGCCTTTGATTGTGTGGAGCACAACAAATTGTGGCAAGTTCTTAAAGAGATGGGAATACCAGAGCATCTTATTTGTCTCTTGAGAAACTTATATGCAGGTCAAGAAGCAACAGTGAGAACTGAACATGGAATCACTGATTGGTTCAAAATTGAGAAAGGAGTTCGGCAAGGCTGTATACTGTCGCCTTGCCTGTTTAACATGTATGCGGAGCACATCATGAGAAAGGCGGGATTAGAAGAGTCACTAAGTGGGATCAAGATCACAGGGAGAAATATCAACAACCTCAGATATGCAGATGATACCACTCTAATGGCAGAAAGTGAAGAGGAACTAAAGAGCCTGTTAATGCGGGTGAAGGAGGTGAATGCAAAAGTTGGCTTGAAACTCAACATCAAGAAAATGAAGATCATGGCATCCGGCCCTCTCAATTCCTGGCAAATAGATGGGGAAGAAATGGAGATAGTGACAGATTTTATTTTTCTGGGCTCCAAGATCACTGCAGATGGGGACTGCAGCAAAGAAATTAAAAGACGCTTGCTCCTGGGGAGGAAAGCTATGGCAAATCTAGACAGCATCCTGGGGTCGCGATGGGTCGGACACGACTAACAAACAAACAAACAAACAAAGCTAAATAGGTGTACTTGTTGCCAATAAGAAAAGGGTATAAAAACAAACTCTTCCTCTCCAGCTGAGGAAATCCTGCTCCCATTGTGACTTGCTCTGTCTGTCTGGGATTACTGAGGTGGACTCAGGCCTCTGAGCCACCTGTCTCTCCGCTCACGGTGGGCAAAGGGACTTAGCTGCCTGTCAGAGTCTTCCTGTCTGGTAGTGTCTGATGGTGAGCAGGAGAATCCCAGGAATAGATCAAGAGAAGGAAGCTGTCAGGACGCCCTGCTATGGCCAGAGTCTGGGAGGATGGCAGGAGGGGTTTGGTGCCTGGTCTGTGTGTGTGGGGGGGGGGACTTCTTCCACCCACAGCAAGCACCCTTAGCACCAGGCCCAGCACAACTCAGGGGTTTTACCAGGCTGGCTACACTTCCAGGCCTAGCGGGGCTCCTAAGCTGTGAGGGCACTGCTGGGCTCAACACAGTTTGCAACTTCTGGCAGCATGTCTTGTGAGGCCCCTGCCACCAGGCCCAGCAAGGCCCAGTCTGTGCAACCACTGCAGAGCCAAGGGATTCTGGGTTGATCTGCCACTGCTGCCTGCAGAACCAGCAAAGCTCCCGGGCTGCTGCCACTGAACCTAGTGCAGCTCCCCTGTCCCACTGACAAATGCTAGAAGAGGTTTTTTTTGGGGGGGGGGAATTACCCCCTCATTTGTTATTTGTTTTTTTTTTTTAAGATTTCCGATTTTTCAGCAAACCTGGAGTGTCCCCCAAGTATGCAAAAAAATCTCTTTAGCATCCGTGTGGCCAAATCCATGGATTTAATGGTTATATAATGGTTAATAAAACAAGAGGTTTAAGGCAAAACTTCCATAGTGTTGCATGTTTATTTATTGCATTTGATGATACTTTTAGATTTAGGAAAGCATCTGTCTAGAACAGGGGTAGTCAAACTGCGTTCGCTGGCAGGAGCTCCTGGGAATTGTAGTCCATGGACATCTGGAGGGCCGCAGTTTGACTACCCCTGGTCTAGAAGAAAGGCTTTTTTTGTCTGGTCACTGAATTGGTTAGATTATAGATTACCTGAAGCACTGGAAACAAGTTAGTTCCCATGAAGACAACTGACTAATGATAGTGGTGAAAGCCAGGTAAAGTGTAGGCAGGAGCTATTCAGTCTCATAACGAGGAGTATGACAATTTGGTTACCTCTGTCAACACCGTTCAGGCTTTTGCTGCTGATGGAATGTTATAGTTTACTAACACATCTCTTCACTGACCTACAAACAAAACAGGCCTCTCCCATAGAGAAAGTGTTCAGGTGAGCTTAGTGCCTTTGCAAGAGTGTAGGAAGAGACCTACTTTTTGGAGGCAAATAGACAATACATCGTCTATACTGGCTCAAGTTCATTAATGGAGAGAAGAACATTTTTATCTTGGAAAAGTTTTCAGAAAGGAAAGAACATTCATAGGTCACAAGGGGCATCACATCAAAATCACAAGATGTCATAGTCCCATTGTATACGGCACTGGTCAGACCACACCTGGAGTCCAGTGTGCAGTTCTGGAGGCCTCACTTCAAGAAGGACGTAGATAAAATTGAAAGGGTACAGAGGAGAGCAACGAGGATGATCTGGGGCCAAGGGACCAAGCCCTATGAAGATAGGTTGAGGGACTTGGGAATGTTCAGCCTGGAGAAAAGGAGGTTGAGAGGGGACATGATAGCCCTCTTTAAGTATGTGAAAGGTTGTCACTTGGAGGAGGGCAGGATGCTGTTTCCGTTTACTGCAGAGGAGAGGACACGCAGTAATGGGTTTAACCTACAATTACAATGATATAGGCTAGATATCAGGAAAACAATTTTCACACTCAGAGTAGTTCAGCAGTGGAATAGGCTGTCTAAGGTGGTGGTTAGCTCCCCCTCACTGGCAGTCTTCAAGCAAAGGTTGGATACACACTTTTCTTGGATGCTTTAGGATGCTTTGGGCTGATCCTGCGTTGAGCAGGGGGTTGGACTAGATGGCGTGTATGGCCCCCTTCCAACTCTATGATTCTATGAATTGTTCAGTAAAAATGGGGGCCCACAAGACTCATAAAGGGATCTCATCTCCCCCTACACACACTCTCACAGAGTGACTCATTGGGACTCCTGTCCCACCACCAAACTCAGTGGCTTGCTTGGAGCAGCTCTAGACAAGGCAGTGATCTCCCTCTCCTGTGGGAGAGAGGGACTGAGCCACAGAGAGGGCGGGGCAATGTTAGTCTCTGCTGGCTTGCCCAAAGCTGCTCTGACATTGAAAATCTGGCTTTGAACCAGATGGAAAAAGATCCTGGCAAAACCTGGAACTAGACTGCTAGCACATACTCAAATGTCTTGGTCACATTTGTTCATGCTGATTACCCAAACCAAAACAATGCTTTCTTCTTGTAGGAGATCTTAAGAAGAGAGGCAGAGAGAGACAAACTCCAGAAGCATATAGAAAGGCAATAGAATTGTTAACAGAGGGTTGGGAGAGGAACTAAACTGAAGGGATGCCTGAAATGTACGAGTCAAGTGGACTTCAGATGTTGAGGGTCCATCATGCCTTCCTAAGCAGAAGACCAGGGGGCTTTACGCACCGGGATCTTTGTTGCAAATTGGTCACTGAATGAAAAATCGCCATTTAAAATGGTGGAATTCGTCGTTATGCATACCTGCCTTTGTAGTGGAATCCAGTTGCGTTTTGTAGCGTTTCCCACAGCTTCCGGTCTCGGCAGAAAAGGAAGCGCTATTGCCAAGCTCGTCCCGCCCCTGGCCGTCAAGCAGCCAATGGGCAGCCGTTAGCATGCTCCCAAACAGCCCCTTTCCCTTTAAGAAAGGTTTTTAAAAAACAAAACAAAAACAGACCCATTGTAACGAATCTGTGTAGATTCGTTGCAACGGAGAGACCCATCCAGCTGCCTAATGTGAGCTGTCGTTTGATCGTATGATCGTTGCCACGCTGCCTCGAGTGTTAAAAAAAAAATCCCCCTCCTCTCACGGGCCCGATTTTCGGCTGAATTAATGTGTAAAAAATAAAGGGACTTTATTTCAGCAAACGGGCTTTTATGTGGTTTGTGCTTAGTGACTAAAGGTGAAGGACTGAAGCCAGGGAAGCCTCTAAACAGAAAGAGGCTCGCTGGTGCGTTTATCCCCGCTCGCTCGGAGAAAAAAAAATGGCGATTGCTTCGCCGGAAGTTTGGAGGACAGGCTCAGGAGGAGGGACTTTGTAGAAACCGCAACAATGTTAACGCACAGGTCTTTTTCGCTAGTGTTGCAGATTGGTTGCAGGAGTGTATCGCTTTCCGGAGGGTGAATCCACTTTTTGGGATTCCCCTGAAAGCGCTACAAGGAAGCGCTTTTTGCAGATTGGTTTCAGGTGTGTGGCAGATTGTCTACGACGTCGTGCGTTATGGCAAATCAATAGCGTTTCCAATTGGCAACCATTGTGCGATTTTGAAGCCGTGCAAAAAGCCCCCAGTTATTAGAGGATGGGTTAAGAAAACTCCCCACAATCCAGTTGTACTTGTATTTACTCATAAGTAAATCTAATACATTACATAGTTAGTTACAAGTAAATATGCTTAATATTGCAGCCTTGCTTGCCTTTGAGCTCTAGAGGAAACAAGGCAGCACTCTCTGAGGAAATGAGAGTTTCAGGTTTATGTAGCTTCCAGCTAATTCTTCATATCTTATTCCAGCTGCTTGCTGTGTTTGGCTTTTGGGCCTCTGTAATAACCGAGGGTTTATCTAGCTGCTTTTCAAAGTGACTCCCCTAGGGCAGCAAAAGAGCTGATAGAGTTGGAGTGGATAAGAAAAAGACTGCACATTTAGTCCTCCAGTTCTGTACCTCAGGATCAGTGATGAACTTAGTGATTTTGAACAGGTTGTTCTTTCTGAGGAGAACAGATGTGTGAAATCACCTGTCTCCCTCAGTCTACCTGTACTTATTCACCTTTCAAACACTTTCAATGAATTGTTCAGGAAAAATGGGGGCCCACAAGACTCATAAAGGGATCTCATCTCCCCCTACACACACTCCTACAGAGTGACTCCTTGGGACTCCTGTCCCACCACCAAACTCAGTGGCTTGCCTGGAGCTCCCAAGGTTGGTTCGCGGCAGTTTACAATTTCAATATACAATCCCATACACTACCAATAAAACCCTCGTTAAAATCCCTTTAAAATAACATTCTAAAACGCAACAATTTATGGTGATATACAATTTAAAGGAACAGCCACAGGATCCTTTTCACATGTACTACTGCCAAGGCAATTCTCACACATCCTATAGTGACACTTGATTTTTCCTAGCTAAATGCAGAACTTTACATTTTTCACTACTGAAATTAATTTTAGCCTAGTTTTCCAGCCAAGATTATCCTGTATCCTGATTTTGTCTTCTGCTGTGTTTGCTACCCCTCCCAGTTTAGTATCATCTGCAAATTTAATAAACACCCCCTCTATTCCTTCATCTAAATCACTCATGAATATGTTGAACAACACAGGCCCCAGGACAGATCCCTGAGGCACTCCTCTCCCAGAAGATGACAAACCATTTACAAGCACCCTTTGGGTGCAATCTGTCAATGAGTTCTCAATCCACCTAACAGTAATAGGATCCCTACCACATTTTACCAACTTATCAATAAGAATATCATGCAGAACCTTATCAAAACCCTCACTGAAATCAAGGCTAACAATGTCCACAGCATTCCCCTGATTTAGCTAGGTAGTAACTTTCTCAAAAAAAGAGATAAGGTTAGTCTGACATGACTTGATCTCGAGAAAGCCATGCTGACTCTTAGTAATTACAGCCATCTGCTCTAGCTGCTCAAGGACTGACTGCTTGATGATTTGTTCTGTAATAATGCCATGTAGCATGGAGAGTTTCATTACACATTACAGGGAAGAGAGGGAGAACTCGATTTTTCAGTGATCACCCTGCATTGTTCTGTGACATTTAGTTCCATGCTTGCACAAGGATAGATTCAAATGGGTAGCTTTATTGGTCTGAAGAAGCACAATAAAATCAAAGTCCAGTATCATAAATCTTTGTTGGTCTTAAAGGTGCTACTGGACTCTGATTTTATTATGCTTACACAACGGCTTCGGAAAGATGGCGCTGTAGCAGACCATATCTTATGGTCTCTCAGACCTAACTGAGGGGCAGGGGCAGCAACTCCTGTCAGACTTGAGCGAGGTGCGCAAACCTTGCTCGTGGTCGCCCCGGGAGCCGGGAACGGCACCCAGAGGGTCCTACAGATCCGTGGAGAATAATTTCTCCGGATCTCCGCAGTTTGTGTCAGGGGCCCAGGCAGCAGCCAAAACTGAAAGTAAATCTCTAAGCTTGAGACGACCAGCTGTATGAAATCCTGCATCTCTCCTGCCGACTCTCTCCACTTCTCGACTAGCTTTTTCAGCTCGAGCGACTGACAAAAGGAACGGAACGGAATCATCAGCATAAAGACTCCCTGGCCCCCCCCTCACCTTTTGTAACACTTTTTGGCTTTTGTTCTGAGACAAAGTTCCTGTTTATTTGTGGTTATTATTTCTACAACGGCTCTTCTTTTTAAAAAAAATTTCAACACCCCTCTACAAGTTATTTTTGGAGCTATAGCTGATTCTGGAAGGACATATCTTTCTATCCCCCCTTATCCCCCCCCTCTTTCCTCCTATGCTTTTTTGTTGTTTTGTTCTTTTATCTGCAGGATCTAAAGAGAGAGCCAGCCCCACCAACCAGGTTGGAAGAAATCAACGATCTAGGCCCATTATATTGACATAAAAATTAGTATTGCACAGATAATAGATTAACAGAGAGTGGGAATGTTCAGGTTGTCATTCTGTTAGAGTATTGGTTCAATGATTATTGTAAGGTGATAAAGCAAGCACCTAAAGTTGAAGAAGTAATAGCAACATATATTAATCTATAACTCTGTATTTAAAACTCTAATTACTGTACTGGCATTGTGAAAGCGGTCATAAAGTCAAACTATAGTGTTGGTTTTGAGCAAAACAAAACAAAAAAATTTTTTTTTGATGACAGACAGATTAAGACCTCGCCCAAAGCAAATCAGATCCCCTAAATCAGAAGTCACTATAACCAATTTTTGGAAGAGGAAAAAGGAGATGGCTGAAGCAAGAAAGGAGGCAGAAGCAGAAAAAAAAAAGAAACAGATTGGGGGAACAGAAGCAGAAGAGAAGGAAAGTGATATTGAAAACCTAACCAATGCACAGATGTACCGCCTATTATGTAAGGCTAATTCAGAAATACTAGAAGCAGTTAAAAAGGTTGATAAGGAGGTGCAAGACATTAAGAAAGAACTTTCAGACAGAATTGATGGTCTGGAGAAAGTAGTAGGCAAAAACATAAACCAGCTGGCAACACACCAAACGAGAATCCAACGTGTGGAAGATAACCAGCAGGAGCGGGAAAAAGTAGCAGATGACAAGTTTGAAGTCCTGGAAGTAGAATCTAAAGCCAGGAACGTGAAATTTAAAGGCGTATCGGAAGAATTTGGGAAAACAGACCTGAGGAAAGAAATTACCGAAAGCCTTGAAGAGTACCTGGAGGAGGAAGAAATCCGGATTGACAAAGTATATAGAGTATACTCAAAGGCTGCCGTACGCAAGAAACAACCAAGAGATATTCTTGTAAGTTTTGATAGCAAAGTAGTAAGAAATAACTTGTTCCAAAAGCATCGGGAGACGCCATTGAAATTGGCAGGCCAAGAAATACAAATCTTTCAAGATCTGCCAGCAGACACACTACGGAAAAGAGCACAATTTCATTTTTTGAGACAGATCCTAATTGCCAAAGAGATAAGATACTTTTGGAGAATCCCATTTGCCCTGGAAGTGATATTACCATCGGGAAGAAAAACTATCCGAACGCTCCAACAGGCTCAAGAGCTTGCTGACAACTTATCTCAAGGCACTTCAGGGGCAGGATCACCTAGGACCTCCCCAACAAGAGCGGAAACTACGCGTCGATTAGTTCAACTCTGTGACGTTAGATCATCCTACCTAACACAAGCAACGGGAACACAAGCCACCCCTTCTCAAGCAGAACAAGGAGCAACCGCCCCAACACGGAAAAATGGAGAAGCTAAAGGTGCTATCCGTAAACGCTAATGGCTTAAATTCACCGGCCAAACGCACCAAATTTTTCAATCAACTGAAAAAATTGAGAGCAGATATCTACTGTATACAGGAAACACATGTGAGAAAAAAAAATCTAAATATATTGTCAACAAGAAAACTAGGAAGAGAATTTGCAGCCTCTGCCACAGTGAAAAAAAGAGGGGTGATTACTTACATTGCGAACCCCAACATTAAGGTTGAGCAGAAAATCCAAGATAATGACGGCCGATTTTTGACACTTGAAATACAACTACCAGATGGTCAGAAATATACATTGACAAACATATATGCTCCCAACAATGCGAAGGACAAATTTTTTGAAGAATTCTTTCAGAAGCACACAGAAACTATTACTGAACAGTGGATCATAATCGGAGACTTTAATGCAGTAATGAACCCATCGCTGGACAATTCACATAACCGACAGGGAGCACATTTTCCGAAATCGGCCAAACGCAATATCCATCTCAATTCATTAATAGATCTCTGGAGAGAACTCCACCCCAAAAGCAAACAGTATACCTTCTATTCTTCTCGACACTCCTCATACTCCAGAATAGACCAATGCTGGTGCTCAAAATCGTTATTACCAAAAGTGACAAATATGGAAATTCTCCCCAACACCTTTGCAGACCACAACCCAATATGGGCAGAATTTTCCTTCTGCAGAGCTGGTATGCGAAGATGGAGAATGAATGAATACATCCTAGAAGACAAAGAGAATTTGAATCTGTGCGAAGCTGACTTAAAAGAATTCTTCAAACTTAACTGCACAAAAGAGATTCCATTATCTACGGTCTGGGATACGAGTAAAGCGTATATAAGAGGAAGATTGATAAGCCTGAACACCGCCAAAAGGAAAAAGAAAGAAAAAGAGCTGAACGAAATTGTCTGGTCAATCAGACAATTAGAAATCCAGCACCAAGCCCATCTATCTAAGAAGACAGCCAAACAAATAACGCTCTTAAGACTAAAAAGAGATGCATTGGAAACCGAAGATATGAGGAAAAAACTGGATTGGATAAAACAAAAGAATTTTGAACATGCTGACAAACCTGGAAGATGGCTGGCATATAAACTAAAAAGAAATCATAACAAAAGTGTTATATCCAGCCTTAAATATGGAGACAACCACTTTCGTACAGATCAGGAAATACAACAATGTCTCTCAAACTTTTTCCAAAATCTATACCAAACAGACGAAGAAACTATACCTGACAGCATGGAATATCTTGGAGGTACCCCATCTTTAACCTTCACAGATGAGCAACGAAAGATATTAAATCAGAGATTCTCAGCTCAGGAACTGGCCGAAGCGGTAACAGCTATGAAATTAAATAAGGCCCCAGGCCCAGATGGCCTCTCCGCAACTTATTATAAGAAATTAAATCATATATTACTACCAGTCCTGACACAGATGGTGAATGAGGTAGTGGACAACTCTGGAAAATCACTCCCCAAATCGTGGCAGCAAGCGTCGATAACACTCATACATAAAGAAGGTATGGACTCACTATCGCCAAATGCTTATAGACCAATATCACTACTTAATGTGGACTACAAAATTTTTGCAAAGGCTTTAGCAGAAAGACTGAAGAAATGCCTTAATGAAATCATCCATCCAGATCAAACAGGATTCATGCCCAAAAGGTACATGAAAAACAACGTCAGATTTGTCCTTAATGCAATGGAGGTGGTCCGCACTAAAGGAATTCAAGCGGCTTTTGTGTTTTTGGACGCTGAAAAAGCTTTTGACAAGGTGCAATGGAAGTTCCTACTGGCCACGCTTACCCAACTAAAATGTGGGGACAATTTTTGGAACCTAATCAAGCATGTATACTCAAAGCAAGAGGCAAGAATCTTGGTTAATGGAATGTTAACTAAAGACCCTATTCAAATTGGGAAGGGAACTAGACAAGGATGTCCGCTATCCCCCCTATTATTTAACCTGGTATTGGAGTCACTAGCTCGTAAAATTCGAGCAAACGCAAAGCTCTCGGGACTTATGATTGCGGGAGAAGAATTTAAACTTAAAAGCTATGCTGATGATGTTGTTTGTGTATTAACTAATCCAAGCACCACTTTAGAATTGTTGTTTGAAGAGATAAACACTTTTGGGAAACACTCTGGATACAAGATAAATCTCTCTAAAACCAAGATTATGCTATTTGGCATATCAGACTTGAACATAGAGATAGTCAAAAGGGCACTAAGGTGTGAGATCAACCCTAAAAAGGTCAAATATCTAGGAGTCCAAATTGGAAATCGCTCTGATACCTTGTTTGCTAACAACTACGGGGAGCTCTGGTCACAAATCCAACAGGACATTAAGAAGTGGAACAGCTTGAACCTTTCGTGGTCAGCAAGAATGGCCACAGTAAAAATGTCAATATTACCAAAATTTAACTTCCTTTTTCAAACTCTGCCAATAGATATTAATGACTCTGTGGTAAATAAATGGCAGTCTGAAATAAATAAGTTCATTTGGAACTATAAGAGGCCAAGAATTGCCTTTAGAATTCTACAAGATGACAAGAAGAGAGGGGGACAGGGCGTCCCAAATCTAAAATTATACCTACATGCGGCAACACTGACAGCAGTGGCAGACTGGATAATTGATCCAACGACAAGAGATTTGGTGTTGGAAAAGGCAGATAGTAAGCAAAGCTTCCATGAAATGCTCTGGCCCTCTTTGAAAACAAAAGGAAAGGAAAAACCTAAGGTCAGCTTTTGGACAAGATCCCTACTAAAGATCTGGAATAAATACAAAACAAGACTTTGCTCCTCATCATATTTACTGAAATCGCCAATAGAGGCGTATTTCTCCAGACAACAGCAAAGAAGAATAACATGCCCAATGTACAAGGACTTGTTAACGAGAACAGGTGAGCTCAAGAGTCTGCAAGAATTAAACAAAGAAGGATATGAGCTACAATGGATGGAGTATAACCAACTGAAAGCCAGACTAAAAACAGACTTTGAGACTCGAGTGGACAAAAATTCACCTCTTAGTGATTTTGAAAACATGTTATTGTTCAAAAAACCACACCTACAGGGCCAGATCTATAAACTTCTTTTGAAATACGAGACTGAGTCAGAACAAGTAAAGAATTGTATGATTAAATGGATGCAAAACCTGGGCTCCATAATTGGTATGGAGGAATGGGAGCGAGTTTGGATCAAAATTCCTAAACAAACCAACAGCCAAATTTTAAGGGAAAATTGGTATAAGATGTTTTATAGATGGTATATTACTCCAAAGGTCATTGCAAAAATCTCAGATAGGTTTGATAATAAATGTTGGAAATGTCATAAAGCAGTAGGTTCTTTCTATCACATGTGGTGGAATTGTGAAAAAGCAAAAAAGTACTGGGTTAAAATACATATGGTGTTACAGGAAATATTTAAAATGCGATACCCAATGAAGCCTGAATCTATGCTGCTAAGCTTCCACCCAAGTGCTTTACCTACTTCTTCTAGAATCTTCTTCTTCCATGCAACTACGGCGGCACGGTTGGTGTGGGCGAAGCACTGGAAGGCGACTGAGACTCCAACTATTTCTACATGGCTTGATAAATTAGCGGACTTAGCAAAAATGGCAAGACTCACCAACATGGTTAAGAAGAGATCTCCGGAAGAATATGATGAACAGTGGAGTGATTATTTGGACTTTCTTAAGAAAGACAGCAGTAACTGTTAGAGTAAGACCAATATGTAATGGGAACTGACTATATATCTCTTGAGATAATATCAGACTACATCAAGTATGATATACGTGTATTGATGACACTTATCAGCTGGTCGCTTTTTTTGTCTTTTGCTTTTCTGTTTTTGTTATTTGCTTTTCTGTAAAAGCTTTTTATAAGAACAAATAACAATAAAAACTGACTTATAAATAAATGCTTACACAACGGCACTACTGGTTGGATGAGCACCTCAAACTTGCAATAGCCATTTTCAGGAAGGGTTTAATGAGTAAACTTGCTCTGTTTTTATTTCCTCCAGACTCCTGAACACTTCTCAGGAATTTGGTCAGCACATCTTGGAACAGAGTGTGATAAGAAGCATTACAACCCCCTCCCCCCAACAAAAAAACCAACATTTTCCTTTTTGGCACCAGCAAGAAAAGAGCTGAGACAAAAGTGGGCAGAAGAGAGCCACTGGGACTTACTTGCCCTTTATAAAGGAAAATGATGTGCCAGACTATTCTAGGGCACCAGCTGCAGGGCAGAGAGCCAGCTTATGTTTGCTTGTGTTTCTTGTTAGCTGCCCTTTCAACCAGATGGAGAAACGAATCTGGGCAAAAGGCACCGGAGCCACGGAGAGCTAATTACTTTGGGGCACAGGGAATAGGAATGAGTGTAAGGCAGCCCCATCCTCTTCTACAAACAGGACAGGAGTCAAGAAGCAAGGAGCATTTCTTTTGTCTCTGTTTGTTGGTATGGAGCTATTTCTGTTGAGTGTTGGAAGCTTTCATCTATGTGCAAAATTTCTGAATTTGCCTGCTACCTCTGAGCTTTCATTTCTTCTATCTAAGAACTGATGTGAAACATGCTTCCTCCCCTTTTTTTCTTAGGTGCATTTTGGATAGTAATTTGGACATACTACAGTAGTTACATGATTTGGTTTCTGATTATATCAAGTTTGTGTGTTTCTTGAAGACCAACTCTGAAAAAAGTGTCTGCATTTGCTCAAGATCCTTTTTACAAAGCCAGTTAAGGTTGTCTTTCCAAGCCATGCTCCATGGGTCTTCATCTACAGTAGTGCAGTATTTGTAACCACAGACTGGGGTGCTGACATCTCACCCCTCCCATTTGAGGCTTAGGTGACACCTTCTTTTCTATCCCTAAAGTGCCAGGTCAAAAATTTCTTTTTACTCATACTTTTATATGAAGGGTTCAATTTTTTAAAGTTGTCTTTATGATGGAGAGGAAGATAATGGAGGTGAATCAGTGGCTGCGTAGTTGGTTTCTGGGACCATGGGTGAGGCTTTCTCGAAGAAGGCCTACTAGCACCTGATTGACTGCACTTGTCAAAGTTGGGGAAGAATGTGTTTGGCAGGAACCTGGGGAGATTCATCAGGAGAGCTTTAAACTGAAGCCACAAGGAGAAGGAGACGTTCAACATACGGAGTGTAAGGAAGGAGACCAAACAGGGGCAGCCCAACCAGGAAGGCCAGCTCACAGATTTTTCAGTTATGTGAGGAGAAACGTAAAGTAAAGGAGGCAATAGGCCCACTGTTGGTTGCAGATGGACAAACTCTAACAGAGGATGCAGAGAAAGCAGAAAGGCTCAGCGCCTGTTTTACATCTGTTTTTTTCCCACAGGACAAAGGGTTTAGGCACATCTAGAGATGTCAGTAGCCAAGGGTTAGTGTCTAGATGGCAGGTTGACATGGACAGAGTGGTTGTCGAGAGGCATTTAGCTGCACTGGATGAGTTCAAATCCCCTGGGCCAGATGAAATGCACCCAAGAGTGTTCAAAGAACTTTCCGGAGAACTTGCAGAACCCTTGTCCATCATCTTTGGGGCCTCTTTAAGGACTGGAGATGTCCTGGAGGACTGGAAGAGAGCAAACATTATTCCGATCTTCAAAAAAGGGAGGAAGGATGACCCGGGAAACTACAGACCAGTGAGTCTGACCTCTGTTGTGGGGAAGATAATGGAGCAGATATTAAAGGGAGCAATCTGCAAACATCTGGAGGACAATTTAGTGATCCAAGGAAGTCAGCATGGATTTGTCTCCAACAGGTCCTGTCAGACCAACCTGGTTTCCTTTTTTGACCAAGTAACAGGTTTGCTGGATCGTGGAAATTCGGTTGATGTTGTTTACTTGGATTTTAGTAAAGCTTTTGATAAGTTTCCCCATGATGTTCTGATGGATAAATTGAAGGACTGCAATCTGGATTTTCAGATAGGTGGATAGGGAATTGGTTAGAGAACCACACTCAAATAATTGTTGTCAATGGTGTTTCATCAGACTGGAGGGAGGTGAGTAGCGGGGTACCTCAGGGCTCGGTGCTCGGTACGGTACTTTTTAACATATTTATTAATGATCTAGTTGAGGGGGTGGAAGGACTAATCAAGTTTGCAGATGACACCAAATTGGGAGGACTGGCAAATACTCCAGAAGATAGAGACAGAGTTCAACGAGATCTTAACACAATGGAAACATGGGCAAATGAGAACAAGATGCAATTTAATAAAGATAAGTGTAAAGTTCTGCATATAGGTCAGAAAAATGAAAAGCATGCCTACTGGATGGGGGATATGCTTCTAGGTAACACTGTGTGTGAACGAGACCTTGGGGTACTTGTGGATTGTAAACTAAACACGAGCAGGCCGTGTGATGCGGCAGTAAAAAAGGCAAATGCCATTTTGGGCTGTATCAACAGGGGCATGAGATCAAAATCACAACATGTCATAGTCCCATTGTATACAGCACTGGTCAGACCACACCTGGAGTACTGTGTGCAGTTCTGGAGGCCTCACTTCAAGAAGGACCTGGATAAAATTGAAAGGGTATAGAGGAGAGCGACGAGGATGATCTGGGGCCAAGGGACCAAATTCAATTATATAGGCTAGATATCAGGAAAAACTTTTTCACAGTCAGAGTAGTTCAGCAGTGGAATAGGCTGCCTAAGGAGGTGATGAGCTCCCCCTCATATTTGTAAACTGCTCCGCGGTTATTAACAAAAGCCTAAGGGCAAGTTGGGAGGAGTTAGGGCGGGCGCTCTCCGGGATAAAAACTCGGGCGAATCAGGAGCCGTGAACTGGCTCCTGATTTGCCCCTCCAACTGTCACTCCTGGAACATGGAGGCATCTCCTTGCCCGCCATGGACTGCGCCTTGAAGCGGCGAAAGGAGCAGGGCCGCTGCGTCGAAGACGCGGCGGCCCTGCTCCTTTCCAGCCGCACACCCTCCCAACTTGCCGGGAAAGGAGCACAGACGCCCTGCTCCTTTCCAGCCGCCCATGTGGACCAGGGATCCAGGAAGGAATCCCACGGCTCCCACGACACCTGCCTGCTACGAGCTACCTGCTGCCAACCTCAACGACCCTGCCGCCGCCGGCAGAAGACGATCAGCCACCACCCGCTGGTAAACCCCCCCCTTTGCTTCCCCTTCGTGACATCTCCCCCTTTGGCCCTCCTTCCTCGCACCCGCGACCACCGGACAACGAGGCCCACTCCCCAACATCCAGCCCTCCTCCCTCGCCAACCGCACCACAACACGCACCGCCGACTCTGCCACGCTTTGCCCCTCACACCCACAACACGGACCGCCGACTCCGCTGCACTTCACCCCCGACACCCACAACATGCACTGCCAACTCCACCGCGCTTCGCCCCCGACACCCACAACACGCACCACTGATTCCGCCGCGTTTCAACCACTACACCCTGGCCCCCAACACAAGCCTTTGCTCCACCACCCACCCACACACACTTCCACTCGCCCGTACTCACCCCCTCGACGACTGGCCCATTCTCCCCCGGTGCTCCGCCCTACGGCGACGGCAAACCGCGCGACCCGCGCGGCTACCACACCACCAAATGAATGAATCACGCATGCCCGCAGTTCAGCGCATGCGTGACTTCCACCCCCCCCCCTCCCCCCTCCCCCTCCCACCCCACCACAACATACCACGTGTGCACTGCCTGCTGACCGTGACTCCTTCCCCAACCAGCCGTCCCCATTCCGCTCCCCAACACCACCCCACTCGCCCACGCCCCGCCCCGCACCTGGCCACCCGCCTCACAGGCGACTGAGACTCACTGGCCCTGCGCCTCCCGGACCCTCAGCCCACAAGACAGGTAGGCCGACTTCGCATGGGCTACGCCTGCCCCGGCACAAGTCTTCCCCGAGATGGGGGGGAGGAGAAAGGCTTCTGTGGCCCCATGGACGCTGTGCCCAGCCCTACCAACGCAGAAGCCTTTGGACTCGGGCCAGAGGGGGGAGAACATCTAGCGCCCATTTTATTTCAATATAAAATGGGCTTTAGATCTAGTAACAACAGTATAAACAATATAAACAATACAACAGTGCAACAATACAAACAGTTCCAGAGCATTGGTGGAATTCTGAGGGGAGGCAGGGGGGAGCAGGGGCCCTTCAATCGCTGTTGATTACGTCTGGTCTCAATCAAATGCCTGGCGGAAGAGCTCCTTTTTGCAGGCCCTGTTTAAGCTTGCTGAGAATCATAGCCAACAAGATCAGCTGTGCAAGGGATGAGATTAGGGTTGCCACCTCTGGGCTGGGAAATTCCTGGAGATTTACTGGTAAAGCCTTCAGGTGGGCAAGGCTTGCGGATGAGAATCTCAACAGAGTATAGTGCCTTAGAGTCCATTCTGCTAAGTAGCCATTATCTCCAGGGGAACTGATCTCTGTCACAATGGTCCCCAACCCCTGGTCCAGGGACCGGTACCGATCTATGGATCAGTCGGTACCAGGCTGCGGCTCCTCCTCGTCCTCATCCCCAGCTTCTTCCTCGGGGGGTGCCCTGCCACTCTGCTGCCGGGTCATCTTTGGTGATCTCCAGTGGCTGCCATGGCTGGGCTCCCCTTCAGCATGGCACTGCGCAGCTGCTGCTAGCAGTGCACCCCAGCAGGCGGTGGGAAGTCAGGGGTGGTTGCAGGAAAACAAGTGGATCAGGGGCTCAGGCGGCGGTGGTGACATCCCTCAGCAAAAGACGACCCCCCCCCCTCCCGGGCCTCAGTAAAATTTTCAAGCGTTGACTGGTTCCCGGTGATAAAAAGGTGATCAGTTATAATACCAGGAGATCTCTAGGCTGGCAATCCTAGATGAACTAGGAGGAGCAGCAGTAGCACCATGGTAAAGCCAGGTTTGTTTGTCACTTTATGAAATCCCCAGACGATTACAAGCATTTTGCCAATGTGATACTACGACTACTACTGTGACAGTATATTGGAAGAGCAACCACTGATGAAGATAAAACAGAAAGCGGATCGCTTAACCTAGGATCCCGTTTTGGTTGACTCTTTATGTTTGATCATATGTTTGACCATTTAGACTTTATGTTATAACCTTTTCATCTATAAACATAGAGAAGACTACTATGTGCCTCGTGATTTCCTTTTTTCTTCTGAGGTTTGTTTGTCAGCCTGTCATTGCCTGATTGGCCCCCTGTCAATCTCTCAACTGGTGGGAAGGCAACTAAATGAATCTGTGGAGCTGATTGGCTAAGGATGAGTCAAGGCAGCACCATGCAGTATTTTCACTGCTATTTTATTGGGTTTGGCTAGGGAGAGGCAACTCCACAAGCAACTAGATTAATAGGAATTTCTTCACCAGCCATAATAGAAGAAGAGTTGGTTCTTATATGCCACGCTTCTCTACCAGAAGGAGTCTCAAAGCTTACAGTTGCCTTCCCTTTCCTCTCCCCCACAACAGACACCTGTGAGGTAGGTAAGGCTGAGAGAGCCCTGATATTATTGCTTGGTCAGAACAGCTTTATCAGTGCTGTGGTAAGCCTAAGGTCACCCAGCTGGCTGCATGTGGGGGATCAAACCCAGTCTCACACCCCCACAGACGCCTCCTCGGCACTCTGAGGCGTTGCCACAGCAACCAGAGCCAGCTGTTCCACATACATCATCTGGGCAGTCAGTGTCGGCTGAAGATTCCTTCAAACCCAATGCAGAGCAAGCAGGCAGTGAAAGGAAGGAGCTGGTCATGTTCCCAGATTCAGTCCCAGCACAGCCAGAATCAGGCGATAGCCCGGGGGAGCTGATTGGGCACTTGAGATAGAGGGGACGAGCAATGGCAATGACGTAGAAGCACAAGGCTGCTGGATCGATGTCAGCATAGACCAGACACAGCTGATGCAGCTTCGGAGAATGATTGATGACCCAGCTGGAATCACTCAGCTCATTAGCAGGGCTGCAGCAGCGTTTCAGCATGGGTGCAATCTATGCAGAAACCTTCCCATCTGGCTTGGATTCCTTTGGCTCTCTGAACTCCTGTGACTCCATATTGGCTTCCCTGACTCCTGGCATACGGCTCTTGACTACGCTCCTGATAATTGGACTGGCTTTGATGTCTATATGCTTATCTGGATTCTGACCTTGGCTGTCCCTTGACTACTCTTCTTCTTGCCCCTAACTCTGCTTGCTTTGATATGTAACAACCCAGACTGAACATTGATCTTGCTTTGGTGTGGACTCAGGCCAAACTCTGCAGCACAGGCACCTCCTGCCCAGCTGCCACTGGGTGTGGCCGGATAGGGCAGCATACCCGACTCTCCAGATTAGAAGTCCGTACTCCTAACCACTACACAATGCTGGCTCCTGTTTAGAAGTCATCATTGCCCATAAAAGAAGTGGTCATTGACAGAGACACGTGGCGGAAACTTTCCTATAGAATCGCCAAGGGTCAGACATGACTGAACGGATGACATCATCATCATTGCCCATTGTCTCCATTTGTATTTTCCATCTTTAATGATACCTAGCTTATTCCCATTAAGTCTTGGTAAACACTATTCTGCATCTTGCTAGAAGAACACCAAAGGGAGCTTCCATGCTGACAGGTTATACCAGTTCATTGATGAAATGCCTTGCCTAATAAACTATGCTTTCTCTCTCCTGTCACTCCATTTATTGATTAGATACACAATTAACAGAGGATCTTTATATTTTGTTTCTAAATCAGCCTCTAAACTGGACCATTGATTTACTGCATTGTAGAATTATCACTAAATTTTGGTACGTTTCCTCATTTTTCTTTCTAGTTGTGCTCTATAGGTACTCTCTATTAATTGCCATTTGGCCTGCTTCCTTCTCCTAATCAACTCTGGCTTATTTTCTCAGTGAATTAACCTCTCAGCCAGCTCTGCCCCTCAGTTGACTTCCAGCCAACCACCCGCCTGCTCTTCATGATCAGACTTAGCCATAACTTTCAAGCAAGTTCAGTGTTCTGCTTTGTGTCCCACTATTTCCCCCCTTCTCTGTAGTTACTTCAAATTTCCAATTACAAAGAAGTCCACCCCTTTTTCTTTCTTTAGTTCTTTTGCTCAGCTTTCCCCCTCCCTTCAATCCACAGATCTATCTGCCTCTGATGCCTGCTTTCTCCTGCTTTTGTCAAATCCCATTCCCCTGTTTCCACCTGCTGCTCTTTTGGGCCAGTGCTACTTTCTCCCTTAGTTGGTACTCTGCATCGATTTATAATCCCAGAGTTCTTCTTACAGAACCATCCTCCTTCTAGCTGCTTTCTTTGAAATAGGGAACCAAAAAAGTTTAATATTAATGTCTATGACCTCTTCACCATTTTGGATCCCTACATCTTTGTAATTTGGATAAAAATGGAATCCTACCTTTGAATACTGCCTCTACAGCTGGTGCCTCAGTAGTCTCTTTTCTCCATCATCCTTGTTTTAAATCCTTTGCAAAAAGTTTGAGGATAGTATTGACTCTCTACTTCCATACCTTTCCTGTAGCACATTTAATTTTTTAAAATCATGAACACTCAGTTTTTGCTTTTTTAAAAATTTCTTTGTCATATTACTATCACCATTTTTACTGCCTCCTTGATACCTGGCTTGCGTTTTTCTCTATGGAATCGCCACTGTTCATTGATTATTTCAGTGTAGCTCAGGCTTTTTAAATGTTTTGATTGCCCAACATTTTTCATTTAGCCTTCAGAATAAATACCACTCAGCAAAATCACCTATTCCTCCTGCTATATTTTCATTTCTACATACCTTAGTCCACTTTGGGTGTTCTGTAATCTTGCAAAGGATGTTTACAGAAAAGGGAGCACCTGGAAAAAAGTAACATGGTCAAAATCTATTGACATAGAATAATTAGCACTTGTAGTACTGAATGAACAACATCCAAGTGGGACTATGGGTGAAGAATGATAAGAGGATCACATTTTCGCCTGACACAGTAGTAGCATTTTTAAAAGCCTCATATTACAGTTAAAATGGATTAATGGAAACCATCCCATCAATCAGCCAATGATTATTTTCTTTTTCTGTGTTCGTAACTGAAGCACTCTGTCTTAAGTCTCAATCCATACTCATGTGTAACTGGGAGTTATAATATGCCCAGTCCTATAATATTTAAATAACTCCTCTAAGATCATGCATTTGTAAGGAATAAGACGATGCCATTATGCCAGATACAATTATTTCAAATTAGGCTAGCTGCTGTGATCATTTCTGTCATAAAGGTATGGAATTCAAATATGGGGAATTCTAAGCTTTGAGGTGGTTTGTGACTTTTAGCAACAAAAAACTTTTATTGGCATCAAAGGAAGTATGCAAAAAGCAAACTGGTACAGGGCATTGGAAACAAGGCTTGCCAGCATCACAGGCACACTGGTTGCTAAGTTACTATCACTGGCAAGTCACAGAGAGTTTCTAACCCCTGACCCTCAAAGATGAGCCTGGATAGTAGATTGTTCACAGGAATCGTCCTTTTTCACACAACTCTGAAGTCATCAAAGGAAAGACTCTCAAGACCTTATATGGGAGCTTATACAGTCCTATTTTGATTCCCTCCTCTACCATGTTTTCAAATTTCTGAAGACCTCCTCTCTTATTTTCTGGAATATGTACACTACTGTAAAAAACAACAAGCAAACAAAATCCATTGCTTTCTTTTCTCTTAAGAACCTGAACAAGAGCTGTGAAAGAGGAAGAAACACATATGGAAGGGCAAGCAGAAAGAACACCGTGGGGTTGTAGCTAGGACTGCCTGGTGTCTGTCTGAAGGGCATGCTAAGAGCAGGGAAGAACGTAGTACTGTACCTTCTCTGTTGCTTCTTTGCAACTTTGAGAAAAACACAGACAAGTTACCTGGGTTGACACCTGAATCCTCAAGTTGAATGTTTTTATCCACCATCAGAAATTTAGATCCAAAAATAGGAGGGGTGGGTTGATTAAATAAAGTGTACTTTTAGGAAGGGGGGGGGGGGAAACTAGATAATATTATTAATGGGGAAAGGTTTTTAAAATGTATTTGGATACACCTGAGACCTGGGCAGTTCTTTCTAAAACTGCTTAAGTCCTCTGATACAAAGACATTCTTAAAAGTTTGGGGAGTGTTTTTGATGTCTAAATGCTAGCTAGATTAAATAATGCAGATGGTTAAGTCTGAAAATAGTGCTGCTGGAGCTGATGGCTATAACCAGAGTACCTTCTTGAGCATTAGTCTGCTGGAATGCTGCTAGCTGTTGAGTTTAAGGCCCAAGGGACAGGGCAGCAGGGACATTTCTTGTTTAGTTTGTCATTTAAAAAATCAACAGTTATGAGATGTGTCGGTTCTGCCTTAAAAAAGAAGAAAAGCTCAAATATTATCTAATTCAGCTTTCAGTCTTGTGTTTGATATTGCTTTGCTTGCCTTGGAACTGAATCTAGAAGCCTGAGTTGACTGGGAAGATTCTGTATTCCCTATGGCTTCTTTCAAGCATCGGTCTCTGTATCAGAAACAAGGAAGGGTATGTTTTTTCAGGGGGAGGATGTTAACAGCATGCTTTCAACTAAATTGTGCCCTATGTTGGTTCTTAAAGTAATGTGATACTAAAGATTGTGCAATCCCTCTATTTTTTAATAAATTAAACAGATAATAATTGCTTAAAAATACTCTGTGCCAAAGATTTCTAATTTTAAAGGAGTACTGTGAACATGTCTAAGCTACTGTATTAGAGCATCCAGTCCCCCAAGCTGGTGATGCTGTTTCGTAGCGCAGTAGATCATCAGCGCACCTAACTCAACACCCTCTTGTCTGACATCGGCTCTCCTGTTATTTTCAGACAAGGAGTTTTGCCAGCTCCCTTATTTGAAAATTGTTAACTAGAGACATGACGGTTCCAAAGATTTACTATGTGCTTGAGAACTGTCAAATCCACCAGGAGGCTTTATTTACATGTTTTTATATAGGCCAAGAGCTAGATCCTGTTATCTGTCTGTCTGTCTGTCTGTCTGTCTGTCTGTCTGTCTGTCTATCATCACCTGCTTTATTCCGAAGCTCAAGGCGGGTTTTATCTTATACTTAAGTCCAATCTATACATGCCATTAAAGTTCCATTAAGGAACTCCTAATATGGGGTTGTTGTTCTGTTTTCTGGTTTTTGTCCCTAACTTCCAGTGGTTGGGTCCAACAACATGCCTATATATGCCTATATACCAGAACATCACTGTGATGCTGCCAACACCAGAAGTGGTGTTGTCATGTTGCCAGCAGTGTAGCCTGAGTCTCCCACCCTCTCTTGGTAAGTCCTCCTATCAGTCAACTGATGGGCAACCATTTTCAAGTCCAGCAGCACCTTGCAGACTAAAATGATTTTCAGATCTGACTCTCAGAAGCTCATATGCTGAAAATCTTGTAGCTCCCTAAGTTACTACTGGACTCAAATCTAGCTGTTCTACTGTAGACTGACACGGCTGCCCTCTGAAAATATATTTTGAGATTCATTAGGAGAAGGATCATTCCATGTATGTTTAAAAACCGAATATCATTATATGACATGTAGTGCATGTTTTATTGCCTCTAAAATCTATGCTTGTTTAAAGACCTGCCCTGAGAAAGCTACTAAAAGTCAATGTTGTGCAAAGTCTTGAGTGTGCAAATGAAGACAATGGCAAAACTTGCATGGTAATCTTTGTGCTTCACAGCATAATTGTGCTTTTGGGGGAGGATAAATGGCCTTTGAATGAAGAAATGGCTCTTAGCCACTTGAGATTTCATGAAATATTGCTATTTAGCGCCTCTCCTTCTCCCAGAGGGGCTGCTTCAATTTTAGAGAACATACCATGGTTTCAGTACAACTGTGCTGTGAAATCAGAATGATACTTGCACCTCAGCCTATATACTCCAGTTGCTCCCATGTACCTGGAACAATCCCTCTGTTCTGATATGAGTCAGTGATCCCTATTCCCATTTTGCCTCTTGTGATTTTTGGAATACCTTTTAAAAATGTATATATGCATGTACTGGCTTTCCTTCTGTCATCACCTCAGTAACTCTCTACCTTAAAAAGTAAATTTTGCTGACCATATCGGAAGTCTATCTAGTTCCATTTTGACATTGGTCTATTCCTAACTTGATTTTTTAAAAAATAAGCCGGTTATAGACACTTTCAGAACTCAAACCATTGCAAGATGTACTATTGAAGAATGAGCAAGTGTATAGTGGGCACAGGAGAGCCTTCAGCGGTGTGTAATACACTTTATGTGTGTGTGTGCATAAAGTGAGGCTAGGATAGAACAAGCCCATACAAGAATGTCCCTGTTTTAGTCTGTGAAACGTTGGTGGGTATGTGACAGAATGTTGATCCCTGAAGGCAGTTGGTGCAGAAAGGATCAGGCCATGGCACTCTGACATCTGACTGGATATGCTGCATATTGTGTTTTCTTTCAAGGGCAGGATTTGGTCTGCTTAAGCTAGCAAGAACTCTGTATGGGGAGTGGATGGCTGAGGGTAATCAGATTTTAATAATCACATTGAGGTAGATTTCCCTGCAGAGATAATAAATCACACAGCATTTCTGTCCATTTCTTCTTGTATATCTTTTGAAAAAGTTAGAATGAAGGACTACTGTTTTTTACAAGGAATATTTTCCCACTTACACTGCAGCTGTCCAGACTGTGGCTTGCAGCCACTGGGAATTTCCACTGAAGGAAGGGATTTTTATCAGCGGAACACAACTTTCTTGCCTCCCATGCCTACAGAAGTCCAGATGGCCTCCCCAAATGCTGTTATTGAAGGACAGAGTACCCCTAGAAATAGCTTAAGAGTGGAATTGATACAAATTACCCCCCACCTTCACAGAAATCTTCTAGTGGATCCTGGCACATGCCAGAATCCTTGTTATAAATTTCCATCTGACCTATGAGAAGGAGCAGGGTTGCCAGCTCTAGGCTAGGAAATTCCTGAAGATTAGTGTAGAGTTTAGTGAGGGAGATCAGCAGGGTATAATGCCACAGAGTCCACCTTCCAAAGCTGCCATTTTCTCCTGATGAACTGATCTCTGTCATCTGGAGATCATTTGTAATCCCAGCCACCACGTGGAGGTTGGCATCCCTAGATGAGGAGTTGTATTTAACTATATACATTCCTAAGAGCCTCTTGTGGCGCAGAGTGGTAAGGCAGCCGTCTGAAAGCTTTGCCCATGAGGCTGGGAGTTCAATCCCAGCAGCCGGCTCAAGGTCGACTCAGCCTTCCATCCTTCCGAGGTCAGTAAAATGAGTACCCAGCTTGCTGGGGGGGTAAACGGTAATGACTGGGGAAGGCACTGGCAAACCACCCCGTATTGAGTCTGCCATGAAAACGCTAGAGGGCGTCACCCCAAGGGTCAGACATGACCCAGTGCTTGCACAGGGGATACCTTTACCTTTATATTCATTTTTAGGGCTGCCAGACCCCCTGGTGGAAATGTGTCTTCCATGCTGCCAGGCCGTGCCCCCCAGAACCACCGATCACCTAGATGTCGAGTGGATTTACCAGTAGAGAGAAGGCCTAGGCAACATAGCATTGCACAGGAACTTCGGGGTGACAATCTGGTATTTGGGCAAAATCTCTATGGTAGAAGCCAGTTTTATCATCGAGTTTTTGGCCTGGATCTTTTTCTCCTGTTAATTCTCCTCCATCCAGGAGGGACATGGCAACCCCTATGATGTTATATGTGATTCATTTGCATCCTGCTTAGCATTAACCATGGTTAATATTATCATAAAAAAAGGTAAAGGTATCCCCTGTGCAAGCACTGAGTCATGTCTGACCCTTGGGGTGACGCCCTCTAGCGTTTTCATGGCAGACTCAATACGGGGTGGTTTGCCAGTGCCTTCCCCAGTCATTACCGTTTACCCCCCAGCAAGCTGGGTACTCATTTTACCGACCTTGGAAGGATGGAAGGCTGAGTCAACCTTGAGCCGGCTGCTGGGATTGAACTCCCAACCTTATGGGCAAAGCTTTCAGACGGCTGCCTTAACACTCTGCGCCACAAGAGGCTCTAATATTATCATAGCCGAAACCAAAAAAGGAACACAACACAACCTTAACAGGTAGAAACTCAGAAGGTGAGCTGTAAAAGAATGTAAAACTTGTTGATTGTTTATTATGCTGCACAATTAAAAACAGAATAAAAACTTCATAAAAACTATGCAGAACTAATAGCACATAAGACCAAATGCGTTTCAACCCTACTGGGTCTTCCTCAGTAGTCAGAACTGTGATAATACACTCTATATAAAATACCTATATTCAACTCTTTGTGAAGTGTAGCTGAGTGGTTAAATGGGATCTGTAAATTATGGCTGCAACCAATATATATACATTTTATCCTTTTTGGAGACCACCTCCTATGATATGTATCTAGGGTCACCATTCTTCGCTATTATTTAATTCTGTACTGAGAATGTATCTCTCAGTACAGAATTAAATAATAGGATAACATTTATATATATTGTGCTGTTAGTTCTGTATAGTTTTTATTCTGTTTTTAATTGTGCACTATAATAAATAATCAACACGTTTTAAATTATTTTATTGTACAGCTCAACTTCTGAGTTCCTAACATTAGCATAGGCACAACACCGAGCCATAGGTAAGGGGGAAATTCACAAGTGAAAGTTCACAGACTTGGGGGAAGAGATTTGTGTGATCTTATGATATGTCTTAAATATGGTTAATGACTAGGATGCATTACATTTGCACTAGACCAAGGAAAGGCGGCTCCAGCAGGAATACAGCACTGCTCCAGCATTCATTCTGCTACATTTTGTAGGTAGGAAAATAAAGCATTCCCCTCCAGCCAATGTGTTCATTGTCCTTGCAATAGCCACTGTGAGGAATTGATTGGGGGGGTGGTATTTGGGACAGCAGCAAGAGGGTGGAGGCAAATAAGTAATGCCCTATGGGAAGAAATCCTTCCAGTCCAAGTTGATAGTTCATATACTCATATTTTGGCCTTATAGCGCAAGCCTGGGATTGGCCAGATACTGATCTACCTGGAGACTCTTTTGTTCTATGTTATACCCAAGAACTAGTCGATTTCTGCAACTGACATGGTACTGTAACTAAAATATCAAAATAACAAGGACATTTACCATCTCTATCAACAGGGTTGGAAAGGCTAAGGCAGAGTATGGCAGCTGCATAATAAAGGAAAACATGTAGACTAAAGCAAGAAGGCACATTGGAAAGTATGAGCACCTTCTAGTGCTGACTCCCTGCATTTCATCATCATTGTTCAGTGCAGTCTCATATGGGATACTACAGACCAGTCACCAGGAGATTTCTAGTTAGCTTAATAACAGAGCAGGAGGGACTCCTGCAGTTGAAGCCGTTGAGGCCATTTTTCTGCCTAAAGGGCACATGCACCAGTGAGGAGCCCCTCTCCCTCCCTCAGTCCTCTCTGGTTTCAGCATCCCCCCCATCCAATTCAGGGTGGGTTGTTCTTAGAGAGGGCCCATTTAGATGGTGTCATTTGGTTGTTTACTGACCCCAACCAAAAGCCTGGCAGAAGAGCTCCATTTTGCATGCCCTTTGGAACTGGGAAAGTTCCTGTAGGACATGCAGCTCTTCTGGGAGCTCATTCTACCAGATGGAAGCCAGGATTCAAACGCCCTAGTCCTGGATTAGGCCAGACATACCATTGAAAAAATGTGCACAGATCTCTTTTAATTTGTTTTAAAAGTTACAGAATATTGAATATTGTTGAAAGCCCTTGGTAAATTTGGCAACTTATATAGGAGGTGGTCAAGCAACTCAAAAACAAAAAATTGTCCCCCCACTTATTCCCTGGGTGAGTCCTCTCCAGAGAATTCTCTCTTTTGTTGTCCAACTCTTTTGCTAGTGCAGGCATCCCTCAGTGTCATTCGCTGCCCTCATTTTAGAGTTAGTTTCACAGGCCCTCTGGCTTCAGAGCAGCTAGCAAACAGCCTAGGGTCCTGGCAAAACCTAGCTCAACAAAGGCTATTTGGGGACGTCAGTATGGTATAGCTGGCATTTATTTTAGAGAGAAGAAAATCATCCTCCTTTCCACCCCTTTCGACAAATCATAGCAGTTTCACAAAGACACGAGCTCCCCCCCCCCCCAAGACACTCATGCTGCGCAAGCCACAATATACGTCAAGCAATGCAGCTGCTGGGCGGGCAGGACGTGGGTGTTCAGGAGAGAGGCCAGCTGTTCTTTCAGTGCAAAGTCCGCTCCCTGCACAGTGTGTTGGGAGCCTTGCTTCTTAGGTCCTGAGCAGTAACCAATGTGCCAGCATTGATCAGACTCATGTCATTGGCAGCTGACACCTGTAGGGCTCAAAAGCAATGCTGCCCATTGGACAGATGAGATCTCTAAAAAAGCTTGTGGTGTGTTTGTCTGCACTCGCGGGACTAGAACCAAAGGCAAGGACAAAGAGGGGGCGAGAGACTTCTCAGGCAATCTCTGAATTAGACACACAGACACACACACATACCCTGTTCTGCACACTTCTGAAAGGAGCTGCTTTATCTGTCTCTCCTACGTTCCATTAATTAGAGAAGCTGTGAGCTTGTTCCAAAGAGTTTCATGCATATTCTGAAGGAAAGGTTTTCGGCTGCGGCAGGTTCCTGCTAGGAGCAGCAGCTGGACTCCTCTGGAGCTCTTCTTGCCTGGATCAGCATTGCTAAGTGCTCGAGTAGCGGGCAGCGAAGTGTCATCTGTTTTCCCCTGAGAACTACCAAGGAAACATTTGAGGCCCTGGACCCTCTTAATTATATTTTAAAACCTTCAGCTTACAGAAAAAATATCTATCTCCTAGATAGTGGGAAGAACAAGTTTTGAAAGCAAGGAGGTATTTCATGTTGAATTGTTTGATATGACTTCATCCCCAAAATTCAGGCTGGTTTGCCATTTGCAAACAAAATGGCAATACCAAAAGAAATCTAGTGTTCCCAGTGCTTTACAATTGACAAAAGGCCAGATAAACAAGAAAATAAATAAGGCTGCATAGTGCCTCTTGTTTGCAGTGCTTTATAAATAATAAATATTATTATTAAATTCTCCTCAGAATCCATCCAATATTTATCTTTCCTCCAAGTATCTCTCCTTTTCTCCACATAACCTAATGTTTCAACAAAACAGTATTGTGCAGATAACAGCTCCTGAACTCACCCCAATTTCTGATTTACTTATACATCTTGGGTTGAATTAGAAGGTTAAAAATCCCAGCCCCACCTCTCGCATGCCATAAAACCAATGACTCTTTTCCTGTGGTTATGGGCATATGCATTTATGTAGCCTTGGTGAACAATTGCAGTGGGAGTTGAGGGGGCTACAGGTAATAGTAGCAACATCAGAAGGGCAGGAAAAGGACAACTACAGCAGTTTCCGTAACTCCTCTGCGTTGTCAGTAAACAAAGGCAATTATTGAATGCTGTGGATTCCACAATAATTATGTACGATGTCTATAAGGAAGCAAAGTGCCACCAGGGGCTAATTGCTTACTGCCCTGTGCCTCACTCACTCACCAGCTATGGTGCCACCCAGTTCAGCTGGAACCCACAGCTCTTGAAAATGACATCCACAATTGATGTAGGGCCACAATCCATTTCAATAGCTGGGGAATGGGGCAGGTAATACTGCCTCTGTGTTGGCAGCATCACTGACATACAGGGCAGTTGTAATAGTGGGTGGGGTTGGACCGAGGAGGGCCAGATAACTTCTCCTGTTGTCATCGATGTGCCATGCGATGGTCACCTCTAAATTGGACTTCTGCAACTCACTCTACGCAGGCCTACCCTTATCCTTGATCTGGAAACTACAACTGGTGCAGAACTCCGCAGCCAGGATTCTCACTAAGACATCATGGAGATCTCATATCCGGCTGAGCCCAGTGTATCTGATAGACCACCTCCCTGTCTGTCCCCCCAGAAGAGCTCTACACTCTGCCACCTCCAACGGGCTACGGATCCCTGGCCCTAAAGAGGCACGTCAGACCTCAACAAGGGCCAGGGCCTTTTCAGTCCTGGCCCCCACCTGGTGGAATCAGCTCCCCGAAGAGATCAGGACCCTGCCGGAACTTCCACAATTCTGCAGGGCCTGCAAAAAGGAGATCTTCCACCAGGCGTTTGATGGGGCCGACTGACCCATAACATCTACAGGTCCCCCCCAAGACTGAGAGATCGAACCTGTTGAGGGAGTGTCAAAGTTATTGTTTAAGCACTGTTCTAGTTGTTCCAGTTGGTGTATTGTTGTTATTGTTATTCTGCTATATTGGATAGTGTTCTATGTAAATGTTCCAAAATGTTTTATGTAAAACGCACAGAGCCATAGGGAAAGGCAGTATAAAAATCTAAATAAGTAAATAAATAAATCTCACTGGGACTAGCAGGAAAGAGGATTCTGTCAAGCCTGCATCTCCACAAGGGAGAGAAGGCTGCTCTTATTCTGCTGGGGGTGGGCAAGGGATCCATATCTTACAGTTCTGTCAGAGAGAGCCACAGAATTATGAACCTTCCCTGTTCAGGAGCCTATAGGAATCCAATTTAGACACCAACCAGAGACAGGGCTGGAAATGTACCTACAGCAATAGCTCTGAGGAGCCAGCTGACTACAGGCAATGCCTACAAAAAGGGAAATTTGAAGCATCAAAACTTCTGTGACCAAGGGGACTATTCCCAAAATATGTGGAGAACTGATGGCAGAAAGGAATCATAAATATCACAGAATTAGATGGCTAATCCACTCGGGAAATGTTTGCAAAGCCCTTGACCTGGCATATTCCAGATTTTACATATTCATATTAAGTACATATATAAATTTGAAATGCATAAGTTTTAAAACTTAAACCTTATAAATATTTTTTAAACCGTATAAATATGAGCCTCTTGTGGCGCAGAGTGGTAAGGCAGCGACATGCTGTCTGAAGCTGTCTGCCCATGAGGTTGGGAGTTCAATCCCAGCAGCCGGCTCAAGGTTGACTCAGCCTTCCATCCTTCCGAGGCCAGTATAATGAGTACCCAGCTTGCTGGGGGGTAAACGGTAATGACTGGGGAAGGCACTGGCAAACCACCCCGTATTGAGTCTGCCATGAAAACGCTAGAGGGCGTCACCCCAAGGGTCAGACATGACCCGGTGCTTGCACAGGGGATACCTTTACCTTTTTTGCCTTATAAATATCAAATAAAGTATAATCAATGCCACCTACTAGCTGGCCTCAGCTCCCCAACATTTCAGGCAGTGGCATTTTTCCAGTACTGCTACCAGAGATCTGTGTCTAGATATAACAGTATTGATATGGAGACTGTGTGCTTTGCCATTTATCCCTGGCCCTCTTCTGAAGTAGTGCAATTTGTGGTTGAACTGGGAGTATATGGAAACATCAAGCTTCAACCTCAATTAATGGTATTTAGAAGAGCTTGCCACTTTTTTGAATGATTTGAGGCCCACTTGCTGTGTCATGTTACCTTTCTTGAAAGAATTTCTCAATATTTTTATTGATATTCAAAGCAAAGGTTGAATTCAGTACAGCTGAGTCTGCTTCAGGTTTTCGGCCAAGCACTCCAAGTTTGTTCCAATTTATTATCTGTTTCATCTCAGATGCACCAGTTGTAGTAGTACTTAAGGCACTGACTGACCTGAGTGCTCCAGCCCTTTTTCACAAGATGCAGAGCCATTTATAAATGTGGCCCCTTAGTGACTGAAAGTGATAAAGACCAGAGAATTGGCCTGCAGGCCAAAGATGGAAACATTTCCCGTGAGTCTCGGGAAACCACAGCTTTGGAATTGTTGATCAAGAGAGTTATCTTCAGCTGTCTAGAGATGTGCTTATGGAATAATGGGGATTGTAGAAGGGGAGAAAAACCACCCTCCAATGCTGTGTGTCTTATCTCTTTTAGGAGCGGAAACTGTGTGCTCATCCCAGAATGGAGATCTATAAAGGTGACCAAATCTATTTTATATGTCCCCTTGCACGTCAAGGAGACTTCTATGTGCCTGAAATGAAAGAACTGGAGAAAAAAAGCAGAGCGGCAGCAGAGACTGAAGATGCTCAGACAGATATCACAGGTAACTGTAAAACATAAATGATATAGTGCTATGATATAACAAAAGAAATCTGTCCTACTCAATGTTAATGCCATAAAGTACCCTTGAGGCACAAGGAGTTGATTTTATAGGATCTGCCTTTTGTCAATTGTCAGGTGCTGTATCAGATTCTGATTAGAAGTAGTTTTCTAGGATCTCCAGCAAGAGACATTCAGACATGGTTTGCAGTTGCCTGCCTATGTAGCAACCCTGGACTTCCTTGATGATCTTTCATCTAAGTACTAACCCAGCTGACCCTGCTTAGCTTCTGAGATGTGATGGGTCTTTTTCTTGCAGAGAATAAACTCTACTACAGCCTATATCTGCTTGCAATTGTTTTGAAACTGTGACTAGAGTTGCTAGCCTCAGGTGAGGCATGGAATTCTCCCACAATTACAACTGATCAGATGACAGAGATCAGTTTCCTTGGAGAAAATGGTTGTTTTGGAAGGTTGACTCCAAGTCATTGTACCCTCTTGAATTCCCTCCTTTCCCCATACTCCAACATCCCCGAGCTTCACCCTCAAATCTCCAGGAATTTTCTAGAGTTGAAAATTGGGTTAGGAGGGTTTTTCTTCTATTTCCTTGTTTTTGGGTTTGTTTTTTAGTAGGTAGACTCTGTCTGCTGTCCAGAGTGCTGTGGCAAATCGCTGATTGTCAGTGACAGCCCAGTATGAAGGGAAACAGATAGGATTGTATTTTACTGTTTAGTTAGCTGTTAGATTAGAGAGGGGGGCTAAGGGCTGGGTGGCTCTGTGGATTGGAGGTTAGTTTAATACAGCTAAGATATTGTAGGTTAATTAGTGGGAGTGGTCTAATTGCAATGTGAATGGCCTCCAGATCTGCCCTGTATGATTCCACCACATTGGTGTGGTGGGTGTGAAGAACTGCAGGTAGACAGGAATGTGGGAAATAGGGATGGGTGTGAAGAACTGCAGGTGGACAGGAATGTGGGTAATAGGGATGTGACCTTGCTTGGGGTTCAGATTCCAGCTATTCTGGACCAAGAGAGATATAGCGGTAGGGGGAGGTTCAATAATAGGGTGGCAGTGAAGTACACAGGTCCAAGCAGGCCCTGCTCATGGTTTTCTCACAGGAGGCAGCCTGGACAATGCATGCGCTGCCCTTCAAATATTGATCCCATCCCCACATTTGGAGGAGAGAGGGCTAGGGTGGAACCATTGTTGATGCTTTGCAATACTAGGTCCATTAACAATTTCACAAGGCATGAAGTTGACCTGACTTGCGTGATGAGACGTGGGTGTGGGAGAGCGAGACAGTCACCCTGAAAGATCTGGCCCTACCCAGGTTTTCAGTCCTGCATCAGCACCAGCTCCATGGTAGTGGGGGTAGCAATCCTGGTCCGGGAGACCTTCCACTTCAGGGTGCTCCCTGCACCATCGATACTGGGAGTTGAATATTTCAGTCTAAGGTGGGAATTGGTCAAGAACATGGCTATTTGGGTGGTGTACCACTCACCCACTGCACACTTGGATTCCCTACCAGGCTTGCTGGAGGTGGAGGTTGCGTGGGCATTGCAGTACCCCGAACTTTTAACTTGGCCCGGATTTGGTATTGGCCGTGGTGATGCTGAGGTTCTCACAGTTTGTTGCTAGTCCCACCCATCAGGCTAGCCACACCTTCAATTTCATCTTTGACACATATGTAGAGGTGGATCAGGTAGTGAATAACATTGTCCCATGGTCAGATCACCATGTCCCATAGGCTCGACTAAGAACACACCCCCTCCCCATTTTGGTGATGGACGCATTTTAGTCTGCCTGCTAAGACTTATGGAATTGGAGAGAATGCTCTACAGCAGTGGTCCCCAGCTCCCAGTCTGCGGCCTGGTGCCGGGCCGTGAAGGCCTTGGTACCGGGCTGCCGGCAGCCGTAAACAAGCATGCGCGGAGCTGCTGCCCAGTGGACACAAACACGCATGCACAGCAGCTCTGTGCATGCGCGTTTGCGTGGAGGTACCAGCGGGGCACAAATGCACATGCGCGGCAGTCCACACATGCGTGTTCGTGCAGTACTGCTGTGCATGTGGAGCGCCCGGGCAGCTGGCTCTCCCCCACCCCCGGAAGTGGTCCTCAAACTGGAAAACGTTGGGGACCACTGTTCTACAGGACCCGATGCCCTCCAACATCTCATTGGTAGCCATGATGGAGGACTGGCAGTCCCAACTGTTGGCTGCCATTGATGAGATTGCTCCTCAGTGCCCCCCTGCCCTCACCTCAAACAGGCTCCTTGGTATTCCCAGAAGCTTTGGGAGAGGAAGCAAGTGAGTCAGCTAGAATGAGTGTGGAAGTAAACCTGCAATGAGGCAGCAAGGGCATCTCATTGCATGCTTATGAAGGTGTATGAGATGGCAGTGAAAGTGGCGAAGCATGACTTCTTTGCCTCAGAAATCACATCTGGTAGCTCTTGCCTGGCACAATTGTTTAGGGTAATTAGATCTCGTGCCACCCTCAAGGAAGGGTGTCAGGATTTTGAGTAAATTGGATTTGCATTCTGAGGCATTAGTGGGCTTTTTGCGAACAACATCTTGTCACTCCAACGGGATCTACCTGCCATGATTGATACAGATTGTAAACTGGAAGCTCTGTGGGTGTTGCAGGGGATTACATTTGATGTCTTTAGATGGCTTGCGTTAACCAAAGTGGACAAACTGCTGGGGTCAGTGAAAGCAACAACCTGCCCCTTGGATCCCTACCTGCCCTGGCTGCTCAAATTGGGTGTCAGGTGGATAGGAGGACCTTTAAAGGAGATTGTGAATCTCACCCTAAAATTGGGAGAGTTCCCTGAAGTGAAGGGCTCGAGGAGACTGTGGTGTGTCCTCCCCCGCCATCGATGGACCTGCAGGACCCCACCAACTACTGACCGGTTTCGCATCTTGCGTTTCTGTGTAGGGTAGTGGAGCAGGCTACAGCGGACCAGCTCCTGGCATTTTTGGAGGAACCTTTGGCCCTAGATCCATACCAGTCTGGCTTCCATCCTGACTACGGGATAGATTCTGCGCTGGTCACCCTTATGGATGATATCCAGCACTAGCTGGACTGGGGCGGTTCAGCCATCCTCGTACTTTTATATCTGTCAGCCTCATTTGATGTGGTTGATCACGAGCTGTTGGCCCACTGCCTCGCCAGTACCAGGATTGTGCTGAAATGGCTGGTCTCATTTATCTGGAAACGGACTCAGAGGGTTTGCAGTGGAGGAGTATTTGTCAATCCCCTTGGTGCTCCCATGTGGAATGTCACAGGGGGCAATAGTCTCCCCTATGCTTTTCAACATCTATATGTGCCCTCTAGCCCAGCTGGCTTTTGGCTGGGATGTCACCAATGGCTGGACTCTCCCCTGGATACATTCACCAGATCTTTGGAAGCAGTGGCTGGATGATTCAGGCAGAGTAGTCTGAAACTCAGGCCCTACAACACGGAAGTCCTGTGGCTGGGTAGAAGGGGACAGGATCAGGCAGTGTGCCTCCCATTCCTGGACGGGGTGCAACTAACACTGGAGGTGACCACCAGAAATTTGGGGGTGATATTTGATGCTTCCCTTTCAGTGATGGCTCAGATCACGAATGTAGCCCAAATGCCGTTTTTCCATCTGCGCCAAGCATGGCTTCTAGTTCGCTACCTGTCCTTGGAACACTTGGTCACAGTGATCCATGCAATGGTCACTTCCAGACTAGACTTCTGTAACTTGCTCTATGCGGGCCTACCTCTGTCCTTGACCCAGAAATTGCAACTGGTACAAAATGTGATTGCGCAGGTTCTCACTTGGTCATCTTGAAGGGTCCATATTTAGCTGATGCTGCAGCAGCTGCACTGGTTATCAATTTGCGTCTGGATCAAGTTCAATGTTTTGGTTCTGACATTTGAGGCTATATGCGGCCTGGATCCTACCTATTTGAGACACCACTTATCTGCTTATGCCCCCACAGGGCTCTTGGCTCCATGGGTATAAATTTGCTGGGACATTTGCATGGCCTTGACCTTTTCGGTCTTGGCCCCAACCTGGTGAAAGAGCTCCCAGAATAGCTGAGGGCCCTGACAGAGCTGTCTAAGTTCTGCAGGTCCTGCAAGATGGAGCTTGTTTGGTCCGCCAGGTGTTTGGTTGAGGCTGGGGGGTAACTGTAATTATGAACTGGAGGTTCTACCCTATGCTAAGCACTTGAGCGCTACTGACCAGAAAACCCTTGAATTATAACAAGGGTATAAGGGGTGGTACCGGCCCTTAGGCTGGAACAGGTGAGTTAGTTTTGAAGTATTAGATTTTATACCACAATCGTTAATATTGTTTTAATGTTATAATGGGGGTCTTGTTGGGTGCGTATATTGTTTCTATATTGTAAGCCATCACAAGACAACAATTGCCGAGAGTGGTGGGGTAAAAATTGAAAAATAAATAAAAATAATTGTGGCCGTAGTTGACATAACAGACAATGCTAATTAATTTACCATTATAGTTGAGATGCTGTTTGTACACTAAATTTCATGCTCACAGTATCAATATGCTAGTAATTACCAGTAATGATGGATGCCACATCATGCTACACCCTTAGTTGCCTTTTCTGTTTTATAGCTTTCTCTAAAACAAATATTCTCAGTCTTTTTATAGTATGTCTCCATAAGTCAACAAAATAATTGTTCATCTCTGAAGTAGACTCAAAGGACTTGAATATTCTGCAGTTTACCACAGTTTAAAAGTGTACAGTGTTGATGTGTGAGAACTTATATCTCCTTTGTGCCTTACCATCTCCTCTTTTAACTGTTGCCTAATTATAAACAAGTTCTATCTATTCACAGTGTGGAATATTCTGGTACAAACTGATATTTCTGATTTGATCAGCATTACTTTTCTCTTTAGCCCACCCCCCCCCCCCCCATTTGAGTTGTGTATCTTTGCCACTTCTGTAGATTATTAGGAGCGAGGGTTGCATTTAGAGGCAGTCTTTGAAATAGCGTAAAAGTTGAATTAATTTTTAAAAAAATGTAATTGTGTTACTCTTTGTATGTGCATTCCAGATGAAGGAAAGGGAGAGCCGCTTTCTTAGTCAGTTTAGAGAAATCATGCCTGCTTCACACTCATGCCCATCCCCACACGTTTTTTTATCTTGTTAGGATTTCACAGGAACCTTTGCCCATCCATGAGGCATGCAAATGGTAGGTACAATTCGATACCATTAACCTTTTAAAAAACATGATCATGGAACCTTGTACCTCATGCTCTGCTGGACATGCAGCCCCCCTCACAAAGATTGTTCTGCTGTCTCTAACATTTACTGGATGTCTTATTTTAGCTGTTGTAATTACATGACTTTTTTGTACTCTGTGGCACTTTATTTAGAATTTTTGAATACCTTCAAATGGCCTTTCGATAGTGTTATCCTACAGCAACAGCTACAAAAGACTTGTCTATATATATCTATAGAAAGAGAGGTGATTGTACTCTCTACAGAAGCATAAAAATCAATGCTGTCTCCAGTTCTGATATTTTTGATGTCGTATCACAGACTGCTGCTTACTGGGATCTGCCCACATGCTCACCATCTTGTGGTACAAAAATACATGTAGCTTGCAAGTGCTATTTATAAGTATTGTGTGTGTTGCATATGGCATAGAAATGTGCTCTCTTATAAAGCACCATAAAGTTCCATTTGAAATGCTGTAGTAAAATGGAAGCAATTTTTTTTCAGTGCATCTCATTATAAAACTGACAAATTGTGCAATGTCTGAAGAACCAGACTCTGAAGTGAAATTAGATAAAAACCTACACTATACTCAATGATAAGACTTCCATTCAGTCATTCTGCCAGTGAAAAGGAGGGCAAACATTCTACATGTGTGCAAGGGTAGTCAAACTGCGGCCCTCCAGATGTCCATGGACTACAATTTCCATAAGCTCCTGCCAGCAAATGCTGGCAGGGGCTCATGGGAATTGTAGTCCATTGACATCTTGAGGGCTGCAGTTTGACTACCCCTGTGCTAAGGTGTTGAAGTTTTAACCGTAGCTTGGTTGTTATGGAGGGTAATGAATAACAGTTGTGCTTTCTGCTGAATGTACATTCACTGCTGAATGTACATGGGTGGGCTTTTGAGAAAAATCTGATGCTGAATTTTTCACAACTCAGCTAAAGCATTTTCTTCTGGAGCTGGAGGAAGTGGAATAGGAGGAAAATTCCCTCTGCCTAGACTTCTGGATTTAGTTGTTGTTGTTATGTGCGAAGTCGTGTCCGACCCATCGCGACCCCATGGACAATGATCCTCCAGGCCTTCCTGTTCTCTACCATTCCCCGGAGTCCATTTAAGTTTGCACCTACTGCTTCAGTAACTCCATCCATCCACCTCATTCTCTGTTGTCCCCTTCTTCTTTTGCCTTCGATCTCTCCCAGCATTAGGCTCTTCTCCAGGGAGTCCTTCCTTCTCATGAGGTGGCCAAAATATTTGAGTTTCATCTTCAGGATCTGGCCTTCTAAAGAGCAGTCAGGGCTGATCTCCTCTAGGACTGACTGGTTTGTTCGCCTTGCAGTCCAAGGGACTCGCAAGAGTCTTCTCCAGCACCAGAGTTCAAAAGCCTCAATTCTTTGACGCTCGGCCTTCCTTATGGTCCAACTTTCGCAGCCATACATTGCAACTGGGAAGACCATAGCCTTGACTAAACGCACTTTTGTTGGCAGGGTGATGTCTCTGCTTTTTAGGATGCTGTCTAGATTTGCCATAGCTTTCCTCCCCAGGAGCAAGCGTCTTTTAATTTCTTTGCTGCAGTCCCCATCTGCAGTGATCTTGGAGCCCAGGAAAATAAAATCTGTCACTATCTCCATTTCTTCCCCATCTATTTGCCAGGAATTGAGAGGGCCGGATGCCATGATCTTTGTTTTCTTGATGTTGAGTTTCAAGCCAACTTTGGCACTCTCCTCCTTCACCCGCATCAACAGGCTCTTTAGTTCCTCTTCACTTTCTGCCATTAGAGTGGTATCATCTGCATATCTGAGGTTGTTGATATTTCTCCCTGCAATCTTGATCCCAATTTGTGACTCCTCTAATCCCGCATTTCTCATGATGTGCTCTGCATACAAGTTAAATAGGCAAGGCGACAGTATACAGCCTTGCCGAACTCCTTTCTCAATTTTGAACCAGTCAGTGATTCCATGTTCAGTTCTCACTGTTGCTTCTTGACCTGCATATAAATTTCTCAAGAGACAAATAAGATGCTCTGGTATTCCCATCTCTTTAAGAACTTGCCACAATTTGTTGTGCTCCACACAATCAAAGGCTTTAGCATAGTCAATGAAGCAGAAGTAGACGTTCTTCTGGTACTCCCTAGCTTTCTCCATGATCCAGCGTATGTTGGCAATTTGATCTCTAGTTCCTCTGCCTCTTCGAAATCCTGCCTGTACTTCTGGAAGTTCTCGGTCCACATATTGCTGGAGCCTAGCTTGTAGGATTTTGAGCATAACTTTGCTAGCATGAGAAATTAGTGCGATGGTGCGGTAGTTTGAACATTCTTTGGCATTGCCCTTCTTTGGGATTGGAATGTAAACTGACCTTTTCCAATCCTGTGGCCATTGTTGAGTTTTCCAAATTTGCTGGCATATTGAGTGTAGCACTTTTACTGCATCGTCCTTTAAGATTTTGAATAGTTCAACTGGAATGCTGTCACTACCACTAGCTTTATTGTTGCTCAGACTTCCTAAGGCCCATTTGACTTCACATTCCAGGATGTCTGGCTCCAGGTCAGTAACTACCCCATTGTGGTCATCAGGGATGTTAAGCTCGCTCTTGTATAGTTCTTCTGTATAATTTTGCCACCTTTGTTTGATCTCTTCTGCTTCTGTGAGGTCCCTACCATTTTGGTCCCTTATCATACCCATCTTTGCATGAAACGTTCTCTTCATATCTCCAATTTTCTTGAAAAGATCTCTGGTCCTCCCCATTCTATTGTTTTCTTCTATTTGTTTGCACTGTTCATTTAAGAAGGCATTCTTATCTCTTCTAGCTTTTCTCTGGAATTCTGCATTCAATTGGTTGTATCTTTCTCTTTCTCCCTTGCCTTTCACTTCCCTTCTCTCCTTAGCTATTTGTAAAGCTTCCTCAGACAGCCATTTTGATTTCTTGCATTTCTTTTTCTTTGGGATGGTTTTAGTTGCTACCTCTTGTACAATGTTGCGAACCTCCGTCCATAGTTCTTCAGGCACTCTGTCTATCAGATCTAATTCCTTAAATCTATTTGTCACCTCCACTGTGTATTCGTCAGGGATATGATTTAGTTCATACCTGAGTAGCCTAGTGCTTTTCCCTACTTTCTTCAATTTAAGCCTAAATTTTGCAACAAGAAGCTCATGATCTGAACCACAATCAGCTCCTGGTCTTGTTTTTATTGACTGGATAGAACTTTTCCATCTTTGGTTGCAGAGCACATAGTCAATCTGATTTCTGTGTTGACCGTCTGGTGATGTCCATGTGTAGAGTCGTCTCTTGGGTTGCTGGAAAAGAGTGTTTGCTATGACCATTGTATTCTCTTGACAAAATTCTACCAGCCTGTGCCCTGCTTCATTTTGTACTCCAAGGCCAAACTTGCCTGTTATCCCGGTTATCTTTTGGCTTCCTACTTTAGCATTCCAATCCCCCATGATGATAAGCACATCATTTTTGGGCGTTGCTTCTAGAAGGTGTTGTAGGGCTTCATAGAACTGATCAACTTCATCCTCTTCAGCAGCAGTGGTTGGGGCGTAGACCTGGATCACTGTGATGTTGAATGGTTTGCCTTGGATTCGAACTGAGATCATTCTGTCATTTTGGGGATTGTATCCCAAGACTGCTTTTCCTACTCTCTTATTGATTATGAAGGCTACTCCATTTCTTCTGCGAGATTCTTGTCCACAGTAGTATACCTGATGGTCATCTGAATTAAATTCACCCATTCCTGTCCATTTTAGTTCACTGATTCCTAAAATGTCGATGTTCAGTCTTCTCATTTCTTGTTTAACCACGTCCAGCTTGCCTTGATTCATGGATCTGACGTTCCAGGTTCCTATGGAATAAAAATCTTTACAGCATCGGACTGTCTTTTCGCCACCAGTTACTTCCACAACTGAGCGTCCTTTCGGCTTTGGCCCAGCCGCTTCATTCATTCTGGCGCTACTCGTACTAGCCGTCTGCTCATCCCCAGTAGCATATTGGACACCTTCCGACCTGAGGGGCTCATCTTCCAGCGTCATATCGTTATACCTATTGGAACTGTCCATAGAGTTTTCATGGCAAAGATACTGGAGTGGTTTGCCATTGCCTTCTCCAGTGGATCACCTTTTGTCAGAGCTCTCAGCTATGACCTGTCCGTCTTGGGTGGCCCTGCACGGCATAGCTCATAGCTTCACTGAACTACGCAAGCCCCCTTGCCACAACAAGGCAGCGATCCTTGAAGGGGGTCTGGATTTAGTAGAAAAGTTATTAAAGTCAACTGCAAAGACAAAGCACCATTATAAAGCAACGTGGAATTGTTTTGACTGTGACTACAAAATGTATTTTGCTTAATTCTGATCTGAGGATGCCTTTAAAAGTTCAGTTCAATTTTAAGTGTATGCCCCTATTCCGAGAGCACTATACTGTGGTAGAAGAAGAAGAAGAAGAGTTGGTTCTTATATGCCGCTTTTCCCTACCCGAAGGAGGCTCAAAGCGGCTTACAGTCGCCTTCCCTTTCCTCTCCCCACAACAGACACCCTGTGGGGTGAGTGAGGCTGAGAGAGCGCTGATATCACTGCTCGGTCTGAACAGTTTTATCAGTACCATGGCGAGCCCAAGGTCACCCAGCTGGTTGCATGTGGGGGAGTGCAGAATTGAACCTGGCATGCCAGATTAGAAGTCCGCACTCCTAACCAGTACACCAAACTGGTATCCAATGCGCAACTTTTATATGAGAATTTTCAGGTGTGATGTTAGGCAGAATTCCATTATGTAAACATAATTCTTTTTTCTCGAAGCAGTACCTTACTGTAGTGATCCCCAACCTGTGGGCCGCAGACCACATGTGGTCCTTCGACTAATTGGAGGTGGGCCCCGAAGGACGTCTTCTCCCCCCCCCCCCGCCCGGCCCTTTACAACACACTTCGGGTGTCATTGTCTCCCATCACTCCCAGATGGGACTATCTCGTTGCAGAGAAACAAGCTCAGGGTTCCCATTGATTTGTCATTATCATGAGTTAAAATTTCCATGAAAATAAAATGTTCCTTATGTTCATTGTTGTGGCATGTCTGTATCTTATTTTGAAGGGATGTTTAAACATTACCATAGTGATCAGAGAGTGTTAGGGCAGTGGTTGAGAGTAGAGGAGTAAACTACCCCCCCCCCCACACCGGGCCTCAGTAAAAGGCGTTGAGTGGTCCCTGGTGATAAAAAGGTTGGGGACCACTGGCTATGTCACAAGTAGGCAAGCAGGAAAGTCTTAGGGCATTTTCGCACATCAGTAAAAATATTGTTACGCCAGCTGAATGGCAAAGCGCTAATTTTTTTTGCGTTTCCCAGTCCCTCCTCGCCTTTTTGCTGTCTCACTCTTGTCTGCCGCTTTTTCGCACATCTCACCCTGCACATCTGCTGCTGGAAATGGCAGAAGAGAGCAACGGCTTTATACGCAACTCACTTCCACCTGTAATCAGTTTAGGCAACGAATCCCCATTTTCCAAGAGTTTAAAAGTCCCGCGATGCCCACTAATTTTTTTAATCGTACTTCTCCATTGATTTGCCTGTGCATAGAATCATAGATGCATAATGCTTTTAGAATGCCACCCCTTATAGGATCACGAGTCCTTTGATACTTTTAAAAATTAATATGGTTCCTGATTTGCGGGGGGGGGGGGGACTTTCAAGAGTTGTGCTTTGTCTTACAACTTTGAAAAACAAATTATTTTATTTCTGGCATTCTTGTTGGATGAACTATATTTGCCACAAAGGTCTGAATTTCTTCACCATGCCCAAAGTTGTTACCTTTGCCTGCTTTTTTAGTAAAGGAAGCCAGCCTGAATTCCTTTTAAGGAACAGCTTCTTTTATGGCCAAGAAACCATAGATAAAGAACACTTAGATACAACCATTTTTATCTGGAAAAAATCATTTTGTGGTAAGGATTCTAATTTGGGTTTAAATTTGGAAGGACCTAGAACCTTGTATGAGTGCCAAAACTTACCTGACAGATGTATCAGTTACTCATTGTAATTATAGCCTAATCTTCCTGTTTGGAAACTCAGGGCCATTCCGCACGTCTTAAATGTAGCAGAAGTCTTACCTTTGGTAAACGCTATTAATTCAACATTCCGCATGACGTCGTACACAATCTGCAACACTCGCTTCGTTGTAGCGCTTTTCAGGAAATCCAGAAAAGTGGATTCCCCCTAAAAAAAAACCTCTAGACTCTTGAGAACAACCTGCAACACATCCAAAAAAGACGTGTGTTCTCAATGTAGTGGTGGAAAGAATGTTCCTCCCTCGCTCTCCCCCCCGAGCTTCCGGAGACGCGATCGCCATTTTTTTTCCTTAGACCGGCGAAAGCAACAAATGTGCGAGGCTTCTCCCGCTAAAGTCCCTCCACAGAAGTACTTAACAGTAAAACAAAGCTCCCTACTAGTGTCTTTAGAGTTTCCAAGCACAATACAGCCCCCTGTTCGACACAGGCCATAATTTTGGCCACAAATCGCGCCCATGGGAGGGGGGTTTACTTGAAGAGCGTGTAAACAATTAAGTGCCAGCTCCTACGCCAGTAAAAAACGGTCTTTCTGAGACAATGAATGAACACATATTTGTTGCTTTTTTTAAAAAAACAGTTTTTAAAGGGAAAGGGGCTTTTTGGGAGCACAAATACAACAATTCATTGGCTGTTCTGTTGGATTGACGGTCAGGGGTGGGAAGAAGCATGGAAAAATATTGCTTCCTTTGTTGCGATTCCAGTGAGACTGGAAACCTGTGGGGAATGAATACAACGCTACTGGGACTTCAATATTCCACTAAATTAAAGGTATGCGGAATGACGAAATTCCACTATTAAATATAGCGTTTCTGCATACTGAAAACATTCAGTATTTTTGCGGAAAAATTGTCAGATTTGCACCCAGTAGTTTCCCACTAAAGCACTGATCAAGGCCTTGCCCGCTTTTGAGCAACATTAATAGCAGCAGTTGCCCCTAGATCATACACAGGATTAAAAATAGAGTGCTTTGGGGGGAAATAGCATGTCTTTCTCTCATGGCTGATTAGCCCCATCCTGTGTCTGTCCCTGCACATTTGGAATTACAGAGTTAGTCTTCCAATTTGGCAAGTGTGACTTCCAAGCAGCTTCAGTCCTAGCATTTCTAGTTTTAGAAATTTAGCAGGTGTCCCTACCTGTCAGCTTGACATGTTCCAGCATTAGAATCCAGATAAAAATTGAATAAATAAAATATTTTCTTCCGATCCTCTAACCATTTTGTTTTGCTCACTACTCCATATTAAGTCTCTATGGATTTTTGTCAGGTTCTTTAGATTCTGATCACAGTCATCCTAAAAGGAAGGCTAGCTTGTGAATTGCATAGAAGGCATTATTATTATTATTATTATTTTCTGTTTCTTAAAATAAGTTGCTCTTGTCAATGATTCCGAAAAAGTCCATCCTGAGTAATTTTGTTTCAAAAGCACAGGCCAGAGGTCCAGCTTCACAGTGCTGCAGAGGAACCCCAGTACAATCATTTTATATTCATTTTTATTCTTTCTTTCTGAGTGGTTGGGGGGAAGGGAGGCTGGACTGACTGCAGTCTTCTCCGTTGTTTTTAATTAGACATATTACAAGGCTGATCACTCAAGCTATAATCTCAGTTCTATGAATTCCAAATAAATGTATCAATATATGAGAATGTATTCAAACTGAGCTGGCCCTCCCCTTTAAATTAACACGCTCCCCCTTCCTGTTATTTTTCACACCCATTCATGAAAAGGAATTAATTTTTTGTGCTATGGGGATGGCAACAAGGGAATGTGTCCCCAGGGCTAACACATTTTGGTATTGGGGTACACAGTCAAATGAGCATCTTTCTAAAAACAATGTAGTGATAAGAAGCAGCCTCACCGTCTGAATGCAGGCAGTGTTCCTTTGTGCTGCATTAGTGACATTGGCCGTGCATCCCAATGAGAAGGAATGCTGGTGTGGCTGTGGCCATCAAGATGTATTTCTCTCCATCTCCCCACCCACAGGAGGTAAGGGGGAAATAACTGTGAATGGATCTGAAAGAGTAGAATTGTGTGGGCATCACAAATATTTTTGCACATACAAAGTGACAACTAATGAGGACCCGAAGAGATGCTTTATGCTCAGTTGTGCATTCCCAGTGAGATGTTTGACTTTTTTCCTAGAACAGCAGGATTCCGTGTTGTATCCTAGTCCCCATCATTTTTACAAATGACTTGCCACGTGGTATGAGGGACAGTAAGTTGACAAACAAGCCTTTGTGTCCTGGCCATATTCTATAGTGATTTGAGCCAAATGAAACCAGAGACTGTGGAATAGAGCATAGATCTACAGATTCAGTGAGCAGAATTTGTTCTTGACTGTGTGGGCTTAGTTCCCAAGCTGAATGTTGGTGCTCTTTCCTCACTAAACTCATTGGAAAAGGGCAAAGCCTTCTAGAATTAGTAGCAGTAGCAGTATTTAATTTATAGGCCGCCCTTCCCCACAAGCAGGCTCAGGGTCGCTTACAACATACATCTACAGTTACAAACACTTTACATAGTCTTTCACTGGACAGTTTGGTTGTGGATTACAATTACCAGTCAACTTACTGGAGAGCATAAAGTCATTTGCCAGTGCAGTACAGAGGGTGAACATCAGCCAAGGACTGAACCTCAGTGCTATACAGAGTTAATAGCTGATTAAGGTGTGTTAAGCACTAGCCACAGAGACATAGTTTAGCAGATATGCTAACTTGAGGTGACTGATTACTAAAACTGTGTAAGAGGAGAAATCCTGAAGAATTGTGAGCAAATCTGAGCATATATCTGCTGTACATAGGGTTACCAACCTCCAGGCAGTGGCTGGACATTTCCCAGCACAATGGGTCCCCATACAATAGAGATTATTTACCCTGGAGGAAATGGCTACTTTGAAAGATGGACTGAATAACATACTCTACTCAGGTCCCTCCCCAACCCCACCCCACCCTCTTCAGGCTTCTCCCCCCAAATCTCCAGAAAAGTCAGGGGGTTTATTTGCCAAGCCCTAGAGCCAAAGCATCACTGCTCATTGTTAACAACCCTATCTGGATAGCCCAAGCAAGCCTGATTCCATTCAGATCTCAGAAGCTAAGGAGGGTTGGCCCTCGCTAGCAGTTGACAGGGTGATCTCCAAGGAATACCAGAGTTGTGACATGAGGGAAGCCAATGGCAAACCACCTCTGAACCAATCTTGCCTGATGACCAGACAATTGTAGAATCTCTTGGCTATGATGATTATTATGATTATTATGATTATTATGATTATTAGGATTATTAGGATTATTAGGATTATTAGGATTATTAGGATTATTAGGATTATTAGGATTATTATGAATATTATGATTATTATGATTATTATGATTAGTATAACCGCCGCTCTCAGCGAACCAGCTCGTGGCAATTTACAACATTTCATAAAAATCAATACAATAAAGTGTTAAAATTCCCCATTAAAACCCATCACAGCAAGACACAATACACAATACAACAATGACGATACAATATAAAATACTATTTCTCAGACATACTCTCTGGATGGTCCAAAAAGCTGGCAGAATTGTATATTACACACATGCCATTGAATGAATGAAGGAATGAAGGAATGAAGGAATGAATGAATGAATGACAATCAAAATAATAACAAATGGGGACCTGCAAGAAACCTGCAGGGCTGCTATCCCATTCTCATTTGATTTCCATTCACCTTTGTTTCCTCCTCTGTCCATATACCTCTATCACACTCTTCCTCCCTCCTACCACCCCTTTTCTTAACCCCCCCTCTCCTCCATGCTCTTTTTCTGCCCTGATCTCATTGCTTTCCATTTTTCTGCCTCCCCACTTCCTAACATTTTCTGTCACCCACCTCATCACTCACTTTTTCTGTCCCCCATCACTCTCTCCTTCTCCCACCTACTTCCCCTCACAGCAGCCGTGGTAGTCTGCAGCTTTCCAGGAATCATAATGGATTTCTCAACTGATCTTTGACATCTTTTTTTCGAGAAAGTGACTACCTTGCTGGATCAGGGGATATAGTTTATCTGTATTGCAGTAAAGCTTTTGATAAGGTTCCACATGATATTCTTGTTCACAAGTTGGTAAAATGTGGTATGGATCCTAATTCTGTCAGGTGGATCAATAACTGGTTGACAAATCGTACCCAGAGGGTACTTGTTAATGGTTCAGTAACTTCTTGCAAAACAGTGACAAGTGGAGTACCCCAAAAATCTGTCCTGGGGCCTGTGTTGTTCAACATATTTATAAATGATTTGGATGAGGGATTAGAGGGGATACTTATTAAATTTTCAGTTGATACTAAACTGGGAGGGGTAGCAAACACAACTGGAGACAGCAACAGAATACAGGATGATCTTGAAAGGCTCGAGAAGTGGGCTAAACTGAATAAAATGAAGTTCAGTAGGGACAAATGTAAAGTTCTGCATTTAGGTAGGAAAAACCAAATACACCAATATAAGATGGGGAGACTTGTCTTGGCAGTAGCATGTGCAAAAAGGATCTAGGAGTCTTAGTAGACCATACATTGAACATGAGTCAGCAGTGTGACTCAGTGGCTAAAAAGGCAAATGGGATTTTGGGCTGTATCAAATGGAGTATCGTGTCCAGATCACGGGAGGTGATGGTACCGCTTTACTCTGCTCTGGTTCGGCCTCACTTGGAATACTGTGCTCAGTTTTGGGCGCCCTGATTGAAGAGGGATATTGACAAACTGGAACATGTCCAGAGGAGGGCAACAAAGATGGTGAGGGGTTTGGAGACCAAGACATATGAAGAAAAGTTGGGGGAGCTTGGTCTATTTAGCCTAGACAGGAGACAACTGAGAGGGGATTTGATAACCATCTTCAAGTATTTAAAAGGGTGCCATATGAAGTATGGAGCAAAATTGTTCTCTCTTGCCCTGGAGAGGCAGACCAGAACCAATGGGATGAAATTAATTCAAAAGAAATTCCATCTAAACATCCGGAAGAAGTTCCTGACAGTGCGGTTTCTCAGTGGAACAGGCTTCCTCAGGAGGTGGTAGGTTCTCCATCTTCGGAATTTTTTTAACAGAGGCTGGATAGCCATCTGACGGAGAGGCTGATTCTGTGAAAGTTCACAGGGGTGGTAGTGGATGAGTGATAGGGGTGTGAGTGTCCTGCATAGTACAGGGGGTCAGACTAGATGATCCAGGAGGTCCCTTCCAACTCTATAATTCTATGATTTGGATAGCAATTGTAATTCTGGATGATCTCCAGCTCTTACCTGGAGGTTAACAACCGTAGAAATGGTTGCTTAGGAGGGTGGAATCTATGGCATTATATCCCTCTGAGGTAACTCCCTTCCTCAAACCCCACCCTCCTCAGGCTCCACCCCTCAAATCTCCTAGAATTACCAAACATGGAGTTGGCAATTCTCTCTCACTTCCATCCAGAAGCCACCTTACCTGTACCTGCACCTGTCTTCAGCTTTCCATCTCTACCATCTTCCCCCACAGACTCTACCTAGAAAAACTAGAAAAACTACAGTTGTTCTCCTCAGTGGGAACCAAAGCATCTTACATTATTCTCTCCTGCTTTTTGTCTGCACAACAATCCTGTGAAATGAGTTAGGCTGAAAGTATGTGACTGGTCACCAAGTCAGTTTCCACAGGTAGATGGAGATCTGAACCTAGTTCTCCCAGATCCTACTCTACAAATAGTCTAACTACTACACCACACTAGCTTTCATTGGGTGACTGCTGTTAGATAGGAGCAAGCAGCTAGACCTAACTGAGTCATGCAAGTCAGGTGGTATCAACTTACCCAGAGGTTGCCACCAGGCCAAGGGTTGTCAGCATGCCATTGGGAATCCTCTGGAATTACAACTGCATTCTAGACAACAGAGATTTGTTGCTCTGGAGAAAATTCCTGCTTTAGAGGGTGGATTATGTGGCATTATATCATGCTGAGGCATCTCCCCTCCTCAAACCCTGTATTCCTCAAGACTTCATCACAACATCATTAAGAATTTCCCAATCTGGAGTTAGCAACTATAGCCAGGCCTGGCCTCAATGAGTCCTCTCTCAAAGGCCAAAATAGCCTTGGAAAGGACCCTTCCCTTTTATTGACAGAACCAACCTTGGAATACTGTGGTTGCCTAGCAACAGTCCCCCCCTCCAAGGGAATCTATTTTTAGAGCTACAGGCATGCCTTTTATAATCTTTAAAAAACTCTTCAATGTTGTTGCTTGTTTTTTGTGTGTTTTTTTTTAGATTTCATATTTTTCTGCAAATGTTCAGGTTTGTAGAAAGAGTTGTGATGGACTGCACTTTTAGAAGTTCTTAGAAGTACCGTACAAACAAGTGAAGCTTAATTCTTCACAAAACCAGAGAACCTAGCATGATAGGCTGTTCCAAGAAATCTGATTGGTTAGCATCAGCTGAGCAGAGAAAGTCATGAGAGAGCTGCATCCTGAGGAGAGAGTCAGTTAGATTTCTGCCCTGACTGAGTTGATGCTGATTTCAGCCTTAGCTGAGAGAAGTTTAACACAGACAGAGATCTGGGGGAAAGTTGGCATGGAAGTTTGTGAAGTTAGATGAAGACACCCCCCCCCCCCCCCCAATTTGAGCCAAATAAAGGATATAGCTCTTCCAGTAAGAGAGGAATTTCTCCCAGTCAAACAGGGAGTTAGCTCTGAAGAGTGCAGAGATCCCTGGTCTGGTGTGGTTAGAACTTGCCTTTAGAAAGAGTCAGTTAAAAACTCTGAACAAGTACTAGTGTTTCAAGAGAAGGGCGGTTGGGTACTGTAAAACTGTACTAGGCTTCTGGAAACAGAAAGAGTCAGAGAATAAAGTGTGATGGAGTGCTTGGGGGAAACACTAGAACAAAATCCTCTCAGCATAAAGATTTTAAGTAACTGTAAATAGCTTTTAAAAACCCTCATTAGCCTGAAATATAAAAACTAAAGTCTGCATGTATTGATTTTATCTTAAAGTTTTCTATACTCAGTTATTTCAGGAATTTTATCCCTGATTTCACCTGACCTTTCCTTTATATTTTGAATAAAATAATTTCTTAATTTGGAATATAAAAAGTTCTTGAGTGCCATTTAAGTTTTATAAGTTAAAAAAGAGCTACCATTACTTCTGTCAGGTTGCTGGACTGAGCAAATAGCACTAATACTTTACCGTTACAGGGTGGGACAGAATTCTTCAGGAAAGGAGAAAACTGATAATTAAGGTGGTTTAATCACAAAGGGGAAAGAAGAATGGAGGAAAAGGGGGAGGGGACGTCATAGCTCTCCTGCCTGTTCTCATTTACAAGCATCCAAAGATTTGGCAACTTGGCTATTAGAATCTAAGATGCTGTTTCTAATCTCCTCCTGTACAGCTAAGAACACAACCTTAGAAGGGGACTTTATTAGAATGTTTTTGTTACTCCTAGTTTGATTATAAAAGCCATCTTCATCAATAATATTTGGCCCTAATATAGCACCTTTCTGCTGAGATTCCCTGAGCTCTTTACAAACAGATATATTAAAAATTCCCAGGTCTGCCTGAATTAACGATTTCATTTTATAAAGTTCCCTGCAGGAACCTCTGCCATTTCCCCTGCTGACTTTTGATTCAGCTAATGTCATTCAAAAGTGAGCAACCTGTAGATGTGCCAATAAATAGTCTGCATTTTTCAAGTCAAGCAGTGACCCTGCGACCTTGCAAGAAGCACCATATCTGTAAAGCTACCTCATCTATCATCCTTCCAGCTCATCCCTTTGAGATGCTAAGTGCTTACTATTTCTGCGACAGGCAATGACTGCTGATAGCTCTTGACAACTTAGGGCAGGGAAGAGTGTGCAGAGCTCTACTGAATTGGGTCCTGTGTGCCGGCTTCCATACATTCGGACACTGCATGCTGACAGACTGGCTGCTCATCTTTGAAGACTGGCACATTCATATAGAAGCACATGTGGGAAGAACCGGAGACAACTAGATACCTGCACAATTTAGTACTGAACCCTTCTGTTGGTCATTCCCCATGCAAGTTGCTAGAAAGAAGAGGGATGACTTTTGAAGGAGCCAGAGTGCTGGGGGGAGGGGACTTCAGTCAACCATAATTAACTTTGTTTTCCATTTAATTATCAAGTAATGCTCAGGCAACTACTATGGGTCCGGAAAGTGATTGCTGTGGCCTTGCTCTGAGCAAGGCTGTCTCCTGTGTTTTCATATGAGAAGGAATGAAAGGTCAGAGAGGGAACAAAAGTAGCCTCTTGATATGGGTTGCAGGAACAATTGCATTTCCGGAGGTGACAAGGATTGTCTCTCTCTGAGGTCTTCTGCTAATACGCTTGGACAGTTTCAGAGACACAGATACCTCTCCCACAGCTCTACCTACTGTATGTACTTGTTAAAATAGGCAGAGAAAAAGGCATCTATCTTTGCACACCTGGAGAGGGTTCATTTCCAGCAAAATAGCTAATAAGTGGCATATTAAAGGGCCGTTCTGCATTCGTCCAAAACAGCACAATGGTTACTAATTGAAATCGCTACAGTTTTGCCGTTATGCACAACGTCGTTGACAATCTGGAACACTCCTGAAACCGATCCGCAAAAAGCTCTTCATTGTAGCGCTTTCAGGGAAATCCCAAAAAGTGGATTCACCCTCCGGAAAGCACTACACTCCTGCAACCAATCTGCAACACTAGCGGGAAAGTTCTGTGCGTTACCATAGTTGCGGTTTCTGCAAAGTCCCGCCCCCTAGCTCTCTCCTCTGATCTTCTGGCGAAGCGATCGCCATTTTTTTTCTCAGAGCGAGTGGAGATCAACGCACCAGCAAGCCTTTGTTTACCCAGTGAGGCTTCCCCGGCTGCAGTCCCTCTGTTTAAAGTCACCAAGCACAAGCAACACAGAGGCCCGTTTGCTGGTTTATTTTCCCTTTATTTTTCACGCTGTTTTCGGCCGAAAATCGCGCCCGTTAGGGGGGGGGATTTTTTTTTTCACTCGGGGAGAGCGTGGCAATGATGAAACGGCAGCTCAAACACCACCTGCTAGCTGGATGGGTCTCTCTGTTGCAACGAATCAATGCATATTCGTTGCAACGTGTGTGTGTTTTAAAAAAAAAAAAACCTTCCTTAAAGGGAAAGGGGCTGTTTGGGAGCATGATAACGGCCGCCCATTGGCTGCTTGATGGCCAGGGGCGGGACACAGCTCGGCAATAGCGCTTCCTGGCTAGCGATTTTTGCAGAGACCGGAACCCTGTGGGAAACGATAGAAACGCAACTGGATTCCACTACAAAGGCAGGTATGCATAACGACGAATTCCACTATTTAAAATGGCGATTTTTCGTTCCGCAAACAATTTGCAACATTGATCCTGGCGCGGAATGGTCCAAAGATTCTACCGTGGTGTAGTACTCTTTCGGCCCATTTCACCTCAGTTTTGTTGGTCTAACTGTGGGTTCTCATTGAGCTCTGCTAGTCAATGCAAATCAGTTTTTCCCACCAATCCCTCCTGTTATCCTCCGTGGGACTTTTCTGAAGCAGAGGCTGGCAGTATCCTCAGCTGTGCAGTGATTTTGTGCTGGCCCAATGAACCTAAACAGAAGTTTTCCATATGTTTGTTTGTTGTAACCAGAACTGGCCCCCAGTTATGACAAACTAACACTCTAGTTTCTGTGCAAAAATGGATACCTCTCTGTTTTGCCCATTCTGCGTTTACTGAGCTTTTGCATTTCTGTCTACTGTTGCACCTGTTGTCACAGGGATCTGTTTGCTGGCCAGGACCAAGTCAAGGCAAACTCTCTCCAAAGGAGGCTCACAGCTGCATTTGCTGCGGGGGATGGCCAGCAATGGCCAGGCACAGACTCTGTTTCCCATTCGTGAGCTATCATCGTAAGCTGCTGACGTTTTGGGTCTCAACCTCCCCCCTCCGCCACCACTGTCCCCCTGCTGTGCCTGTCCCTACCCATCTTAGAGTGGCTTTTGTGTGGAGTTTGAAAAGCTGTGATTAACTGTGCTTTGGCTGTTATTACATTGATCTATTATTTAGCAGGAGAGGAGATTAATATTTGATAGAGCTCAGAGCCCGGTTGTGGAAAGAAGGCCAGAACACTGAAGGGAAGAATTATGGTACTGTGGTACTATTGCCACAGCAGGAGTCCACAGGAGCTGGGCAAACCCTTCTCTCTTGCTCTTCTCAAAAAAGCTTTAGGGTCAGGGACAATGCGCAGAGCTTCGCTTTGCTTTATTTTGCTTTTGAAACTCAAGTTTTTCCAGGAGAGCAGGAAGCCTTCTGACCTTCCAGCTTTAAAGCTCAGGTTTTTCCAGGGCAGCAGGAAGCTTTCTGACTATTCTCTGAGTCATTTTTGGCACCCTCATCTTACAAAATAGGGATAATGTGAGGTTTCTGTTTTTGAGGTCTCCCCATACTGCTGTAAAATAATTACAGGATGCATCAGAATAAGATGGACCATAGAGTTCATAGTGAAAACATTTCAAACTCAGTCCAATCAGACCTTGTTATTAAGGAACTTCTTTGCTGGTACATTTTACTCTTTAAAAAGAAATAAATTTCTTTTGATAGAGAGAGAGAAAGAGAGTTTACTATTCTCCTCCATCCTTCTTGTGAATGTTAAAAGGCTAGAATATTTATGACATGTGCTGTAGTCTATATCTTCTCTAACAGGAAGCTGTAGTAAGACTAAGTGGGCATATTATCTTGCACTGATAACTACAGGGACAAATAACAATATAGTTGATACTAGTCCCCATGTTTATTTGCACAGAGTAGTATCCAGGAGTTGCCAACCTCCATGTGGTAGCTGGAGATTACAACTGATCTCTCAACGAAAGAAATCAGTTCACCTGGAGAAAACAGCTGCTCTGGAAGTGGACACTGTGGCATTATACCCCAGTGAAGTCCCTCTCTTCTCCAAACTCCACCCTCATCCTCCCCCACCCCTAAAATTTCCAGGTATTTCCCAACCCAGAGCTGGCAACCCATAGTATCCCCTTCCCAACTGCTTCCAAGTCATAAACATGTTTTGTCGATTTGGGTATAGCATACCAGTCTATATGCTGTGTAGTCCGCACAAGACATTCCCCATGGTTGGTTTCCTTTGGAGAAGAAAGCACTGGAAACGTGTGCGTTTTTGCAATATATCGGGTCCCTGCCAGTTTGTATTGTATTTGTATTTTTGTATGCATTTTATTGCATGTATTCTATAGGGTTTTAAGATTTTTCTGTAAACCGCCATGAGCAGGCTAGGTCCAAGAGTGGTGGTATATAAATGCGAATATAAATAAAGAAATTTACTGTATTTATAAAAAGACAGTGCTCAAAGAGAGAGGTAAAGGTAAAGGTAAAGGTATCCCCTGTGCAAGCACCGAGTCATGTCTGACCCTTGGGGTGACGCCCTCTAGCGTTTTCATGGCAGACTCAATACGGGGTGGTTTGCCAGTGCCTTCCCCAGTCATGACCGTTTACCCCCCAGCAGCAAGCTGGGTACTCATTTTACCGACCTCGGAAGGATGGAAGGCTGAGTCAACCTTGAGCCGGCTGCTGGGATCGAACTCCCAGCCTCAATGGGCAAAGCTTTCAGACGGCTGCCTTACCACTCTGCGCCACAAGAGGCTCATCGCTCAAAGAGAGAACTGATGCCCAAAGAAAGAGATGCAGCAACCTGATGTGCTTCTCTATCAGTTTCCCTCTTTACATTTTCCAGGCATTTTCCAGGGTGCTTTTTCTTCACCTGAAACTGCTTCCTCCCTCAGTTGGGCAGACCCAAATTCTCCAAGCTCAGATAGGTACTTGAACAGAGTCATATTATGGCAATTAGTCACCAATTAAGGAAAATTCACAATAATTGTAAAACCATTAACATTCTTTTGTCATTGGCAGTGATTCCTTTAAGCCAAAGTCCTTTTAGGTTACACCGCAATCTCGGAGTAATATCTAATTGTTGCTATGCTTAGAAACTGTGAGATACTCATTTGAATTTTACAGTTAAGCAAGACTGACAAGCAGCAAATCTCTATCTGATGGAAGTTTTGAAAGCAGGTTTCCCAGGCCCAAAGCTAACAATGTATCCCTTGGAACATGCCAGTAGTGGCCAAAGATGACTCTTGAAAATCATTGGAAATACCCTCCCTTATTGTCATCTTGACCACCTTGGGTTAAGGTAGCCTGACCTTGGCCAATCTCAGAAGCTAAGCAGAGTCAGCCCTGGTTAGTGTTTGGATGGGAGACTATTCAGGAAGTCCAGGGCTGCTATGGAGAGCTGGGCAATGGTAAACCACCTCTGTTAGTCTCTTGCTTTGAAAACCCTATGAGGGTAACAGTACGTTGGCAACCTGACAGCACTTTCTACTACCATATTCTCTCTTACTGTTGCCAAAGTGACTCCCAACATAAAAGACACCTATGTGTATGTGATAGTTAAATTCTGTTTCCATATACTGTTTATTTCTCAGCTTGTCGTCTAAGATTCTCAAGTGTCAGCATTCTTTGTTTTGTGATATAGATGAATGGCTGGCAGGAACTGAACTGAGTTACTAGCTGCTTCATTCACAGCCCAATCAAGCTACAGTGCCCTCATAGAACTCTACTCATTTCAGTGGGATTAAATTTGTTTAGCTGTACTCATTTCAGTGAGATGACCTTTGTCTAAATCAAGGCTCTTCAGATTACTAGAATGTCAGTCAAGGCAAAAGTCATTTTGTGGGTGCAGAAAGATGCATCTTTCAGTGGGGATTCCACAATAGAACCTGGCATTTTCTGTGATAGCTCTCTTTTAAAAACACAACACAAGCAGGTCAAGTGCTCTTAAGATGATCCCTTCTGAATAGCACCCAAGGTCCATTGCCTGACATCCTGAATGCAGTAATGGCCAGACACTGGGGAGGTTATTCGACAACCAACAACTGTTGTGCTTTGTATATATACACACAAACAAACAGCATCTATTGTTTTCATATGGCTTCTGAGCATGGAATTCTGTTTAACTATCATGACTGATTATCACTGACAAACTGAATATCCATTTAGAAAGTAATCTAAATTAGTAGATTCAATAGGGTAGCTGTGTTGGTATGAAGTAGCTCTACAAAATCAGAGTACAGTAGCACCTTTAAGACCAACAAAGATTTATTGGTGTGAGCTTTCGAATGCATGCACTCTTATGGCATCACATGCCTGAATTTGTATATTGTGACACAGTTTACTAATTTAACATAATTAGACTTTGCTTTATTGTTCCACTGTTATGATGGTAGTTCATTAGTCTGAGGAAGAGTGTTTGCACTCAAAAGCAAAACCTTGAATAAATCTTTGTTGGCCTTAAAGGTGCTACTGGACCTTGATTTTGTTAAATTAATAGAGATTACCACATTTTATGGCAGTGAATCTACAATCAATCAGTTGGTTTAATTTGTTTTCAAGAGTTATGTGAGATGGCAAAAAGTGTCTCTCTGTCTCTCCAAAATTCATAATTTCATAAATGTCTCCTGTCTCTTACAGCCATCCTTTATTCCCTAATCTTAAAACCCCTGAATACTGAGCCTTTCTTCATAAGGAAAGAGGTCCAACTTTTGGTTTTCACTTTATAATTATGGTGTTATTGACCGGTGATAAACTGTTACTGACCAGTAATAAACTAATTTAGTGTAGTAGTTAAGAGCAGCAGCTTCTAATCTGGCAAGATGGGTTTGATTCCCTGCTCCTCCACATGCAGCTAGCTGGGTGACCTTTGGGCCAGTCACAGCCCTGATAGTGCTGCTTCACAGAACAGTAACATCGGGGCTTTCTCAGACGCACCTACCTCACAGGGTGTCTGTTGTACGGAGACGAAGGGAAGGTTGCTTTGAGACTCCTTCTGGTAGAGAAAAGCAGGCATGAAAACCAACTCTTCTTCTGTTTTTAAAGAGGGGGCAGTCATTCACAGCATTTTATAGCTCCCCTGCACTGGCTTCACATCCTCACACTTTTGTGTCCCTTTCCTTCATATTGAAACTGACTCTTTTGTAGTGATTATCTCCTGCATCTCTTATACTGTTAATAGCACAGCTTTGAATGTTTGGACTTTCTCTGGTCCTACTCCCCAGAACATCTCCCAGATATGAAGTTTGTTGAATCTAGCACACACTCACCATTTTATCTGTTTAGTCCCTTAGCTGTGTCATTGCCAGTGGGTTATGCTGCGTGAAACATCTTTGGCTAAGCCAATATAATTCATTTCTAATGGGAGAGAAAATCTGGAAGCATTCAGTGGAAAGGACTGAAGAGTTTCTCATTCGGGAGGAAAATTATTCTCTGTGGACCAGTAATAAAAGCCTAGAGTTCCCTAGGACCCCATACAGCTCTACTTAGAGATCCCTCATTCCCTGACAATAAGAGACATTCTAGAAAGAGATTTCTGAACAAGGGAACAGGACAGACAGGAAAAATCACATGGTGGAAATGTCAGAACTACTGGCCAAAGCATCCTCCTGCATATTCTTTTTATTTCTTATATCTATCTATCTATCTATCTATCTATCTATCTATCTATCTATCTATCTATCGATCGATCGATAGATAGATAGATAGATAGATAGATAGATAGATAGATAGATAGATAGATAGATAGATATAGATAGATATAGATAGATATAGATATATATATATAGATATATAGATATATAAATATATAAATATATAGATATAGATATAGATATATAGATATATAGAAATATATATATATATAGATAGATAGATATAGATATAGAGATAGATATAGATATAGATATATAGATAGATATAGATAGATATATAGATATAGATATAGATATAGATATAGATATAGATATAGATATAGATATAGATATAGATATAGATATAATGACTGGGTAAAACGGTAATGACTGGGGAAGGCACTGGCAAACCACCCTGTATTGAGTCTGCCATGAAAACGCTGGAGGGCGCCACCCCAAGGGTCAGACATGACCTGGTGCTTGCACAGTGGATACCTTTACCTTTATATATATATATATATATATATATTCTGTATTTCTTCTATTTCAGACTTTTCAGGTTAAATAGTGTTGTAAATAGAAGCTGCCATTTGGTACCACTTGACTTTTTAATCTAATTATGGATTAAGCTCCTACTCTCTGAGACATTTACCTCTCTAGAGTATAGCAGTGTGGTGACTTGAGCCATAATATAGATCTGTTTATAAAAGTGTATAACTGTAGCATAAAATTGTTATAATTACAGCCTCTGTCTCAAGACAAGTCTGTGGCCTTGAGTGATCGCAGTTTGGCAGTCTCTCCCCAGTCAGAACCAGTCTTGTCACTAAAATTAGTTTTCTTTGCACCAGGCACGTCTGAATCTGTCATTGATTATAATTAAAAAAGGATCCCATTTGACTCCAAGCTTGTGCTGTGTGCTTCTGCTTCACTGGGGCAAAGAAGCACCTCTTGTGCTCATTGGTGTGAAGCAGCTTGTCTCTGGAGGAAAACATCACACAGTAAATAACAGGGTGTCTAGTTTATTTCCTTTGGCTCTCTCTCATCACCCTAAATTATCATGTTAGACAGATTAAGCTCTGTTGTCTGCTGATACCTGCAGCACCAATTGTGTCACACATTGCTGATGAACTTTGTGGAGCATCAGGAGAAAGAAACAAATGAAAATTTTACATTAGCACTTCCACAGCGTTATGAACAGTGGTTTGGACAACTGAAAGAGGGAAAGAGGAAGGAGATTATTCAGACTGAAAATAGTCACAGTGCATCTCCTTTTTTCAATTTAATAATTATTTATTTATAATAATATACTGCTTATTCCAGAACGACTATTAAAAAAACAAAACATTGAGCTGCTGTTTTACAATACGGGAAAAAAGAAAACATAGTAGTCTGGGAAAACGTATAGTTTAGACTGTTTTACATACCATGTTTTTTCCAAAATTTACATATACGGATTATGAGTGAGTAATTTCTTTCCATTTCATTTTTACTGATCAAAAATTGGACTCCATTTTCTTCCAATACTGTCTAATATTGATCTCTTGTGTATCAAATATGTTAAATTTTGCCATTGTTGTTGTGGCTTGGTAAAGTGTCTTTTTTCCTTCTTGACGCATATAAGATCATGGCCGCAGTTATCATATACTTAACAAGCTCTCTATACACTTAACAAACTTACTATATAAACAAGCTCACTAAACATTTTACTATTATTAGGTACCATGCTTAATAACATACATTTTGGAACTAATACAAATCTGATTTTAAATATCTTTTGCATCTCATTATGAATCATAATACAATATTTCCCTACTTCCTTGCTGGTCTATCACATATGAAAAAATGATGCATGTATATCTTGACATTTACCCATTATAACTGTTATTAGTTCTTACTGTATCTTTGAGGGCAATATGCCATCTAAAAAACATTTTCTTTTTAACATTTGACATTTAGTAAATTTCAGCTCATTTACCCAGAATACCTCTCATTGGTCCATACTTATATACTATTCAATAACCTTAGCTTGTAATAACAGTTTATACATTTTACCTAGAAAATATTTTATATCACCTGTTACCAGTTTTTCATAATAAGATTAAGAGTACACTACGAAAAGAGGATGGTTCAAAATGAGTATGATAACAGAAGAAAGAACCTACCCTAGTCTATAATAAACCTAGTACAAAGACTGTTCCCCTGTTTGGACTTTAACTTCCCCAAACCTGTGAGCCAAAGGCCAATATATATATTGTTTAAATTCTGTGAAGAAGAATAGATCATAGTGAAGGACTTCACCAGCAAATACTAAGTTGGAAAAACAACTACTGATAACAACCACTGATGAAAATACCTTTGAAAACGGTTTAAATCTGGAGGCCGTTTTGGTTGTTCTATGACAATTAAAAGTAGAGATAAGACATTTATATTTATATTTATTGTTAAATTGTTTAAATGTTTATTATAGTTGATTCTTTCTTCTGTTATCATACCAGTTTTTCATAAGCAGGTTTTTTCTCAGCTGAGCTCCTTCTTTCATAAGTCGGCCCTTCAGTTTTGAGACTATTTGACAATAAATTAGCCAGGGTATATTCTTTCCTTCTTTCTTTCTTGACAACTTGCCATTCTTTTATCTCCCCTAGTTAATTCACTGTGCTCTCACAAGTTAAGGTGCCTGTTTTCTTTCTTGAGCTCACGTCATAGCGAGCACTTATTAAAGAGGTCAATGGTGAGCTTGATGGTCTTAGTCTTTCCCTACATTTAAACCATATCCTTAAACAGACTATGGGGCTTTTTGCACGCCTTCAAAATCGCACAATGGTTGCTAATTGAAAACGCTATTGATTTGCCATAACGCACGACGTCGTCGACAATCTGCCACACACCTGAAACCAATCTGCAAAAAGCGCTTCCTTGTAGCGCTTTTAGGGAAATCCCCAAAAGTGGATTCACCCTCCGGAAAGCGATACACTCCTGCAACCAATCTGCAACACTAGCGGGAAAGTTCTGTGCGTTACCATTGTTGTGGTTTCTACAAAGTCCCTCCCCCTGGCTCTCTCCTCTGATCTTCCGGCGAAGCGATCGCCATTTTTTTTTCTCCGAGCGAGCGGGGATAAACGCACCAGCGAGCCTCTTTCTGTTTAGAGGCTTCCCTGGCTTCAGTCCTTCCCCTTTAGTCACTAAGCACAAACCACAGAAAAGCCTGTTTGCTGATGTATTTTCCCATTAATTTTTACACATTCATTCAGCCGAAAATCGGGCCCGTGAGAGGGGGGGGGGATTTTTTTTTTTTCACTCGGAGGCAGCATGGCAATGATCAAACGACAGCTCAAACACATTAGGCAGCTGGATGGGTCTCTCCGTTGCAACGAATCTACCCAGATTCGTTGCTATGGGTCTGTTTTTTTTTTTTTTTAACCTTTCTTAAAGGGAAAGGGGCTGTTTGGGAGCATGCTAACGGCTGCCCATTGGCTGCTTGACGGCCAGGGGCGGGACAGCTCGGCAATAGTGCTTCCTTTCTAGCGATTTCTGCCGAGACCGGAAGCCTGTGGGAAATGCTACAAAACGCAACTGGATTCCACCACAAAGGCAGGTATGCATAACGACGAATTCCACTACTTTAAATGGCGATTTTTCATTCAGTGACCAATTTGCAACAAAGATCCCAGTGCGTAAAGCCCCTATCTCTTATAATGTTTTCCATTTTGTTTCTGAATCGTTCCCAGCCATCTTCCATACAACCCGTAAATAATTATGGATTCCTTCTTTAGTGTCCATTGTCTGTAATTTGCTGTTGCTTCCTTGAGGATCAGTAATCCAGACTGTTATCCAAACCAATGCTGCTGCTTTCTGGTCTAAGTTAATATTTGAGAGTTCAAGGCCTTTTAATACCTTGAATCTTATCCGTGATATTTTCCCAGTCCAGATAAAACTGTTTCATACTCTTTGTCACAATACTGTGTATTTTCTTGGCCCGCTCTTTGTTGCTGAGCATATGTTAGCCAAATTTAGGACTGCGCACAGGGCTTTAAAATGGAACTCTTTAATGTGTTACCAGATGACAATTGCTTTTGTGAGATTTCCTTCCATTCTGCGGCTTCATCCTATGCCATGAAGGCAGAATGGAAGAAAGTTCCTGAAAAATGGCTCTTGTGCTGGTATCGTAACTTATCTGACTGTATGAGTATTCCTCTCTCAGACACTGTAAAGAGCTAGAGGTGTTATCTCTCCCCTCTGACATGTTTGCATGTGATAAGCCAGATACACCTGCTATAAGAGCTGTTAGAAAGAGACAGAGGGGCATTTAACCCTTCCTCTTCTGCCACTTTTTAAAAATCAACCCCTCCCCTCCCTAGCTGCTCTAAAGTAGTGATCCCCAACCTGTGGGCTGCGGACCACATGTGGTCCGTCAACTAATTGGAGGTGGGCCCCGAAGGACGCCTTCTCTCCCCCCCCCCAGCCCTCTACTTCATCCCCCCCGGCCCTTTACAACACACGTGTCATTGTCTCCCATCACTCCCAGATGGGACTATCTCATTGCAGAGAAACAAGCTCAGGGTTCCCATTGATTTGTCATTGTCATGAATTAAAATTTCCATGAAAATAAAATGTTCCTTATGTTCATTGTTGTGGTGTGTCTGTATCTTATTTTGAAGGGATGTTTAAACATTACCATAGTGATCAGAGAGCGTTAGGGCAGTGGTTGAGAGTAGAGGAGTAAACTACCCCCCCCCCCACCGGGCCTCAGTAAAAGGCGTTGAGTGGTCCCCGGTGATAAAAAGGTTGGGGACCACTGCTTTAAAGCATCCATTTTTCCTAGGGGAATTGATCTCCGTGGTCTGAGCTGTAATTCCAGGGGATCCCCAGATTCTGCCCAGAGTATGGCACCCCTACTCACATAGCAAAGTGATTCCTCAGTTCGTTATTGCCTGGATCGTCCTCCTGCCTACACCTATGTTCCTTCTGCTGGGTTATGACACACCTCAGCTAAACTCAGAACAGAAGTGTCTACCAGAATGGCCAACTCTGCCAGCAATAGATATTCAAACATGATTGAAAGTGACAGAGCGGTGGGAAAGTGCCTGGCTGAAAGGAAACATGAATGTATTTACTGTCGCCCTCAATGCAGAACAAAGAAATGAAGCTGCTGGGGATTTTTGAACAATGGCATTTTCTTAAGAGTGTTGGATCAGAAAAGTAGAGCCTGAAATCATGGTTAATCGTTATTGCAGCTTTTAACTTACACTGCTCTCTCTTTGTCTTTTATATTTTTCTTTGCTTTATACTTTCTTAGGCCTGAATAGAAAAATAAGTACATTAAGAGACATTTTTATTCAGATGGAGGCTTGACATCTACAGTTCCATATTAATGAAATTTGGAATTCACTCGTGTTAGATGCTTTCAAGGCAAGTGAGAAGCAGGAGTGGCTTGCAGTTGCTTTCCTCTCCAGAGTCTTCCTTGCAGCCTCCCTTCCAAATACTGGCCCTGCTTAACTTCTGAGTTAAGCCCCCTTCCCTCCTGATCTCACATGCTAGTTACATGTGCATATTATAAAACTGGGGAGTTGGTTATATAAAAGAGCAAGGAGCCTAATGATGGGCCAAGCTTGGCAGCCTTGTTGCTATCTGTGTGTCAATATAATGAGGAGTTAAGATCCGGGATGAGAAAGGCCAGTATGTTACATGCTGAGTTAAAGTGCAGCCATGCTAATAACCCATTAATAGTTGTGACGCTGACTAAGCTCCCTTTCTGGTATTTTCCCAGCTCTGCTGTAATTAAGGCAGAAGCTTCAGTATAGCAGGGAAGCCTGTAGGATAGCATAAAAATATGTAATTAATCTAAGAAAAAAAGACAGCATGGTATAGTGTTCAAGAACAGCAGACTTTAATCTGGAGAACTGATTTTGATTCCCTACACCTCTATGTGCAGCCTGCTAGGTGACCTTGGAGTTCTCTTAGAGCTGTTTTCATAGAGCTGTTCTCTTCGAGCTCATTTAGCCCCATCTACCTCACAGAGTGTCTGTTGGGGAGAAGAAAGGAAAGGTGTTTGTAAGCTACTTCCGGACTTCTTTGAGTAGTAAGAAATGGAGTATTAAAACTAGCTCTTCTTCTAACAAAAACTGACTCTTATATTTACTGAGATAGGTTTCCCCATTTTTCCTTCCGTCTTTCACATGTTGTCCAGTGTAGATCCTAAACTGAGACTATTTTTATTATTCAAATCCTGGTTTGAATAATCTGTAGTTTAGCATGAATCTGAAGAATATCCCAGTTGTCACAGTGTTTTCTGGTGCTGATCTCCAGTCTGGTTTGTAGCATTTATTCAAATCTTTGTCTCTCTAGCATCACAAATCAAAGGACCTGTTCCTTTGACAAATTATATGACCTGTTCCCTTTCCCCATCTTTTAATCAGCAGAATTTGTATCCCTTTGCTGTGTCTTTGTGCGATCCCACAGTTGGATTCTGTATCTGGGGAGTGCACTTACGGCACTTTCTAGATCTGTAGACAGGGAGCTTGGCCTCCGCAGGGTCCAGTGTTTGGTGCTCTCATTTTTGGTAACAGAAGTGAATAAAGGTGAAGCAAGAACGTGGTAGCATATCTGCATTCTTTATTAACCCCGACTACCATACACCAGGGTTATCTTCCAGTGAGTATTCAGTCAGAACAAAATTGTAAGGTTATTTACTGATGAGCTACATATTTTATAACTTAGTGGAAATATAGCCTTTATCTCAGGGTTTCCTGGTCTTGCAGAAGCTGCACTGCAATTTTATGGTGTTTTCCCCTTCCGTTTATCAAGCACTTCTTATATTCTAGAATTTCAAGGCATTTGGCAGATGTTATTCATCTCAGCAGACACAGGCATGGAGGCTGTAGCACAGGCACCGTTTCTGTGGAGTATTGGTGCTGTTATTTTGGGAGCGAGAGCTGTGATATATGGACAGTTGCTTTGGGCAGCACAAGGGATGGAAGAAAGGCATTCCATCAGCTTATCTCAGACATGGACCTCACTTTACTATCAACTAATACTTGATAGTCTTACTATGCACAAATCTTCATATACCTAGGAAAGCTTTTAAGCAACTGAGGCGCCTCCTGATACTAAGACAAAAAAGAGCTCCAACAATACATATTATATTTCTAAAAGAGTAATTGTATTAGATATGTTGTTAGAAAGGAACTGGGTCCACCAAAACAAATCCAACAACAAACTGTTGTTTGTTTATCCAATAGTGCTAAACAGAGTTATACCCTTCTGTGTTGAAATACGAGGGCTTGGATGACTCGGGATTGCCTTACAAACCCAGAAATGGTCCTGTCAGAAATTTAAACTAGTAGGAAAATTGTTTATTTAAAGTTGCAAGGAGCTATAACATACACAGAGTGTGATTCTGGTTCTTAATTAAAGATCAGGGCCTTTGAAGGACAGTTTGCCCTCTTGCAGAATTTGGATGTTAGTACTTCTGTGATTATTTCCCTCAGCAATATTCTCCACCACCATTAAAGCTTTCAGCAGTTTACATGCAAATAAAAGTCAAATAGACTCAGTTCTGTTCCAATTTACAAATGAGAAAATGAGGAATTACATGGGATTTTGGGTGCATCTGCATGGCAATTATTTGGGAATTCAGGTCCATTCTTTCAGTGCACCTGATCCTTGTAGTCCACATAGTAAATGAGGACTTTATAAACCCTCTTTGTAAAAGGTGCTGAACGGGTACAGCTATATCTATCTAAAATAAATGATATAGGTAAAGATACTAGCTTTGTTTCTGATTAGAAGGATCCCCCTTTCCATTATGCCTATTGAGAAGTTCTGTATCTCAAAAGCTATATAATGAAGACTGCTGTCATTAATTGCACTGTAGTGGAAATAAATGCAATCTCTCTCTCTCTCTCTCTCTCTCTCTCTCTCTCTCTCTCACTACTGTCAAAATCTACTGTCACAAATTTTCTTTCCTCAGGAAATTTCTGAGGCCAGATGCATAGTTGGTGGGGCTTACTTGCACCTATGAACCTAATTCCTGTCAGGATTGTATTTCTTTTGCCACCCAGCTGCCTGTCTCTGAAAGGGTCCCTGAGATCCTATGGCATTCACAAGAAGTTGTCGTGCATCAGTAATGTCAATGGCCCTGTCCAATAGGGATCCATGAAAGTCATTTCAGCCACGTTCATACAGTGCCTCAAATGACATTTGATTTACTGAGGAAATGAATTGTATTTTCCCAGTAATGATAAATTATGATGTTTGCCATCACTGAGATATCATAATTAACAATGATTAATGGCTTCTGTGAAAGACTTGTAATGCAATGTGTTGCCCTGGCGACAACTATAGACCTTTGCTGTTAATCTGATACATGTATGGCTTCTTTAGCTCTTTAGTTATGGTGTTGTCAAAAGTTCACCAGAAGTGAATACATTGATCTTGAGTTAAGGATCTGAAAAAGGAAAAATGTTCTGAAAAGTGAGAAAATGAGAAGGAAGGAAGGAAGGAAGGAAGGAAGGAAGGAAGGAAGGAAGGAAGGAAGGAAGGAAGGAAGGAAGGAAGGAAGGAAGGAAGGAAGGAAGGAAGGAAGGAAGATTCATTTGAAGTGGGATACTTTAATGGTCGGATTAGTAATACAAAGAAGTTAGTTCATTTTCAGTTCCAATGAAAAACAAGGGCCATTCTGCACATCGAAAAAAATAGCGTTACGCCTGCGCAATGGCATAACGCTATAAAAAAATAGCGCCTCCAGCCATTCCTCACCTCCTAGCTCTCTCGCTTTCTTCTGCCACCTTCTCGTGCTTCTTGGCATTCCGCACTCCTGCCTGAAATGACGGAAGAGAGGAATGTGCTATACACACAACTCTCCTCCACCTATCAGTCAGGCCAGGCAGCCAATCACCTTTCTCCATGTTTTAAAGGGCCTGTGATCAAAGCTATTTTTTTTAAGTAAAACTTCTCCATTGCTATTCTTATGCATCTAATCATAGATGCATAATGCTTATTTTACTGCCACCCCTTTTGGAATTATGAGCCTTGGAGCTTTAAAAAAGTAATCTTGTTCCCAATTTTTTTGGGGGGAGGTGGTTAGAGAGGCATGCTTTGTGTGTTAACTGGTGGGGAAAATTTATTTTGCTCTGCCTGGATGATTTAATACATACCTGTTGCTCCAGAAAGTTTGCTACAAAAATAAGCCCCATCCCCAGGAGAAGGGAGAGGGAGGCAGGTGTGAGGGCAGGCGCTAGAAGCAGAGATAGAGCTACTTCAGCTCCACACATTTCCTTAGCATGTGGTTGCTGGTTGCTCTCCTCTCGCTTGCACTACATAGTTGGGGGGGATCCACTTTTGTAGATTCCCCCAACTAGTTTTTTAAAATGGAGGATGTTGCTGCTGGTTTACTGCTGGGACGTTGGATGCTGACAACATCGTTTGAAATGCCAAAAACATGGAATCAGCAAAAGGTTAGCCTTTCACTGTATTTTCTGGGTGCCCTAAGTGTAATTCCCACTATAATTTTTAGGAATTATACTCTTCACTCAGAAATTTCTGCCCCAGATGGACACAGTAATTTAAATTGGCATAATATGATTGAGCACTGGGAATTCAGTATCCATTTCCTGAAACAGAAGCAATTACTTCAGGGGAGACATCTAGATCTGCAACAGGCGCACCATGGGAGAGGGGAGACTGTTCACATGTTTATTTTTAATTAGTGAGAATGGCTACTGGGGCATACAAGACATAAAAGAACCCCTTATTCAAAAATTTCTGCTGATGTTCTGATGTATCCACATTTTAATGGGGTTGGTTGGTTGGTTGGCTAGCTGGTTGGCTGGCTGGTTTGTTCATTCATTAATTAGATTTCTTACCCACAGCTCCCAGCATTGCTGGCTCACAGCGGATTACAACAGTAAAAAAACCCCACAATCAAGAATGTACTGTTAAATATATGCATTATTGGTTACCAGTAGTCAGCCTTTGCTAGAAGACATATGTCTGGAATTGTCCCCTATGCACTTACCATAATGACTGTAACATTTTTGAAAGCGTGCAGTATTAGCATTTCAATACCCTTGTTGTAGGACAGTGTGATACCCTTGCACGGACACGAGAAAATTCAAAAAACATTTCGGCATCTGTTGAAGGCTAATCAGGGTTTCTTTACAAGTTGAGTTTTGTAGAATCTGTGTATCTGTGTATTTTTCTGACCATTCTGTGTCTGTGCCTGCCCATTAAATGAATCTCACAAGGTCTCAGACCATTTTTGACAGTGTGTGGCTTGCTTGTCAATTTTCTTTGTCCTTAATGTGCTGGTAAAACACCATAGCATCAGAAAGGAAGTCCTGTGCCTATGCTCTCATTGCTCTGTGTGTATCTCTGCCTCCTGCTCTCTCGGGACTGTAGAGATGTACTGCCTGACTGTGTTTCGTTTTCTGCTTTTCTAATCACTTATTCCCTCTCCAGGCTTTGCTGTGGTTTTCATGCAGGCACTTGTCTCCTTGGGCAGCAATTACCTGTGAGAATCTCATTTGGAGAGGGCACTGCTGGCTTCATATGACAGTTGTGCAAAAAAGAACATTTCTTTTAAAGCAAATGTCAGCTCTGTGCTCTCAACTGAGAGACTAATGGTGCCATGTAAAGGAAGGCAGGGGCAAGGTGGGTGCCAAGCACTTTCCCCATGTCGTTCTGTAAGTGCTCTACAGCCTCTGGACTTGGGCTTTTTGGGCAGTGGGGCTCTTCCCAACACCCCAAATAGACATTGGTGCCTTACCCTCATGTTTGATAGAGGTGAGCCATTGCTTCCTTTGTTTACCATAGGGATGGTGTTATTCTTTCTGCATGAACCCATTGATTGATATCAATCCTGAAAACCAGCACAGTCGTAGACAGTTTATTTATTTTTATTTATTTTTTAATATATACCCTGCCTTTCCCAACGTGCTGACTCGGAGTGACTTCCAGCAGCTATATACATGGAATTGTCACCATACACTCTGACAAAATTCTGAAGGTTCCAAAGACTCCTATTGGTGGAATATCCCCCACTCAGATCAAATTGTTTCTCTTGCTCAGGATTCCGCACACACACCCCTTCTCTTCAGGCCTGCTGTGAGGGAAGCCTTTAACAACCACTGACCGAGGCGAGGAACATGTTTCTGAGAGCAACACAGGGGTGTCTGAGGGCTTTCCTTTTAAGGGGGGGGAGCCTTCCCCTTCTGCCTAACGGTTGGCTGACAGGGAAGCCACAGAACAGCCCCTTCACACGTAAAATATTGCTGTGGCCAGCCTCACTGCTAGAGGAAAGACACAGCCAATCCATGTGTGTCTCTTCTCCACCACTCTCTGAACATTTGAGGCCTACCATGCAAGGTTGTTGTGCAGATGAAACTGGATACTGTTGCAGGGGCTATTTTACCTCCTGTTTCTTCTGCTTCAAGTGTTTTGTCTCCATGACAACCTTTGTGGGACGTTCAAATGTTTGTTTTGCACAACAGCCCTGTCCATCCTCCAAAGCAGCCATTTCTGCCTAAAGAGCTGATTTTTATTGCCTGGAGAGAGCTGTAATTCCAGGATCTCTCCTGGCCCCAGCTGGAGGTTGGCTACCCCTGAGTTGAAAATATTCCTTGGGATTTGGAGGTGGGGCCTCAAAACGGTACAATGTCCCAGAGTCCAGCCTCCTGCAGAGGATGGTTTTTTACCTGCAGAACTGATCATGATAGTCTAGAGATGAGCAGCAATAGTAGAGACAATGGTAGAGGCGTCCCTTACCAGCAACAGTTTGTACTTTTTGGCGCAGACAGACAGACCAGCAAGGGTTGTGCAAGTCTGGAAAGTGCAGAAAGATCTAAATAAGGACTATGTAGAAACTAAGAGCCTCTTGTGGCGCAGAGTGGTAAGGCAGCTGTCTGAAAACTTTGCCCATGAGGCTGGGAGTTCAATCCCAGCAGCCGGCTCAAGGTTGACTCAGCCTTCCATCCTTCCAAGGTCGGTAAAATGAGTACCCAGCTTGCTGGGGGGTAAACGGTAATGACTGGGGAAGGCACTGGCAAACCACCCCGTGTTGAGTCTGCCATGAAAACGCTAGAGGGGGTCACCCCAAGGGTCAGACATGACTCGGTGCTTGCACAGGGAATACCTTTACCTTTAGAAACTGTAACTGTTAGTGGTGAACAAGCAACTGGCTGGAGAGACACATGGGCTGAAGTGAATTGCTCAAACCTGGCCTGAGAAATGAAAATCAGTATTTGCCATGAAGATCCTACGAAATAAAAGCCAGAAGTACCCCAGAATTTCAAGTGGTATTAGCTTGGGAATTCACATACAAAGGATTTATAGGAAAGTAGACAGTGAGACTTTGGGAGGAACCAGGTTTTCTAGTTTTATTAGACAATGAGTTGGCTTTGCAGACAACAACAATAACTGCAGTTACAAGCAGTAGGCCCCAGGCTTCAGAAGGACAGACGTCACCAGCCAAACAACAGTCCAAGTTAGCTAAGCCCAGTGAAAGTGAAGTTTGGAAGTGAGGCTTCAAAATAGTATCATGCCTCAGAGTCCACCCCACCAAAGCAGCCAATTTTGCCTGGGGAGCTGATCTTTATAGTCTGAAAAAAGAGCAGTAATTCCAGGAGATCTCCAGGCCCCACCTGGAGATTGGCTACCCCTGGGTTGGAAATGTTCCATGAAAGTGGGGCCTCAAAAGGGTATAATGTCTCCACAGCCACCCAACCAGCCACATAGTGCCCCTAGCCTGTTTCAGATCAAGAAAACATTGCAGAGAGGAGGAAAGGTAGCTCAATAGATGTAGGTTCATGTTCTGGAATTCCACACTTCTTAGGTGTGACTTGGGTCAGGACTCTGTGTTGTGCACAGAGATGCCTCCTCTTAGGGTTGCCAGCTTCCAAGTGAGGCACAAAACCCACACCAAACCATGAGCTAGCACCCGTTGTATTACAGTATACAAAAAGCTTTACTACTAGTTGTTTATAAAATGTACACAATGAATAGAATTTTACATATAATATTAAAACTTTAAAAACACCTTAAAAACAATCATACCAATCATACCAGCTCTATAGCCAAACTGTTTCATTTAAGAAAATTTGATTTTCAGGAGGGCAGGAATATCATTGTGAAACACAACGTTATTTTGTTGGCACCTTAAAAACAAAATTTAGGCCTCCAGAAGAATTTAAAGATAGTTGAGATTTCTTTTTAGGATTTGTGGATAAAGCTATATATACCTTCTTAGATTTTATTTTGGTAGCTGGAGTCTACCCGAGACTAATACCCATCTGGAATTGTGAAGACTCTACTGACATTCAGTTTGTGTCATACAGCATTTAATTAAAGAACAAATTAAGTAGCAGCTCTATGTCTGCTTATATCCCATGCCATTGACAGATGTAACCCGGCCAGAATTAACGGGCAGGCAAGAAAAACAACGGCAGAGGTAGTTAGGTAGGTAGTAGTTAGAGAGTGAGCTGAAGTTTACTTATTACATTTTTATCTTTAATTTTCAAATAGGTTACACTGTTTTATTATTTTAACCATGTTGTAAATTGCCTTGAACCCACCATAGGAGAATGGCGGTATAAAGATCCATCCGATAAATATTCCATTCTAGGGCTGGCTTCCCCTGCCTCTTCTACCAGCACTGCCAGCCCTTCAACTGCTTAAAATTCTTTGCCTGTTGCCCCATGGTGTTTATTTTTACTTATATCCTTTATTTTTTATTTGGGATGGAAGGCAGCATGGTATAGCCTGATATCTTCGTATCTCTGGAACTAAAGCAGGGTCAGTACTTGGATGGGAGACTACCAAGGAAGCCTCAGAAGAAAAGGCCAATAGTGAACCAACTCTACTACTCACTTGCCTTGAAAGCCCCTTGATGGGGTCACCATAAGTAACTAGTGACTGGGCAGCACATATATGTTTGTTATTTGCATCCCACTTCCCCACCTAATCAGGATCCAAAATGGCTAAATTTGCAGGTTCTCATGCCACCATTCCAAACATGGGTCTACTCTTGAAAAGTGGCCTAGGTTTTTCCTCAGCTCTGCTCAGTGACTTTAACTACTTAGCTTTGCATCATATTCCTTGCCCCTATTGCTGGTTGACTAGTAGATTTTTCTGTATGTATGGAAAGCTGAGCTGGAAATAGGGTAGGCTAGGTCCCCTGGCCACTGGCGGAAGATTGGGGAGATACAGTTGCCAGCTCCAGGTAGGGAAACTCCTGGAGATTTGGGGATGGAGCACAGGGACCTCAGTGGAGCACAATGCCAGTGAGCCCACCCTCCATGGCAGTGGTCCACAACCTTTCGGCTGCCACGGACCGCTGCTCTGGAGTGGGGTGAGGGGGCGGCCCAGCAGGGGCGGAAACACGTGTGCGCGGCAGTCCGTGCATGCGTGTTTGCGCCGCCGCCATGCCGGCGGCCGTGGCTTTGCCTCCCGGCCCCTCCGGGCCGCCAGCAAATCGGCCGCCAAAGCAGCCGATTAGCTTGCGGCTTCGCAAGCTTCTTCCCCCCCCCCCTCCCGAAACAAGAAGCTTACCAGGCTACAAGCTAATCGGCCGCTTTGGTGGCCGATTTGCTCGCGGCCTGGTGAGCTTCTCGCTTTGGGCGGGGGAGGGAAGAAGGAGCTGTGGCCTGGCGCCAAGGCCTTCGTGGCCCGGCACCGGGCCGCAGCCCGCAGGTTGTGGACCACTGCTCCAAGGCATCCATTTTCCCCAAAGGAAAAGATCTCTGCGGCTTGGAGATGAACTGTTGACCTGAAGATTTGTCTCCATGCTTGGGAGACTCAAGTGCCCAGTCAGAGTTGAAGAATATCCAGGTCTCAGAAGGAAGAGTGGAAGTGTGGTTTTCACTGTATAGACCAAGACTCAGAGTTCACTGAAGTTCCTGTCAAGGCAAAAGCCTCACTCTTGTCACAGCAGCTACAAGTGGATTCATATTTGAGAGCATGGCTATAGAACCAGCCACCTGGCCTTAGGATACTGTTTGTGGAGTTGGATTTCATACAGCACATTGTGCAAACAGTGATGTTTCTGAATCCATTGTTTTTATTGATTCTTTTATTGACAAGCACTTGCTAAGGGAGAGCAGATTGTGCTTTATAGGTATTGATGAGTCTTCTCAAGGGAAGAGTCAGATAGGGAGACTCTAAAAGGTTCTGTTTCATTCTTTCTAGGTTGGGAGCAGTAAATTTCTTGCTGTTTAGTGCCCCTGGGCTATTTGAATTAAATACGGAAGTATCAGACAACAAGAGTATGTTTCATACTGCAGCAGGCTGGAGGCCAGGGAACTAAATCACAATGTAGAGACTGATGCAGGCAGACCTGCAGATGGAAATACATGATAGGAAGGTCTCCATCATACAGAGAGATTAAGTTTACCTGGTTTATCTAAATGTCCTTAAGCAGACACCTGCCCCGCCATCCTCCATAATGCCCTTGATTAGTAGCATCTATTAAATACCAGGAGATCAGAGTATCGGAGACGTGAGTCTGATTCCTTTCCTCAAAAACTCTGTTCCAGAGACATGCAAAGAGATTTCTTTTGCCTAGGGAAATATTCATAATTCTAGGGGCCTAATATCGTAGTTTAAATACAGCAGCAGAGCTTTATATTGCCTTCAGAAAGTGCCTTGGGGAGAGGCACATTCTTGTCATACAGAAAATCCAGAGTTCACTCCATGACATCTTCGGTGAAAGTATCTCCTGCAGCAGGTGTTAGGAAAGGTCTCTTAGTGCTTGAGACCCTTGGAGAACTGCCACTAGTCAGAGCACATAGCGCAATGCTAGATGACCCAATGTTCTAACTTGGTAGAAAGTAGTGATAGATTTTTCTAGGTTTCCAGTCACGTCATGCAGTAAACAAGGAGGATTTCCGCACCCATTAAATGTAGTGAAATGCTTACCTTACGTAGTCGTTATATTCTGGCTCCTCCTTATGGCATCACCAACATCCAGCGTCTGGGCAGTAACCGGCCGGCTACATCCTCCATTTTAAAGCGCTAGTTGGGGAATTGCATAAAGTTGATTCCGCAACCTATTTAATGCTAGCTAAGGGAGAGCAACCAGCAGGCAACCAGCAGAGGGAAGGATGGAAGCTCAAACTCACTAAAGGCACCTCCTTCGTCCTACCCTTGCACCCGCCTCCCTCTTCCCTGTTCCCAGGGATGGGAATATCTTCTTTAAAATGGCTAACATCCTGGAGCAACAAATAGGCGGACAAGCATGCAGGCGATGCCAGAAATAATTTTTTCCCCAAAGTCGTAACACAAAGCATGCCTCTCTAATGTCTCCTACCAAAAAAAAGTTAGGAATGAGATTATTTTTAAAGTATCAAGACATTTATGATTAGATGCATAGGCCTAAAAACAGAGCAGTATGAATTTTAAAAAATTAGAGGGCACTGTGGGACCTTTAAAACATGGAGAAAGGGCATTGGCTACCTGGTTTGATTGACAGGCAGATGAGAATTGCATATAAATCGTGTTGCTCTCTTCTGCCATTTCCAGCAGCAGTTTTGGATTGTGAGAAGTGTGAAAAGGTGGCAGACAAGAGTAAAAGAGCAAAAAGGTGAGGAGGGACTGGCAGGCATGATAATATTTAGTACTACACTATTCAGCTGGCATAGTGCAGTTTTTACCAATGTGCGGAAATGCCCACAGTGTTAACTGGCAGCTTCAGTGGCTTCCAAAAACGTATAGAATAATAGGGTTGGGAGGGACCTCATGGGTCATCTAGTCCAACCCCCTGCACTATGCAGGACACTCACATCTCTGTGCAGGACACTCACACTCACAAAAGATGGTTGTCTGGTTGCACAGTCCGCCATTGTTACTTTTTACAGCAAAGGGCCCTGCCCTTCTCAAGTGCTGTGCAAGACTTGAGCCTGCTATAAATTGAGTCAGATCATTGACCAGTCTAATGCAGTATTATACTCATTTAACTGGCAGGAATTTTCCATAGTCAGGTCGCAGAGGTTTTTCCAAGCCCTCCATCCTGCCATGTAACTGGTGATGGCCTGGACTGAACCTGGGAAAGGGGGGGTGGGAATGGAATTTCAGATTCTAGGCAAGGAGCTCCCTTCTTTTTTTAAAAAAAATGCTGGAATGTCCCTTGTTTCTTTTATCTTTGTTTGAACTTACTGGAATGTCTCATCATAGGCCCGCAGTTTGCAAGGCAGTTAAATAGAGGAGTCTTCAGAGAATGTTAGTTCACTCGGTCTCCATAAGTCAAAAGTGACTTGATACACATACACATAAATATTCCAAATCCAAGTAGGAAGAAAGTAGAGCTAAAGGCCATTTGCAGTAGGTTGCTCCAAAGTCTTGCTGTCCGTCGGGTACATTGGGGAATAGGACTTTGCTCAAAGAGGGCATCGTCACCAAGATGGCATCCACTCAGAGCACTGCAATGAAAGCAGGGGTCAACTGACCACCAGACCTTTTTAAGGTTTCCATTGGACTTCTGTTTGGCTTGCCAGAAAAAATGCTTTAGGCGCTCTGTGTTCCAAAACATAAAGTTTGTTATTTGTTCCTTGTGCGTCACTTTAACACAGAAGCCCTTGAGGGTGCAGGCTTATTGCTGTCTTTGTGGAAGTGCAGGGAGCTGAACCTAATGGGGGAACAAATGGAGCCTCATTTAAAGCACTCAAGTCTCCAGGCCAATTACAAACTCTTTGATAGTAAAGACCATGTCTGCTTGTATTCCAAATAGGGGGAGCAGCAGAGAGTAGTTCAGAAGTACCAAATGTTCTGCAGGAATGTAGGTGGTTACCTTACAGCAGCATGTAAGCAGCAAGACTGAATGAAAATCTAGATATGGGGATCCCCGGGGTTCCATCTTATCCCCCATGCTTTTCAACATTTATACAAAGCCACTGGGAGAGGTCTTCCAGAGTTTTGGCCTTAGCTGACAGTTTTAGAAAGGATGAGGGCTAACAAGCTGAATCTTAGTCCCGACAAAACAGCAGCACCACTGGTGGGGGAGGAAGGTCTGACCCAGAAAATGGGTTATCCCCTGTTCTGGATGAGCTGCATCTTGGACCTAGGGTTTAGTGGTGCTCCTGTACCCTGGCCTGTTGGATCAACAGGTTACAGTGGCGACCAGGGCTGCCTTTCACCAGCTTCAGCTGGTAAGCCAGCTGCCTACTTTCCTGGGCCGAAAATATCTTGCCACTGTGGTACATGCCATGGCAACATCTAGTTTGGATTACTGCAATGCGCTCTAGTTGGGACTGCCCTTGAAGACTGGAAGCTACAGATGGCATAGATAACTGCCACCAGAATAGTCATTGGATGTCATATCACTTCAGTTTAGTTCTGCCTACACTGGATTCCAATTAGCTTCTGGGCTCAATTCAAGGTACAGGTAATGACTTAAAGCCCTCTACCACCTGTGACCAAAATAACTTAAGGACCACCTTCTTCCACATGATCCTACGTGCTCACTCCAGTCACCTTTGGATACTCTGCTTCAGTTGACCCCTCTATCAGAGAGCAGATAGATGGTGACCCAAGCTTTCTCAGTCATGACACCAAAACTTTGGAATTCCCTTCCCGGAGAGGTTTGCCTGTCTCCCTCTATTGGTGTCTTTCATCAGCAGATGAAGACTTTTGTTGCCCCCCCCCCCACACACACACATCAATATTAACATTCTAGTTCTTTGATTTTTAATGATTTAATGGTATTTTTGTTTAAGTCTTTTAATGTTTTCATGTTCACTTCCTGGACCCCAATTCAGTAGCAAGGTGGCATCAAAATGTTTTAGATAAATAAACAAAGATCTTCACAATGTGGAAATAAGCCATGGTTTGTGGGCCTTGGCAAAAGGGCCTGGAATGCAATTATATGAATATCTTCTTGCTGAATTCAACAAGGTCAACACACTTTCAGAAAGAGAAAGCTGTAGTGGCCAACTCTTTCTGATCCGTCTGGATCAAAAGCACCACATAGCACAGTGGTCCACCCTTTGTGGAAGATCAAGACTGTTATGAAGTTGCAGCAGCTTGGTGTCATGGTAAAAAGTGGCAGCTTCTAATCTGGAAAGCTGGGTTTGATTCCCCGCTCCTCCCCATGCAGTCAGCTGGCTGACCTTGGGCTAGTCACAGTCCAGTTAGAAGCTGTTCTCACAGAGCAGTTTCTCTCAGAGCTCTCTCAGCCTTACCTCCCTCACAGGGTGTCCATTGTGGGGAGAGGAAGGGAAGATGATTGTAAACCACTTCAGGTAGTGAAAAGCAGTGCATAAAAAACAATTTTTATTCGTATTCTTTAGCAGGCAGATGCTTAAAATATATGCCTTTGATACTTGGGAACCCATCACACGCACAGAGGTCTCCCCTGCTCTGTCTACCCTTTTGCCCCTTGAGGTCCCAGTGGGTGGTCACACAGGACAGGACCATCTCAAGTGCCCCAGAGATTGCAGAACTCCCTCCCTCAGGAGGTTCATTGTGCACCATTTTGACTGGTCTTGCAGAGCATTTGGGGAAAGCCTTTGGTGGTTTACTCATTGTTTTACTGCGTACCATTGATGGACTTCTGCTAGTTCTTTTTGGGAGGGGTTACTATTTTATTTTTGATAGACTTCATTTTTTACTAGTATTGTGCTTTTATAAAGCCTTTCATTATCAGCTTTATAAATTGAAAAGCAAGTTTCATTTCCCCCCCCCCTAAATATTCTTGGTGTAGTGGTTAGGATGTGGACTTCTAATCTGGCGAGCCAGGTCCAATTCTGCGCTACCCCACATGCAGCCAGCTGGGTGACCTTGGGCTCCCCACAGCACTTATAAAACTGTTCTGATCGAGCAGGAATATCAGCGCTCTCTCAGTCTCACCCACCTCACAGGGTGTCAGTTGTGGGGAGAGGAAAGGGAAGGCGACTGTAAGCCACTTTGAGACTCCTTCAGGGAAAGAAAAGCAGCATATAAGAACCAGCTCTTCTTCTTCTTCTTCTTCTCAATATTCTTTCTTCTGTTTTTGTCTTAATGTTCATCTCTTTGGTATATGAGCGCATGACGGAAAGTGTATGGGATACAGGTAGAGAGCGCTTGCAGTCAGCAAGCAAAGATGTAGTCTTGGTAGCTGCCAGGAATTCTTCTCCCTTCTGTCAAGGATTGTTAAAATGGGTAAAGGGGGATCGCCCATACCCCTCTGTCTTCTCACTTGTATGAGTCCATTCGGTGCTTGTTAAAATGTTTGCTGCTGTTATGAGGCAAATTTCTGTCCATATTATAGATATGACTAGTAAATATATTTTGGATATAGATTTACCTGTTTTCAGCTATTGCATAACCATGGGCAAACCCCATGATCTTTCTGATCCAGATTGCCTGTCTAATTGCACACTTAATGCTGTTATAGGAACCGCTCAAAGGACATCCCTGAGAAGTGCAAAATGTTCATCGGTGTTCTTTATTGCAATACTTGCATTCTGTTTCTAAGCCTTGACTCCACTTGGGGAAGATGCAAGTGGTCATAATTGAGGAAGAGGACAGATGCAACTGCAAGAGAGGGGAAAAGAACAACGTGGGCTCTTTTTGCCCAGTAGAGGGCAATCGGGATGCACTTTCCTGATAGCCATATTTCCTTTAGAGAAGGAAATCTGTGCTTGAGTTTAGCCAAAGGCGATATGGTAGAACAGCTGAGGCCAAAGCATTTCCATGTAATATTTTCCTCAATAAAGGAGATTCTAGTATAATTCCTAATATATCTCCAGTATTTCCATAAATAATATTGGAAGAATTGAAGCATAAAGTGTGTCTAAAGCTAAATCTGACATCATAGCACACTTTCATTCTAGGTTACCATCTATATGTGAGAGCCGCAGTTAGTTACACGGCTATTTTAAGATTCTTTCAATGTAGTTGAGATTCTGTTTTCTTTTCCTGTGTAAACCTTTCTTTTGTTTAATGGTTCTTGATTTGCCAATTTGGGGCAGGCAGGTTTGGGAGCATCCTGGCAGCTGCACGTCTAAGGTAAAAGTAAATTTCTTTTTCCCCCTTTATATGCTTTGATGGGGATGAATTCTACAGGACTGTTACTATAGCGTTCAAATGAAAAGTCCCTTGCCCAAAGGACTGAAATAAGTGGGAGAGGCAGTGACTGTTTCATAGGAGAGCCTATTGAATGATCTTGTCTTGTTATAACCTTGTTCCCATTATATATCTTTCAACTCTTTCCTTATGATAAAGTCTGAAGATTTTGGATACTTCTGCAGTGAGATGGATTGACAGGCTTTGCACACCTCTTAACGAGGGGGAAATTCTAAGTATCCTGAAAGCGCTGCCAGGCTAGAGATGTGTAGGGCATATTCCTTCATTATTCAGAATTCATTATCTTTGGTCTTTTTTTCTGTATAAAGGGGCCGAAACTTTGAGTGACACCAGCTCTGTCAGCTTGGAGATCACCACCGACAGCAGAGAGACTTCAGTGGCTACCTCCATCATGTCCCCCTTCACGCCTGGCCGTGGCCGAGATGAGGTAGACAATCGCAGTGAGCACAGCTACAGCGAGTCAGGAGCCAGTGGCTCCTCCTTTGAAGAACTGGACTTGGAAGCCAATGGTGAAGGTGAGGGAATGGCAGGTCTGTCTGCTGACCACGGTTCCGCTGGAGATCAGGACACTCCCAAGAGCAAGTGGACCAAGGAGCCTATTGCCCTGGAGAAAGAAAAGGGTGAAGAATAAAACCATCTCTTTTCTCAAGTTTCTTGGGGATTGAAAAGAGAAACTGATCATCTCTCTTGTTTCTTTTCTGTCCAGCTAAAAGATTTTGGTCATTAATCCATGTTGAGACCTGTCCCACTCTTTGTCTGGGGTGTGAAAAAGAAGGAGTATTTTCAACTAAGGGGAATTTTAACAAATTGACACCCTCCTGTAGCCAGACTGAAGGATGCGTGCTTTAACAGGAAGCTGGGAGGTGGCATGGAGTGAAGCAGCGGCAGAGAGCTTGTGAGGTGAATGTTGTATTATATTTTTGTGTGGATGTGTTTGAGAGAGACCAGCTATGCAAAGAGGATTTGACGTGGGCTAGTGGATGTTTGGTTTTGTAAGCGTTATCCAGACAGCCCTTTTGTCCCCCTTTTTCCTGCGTGTCATTCTATTTACCTCCTAATCAGCTTATTTCTCTGCAACTTCCACACTTTCATTGGCAGCACATTTATTGACACCAGACACCAGTGATGGATTTTGAACCTGAAAACAATGTAAGGTACCTCTTTATATCTTGAGCTGTAATACAAGGGTAATACAATTAACAGATTGCCTTTGCATGAGAAAGGTTTCTAAGTAGGGTTACTGTGACCCCAACTTCTCACATGTTGTTTCTACACTTTCTTTCCCACTCCCCCTCATTTTGTTGTGCCACCTCCTTTCAATGTCTCACTCTCAGACTCTACCGGTCTGTAGAAAGAATTAAGTTCCTCCTATTAGAGTTGTTGCACCTGTTAGCATCTGCTGGGGGCACTCCAAGGGATAGGTCTTGAGAAGTTCTTTGTCATGCCTTACATGGAAAAGAGTCCATGTGAGAGGGACATTACGATTAAAGGTGTCCTCTTCCTGCAGCAAAGGGGCAGAGAGGAGCAACGGAACAACTGAAGCAATGCAACTATATCTTCCTAGTGCTGGTCTTCAGAGGCTTGGTCAGTGGTAGTTCACTTCCAGAGTGGGACATTCATGCATTCAGTGCTGTGATGTAGCAGGTTTGCAGTGGTATTTCAAACGTAACTGTAGTAGTGGATTTGATGTCATATGCTTGTGCTAGAAGTAGCTGGATACTGTGACTTGTAGCTGGAGACTAACCCAATAGTGCCTCACTTTTTAAAAGAATGTAGACTGTAGTTTCTTATCTGTATTTCTGGATGTTGATCAGGAACAAATGCTTTCAGTGGAAGCATGTTATACGTTCTGCCCTTAAGTCCAATAAGAATTCCTTCAGCTGGCTTTGATTCTAACCATAGAAGAATGGCACGGAGCAGGTCTTCTCCTTGAATTGTTAGCAGTTCTGTTTTATTGCTTAGTTAGATCAAACCTGCCTCTGTTGAGGTTTCTTATTGGAGCTGTGGACCAAACTGCTCATGAACACAACTCTGGTGAAATTCTTGAACTCAGAAGTGAGTTGATAAGTACCATGCCAAACCTTTGGAATCCCCTAAGTTCCATTCTTATAGCCTGAGGAAGTCACTAAGGCATCAGGAGGAAGAAAGTGTTGGTACTTGCATTTTGGGAGTGAGGAAATGAAAAGTTATGATTTCCCCCACTGCATTGTTATTTGTTTGGCTTGTTTCCTCCCATAGAGGTCTTGGATCAATTGCTCAGTGTGTTTCTTAATGGACTTGGATCCATACTGTGGACAAAGAAGTTCGACATTCAGCCACCTTCAGCCCTGCCTTCTTTCCAAGCATTGACTTAGCCTGGAGGGAAATCAATGGGATGCAATGTTAGACCCTTTCCCCCTGGGCTGCCTGGTTCTCAAGGCTGCACTGATCCATCCCCAAGCATTCACCATTGATTCCTTGGTTTTCTTTTGGAGCTCTTGCTGCTACATTCTATAAAGACTTATTTCTCTTTTGGCTCACTATTTCCCCATGTTCAAATCTATATTCATGTTTCCCCCAATTCTGATTTACTTTGACATCCAAATCAGCAGCTCCACTTTAGCTGCCATGCCCTTGAAATCAATAGAACTGATAGATGCAGATGTGTATTCAATATGTGGGGAAGTGAATATGTTCCATCCCCCACTTTGTGCTTGGATTCTGCAGGTGAATGTCCACATATTATTGAGTTGGCTTTCTGATCCTATTTGCTATTACTTCTTTCTCTGGCATAATACATCTGAGTTCTTGTGAATTACTTAAATTAGCATCTTCCCAGCTGCCCCATTTTGGCACTAATTGGTTTTCTATGTGCACTCTCTAGACCACCACTAAGTGAAGCTTCCAAACTACCAGCACAGAAATAGGAGATGTCATGTGCTTTCACAACTTATGTATGTTCATAATGCATCTTTATATGTGTAAATGAGCAGGCTCATTTGTGTTCCTTTGGGCATGTGTGACTGTCTGACTGTTCATTGCATGCTTCGACCAATTTGTGCTAGCGTCCATATACTTGTCTGCCTATCTACATATGTAATTGTGCTCCTGCTTTCCAAATAGTAGGGTGCCATTAGAGTGCAGGGAAAGGAAGGCAAGCACAGCAGGAGGTATTTAGATAGGACTATATTGTGCCTTTCCCCAGATTTCATTGACAGATATAAAAATACTGTGCTTTCTTTGTTGTGCTGCAAGGGAGAGCAAAGGGGGAATGAATTTTTCTCTATCTTCACCGCTGCTTATCTATGAATTCTGCTATTATAGAAGCCAGGACAATGTTGGGAGACACTGAACATCAATGTGCACATGAATACATACACCACAACACTCTGTTGTGCATCATTTCTTATTTTCCCAAAGTGTGTGTGTGTGTTGGCTCCATTGTTTGTAGATCATTCTTAGCGTGTTTATATGGGTGCAACTCCCCCCCCTTCACATTTACTCAAACTCAAATTAATGTGAAGTGTTTTTATTAATGGTACTCTGTCCAGATATGTGTGAGAGAGACTGAGCAGATATGTGGTGCAGCCTTCCACAGGCATGTATTTACTTCATGATTTATGTGCAGAATGACTCCCACGTCAAAATTTTGTTTAGATGAAGAATTATTATGGCGGATAGAGAAATGTCACTGAATGCAGAATGCTTTCCTCTGTAGGATAAGGCTGAGCTAGATGGCTTCCCCTTGGCCTTCTCCCAGGCATGCAGGCCTTCCATACGCAGGGAGATTTTGGCTTTGTTGTGGTTTGTTTATGTGAAGAGGTATATTCTGTGCCAGCCTAAAGATCTCAGCTGGCTCCAAACAGTGTAAAGTGAAAACCTTTGAACTATGTTCTTGTGCTGACAAGAGAGTTCAGCCTTCCCTTATCCATCTGAGCATGGATGGATGTAAGTTTTTTCCTTTTCAAGTGTCTTCCCCCTCAGAGTCAGCCTGTAGTGTAGCTGGGAATGGATCAGTAGCACAAACAGAGCTCTTTTGGATATTGGAGTGATACTGTGTACTTTGTATGCAAAGCTGGAATATCAAAGGGACCCCCGGGCATGCCCTGCATTAAGAAAAGCAACTGGTGTAAAGAGTTACTATGAATCTGGGAAGCGACCCTCATTAGATATGGACAGTGGGAACAGTTATAAGCCACTTACTCCAGAATAATCCTACTGATTTAGTAAGATTTCTGCCAATGTGGTTGGGCATATTAGTGAGTTAAATATTGACATCTTCCCATCAGTTGTAGCTTCAGTATTCTGACTACAAGCTGCTGAATTGAGCACATTGGCTTACTCTCCCATGACCTGGACAGAGAGGAGCAGGAGCGCCCCATTTCATGGCTTTGTGTAAAGAGTTGTTTAAGTAGATATACATGGCTTATGCAGAGGTAAGCACCTGACTTTTTCCTGTCCTACCTGTCCTGCCGTGAGAATACAGTTCCTGAATGCAATAATACTTCAAGATAATAATCTTCAAGATGCCATAAGACCACTTTCCTTGAAACAGGCTAACATACCTGCTCATCTGTAATTACTTGAAGACTCTTAGCTTTCATCTTTGTGAGTCACTCATCCGTTTGTGAACAAATAGTTTAGGGCGACAATGAACCTCAAATCAGAACAGATTTGAACTGAGACTGGGAACTCTTGGTGTGACACGCCAACATCCTCTAATCCAATCATCACAGGGAAATCTTCACAATGTTGTGTATGTGAGTGAGCGAGACCTTGCCCAGTAGTGTTTCCAATCCTGCCACAGGCATTGCTTCACACTCCTCCCCCCCCCCTTTCCCAAAAATTGAATTGCCAGGGGCATAACTGGAGCTTCCTCTTATTCGGCAGCTGTCTGGCAGTCTTTTCTAATGCTCTGCTTGTTCTGTGGCTGCCTTGGCATCTCATTTTTTGTACTCGCTGCGACTGTGAAGGAATCGGGGTGATAAATGAAACTGCCATCCAACAGTGGTAACACTTCAGAGTATCCCAAGAACTATCCATGTCTCATCTGTTCCATATTTAGTCACAACAGACTCACTTTTGCTGCGACAGTCAGTTACACGTGCCTACAACTGGAACAGGACATAATACTACACAATTAACAAATATGGGCAGATCTGTACAGCAAGATAAAATGGCAGGTCTTTATTACTGTCGCCTTTTGAGACCTTTAAGAGCCACAGCAGTTTTCCTGACATGTTCCTTTTTGGGGAATGACTATCCTTTGCTGCCAGCATCTCACTTCCATTATTAGTATCATACTGTTGCTACTAAGATTCTCACTCTATTTTGAAAGACCTGTGGGACCTGCTGAGGAGCAAATTGAAGCTCACGAGAGTCTGGTCATTTATCTCAATGAGTGTGAGTTACTGGGTAAGAACAGCCAGGGATTCCAGAAATCCATACAATTATTAAACAGTTCACGAGGGTTTTTAGGCAGCACAAAATGCAGCCAGTGGACTCACATAGTTCAGATACTGAACCTAAAGGGCCTGTAATATGTAATGAAATGTTTTGCTTATAAAAAGGGGGCTCCGGGCATTTAAATCCAGTGAGTTTTGCTTTACAGGGTTTTTGGAGGCGGTACTCTTCTAAGCCTTCTTTCTTTCTAAACTAGGCATCTTTTCAGCTTTCCAGCCATCCTGAAGAACAAGGCAGAATGCTTCCTGTTCATCCCAGTCCCACCCCAGTGCAGTACATCTAAATAGGATCCTGATCTTATATCCAACCAAGTCTCAGTTGTCACCTCCTACCCCCACTCTATCCCCTTCTTCAAAGTTAGTTAAGCCTTGTTTCAGGCATCTGAGGTTACAAATATAACGTTTTAATCCTCAGATAGTTCATGCTCCTTTTCATGTTCATATTAATGCTCCTCTTCATATTCAGTCAGCTTTGCACATTCATTTTATAACATTCTGAAATTAAAATTTCCTTGGATGGTCAAATAGCGAGGTTTAGTTTAGCTTGCTATTATATGAAAAAGAATAAAAATTTGAGTGGATCACAAATTTTCTTATGCTTTTCAAGGTTATGTATTACTTTTGTTCCCAACATTTGGATCCCAGTGCTTGGTGGCATGAAGATTATATCCTTCAAATTCTCTTCCGTTTGACTGGAAAACATTGGTGGATTATTAATTATTCTGTAAACTGTCATTTGGCCTCTAACTTCTTTAACAAAGCTTATTTGGGTTTTGTGTAAGGGAGGGTTCATAGCCGTGTATTCAGTCCTTAACAGACACATGAAGAATTTTGCAGAACTAGTGAGAGTGGTGTCTGTGTGTGTGGAAAAGGAGCCACAACATTTGGATCTGAAGCCCCCCCCCACCCCGGCAAATTGACATTGAAGAGCTAAAAGAAGTGACATTTTAGTGCTTAATGGTTGTTAAGGTACCTGGCAAAGCTGTTAGACAAGTTTGCTTTTTAGTTCAGTTCTGAAGTGAAAAACTTTGTTCTGTTCTGTATTTAATCACTATTTTGATATAATGTATAAAACTTAAAAGTGATTTATGTACCAGCCTGGTTTAGACATAGATGTTGGGAATTGGAGGGGGATTCTTTGTTGAAATTAAAAATGGCAAATAAAAAACAAACCCCTGTCCTCCTTCATACTCTGTGTTTATTTGTTGATTTCCTGTACACTTCTCTCCCCAACATGGACCCAAGGTGGCCTGCATTGTTCTTCACTTCTCTGCTTTATCCTCACAGCAACCCTGTGAAGTAGGCTAGATTGAGTTTGTGGATAGCCCAAAGCCACCCAGCAAGATTTCATTGCAGCATGGAGATTTAAACCTGGATCTCCCAGATCGTGGTCTGAAACAACAGTGCAACATCCTTCCAAACAAACATTGGAACCACTTTGCAAGTATCGAAGTATTATGCAACACTTTGAAACACAAAGCAACACTTTGAAAATGTACAGTCATGTTTATATCATGAACTTACAATGTTTTGGGTTTTTTTGGTATGCTATTTCAAGATTTTATACAACAGAATGCTTTTTATTCTCTGTACGTAAGAAGTCAGGCTCTTGGTACATTCAAGCCGGTATTGCTTACTCCAGCTGACGGCAGCTCTCAGGCCTGTTATCATTTGTAATGAGAAGGGTCAGGATTTCCCTGACCTGACTTTGATACTGAGACACCTTCCATGCACCTTGTCCCCTAATTTGGATTAGGATTAGGGCATGGGGGAGAAACGGGGCTTCAGCCCTCCCCCGTGCCATTTTCCTTGCTTAAAACAGCTCAGGAATATCTCTTGTGGGCCTACATGTGTACTGATGGTCTACAGATGCATCTCCACAAAGTGCAAATAATACTCCAGTAATTCAAATTTATTTGATACAGCACTGTGGCCAGATAAAACAGATAACGAGAAAAAACATTTCACAGTAAAAAAATTGCAAAATCAGGGAGCCAGTACAAAACTTAAAATATATAAAATTGTATAATTAATGCGTACATTATTAAAAAATGCATAGTAAAATACCTCTAAAAATCTTCACTTAAGCTTAAGTTGTCTTTCCCTTGTGCTAAGCACATGCACACAAAATTTGGCAACCTGCTTAATAATATGGCCCCTACTATTCCACAGGAGGAATTTTACTTTTTCTTTGTTTGAACTGGTGGAGGAATTCCTGAGTAATGGGAGGATGAATTTATTTCTTGCAGAGCTAAAAGTAGGGCACCTTAAGAGGACGTGTTCGATTGACTCTATCTCCCCGGAATTACAGGGGCAGAGTCTTTCAGCTAATGGGGTTTTCTTGAAGCGACCCACCAGCATGGCAGAAGGTAACGCAGAGCACCTAGCTAGTGTGAATGCTCTCCTATAGTATTTTGTTTCCAAATAGGAGAGATAGTCTGCAGAGGCTTGAATATATCTGGAACACGGTGGTGCACCATACCTAGGGGAGCGAGAAAGGTCAGTTTGACGCTCTGTGTCCTCAATCCTTTGTTTCACTGCAATTTTCGCCTGATCGTACCCCAACCCGAGTAGTGAAAGCGGGGAAAAGCCTAATTTTATAATTTCCCTCTCGGTGGCCATAATACCCCAGTAACTGTTTCAGGCTGGGGGCTAAATCTCCTCCTCATGCTACAGTCCCGATCTCAGTTGGGGTTCTGTGCAGTTGGAAACGAGGTTTCCCCACTCGTGTTGACTGACTGTATTCCCTCTGTATACTGTGTTGGTCAGACTGCACCTGGCGTACTGTGTGCAGTTCTGGAGGCCTCACTTCAAAACAATTTTTAAGACTGTCCCAATATGCATCCCCAATTTTGGAGGCAATGAGGTCATTCCTTTTAAAAGCTGGAAGCCAACACTTGAAGAGATTTCGCTGCAAATCTATTTTGGAGAGGCTTTCAGTGTGCTGTATTTACCATCAAAGAAACATCCTCGTATGTGCTGTAATGTCCCTTTCATGAAAAAAAGAAAAGGACTGCATAGTACTATTCCACTGGAATAGTGAACTATCCCATCCCACTAGAAATATGAGGTCTTGCGTTTCAGAGTACAATTGATGAAGATGAAAGCTACCATTTATCTGTCTGTACCATTTTAACCCACTTGCTTCCAGCTGGCTTGGAGTAGAGTACACGGCTCTCTTCCACATGCACCTTTAGGACTGAAATAGCTGCAACTTGTGATCTTTCATTGTAGTCTAATCCAGTGGTCCCCAACCCGCGGCCCGGTGCCGGGCCGCGAAGGCCATGGCGCCAGGCCGCGGCTCCCTCTCCCCGCCCCCCCCCACAGTAAAAAACTTCCCAGGCCGCAAGCTTGCGGCCTGGGAAGCTTCTTACTGCGGGAGGGGGGGAGAGGGATTCAGGCCCGCGCATCGTGCATGCGCGAAAGTGCCGCGCATGCGCGATTTCAGCCACACATGCACGCACCCGCACATGCATGATGCGCGGCGCACAGGAGCAGCCGCGCATGCATGGCATGCGCAGGTGGGCAGTTGCCCTGCCGGTCCCCAGCCTCAAAAAGGTTGGGGACCACTGGTCTAATCCACATATTAAGTACCTCAAAACAGATGGCAGTTCTGCTAATTCTCAAGCCCCTTGATGTGAATGAGATAGTAGTCCTCAGAAGTCCTCAGCTTCTGGATATCCTGGGGCATTTCTGGATATCCTGACAAGACCAAAGGCCAAAGCAACAAGTGGCATCATAATCTATAAATGGAATATCTTGCTGCTATTGGGATCTGTACTGGAATTCAGGAGAAATTAGAGCTCCATGGTGCAATCCTAACTAAGCATGAATCCACTGGAGTCAATGGGCATACAATGGCGTGATTCTGCTCGGGGTCTACTCTCAGAGACAGTAGCTTTGTCGTAGTGACAAGAATTTTGGGTTTAGATATAGGAGGCCCAAAATGAAATCCCTGTTGAACTATTGGGAGATTTTTTAAATAAGATTTTTATTTTTATTTTCCAGAATTAAAGGTAGTGAAATACATGCAATCTACATTGTTAATACAGAAAAAAGAAGGGTTATGCTCTTCATTTAATACATTTAGTTCCCCATTTCAATCCCTTTTGTATTATTTTCTTAAATAGTTCAGGTAAGGGCCCCATTGTTCTTGAAAGGCCTCTTCTGTTCTTCCGTTAACTATTAGAACTATTGGGAGATTTTTAATCTGGTCGCCATCTCTCGGGCTAGCCTACCTCACAGGATTCTGGGGTGGGAGCAGAAATCACGTGTACTTCCCTGAACTCCTAGGAGTAAGAACAATGCAAAAATAAATATAGCAATTCCAGTGGCATGGGGAATGTTTTTTTAAAGACTGCATTCATACACATTTACCTTTTAATGTTTGACAGGAGTGTCTGTGTCTGTTATCATTGAATACCTGTCCCTCAGAACAAAACTAAACGAATGCTGGTCCTGAGTCACAGTTTAAAGTGACAGCTTATTCTACCTAAGAACTTTTTTTAAAGGAATCAGTTTGGAAAGGTGAATGTACTGATGGTGATTACAGAATTGTTTCATCAAGCTGAAATAATCTATGTACAGCCTGAACTCTTTGGGCTGCTTTATGTGGCCTGATGTAGATGCTGCCTCCCCCATGGTTATCCACATGGCATTCCGAAGCATCCGCAGCTTCTGCCTGTGTGGTTTACATAACAAGCCAACAACAGCCGTGGGCAACACCAGAACATTGCAAGTATAGCCGAGCCATATGGGTGAAAGCATCACACATTTCCATAGTGGAGTGGGAGCAACCAACAGAGGAGGTGGCGCTCCCACTGCTCCCAGGTAACATGTCAAGCAGAATCAGAAACTGAGCCGTCATTGTACTGTTTATTCTATGAATGGGCTTAAAGAAAGTGTCTGATTCTGAGCATTAGAAGGAATAACTTGTGAAAGTCTCCGGAGAATGGAAATGACTTCCACTTCTGTTTCCTTGAATATGAAGCAAGCGAGGAGTCAGAAATAACTCTGGGAGAGAGGAGCCTCAGCCTACGTCTTTGCTGGCAGCCGCTTGTCACAAACGCTCTGAAATTGACGGTACCAGGATTCATCTGGGAGTGGAAACAGAATAACAAAACAATGTCACAATCCTAAACCCATTTGCTTGAGAGTCAGTCCCCTTGAATTTAAATGGAAATTGCTTCTAAGCGTATCAGCTCTTTTGTCTGTACAGGTCACTGATGGATTTATGCTGTTCTTACCTGTACTGCGTGTGGCTGAGAGACGGAAATGGTTTTACAGGATGTGGCACTGGTGTGGGAGAGGCATCCATTCCCAAGGCATGCACACATTTTGTCACTGTGTAGCCTCTAGTCAAACAGGCTTTCCAAGTTTTTGAAATACTGTAATGTCCTGTAGAAATCTGACTACAAGAGGCAACACTGGGATATGTAAACACACTGTGAGTCTTGTTTCGTACATTATCAGCTGTGCTTCCTTCCATAAATCTGTTGCTTACCTCCAGCCTTTGAAATTGTTAACCTGTTTTTGTTTTTAAAATGTCTAGAGGAATGGTTGGAAAGCTGTGCACAGAGAAACACGATAGCATGTAAACAACAGGCAGGAAATGAAGGAAGCCTCCAAAACAATTTAAAAGAGAAGGTAATTTTAAATAGCTGGGAATGAAGCTGGCCAAACCTGGAAGAATATTGTCAAGAAAAATACATCAATAAAGCAGTTCCGCGCTAATATAAAATTAAAAGAGCTACAAAACGCCAGAATACATTTCAATAATAGAAAAAACTCAACCTGTTTAAGCTTTTATTCTAAAAAAATAGAGGTGCTCCTCTCAATCATCAGGTTTGATTTTGCAAATTAAAAGCTTAACACACACACACACACACACACACACACACACACTGTAGTTAAGCATTATTAGCCATTAAGCCATGGTTAAGAAGAATTGACCACAAAACCAGGAAATGGAAAAATGACTTGAAACAGATTTGCAAACTAAGGTTTGTGTCCATGAATGACTCTAACATTTGCACCAAGCAAGCCACAGTTGACAGTTTCTCTCAGCATCTCTGCTTGCAAGGTCTCCCTGGACATTGTCCTCAGACAATGCTTAACTCAGCAAGTAAAGACATGTATTCAATGTGCATTCAGGATCTCAACCAGAATATAAGACGCCAAACCATAATACTAATTATAGTCATGTGTGACATCTGTACCATTCTGCTAAGTGAAGCTGGTGGCTCTAATTTCTGATAAGAACATATTATATAGATTTGATTCATCTGCCATCATCTGATATTGCCACCAGTTGGGGAATGTTATACAAACTGGAGAGGACTAGTTTCTAGACTGTTTTAAATGTGGGGTTACTTGTCAAACAAAGAACAGGTAACCGGGATATTTTAGTTTTATTGAAGAAAAATACTGTGATTTTATTTTCTCATAGATGTTGTCAGGCAAATATATCTCTGTGAATCTCTGAATATCAACTGATGGAGCCAAACAACTGAAAACAATCTGACTTTGTCCTGAAATGGTCACATCATATACAGTTTATGGAAACGCAAGTTTCCTGGGATACACATGAATTTCCCCAACAGGTCCTGGGACTCTTTTCAGCTGAGAACATGAGTTTGGGGGCGGGATTGGGACTGAAGCCCCTTTACCATGTGACTATGGTCCTGTTTCTAATTGGATACTTACACACTCAGGAACTATGGTGAACACATCACCATGTTTGATTATGTTATGTCTGAAACAGGGTGGAGACTCAAACCCAACCTGTATATTCCATAATTTGCAAAGAGTCTAAGATAAGTCAACTGGATGTAGTTGCTGAGTACAGAATGTTGGATATGAATGGCATTTCTGATCCAGCAAAGCAATTCATAGGTCACTACATGATAGGCCAGATCACTAAAATGCACCACCAATCAGTCAGTTTTCTAGAAGGTTTGTGGGAACTGTCCCTCATTCCTGATGATGTACAAAATGCAGACCTGATATTAACTGTGATTAACAAACAAACTACCTCAGTATGGGAATTTCAGCCACAAAATCCTTTTTGTGAGAATAAGGAGTTAATAACTTCCTTAATATGGAGAATCAAACATCTTCCCTTTTGGACTTTCAAAATTGCTAAATGGAGCAAAATGAAGCATTGAGCGGGGGTGGGGGTGAAGTTACACAAAAGTTCCAGCCTGCAAAAGATACTAAGAGCAAAAGAGGTGAAACAGGCAGGGACATCAAAGGGCAGTTCGAGAATTCAGACGAGAGGGTGTGGGAAGAGCCAGCAAACTACACAGCATGGAAGAATTAATGGGGACAGAAATGTAGCAAAAGAAAGGTCTTGCTGACTGAAAAAAGCGCAGACAGAGATTCAGCACAAGCCCGTTTTAGAAAGATTTGATCATGGGCTCTTTACATTTGTTGTATAGAAGGATTCATTAGAATATTCGGGATGTGGTGGTTTCTGCCCTTAGCATATCCTGCAGCTGGACCAAACAAACTTTGGGGTCCTTTCTGTAATGACAGTTTTGACAGTGCATGGAACAGCAGCACAATGCAGTTTCAAGGACATACCTTAAGACTGGCATCTGTCGCCTAACAACCTTTTTAGATAGTTGGATATCAATCTTATAAAGAGGCAACTTCAATGAAAGGGTTCTAGGGGATGGGGTTGGGAGGGGAACCCATCCTATTAAAGAGTTAGCAGGACTGCATAATGAGATTTATAGAGGTATAGACAGGGAAGAAGGCTGGAGACCAAAATGACTAAGACAACAACCTAAGGATAGCAAATTCAAAGAATGTGTTAATGTCCAATAGTTAACCAGTTAGGGGATGCCCAAGGAGCTCTGAGGTAACTTGAGCTGCTGTCCCAACCATGTCTACCAAACAAGAGCCAATATAATGGTGGGAGTGTTGGACTAGGTCAGATCCTCACTCTGTTGTGGAAGGTTGCAGGGTCATCTTGGGTGATTCTTTCTCAGCCCAAAGGACCTCACAGAATAAAATGGAAGAGTGGGGAATAATGATAGAATGGTGATACAACCCACTTTAGGTCCCTATTGGAGAGAGCTGATATATAAATAAATTTCCCCATTGATGATAAAGCTCCCCAAGTATAGTCTCCCCCTCAGTTTCTCTGATCAAGGTAAAATATTTAGTTATTTGTTGCATCTGTAGGCCGCCCCTCTCCAAAATGGTCTCAGGGTGGCTTACAACAAACACAGAATAAAACACCGTCCAATAAAAATCCTAAAAATTAATCTATTTAAAATTATACACCGATCTCTTGCTCCGTCAGATTATATAGATACTTGCTAACAGCAGGGCATAATCCCAGGGGAGGGGGAGGTACATGTACATGACATCATATTCATATTCATTTATGCCTTGCACAGATGATTTCCTGTTGGGTGAACATTAATCACTAAAGAAGGAAATACCTCCAAATCACAGCGTCCAGTTCAGTGCTAAGACTACAGAGGCTCTCTTTTCCTGTGATGGCCTTGATTCCGCTCTTCTGTTGAGTATATTGTTGGAGAAGGGCAGTTAGAATATTATATGCTTTATGAGACACCAATGCTGTTCCATGCTAATTCACTGAGACCCTTCTGGGATAGTTGACATGCTTCCAAATGACACTGAAACTCTTTGAAGCAGCCACCAACAGGACGGAGGTCCAGTATCTCAAGGTGACAGTTGTCATGGTCTGTGTTGCCTTGTCATTAACTAGGATGTGCTGCTGTGTGTAGAGCTGTGAATGTCAGTCTGCCCCCAGGGAAATGTGAACATTCCAGGCACAGGCATTTGGGAATGTGATGGGCATCCATTTTTGAAAAGGTCAGGATTAATCCTCAAACAACAATTGACATGTGATAATTCAGAAATATTTTGTACTCTGGCTGATACAATACTAAAATCCTCCCAGCCTGTATGGGAAAATATTTCTCACCCTATGTCTCTGTCTTTCATCCTGATTAGTTCCAAACAAGAACAGCAGCAGAACCCTGAAATGTTTGTTCCAGGCTGTATCTGTCATGAGGACCACTACCTGATACTGATTCTGAAAGGCACCTTGTCCTCTCCCTTCTCAGTGACCAGAGAGCTTTGTAAGAAAGTCACAGGTGCCACCAATAGCAGCCCAGAAGGCAACTGGAAAAAGAGCAAAGAATGGAAATCGGTTTCTTTCAGGACTTCTCTTGCAAATTTTTGTCATGCTTAAAGTCACTTCGAAATTACTTTTCCTGGCCATTTTCAAATGAGGAGTTAGCCTTCCAAATTTGCTTTTGTATGGTGAGATCTGATATACCAGACCACTAATTTGCAGAAACCTCTTTAATATTTCTTTAAAAAAAACATTTTTAGTCCACCTTTCCATTTTGCACAGGATCCTCCATGGTGACGCACAGATGAGATTAAAAATGTATAACCAAACAGCAAGAAAAATAAAACCAGGAGACTCAAAACATCCAAACCAGCAGCATTAACATCCAGTTTTTAAAAGCTGCATTAAAATCAACCATAGATCAACAATTAGTTAATTTTGTTGTTAGGTGCGAAGTCATGTCCGACCCATCGCGGCCCCATGGACAATGATCCTCCAGGCCTTCCTGTCCTCTACCATTCCCCGGAGTCCATTTAAGTTTGCACCTACTGCTTCAGTGACTCCATCCAGCCACCTCATTCTCTGTCGTCCCCGTCTTCTTTTGCCCTCGATCGCTCCCAGCATTAGGCTCTTCTCCAGGGAGTCCTTCCTTCTCATGACGTGGCCAAAGCATTTGAGTTTCATCTTCAGGATTTGGCCTTCTAAGGAGCAGTCAGGGCTGATCTCCTCTAGGACTGACCCGTTTGTTCGCCTTGCAGTCCAAGGGACTCGCAAGAGTCTTCTCCAGCACCAGAGTTCAAAGCCTCAATTCTTTGACGCTCGGCCTCCCTTATGGTCCAACTTTCTCAGCCATACATTTCAACTGGGAATACCATAGCCTTGACTAAACGCACTTTTGTTGGCAGGGTGATGTCTCTGCTTTTTAGGAGGCTGTCTAGATTTGCCATAGCTTTCCTCCCCAGGAGCAAGCGCCTTTTAATTTCTTTGCTGCAGTCCCCATCTGCAGCGATCTTGGAGCCCAGGAAAATAAAATCTGCCACTATCTCAATTTCTTTCCCATCTATTTGCCAGGAATTGAGAGGGCCGGATGCCATGATCTTCGTTTTAATTAGTTAATAGTCAATGTTAAAATACCATTCCAAGGCAGCCCCATGAGAAGCATATATGTCACTAAGGCATAAGAAACTGTGGCCAGATCTCTTAACCGTGCCTCTACCAAGCCATTGAGGATCAAGGATGGATTTAAAAAATGACAGCCCAAGTTGCAGTAAAGCGCATACCCCCTTTTCTTAGACCAGTCTTGTTACTGATCAACAGACCCTCTGTCTGGATTAAAATGATTCCCATTCCTCCAGTCTTACTGATCTCAGACATTTGTTTAGATCCTCCTGAAACAAGTGACATAGTTTGATGTTATTTGAATTCTATCCCAATAATCATTATTCTCATTATTCTCATTTTACAATACTGTCCTAATGAATTTCTTTATTGGCTGTCATGTCTTTTCTATTACACGCATATTGTGTGGTACTCTTTAGATTTTTTTCCTTTTTATCTGCACATTAATGACATCAAAGACTAAATTCCTAGAGAACTTCTCCCAACTATTTCATGTAAATGTCAAATAGTATAGAGGATAAGATGCAACTCCCCAGAATTCATTAAGTCAAAAGCTATGAGTGGATCAGAAACCATCTAGCATTACTCTCTGAAACTGTTCATCCAGGAAGCCAGTAAGAGAACAAATGCATTCATCCTATCTAATGTCTCAGGTAGATCCATCCAACTACCAGTTTCAATATGAGATTCCAAACCAGCCTGGAAGTCTAATCAGGATCCTCCAGCAATCTTTGGACCTGATTTGTCACCATCTACTTGCGTACCATAGCCAAGAGTGCAGCATTGGAGTTTATTGCCAAAAATATCAAAGATGGTACCACTGGACTCAAATTTTGTGGTGCTACTTCATACCAACACGGCGTCACACTTGAAAGATGGATGGGTCAAAGAAGAGTTTCTTTAGCAATGCTCTTACCACATCCTCTTTTCACTTTACTCTCCCTTTACTCTCCCTTTAAAGAGGCATTTAGGAGTTTTTCCAGCTAATCAATCAGTCCCCATCTGGCAGCACTAATAAGCCAGGAAGAGTAAAGGTTGAATAAATGGATGGTAGGCTTCACGCCTCCAAGGAGTTCATACCCCTTCACTAAGGAAGCTGAAAGGTATCCAACAGACCAGATACACAAAAGGCAAACCAGATTACCATCCATAATTAAGGTGGAGTGATGTGGCAAAATATCCAGTCACCACATGTGAATCCATGTACATGAGGTCTGATGAAGGCATGATGTCATATCTACTGTGGTGCACAGGGGCTCATCCATCACTATGCATATGGCCCTTTGCTCTAGATAGCAAATAGTCACCAGAGGGTTTCTTTGTACAGTGCAGCATTCTGCATTAAGCAACATATGGTGTAAAGTGCAATGTATTGTATCATATTTTATTAAAGTGGAATTCAGACGCTTGAGCATCACAGAGTACAGGAGTCCGCTGTGCTCAGCAATGTGTATACACACCCCCTCCGTGAATATCCAGTCCATTGCCTTGGGCTTGCAAACTCTCCTCACACAGAGTGCCTTGCTGACACCAGAGAGCCTGTGTTTGAGAAACGGGCTCTGTGCATCACAGACAAAATGTCCTATGTGGCTACAGTGGGGGGAAGACCAGAAAAATGCTGAAACAACACTAGACAGCTGTGTGACAAGCAAAGGTCTCCATCCACCAGCTGCCAACCCTCTTTACAGCTCTAGTCTCCTGCTTACGCATGGAAGCTGATTTGGAAAGCAAATTAAGAGAGCAAGGACTAGCCTGGAAGTGCCAAGAAGGGTCATCTTTGGTAAAACATCACTTGGAGGAAAAGCTCTAAGCTGAGCTTGCATACTTGATCTCACTTGGCAGTTTTGTGATCTGCAGGGGGGGAGAGGAATGGCTCAGCTCTGTTTACATTAACTTTTCATCTGCCCAGTGTCCACATCCCTCATCTCACAAGCACCAAACGAAAGCTGGCAGGGCCTGAAACAGCAGGTTTTGAATTGCCCACAAATACCAGTTGGAAATCACTCCAAGTGGACTTCTGTACCAGGAAAATTCTCCTGTTCTCCTATTAATAATCAGCCTGTACCTTCCTCAGCCATCTTCCTATCCAGTCAAGTATTTCCCTGCCATTTCCATAAATGGGCTATTTCTCTTTTCTACATCATGTCACACATGTAATGAATTTAGCATCCGTAATAATAAAACCTTACCTGACATGCAAATCCCCATAAGCTGGCATTGCTGTGCTATAACCTCCTATGACTTCCCCTTAGTCCATTCTTTTCCCAGTCTCCATTCCAGTTTCCCATTCTCCATCTGCCACATAAATTCCTAAACGTTCTCCCTTCCAAAATTCCTTTCATTTAGACCTTCTAGGAACTCTTAGCTACATGTTGGAACTGGGCTGCCATGAGTCCCTTCTTTCCATATTCTTCTGAGGGCTGGCTCACAGGTTAATTTCAGTGCCTTTTCATTCCCTATGTCAAGCGAGTCATTTGCCCAGTTTAAGACATAAACCAAGAACTCATGGATTTCAGTTACCAGAATTGCCTCAGTCCTTTGTTCATTCAGTCCTGTCATTTCTATGCCACTTTTCTCCCCAAAAAGACCCCAAGTGGCTCTCAGAAATATACCAGAATACAATTTCCCAAATAACACAACAACAATAAATACAGGAAACAGGTCTCATTTAATACTCTTGGATGTCTGGCCTTGCCTATAAGGACAAGGAGACAAGCTTAGCCCACCTGGGACTCAGCTGCTGCTAGCTTGATACCAGCAAGTTCTTTCTCCCTTTCCCCCCTGCCAGCTTGAAGAGCCAAAGTATGTTTGATGTATGTCACTGGACTTACAAGCTCACCCCATCCAAAGGAAAGTTACTGCAGTCCTAAACTGAGCAACATCCTCCCAATTCCACTGCTCAGAAAACAATGCCTTTCTAAGCAGTGCAGTCAGTTTATTTTACCCTACCCTTTCTTGTCTTTGGACATCCAGATGCAGTCTGCATTAAAACATCTATCCTTCCTTCCAAAAGATATCCAGGCTTGGTGCTTTGAAGACTCTCCATGGGAAAAGGATTCCAAAGTGAAGGAGCATTCATGAAGGGCAGCTCACTGCTTGATGCTGTGGTCCTGACTTGGCTCATAATTTTCATTTATCCATTACATTTCTATTCCCTTTTATTTTGTAACCGTATTTTGTAATCACTGCTTCAGGTCCCTCAGTGATCTCACAGGCAGGCATTAACCAGCCACTGCCCTCTAGCATCAGCATGGCTGTTGCATCATCAGGTGTCTTCAGACGATGCCCTAGTAAGAACATGTATTGCACAGGACTTCAATATAAACCTGGTCCCTCTGCAGTGATTAAAATCCATGTCAATTCATTTGATATTGTTCTATCAAATGTCAGGTAACTCTTTCTTGTTACCAATGATCATTAACTGCTACAAAAAATGCAACTGGGTTTGGCCTAGTTTTGTGTCCCTGTGTTCGGTGCAACTGTTCCAAAGTTCACAGTGGGCCTGCCACTGCGACCAGAAATAGCTGTCAGCCAGGAAACAGCAATGATTGCAACAGTGGGGAGTGTACTGCCATGCCACTAGATTAACGGATGGGTATGCCAACCTGGCTGAGCCCGTTGTAAGACAGGGCCAAGCCGTCTGCCTGTGCAGTGCCAGTGATAGCCCCAAACCACAAAAGACTGCTAGGACCCAATGGACTATCAGCTTGCTAGAAATCATCCTCACTTATTATACTTTATATTGAATATGTCCTCCTTGCATGGACACCACAGTGTGAGGCCTTGTGGGCTATTATACCAACAGCATAAGAATCCAAGTGATCTAGACTGAATTCCCCATTTTGCTAGTGATGAGTTAATGGCAGGAGGGGACTTAGGCTCCCAACCAGAGCCTGGGCTGGGCTTTCAAAGGCTAATAAGGAGCAGAGGCCATTGGGGGTATTAACATGGGAATTCAGGCTCTTGAGATTACTATCTACATGGTTTCAGATCCAGCATCCCAACACTGAGATTAATATCTCACCTGCCGACCCACATCTTCCTTGTCGGAGGGCAAGGTTCACTTCTGCACCCCCAAGTGGAAATGCATATGGGTATGAGAGTGGCTTGCAGATCTGTGGGTAATGAATTCTGAAGGGAGCTTGATGTAGGAAGCTCTTTCATGCTGGGCTGAGTGGGAAGGAACAGAAGCAGGAATCCCTAACAGGGAATGCTGACAGGCAGCTTGCATTGTGATCAAGCAGCAGCACGTACTAGGTTTCTTTTTAAATTAATTTTACACTGGATTAGTCATCACCAGAGTAAAAAGGCTGGCAAGATTGCCTCTATGCTATGCATGCTGGTGCTTCACGAACTACCAGGGATATAGAGAGTTCAGTGGTGTTCAGCAGCTGCAGAGGTTAGGGTGAAAAGTCACTGCAGATTGGAATTAAAGCAATTAGTACCTTATAATCAGGCAGCCCAAATTCTGTGGCTTGTTGCTGAACAAAGAAGTTGGAAAATGGAGAAGACAACGTATCATGGAAGGCAAAGGGAGTTCAAGGTGGATATGCTCACTTCACAACAATGCAAATGTTTTCTTCTATGCATCCAGAACTTCACAGAGTCCTTATTTCCTCCCCCTGCTTCACTCCCACTGTCTGACAATGACCACACCCCTGCCCCTCACCCAGAGAGCAAGGAGTTCTGACTTGAAGCTTCAGCAGCTCCTTGAAATCACTGCAGACATGCTTTAAATCTCCACTGGGGAGCCCTCAGAGTATGACACATTTTGCAGGATGGGGGCCCAAGTCAGGTTTTGTACCGAGACTGAACTGACATAATACTATCCCCACTCAGCTGTTCTGCCCTGATTGAAAACCATGCATGAGTAACAGCGGAAGATGAATGGGTCTCATTGGTAGGCTGGACAGATGGGACTGGGTCCACGTGGACAGGCAAGGAGCTGTAAAGAGTACAAAGGTCTCTCAGGGGAAGTGCCTCCCTGATCTTTTAAATCTCAAAGCCTTTACAAGACTTAGCTGTTTTGCTACCTGATTCTATGCAGAGGTAGAAACACCTGCATCCACTGAAACCAGTGGCCTGAGGTAGCAATTTGTAAGGATTGCATCAAACCACAGAGGTCTTCTATCAGCGTTAGAAATGTGCTATTTGCCAGCAAGGGTTCTTCAGAATCTGGTGAGTGTCTTGCATGCAGTGTGGGCAACCAGATTCTATTATTTATAGCACAGTTGTGGCTATACATTAATTCTGTATCTCCTTATCTACGAGTGGGCACTGGGCACTCTGGTTGGAAACATGATCTTGTTGAAATGATACAGCCGATAACATAAGATAAGCAATTATTTAAGGCCAAGAAGATGCAAGGCATTATTGCAAAGGACCTAGGGATGTGTTACTTACTCAAGTGATCTAGTTCTATGAGTAAAGTTGGGTTGAGAATGTGTAACTGTCCCAAGGTCACCCAAATCGTTTCTGCACTGGAGGTATCATGCCGGGCTGCAGGCTGGAGTTTGAGTCAGGGCACGTCTACTCCTGCATGGGGGAGCATTTGGCCCAGTACACCTTGTCTACCCTGGATTTGTGCTCCTGCATGGAAACTGGGGCAGCGAAGTTCCCAGTGCGGAAATGGTCCCAGTGAACTTTCATGACTGAGTGGTGATTTAAACCTGGGTCTCCCAAATCCAATCTGAAACTCTAATCACAACATCACACTTCTGCATGACTGTTTCCGCACAACTGATAATGCTGTGATTTCTATTTGTTTGCATCTGGTTTCCTCCCCCCCCCCCCCACACACACACTTTCTGCATGGAATCAGGCACCTTCAGGCAGGGTCCCAGGGCTGTCCCCACTTGTCCCCTCAGCTGGCCTATATCAAGGGAATATTCAGAAATCTGTGTTCCATTTTCTGATGTGGGACCAAACAGGGTGTATTTTGGGGGTGAGAAAAGTAATGCTTTCCCCAGTTGTGCTTTCCCAGCAACTCCTCCCCCACCCCAAGTGTCACTTCCATCATCTATCCTTGCAACCTTCACCTGTCTTAAAAAGAAAAACCCAAAAGTGGCCAATCACATTACAATGTGATGCCAATATAACGAAATAGCAAAAAAACAAACAAAAAAACACAACAATAAAAACAACAACAAACACAACCACTGACATGTTTGCTCAGCACCTTTCCTTCCTATGTTCATCATTTACTGGATAATGTTTTTCATGCTGTGTGTATCTTTGGGGGGGGGAGGCATGATAAAACAAGCCACTTTTTTGTATAACCTTGATTGTATTGTTATGGTTTTACGTTATAATGCAATTGAGGTAATTAAAAAAAATATTTTGGACTTGTAACAGGTGACAAAATGGCTTTAAATGTGACAAAATGGCTCTGGAAGATGATTGGGCATTTTCACCATCTGACATAATTGTCAAGTAAAGAAAAATAATGGTAAGTTCTGGGGAAACAAGGGGAAAGGGTGACAAGGACTCCCCCATGTGGAAGGTGGAAAAGGTCCGGGGAGCCACCATCAGGTGACATTGCAACATAATGGCTAGCTGAGTCCTCCATGCAGAATGGTCTGTCAGTCATACAGATAACATAGTATTAAGTCACCAGATGGTTGCTGTCAAGCTTGGCTCCCTTAAAGGCCAAAACAGTCTTAGAAAAGGCCATGCCCCCCCTCCCTGCCTTTAACTGACAGAAGCCAGACTTGGATGGAAATTCTGGTTGCCTAGCAACAGCCCCGAGGGTACAAATTTCTTAAAGGAGGAGTTATTTTTTAAACATTACCCCAGTCTCTGGATTTCAGTATCCACAAATTTCACCACATTGAGAATTAGATATATTGACAACATTACTGAACAACACACTATTCCATGACATTAGGCAGAGGCAAAATCAAATTTGCTATGAAACCTCCTCTCACAGCTCATTCTACTTCTCCTTTCTGGTTTCACAACAACACACCTATGGAAAAACTCATAACCCGCCGCAATGGAAGAATATGCCAGCACCAGAGGAACTGACAAGCAAGATCCAATCCTTCACATCTAAATAGATCTGCAGGAAACTCTAGATTGCATATTTTGTATCAAGAGGTTTGCCATCATTACTTAGAAGAGGCTTTGAATTTGATGGGTCACTATAATTAACTGGGAGTTATCGTCATATGAGTGGCTGAGAGGGGATAGATATACCTCCCCTTCCCAGCTATTGCTTTTGCACCTCATAGCAGCTTTAGATGGTAAGAATTGTTGTTCTCTTGCTCCATGTATAGAATTTAAGGGGGCGGGTGTCTCTGTGGAACTCCTCAAGCCATGCTATTGAATCTTGAATCAGCACAGGGAATGAGCTATACAGGTGACTGGGGAAAATGGAGAGTTTCCAACTGTAACATCAGCCACAGTACATCAGAAAAGGGCTTCCTGTATCTTTCTGTAGCCAGGGGAACAGCAAAATAGAACAGACACCTGTCTACAAAAGATCCTTCCCAACCCTACATACAACATTGAGAGGCATTGGCCAGCCTGAGCCCTTAAAGGCAGCTGGTGACCAAGTGACAAAGCAAGTGATCATCAAGGGAGAAAGATTGACTGCCCATTTAAAGCTATCCTTGTAAAGCTACCTTTACCAGGTGTTACTTTGCTTTGGCACTGGATGAACTGTTTTAAAATGTGGCATATCTCTCTGGATTGATCTTTTTCATGAAGTGAACGTGTCTGCTAGTCATTCTTCTTTCTGTTGCTCATTTTGAGTTCTATTAGGGGTATAAGATTTTTGATCCATCACGATTGGTAAGCATGGAGCTAACTGGCAGAAAGGGCTTCATCTAGTTGAAAGAATAATCATCCAAATTAGTACAGTTCTGGCATTCAGATTTCTATCGCTCTCTGAGTTTCAAAATCCCACAATTATTTGATGCATTCTAGCAAACTGACCACAATTGTCAGCTAGTGCTGAATAATTCTGGTTTACAAGCAAACATTAACACACTAATGTTAACGCTCCTGGGCCTATTAGCTCCATTAAAGCACAGGAAATAATTTGTATCAATAAATTCTTAATCTCTTGATTGCAATAATCCATTTTATGTGCTTTAGGATGTAAACCTAGATACCCAAGATTCCAAAGTTTTAGCAACACAATCTCTGTAGATCGGCAGTAGCATTAAAGAGTTTTCACCAGGAACTAACTATTTACATTTAGCAAACACAGATCACAAGGATGTGTTAATTAAGATTCAGAGTTTACATTCTCCCTGCAGCAAGCTTGATTTTTCCCTGTCACATTTTACTAAGTTAATAGGACTGAACATGGCTGTCAGGTTGTTCTGATCTAGATGATTCCATAGCTCTGCATGCAGGCACAATCCTCACAAGATGGTGAAGATGATGGTCTCCTTTAGAAAAGCATTGGAAGAACTTAACTAGTAACCAGACATCTAAAAAAAAAAGTCACCATAATCTGAATGCCTTGGATTTGTTTGAGTTCAGAAAGGTGTTCTCTATCACTCCCCCAAAATATTCCTCAATAACAAAACACCGTTACTACAAGGTTGCATTCTAGTTGTGATACACATAACAGACATCCCCTTGTAGCTGTGTCTGAACTTCACCTGGGTTCCAGTGCATTGTAAAATGTTCCTATCTACTTTGAACGTGTTGGTCGTAGGAAGGAGATGGTTAGTAGTTGAGCACATCTTTCATTATCAAGCATGCTCAAGAGATTTGGTTGAATATTTGCTGATTCTATGCAGTCAGCAGGTGAGTGGTAGAAAGTGAAATGTAAAGGGGAAGTCAAAGAATTGGGGGGGGGGTTGTGATAGTCCCAAGATTTTCACTATGGAAACACACGCACACAGGTTGACTTGTGTGCAAATGATACTTGGTTGTTTCATTAGGGGATGATATTTTCTCGAGAAACGACACCACACTTGTGTTTCTGTGAAACATATACGTACACACACACACACACACACAAGTACAGAGAGATAGAGAGAGATAGAGAAGTCTTGGTTTATCTATATCTTTTTATGTACAGGTGTTTTCCCACACTATCACAGTGCATGTCTATGGAGAGCCAGTTTGGTGTAGTGGTTAGGAGTACAGACTTCTAATCTGACATGCCGGGTTCGATTCTGCACTCCCCCACATGCAGCCAGCCGGGTGACCTTGGGCTCGCCACAGCACTGATAAAACTGTTCTGACCGAGCAGTGATATCAGGGCTCTCTCAGCCTCACCCACCTCTCAGCCTCACCCACCTCACAGGGTGTCTGTTGTGGGGAGAGGAATGGGAATTCTTCTTCTTCTTCTTCTTCTTCTTCTTCTTCTTCTTCTTCTTCTTCTACTATCAGGTTTACTTGTTACTTCTGCATTTCCCTTTGCTTCACTTTGCATACCCATCAGGTTTTCTTTTTCATTCTAAATTTCTTTTCCACACTTCAGAATTCAGTTTGCTTTCCTGTTGCTGTTTCCCCATGTTTTCTGAAAGTGGTTTTTCATGTTGCTTTGCTCCCAAGCTGAAGGTAATTCAAAAGCATACAGATTCCCTCAGATTTCCCCTGCTTCCCTTTTTTGCCCCTTAGAACTCACTCCTCCACCACCCACATTGATGTCATTCTTCCCAATCTGCATCTTGTGCCGTCCTCCCCCATTCATCAGTGCTTACTTTTCCTGTCATGTGATTTCTTTTTAATGGACATGATGAGTCTAGCGAAATGAGTTTATTGCTAAACACTGGTAAAAATATATATATATTGACAGGGAATGCTTTAAGGGGTAGAATTGTCCCATGCTTCAGCTCTCTGAGGAGCCTTTTTGGAAACTGTGAAAGGGTAGAGGGAGGGGTTCAGTTGCAGAGCCTCACTAGGCAGATGGAAGGGGCTCAGCTCCACACACCCCAATGGTACCAGCAGGAGTAGGTAGCAGCAGAACACTGGGAATGAGCAGCCTCTGTCCTTCACCAGGGAGAGACGCTAGAGCTGAGATCTCTGGGGGTGGGGAAAAAGGTTTCTCTGCTGGTGGTCCTGGAGAGCCTTGGTGGTCCCACACAGGACATCTCTTGCAGCCCCACCCCCCTTAAAGCTGCGCCATATGTCCCACTCTGGACCAGGCAGCCCAGGAGCACAGTCAGCTGGGTCCAGGTGCCTGCCAACACCACAGCAATCAGCAAACCCTGGGCAAATCAAGCAGTCATGTGGGAACACTCAGCAGATATTTTTCCATTTGTGCTGGGAAACTATTAGTGTCCTATCTGGCCCTATCTGGCCAAATTGTCCATACTTTGGGCCTGAATGTAGTCAATCTGGCCGCTAGGAGCTCCTGGGAATGTTCTGTGAGATGCTTAGCTTGCCCAGGTTTTACTGGTTGCTGTAGCACCTGGCCCTGGCTGAGTGTGCTCTCAGCCAGACTGTCTCAGAGCAGGACATGTGACTCTGTTTTTTTTGGGGGGGAGGGAAGACTACAGGAGCAAGCCCACCTGGGATCACCGAGGCTCCAATGCTGCTAGCAGAGAACCTCTCCCATACTCCATCTTTCCAGAGCTTCCAAAGCAGCTCCTCGGAGAGATGCATGGGGCAATGCTATCTCTTAAAGCTTTCCCTGTCAATATTTTTGATCAGTGCTCAAGGTTTAGCAATGAACTCATTTTGCTGGATTCATAATGCTTGTAAGTAAACTCTAAAAAAATTACATGATGGGAAAAGTAAGTAATAGTGGAACTTGTGTACTGAAGTGGAAGGGGCCCACTAATGTTCTGCTAAGATGGCTTTGCAAAGAGTAAATACAACTTGAACAATCTATTCTATCTTAATATACCCAGAGGGAAACTGACCAATAAGGAGAGACCAAGCATGCTGCACCAAAAAAGGAGGAAATTTTGGGACAGCGACACAATGTCCAGTTTTTCTCATGGCTAAGCAAAATAATCTCTGATTCCTGAGAGAAAAATTGTAGGGGGGAAAAGGTGCAGAGTGCATGCACAGAATTTGAAGGAAAGGGTTACTGACTCAACTTAAGAGAAAATCAAAAGTAAGCTGTGCATGCATAAAAGGCCTATGTCTTTCTCAGTAAAGAACAACCTTTTTGTATTTGTGTACAGACCGAGCAGGCTGGATAAATGTATGTTTGGAATGCATGTTTGGAACATGTAAATAGGCCAATGAGCTTCAAAAGCTGTTCCTGGGAACTATTCCTAAAGATATAAGCTTGATTGGCAAGCTTTCTATTATTTGGACAGAGTCCCGTTTAGCAATTTATTCCAGTCCAGAGAATCCACAGACTTCTGCTGACTAGGAGTCCCAAAGCTGTGGCTGAAGACCCTCCCCTTAGTGCGCTGGGCCAGCAACTTCTGTCTGGTATTCTTCCTTCTATGCTTAATGGCTTCTTTGCGTGGAGTGGGAGGCACTATCACATGCTTGGCCACAAGAATTCTGTCCTTCATAGTAATCACCTCATAGAAGGTACAGCAGTTGTATAATACCCGGCAAGAACAAGCAACTCTGGAAAGATAGGAATATGGAACTATCACTGAAAGAAGTTGCATGTTGAATGTTCTCCTTTGTTCTGGTCAATGAAACTTGTTCTAAGTCTTAGACGAGATATGATCATTTAGGAATAGGCACCTGGGTTAAGCACCCCATTGATTTCAGAATCAAGGACATTTTGGAAGAGCTTCTGACATTCGGGGCTCTTTTTGAAAGCCATCCTTCATTTTTTCTGGCAGATTTTGTCCTTTGCAGAAGAGCTCAACAGGCTTTGATTTATGCATAGCCTGGTGCTCATGCAGTTGCAGATGGCATCAGTTCATTCAGAAACCGTCTGTGCTGGCAGCACCATCGTCTGTTTATCGAAGAGTCTGTGTGAGAAAAGACTGAGGCAGGAGAAGTCGCAATGGTGGCAGCGGCAACAACACAATACAATATGTGGCACATGGGATGAGGCAGAAAAAATACCGGGCAGGCTAACATCAAGCGTATGTTTTTTCTGAGACTAGTGGGAATCTGCAGCTGCTCATAAGGGGGAAAATGTTACAACCCAAATGTGGATTAATTCAGTCAATTCTGAATTATCAAAGTCTTCTAAAAATTTCAGGTCACCTTGTTTTGCACTAAAAATCCCCTACATACCTACTTGCAACATCCAATGCTTGAAAGAACCTTAACCTCTATACAATGGGCAACCAGAGAACATGCAATGAGATTAATCCAGTCTTTGGACATATTACTAATCTTGTTTTGTTAAATTACTAGCTAACCCTACACTGTATTCAGAAGAGGAGTTAATTTTTTTATATATAGAGCACAGTCTACAGATGAAGGATTAACACTTAACTACTATGGTAAAAGTGAAGATGCACAGTATCAGAAATGGATCACACAATGGTAAAAAGCTTGTCTGCCTAATCTGGTCCTGTGGACTCTAGTCGATCCAGGAAGCCAAGACTCCAGCTAGAGTCTTCAAAGGTGAACTGTGTAAATGGTGTAGATCTGTGTAAGAGGCTGTCTCTCATAAGCTTTCCCAAAGAGGTTCGGGGGGGGGAGTAGGGTCTCATGTATTAATTATTTGATTTATTAATATTATTTTCCCCTTTTTAGTTACAGTCTTGGGGCAGTTTCCAATGTATAAAAACCAGACATATATGGCTAAAAACAATATACAATTAATTTCTGTTACAGGTATTACATAAGATAAAAATGCTGTGATAAAAATCTCCAGTAGGGGTTAAATAAGTTATATCTTTGAAATTAATTATCCCCAGTGCAAGTTCTGATGGTTGAGAGGTGGGGCGGGGAGAAGGGAGGCTGACTCCAGTGTTATGAGGTACTAATACTGACCTCAACCTTATGCCTGTAGGGAAAGCACCATGGTACAGGCCCTCCAGAACTTTGATAGCTTGAATAGGGCCCAGATCTCCACTGACAGCTCTTTCCACCAGGCTGGAGCCATGGCCAAAGAAGTCCTGGCTCTGGTTGAGGCCCTAACGCACTTCACTGGAGCCAGGGACCACCAATGCGTTCAAGTCAGCAGAGCACAGTGCTCTTCAGGGGATGTATTCAGAGAGGCAATCCCTCCAATATGCAGGGCCCGGACTACATAAGATCTTGAAGATAAGAACCAACCCCTTGAATCTGATCCAGAATTCGAATAATAACCTATGCAGCTGCTGGAGAGCAAGTCAAATATGGGCTTTCCACAGGGTCTTAGTGAGGGCCTGAGCAGCTGCATTTTGTCCCAGCTGTAATTTCCAGAGCAAGGTCAAGGGTTGACTCACATAGAGCGAGCTACAGTAATCTAGCCTGGAGGTGACCGTCACATGGATCACTGTGGCTAGGTGTTCTAGGGCCAGATAGAGCCAGAAAGGGCACTAAACGTTCCACAGCCTAAATGGAAAAACACCTGCTGAGATCTTGTGTGTGTTGCTCCTCCATAAAGGGGAGGAGCTGAAGCTCACCCCCAAATTCTTGAGAGTCTGTGCTGCTTCCAGCTGCTCCCCATCAAGACAGGAGAGGGGTGCCTTCGCTTTTGGTCCTTTCCCTCCCAGCCACAGGAGCTCCGTCTCTGGGGGGTTAAGCTTCAGGTGGCTCTGCTGGAGCCATTTCAACACAGCTCCCAGACATCTGGCCAGAGACTCAGTGGAGGATTCAGACAGTCGCTCATAAACAGAGAGCGCTCAGGAGAGACATACGTTCCTTTTCTGAGTGGGGATCATAAAAGTTATTAAGAAATGGAGGCATTTGGACCATGTCATGCAATAAGCTAAAGGTATTTAAACAAGACAGAATAGGATAAGGAAAGATTCTCTGTTGACTGAATTGCTTCCCCATAGCACATAATTAGTGGCTGATTAAAGAGGCTGTTAACATAAGGAAAGGCAGAAAACATGTCAGCCCTGAACACAAACTATCCCTAGATTGGGAGCAACTCAAGAGAATAATTTGCCTTTCCACACCATCAAGCTGATTTGCCCATTTAGTGAATTAAGTTCACTCCAAACCATAGTCTTATCCACAAGTGGGATGCGATTAAACCTTCAGCATTTTTTTAAACTCATGAATAATTCTGGGACAATTCATAATGTTTTAGCCTGGGATAGAGAATGAAGCTAGTTATCTTTATATGAATCCTGTTATGCATTATACCTTTCACAAAACCTTCTTTACCTGAAATCTGAATCCCGGTGCACATCATTTGGGCATCCAAGCAAGGGAAATCACAAAGGCAGAAGGCTGTGAGGACAAATTCAGAGGACTTTGTCTGGAAACAATAAATTCTTAATATACTGAACTATTACATTTTCTTACACATTCAAGAGATGTTTTTTTAAAAAGATTTTTCACGAGTTGCTAGTTGGGGAGCAAGTGGAACCCAACTTCTTTGACTCATGGAGGAATCATTGTTGGTCTTAAAGGTGCCACTGGACTCTGCTTTTGTCATGGTAGTTGTATAAGTGAAGATTTCCCGAAGATTTTGCCTACAGCCCGATATCTGTTTTCTCTTCTTGTACACTACCATTTCCTCTTGTGTCTCCTGTTTACCCCCACTTATCTGCTTTATCCCCTGTAAAGCTTCAAAAACATTTAACAAGTTGTCATTTCAAATTTACAGATTCTGGCTTCAGGTTGATAGCCCCTGTTTGAGGAATGTGAACAGGAATAAAGCCTAAAACCCTTCCATCCCCTTAGTCAGACTGAGAAAAAATGTACCTTCAGACCAATCTCTGCAGTGAGACCCACCGTTAGAGTGAATACTGAGGGACGTGTTCCTCCCCCCAGTTGCTCCTAAGGTTCCAAGCACATCTCGAGGACCCCAAAGAAGGACTGCAGCCAGGGGCGGTGAAGGAGGCTTGCCGAGGTCTTTATGGGACTCGGACCTTTCTCCTGCCAGCTGGGCGTCCTGGGGGCTGAGTGTGTTAGCCGAGGGTGTGCCTGCCTGGGTAGCTCCCTGCGGGAAGTGTTTGATGCCGAAGCGCCCTTGTCCTGGGAGCTTGAATTTACCGCCACGCTGTTGGACAGCTCCCTCCGGGAGGATGCCTTGTGCCCCAGCCCCCCGCGCGGGGAGTTTGATTTCAGCACCCTGGATGCGGACAGCTCCCCGCGGAGAACATAAATGCTTGGGAAGCTGCTCGCCGGCAACGCCTTTGGAGGCGCTTCGAACGTGAGTCCCATGTGCGAGCCTCGCGGCCAGCCACAGGCTCGTTTGTACGCTAAGCAAATCAAGAGCTTTCAACACCAGAGCTGTGGGCAGCTACTTATGCAAGAGAAGAGGATTCGGAGGCGCAGCACCTCCGCCACTTGACAGAGGCGGCATCTTTGCGGCGACGAACAGGCATCCAGCCCTCCAGGAACAAGAAAGTCGGAGTCTCTTTGGCTGGCTCGCCTGGGAAATCTCCAAAGGAGCAAGGACTGGCGAGAGGCAGGTTCCCTTCGCCTAACAGGTGTCTCTGCTCTGCAAGGTAGGCTTTGTGATTCAAAGATGTGGACAACTAGTGCAATAACACTGTTGCCTTTTATTATGTCATTTCCTTACCGTATGTTGTTGCCGTGTACGGCTCATTTTGGGGGGGGGGGTGGAGTGCTGAAAGCTCTGTAGCGTTATTCCTTGTTCTTATTTCACATGATCCAACTGATATTATTTGTTTCCTATTATTTCCTCCCTTCTCCCTCCCAATTATTTGGCTGAGGTGGGATGATTTAGCCCAACACGTTGCTTGGTTTGAGCTTTCTAATCCTATAGATATCCTTGGCATCTAATCCTGTTCTTCCCAACAGATTTAGAAGCTAATAGAAGATTGCTTTGAAGCTAGGTTGAGCCTATGCCAGACACCCACTGCCATTTCTAGTAATTAATTGACTTTTAAAGTTTAATTTGGACGACATCAATCAATTTCAAAGCTCACTGCAGGAGCTTGAGCCAAAATCTGAGAACCGCCCAGTGAGATCCCACAGGTAGCAAAAATATTAAGTTTTATGACTGAATACCTAACTAGTATTTTTTTTGAAAAATACTCTCAGCAGCAAAGAAGTGGGTGACCTGTCTAATGAGGTTCCCCGGGATTCAATTTGCTATTATTTTAGAAGCAAGACCTTTTAAAAATATAAGGAAATGAAAACACATTGCAAGATTTGTGTATGTGTGTGTGTGTGTGTATCTTCAAACAAGGGAATTACTAAATAAATGAATAAGATGAATATCGAAATTAAGAAATGCAAAGGAAGGTATGTGATGGACATGAGGTATGCTTTTAGTATCTTACTTAGGAATGCTTTGTTTCTTCATTGCTCTATCCTATGACTTTTAACCACTCCTAGTTTATGCCTTCTCCAATGTGTACAGGGTCTGCATAGGGAAAGCAAATAGATAGTGAGAGTTATGCTAATTCGTTTTACTTTCTTTCAGTTTATTAACCCTATCAGATCAGTTATTCTTTTAAGACATGAAAAATTAGCAACTCTGCAAATATCAACACTGTGTAAAAATAATAAGGGTTCTTATATCTCAGTAAGGATATCTTTCACAATCTAGAGCCAAAGATACTTTTCTACAACATTTAATGAACTCCTAGGGGAGAGGATGTGTGGGGGATTGTCTCAGTTCAAAAGAAATACCTAGATTTTAATGCAAGTTCTTTAATACAAAGATCATTATTTAACATACACATAGAAAAAGATCAAGTGCCTTTCCAAAAAGTTAGCTTTATTTTATAAATGAGCACTAGTTTAACTTATTTTGCTATTCCAAATCCTTTAAAATATATAACCCCCCAAATGGGAGGGGAGATTAGAAAGTCAGGTCAGGGCATCTATATTCCTACTGGTGACTTTCAAATGTTCTGTTTGACCAGCTACTCTGAAAAGCAGTCTGAATTAATTTGTGTGAATTTAAAATCACCCTGGACTGCCATCCATCATGCAACCACTGACAGAACATCTCCCAGTCAGAAAGCTGCCCCTACAGATCATCTCATTTGGGGTGATGCACTGGAATGACTGATGGTGTTAATTAAGCAAAAAACCAAAGGAACTTGGACCTTTTGTCCGCAGAATCACCTTGTTTGGTTTAGAGTATAGATGACGGTTGGATTCCAAGCTTGGAGTGTATGCGTTTAGTTCTTGAAAGATAACAAAGCATAGCAACACTAGAGTCAAACCTTGTGGCAGCTGGCATATTGCTTATGCTTCCACATGTAAATCACACTGTCTCTGCTGCCCTCAGATTGGTGTGCTGCTGCTGCTGCCTGGGTAGGCATTTGAAGACTTTGGGAGGCTTTTTGCAAAATGTCATGGCAGAACTTTTTGACCACAAGCAAATAGAAACAAATGACTACTTGTTCTTTGGGAACGGGATTGGCCACAATAGCATTTTCTTACAGTGTTGCCTTGAGAGCCAGCTTGATGTGATGATTAAGAGTGGAGGATTCCAATCTGAAGAACAGAGTTTGATTCCCCACTCCTCCACATGCAGCAAGTCGGGTGACCTTGGGCCAGCCACAGCTCTCTCAGCCTTACTTATCTCACAGAAGGGAGACGAAGGGTAGGTGATTGTAAGCTGCTTTGAGACTCCTTCGTACTACCTTTGGGTAGTACAAAGGGGGGTACAAAAACCCAGCTTTTCTTCCAGTCCACAGTTTTATTTTAACCTTAAATTTAAGGTAAGCAAATAATTATTGGAAAGCCACTGTGGTGGAATGGCTAGAGTCTTAGACTGGACAGAACTGGGCTCTGATCTTCACTGAGACATGAATCTCAACACCTCTCAACCTGATCTATCTCCACAGTGATAACATTGGATCATCTACTTTTTGCTGTCCTGAGCACATCAGAAGAAAAGCTAGGAAGAAAGAACAAGCACATTGGTGCCTATTCCTTGTTTCTTTTCTTGCATATCAGGGCAAACGTACTGGGGATGGTAATGTTATGGCCATTTATAGCAAGCCAGAGGTACTCATTTTAGCCTGCTTGGAATGAAGAAATAATGATATTAATTATTACAGGTGGGACATTTTATAACTAATGGTAGACAGACTTTTAGAAGTTTTGGGGAGGGAGAAACTAATGTAAAAATATAAGTAAACAAAATCAGCCTCAAGAAGAATACAGTTTAGAAGTTGGCATGCATGAAATTAGAAGTATTTCATCTGTTTCTTCTATATCAAGTTAATTAAGACCATGGCACTAATTGAACAGCTCTCTAGCAGGCTGCCTCAGCAGTAGTACCTGAGCCAGCCTCTCCTGTGAATTCTACTGCTGTTATGCTCACATTTATTTATTTATTTGGTTTACATCCCACACTCTCCCAAGGGCTCAGAGCAGCTTACAGCAGTTGTTCCAAATGCAAATATTTCTATCCCCAAAAGGCTCACAAAAATAATATCGAGATAAATGAGGCTAGCTGAAATATAAATGTGGCGTTTTAAAGAAATACAAAATGTATTTCAAGTTTAGGGAAAAAATCAAGCAGTCATCCAAAAGACAGTGTCTTCTGCCGGCATTGTCTTCTGCTAGATGACTTCTTGTAGAAGAAGAGCTGCTAGTGGAAGAGGAGGAATGGAATCAATTGGATGGGGAGCAGAGCTCATTCCTAGGTGGGGCGGCCATGATAATTTTGGAACTTTGCCCAGGAAATAGATGGTTTTTCACTCTTGTAATTCTCTTCCTCTCCAGCAACAGTACCTATGGTCAATCCACCCAAGAAGATGCTGCAGAGTATCATGTTGAAGTTCTTCAAACTAGTTGGGCACTCTAACCACCAAGCCATGCTGGCTCTCTGAATTCTGAGTGACCTGCGCAAAAAGAAACTTTGTTCTCTGCCCACAACATTCTAGAAATAGAGCGTAGCAGTGAAACAGACACAATTCAAATAAGTGCACGGAAGTGTTTTTTCCACCCCAATCTGATTTTTAGAATTCATTAGAATGAGATGTGGTGGTTGCCAGGAATGTAAGATTAGGCAAGTTTATCAAAGAGGAATATTGACCGAGACTATTAATAAAGATGGCTAAGGCACACGCACTTTTTCTGAAGGTAGTGCTAAACACAGGAATGCTGTAAACTCCAAGTGATGGATTGTGAATGGAAGTCTCTGATAGTCTTTGCTCTTCTGTTAAACGTTTCATTTAAATCATGCCAAATGGGCCTGTATTAAGAATGGAATGCTGGACTTAATACACCATTGATCTGATCCAATTACATCTTTTATATTCTGGAAAATTGCTTCAATAATCCTTCCTTGCCTTACGGAGGGACTGTAAAATGGAGTGTTAGTAATTTGTTCAGAACCTCTGGGGCTACCCGTGAATGAAGTCATCGGTATGACAGTTGTCCTTGCAGAAATAGATATTAAGACAGGAAAATTAAATTAAATGTGTGTTTGACTAAGGCAAAAGGTTGGATTTTTATCACTGGGTCATGATGAAAATAAGACTGCCCTCCAAAGGGAATAGTCTTTCCAAGCTGTAGTGCTTTCATCCCTACCAAGAGAGCATATTGCATCGTGTCTTCCATAAGGCAAATGAGCATCTTACCAGACGAAGGAGGATGCCAAAAGGATCAGACTTTGGATCCAGGCTTATTGCTGGGTGAAGCTGAATGAGATTATCTCCTCAATTTGGCCACGGCTTCATTGACGTGACTGTTGACCCTCTTAGTCCCTTATGAAAGAGGAGATTGTGTTAACAGAGCCCTATTGCTATCACCAGTTATTTGCAGAAGTTATCCTGAAATATTTTTGTTTGTACGCTAAACCCTTGGGGCATGCTCCTGTAAAACCCTGGTTATGGCCGAATTTACCCTGCTTTGCACTATATGCAAGTGTGTTTAATAAAACTGGGACAGCTGCTGCTTATGGTCAAAGGGGGTACAAGAAAGCACAATTAACAGTCCAGAGATGGCATGAGGGAGGTAGGCTTACCCCTGCCTTCTCTTGCTACTTTGCTGCTTCAGCACTCTGCTACCTGGTAGGGTCCAAATGTATATTTCTATTTCAGACATTGCAGACATGTCTTGAGAGACCTGGGGGTAGGGGGAACAGAAGTGAATAGGGGAAAGGAGTTGTAGTGGACCTGTTAAAGGTGGATTAAACACTCCCTTCACTTCTCCCTCCAAATCTCCCTTTCCCAGACTACATTGCCTAGAAGAAGTAGTGATGGGGCTCCATATCAGCTTGGGTTAAAGCGTAATGGACTGCCTTTCCTCTAACTCTGGAGTATATTAGTTCTAGCATGGTTATCCATAATGAGTCTATGAATTTAGACAGATTGTAAGTGGGTGGGCAGAAGGGATTGTGGCAGTACTTGGCTCTTATGGCCCTTTCTTGCATGCCCAAGGAAATGCTGATTGTCACTTTCAGATCGGGAAGAAAATTTCTTCCAGGCGAGACTGGCCAGAGGTCCACTGTGGGAAGGTAGTCTTCTGCCTTCTGCAGTCCCCTGCATTGTGCAGGGGATTGGACTAGATGACCTGGAGGTCCTTCCAACTCTATGATTCTGTAAGGTTGAGGACCACTTTTGCTTTGTGTCTGCAGTGGTGCTGTTCAATTGTTTCTTTTTTTTAATTATAATTTTATTATTTATTATTATATAAAGCATTTACAGAAAAGTAAAAGAGAAAAAAAGCGACCAGCTGATATGGTTTGCCATTCTCTTTTAACATACATATTCAATTTCCATCACATATTAATCCTAATCTAGAAGTTTTTACCATCTTTCTTAGCGAAATGATTGTTAATACATATGAGAGTATAATCTGTTATAAGAATATATTCTATTATTATCTTAAGTGATATAAAGTCGATCGCCTTCATATATTGGCCCTGACCTAAGAGTTACTACTGCTGTCTTGTTAATACATATGAAGTATAGTTTGCCATCCTCTTTTAGCATACATATTAGCATACATATTCAGTTCCCATCACATATTGATCCTGGTCTAGAAGTTATTACCATCTTTCTTAGCAGAGTAATTGTTGATACATATGAGAGTATAATCTATTATAAGAATATATTCTATTATTGTCTTAGGTAATATAAAATCAGTTCCCTTCATATATTGGCCCTGACCTAAAAGTTACTGCTGCTGTCTTTCCCACAGGAAACCAGGAGAATGCTCCACTGTTCATCACATCCTTCAGGTGGTCGCAGAAAATGAAATTGTATTTTTTTCCATACTGTCGCCTGATGATTCCTATATAGAGTATTTCTGGTGGCCCTTCTGTCACGGCCAAAGAAGTCTCTTGCTTGATTCTTGCTTGCAGTCGCCTTTAAGTAGGCTCTGTATACTTTGTCAATCTGGATCTCTTCCTCTGGTCGCACAGAGATATCTCCTGATAGCTTCCTGCGTGCTGTCGCCTTTGAATAGACTCTATTTATTTTGTTGATCCAAATCACTTCCTGCTCTAAATAGACTTCCAGGTTTTCGGTGCTTTCCTTCCTTAAATCTGTTTTCCCAAGTTCTTCCAAGGTGATTTTGATTTTTACGTCCCTAGCTCTCTCCCCCTCCTGTTGATTAACTTCCAGACATTGAATTCTCATTTGAAGTATTGTTGGCTGAGTTGTGTTTTCATCAGCTATTTTTTCCAAACCGTCGGTTCTGTCTAAAAGCTTTTTCTTAGTCTTTCGGATTTCCTTTTCCACCTTGTTGACTGCTTTCAGTATCTTTGAGTTCCCTTCGCATAACAAATGGAAAAGCTGTGCCTTAGTTAATTTTTCCATAGTTCTAGGCAGTCACAAATTATAAACAGAAAGTCTCATGAGGTCTCGCGGGAGCTCGAGCGATCCAAAATTGTAATTGCCCAGTACAATATATATGTTGATAACTATTTCATGCTTTCTTCCTATTTTACCTGGTGGTTCAGTTTATCTCTGGGGTGGATCTAGTGTTTTTGTTTTATACTAGATTCACACACAGAAAAATGTGGGCAAATATTGCCAACCTGTTGCAATTCAAGTGATACAAATATAAAAGGCAAAACATGATGTAAGCCATCTGCTCGGTATAACAAGGTAGAGCTATATGCCACCTGCCCAGGAAGAGCCAGGTGCTGTGGTGGGGACCTGACTCCTTTCTGTGTACATTCTCAAAGATGAAAATTAACAATCCAATCTAATTCAAAGCACTTAATAAACATGTGAATTTCAGGTTTGTCCATTAGATTATGGTTTCAAAATTGAATTAATAAAAACAGTTAATAAACTAATAAAATTAACATCTTGAGTTGGCTTATAACACAAAATTAAGATGGTCTATGTAACTGCACAAGGCAAATATTTTTTAATGACACCAGACTCAACAATATCAAGATTTGTGGCCATATAGATAGATTCAGGATTTTATAGAATAGTTACTAATCTTGGATTGGGCAGACTGGAGAGTTCAAATCCACTTTCTGTTAAGAAATTTATTAGATGAACTTGGCCTAGTGGCTGACTCTCTGCCCAGATCGTGCATAAAATACCTCAGTTGAGACCTCCATGAGCTCTTTGAAGGAAGAGAGGGAGAAAAATGAAACAATGGTCTGGCCCTACATATTCTGGGGCTAGGCTGACCCGATGGTTTGCTCAACTGTTATGCCCCGCATAGGCGTCCAAGTAGGGGAGGCACACTGGATAGTCAGGGAAACAAGGAGCACTCTTGCTTGCTCCCCCACCTCCCACATATACGTTTTCAACCTGTATCTCACTGAGGGCAGCTCAGGTTTCATTGATTTCTCCTTTTCATCAAATGGTAGCATCCATTTCATTACCTACTTGAGCACCTCTGGAAAGGAAAATGAGGAGGGGTGTGAGTCAGATCTCGTGCTGCAGAAGGGCAGGGCATGGAGAAGTGGACCCTGTTAGCACTAAAGGGGGGTTAGTTTTATATGCCAAGAAAGCATTTCTGATTCTGATTCACTAAAGGAGGTCAGTGGCTTGAATAGAATGGCCTGCTATTGAACTGTTGTGTGTGGTGCTGCTGAGACGTGTGTTGGCAGCGGGGAGAGGGGTCCATAAATGCAGTGAGGCAAAGATCCAATTCTTTGCAGGCACAGGGTTCGTAAAGCCTCCCTTCAGAGATCATTCCCTGTGCAGTGCTTTTGCCATTTTTCTCCCTTTGAAAATGAGGGGGGGGGGAGCAAATTGGGGTTTGTATCTGACAAGTAGGCTGGGGTTCTTAATCAGCTTTCCTGTCAACATCTTGTTTTTTAAGGGAAGTATTGCATTGTGCTGTGTTTCACATCTTCCCTGACAGCAGATCTGAGACTCAGGTGGTGTGGAGGGGCGTGGGCTCATCCCTGAAACACAGAGCACTGTCCATGTTCATTCCAATGTTTTAGTACTCAAGGGAGATATTGTTTTTCATTTACCTCCTACTATTTTAAACAAGACCCTAAATCTGCTCTTACCCACTCCCTGCTCTGATATCTCGTAGTCATTGTAGAGTAGTCTCCAGTATAATTCTTCAAGAAAGGACATGGATGTAAACTGACAAGGTGAAGCGGATGGGCAAAGGGGGAGAGATGAATGGTGTGGACCAGGGGACCATGTCGGCTTTGGTTTGGGAGGCAGTTTCTCCCTAAGGGTGAAAATTCTATGTGGTGTCAAATCACTGGCAGTCTGAAGCCCCCTCTCCTTGATAAGCATCTGTCCATTATTACCTGGTGATGGAGCAAGCTGCTCATCAGGCCGTAGTTTGGTGCTGTTTCCTTATCTGTCATTAGCAGTAACACTTGTTATGTTGCTAGATATAAAAAGCAGCAAAGCAAAACATAAATGTCTTTTGATCTCTGACATGGGTTCTGGTGGCCAGCAAACTGTTGCTCACGGAGTTAAAAAATATGTGTGTTAGTAGTTTTTTAAAAATTGATTTACATATATAATACTTAAAAGGCAAGAAGTATATAACAAGGGTGGGTCTGTCTCAGGGAATATGGCAGTCATCCTTAAGAGCTGGGGCTGCATAAATGGGTACCGATGAAGAGTCCGTGCGACCTGTCTTGATAATGTATATTGTACACCATCTCCCTCTGGCTGGAACACAACTGAGCAATGAGCTCAGGGTGTATGGGAGCACATAGAACACGGCCCAGATCTTTGGCTAGTTTTACAAGTGTATGATAAAGTGATTAAAAGCTGTATTAACTATTCTTTCTGTTTCTCTCATCAAAATTCCGCCCATCACTTTAAAAGCTGCAAAGCAACACAAGGACAGAAGCATTCTTAGCTGGATCAGGCCAAGGCTAGTCTAGCATGTTGCTCCAGAAATGGCCAGCTGGATGCTCTGGGAACTCAGCTGTAGGGCCCGGTGGTGATGGTTGCTGTCCCTCAGTTTGCCTCCAGCACTGAGCATACACAGACTTGCCCTCCTCCACTTCATAGGTGGTAGCATTTAAACAGATGTGATGAGCAAACAGTGCTGGAATCAAATGGGCACTGTGGTGACTGGAAACCCTAGTCGCCTACAGGGAAGAAAGGGTGGCCTTTTAAAAAAAAATGGTTTTCCCCATTTTGTAACTATTGAATTATTGTCTCCCCCTTCCTCTGAAAGGCCTCTGGATGGCATATATAGTCCTGCCTCCCCCCCTTTATTCTCACAACTGCCCTGTGAGTTTTTAGGCTAAGAGATAGTGCTAGTCCTTCATCTCTGTTCTATTCGCTGTTTCTTGAAAGCTGCACAGCCTATTGGCACTCCATCTTTGGAATTGCCATATTGTCTGGCTGAAGTATTGTGGGCCTTGGACTCCCTAGGCTTTGTGGGACACGCTCCTCCCAAAATGATAAGTGACCAGGCAAAGTTTCATTTGTAATAAGAACTCCATGGGGTATCTCTTTCCCCCTGAGTCTCTGCGGTGGTCGAGCAGCCCCAAAGAAGGGCTATTGCTGCTCTCAGTGCCATTAAGGAATCAGTGCGTAGCAGACCTGCTGCAGTTGGAAGACAAACAGCCAGGGTTGCAAGCTTTATTGGGCTCAGCAGGTCCATTCATCAACTAAAGCTTTCATTGATTATTGAGAGGAGGGGATGTTGATCAATGGGGGCTAACTTTAACTGGAGAGTCTGAGATTGAAGGACGCTTTTGTTTATTTTCAAAGCCATTTTTTTTTAGAAATGGGCAAATTGTTAAAATGGGAATAAAATATTAAATGTTAGCTCTTCCTTCAAGCAATGCAGCAGCTTAAAAAAAAACACTCCAAGTTATCTTCTATTGCCTCCAAAGGCACCTCCTCTGAAACCTTTGTGATTTGAAAATTTATTAAAGTGTAATAAGGCAAATGTTAATAAGAATGATGGTTAATCAATTCAGTAAACTATTTAATTGATAGAAGGCTTAGTAAATAACATGGGGAAAATCTTCCACATATTTCATTATTGTCCTTATTATGTTGTCTACAATTTATTATTACTTCACATTGTTCCTTCGAGGGGGCTGGGTACACATGCCTAAAAACATTCAGCAATGAAAATGAATACAACTGTCTTCCTCCATCTGCCTAATCTACCAATTATGGGGATGATCTGGTCCCCTGCTGCATCTTTCCTGCCTCTTTCCACATAAATGTTATAAATTTATTGATTGATTTTAGTCAAAGCATTTTTGTGCCATTTCTCTCCCTGGTTTCTCCCTGTGGTCCTATTTCTCTCACACAGCTTAGCACATGTGCACTTCCTAAGCCTATGTTCAAGTGTCATGACCAGCTGCAACTCCAATCTGATATAGAAACAGAGAGTAGCTGTGCTGGTGCCTCTCGCCCAGAGCTTGATGCAAAAGTTCCCAGCTTGGTCAAGCTCCGGTTCATCCCGATGCCTGAAGATGGCGGCCACAGTGAACAGGAGTTTATTTCCTTCTTCCTTCCAAGCTGGTATTCTAAAATTCAGCTGAATGACAATTTAGAATCCTGGTTCCTGTGGAATCAGCAAGTTCTCATTCATTGAGGGGCCTGAATTAAGACATCGTGGTGAACTGGAGCTTAAACCTGAGAAGTGTTTCATCAAGCACTAGAGGTGGGTCAGATAAGGACTACTCACAGGCATAGCAACAAGCCAGGATGGTGCCTGACTGGAGTTCAACTGTGGCTTGGTGTGTCGTTTTGTCCAACTTGAAAACTGACACAATCATTCACCTACAGATATTGACCCAATAAAAGCTAAACCTTCACTGAATTTGCTGCTCTTCAGGGCAAAGTGTGTGTGTGTGTGTGAGAGAGAAAGAGACAGACAGACAGACAGACAGACTGACTGACAGAGCAATATTACTACTTTGCCTGCACACACTTGAGAATGGTTAAAGACATAAAGGCATATTTTCCCCCTCTATGAAAGGCCTGCCTTGATCTGGGTAGCTCCAGCTAGCCTGATCTCATCAGATCCTGAAGCTAAGCCAGGTTGGCCCTGGTTGATCCAAGGTCATTACATAGAAGCAGGCAATGGCGAGCCACCCCTGAACATTTCTTGACCATTTGAAAACCATACAGGGTTGCCTTAAATTGGCTACAACTTGATGGTACTTTCCATTGCCATCCTTAAAGGCCTACTGAAAATATAAGGATTAAACCTCATAATTTCCAGGGATTCATCCTACTTAGCATTTCCCTCTGTAGTCTCCTACAATTTGACCTCAACTCCAGCACCCAACATACTGAGCAATACCCGCCTCCCCCTGCCAGCAAATAGCCATCCCTACTTGGGTTTTGCCAGGGAGCTCTTTGGACCATCTTAAATAGGCATAGACCACTTTCTTGCTCCCGTCGTGCTCCTTCTCTTTGTCTCCAGTGCCACTGGGTGGAATCAAGCATTTCTGCATGTTGGTCCTTATATACTTGAGGAAACTTGCATTGATTTATTCCAGCACTGGTCTTTTTTAAAACTACAAGACATGTATAAGCCTCTGCTGCACAGGTAAGTATCATACTGTGATGAAAGAACACCATGAATCTCCGCTACATAAAATTAAGCTAAGGAGAACTCTGATTTCTTTCTCAATATTCACACTTTCAAGCATCTTGGGATTTTCAGAAGCAGCAGCATAGATGCCAACAATACACCTAGCCATCACAACAGGCACAATTGCTCAGCTGACAAGAGTTTACTTTCTTTCTGCCACGAACATTGGACAGCCCTCACTTGTGATCCACATTCCATGCTGGTTAAATTAATTATGTGTAAATAAAACATGTAAAATTATCTGGCAGCCTGAAGCCCAGGATTTCTTTCCAAGGGATCCTTAGCACTGGACAGCATTTTATTTTTAATTGACTGAACGCATCTTCACAGGGATTTTATTAAGCCTTCTATTGGACACCCTGGCCACAGAGATCAAAGCACTGATGCCCAGTTTCTCTCACGGGCTTGAGGAGTTTGAGACATCCCTCTCGTTCCTGCTTTACCAATTCCAACATGTCTTCAGCTGGAATAATTGTCCTCGTCACTCAGCTACCTCTCATTGCTATGTGAGCCCCACTTTGATTCTGAGACTAAGATGTACTCTTGGCAGGCTGGCTAACTAAATTCTTTGAGATGTCAAAAAGGGGATGCAGCTCCCTCCACACGGGCAACATGCACTCTCTGTCCCCTGCTATTTAAGTCTGTTTCCAATTCTGCGAGTGATAGTGGCTGCAGGGGCCGAAGCTACTGCTGTGAGCCTAATCAGGGACTGGTAGGAGCCAGGACTCCCTGCAAGTTCCTCTCTGCACTCAATTAGGATGTCTCTTGGCCCCAATGAGCCCCGCCTAGCCCTGAACCTGCATGATTCCAAGCCACTTTGCATGTCTCCCCTTCCCCCCCCCCCCCCACACACACACACTTCTGCCCTTGCTGTTGTCTTGCCTAGTAGATCCTGTCCCTGGTTCCTTAAGCAGCTCTGCTCAGCCATCTTGATGAAATGCAATAGTTTAACAATTCTGGATGGGTAGCCAGGACATGCCTGATTGCACCATCGTCCCATTAACTAGGGAAAGGTCAGGGGGTGTTTAGCAAATCTTTCGTTCATGAAAGCGGACGCTGTCCTATTTATATCTCATTCAGCCTCCTCATCCATAACAGCCCTGGGATGGCCTCCTCTAGACACCCGCTTCTTGGTGGGAAAAGCAGGGATTGATCACTGTAACAAGGGCAATGACTGGAACAGGGGCTAAAAGCCCTTGGCTGCAAAAGGACCCTTCATCAAACAACACTTCTTAAAAGATGTTGGTATTTTTAAAAAGTGTGTGTGCATGTGTGTATGTGTATGACTGGCTGGCTAGAGATAGTGAATGTTAAATCCATTTCTCTGTGCTTTCAAAAAGCTGACTCTCCCTACCTTATTTTTATCTTGTCCTTAGCATGCATGGCTCTCCTGCCCCTCATTTTATTGTATCTGATCCTTCTATGTGTACTTTCCCACTCAAGTCTGCCTAATATTCCCTTTGGTCCAGTCTCTCTGTATGGTTGGCACATTTAGCCTCTCTGAGAAGCTGGGCTCATGGGATGGGCTAGCAAAGGATGTGTGCTGGATTTCAGGATATCTTTTATTCATTTAGAATACCTGGTTACAGACAGCATTTTGATGATGTGTGATGATGAGCTACACATACATTTATTTCAGCGATCTTTGGTGTTTTTTTTTTCTTTACAGAGCAATCCTAAGCTGGTTGACTCTTAGGCAATTTCTATGTTATTTAATGGGGCTTACTCCCAGGAAAGTGCCTTTATAACTGCAGCCTTAATTATTGCTTCTGTTGTTTTATTTCATACTTTGAGCATTGTTGGAAGCTGCCTTGACTGTTTTTTGAGGGGAAAAACAGGTAGATTAAAAAAAGAAATCCATTCTCACAATAAGCCTAAGAGATTCCTGCTCACATACAGTGCTTGACCTCTCTGCTCCTGCTTGCAGAGGTTGGGTGGTGGTGAGCAGTGGCAGCACCTCTCTTGTGGACTGGCCTTCCCCTTGAGGGCCACTCACCTGGCACACACCCTGTACTCTTGTGGCACCAAGCAAAAGCATTTCTTTTTACCCAGGCTTTTAATGAAGGGGATGATCTTTTAAATTGTTTTGACAGTCTGCTTCTAGCCTGAAAATTGTTTTATGAGACTCATTTTAGGCTGCTAAATGATTTATGCTGTCTCAGGGCCCTGACTGGGGTTTTCGTAGCTTCACTATTTCCAGCAGTTGCATGCAGTTTCATGATTCTATCATGTTTTACTTGGTAAGCCACCTTGAGCAGCTCTGTGGAAAGGCAGCCTATCAGTTTTCTGTATGAAGGAGTGAGGGAGGCTAGTCTGAGAGAAAGAGAAAGCAAGGTCACCCAGTGAGCTTCCCTGGGGATTCAAACCCAAGCATTCCAGATCTTAAATTTCCTAGCTGCTAAACAACACTAGGTTCTCCTTGAGCAGAAAGGGCACAATCCCCTCTTTGCTAATATTTTGCTTACAATTCTATTTCTCTTCCACACCATCCGTGTTAATTTTTGTTTATCTGATACATTTTTAGCCAGCCTTCCTTCTCCCTTCCTCCTCCATTCCACCCTCACAATAACTCTGAGAAGCAGGTTAGTCTGGGAGAGAGTCCACCAGTGAGCAACATATAGCAGGGGAGCTTTGAATCTGGTTTTCCCAGGTTCTCTACCAGCCACAATACCAAGCTGGCTTAAAGAGCTCCCATTTTCCCTCAGAGCGGCGGTGGCAATGTACAGGGCAGAGAGAGAGGGGCTGCCCTGGAAAGAAGGCTGTTCTCAAAGTGGGCTCCTATAGGGGTGGATGTTGGAAGCCTGATCTGTTAAATACCCTCAAGCCACAGAAAAGAGGGGAAGGCCCTTAGGACTTCCTCTGCTATATTCAAAGATGTTTAACCCTTCAGAGACAGATAAAGCATGAGTAGACTTCTCATTGCAAAGACTCTGTCTGTTCCCAGTCCTAGGGATGTGCAGTTATTAGTGCAGTTATTAGTTTTGAAGGTGTCACAAGATTGGTTGCTGTGGGTTTCCCATACAACAAACTGGATCCATGCTATGCAGGTTGTTACACTGCCTGGGAACTACTTTTTTTGTCTGTACTCATGAAATATGCTATGGCAAAGTGGAGATGAAACAAGGTATTCAGTACCAGATCCTTCTCACATATTAATGTAGAATAATAAATGTAACTGGAAGAGAACTTTAATATGATCCTTTGGATTTTTGGGTTGGTTTTGCCAGCTATGCCATGGTGTTTTTTCTTATGCTCGTGTTGTAAGCATTTCCTGTGGCTGCCTGTACTTTTTTCCTTCTACCTCAGAAGATGCCAGACACAGCTACTGGCAAAACATCAGGGGCTGCTACTACCAGACCATGGCCACACAGCCCAGGAAACAAACCCACAACTAGTTGACTCCGACCATGAAAGCCTTCCATAATTCATTGTCACAAGATTGCTTGCTTCTTTAGTGATAAAATGAGCACAGCTAGAAGATGTCTGAAAGTTTGGAAAACTGAACCCCAGTGAGACCCTGGTGTTCTACTCCATGTTAGGTGGCAGGCTGCGATCTTTGGTGTCTCACATGACCAGGCAGAATAATCTGCAAAATCAGAAAGGCAAACAGGTTTACTGACTGGAAGCACTAGTGTGTGAAACTCCCAGAGCAGCTGTACCTGTCACTTCCTGGCTTCTGTGGCCATCCATGCATGTCAGAGGTGATCTCCCGATTCCTTCTTTGCTGACATTGTCATGCCTTTCTATGAGGAACATGGACATATAATAAGGATGGTTTAGGGACCAACATTCCCTAAAAACCTAAGTTTTATGGAAGCAATTGGTACTAGATGGGCATCTCCAAAATCCAAATATAATTTCTCTTTGCTATCTTCATTTCACAGTTGAACACCGCAGGCTCTGAGGAGTATACAGGCCAGTTATGTCAAAGTAATTAGATTTGAGGCAGCTCAGGCTGCAATACTAAGCAGACTTAGCATCCCATTGGATTCGGCACAGCTTACTTCTGAGTAAACATGTTTAAGGTTTAGCAATTGTTGCCAGATAATCTCCCAGGCTTTTAGTGGTTCATTTTTTATGTGTGACTGGTTTGCGCCCACATTTTAATATTGATCTTACTACTGCTGAATGGCTCTCATGGCTTTTTTGCGGCAAAATTATTTGATTGTGTTACTGTTCCTACACTGTGGGCCTTATTGCCGCTAAGTGGATTTCAGACTCTGTCGAGCAGGATGGTTTTAAAAGTTTTCCGACTGCTACCGTTTGTGATTTGTCATGATCTTCCTCAGGGTCTTATGGGTCTTTTTATTTGTAATTGTTTTATGTAGTTTTCAGTTTTATTTTTTGTTTACCACTTCAGGAGCCTATTAAGACAACATAAACAAATATTGCTTCCCTCTTTAATGTGAAACGAGCTGCATGATTTGTGAACATTTTGTTCTCACAACACTCCCGTAAAGCAGCCATTGCTGTATCCTTAATCTGTAAAGGGAAGAACTGAAAAATGCCATCTAGCCCAGAATCATTGAATGTGAATATGAATATGGATCCACCTCCCACTGCCCGCCTACTGGACCTCGTTGTTGGAGCCAATGGAAGGAAATCCAATTATGGATATGTTTATTTTGGATCTTCAGTTGGCTTTCCCAGTTACTACAGCCCCCATCTAACAGGCCTGTTTTTCATGCAGTTACCATGATCTCCAGCATGGCCATTTTGGGTGGTTAAGGGCATTTCCTCTTCTGTGTTTTACCAGTGGAAGGGTTGGATCAAACTCATTAGTTTAGTTAGTACAAGTTTATTGTTTTCATTCATTACAATGAGACATTTCTAGTTGCAGCTCTCTTTGCTTCTCATACAATTGCGATTGCATTCTCAGAGATTATGCCCCCATCCAAGAGAACCTCCCTGTCAAATAAAATAAAAAACACTTATTTCATAGGAAATTGATTTTGTTGCTTGAAGGTGTGTATGGGCATAAGAGTCCATTTTTCCTCCTTTTCTAGGATCCTGAAGTGTGTATGTGTGTTGGGAGGGGACCTATTCTAAGCAACACTGGAGCACATAAAGGGTGCTAAATTTTCCCCCTCCCTCTTACTAGTAGTACAATAGTACAATGACTGGCACAAAACACTGCACAGAAATGCTTGAGAGGACAATCACCCTCAGTGGGACCATCTGCTAACTTTTCTGGTTGGAAAATGCCCTTGTGCTAATTAGATTGTGAGATGAGTAATGCTCTGCCCTTGTGGTCCCTTCCACATCCGCCTCAAATGACTTGTGAAAATCAGCAAGCTCAGGCACCAGGAATCACAACACCTTTCCGCTGATATCCAGAGACTACCAATTTCTTAGTGAACAGATAAATATACTGAAGAAAGCCAGGGATTTGGTTCAGATTTGTTTCCCGTTAATTCCTCAGTTCCCATACAAATCTCTTGGTGTAGCTATTGAGTGATTTGCTCATTGCCTTTGAGTGAGTACTGAAACCCCAAATCAAAACAATTCCTGTAAAAGGAAATCAAAGCAAGGCCTTCCAGCCCCCTAAAATTTAAAAAAAAAAACGAACCAAAAGAGATTCCTTATCCCTTCATTTCATGCTGTAGCAGAAAGGTGTTTTCCTAATAATTTCTGAGTCCCCTGCCTCCTTCAAAAACTGGAGTTACCTTTCCCAGTTCATATTCATTTGCAAGGAAGCCTCACACACACAGGTCTGAAACAAAGGTTCTGTCACTGGAATAAGCAGGAGAGACACACAAAACTATTCTCCGTCACACAGGTAGGGATTCACTCCATGCTTTCTTTTTTATCACACTCATCATACGGTACTGGTAAATGTGTATGCCTCCCACCCAGTCAATACTTTCAGAGCCAGCTCTTCTACGGTACTATGAGCCTCGCTAGATAGAAATAAAGGCAATTGTTTTTCATACTTGTAGTTACAAATGGTGTTCCAAGAACTATTGGGCTCGCTGTGGCCAGATAGCATGCTGAAGTGTGGGAACATCACATGAGATTTTAACACCCCTGAAGTGCATCTCCTGTACCCTTGCAATTCTAAATCACAACTCAACTAAACAATGCAAGTGCAAACCTTCTGGGAAGCCCATGTTCTCAAGGCTGCCACAACCTTTCTAAAGCAGGCAGTGTGATGCAGTGGTAAAAAAGGCAAATGCCATTTTGGGCTGTATCAACAGAGGCATCACATCAAAATCACAAGATGTCATAGTCCCATTGTATACGGCACTGGTCAGACCACACCTGGAGTACTGTGTGCAGTTCTGGAGGCCTCACTTCAAGAAGGACGTAGATAAAATTGAAAGGGTACAGAGGAGAGCGACGAAGATGATCTGGGGCCAAGGGACCAAGCCCTATGAAGATAGGTTGAGGGACTTGGGAATGTTCAGCCTGGAGAAAAGGAGGTTGAGAGGGGACATGATAGCCCTCTTTAAGTATTTGAAAGGTTGTCACTTGGAGGAGGGCAGGATGCTGTTTCTGCTGGCTGCAGAGGAGAGGACACGCAGTAATGGGTTTAAACTTCAAGTACAACGATATAGGCTAGATATCAGGAAAAAGTTTTTCACAGTCAGAGTAGTTCAGCAGTGGAATAGGCTGCCTAAGGAGGTGGTGAGCTCCCCCTCACTGGAAGTCTTCAAGCAAAGGTTGGATACACACTTTTCTTGGATGCTTTAGGATGCTTAGGGCTAATCCTGCGTTGAGCAGGGGGTTGGACTAGATGGCCTGTATGGCCCCTTCCAGCTCTATGATTCTATGATTCTATGATTCTAACCTCTGTAAGGACCAGCAACTGCTACGGACTTCGCTGACGTTCAGTGCTGCATTCACCACACACTTGTGCTCATTGTTAAAGTGGTTGTTTGAAACGCCCGGGTCACAAAAATCTGTCTTGTCATCATTCCGTAGAAAGAGCAGCTGATGACTTTGTTGTAAAAGCCAATCGCTGCCAAGGTCACCTTCATGTCCTTCTGGAAATAGCTGGCTGGCCATGGTTGGAAACAGGCTGCTGGGTCACTAGACAGCGCCTTAAACTCATCCAATTTGCATTTTAAGTTCACGATGAGCTGCTGCAAGTGTGGTTTCACTTCTGCTACACAGATCAAAGAGCTTAGGAGGAGACTGAGAAGGAGGCGGAACAGCAATAAACAGTCAAATAGAGGCAATGCAATGTCTTTTTACAGCATTGTGTTCCAGGGCGTGAAATGATGTCCTCAGTTTTACCACTTTCTTCCATGGCCTTTCCTTCCTTTCTGGACCCTGTCAGGATGCTACCTGCCCAGGCTTTTGTCTACAAGTTAAAGGCCAGAGATTGTCATCTTGGGAGTGAACCGTGGAGGGCTGTTTTCTTGGTTGGCCACTATATAAGAGTCAGAAAGCTTCATCTGTGACCTACTGACCAAAGGCAGATTAGCAGGTAAAGAAAAGTAAGTCTGAGTGTGCTTCTGATGTTCAGCAAGTCAGCCTTTCTCAACTTTTTTACCATTGAGAATCCCCTGAATAATTCTTCAGGCTTCAAGAAACCACAGAAGTGGCATAATCGTGCAGAATCTGGTTGGCACAGCTGTGGATACACCCACTCAGGGCCCCGCCCCTTCTCACTCCTTCCAGGCCCATCATTGGCCTTTTTGGGAGAAGTGGCGGGTTGACGTGACCATATATGGTCATATCACCCAATAAATGTTTAACGAATTTTAAAAATATATAAAAATGAAGTAACTCCAACCCATTCAGGAAACCCTTCCAGGACCATTGGGGAACTGCAGGGATTCACAAGATCCTGGTTGAGGAAGCCTGGGCTAAGTGCTTGTGTCACGTAGGTCATGTAGGGTTACTTACCAGCTCTGGGTTGGGAAATACCTGGAGATTTGGGAAGCAGAGCCTGGGGAGGGAGCTCGTCAGAATACAAGGCCATGGAGCCCACCCTCCAAAGCAGCCATTTTCTCCAGGGGAACTGATCTCTGTCATCTGGAGAGCAGTTGTAACAGTGGGAGATCTCCAGGTCTGACCTGGAGGTTGGCAACCCTAGTAGAATTACATCCGTGCTGAACTCCCTCCTGTTCTCCTAAGGCACGACTCCCAGATCTCCAGGAAAATCCCAAGCTGGTGTTGTCAGCCCTGCAGTTCCCTGCTAGTTTATAAAAACAATGGGAGAGTCAGGAGAAGGAGAGGCTGCCACTTGCTCCTCTTTCCCCTTCTCTTTCAGGACAGTCTTCCTTTGGCTTCTCTGCTCCTCCTCACCCGTGCTGAGAAATGGACTCCTTCCCTTTAGGAAAGAGAAGTCCAAGCAGAGCAGGAAGGAGGAGGCTGCTCCATTGGCAGGGAAGAAGAAAAGGAGGCTAGGGAAGAAAAGCAGGATCAGATGCCAATTTCATTTATTTTAATGCTAATTAGAACATTATATAATAGTGACCAAAAACGCTTGGTGGCTCTCGTGTGATACGATTGGATGGATAAAAGCACTGCTAGACAGGAGAAGCAGGTTCCATTGCCTGTTCCTAAACACATTTCCTTAGGGAGCAACTAGGATAACCACCACCTCAGCAAAAGCTGGGAGATTTTGAGGGAGGTGCCTGAGGAGGATGGAGTTAGGAAGGATGTGACACCACTTCTGGGTGATGTTCTAGGAGTTTTCCCACAATCTCAATGGGAAAATATCACTATGGAGGCAACTTTCCAGCCATTTCTTTCTCTAGTTCCTCAGTTGCTCAAAGGCACCTCGTGTCCATGCTGATTTGGGTTGGAAAAAGGGCATGGGAGGGGAGGGGAGGAAGGAGCCCCTCTTCCCCAGCAGCATGGTCATCCCAACCAGAGCCATGACCCCACACCACCATCTAAATGACCTCACAGCTGGGAACATGCTGCTTCAAAATTGCAGGTGTCCCTGGGGTGTCTACAGCGGTGTCCATAGGCTCCTGGGTGGCCTTAAGTGGCCTTAGGTAGGGGAGGGAAAGCACTTCTTGTGTAAATTAGTTCCCCACATATTATTTTTTCATGGAGAAATAAATCCCTACAACCAGCTGCAGGGCAGACTCATGAGCAAGTTTTAGAATGCTGCCCAAAATGCGGTGGTCCATCTTCCCAGGACCAATGTGATGGATGCCATCAGGAACACCCCACTGGTAACCCACTGACCCAGTTATTGCTCACTGCCATGCTAGCGTTTGGTGAGTGCTACTGGCCCAACATTCTTACGCACCAAAAGCTGTTATTTCAGGAAATTGCTGTGATATTTTTGTTCAGCTTCTAGCTACAGAATGTCAGTTGCATTTAGGAAAGTTGTATTTACTTTCTATTTTATGGTTATAGGAAATATTTGGTAACAAAAATATATGATCACTGCTTATTTTTCAATTCATAAGCCACTGTGGAGTGTAACAGGAGAATTAGGGTTTCGAAACACAATGTTTATGCTGTTTGGAAGCAATATTTATTTTAGAAAAGGCAGCCGCAACCTGATTATACATCACTAGAAAAAGTGTTGGCTTTTATACTCTGCTTTTCACTACCGGAAGAAGTCTCCCTTCCCTTTCTTACCCCACAACAGACTTCCTGTGAGGTAAGTGGGGTGAGAGAGCTCTGACGGAACTGCTCTGTGAGAACAGCTCTAAGGGGACTGTGACTAGTCCAAGGTCACCTTGCTAGCTGCGTGTGGGGGAGTGGGGAATCAAATTTGGCTCTCCAGATTAGAGGCCTCCACTCTTAACCGCTCCTGGCTCACAACTGACTCTTAACACTTTACAGGGAGTATTACACTTTAAGGAGTATTTTAAAGAAATTCTAAGAACATATTTGCAAATGGAAGTAAAGTTCCCACCATGGTTTTCTGTAGGTGGAGGGGTTGGTGCTCCTGGAGTACAATTTTCCTGGACTCCCCTCACACAGCAGCCTGAAATGGTCCATATCAGTTGTGCTCCTGAGGGCCAGGAAACCACAGGAACAAGAGGTGGGAGGGGGATTTCAGGTTGCTGATGGAAGAGGAAGGTGAAAAAACTCCAGTGTGCCAGTGCATATTCCTCTGCCTACAGAAAGCCTCATAGACCTGGAGATCTCCTGGAATTACAGCTGTTCTCTAGAATAGCGATCCCCAACCTGTGTGCCGTGGACCACATGTGGTCCTTCGACTAATTGGAGGTGGGCCCCGAAGGACGCCTTCTCCCCCCCACCGGCCCTTTACTTCATCCCCCCCAGCCCTTTACAACACACTTCATTGTTGTGGCGTGTCTGTATCTTATTTTGCTGGGATGTTTAAACATTAACATAGCGATCAGAGAGCGTTAGGGCAGTGGTTGAGAGTAGAGGAGTAAACTACCCCCCCCCCACCGGGCCTCAGTAAAAGGCGTTGAGTGGTCCCCGGTGATAAAAAGGTTAGGGACCACTGCTCTAGAAGACAAATATCAGTTCCTCTGGAAGAAATGGCTGCTTCAGACGATTAATTCTGTGGCATTATATCACACTGAAGTCTTGTCCCTCCCCTGGATCCACCCCCAAATCTTCAAGAATTTTCCAACGCAGAGCTGGCAGCCCTGCCTTCAAGAAGTCTGAGCTATTATATTGGCAGCTGTCCAGTTGCCACAAGTATATATATGTAACTAGGATTGATTGGCAAGTCTATAGTCTATGCCAAACCAAGTATGCTACTGAGTACTGTGTATGATGGATCTAATATCCACATAAACATCGGCATGGAGGATACGTAGCAACAAAGCCTGGTAAACAGCAGTCCAAAAATATCCCATTAAAAATGTAATATTGTGTGTGCACATGCATTCTTATTCATGATAATGCTGAACACAGAAATAACCATTTTGTACCCAGCTCCCCATAATTTGGGGTGGGGGGGGTGCCAAGGAAGCTAAGTAATCACCTTGACCCTCTAGACACCAGCTCCGCTGGAAAAGGTTTGTGACTGATGGTTCAGACACAGAGATTAGGGGATGTTATTAGTGTTCCTTAACCCAGTTCATCTGGCAGGTTGGATGAGCCGTGAAGTGTTTGTCAACAGCCAGGGAACTGCCTGCTTGCAAGTTGTATGCATTTATAATTCATAAAAGGAGCATAAGAAAATGTGTAAACTGTGAGCCGTGTGAGGAAGGGTTGTGAAACGGGGCAGGTGTTTGCCATGGAGAGGGCATATAAACAAGCAGCACAACAAATGCGAAAGTGTGAATCTCCCAGCAGGCAGATGCTCCAGTTCCATCCCATTCTTTCCAGAAATATTCAACTGCAGAGATTATTACGGTATGCTGGTACATGGCATGCATGCATATATACCTGCACTCATAAAATGAACATTTTGCTACAGTTTTGTTTAACAGTGCTGTTGACCTTCATGGATTCAAGACTAGACGGACAGGGGGCAGGAAGAAAAGAGAGGCTTCTGTGAGACTGTGGAGCTAGGGGAGGGCTGCCAACTCCTGCGTGGGAAATTACTGGAGATCTGGGGATGGAGCCTGGGGAGGGTGAGGTATGGAGAGGGGAGGGGCTACAGTAGACAATTTCTCCAGGGGAACTGATCTCAGTCATATGGAGGTCAGTAGTAATTCCAGGGGATCTTGGGGGCCCTTCCTGGAGGTTGGCTATTCCAAGCTGCAGCACATATTTGCATGCTAAAGTATAAGTGCCTTGGGAAGGTTAAAAAGTCCCCAGAACCCTATGCATAGACATAAACAGCACCTTCCTCCCTTTTCATTATTCACTCATTGATCCACAGCAACTCTGGAACCATTTTCAGTGTGTGTGGGGGGGAGGTCATGCTTCCCAATTATGCCATCTCCACTACTCAGGATTGTTACATTGTGACAGGTAATGAAGTTCCAATGGCATGTGACATGACAAATCCAGTTCAGAGTGAGGGCAATATTCCTACTAAAATAGAACCAGAAGTTGGAAAGGGCAATACAGGCCATTGAATCCAACCCCGTACTCAATGCAGGATCCAGACTCTACTTAAAAACCGCCAGTGAAAATATCACCGTTCTTTTCACAGTTGATAGATGCAAATGCAGTTTGTCTAGACAAAAGTGGACAGCAACAGTGTGAATACTTACCTTCAGCAAGAAGAGAAGTAGAGACAGAGGCACATGCTGCAAAAGATGAATAATGCATTGGATGAATTTAACCTCTCTTTCCACTCTAGGAATCCCCAGGAGCAAATCAGCATTTCGTTGCATTTATTCATTACTGAGAATTATTCAGTGAACTCCCCCCCCCCCAGCCTTCTTGACTCTGAATGCTAGTTGGGAATTGTTCTGTGCCTGCAAATTGCAAGGGAATTTCTTCCCCGTTCAGGAAATACTAGCACAAGTCCTGTGTGGTAATAGGTTAAGAGCTCTCCTGGGTGAAATAGGTCCTCTTTTTTGTTTTTGTTTTTTTGGTTTTTATGTTTGTTTGTTTGTTTGTTTGTTTGTTTGTTTGTTTGTTTGTTTGGGGCTGTCTGCCTCTTTGGTGACACTTAGCTGAACCAACTTAAAGAAGTATAAATGGCTTTCCCCACACTGCATGGCAATGAATCCACTTACTAACACACGGGCAAAACTGGAGTATGGGCATAAAGTGATTCTCTGCCTCTTATAGTTTTCCAATACAGCCCCACATGTTCTGGTGATGGTCTGGCCTAATGTAGACTCGCCTGGAGTCTCTCTCCTGGAGGGACCCATGATATTCCATGCCGTGGCCTCAGCCACAGATGGAAGACCTGTTTTACAGGCCCTGTGGAATGCAGAAAGCTCCTGCAGGGCCCTCAGTTCTTCTGGGAGCTCATTCCACCAGGTTGGGGCCAAGTCGGAAAAGGACCTGGCCCTCTTTGAGGCCAGGCAGGCTTCTCGAGGGCCAGGAATCAATAACAAGTTGGAGCCTGTAGAGCGTAAAGCCCCGCGAGGGGCATAAAGTGAAAGGCAGTCCCTCAGATATGTGGTTCACAGAGTGCAAAGGGCCTCGAGGGTCAAAACCTGAATCTAATCCAGACTACAACTGGTAACCAACGTCTCAGCACAGACTGGATATGAGCCCTCCAAGATGTTTCTGTGCTACATTTTGCACCTGCTGCAATTCCCAGGTGACCGACAAGGGCAGGCCTGCATAGAGCGAGTTACAGAAGTCACTTATAGGGGTGACCATCACATGGATCGCCATGGCTAGGTGTTCTGAAGACAGGTAGATGTTAAAATGCTTGGCAAGCTATCCTCATGACCTGCGCCTCTATGGATGGTGAGGCATCCAAAATAACCCCCCAATTCCTGGCTAGGAGTGTGATGTTCAACTGTGACCTGGCCAGGGTAGGTAAATATGCTTCCTGACCCACCCTCTTCCTTCCTAGCCCTAGGACCTCCATTTTGGAGGGGTTGAATTTCAGATGCACTATGTCGACACCTGGCCTAGTGCTTTTCCCTACTTTCTTCAATTTAAGCCTAAATTTTGCAACAAGAAGCTCATGATCTGAACCACAATCAGCTCCTGGTCTTGTTTTTATTGACTGGATAGAACTTTTCCATCTTTGGCTGCAGAGCACATAGTCAATCTGATTTCTGTGTTGACCGTCTGGTGATGTCCATGTGTAGAGTCGTCTCTTGGGTTGCTGGAAAAGAGTGTTTGCTATGACCATTGTATTCTCTTGACAAAATTCTACCAGCCTGTGCCCTGCTTCATTTTGTACTCCAAGGCCAAACTTGCCTGTTATCCCGGTTATCTTTTGGCTTCCTACTTTAGCATTCCAATCCCCCATGATGATAAGCACATCATTTTTGGGCGTTGCTTCAAGAAGCACTAGGCCACTCAGGTATGAACTAAATCATATCCCCGACGAATACACAGTGGAGGTGACAAATAGATTTAAGGAATTAGATCTGATAGACAGAGTGCCTGAAGAACTATGGATGGAGGTTCGCAACATTGTACAAGAGGTAGCAACTAAAACCATCCCAAAGAAAAAGAAATGCAAGAAATCAAAATGGCTGTCTGAGGAAGCTTTACAAATAGCTAAGGAGAGAAGGGAAGTGAAAGGCAAGGGAGAAAGAGAAAGATACACCCAACTGAATGCAGAATTCCAGAGAAAAGCTAGAAGAGATAAGAATGCCTTCTTAAATGAACAGTGCAAACAAATAGAAGAAAACAATAGAATCGGGAGGACCAGAGATCTTTTCAAGAAAATTGGAGATATGAAGAGAACGTTTCATGCAAAGATGGGTATGATAAGGGACCAAAATGGTAGGGACCTCACAGAAGCAGAAGAGATTAAACAAAGGTGGCAAAATTATACAGAAGAACTATACAAGAGCGAGCTTAACATCCCTGATGACCACAATGGGGTAGTGACTGACCTGGAGCCAGACATCCTGGAATGTGAAGTCAAATGGGCCTTAGGAAGTCTGAGTAACAATAAAGCTAGTGGTGGTGACAGCATTCCAGTTGAACTATTCAAAATCTTAAAGGATGATGCAGTAAAAGTGCTACACTCAATATGCCAGCAAATTTGGAAAACTCAACAATGGCCACAGGATTGGAAAAGGTCAGTTTACATTCCAATTCCAAAGAAGGGCAATGCCAAAGAATGTTCAAACTACCGCACCATTGCACTAATTTCTCATGCTAGCAAAGTTATGCTCAAAATCCTACAAGCTAGGCTACAGCAATATGTGGACCGAGAACTTCCAGAAGTACAGGCAGGATTTCGAAGAGGCAGAGGAACTAGAGATCAAATTGCCAACATACGCTGGATCATGGAGAAAGCTAGGGAGTACCAGAAGAACGTCTACTTCTGCTTCATTGACTATGCTAAAGCCTTTGATTGTGTGGAACACAACAAATTGTGGCAAGTTCTTAAAGAGATGGGAATACCAGAGCATCTTATTTGTCTCTTGAGAAATTTATATGCAGGTCAAGAAGCAACAGTGAGAACTGAACATGGAATCACTGACTGGTTCAAAATTGAGAAAGGAGTTCGGCAAGGCTGTATACTGTCGCCTTGCCTATTTAACTTGTATGCAGAGCACATCATGAGAAATGCGGGATTAGAGGAGTCACAAATTGGGATCAAGATTGCAGGGAGAAATATCAACAACCTCAGATATGCAGATGATACCACTCTAATGGCAGAAAGTGAAGAGGAACTAAAGAGCCTGTTGATGCAGGTGAAGGAGGAGAGTGCAAAAGTTGGCTTGAAACTCAACATCAAGAAAACAAAGATCATGGCATCCGGCCCTCTCAATTCCTGGCAAATAGAAGGGGAAGAAATGGAGATAGTGACAGATTTTATTTTCCTGGGCTCCAAGATCACTGCAGATGGGGACTGCAGCAAAGAAATTAAAAGACGCTTGCTCCTGGGGAGGAAAGCTATGGCAAATCTAGACAGCATCCTAAAAAGCAGAGACATCACCCTGCCAACAAAAGTGCGTTTAGTCAAGGCTATGGTCTTCCCAGTTGCAATGTATGGCTGCGAAAGTTGGACCATAAGGAAGGCCGAGCGTCAAAGAATTGAGGCTTTTGAACTCTGGTGCTGGAGAAGACTTTTGCGAGTCCCTTGGACTGCAAGGCGAACAAACCGGTCAGTCCTAGAGGAGATCAGCCCTGACTGCTCTTTAGAAGGCCAGATCCTGAAGATGAAACTCAAATATTTTGGCCACCTCATGAGAAGGAAGGACTCCCTGGAGAAGAGCCTAATGCTGGGAGCAATCGAGGGCAAAAGAAGAAGGGGACGACAGAGAATGAGGTGGCTGGATGGAGTCACTGAAGCAGTAGGTGCAAACTTAAATGGACTCCAGGGAATGGTAGAGGACAGGAAGGCCTGGTGGATCATTGTCCATGGGGTCGCGATTGGTCGGACACGACTTCGCACATAACAACAACAATGTCGACACCCTATTTTCCCCAATCCCACCTGTAGAAATTTGCATTTTGCTTTTAAAGCTTCGTTGTTTTCTGTTTTTCATGAGTGCTCATGGAATCTATCCTCCTGGACAATTCGTCTTCCTCACATAGCCGGATTTCCCTCCCTTCCATTTGTACTGCTGATTAGGGCTGGAGGGCACATAGCTTGATAAAAGAAGTTGCTCCCATTCCTTTTTAAGAAAATCAGTTGTACAAGCCCTAATGAAACGCAGACGTAAAATCCTTCTGATTATCGCCACTGAAATTATGCCTTCTTCAAGGTAGTTCCATCTTCAGAGGCTTGATGTATTGGGATTAGATAATTGCTTCCAATTTGGGCTGGCAGCTTTTCAAAGAGCATTTACCTGTATCAATTGCTTGATGTATGGTATGGGCTTCAGGCCCCTTGAGGGGAAACAATTAAAAACCCACTAATTGACGGTGCCCAGCACTTTTCACCCCTCCTTCCTTCCCTCTCCTCTGTTTCTCCTCCAGGTATCAGCAGTCTGACTGCTGTTAGCCTGCCTGCCCCCATCTCCCTTGCCACTTCCGTTGCCTCCCGTGGCCTTGGATGTAGCATCTTCATAAAGGGTGACTTTGGGATGAGGATAGGCATTTTGCCCAAAAACAAACTAACCAAAACTGCATTCCTTACTCACAGGAAGGCGGCCACCCTTGACATTTGCATTGCAGGGAAGCTCTTCATAGAACAGCTTAAGGTTCTGGCTGTGTACGGTCTTTTTAATAAAAAGGAAAGAAAAGCGTGTAGATCCATGACTAGTTAAATGGCCATTCACTGTACATGATTGAATGTTACAGGCTCTGAATGAATAGCGCATGCAGTCACAAGGTTAGAAGGGGTGAAAAGTTTATAAAACATTTGTACTTCTGTAGTGCTTTAGAATATTCAAGGTGCTTCACAATATTATCAATAATCCCTACATTGCTCCTGTAGAAAGGGAAGGTGAATGATGGAGGCTAACTTAAGGCTACCTACTGACAGTGAAATCTTAAACAGAGACTATTTCTGCATGAGTCATTTTCCTCGGTTTACCTTCTGCTTGTTTGCGGGATTTATTTGGGCTTTCTCATCATGTCAGCTACCTCCCGTGGCTCCGCCCCCCCCCCCCCCCAAGGATGGTGCAACTCTTCCTGGCTATTGATAAATCAGCATTCCTTTTTTATTGCAGGAAACAATGAGCAGCAAGTTGCAGCAGGGACGTGGGGAAGGGAAAACTCAGGCTGTCCCTTTCCCCACCCTCCCAACTACCACCCACCCCTGAGTGTCACTTCCATCCTCCTCCCTTCACACTTTTTTCAAAGGATTTTTCCAAAGCCCACTTCTGCAGGGGTGGTAAGGGAGCCTGCTCCCTGGAGCTGTGCTGCAGAGGCAATCGTGTGTGTGTGTGTGTGTGTGTGTGTGTATAAAATAAAAGGTTGGAGCTGTGGTGCAACATGGTTCCAGTGTAATGAAATTACACCCAGTCCACTTCATGCATGCATTGCTTGACTCATGCTTAGGCGGAGCCAAGGGAGAGACATGTACTTTCTTTCCTCCTTTGGTTTTTTTATGGGATTATAGCCTGACCATGTAGGAGGGAGCTGAGGCAGAGCGCTGGGTTACCTCGCTGCTTTTTCCTTTGCCCTGCTGTGCTGCTCTGTTTAGAGCCAGGCGGCGGAGCCAAGGGAAAGCGGCTGTTTTCTCCTTCACCCCTCCGCGCTACTCACAAATCGAGCTCTCCTGCAAAGGGAAGGGGGGAAGACATGAAAACACCACTTCGCTAACTTTAAATCATTATATGTTGCGCCGGATCTGCGCTGCTACGTGGATCTTGCTTTTTTAAATAAAAAATTATTTTTCTATGTTTGGGTGGTTGGGGGCTGCTAGAGTGCGAGAATACGGCACTGAAAGGTGATTGGTGGCTGATGCCGCGTCACAGTGATTGACAAACGAAAATAGGAGGGAGGGGAAGCAGATGGTCCCAACTTCCACTCAGCCATTTGACTTGTCAGGAAGCAGAAATCCAGGACAAGGCAGTCGGCAAATGTGGGAGAAGATTCCCGTCTGGAAACGAGTAACTGCACATTAGCAGAGCACAGATTTCAAATCAGGAGATGCCTCCATGCGGAAATGGTCAGAGTTATACCTTTCTAAGGCTTAAAAGGGCATAGCTATGTTTAGGATTTCATTGTGAGAGTGTGATATTGATCTATATCTATCTCCCAGAGTTGGTTGTAGCTGCAGTGAAAATCTGAGCAAATTTAAAGACAGGGCCGTTATGCCAGTGGAAGAATGCACTCCACATTTCTGTACACAATTTTTTTTAAGGGAACTGATTTCTACATTTAACGTTTTGGCTTGTGTATACTTTAGATATAGGGTTGGCAATGACCTTGAGAAAAAAAATCTGAGCCCTTTAACAGAGGCCTAGAATGTGATGTGCCATGTGATGTTTTTTATCTCTACACCATGGAAAGCGTTAGAAGCCCATTCCTCACACTGTGCCTCTGTTCAAGGAACTGGACATTTGCTTTTTCTCTAGGCTTTTGGTAACCCAATTTGAGGATTGCCCCAATGCCTATGAGGATACAATTTTCTTCAATCAGCTGGAGAAAATATATACAGAATCCCAATGATTCGGAAAGCAGAAGTAGGGGTGGAACAGAATAGAGCCTTTTCCTGCAGTGGCCTCTAACCTGTGGAATGCCCTCCCCTTCAGAACTATGTCAGCTATGTAAATATTTAGGGTAGGACTACACATTACTAAGCAAACATAGCTCTCGGTCCTTCTTTATAACTCTTACATATTGCTGCCTGTTTCCTTCTCTCCTTCCCACCTACTAGCCAAGTGTTTTCACAGTTCCCTCCTCTTAGCAACCTCTCCTTTGAAAAAGCTCTGTATGGTTCTTGCCCCCAGGCTGGTTGAGGCCTGGCTGCACAGTAGTAAACCTGCAAGGAGTTGTGGGAGGAGCCTCCCTTGTACCTGTATTGCCTTTTCCACACTATTTCTTTTTTCCCTCCTCTGGACAGCCCAAATATCCTCACCTTTCCCTGCTTCCTTTTCTCCTTCCCACCTACCAACCTTTTATCTGATCTCCCATCTTCAGCTATATTTATTATGTACCGTATATACTCGCATATAAGCTGACCTGCATATAAGCCAAGGCATCTAATTTTACCACAACTAGGCAAACTTATTGACTTGCATATAAGCCGAGGGTGGGAAATGCTCCATCATCACAGGCTCTCCCATCCACCATTGCTATTCCTTTTGCCATTGAAGGCAAAAGGAAAAAAAGATCAGAGTCCCTCAGTCAAACCGTTGATGTCCTACAAGCTGCCAGAGCAAGCTCAGCTTGCAGTACACATTTGCAAAAGGCAATGCAACGATTGGCTGGCTGGAGCAGGCTTTTATTTCAATTACCACATATACCTGCATATAAGCCAAGGAGGGCCTTTCCAGTGTGAAAAAAGGTGCTGAAAAACTAGGCTTATACATGAGTATATAGGGCATTTCATATATATCCTGCCTTTTTTACATTATGGATCCAAACATCTTACACCTCCTCTGCCAGGGCTACGTTAACACATGGGCATACTGGGCGATTGCCTGGGGGGGGAGATGAACATAAGTTCCCCATGCTAATTTATGTATGTATTGATAGTTGACTACAAACCAATTATAAAGCAATTATCTGGGGGGAAATCACAGCAAATGTTTGTCTTAAACACTTGATTAATAATAAATAATTCATGGTAATTTCATACTGTGCCATCTCTGTGATTTACCAGCTGAGTACTATTAAATACGTTGACATTTTTATTTTTCAAGTTCAAAGCTCATGTGATATTGTCCAAACATATGTGCTGATTAATCTTTGCTATACAGCTTGTTTGTTTAAACACTGTTTTTGTTGGAGGAACCAATAAATATAAGTTTAATTTTATAAAAAATTTACGTTTTTATTCCTGTGAGAGATTGTGTTGGTAGGGCCCAAGTGCCCTGCTTTGCCCAGGGGCCAATAATGCTGTTAAGATAGCCCTGCTCTTTTCCTCAACAATCCTGTGGGGTAGATTAGGCTGAACATGTATGACTGGCCACAGGTCACCCAGTTACCACCATCAGAGAGAGAGTATTCAAATCTGGATCTCCCAGATCCTAGTCTCAAACTCTAACTAACTACGCCGCACCGGCTTTTATAGAGTGGTTGCTGGTAAATTGTGGTGAACAGCCAGGCCTGTTAAAGGTTGCTGCTGGGCCCCAGTGAGTCTTTTCTCAAAACCTCAAAAGCCAGGAGCTCTTTCTCCTTACCTTTTACTGATAAAAAGCAAAATTTGACAACATTGCTGTGATTGCCTAGCAACCCCACAATGGCCATATTTTTTAAAGGTACAGGTGCTACTTAATTTATAATTTTTCTGTGAACCTGTGGATTTCCTCCTATTTATAAAAAGACTAGCAAATAAGCCCGCTGTCTCCTAAATACAGCGGGCGCTAGCAGAGATGAGATCCTTCCCGGGGCAGGCTGCAGCGTTTCCCGCAGGCCCCCCACAAGCGAGGCCAGGGATGTGGCGGGCTGGGAGGCTCTGGCAGCGGCTCGGCCGCATGCCGGACAGGCGCGGCGCGGCCTACCGTTGTTGATGCCGGCGTAGATCGGGGCCCGAGGGTGTAGAGTGTCGATCGGGGCCAGAGGGTGATGGCTGGACCTGCCGCCACTCTTGGAGTTGGGTGCGTCGGCGGCCAGTGCTGGCGGTGTTGGGCGGCGGCGGAGGCCGCGTAGAAGTGTGCTGCATTGGCGGTGGCGGTGCTGGCGCATGGGCCGGGGGCAGCCGGGCACGGTGGCTGCCCGTCTGTGTGCGGGCCAGCGGGAAGGCGTCTTGTTAGCGGCCGCCGGCGCTGCTACCGCCACTGCCTCCATGGCCGCTGCTGCTGCCGCCGCCGGTTCCTCAGAGGCAGTGACCTGCCCTGGCCAGGGGGATGGAGGTAATGGCGGCGGGCAGCCGTATGCTGGCAAACGCGGAGGGGGGGGGGTCATCAGTCCCGAGTCGTCAGTCCTGCGGCAAGGGAGCGGGGTGAGCGTCCTCCCTGGCAGCCATCCGGTGAGTATGGCTGTTCGGGAGGACTGCAGAGTTGGAGGCCCGGCGTCCGTTGGCCCTGGAGTGCCACTCGGAGGAGCGAATCAGAAGCGCTTCACGGCTCCTGATTCGCTCCTCCGAGTTTTTATCCCGGACAAAGCCCACCCTAACTCCTCCCCACCAGCCCTTACTGCTTTATTTAGTCCACGGCGCCTGTGGCGCCGCGGGCGGTTTAAAGATTTGTCTTGCCTGTTTATGGCTTCAGGCTCTGTATTTAAGTATCCACAGATGGGTCCATATTAATAATTAGACATATTGGTATATTTGCCAGTGTGAGATCTAATTATTTTATTTATTTATATTTATTTATAATTGGATTTATATACCGCTGTTCGCCAAAAGGTCTCACGGCGGTTCACAATAAAATATAAAATCAAGTAAAATCACATAAAATCCCATAAATATCCCATTATTATTAATTAGACCACCGTAGGCTATTTTTATTTACATTTGGGCTTTCAAGTTATGTTTCAGTTTGAATGATGGCTTTAATAGTTTGTTTTTTCATTGAATTGGTTGCTTGGATGCACAATATGTTTATTTACTTTAGCATACTATTAGGCTTATGTTGAACTTCATGAGACAGACTGGATACAATCAATATGTTCCTTTGTTATGGTTCTTTCAGATAATTCAATACACTTTAGCAAGTGGATTTTGCCATTTCACACAGTAAATTCCAGTTGCAAAGTATATCGAACGTGAATTGAAAGTGTGTTATTTAGTACATGTGAAAGCACTGAAAGACTGCAGAAGAGAACTCTATGACGAAGACAGACTCTGAAGTCTCATCAGATTGTCTCTTTCTATTAGGTGCCCATATAAGTCCAGAAAACGAATGGCAAAACCAAACCAAAAAAGCAAAGCCGAATAAAGTAAGTTCTTAACTTGATTCTTCTAATACAGTAAAAGGTTGTTGCCACATTAAAAGTCAGTGGAGAGAGATGTGCCCTTCGTTTTGCAAATATTCCACTTAGGACTACTTGTCTAGAATGATTTTGTCAGAGATCCTTTTACCATGGCCTGATCAGACACAAACATGTAAGCATTATTAACAGAATTGTCCAAAGCTATTACCCTCAAGGACAGGGCACCTGGGGGTCAGGAATTTACCAAATGACTTGCATTTTAGCCTAATGAAAATGGTCAAAGTGAGAAGATTCTTCCCTGCAACCTGATCCATTATGGCTACAACTAATTTTTGGATTACAGAGACCAGTAGAACAAGCACTAGGTCAGAGAGTCAATTAATGAATGGAATGCTTGTCATATGACCAGGGGACCTTGACAATCACAGAATACATTATGTTGCAGGAAAATTTCATAAAATAGCAGGGGAAAAGCTCCAGGGTGATGACGGTTCATCACTAAGGAGTTGGGGTACTTATTTCTAAGCAACAAATGGAGTATGCAAGCAGTGGGTGCTAAGCACCTACTGCCCTGCCCATGCTTTAACTTGCCACACTCTGGTGCTTTCAGCATTTTTCTACCAGCCTGGGCTTCATAATGGGGGGGGGGGGGTGTCTTTAAGCACTGGTGTAAGATGGAGGATGAGCCAATTCTTTGTTCCATAACTTGTTAGTTCTGTTTTTATTGAACAATAGACAGACACAGAGTTTCTCTATATGTGAAAGAAAAGTGTTCAGCTTTTCCCTTCCTTTATATTATTGGGCTAATGGGGGTTAGGAGGAAAGCATTTGTTGGGGGGGGGAGGTACCACTGCTTAGTACTCTTGCATCAAAATTGCAAGATCTTTCATGCGGACACTGGATTTTCCTTCATAATAGTTCTGTCACATCTCATGAGACTGGGTTCATATGTTTGTGTTACTGTTCAAAGGTGGAGATTTGGCCTTGGCCTCTGCCCCCCATTTGCCTACACAGCAGGCACACAGCCAATCACTGGTGGCAAGACTTTGAGCCTCTGCCTCTATTCTTCCATGGCATCTGGAGGCCTGAGTGCTTGTCAGCTAGCTCAAGCAAAACATTACCATCCATCCTTTGAAGAAGAAGAGTTGGTTCTTATATGCTGCTTTTCTCTACCTGAAGGAGGCTCGGAGGCTTACAATCGCCTTCCCTTTCCTCTCCCTACAACAGACACCCTGTGAGGTAGGTCAGGCTGAGAGAGCCCTGATATCACTGCTCAGTCAGAGCAGCTTTGCAGGGCATGAGGCCTGGGCAGCACCACCTACTATAATTGGGAGAAAGTTATGGCTTCTGCTTCCTTCCCCAAAGGCAAGCAAACATAGCAAACTAGCTGCTTATCTCCCTGCCCTGCCTTGCTTCCAATGGAAATAAAGGGAACCGTTTGGTTTTCCTGCTTAGTATGCACACCCACAGATAATGAAATAGCTCAGACAAACGGAACGTGCTTGTGTGTGTGTGTGTGGAGTGCTGTCAAGTTGCAGCCAATTTCTGGTGAGCCCAACAAGGAGCTTGCCAAGCGAATGAGAAGCAGAGGTGGTCTCCCATTGCCTTCCTCTGCAGAGTCTTCCTTAATGGTCTCCCTTCCAGGTACTGACCATGCTAAGCTTTCAAGAACTGACATGATACCATTCCTGAATGTGCTTAGAACCAGAAAGCCTTCCCAAAGCTTAGGAGATGATGGTATCATAATTGGAGGAAAGTGGAAATTGACAGAATTGCCAATTAGGCCCCTTCTATTAGGTGGGGAGTCTTCTGACACAACTCCTGTCAGACATGACCCCCCTGGTTCTCAGATGCTCTTTCCTTTAGCCTCCCCAGCTCCTTCCACCACCCACTTCTCAAAACAATGACACCAATAAGGCAGCAGAATAATGGTTTGTTAGGAAGGCTTTTGCCTCCCCTCCAAATGTCAGAAATAATTTCATTCAGGTTTGAAGCATATTTCCAAATTCTAGGCCAAGGCATAATTAGTAAATATTTTAGCAGACTTCCTTTTTTCCATCCAGGCCTTTCTATGAATTATTACAATAGCATTTATATCATGCTGGGAATGAACAATATAATATCTCCATTTTTGCATGGTAGGCCTGTATTATTATCCATATTATTGCAGGTCATGAGAAGGGCTAAAGCTCATATCTAAGAAGAGCTTTGAGTGGGGGATTTCCGGGCTCCTGTGGTTCCCCCTAAATAGTTATGCCAACAGTCCGGCTCAAGTTATACATATGCTTCATGCTTCAGCATGTAACAGGCACCTGGCTGTTATGTCCAGTTCAGTTTTATATAATCCTCAGCTCCATTTTGGTTTACGAAAGAAGTAGTGGAAAGTAGGTGGTTGTCTGGTATGATCCACTTAGCTGGACGGTCAGCCTGCTTGGCATACAAGACGGAGAGATGTCTTTTACTTTGAAGGGCTCTCGCTTGTTTCAGAACTCTGCCTACAAAGAACAAACACCACTAATCCCCACAATATCCTGTTTCTTTGGAAAATGTTGATATGGAAACCCCATGTGGCATATACTGCAGCGAGACGAGAGAAACTAGTATATCCGTACGGCATACAGCAAAGCAAGGCAAACTAGGCCAAGAACCGCAAGATAACAATAGCTCTTCCCTATAAGATGGTGGCAGTCAGAGCAGCACACCAGGGAGCTATAATTAGGTAGCTGTGCTAGAGAGAAGAAAGGTCAAAGTTCCTTCCTATAGGAGGTTTTTATCATCCTGCCTCCTATCTCTTTGTACATTCATGTGTTTTATAGAGAAATAATAGAAGTCATAGAAATTCAGTAAAACTGAGAGGCTGACGTCAGCTATTCTTATGATCCAGAAGTAAGATTAAATCATTTTGTATCTTGTTAAATGCCCACAAAGCTGCCTGTCTGAGGGTCAAACTACATGTGAGGCTGGAGACCAGTGACTCGGTTGTTTAACGTGTAATTTAGGTGCAAAAAGCAACCTTGGGGGCGTGATCTAGATCAGGGTTGCAATATTGGCAAAGGAAGGGATAACTCTTCTCCGTGCAGTTTGCCTGGTTGAAATGTCCCCTGACTACATTTAGTCCTGCTGGGGAAAAGATAGGCAATCATACTAAGCGTGTCTTTCCCCCTTCCAGGGCTTCAAGCACCCTGGAGGGGTCATTTTCAGGCAGGGAGATAGCATGAGGTAAAGAATTAAAACTGGCAGCATTGCAGAACCACTCAGGCCTGCCTATAGCTGCTTTTGCAGTTTGGTTATATGTTAGAGGGTCCATCCTAGATCTCTAATTCATGGGTCGTTTAGCTTTGACTGCCTTACAACCTGTCTTTGTAACTCATGGTCTGTTGCATTGTCAACATCTATCAGATTTTAGCTTGGGAGTTTTCTATCAGGCATACTATCTTTCACTCCCATCAGCAACAAGAATGTACACTTTTCTTATGATATATTAAGATAAGAATGGTGCAAACCTTTTTGTGTGCTACTGTCTTCTGTGTATCTAGTAGGCAAGTTAAGTACCCGCTGTCTCCACACAGAGTATCCTTCCTACAGGCACATACATCAATGTGTTGCCTGAGACCTGATGAATGTAGAAATGAATTCCTTTGAAAAGCATTGTGCCTTTGATCAGAGGAAGTGATGTGCAAGCCCACAATTCCATATTCTAGCCCAAGCCTCACCAGTCCTAAGGGAAGCAGGACAGTACTACTGTAGTAATTTTTATGTACATACATACAAACATACATACATACATACATACATACAATGACTCTACCAATGGCCACCTAGAAGAGTCCTACCTGATTTCCCTTACCTGATTTCTGATTGGACACTGAGCAGTCCAAGAAATTGTCTTGGCTTTAGGGCTCCCAAGGGCTACTGTAGGGTACAGTGTAAATATCTGTCTTCCCTTTGATGTCCACATTGCTTACAGGAGTCCAGTTATCAACCAGTTCCTCCTCAATGGTCAATGCAGTTAGTGCAAAAGCCTCAGAAACTTGCAGGAATGGCAGTGACAGAGAAGACTTCTCCTGTGTCATTGTCATTTTCTGTGCAGCAGATAAGGGGATATCTGGCTGGGGGCAACTAGATTTCACTGCTGAATTACATGTTGTTGGCATATGGTAAAAATCTTATGTCCCTATGAAGCTTATTTGTGAAAAGTTAGCTTACTGTACCCTCATAAGCGAAGTTAATCCTTTTGTTAGTCTGTTGAAGTCAATGATTTTAGAAAGGTATAGGTGTAATTCAGGATGGAACTGCACATGATGGGAAAAGTGTTTTCATACAATAATCTCTGAAAGCCAGTGGTTTAAATTAAGATAAGCCATTTGCAGCCTTGACTTGCAAGAACATGGGGAACAGTGTCCTGCATAGTGCAGGGGGTTGGACCAAATGACCCATGCAGTCCCTTCCAACTCTATGATTCTATGCGATAGTACACAATATGCTAGAAGGTTCTCCTATGTAGGTCTCATTGAATGAATGGGAGTCCTGCAAGAGCAATCCAAAATGGGCTTGTGCCAGAAGATTTCCCTAAAGATGATCCCTATTGTCTGCAAACCAAAAGGGAAAATGGTCATCTGCAGGATCTAGGTGTTGGAAGAAGAATGCAGATTCAGCAATACAATTGCTTAATCAGTTACCTTCAGAGGGTTCACACCCAGTCACCTCTGAGACGTTTTCTGCACCAGGAATCTGGCCCGGCACAGTGCTTGTCAGGTTCCCAGATGACATCGGCACCAATTCGGGGTGGTCCCAGGCCTGGTGTGATGCAGGCCCTAATTTGACCCATGGCAAGGGGGTGTTGCACAGAAGCGGAAATCAGCCCCGCAACTGGGCAAGCGTTGTACCAGGCCTGATTCCTGGTGCGGAAAGGTCCTAGAAAGGAAAATTCAGCCTTCACCAGAAGCCGAGGTTTCTGTGCAGTCTTATTTGAAAGGACAGGATATAATCTCTCCTCATTTCATCCTCTTTTCTTCCATCTGTCCATCTTTTCTGTTTATGCTAATGAGGACTAGAAACCCTTCATTTGTTAGAAAAGATCTATTGCGTTTATTCCATGGAGAGAAAGAAAAAACAGTACAGTTTATTTCAAAGGCAGCTTTAAATGAACAACAAAACATTTCCTTTGTTTGTGAAAAAGGCAACGAACCTCCAAGGGAACTTTATTGCCATAAAAACATCTAGCGTGTTGCAAAAGCTTTTGATTCTGCTAGTCCCCTTATCCATTTGTATAGAGGTAGTGTGTTGTATGTTTAATTTTATTATTTATTTTGCGAGAAATTAGAATTTTTTTAAAGGAATACATAATGTGGGAGACCCATGGAACTGAAGAAAGGGGAAGAAATTATAAATAACAAAATTCACCATGAAAAGTAATAACTTTAAAAGAATCTTCCCACTTTTATTATTCTGAAATAACTACATTTGTAACAAATAATTGATTAATTGGCTTGACTGCATAACTTGCCTCATTATATAAAAATCTCACAGTATCTTGTTCTGCATTGTCATTTTGACTTTGCTTTTTGCCCAGAAATTTCATAGCTCCAGGGAAGCTTCACACATTATATTTTTTCAAAAAACTGCAACAAAAAATGTAAAATATACATGTGATAAACAGGTGTTTTAAAATAGGTGTGATACAGAAACATTCATCTGTCAATAAGCATGGGCTATGACTCCATGTTTTTGAGCAGATCTCACTTTGATGTTGTATAATACGAGATCTGGGGGCTTTCTGCATTCACAGCCTAACTGCGATTCATATTGAATTGAAGCCAGTATCCCTTTAATCTATATCCTGTTCACATCTGTTTCTGCACTCTGCACATATCTTCTTTCTCAAATTTTCCTCTCCAAATTGCAGTGTTTAACTCTGCATGCTAATAAGAAAAACCGGATTGCCAAGATTTTTTCTTCCTTTTTTCTGCACTGTTGATTGGGTGGTTTCCGGCAGGTGTAGCCCCTTCAACTACCAATGGTTCCATTTTAGTCCTGCCTTCATTTTATCTCAGCTGTTGTGCTGTAAAGGCATTATTCCTACTTTATTTGCCCCCTTAAGTAATGCAATAAGCACTCCTATCAGAAGGAATTAAAGATGAGCCCATCTTTGCCTACAGCTGCTTCTTTCTCCTTTCTCCCAGTCTTGACAGGTGCTTTACAAGGAGGGGGGGGGTGGTGACACTGGCCAGGGCTGCCCTCTTTGTGCTCTTTTCTCCTGCTCTTTCCCTCCCAGTTGGGCAATTTCTTTTTTTCTTAATGAAGTGGATGCTGGGTTCCTTTTAAAAAATCCAAGGAGCCATCACTTTTCTTTCTTTGGGAAAATAGAGAGATAAAATTCCAAAAAACTCTGGCATATAGGGCACATAGGCTTTTAATATAGTATGTCTGAGGTGGCTTAGTCAGTAAGGTGCTTGCCTGGTGATCATAGCTCTGTGGGTTCAAGCCTTGTCAGGGGTTTTCTTAATTTCCCCCACACACACTTTTTTTACTTTTGAAAATTTCATGTTTTAAAAGTGAACTATTTTAAACTTTTGACCATTGTTTTGCTTTTGAAAATCTCATGTTTTAAACATTGTCCATTTACTTTTCAAAAGTAAAAAAAATTAGAACTCCTAAAAGAGCACAGAGAGGGTAGTCCTGGTGACAGGACTGGGGGGTTGTGTGATGTACATATGGAGACTGGGAGGAGGGAGGAGGAGGCAGCTGGAGTGGGTGGTTTCATTTTTTCTCTCATATTGTAAGACCCTAAGGCAGGACTCCCCGGCATGCTTCCTGTGGGTGCCATGGCAGGACTGAACAGCTTTCCTGATGCCCACCAAGTGTTCTTAGAAAGTGGATGGAGCCCAGCATGTCTTCTGATTGTCTGTTGATCCGATTGCCTGTACAGGCCTTTAAGGTGTTGCTTCGGCGGAAGCTTCCACCTCCACAACACAAAGACTTCATGAAATGCTGAAGATAAACTGTGAGCATGCAAGAAAATGTTTTAAGCAATATGTTAATTTTTAAAAGCATCCGATTAAACAGTGCTTCTGACTGAAATGCTGAAGCATTACTGTTACAGTTATGCATGATTAAATTCCCTGATGGATTGTGGTTGACTTTAGGGATGCACATAAACCAAGCAAATGTGGTTTGTTTCCATTCGTAGTTCATGAGCCATGAATGCCAAATGAATTCTGTATCTGGAAGATCTTTTATGATTCCAGGAGATCACAAGGCCCCACCTGTAGGTTGGTAACCCTAAAAGGAAAGCAAGAAGCAGGGGAAGTCTCTCACAAGTTCTTGTGAGGGTCCCACAGAGTGGTTTTTGCTGCATGCTATAGGAGGGGTATGAGGATACATCCATTTTTGTATCACTCCCTCTCTGTTGAAATGTCTTTTAGCATTAGCTACTAACATATTTTATACTGGTTAGGTTGCACTAATTGTTTTGGAGGTAGCCAACCTATCTAGGGTATATGTGAACCTTCCTGACACCTGACCATATTTTATTCCTATCACACCCCTGCTTTCACATTGTATCTGCTGGGGGAACGCTTTTATGCACATATAGTGTATGCACATTTACACAATCGCATGATGTGCAATGTCACACACCCATGACTTGTTCTATAATTCAGTGACAAAGTACTTGCTAAAATGCAAATAAAAATAAATAAATAAATAAATAAATAAATAAATAAAATTCCAGCTTCAGTTTGGGCCATCTTCTATTTGAAGGACTACAAGAATCAGGGCTGGGAAGCTTCTGCCTGGGAAACAGCACTAGAGCTGGAGGTAAGGGGGGGGTAACCCACTTTTTACTACCTGAAGGAGTCTCAAAGCAGCTTATAATCACTTACCCTTCTCCTTACAACAAGTGGGTGAGGTAGATGAGGCTGAGAGAGCTTTGAGAGAACTGTGACTGGCCCGTGGTCACCCAGTTGCATTTGAAGGAGTAGGGAATCAAACTCAGAGTTTGCCATTCTTCACCACTACAACATGCTGGCTTAGATGAACCAGTAATTGGACTCCTTATTAGATATGCAGTCATTCTTGCTGCCGGGTCATACTTGCTTCTTTGGACTATCAAAGAGACCAAAGAATGACCTTGAGCTAAGGTCATTAGTTTGTTGTGGGATTTGGGAATTGCGGGCTTTTATGTATTTTATTGTATTTTTTTTAAAAAAAACTATGTTGCATCATATTTTATTGTTGTTAGCTGCCGCGAGCTGACAGGTTGGGAGCAGTAGCCTATAAGTATAATAAATAAATAAATAAATAAATAAATAAATAAATAAATAAATAAATAAATAAATAAATAAATAAATAAATAAATAAAGAATGGGCCCATTTCTCTGGGTACCTGAGCAGGCCAGCCTTGTCGTCTTGCTGTGCGTTCTTGCATTTTCACATGTGCTTCGAGCAGAATCCCGTTGAGGGTGGATTTCATTTTACAAGTCAAGAGTTGTATTTTGTTAATTGACTGCATCAGCCAAGCCCTGCATCGCACAATGCCTTGGTGTGAAATTGACTAGCAGCAACCAGCAAGGTTGTCCCTGCTCAAAGTGCCTCTTCCCATCCAGCTTGCTTTACATTTCTCTCTGCAGGCCGGCCGGCTTCTTTGTTCTCCTTTCTGTCAGAAGGTCAGGCAAATTGATGCTGATCATTATTGTATTCACTCCATCGCTATAAACAGAAGTGCCTTTCTCTTAATGGAGATTTAATTATAGAATTAAACAATTATTATATCATTTTCTTCGACTGATCCCATTAGCCGCGAGGAGACAAAACAGTTCAATCTCGCCGGCAGTAAGAAGCGCACAACCTACGCATCTTATTCAGGCAAAGCCACAGGAATACATTCGCCCCCTCACCACAAAGGCACAGAAGTCTGAACAGAGACACAGACAGGCCTGCCGGTGTACGGATCTAGAGAGAGTGTGTGTGTGTGACTGTGTATACATATCCAAACCCAGGCATGCAGCAACACTGAATCTGTAGGCATGAACTAATGTAAACATACTCTGTGTGGGTGAATCCCCTTCGACAAAAATCTTTGCAATGGTGAGAAATGCACCTTACTTTAGATATAATGTATTTATTTATTTAGTCTTGGCTTTCTCATCCAGGGGTTCAGAAAATCCTGGGGTTTCTTGACAGCCATGGAAGGGTTTCCTGAACGGGTAGGAGTTAATTAATTTTGTATATATATACAAATTTTAATTTTGTTTAATTGTTAAATATCGGGTGATATGAACATATATGGTCATGTTGACCTGTTTCCCCCCTCCCAAAGTGGCCAATGATGGGCCTGGAGGAGGTGGGGAGGGGAGGGGCCTCCGGTGGGCATGTGCACAACTGTGCTTCTCAACCATATTCTGCACAATCGCACCATTTCTGGTGTTTCTCAATGTTAAAAAAGCTGAGAAAGGCTGATTTAATCAGAAGGACACTTACCCCAAATAAAGATGATGGGGATAAGGATGGAGGTTTTTTTTAATTGTAATTATATTCTTGTAACTGATTTTATTACATTTTATTGTTGTGGACCACCCAGAGACCATATGGGGAGGGGCAGTATAAAATTAAATATTCATTCAAAATTGGTCACATACTACAATTAATGTAACCCACCCAGAATCAGATAAAACATTACAAATCTTTGGCCAAAGAAAAATGATATTTTTAATGACAGCCTCTAGAATTATCATTACTTTGATCAAAGCCTCAGCCTTGCAATGGAAAACCTCACATTCTTTCTTCCAGGCACTGATGGGAAACAAATATAAATTTATATCAGCAGTCAATAAATATAATAGTACATACCACATTTCAAGCCCTGTAGAGAAGGAGCTCCCCAAATGCGGAGTGCTGTATCCTGCATTAACCCTCTCTGGGAAGGCACTTCCTTATACACAATAGCCTGTCTCCAGCCACACATTTCAAAGACTTACAGGCAAGTAAGATTTCTTAAGAGGTGGATATATTCACAGGACCTTCCCTCCCCCTGCAGAATCCCCCATGTTGCCCTTCATGCTGTTGCTGAGAGTCTGCTGACACCAGGGACAAAACTTAGGGATATTCCATGGGCTGCAGGGGGAGAGGTGAATTGGTGGAAATTGCTGCCTTCTCTTAAGACAGCTTAACCTTAACATCTAGAAACTGTGGGGTTGGACCACTAGAACTGCATGTAAACAGCCATATCCTATGATGGGGGTTAATTGCATGCGCTTTGACGGCACGGACCACCACGGCTACCCACTGGTTGTACACATAGTGGAAAAAAACAAAAGCATATTCAACAGATGTGACTATCTACCAACAGATTTCAAGCTCCTCCCTACCTAGAAGTGCTTTCCATGTTGGAGATAACAGACTATCTGAGACAGTCCTTAATGTGCCGTTGTCTGTGTCCTCCTCACCATTCATAGGTCAGACAAAGAGGCCGGGCATTGCCGGAAGATGCAGGGCTCACAAGGGTGGAGAGTTGCAGCTTTGGAATCTGGGAAGGTGCTCTTAGCCATCACTGTAATGAGACGCTGCAGGACATGAAACCAGAATGCCCAAGGTGGGCTGACCTCTCTCTCAGAGGAGAGAACCAAACCATTGCTCATTTTGCATGATATCTTAGTACAATGAAAATGCAACTGCCCAGCTTTTTCTCTTTTATTGTCTTTTTTGCCTTCCAAACATATTTGGAGATAACTAGCTAGGACAGGATACTCAAGCTGCTCCCAAACGTCTGAAAGAGACATCATTCCTCAGTGTTTGTTTGCCAGCAGACCACAGGACAACCTCTCCACTGGGGGGGGGGAGTAAAAATAAGGGTAATGCAACAATTTATTAGACATTAATCTCAAATTTGATTTTTTTTTTGTTTGCAAAGTTTGAGTATCAGGATCAGCCTCAGCTCACAAGTGCTGGATAAGTGAAACAGGAAAAAGGGGTTAATGGGGGGGGGGCAATGAACAGATACTTTGGGTCAGGGGGGAATTTCTTCATCAGCCCATCAAGCTGAAATTGGCAGTGCTTCCCTCTTGCTTTGTTCCCCAGGCAGGCTGAAACCTGAGGAAATCCAAGGATGTTTCCCCTGAATAGTCAATCAGATCTCTCCCCACCTCCCCCTATGACAGGATCTATCCGAGCTGTGAAGGACACCCTGGCAGCAGATGGGCAGAAGCGGGTAATCCGTCCATGACGGCTCGGACATGCCTTGAGAACTTTTGCAATGCTGTGAGACAGGATTGGATAGGCTTGTCATTCTTGGTTCATAATGCAGAAATTTATTTATTTATTTTTTAACAAAAAAGGCTTGCAGACAGCAACAAAAGGAGAAGAGAGGCAAGTGGATAACCTCTCCTCTTTATCCACACATTTTGAGTGCACTTCCTCCTTGAGCACTTACAGTTTGCAAAGTGCTTTCTTCTCTGCTTCCCAGGAATGGCTCCTCAAGGCACACTTGCCCTGGAAATGGAAATGGAAGAAGACTTTAGACCTATACCCATGTTTGCTCACCAGTGTTCAGGGCCTGCCTGGAAAACAAACTTGATCTTAAACTACACCGAGAGATTTTCAGAGACATATGCAAGCATATATTTATTTAGGACATTTCTATGCCATCTTCCCACCCAAACAGGGTCCCCACAAACATTTCAACACCACAACATCAGGATTTAAAAGAGAGTATATAGGAACATGACCAGAATTTCCCCATCGAAAGGCAGGACACAACGCCGCTGCTGTGCCCCCCCCCACCCGCCCCCTCCCCAGTGAGTTGGCGGTGGTGGCAGACACTCCCCCTCCCCAGTGAGTTCTTCGCCCCCCTGCCCCCCGCCCTCCACGCCCTGCCCCCTCCCCAGTGAGTTCTTCGCCCCTGCTCCCCCCTCCATGCCCTGCCCCCCACCCTGCCCCCTCCCCAGTGAGTTCTTTGCCCCCTGCTCCCTGCACTCCACGCCCTGCCCCCTCCCCAGTGAGTTGGCGGTGGTGGCAGACACTTCCCCTCCCCAGTGAGTTCTTCGCCCCCCTGCCCCCCACCCTCCACACCCTGCCCCCTCCCCAGTGAGTTCTTCGCCCCCTGCTCCCCGCCCTCCACGCCCTGCCTCCTGCCCTGCCCCCTCCCCAGTGAGTTCTTCGCCCCTGCTCCCCGCCCTCCACGCCCTGCCCCCTCACCAGTGAGTTGGCGGTGGTGGCAGACACTTCCCCTCCCCAGTGAGTTCTTCACCCCCCTGTCCCCTGCCCTCCATGCCCTGCCCCCTCCCCAGTGAGTTCTTCGCCCCCTGCTCCCCACCCTCCCCGCCCTGCCCCCCGCCATGCCCCCTCCCCAGTGGGGGGGCTCCCTCACATGTTCGGCGGCGGCAGGCACTTCCCCGCCCCCTGCCCCCTCACCAGTGAGTTCCTCAGGCAGCACCTCCTTCTCCTCCTCCTCCTTCTTCTTTGCCAACTTGCACTCGCTGCCCCTGCCCCCTTTTACCTCATTCCCGCAGCCCGCGCCATCGCTGCATGATGGGAAAGGTGGCACCTTTCTCTCTCTCTCTCTCTCTCTCTCTCTCTCTCTCTCTCTCTCTCTTTCTTCCCCCCGCCCTGCACGGCATGCAGCGGACCAAAAAAATATTTAAAATGTTCATTTAAAAAAATCGGGACATTTTGAGAACGTCAAGGGACGCGGGGTGGATTCCCCGAAGTCGGGGCGGTCCCACCAAAAGTATTAGATCTGGTCACACTAGTATATAGAAAATATTTAAACTATTCAATAACTACAAACACACAACACATATATCACAACCAGGGAGGAGGGCCAATAACAATTGTGGGGAGTATGCCAAACAAAACCAAAAAAGTCTTCATCAATAAGGGAAGACAATGCTAGAGCAAGACAGATGAATCTCTCTGGGATTGAAATTCCAAAGTTATAGTGCCACAATCAATAAGACCCTCTCTTGAATTGCCACCTGTCTAGCTTCATCCAGTGGGAATACACAAAGCAGGGTCTCCAAAGATTACTTGAGCAGATGAGTAGGTTCCTATGGGAATAGGCTGTCCTTCAAAATATGTTGGTCCTAAATCATGTTGGGATTTAAAAGTCAATACCTTGAACTGGACCCTGAAGCAAATTGGAAACCAGTGTAGATGAAATAATACTGGAGTGGCATGATTCCTACAACCTACTCAATCAACATTCTGGCTGCAATTACAGCTTCTAGACAGTCTTCAAGGGCAATCCCACATAGAGCAGATTACAGTAATCTAATCAAGGTGTAACCAGGGCATGCATCACAGTTGTGAGATGGACTATAGATGGCTCACCAAAACTGTTGAAAGGCATCTCTGGCCACTGCTGCTGCATGCTTATCCAAAAGGAGGCCCAAGTCCAAGTCCAAAAGGAGGCCCAAGTACCCCCAAGCTATATACCTTGACTGATTCTGACTTTGTTTTTTCCGTTGTGGATCCTGCTGAATTCAGTCCAATTTGAACTTGGGTCTTCCTCCCCCCCCCCCCATTGAAACAGAAAGTGTTCTGCACTTGATTGGGGAAGCTCAGAACAGGAAGGGGAGCCAAGTGCAGCAAGAGTCTCTTTTAGGGCTGTGCGAGCTGGCTGCCAAAGCAGCTGTTCCCACCTGTAGCAGTCAGTGCTGCGGGGCGGGGGGGGGGAGGCACAGGTGCCGGCGCACTGGGTGACACACACACGTAGGTGCAGAGCTCTACACCTGCGTGTGTGCATCACCCGGCGTGCTTGCGCCTGTACCTGCACCTGCACCTGCACCTGCACCTGCACCTGCACCTGCACCTCCCCCCCCCTGTGGTAGGCCACTGGCTACTATGGGCAGGAATGGCCGCTTTGGCAGCCAAATCGCACAACCCTAGACTCTCTTTCTTTTCTTGAACGAGGGGGAGGGGATGATTGGAGACAGCAAATACAAGAGGCAAATCTCTGCTGAGAGAAGTTAGGGCTTCTGGAGCGCAGTCACTTTAAGAAAGGGAGGGAAGCCTGAACCAGGAAGTCTTTGAACTGATGCCCTGGCCAATCCGGGAAGACTGCTTTGCTATGAGGTAGGGAGAAGGAAGTTAATTCGCAAAAAGGAGAAATCTGCATACTTACTGAAGATGATTTTTTCAAATATTGAGGCTTATATCCACTTCTGGATATTGCAAGGGAAAGGTAGCACCCATAATCAAAATGGAAATCGAATTCAGTGTAGACGAGAGGAATTTATTCAATCTGCGAATGGGTAAAAAAGTCGCATGAAGACTACACTCTGGTCTTTTACAGGAACATTGCTCCTTAGTGACTAATAGGAGCCCTTTCCCCTTTCCTTATCACTGGGAAATTTTGCCCTATTTGGCAACTTAGATAGGTGTTAGTTATACCTTTGTGAAAGACTGTGATGGGGCCAAGACCTAGTGCTTAGCCTTTTCCACCTGTACAAGCCAATCAAGAAGTATCAGGACCTCGCAGGCAAAAAATGCATTGAATTGCAAAATGCACAGTATGTTTATTTAGCCTATGACATTTCAATGCCAAACTTAGCTGTGTACAATATAAGCACCTCCCAGAAACAGACATACACATGCACTGCATACACATTCACAATAACAGGTAGGTGCGCAGACATTTCTCTCCTCCACCTATCTGAGTTTGATACCTCTGGCTGAAGGAATGTTTCACTCAAAGAACAAATAGTCTTCCCTTTGATATACATGCAGATCAGGCCAGTGGATGCGAAAGTAGGCAGTTACTTCCAGAGTAGGTTGGACTGTGTTATTTTTACACTGTGCAATTTTACTTTTCAGTTGCTGCAAACTGCAATTGTGGAAACATTAACACTGATTTAGTTCAAGCTGGGAATTGTTCTGTAATGCTTGCAACATATAAATTGACATTTTTAATTGCAGGCTATCAGCTGGTCTGTTAAGAAGATGGTGACAGCAGTTATTTAAACTTCCCTGCACACACCTGGTGTGCTGCTGCACTTAAACAGGTGTTTTGGTGCCTTTTGATGTAAGCCTGAGGGTATATTTTAATGGCTTTTAAAGGATGCTCATTGCATTTAAAATTCTATACAAAGACATTTCTAAGCTACATTTTCCTTGTTAAATTTCTTGTAAGGAAAAAGGTGGCCATGGTTCCTTTGCTGTTGTTGGTATGCTCTCAGAGTGGCTATCGATAGTTCATTCCACTAGAAACCTGAGTATGATCCTCAATGCCTCCCTTTCAATGGAGGCACAATCATGAGAATAGTGGGGCAAGCTTTCTACCATCTGCACCAAGCCAAGCTACTATCGCCCTACTTGGCCCCGGAACACCTAGCCACAGTGATCCATGTGATAGTCACCTCTAGACTATTATTATTATTATTATTATTATTATTATTATTATTATTGTTATTATTATTATTATTATTAGAATTTTTTCCCGCCACTCTTAGTGAAGCTGGCTCGTGGCAGGTTACAAGATAAAAAATAAAAATACAAATCCTCTAAAAACCCCGCTAAAATTACAACAATTAACAAAATACAGAATCCAAGAACAAGCATGGCGGCAAACCAACCCCCCACCTATCCCCATTGGGGACTGGGGGAAACTGCTGACCACCAACTGTTAAAATGTGGTGGAATACCTTCCTGTAGATTTCTGCAACTCACTCCTCGCAGGCTGACCCTTAACTTTGATCCAAAACTGCAACTGATTCAGAAGGTTTCAGCCAAGATCTTCACAAGTACTCTGTGGAAGTCCCACATCAGGCCTGCTCTCCACCAACTGCACTGTCTCTCAGTTGAAATAAAGATCAGGTCTTGGTAATCACCTTCAAGGCCATACGTGGTCTGGGCTCAGTATACCTGAGAGACTGTCTCTCTGCTTAGACCCTCCCCCCCCCCTCCCAAAGAGCCCTACGCTCTGCCACGTCCAACTGACTGGTGGTCCCTAGCCCCAAAGAAGCACATCATACTCCAACTAGGGCCAGAGCTCTTTATGTATTTGAAAGGTTGTCACTTGGAGGAGGGCAGGATGCTGTTTCCGTTGCCTGCAGAGGAGAGGACACGCAGTAATGGGTTTAAGCTACAAGTACAACAATATAGGCTAGTTATCAGGAAAAAAAAATTCACAGTCAGAGTAGTTCAGCAGTGGAATAGGCTGCCTAAGGAGGTGGTGAGCTCTCCGTCACTGGCAGTCTTCAAGCAAAGGTTGGATACACAGTTTTCTTGCATGCTTTAGGATGCTTTGAGCTGATCCTGTGTGGAGCAGGGGGGTGGACAAGATGGTCTGTGTGGCCCCTTCCAACTCTATGATTCTAGGATTCTATGATTCTACCTTGTTAGCAGTCTGGCAATTACTGGAGCAGCTATCTGTCTTGCCTTTCTCCATTGCTGGCTTGGTTAATGGGCTTAAGTTGATCTGTTTGGCAAGTCAGCTTCAGCCTCCGAGAAAGGGAAGTATAGCCCCGACCACTTTTTACTCTGCCCCTAGTGGATGCAGTCAGAAAGACATTAAAATAAATGGAAAGGTTGGATGCAGGGACCCTCCAGCTGATTTGGCCCCCTGCCCCTCTCTGTTGGCAGTATTGGAAGCAACCTGCTGAACATGTGCCAAATGGGTTAATAAGCAGTTGCACTAACCATCAAAAATCAGTTTTCTGTTTGTGTTTGTCAAACAGAACATGAGCAGAACTGGTGGGTGTTTAAGCCTCCCTGATGGTTAGAAGTAACTATGAGGAATCCCAGCCAGTCTAGGACCAATCCCCAAAAGTGTCATTCCAAGCGGCCATTTTATAGAGGCACAGAGCTGATTATGGCCTGTTTAATTCATCACAATTCAACTAGCCTAGCTAGGGATTTTAAAAAGTATACAGAACAACAGTTAATCCAGATCAGTTGTAAAGGACTGTGTCATATTTTGAGGATCACGTTTTAAAGCTGTGCCTGTTTTTTAAAGAGAGAGTGCTCAACCCACTCTTATCCACACATTTTGAACATGTCATTATCCCTTTAAAAATAATTGTTGTGGTGGCAGCATTTTAAAACTAATTGTTGCTGACTTTGCTTTTGAACATCTGCGAGTTTGATTGACTAATGATTAAAGCAAGAATGAAAACACACAGAAACATTCCCCGCTATTTACAACACATGCCGTGCACCTAAAATGAGAAGGCCTTAGAAAAGTGAGGGGGAATATTCCTTTCGTCCTTAGGAGTGGACTATATTGGTTAGTTTTCTATGAAGCTAGATTCTTACTCTGATGAGCTAAAAAACATTAATAAAAAGCACCTGTTTGTAGCAAGAGGGGGAAAACTGGATACCAATTTTGAAGACTAATTGTGCTCTACATCATTTCATATCAATTCCTGTGATCTTGTGTATCCACCTGATTTCTGTTGAAGGCTCTTACTGCTGACATTCAGAGCTATGGCTAATAACATGAATTAAGTACTACAATCAAATATATGGCAGTCATAAACATAGGGCTTATAGGTGTACATCTGCGGTCATCCACAGAGGCCCTATTCCAGGTTGTAGCAAGGAGTTGGCTGCAGGTGAATAAATTCCCATCTCTGCAGCATATGTGAAAGCTGTAGTCGGAGGATTCCCAGCAAGGTTCAAAATCCTGCTTTTGCATATTGTTACAATTTAATTGTCCCCCCATGTGCATTTTAAGAGCATGGTTACTTTTAAGGGTGCCAGGCTGCCTCCATTCAGGTTAAGTGACAAAATCCAGTTAAAAAGATGAATTAGGTAAAGGTTTCTGAAAACTCACAAAAGCATCTTAGAAGAGGCAGTCCTCCTAATATGGTGACAAGTGTGATACAACTGAAATGTTTTCCCTGCAGAAACAAGCTTGTTCACATGCCAGTTTGCAAAGATTTAAATCAGTCAGCTAAAACCATTCATAATGAACTGAATGACTTCAGATGGGTGAAAATGCAAGTGACTTTTTATGGGGGTGGGCACTACCCGGCAGCTGCTGCAGCCTTGGCGTCCCGACTGGGTCCACTGTCATCCCATGACCTTTCCTTCCCCCACTGCTTGTTCTTTCACTTTACTCAGTCGGGGGATCTTGGCAAGAGACCAAAGCAGGAAAAGTATCGCCCTACGGTTCACCATCACTGTAGTAAGGGTCACACAGGAACCTGCAGCAGCAGCCAGTAGCTCCTTATCGTCTGGCTACAATTGTAACCGCTCTGGCCAGTTGCCTGCCTCCAGAGCAGTCCATGGATGAAGAGTGGCAACTATCCCTTCTCCTCTGCACTGTTACTGTCCACTGGGTCACCTAGACAGTGAGGGATGGACTAGCAATGGCAGCTGGAAGCAACCCTGCTGCTGCAGGCACACTCATCCATCTTCAGGGCAAGAGGATTCGTGCCTGCTCTCAGGGAGGCTGGCTGGCCTACACTCACACCTGGCTCTGCAACTGTTCCTGGTGCTCCTTAAAATGGCACCCATGATTGTTAGTTCTCTCCATCCCCTCACACCCCTCTGAACACCTTTCCGCACCGGGATCCTTGTAGCAAATTGTTTGCTGAACAAAAAATCGCCATTTAAAATAGTGGAATTCGTCGTTATGCATACCTGCCTTTGTAGTGGAATCCAGTTGCATTTATATCGTTTCCCACAGGCTTCCGGTCTCGGCAAAAATCGCTAGAAAGGAAGCGCTATTGCCGAGCTCATCCCGCCCCTGGCCATCAAGCAGCCAATGGGCGGCCGTTAGCATGCTCCCAAACAGCCCCTTTCCCTTTAAGGAAGTTTAAAAAACACACACACACACCGTTGCAACGAATATGCGTTGCTTCATTGCAACAGAGAGACCCATCCAGCTAGCAGGTGGTGTTTGAGCTGCCGTTTCATTGTTGCCACGCTCCCCCCGAGTGAAACCCCCCCCCCCTCACGGGCCCGATTTTCGGCTGAAAACAGTGTGAAAAGTAAAGGGAAAATACATCAGCAAACGGGCTTCTCTGTTGTTTGTGCTTAGTGACTGTAAACAGCTCTGGGGAGGGACTGCAGCCGGGGAAGCCTCACTGGCTAAAAGGTGGGTCGCTGGTGTGTTGATCTCCGCTCGCTCGGAGAAAAAAAAATGGCGATCGCTTCACTGGAAGATCAGAGGAGAGAGCCAGGGGGAGGGACTTTGTAGAAACCACAACAATGGTAACACAGAGAACTTTCCCGCTAGTGTTGCAGATTGGTTGCAGGAGTGTAGCACTTTCCGGAGGGTGAATCGACTTTTGGGGATTTCCCTGAAAGCGCTACAACGAAGCGCTTTTTGCGGATCGGTTTCAGGTGTGTGGCAGATTGTCAATGACGTTGTGCATAATGGCAAATCAGTAGCGTTTTCAATTGGCAACCATTGTGCGATTTTGAAGGAGTGCGGAAAGCCCCCAAGTTACTAAGCCAAAAGCAAAGCTGTTACTTCATTATGGTTAGGTACTTATTCCAGTAGTGCTCTTCTGGGGTACTGGGCGTATCTTCATGGCTTTATCTTATTTCCTTGTTTTAGGCTTAGAGTGTGTCCTCAAGAGATTTGGTAGTTTGGTCCTTAAGACATCATTTTACACTATGCTTGGGGAGAAAGGAAAAGAGGGGGGAAATTTACTGACAAGAATTCTCACCCCTTATATAGAACATCTATATAAAGGGTGAGAATCCTTGTCCCTTGACCACTCCCCCCTCTCAGAGACCCAGACTCCCTCCCCCCCACTCCCCACTCCCTTTCCCTCCATACCTTTGTGGCTCCTGGGCACCATGCTGCTGCTGTCAGTCTTCCGAGGCTGCTCCTGCTCTCCAGAGGGTGGGAGCAGCCTCGGAAGACAGGAGGCCATGGTGCCGGAGCAGTGAGCCCCGGCACTGAGCCCTACTTGTTGCTCTGGTGCCATGGCCATTGGTGAGTGTCTTCTGAGGCCGCTGCTCGGAGGGTGGGAGTGGCCTCGGAAGGCTGGCAGCGGTTGGTGCCGGAGCAACATGCGGGGCTCATTCCTCTGGTGCCACCGCTGCCCTGGGCCATCTACAGGCCCACTCCCTAAGGTGGGACAACGGCATTATCGTTTCCATTATAGGGACAGTGCCAGTATATGTTCCACATCAAAAAGAAAAGAGAGAGGAAGGAAAAGGGCATGTAATTCAAAACACAAGGGAAAGAGATGGGCAGGCTGGAAGGTTGGCAGAATTATAGGGTGGTGGTATTTGGTTTGTTTTTACTGGGTTTTTTAATAAACACACACTGACAGCCATAAGTATTTGGGAGCCCTGGGTGGAAAGTTAAAATTGCAACTCCCACACCCAGCAGATTTTTCAGGCAGCAGCTCATAAATAATCCTGGTCAATTCAGCCGTGGTAGAGAAATGCTGTATTCCTCACCATACCTCCCTCTGTCTCCAGCAAAGAGCCTCTTGCAAATTTTGCAAGGAAAGTGCTACCCAGTGAACTGTGTTGCTCTTGGAAGCCACCTACAGTTGCCTAATGATAGAACTGCCCCTCCACACATGTATGCATACACAAGCATCTCCCTTCCAATCCGGCTCCCGGTTTCTATGGTGACAAGGAATCCTAGAAAGCCGCAACTCAGAAGTATCTTCCTTTGAAGCAAGGGTGCCAAGATCAGCATCCTTAAAAACACTGAACAATATGAGGATACAGACTTGGGAGGTTCTGAAATGAGCCATCCATGAAGGGTGAGATGAGATTTAAAACTGTGACTTCTAAATCCGAACTCATTCTCATAGCCGCTCTACCACACCAGTTCTTCCCGGAATATCATGTACTGCATCAAGTTAGTCCTATTTATTTCTTATAGATGATTTGTACAAGTTGTGCACATTTTCAGTACTTTTTTTTTGACAGGATGTCATCACAGTGACACAGAATTTGGCCACAGTTTATAGGCCATGAGCCTGCAGTCTTGTTTTCTAGAGCATATTCCAGTGGATTGATACTTGCCAAAGGGCTAGAAAAGAAGGAAGTGCTTAAAAAAAATATCAGGGGGGCGGGGAGAAGGGAGAACTGCTTTCGTCAGCAAGAGAAAAGGAGGCAAAGGCAGAGAGGCTTGGGGCAGGGTGAGGCAGGGTTGCTACCATGTAGCCTGAAGAGTGGGCCCAAATTTTCAGCAGGGTTCATTAGCTTCTGAATTAGATTTTGCTGTGAATAGGAATCCTGGTGAGCCAACAGCCAATGAGGGAGGATACAGAAGATGGGTCTGGTGGAGACAGGGGCAGGAGGAACAACCACTAGAACGTCTCCTGCAGTCGCTGGAGATTTAGAGATTCGTGTTTGGACTGCCTGGCACCATGCCTGTTTTAATACTCCTTAGGGATTCTTTTCCTTCCATAGAATGGCAGCTTTCCAGCTGCTTAGGGGCATGAGATCAAAATCTGAAAACAAAGGGGAAACTTGAGCTAAATGTGTCATCTTCTCAGCTCTATGAAACTGCAGGGTTCTGAAGTATGCCCATTAAGTTCCACACTACGATGCATTCCGGAAGAAAAAAGAATACTTTGAAATAACCCGTGAAAATACGGGACATCTGGTATCCATTCTCTACCAGCTTGCGGGAACAGAATGCAAATGACTCAGATATTCACTGCCTGCATCCTAACTGTACCAGAGAGACATATTCCCTGAGGCTATCCCATGCACACCAGGAAGCCTTCTCTAGCCTACCCTAAGGGAACACCACTTTCTGTTTCGTAGACAGTGATTTTAGTATCTAAGTGTTACAGAGTGACTGGTTGTGGGATTCCCCACTAGGAGTGATAGCATCTGTAGACTCCTACAGTTTATCATAAAGGCACTGATCCAGAGCATAAAGACATCTTTTGCCTCTTGGCTATTTATACTGTAACTAACTAACTCTCTCTCTCCCCTTCCTCCCTCCCTCTCTCTCTCTCCCCCGCCCGCTTCCCATTCCCACAGGTGCTGTAAGTTTCCTTCTGCAAAAGGGCTGGTGAAAGCACATCCACTCTCCATACCAATGGTTGTTTTCACTGGGATATACCTGAGGATGAACTTTCCTCAGGGAGCCACTGAGCTAACGCTGTTATTTCCAGGAGATGCCAAGTAGAACTCTCTCTCTCGTTCTCAACTGCCACATCCAATGGTAGGCCAACAGAGGCCTTTGCTCTGACTAGAGTGACCTGGTGGTTCAGATGACCTTTTGTTGCCCTCTTGAGGCAACACAATGGCATTCTCTGCCACCATATGGATTCTACTGTTCTACTCTGTAGCATGTCACATCAATAGCCAGAATCCCAGCTACAATGTGGCACCCAAAAAGGAGATCAGTTTGGAAGGTGACCTGGTTATTGGGGGCCTCTTCCCTGTTCACGAGAAAGGTAGCCCTGCAGAGGAATGCGGCAAGATCAATGAACATCGTGGCATCCAACGTCTTGAAGCTATGCTGTTTGCCCTAGACGAGATCAACAAAGACCAACATCTTCTCCCAGGCATCACTCTGGGGGCCCACATCCTAGACACCTGCTCCAAGGACACATATGCTCTAGAACAGTCACTAGATTTTGTCCGTGCCTCCCTCACCAGAGTGGATGGCTCTGAGCACATCTGTCCCGACGGATCCTATGCCATCCATGATGATGTACCCACAGCTATCACAGGAGTCATTGGGGGCTCCTACAGTGACGTCTCCATCCAGGTATTGTGAACAAAAGATAGTGGAGGGGCAGAGATAAGTGTTTAAAACCAGAAGTTCCTATGTTCAGGGTCTTATGGTACTTGTATCTCACCTTTCTTCCATCATTACTGTTAAGGCAGAACACACAGTGTTTCCTGGAGGTCTCCAGTCCAAACACCGACTAGATGCAGACCTACTAGCTTCAGTGAGGCTGCCTTATCATGTGCCTTCCAACGACATTTGGGGGCCAGCCATGCTGGGCAACCTCATATCAGAGAGGTCAGCCCAAGGAACTAGAGTGATGATAAAGGAAAGCAATAGTGAAAACAGAGAGAAAGTACTACTCTATTTCCTTTCAATGGGTTGTAAACTATAAACAACTTTAAATTATTTTCCTTAGTGTACTTGCTCAGTAGTGTTAGGCAAGCTATTATCCTACATTATGGGGATAAAACTGTGGCATTCTTACAGGGATGATCTGAAGGCTTCTTAGGTGGCCCACGAAAGGACTGTTGATTATTTCAATACATCACAGCTTCTGTAAAATATAATAGAGTACCCTGTCTCAAATTTTACATCTCTAGAACATTACTAATTTTAGATTTTTCCCCCTGGTAGACCTTAATTGCCTCCATAAGGCCCCAAGGTCATCTCAACAACTTGTAGTCTTATATGGGAATTTAAAAGAACTGCAACCTAAACAGCAGAGTTTGTGGCAAGATGTGCAGACCAAGGTGGGCTACACCTGAAATGTATTTCTGGAAAGGGGTTGTGGACAGGTTGTCAGCTCTGTATATTCAGGATGCAGCAGCCAGTCATTGTGGATGGCAACATAAGATTTCGGACATGCTGGGAACAGATCTGTTCACGTGTGAAGTGAGTGCATTGAGTGCCTTTTTGTACCTAGGGTTTGTGGGTGTTTCTCAATGTCCCAACTTAGCTTTACTGACGTTTCCTGAGAGGCAGTGAAAATGATAATCACAGCCCGAGTCACATACCTGTACAAAGCTGAACGTCCTTTTTATAGCCTTCTCTGACCACCACCTCTGCCTTTGGGTCCGTCCCTCCCAACAAAAGCTTAGTGGAATGTGAGGCGTGCTAAAACAGGGACCATATCCCAGAACGTTCATATGACAGAGTAATTAGCTGCTGCTCGTGAGAAGCCCTGAGGATGTATTAATGCTATAATTAATGCAAATTAATATATCATTATCATGTACAGAGCCCATTGCTAAGAGAGAGGATGGAAAGCCACTGTTTCATTTGCAAAATGAGGCAGAGCCAGTATCCAGGGCTTTGCTGTTATATCTCTGGTCCTCTTCCCCAAAGCAGAACATGACAGGATGGCTATTTCATCCCGTGAAGCCCTTAACCTTCCAGGGAGACTAATTCATGCAAGCAAGTGGCGTGTGAGGGAGGCCTGCTTCTAGGGTTGTCAGCTCTGGGTTGGGAATACCTGGATACTTTGGGGGTGGAGCAGGGAGTGGGTGACTTCAATGGAGCATAATGCTATGGAGGCCATCCTCCAAAGCAGCCATTTTCTCCAGGGGAACTGATCTCTTTAGCCTGGGGATGAGCTAGAATTCCAGGGAATCCCCAGGTCTCATCTGAGGACTGACACCCCTACCTTCTTCAGTAACACCAGTCTTTTTAAAAAGAAGGTGCCACCCCATGCTGTTCATGCCTTTGAGTTCTGTCTCCTTGCGCGATGTTTGCTTCAGTCTTAGATTTGCCCCCAATTCCTTGGGCAGGAGGACCACAGGATATCTCTGAAGGCACCTGACACCAGAGCCGTCTGTCACTTGGTTTCCAACAGAGACTCCCTGGCCAAACTCCTCCTCTTGTCTCCCCTTTCCCTTAATGAAAAGACACTAACAGTGCACACAAGACAGGCTGCTGGAGTCAGCCTCTGGAACTAACAAGCCAGGGGCAGAGAGAGAAGAAGGCTTCTGTTTAGAGGATGACTCTGTTTAGAGCAAGACCTTACCAGTCTGTTGGCTGGGTAGTTTGTGCATTGGGTTTATACACCATCTCTAGCTAACTCTTGAGCAGAGGATCCAGCTGGCAGAAGGGCATTAAGGCTGCTACCCTGGGCCTGGCTGTGCCATGTAGCAGGGCTGGGCCCTGAGTGTCCTTCTTGGTGTAGTGGTTAAGAGTGCAGACTTCTAATCTGGCATGCCAGGTTCGATTCTGCGCTCCCCCACATGCAACCAGCTGGGTGACCTTGGGCTTCCCACAACACTGATAAAGCTGTTCTGACTGAGCAGTAATATCAGGGCTCTCTCAGCCTCACCTACCTCACAGGGTGTCTGTTGTGGGGAGAGGAAAGGGAAGGCAAATGTAAGCTGCTTCGAGCCTCCTTCAGGTAGAGAAAAGCAGCATATAAGAACCAACTATTTTTCTTCCTGTAGGTAGGAACGGTAGTCCCAGGGTAGGAACTGGGCTCCCCTGGCTTTCCAGCTCATTTCCAGACTGAAGAGATCAGTTCCCCTGGAGAAAATGGCTCCTTTGGAGGGTGGACTCCATAGCATTATGCTCCATTGAAGTTACCCACTCCCTGCTCCACCCCCAAAGTCCCCAGGTATTTCCCAACCCAGAGCTGGCAACTCTACTTTTAGGCCTGGCACCCCCCCCCCACACACACACACTTTCAAATGCAAAGTTGCACATGGCTCTTCTCACTTCTGGCTATTTAGGGCCAAACTACATGTTATGTTGGAAATCACTGGTTAAATTCCCCTCTCCGATGAATCATTGAACTGAAAAGCAGCTAGGGAAGGGGTGCATAAAGACTGAAGGGGATATTTAAAAACCCCAAGCTGTTTCTCTGGTTGAAAATGCTCTCTCCAGGATGCTTAAGCCTCTGGTGTGAAAAAGACATATTCTCAGAATGAGACTTCATGGCTCACAGTTGTCTGTGGCACCATGGCCCTCTTTCCAAAGTGCTTTGGCCCCAGTTCATTGGGCAGCTAAATTACAGCTAATTTCACTGGGGCATCTGGTGATGGGTCTCCAGCATCAAACATAGTTTGGCCTTTGGCAAGCTGGGATGAGCAGATGCAGAGCGGTCATCTTTCCTTGGCCCTCCTTTGGGACTCCACCCATTTATTCACCCTCCCCCCCTTTAAGGTTCCTCCATATAAAGTCTATTTGTTCCATTCTGCAATCAATTACTGAAGAACTGGGGCAGAATCTCTCTCCCCCAACCGCTTCCTTTTAAGAGGGGTGTGCTACGGAGCTATAAAGAAGAACACGGGGGGCGGGGACACCTTTTTAAGAAGAGCTGACAGGTTAGATAGGACAATATTTGTGGTGAACAAAAGATGAAAGTTAGAAACAAAGAAGAGGGATGAGTTCAAGCCCTGGAGGAAAAGGGATGTGGTGGCTTAAAGCAAGGAAAAGTTAACTGGGCATGAGAGGAGGGTGGGGGGCAAAGAGAAGGAAGGGAACTGATTATCAGCAGTAAAATCTGTTTGAAACGACCCTGGTGAGAACAAAAGGGTCACCTTGTTTTCCCACTTCGATGGCGCTTCTGGGCAAACAAAGTGAAGTGAGCAAGACCCCGACAGAGAAGGACAGAAAGCAAAACAGAGAGTTCTTAAAATCAAGGAACCAGAAGCTAAATTAACAGCCCAAAAGGTGGGTAAATACAAAGCTGTGCTGGGAGTCATACCAATGAGAGGAGGACAGGCTGGCAAGATAATTAGGCAGCTTATTAAAAAGATAAGCAGATAAATTGGCGACAGCGGCAGTCCCTCTCCGTAGAGCTCTGCAGTGGTGGCAATAACACAAAGGCATTTATTAATAAATCTGGGCTCCTCTCCCTCTCCGCTGTCCCCTGTGCTGCGCATCCCCTCCAGGCTGGAAGAAACCAGAGCGCTCTCTGTCCCTGGTTCTCTCCTGCCATCCCCCTGGGGTTGGCACAGTGAAAGCTGCAGATTTGATGCAGCTGAGACACTACGGTTCCAAACAGTGCAGCAGATTAACACCTTCCTGTTTCCCCTCTCAGCTCCACCAAGAATGGTTTCTGCAGTGGGTGGCTGCAAGAGAGAGTCTCGCCAGCAACAGTGGCAAGCTGCATAAATGCATCAGCCCCTACAGTCGAGGCATTCTCTCTTCCCCGTTTGCCCAATTAAATTAAGGAGGTGATTCTAGCCTCCCTTTTAAGCAGGCTGTAATTCTTTTGGGGCAGCATCAGGAGCAGAGTTCAGGGTCATAGGAGGACATGGGCCATGGTTTTGCATGCACAGTCTGGCTTTTGCTCTGATGACCATCAATGTTCGTATGTTAAAAGTTTTGTAAGAATGGTTCATTCATACAATGAAAATCAGAGTTCTCCAGCCTCTCTGCTCAAGGGATTTTCTATAAGTGCGTTGGATGTGGATGACCCCTTTAAATAGTTGCACATATGTTGGCTGGTCTGAGAGCTGGCCAAGGGGCGCAAAATAGCATAATCCTTGTGCAATGAGATACCTTACTCTTGTAAGAAACCAACCAACCTCTTGCTTGTTCAGCTGTGGTGTGTGACAACCAGCTCCCAAGTCAGGGAAACGTTTAAAAGGTTTGTGGTTCTTTTATTTGAGACCACAAATGAGTAACCTAGTCAGGTAAACAAGTTGTTACAGAACTAGTGACTTCTATGGATACTTTCAAGGCTGAACTATTTGGGGTAGGATCATTTTGAAATGCTGAGATGCAGTTTGATCTCTTCTCTTCAGTGGAACTTGGTGAACATTGTTCTGTATTGGCTGTGTACTGAGCCTCTCGAGTGGGGGTCCCCAATGGGGCACTCACCAGCACCTCTCCTGGTGCCCTCCAAGTAGATTTTAGAAACTGGTTGGAGCCAGTATGGATATTGTCCCGCAAGACTTTTGATTGGCCATTAGAGAACTGATTGGTTTTTCGAAACTGCCACTCCAGCAGAGGGATCTTCATTGTGTGGCTGAAGGTACTACGTGGGAGTTGTTTTGAGGCTGGCTCTGCCTCCTGCAGTAGCCTTTTTTGGCTGTGCCTAGCATACTCTGTCAGAATTCCACAGGTGACCACAGGTTCAACAAGAGGACTTTCATATAAGGGCATGTATGGATCTGTGTTTTAGTTCAGACCACTAGCAAATGATACCTTTGCTTATAAACTGACATACCGGTGGTATGTCTGTCTTCAGCATCCACCAATGGAACCGATCCTTAACGGTCCTTAACGGTCAGGTCCTAATTTTTTAATCCTTCTGCTGGAAGACCTTTGTTAGCGCCATGCACGTGGGGACTGAAAAAGGTGGGAGCACTGTTTCACCACCCATCCAGAGCAGAAAAATGATCATCTGCATCTGGTCAACCCACAACTTCAAAATAGCTATGTGTGAATCACTTCTTTGTGATGCACACGCCCACAGTGACTCACTGCAACCTCAGTTGACTCAAATTTCATCCATTACTTTTGAGCTTTTACCTTGAGGCTTCCTCCCAATGCAGTATTTGAAAGCTACATTTGAGAAACAGGAGATTCTAAACCATGTCTTTTACCAATGGAAGTCTGAGAACAGCCTTGTCTACCTTTTGCATGGAGTTTATTTACCCAATAATAATTTCAATGTTCAAGTTCACACCCTCACAGGCTGGGTTGCTGCTCGAAAAGTTGCTGGCAGCTCTCAGGTAGGAGTAGTGCCGCCAGTGGTTTTGGATGATTAGGGCTGCCTTCTGATACTTCTGGTACTGGGTTTTCTTAAGCCACATCTGAAAGATGGACTGCAGGAGGACAGCAGACTTCTTAGGCCAAATGTACATCACCAGTTCCCTCATTCTTTGCTTTCCCTGTTGCTGGCAGGAAACACGCGCCCACCACCTCTGGATGCACCACACGCAGATGACCGCATATCTCACAGTGCGCCGGACTAGTTCACCACGCCACCAGGCTTGGATCGTGACAGCAGCCTGGAAGGGAAATTAAGGAGGGAAATCTCATTGTCAGCTTATAAATTGAGAAACAATAAACTGGCTGTCACAATAATGTTAGCAAAGTGGCAACCAAAAGTGTTTTCCTGATAGATCCAAGAATCAGTGATTTAACAATGAAGGCCAAGGTAATGAACAGACATAAATGAGGCGTTAACAATACATGTGTTCTAGTCTTTTGCCATCTGAGATGAATGACTAGGCCACTGCTTTACATTTCAATGAATAAACAATATTTCTCTACCAATTCTCTATCAATTATCATTGATTCCACACAGTGTAGACCTGCAGAACTCTTTGCGGTGGTCAAGGGCCTAGAGCAGGGGTAGTCTGTGAATGCTGGCAGGGGCTCATAGGAATTGTAGTCCATGGACATCTGGAGGACCGCAGTTTGACTAACCCTGGCCTAGAGGGTTCTGGCCTGTGGGAGGAGGCAGACAACCCAGTGGTTTGCTATGATGAGTTTGCTCAACACTTTCCAGATAAAACCTCTTCCATCTGTTCCAATTTGGACTCTACATTAGCAGTAAAAAGACTGGATGGTCCCATAGTGCTGATTTGTCCAGTTGTGTGAAATACCTTCCAGCTTATTCTGTCTGAGGATATGGAAAGGCTTCTTGAAGGTTTGAGGCCTATCTCCTCTGATATGACCCTCCCTCCCTTGCCCAGTTGGTTAAATCAGCTAGGAAGGGGCTGAGGGACTAGGTCCCAGAGATAGGAAATGCCTTCTTAAGAGAGTGTCTTTAAGTGAGCAGTGTTGCACCCACTCTTAAATAACTTACTCTGGACTCAGGAGAGTTGAATAAGTATGGTTCAGTCTCAAATGTACCATTGTTCAACAAATTTTGAATGAATGAATGAATGAATGAATGAATGAATGAATGAATGAATGAATGAATGAATGAATGAATGAATGATGACTGGCCAACTTCAGAAATTTCTGATTGAAGTGATTGTTTGAATCCTGTCCAGTCTGGTTTTAGAAGGTGGTAGAATCTCCTTTGCTGGAAGTGTTTAGGAGGAGATTGGATGGGCACCTGTCATGAGTGTGGGCTTTAAATCTATGAGTCCGTGTTTTTTAAGTCCTTGAGAATGCTGGACTGGATAGACATCTCTGGTCTCTTTCACCTCTGTGTGTGATTCTGATTCAGCCCTTGGTATGGCACTGCCTTAGTCATACTGGCAGATGGCAGATCTAGCAGATGACCAGTTCCATAAAATGGACAGGGGTAGTGCAACCTGTAATAATTCTTCTGGACCTCTCAGCAGCTTTTAATACCATTGATCATGGATATCCTGTGGATTGTCATAAGGTTGAGACAAGGAGGCAGCATTTGGTGGTGACTTTTTATAGTAGAGACAGAGTTGTAATGCAATAACCCCTTTTTAAAAAAAGGTCAGATGTTTTGGGATGGAAGGAGGGAGGGGGAGGAAGAGAGGGGGAGAGAGAATGGTGATGAGGTGGGGGCATGCAGAAATGACTCAAAACAGCAGGTGGGAGGGGAAAAAAACAAATGAAAGCATTTATCCATTGGGCAACCCTGAATTAGATTCCGTCTTGAAAAGTGAAATCCCTGTAACTGGGATTTCCATAACCACACAGTAAGTGAGAGGGCGATTTGGGTCTGTGCCTGGAAAAGCAGATTTTAGTGCGGAAATAGACAAAAATGTTGGCCAGTTAAAAAGGCAAATCTGAACGATATCACTAGTGCATAAATGGTCTTGTGTAGCCTTACCTGGATGGCCCAGGCTAGCCCAATCTTGTCACATCTCAGAAATTAAGCAAGGTCAGCTAGTATTTAGATACTAATGCCATCAAGGATGTCCAGGGTCAATACCCAGAGGCAAGCATGTCTGTTGCTTTGCTAGAGGTCAGCTCTAACTTGATGACAAAAGAACCAACTTCATGTATCAATCATTTTTTCAGAGCAATAGCAGTGCTTATTTACAGCTATTATTTTTCTAGCCCCAGTCATGGATATGCATATTAATAACTACAGGTTTTATTAAAGGTGGGAGGGAACAAACTTTTGGAAGTGTGAGAAATAGCCTTGTTGCCTAGTTCATTTACCGATGCCCTGAAGATGTAAAATGCTTAGATGCATGGACATAAGAAGCAGCATACAAGTTTTTTTCTTCCCCCCTCCCCCACAAAAAACAAGAAAAGGGAGAAATCCTTTTACAAACAACTAGAGATAGCTTGACTCTTTTAAAAACAATGTCGGGGGCATTCAACAAGTGCCCTTAAAAGTTTTTGTTTATTTTTATTTGGATTTTTAAACCACCCATTCTTTGCGGCTCTGGGTGGTTTACATGGAACACTGCATAAATTTACATGGAACATTATAACAATCTATAACATTATATAATTTTCAATATAACATCACAATCTAACAGTAACAACTACAACACAACGTGAATAACAACAACGCTGGGGAGATCAAATTGTTCAGTCATGGCACGATGTCTGAGGGGGGACCAGAAGATGTTCCAAGTCGGTCGTCCTCAAGCAAATGCCTGGTGGAGGAGCTCCCTGTGGGAGTTCAGGCAGGGCTCTGATCTCCTCAGGGAGCTCATTCCACCAGGTGGAGGCCAGGACCGAGAAAGCTCTGGCCCTTGTTGAAGTCCGACGTGCTTCTCTGGGGCCAGGGATCCGCAGCCAATTGGAGGTGGCAGAGCGTAAGGCTTTTTGGGGGGTATAAGCAGGGAGGTGGTCTCTCAGATACACTGGGCCCAAACCACGTATGACCTTAAAGGTGATTACCAAAATCCTTAAACTTAATCCAGAATTCAACTGGTTGTTAATCCAAGTTGTTGGAGTACCGGCTGGATGTGGGATCTCCATGATGTTTTAGTGGGAATCCTGGCCGCGGCATTCTGCACCAGTTGTAGTTTCCGGATGAAGGATAAGGGTAGGCCTGCATAGAGTGAGTTGCAGCAGTCCAGTCTAGAGGTGACCATCACATGGATCACTGTGGCTAGGTGTTCTGGGTCCAGGTAGGGCGCTAATAGCTTGGCTTGGTGGAGGTGGTAAAATGCCAGCCGTGCTGCCTTCGTGACCTGGGCTTCCATTGTAAGGGAAACATCCCGGATCATGCCCAGGTTCCTGGTGGAGTGCATTGCTGAGAGCTGCACATAGTCCAGGGTGGGATGACACACTTCCTCCCATAGTCCCTTGCTACCCAACCACAGGACCGCTGTCTTTGCAGGGTTGAGCTTCAGACAACTCTGCTTGATCCATTATGATAATAAACAAATTAAATAATACTGATTGCTCTTCAAGGAGACTACTAGTAGACTGAGTACCATCCCATATACAGTGAATCTGTACAGAGTAAATGGATCAAACCTGGCATAAGATTACACTGTAAACCAGAAAGTACTTGAAGTTGGAATAAGACTGGAGTACTGAGGTGTGGGTGCCATTGTCAGTAAAGGGGCATGTACTTCCTGGTCTCTAAAAAGATAACTTCCATACAGGCCCTTGATAAGCTTAATACGTTCAGCTCACAGACCTTATGGTTCTGATGAGATAGCTCTGTCCCTCTAATTTGGATCCTATGGGCTGTAGACAGAGCTGCACTTCAAAAACAGCCATTTTCTGACTTGTCTGCTACTACTACTGTAACGGGGTACCTCAGGGCTCGGGGCTCGGCCCGGTACTTTTTAACATATTTATTAATGATCTAGATGAGGGGGTGGAGGGACTACTCATCAAGTTTGCAGATGACACCAAATTGGGAGGACTGGCAAATACTCCGGAAGATAGAGACAGAGTTCAATGAGATCTGAACACAATGGAAAAATGGGCAAATGAGAATAAGATGCAATTTAATAAAGATAAGTGTAAAGTTCTGCATCTGGGTCAGAAAAATGAAAAGCATGCCTACTGGATGGGGGATACGCTTCTAGGTAACACTGTGTGTGAACAAGACCTTGGGGTACTTGTGGATTGTAAACTAAACATGAGCAGGCAGTGTGATGCAGTAATAAAAAAGGCAAATGCCATTTTGGGCTGTATCAACATGGGCATCACATCAAAATCACAAGATGTCATAGTCCCATTGTATACGGCACTGGTCAGACCACACCTGGAGTACTGTGTGCAGTTCTGGAGGCCTCACTTCAAGAAGGACATAGATAAAATTTAAAGGGTACAGAGGAGAGCGACTAAGATGATCTGGGGCCAAGGGACCAAGCCCTATGAAGACAGGTTGAGGGACTTGGGAATGTTCAGCCTGGAGAAAAGGAGGTTGAGAGGGGACATGATAGTCCTCTTTAAGTATTTGAAAGGTTGTAACTTGGAGGAGGGCGGGATGCTGTTTCTGTTGGCTGCAGAGGAGAGGACACACAGTAATGGGTTTAAACTACAAGTACAACGATATAGGCTAGATATCAGGAAATAAATTTTCACAGTCAGAGTAGTTCAGCAGTGGAATAGGCTGCCTAAGGAGGTGGTGAACTCCCCCTCACTGGCAGTCTTCAAGCAAAGGTTGGATACACACTTTTCTTGGATGCTTTAGGATGCTTAGGGCTGATCCTGTGTAGAGCAGGGGGTTGGACTAGATGGCCTGTGTGGCCCCTTCCAACTCTATGATTCTGTGATTCCCATGAGTCAATGAATCCACAGGAATACCATGGTGACCGAAGTGGAGGGTTGCCCATGGGGGAAAATTGGCAAATATTGCCATCCCCATCTTCTGTGAACAGAAGTACATAGGATGAATGGAAAGGACAGAAAATCAATATTATCATCCTGCAATATGCATAGCACCTTCTTATGCCCTCTTGGCATTAACTTTCTGGGTATTACTTTCTCTTGCCTTGAAAACCCCACAGGGTCACCATAAGTCAGCTATGATGATGACTCTCTCCATATTCATGTGTGTGTGTGTGTGTGTGTGTGTGTGTGTGTGTGTGTGTGTGTGTGTGTGTGTGTGATATATAGAGAGAGGGAGAGAGAGAGTTAATGTTTTAGATGCTGGTTATTCATTAGCCAGTTTGATTCATCACCTTCACTCCAACACAATGGGAAGGGAGGGAAAGCTGTGTCAGCCAAAGACCTTTGGTACCTGAAGCGGAAAATCCAGATGGCCCCCCTGCTCCATTTGTTAACATGGGGTACACTCTAACAGGAAGGTCTGTACATGCATGCTTCATTGAAACGTGAAAGAGCATGATTGTGCCCTTGCCAACTCCCTCTCATTTCATTGTGGTTTATGTAAGAAAACTTCCCATAAAGCCATACACTGAAATAAACGTCAATCTTTTAGGGACTACTTGACTCCTGGGTAATCTGGGTAATCTTCCCACAACACTGTTCCCCAGAGGTGTCCCACAGTGTTTGCTTAATAGCAACCAACTCTGTCCTATAGGACATATCTGCCTCTTCTTGCCCTAATAGAAGATTATATCTGACGGGGAAATAGGAAACAGAATATCCTGCATGGTCATGGATCCTTGCTTTTGCCCTGCTTTATATTTCAAAGCCCTTTAAAAAAAATCACAAGATGGAGTGATCGATGTATTGGCTTTTTGATTTGCTGACCCATTTGAGCTATTAAAGCCTGCCAGACATGAATAACGTAAGATTTCCTGGCTGGAGAGTTTCAGTAGAATCACATACTGTTCCTATCTTGACTCTTACTTGTCTTGTGCTTGCGGCATAACATTCTTCACAGTGTTCACCGCTTGTCTGTCTTTTTAAGAAGTGCATCATACAATGTACTAGGGATCTATTTTCCTTTTGATTCAATGCACACAGCATGCATCCTTGATAAGCACCCATAATAACTGAGGAAATGCCTCCTAAGCAACGTGTGTCTGGGGACTGGAGGGTATTTGCCACAGTTAAGAAGGAGAAACGTAAACACCTCCTATTCTGCAGTGGTTAATTTATGTGTATGTGACAAAGCCATTACCTGACACAGAGGCTAATGTTACAGAATGTTAATGTTACAGAGGCTAATGTTACTACTCACAGTCAGAGTAGTTCAGCAGTGGAATAGGCTGCCTAAGGAGGTGGTGAACTCCCCCTCACTGGCAGTCTTCAAGCAAAGGTTGGATACACACTTTTCTTGGATGCCTTAGGATGCTTTGGTCTGATCCTGCGTTGAACAGGGGGTTGGACTAGATGGCCTGTATGGCCCCTTCCAACTCTATGATTCTATGAGAATGTTCAAAGGACAGTGAGAACAACATATAACTGAGTTCCATCAGTTTACTGTTGGCCACATCCAAGCTTGGTACACACCTTAATTGCTTCATACAGAGGTGGTACTGGTTCAGGGTAAGCTGATTCCTCATCAGCATGACTCCTTGGGTACTGGGCATCCAGGGCAATGGAAAAGAGAAAAAAACATGGTTAGGACAAAGAAGAGCTTAAGGCTTAAGCAATGAGAAAATCCCAACCGATACTGCGTCCTTCGCGACAAGAACTCTCAAGCTGATAACACTAACCAAGACTTCCCCTGGGATTCTGCCATGTATATAATTTAGCACATATTAGGGACAAAGATTTGGAAGAACAATTGACCAGAATATACCTTACTATTAGGCATATCTTGTTCTTCTGTTCTGGAAAAAAATATGCTCCAGCATTTCAGACTTGTCTAGAAACCACAGCCTTAGTTCAAGCCTCCAAATTCCAAATAGGCATGGGCATGCTTTGGCTATCCATTGAAGACTGAAATACACTCTGTGCAGGCTGAGAAATTTCTCATGATTGCCTCATGTGTGTTCCAGTAAGAGCTCAGCTCCAGCATTCCCACCATAACTCTTGAACTAGGCTTCTGTGAGCTCCAACTCAAATTACATACTATGGGTACATCCAGAATAGCCAAAAGGATCACACAAAAGAAGGGCACAAACCTGGTAGCAGCAACCAACAGAGAGCATCACATGAACATTTAGAAGAGTTGGTTCTTATATGCCACTTTTCTCTCCCTGAAGGAGTCTCAAAGTGGCTTCCAGTCACCTTCCCATTCCTCTCCCCACAACAGACACCTTGTGAGGTGGGTGAGGCTGAGAGAGCCCTGACATTACTGCTTAGTCAGAACAGTTTTATCAGTACCCTGGTGAGCCCAAGGTCACCCAGCTGGCTGCATGTGGGGGAGCGCAGACTTGAACCTGGCTTGCCAGATTTGAAGTCCGCACTCCTAACCACTGTACCAGGCAGATGCAAGATAACAACTGATGCTCCTAGAAGTGCACAGCAGCCAAATGGGGCTTTCCAATGTTCAAATGCATTGCCTGTATCCAACATATTGATTCCAATTTTAAATAGGTCATTGTTAGGAATAAAGTTGATTACAGTTCATGTTGGCATATTTAGAAATTCTCTAATTAGAATGCAAAAGTACTTGACCATAAGAGAAGCTTGGAAGTTAATGGTTTTAGTTTCTCTCTGTCTCTGCTGGGCTACATTCAAGGACACGTCATTAGTAAGACACACTGAATAGTAACTATAACTAACATAAGTGATTATTAGTTTGTTGCCCGAAAAAGCACACGTTATCTGAGGAAACTGAGGTCAAGGGGTGAGGAACACAATAGAGAACAGTCATTGTTGTCTTATCAGGGCTCTCGGTAACATCTGAGCATAGAAATAGGTTCAAAACAAAGCCTGCCAGCAATTTAATTTAATCATTGACTTTTCTCTTAGCTATGTTCAGGCCACTGCTGTTCCGTCTCTGGGCTGCATTTTTTCCTTGGGAAAAAAAATCTGTGATGGATTCTTGGTGTGTTGTGTGAGATTCAGTGCTATAGTTCCTTCAGTGTTTCCATGACTTCTACAATCTGAAAGTGTGGAACTCAACATATTGGGAGGGGGGTTGCTTTCACCACCTCCAAACCCAAGCTTTCACACTTTAATCAAATCTGTGTGCAGAGTCTACATATGGACAAACTGTATTCGGGACTTGTACCCTGCATTTTACAGGATGCGATAACATGGATAGAATGTGCTCACCTGTGTATGTACGTAGGCTGTGCGCAGAGCTGATCAAAGTACGGGGGATTGAGTAGAGCTAATTACTACAATCCTGATCCTCTTTCCATCTGTTCTTACTTCTTGGGGGGGGGGGAGGTCTTCTGCCTGTCGTCTATAAATGGGAGGACAACAGGGCAGAACAGGGTCTTTTTCTATGATGTCCATGATGAACAGATATTATATCACTGCACAACCTGTAAATACTAAAGATGTAGATTCCACTTACACAACATGAGCACAGTGGTCGTCCCGAGCATATTCCTCCCATGATGGACTTCCTTCAGGAAAAGACCATGTTTCAGGGACAGGAGATGTTTGACTCCCAGCAACTGAAGGGCTGTTAGAACAGCAGCCTGGACTTGGGTTGTACACTCTGATGTCACAATGAATGCGCTGACACCCCCCGCTCTGGTCCTGACCATCACTATTGATTTATTTACTTATAGATTTATTTATATAGTGCCCCTCTCAGATTTGCTGCCTGGGTCTGTCCTTAATGACAATCTGTTGCTGCTAATTGGCTGGACCGGAGAGGAGTCACTGGTAGGTGTGCACGTGCCATGGAAACGGACTGAGGAGGTTTTTCCTTCTGGTGCAGGACTCGTAATCAATGGTGAGGCTGTGGAGGCAGAGCAGGGAGGTGCGGAGTGGGCAAAACCTTAATAGCGTTAGATGGATGTTCGTCCAAGCAAGTGATTGCAGCTGCCAATAGCTGGCATGTTAGCCAATCCTTTCTTCTTCATGCCTAACTGGGATTAATAGCGCACATGGCTGAATATCGTTTTCTCTTACAAATTCAAGGCAAATGTCTCCTGTGATTCACGCTACACTAACACAGCACAGGCATATCCTGTGATTCCACAAAACACATGTCTTGCTTAAACAGCAGCCCAATGGTACATAGAAAACCCCTTTTGAAGTTGAGGGATGTTTCCCATGCCGTTTCTGCTGTGGCACAGGGTAAAAAAGGTAAAAGGTGAAGCACCGGGTCATGTCTGACCCTTGGGGTGACGCCCTCTAGCGTTTTCATGGCAGACTCAATACGGGGTGGTTTGCCAGTGCCTTCCCCAGTCATTACCGTTTACCCCCCAGCAAGCTGGGTACTCATTTTACCGACCTCGGAAGGATGGAAGGCTGAGTCAACCTTGAGCCGGCTGCTGAGATCGAACTCCCAACCTCATGGACAGACGCTTCAGACTGCATGTCTGCTGTCTTACCACTCTGCGCCACAAGAGGCTCAGTGGCACGGGGTAGCCTGTATTCCTTTTCAGATACATCATTGCTATTAAATTAATCTGTGAATTCCAAACAGCCATGTAGGTGTGCCCAGAGGGCTTGTAGCACAGGGTAGCCATAGCCAACTCACAAAATAAAAGTCCTCAAATCAGTGAAAGGCCTGGTGGAAGAAGTGGTTCAGAAGTGGAGGCCACTGTTAAAACAACCTGTGCACCCATGGCAGACAGTTAAGAACTGTGACTGAGAAGGGAGGGAGATGGTTTTGCCCCTGGTTTTCTAGAAACTGGGCCAAATGCAAAAAATAAAAAGTGGCCCAGCCACTCATTTGTGTGCATCTGTTGTTAAGACATAAAGTTCAGTACTTTCCTACAGGCCCTCTGGGCACACCTACATGGCTGTTTGGATTTCACAGATTAATTTAATAGCAAAGATGTATCTGAAAAGGAATACAGGCTCTTTGGGATTCTCTTGTGCTCCCCTCTTGCTGTTCACTGCAGTGTAGTGACTCAGGCAAGTGTTTGGGAATCTGTCTCAAGGGAAGGCTGAAATTTCAGGTCTGACAGTTCTCTACCTCTGCTCAGCTCGAGCTCCAGCATCTCCATAGTGGTTATAATTCAGTGTGCAAAAGTGACAGCGGGTGAAGCATGGTTATTGAGAGTCTCACTCTTTGCATTTCCTCTTCCCTGTTATTGGGCCTGTTCCCTTGTGATGTCATGTTGCTCTAAGATTTGGGGCGAAATGCAATTCTCTGTAGCGCGAAAAAGTAATTGCATGGGAATTACAGCCCACTTGCCTCTAATGTACATAATTAGATTCCTTCTGGTTCAAGGCTAATCTATCCAATTCTACCAATCGACATAGGAATTTCTAGTGACCATAATACTAAGGACTATATGTCTGAGCCCATAAAATGGCTTCCCCAGCTAACCAGCTTCCTGTGTTGCAGTTACTCTGTATTATGGGAATGTGTCTCATGGGGTTCCATGATGCCTTAACTTTGAGCATTGCTCTGTATCTGAGCAGTGTGATTTCAAGATTTTTTTTCTACAGCTGGGAGAACTATCTCGTTTTAATGCTGATCGGAAATGAATAACTTAGCCTTTAGGTCTCAGAAACACATAAAAAGTGCAGACAGTAAAGAAAGTTATCTCTGAGGAGCCTGGTTAGATTTCAGACTTTTTTAAAAAAAAGGAATACTTTAACCATAAATTTGTTTGTATTTACAAGCAGTAGATTAAAACAATGGTTGTGTGAGATCTATGAACAGATTTCTACAGTGGTTAATAAACGAGAATTTTGGCCACATTGTCAATCTATATGCAGAATACGTCATAAGGAAAGATTTAGATTAAGCTGGAGTGAAAACTGGAAGGAACATTAACAATCTGAGATATGCAGGTGACACCACATTTCTGGCTGAAAACAGGGAAGACTCGAAACATTAACCTCTGAAGGTTAACACAGAATGTGCCAAAGCAGAGATGCAGCTCAATATCAAGAAGAACAAAGTAATGACTACTGAATAATTATAAGACTTTAAGATTGGCAATGAAGAAAATGATCAAGATATTTTATTCCTTGGCTCCATCATCTACTGAAAAGAAGACTGCAACCAAGAAACCAGAAGAAGACTGAGAATGGAAAGGATGGCCATAAAGGAATTAGTTAAGAGTAAGGATATGTCACTGGTGACTACAATCAAGATAATTCATGCTACAGTATTTGCCATTGCTGTATATGAGTGTGAAAGCTGGGCAATGAAGAAAGCTGACTGGAAGAAAGTTGATTTGTTTGAAATGTGGTGTTGCAGAAGGGTGACCTTGTAGGGTTTTCAAGGCAAGAGACATTCAGAAGTGGTTTGCCATTGCCTGCCTCCGTGTCACAAACCTAGTATTCTACAGGTCTTCCATCCATTTACTAGCCAGGGCTGCCCCTCTTAGATTTTGAGATCTGATAAGATCAAGCTGGCCTGGGCTATCCAGGTAAGGGTCCCATGCTATATAGCCAATTAAGATTGATCTCCGTAGGTCCATTATTAGATTTGGAAGGAACAAAAGATGAACAGAATGAGATCCTCCCCCCCCCTCCCTGCCTTCCAGAATCTCCTACATGCCGAAGAGTAGAAAGGTTGGCATGGATCAGCAAAACCATGCTGGAGGAAAGTTGAACCCATGATACTACAATTTGTTACCCTTTAAAGAACACTGGAGAAATCCATTAATCAGTCTTCCAGCATCTTGTTGCTGTGGTCCTTCGGTGATGCCCACTATCATCCACAAGCTTGAATTAGTTATCACCAATAATCTCAAGGTATAGGCCCCCATTTTCCAGAACGTACAGCCTAATACATCTGCCTCCTCCAAAGGCACTCATTCACCTGATGGGAGCTTTCCCTGACATAATAGCTGTAACGACAAGAAAGAAAACTCTTTTTTGCTAAACAAATCCTATTTCACAACTCGTTTTACCTGAACAGATCATTTTACATTTGAACAAAAGATTTCACGTTGTTCCACCAGCTGTTACTGAAACTATCTACCTCAATTGTAATTATGGTGGTTAAATAAACAATGGTCCATTAACAATAGAGGAATGGCTGCATTATTACCAGGGAATTAAAATGGCCTTGAGTTTTATTTGGATTCTTTTAAAAGGACACTTTGTGGAATTTATGAATTACAACATCGCACTAATCATTCAGAAATAAGGCCTGACAGGTGTGAAAGATGGTTCCCATTCCCCATCACACCTATGCCTAAACATGAGGCTTAAGGTCAAATGCCCTTGACAGGGCCTGGAGGGAGTCGTTAGAGAGTAATTTGCTGTCCCTGGTGCCTTATTGCAGTGGCAGAATGTAATTTTCTGCTTAAAACGTTTTTTTGTGCATGTTAATTATGCAGCAAGGTTTTGACACATCCTGAGCTGTGAAATGTGTTCTGGCGTGTGACTTGGAGGAGCCTATTGGATTGCGGGGCCTTTCTCTAGCCTGCCTCTTTTGTACTCTTTCTTTTTAACAAGCTCATTAGTGAGGATTTTTCTCTCCTTTGAAGATAATGAGCATTACTGCAGAGCTTCTGGAATGAGTGGACAATTTGAGCTGTGGATTGCAGCAGGACCATCCATCGCTCTGATGCATATTTTAACTTGCTGGTTGCTCGCTTGACTTCTCAGCTTGGCATTTTCTTCCTCCACTGGCAGGGCAGACAGAAAGGCAACAGGAGAAGCTTTCCCCCATCATGGCATGTGGGAAAGCTTGAGATGTACAAGAATGGCTTGTGTGCAGTTTTGGCATGTTGCCCAAATGACAGGACTCCACCTTATGCTGCCTCTGCCATGAATGATGTGGCAGCCTCCGTAGTAATGGTGATCATTCTGCTTTTTCTGATGTGATTCTATTTCAAAATATAATTAGCTGCTGCTCTGTTTCTAATACTAACCTAGCATGTTTTGTCCTATCCTCAATTATTTTGCATGTGTGTGGGGGGGAGGGGTGCTTTTCCCAGTACCTTCTGGCAGCATTCCACAAAATCCCCTTATTTCTACCTTGCCTTGTCTCAGAAACAGAATAATCTGTGAAGTGGTTTGTTCCTGTTACCTTGTCAATACAAAGAGGTAACTGATGGTCCAAATTTTATCAGCATTAAAAAACTTTGCTCTGGGCACATGAGTGCTGGACTGCAGAGGAAACTGAAGGCAGACAGAACAAAGCAGCAGACCAAAAAGCCAAGTCAAACAGAGGAACGTCTTGATTTCTTAGAACTTGGGTGATATATGACATACATAATGTTGTGACTGGATCTGTGCTATGCAGATCATTCCATTGTCCCTAGAAGAGTTTATTTCAGTTCACCTATGGCTCCTTCTACTGACACAACCATGGCTGGTTGCATTCAGATCATTTATATAACATTCCAAAAGGAAGCCAAAACGGCAGGCTGAGCCCCGTGGCCCCACGTGCACTGCAGGAGCTGCTCAGCTGAAAGCCATCCAACAGCAGCACAGAAGAAGGTGAGGGACAGAGGCACCTAAGCCCAGTGTCACAGGAGCTCTCAGGATCCCCAGGATGCAGAGAAAATGGAGAAAATGGCTGCTTTGGAGATCAGAGTCTATAGCATTGTAGTCTCCTGGGGCTCCTTCCATCCCCAAAATCTCCAGGTACCTCCCAATCCACCTCTGCTGAATTCAGGCATCACCCCCCCTCCCCAAAAAAAAAGAAAGAAAGAAAAGAAAAAGAGCCAATTAAGCTGAGACAGTGTAACTCTTTTTTATTCTTGTGCACACTCCATCCTCTGCCCTCCCTTCAATAAGGGATTCCTGGTTTGAAACAAGCCCTGGTTTCCTGTCATGTACAAAGGCATGTGCCTGAGAGAACTGAACATAGCATAAAGCTAGGTGCCAAGGCCGGGTTCTTGCTTGGAGTCATCCAGATCACACACAGAACTGGAAGAGGCCACAGAGGGCCATTCAGTCCAGCCCCCCACAGTCTTCGGGACTTAAAAATCACCAATCTTCTCCTATAAACTTCCAGTGAAGGAGACTCCACTACCCTCGGGGGCAGCGAATTCCATCTATGAATGACCCTCACCAGAAAATGTTTTCTGATATTACATGGAACCTCCTTTGCTGTAATTTGAATCCATTACGCCTTGTCCTTCTCTCTAAAGCTGCAATAAACAAGTTGGCTCCGTCTTCCACAGGTCTACTTTTTACGTCGTTAAACACAGCTATCCTGTCACCCCTCCTCCACAGACCCAACTCCCTCAACCTTTCCTCATCAGACTTGGATTTCAGCCCTTCAACAATCCTAGTTGCCCTCCTCTGAACACATTCCAACTTGTCAATATCCTGGTTTGTTTAGTCCTCCCAATATGGGAGTCTAAGCCACAGCAGTATCCTGATGCGTTTACTTGGCAGATGCCTTCTGGGAACAAGAGATAGCCCCCCGCCCCTTCTGCTAGGATTATTGGAAGGATCTCCGGCAGAGCAAAGAATATACGGAGGCTCAGTCCTTCAAATCCACGCAGCCAGAGAGAGTTTGTCAGGTTAAAGCTTCTCCATCATCCAGAAGCCTAGTAGGATCTGGCCTTTGACTGCTTCCAGGATGGTTTACGGGTCCTTTTGTATTGGCTGAGCTTCAGCACGGCCAAACCCTCTCCTCCTACACTCTTTGCTGCATTGGAAGGACATGCATCACTACACTGCACTCCTGTGGGGCAAGGGTTTATTTCTGGATGGTTCCTAAAGAATAAAAGCACACCATTAATCTATAAAATATAGCTTCATAACAACTAGGAGAATGGCTTCAGACCACAAGGGAAATAATGACAGGGGGAAATTATGACCCAGATCAACCTGTTTCAGCTATTGGTCATTAATGCTCTAGAGAGAGAACCCAGGCCTTGGTCATTATGGCTTGTTTTGAGAAATCTCTCCTGCGTAGAGCTAATAGCTTTGCGTTTCTTTTCACCAAGGCATTTTTAACCAGTAATGTTATTGATTTCTTAAAAACATATGAGGAATATGACAATCTGAAGAAAAATAAACTTAAAAGTGTGATGATTGAGACAAGAACAAAATGCAATAAGTGGTTCAAACATTCACTAGATCGGCATTAGTTCTTCAAATAAAGTAAGGGTATAGGACACCTCTTTTATGTGGTGGGGATACACAAGAGACTGAATATTAGACAGCTGAACTGGAACATCACACAGGGTACGCATTAAATATTGTCACTATCATAACAAAAAGCCAAACCAAAAAGGAGTACATGGAGAAAGTTTTGGATGCTGTTGTAATGAAAACATCACCAACAGGTACCTAATAGCAAGAGAAACATGGAAGGTGCAATGTCCTGAATGTTAAAGTGTTCCTAGCTACCCCCCCCCCCCAAATGTTTATGGACTTGCATTTGCTCTTTCTGTCTGGGAAGTCCTCCTTTTCTGTCCCTGTTCTGTGAGGACCCCAATCCTCATCATGCTAGACTTCTTTCTTCCTTAACTCTCTCAGTTTGTGTTGTGTTACAGTTCCTTTACAACTATGGTCTGAACTTTTAAGAAAACGTTGTGATTTAGTCCTTATAATGTACTAGAATTGGGAAGTGCGCTGGTGAGATAAGCAAAGGGCAAGCTGAATAGATAATCTGAAGGCCATAGTTTAAGGGGGAGGGGGAACAGTCTAATCTGTTGCTTCTCTGAGAATATACCCAAAACAAAACGTGTTTAAGATCAAATACTTGGGAGAGCAAACTTGGTGTGGTGGTTAAGAGTGGCCGTCTCTAATCTGGAGAACTGGGTTTGATTCCCTGCTCCTCCACATGCAGCCAGCTGGGTGACCTTGGGCTAGTCACAGTACTCTTAGAGCTCTTTCAGCCTCATCTACCTGTTGTGGGGAGAGGAAGGATCAATTATAAGGCACTTTAAGACTCCTTCAGGTAATGAAAAGTGAGGTATAAAAACCAACTCTTCTTTTCTGGAAATTGGATGTGCTCTATGTGGGAACAGCTATTTTTGGCTGGAACACGTGCTAGATATTCTGGTTGGAAGACACCCCTGACAATTAGATTATCTGCTAAATCATGAATTATTAAAGAAGGGATTCAGTTCAAATTTTCATTAGTTAATTTCTTCATCACATATGCACTATAGAACCTATTGAGAACATACCATTAATCAAAATTATTCATAAGTATTGTAGCCTTCTCAAAGGCTATACACGGCTTTCATGCCCGATCACTTATTCCTTACAGGCTGGTCAGATTTAATTTCTTCACCACTACAACCCAGCCTGGGGCATGGAGCCTGGTTGGCTGTCCTGCAGCCCACTCAATGGTGGGCAACCCTTTGCTGGTTTGGCAACTTTTCTCTGCCATCAAGATAGGGAGAGGAATTTAGGTATTTAGAAATCTACAATATACATAGTTAATGTGCTGCATGTGACCTGGAATGGGGCGGGGGGAAGATTTGCTAGGTATTTTTGTAGTGTTCCATATTTCAGGCATCAGTGAATGCGAGGGAAAGATTTCACAGGAAAGAGTCACAGCAAAGTTCAAAAGCTTGTTCTTAGCTGAATTTATGGTTGAATTTGAAAGAAGATTTCATAATACACATGGAAAAAACAAATGGGGTGGGGGGAGATGCCCTCCCTCAGTGGTGTGCCTGCCATAGAAAAAATTCAAGCTGACTACTTAACCGGCATTCTAATTGGGTTGTCAAATTTCCATCAATATTTAGTTTGTTTTAGACAGCACGCTTTCTTTGGACAGCACCTGTAAATGTTATGGACATTTGTGCCAATTATACGTGCAAATAGCCAGGAAGACAGTCCACAGAATGCTTTATGAACACATTTACATTTATGCCTGTGCAGTCGGGATTAGAAGCGTGACTGTTTATGTTGATCAGTCTTGAGGCTCATCTGTTTGCTAAGCAAGAGGATTTTACAAATCTAGATCCAGACAGTAAAACTCAGAATTGCTTCCAGCAACAAAGACAAGTGCCCATTGCAGACCGGCGACTCCAGAACAAAACAGATCTTGGTTTGCTTGTCTACTGTGGAAGCTGGGTGTCATTTAGTCCAGTTAAAGAACCAGATATAAGTCAAAAGATACTATGGTGTCATGAGGCTACTGCCATTCGCTTGCCAGTTTGGAAGTGTAATCCCCATCCCACTGAGGTCTGTGGCTAAGTGCCTATTGATTTGACCTGGGTTAAACTCCAGGATTTCAGCTGTTAGAACGGCAGCAAAATTTCCCCCAAATGTCATCCAACTGTCTGAGCTCACATCTGTTTGAATGAGACTGCAAGAAGCCTGTAATAATAGCCTCCATTAAATACCCTGTTCGTCTCAGTGTGGGGTTAATTTGGATGGCCTGTGAAGATAATGTAGGTCATTCCTACACCACAGGCTATCCTGTTCTATCTTGCTTAGATTTATGGTGTCTGCAGAGCATGTGCCAATGTCAGCTGCATTGTGGACTCCTACAAATCCAGGGCATTTTCTTTTCTGCCCATGGACTGAATGCTGCAACAAGGAATTGTCCTGTCACTCTTAGACAACACTTTGATTGTCTTCCACACGCTTCAGTCTGCCTGCTGTAGTTTTCTTAATGTACTAGTAATAAAGCCTGCTGTAAAAATAATACAGCAGGTGCTAGCCATCCACAACCGCCGTGGCAGCGCTGTGTGGGCGGTTGGGAAAGGCTGGTCCCCCCCCTGAACTTCCCCTCCACTGGGTAGAATGCTCCCCAGGACCCAGGGAGGGCCAGGACTGGCTCTGAGAGCTGGTGACCTGGCTCCCAGGGGCTTGGGGAGTCAGAACCACCTCCCAAAGGGAAAGGGGGAACCTGGGGCATGGGGTTGGGGGGAGGGAAAGCACTCCCGAAGGCCGGGGAGGACGATTGGCGTCCGCCACGGGGCCTGGGGAGTGGGTTTCCTCCCCCAATGCAAAAACGCTCCCCAGACCCTTGGGAGGGCATTCAGCGAGCCGCGGATTGCCCTCCCTTGGGCCTGGGGAGTGTTTTTCCTCCCCTCAGCCATCAAAAATGCTCCCCAGGCCCTGGGGAGGGCACTGGGTGACTCAGCGAGCCATCCAGCAGCGTCCCTGAGGTCTGGGGACCCGTTAACGGGTAGATGGCGGGGGCCAGAGGCCTACTTTCGCTCTCGGCGGCCAGCACAGGAATGGCTGCCGTGGAACGAAGGTTAGGCCTTGTGGGGGGTGGGGCGGGTTGGGAGGCGCTTTGCGCCTCCCAATTGGTTCACACCTCCCGATTGGGCCCTCCACTTGTCAGTCCAGGGGAAGGGGCCTATCGGCACCCTTCCTCATCCTGGACAGGGCCCGCCCTCGGGGCCCTTACTGCTTTATTTATTCTGCTCTACTAGGAGCGGTTAAAGATAATAAGAGCTGGTCAGTTGTGCTATGTCAAGCACTGCAACTTTGTGTCAGCTCTTTCCACTCGGAACAGCAACACTGTGGAAGATTTCTGTCTGCTCTAATTTTAGGTCAGAGCAAGCTGAAGAAGGGGAGCAGCATGCCCCTCTTTGAAATGAAATCTGCACAGTGACGGCTCAGCCAAAATGTTCAGAGGTTTCCTTTCAGACAATACAGCTCAGGTGCAAGTCACGGGAACTTCAGCGAGGCATTAAAGCGCTGTGCAAATCACTCACTCAGGCAAGCAAGCCCAAATGACGCCAGCCGTGCTATTTGTTAACCTAATTCCCTTTATAAGACAGTGAAATGGGTTATGCATCCAATTAGGAATTCACTTTCAACAGCAAAGAACCTCAATCCTATGGTTTGAATATCCGATTGCCAGGCTGCCTGTCCATGTGGGCTTTTCAGAGTTCACAGTCGCATCACAGAGTACTGGGCATGCCTCTACATCTTGACAGATAGACATTTTTTAACAATTGTCCCATTCTCATAATCAGAAAGAAAAAATTGAAAAGTGTCTGCTGACGATTCAGCTGCTAGCTTAGGCAGAGCCACCAGGGAGTAGAGTTCCTGTCCCTTGCTCAGCCTTTCTACGGTTTCTCATGAAGCAAGATATGTTAAAGACTTATGACCTGTGCACTTTTGTTTAGAATTTAGGCTCAATTCAGTTCATGGTTTGTGCTAGCCCTAGTTCAGAGGTCGAGCCACAGTTTGAGTTTCCAAATGTACAAGAGGCAAACTATGATCCACTTAAGGGCCTCTTGGGGCACAGAGTGGTGAGGCAGCAGACATGCAGTCTGAAGCTCTGCCCATGAGGCTGGGAGTTCAATCCCAGCAGCCGGCTCAAGGTTGACTCAGCCTTCCATCCTTCCGAGGTCGGTAAAATGAGTACCCAGCTTGCTGGGGGGGTAAACAGTAATGACTGGGGAAGGCACTGGCAAACCACCCCGTATTGAGTCTGCCATGAAAACGCTAGAGGGCGTCACCCCAAGGGTCGGACATGACCCGGTGCTTGCACAGGGGATACCTTTACCTATACCTTTTTATAATCCACTTTTCTTAGAAACCGAAGGTAGATTATGCAGTGTAAAACAAGGCAATCCAATAGCATGAGACAGCCAACAATTAATGCAATTGGACTACAAAGTAGTGACAATGAAGAAAGGCACCAGACACGATATGTCACTAAAAGCACACAAATGAAATTACGAAAGTAGAAAACACTGCAGTAAGAACAAGATAAATGCATACAGTCAGAGCGGGAGAGATTCTGATCCTTGGCTGTTTCTGCAGTACTGAAAGATACTACAGTGGCCTTCCACAAGGAACAAAACTTTTACACAAAAATTGGGCTCTTAAGGAGCAGATCCAAATGCAATCCCTGTTTGCCATATGGCAGAAACCATGATTTCTCCCCCTCTCTTTGGAAGGCAATTCACAGTTATCCAATGAGGAAGCTCAGGATTCAAGGTTGCTTCCTCTTCCTTTCCTGTCTCAAGTGATAACATGTCAATCCCACCCACTGATTTGAGTGCCACAGGAATCGAGGGATGGGGGGATTCATTTTAAAATTTTTATTGCATTATGGCACAAGTGCGTTATTGTACAAGACAGAAAAAGGGGGAGAGGCCTAATGGGAGGTGGGACCGCCCGCTCTCCTGATGAAAATGCAAAACGCATGCTGCTATTGGAACAGAGCAATGTCCATAGTACAGGTACTATTATTATTTTTTTTATTATTATTTTATTTTTTAGATTTATTTCCCGCCTCTCCCGACAGGCTCGAGGCAGGTCACAACAACTAACCCCATTAAAATTCCCATTAAAACATCAATCTACTAACATGACGGCTAAAAATCCCATCCCTCCCCATTACCATTCAAATATCTTGCCAAACCATAGTTACTATAATTCCACCACTTTAACCATGATTTCTAATTCTGATTAGCCAATGTAGACTAAGGATTACCAGTTCAAAGCTATAGTTAAGATGCCTAACCATGATTTATTCTGAATCAAACCTTAGAGGAGAATTGTTTCACTTAGGATTTAGAGAAGGGTAGGCCAAGAGCCTCTTGTGGCACAGAGTGGCAAGGCAGCAGACATGCAGTCTGAAAGCTCTGCCCACGAGGCTGGGAGTTCAATCCCAGCAGCCGGCTCAAGGTTGACTCAGCCTTCCATCCTTCCGAGGTCGGTAAAATGAGTACCCAGCTTGCTGGGGGGTAAACGGTAATGACTGGGGAAGGCACTGGCAAACCACCCCGTATTGAGTCTGCCATGAAAATGCTAGAGGGCGTCAGCCCAAGGGTCAGGCATGACCCGGCGCTTGCACAGGGGATACCTTTACCTTTAGGCGAACAGGATCCGCTTGGACAATACATTTAAATAGAACATTCTCATCTTGATAGTGCTTGGAATAGAGAGCCAATGTAGCATAGCACATGGCTAGGAGGTACGGGTTAAATAAAGTATCCACATTTGTGAGACTCACTGGGTGAATCTGGGCCTGTCATTCAGTCTCAGCCTCATCTAACTCACAGATTTGTTATGAGGGCAAAATAGGGAGAACAATACTGCTACCCTCAGGGGCTTGCAGGAAGAGATGGAGAAAACCTTAATACATAGAACTGTCCCCCTTACCTCTTCTTCTCTGCACCATATTGCTGTTGCTGAACAAGACCCTTTTTCTCCCCTCAGGTGGCCAACCTCCTGCGACTGTTCCAGATCCCTCAGATCAGCTATGCCTCCACCAGTGCCAAACTCAGCGACAAATCTCGCTACGATTACTTTGCCCGCACTGTCCCCCCAGACTTCTTCCAAGCCAAGGCTATGTCTGAGATCCTCCGCTTCTTCAACTGGACCTATGTCTCCACAGTGGCCTCAGAAGGTGACTATGGCGAAACGGGCATTGAAGCTTTTGAGTTGCAAGCTCGAGCCCGCAACATTTGCATCGCCACCTCGGAGAAAGTGGGGCGCTCCATGAACAAGAATACTTTTGACGGGGTGATCAAGGCACTGCTGCAGAAGCCCAGTGCTAGGGTGGTGGTTCTGTTCACCCGGAGTGAAGATGCTCGGGAGCTGTTGGCAGCTGCCCACAGGATCAATGTGTCCTTCACATGGGTGGCCAGTGATGGCTGGGGTGCCCTCGAGAGCGTGGTGGCTGGCAGTGAATCTATAGCTGAAGGAGCTATCACTATTGAACTGGCATCCTACCCAATACAGGAATTTGCTGTGTACTTTCGGAACCTCGACCCCTACAACAACAGCAGAAACCCTTGGTTCCGGGAGTTCTGGGAACATAAGTTCCAGTGCAGTTTTCACAACCAGAACTGCAGCCGTCATTCTCTGAAGACAGGCAAGTTTGAGCAGGAATCCAAGATCATGTTTGTAGTCAATGCAGTCTATGCTATGGCCCATGCTCTTCATAACATGTACCAGGCACTATGCCCCAACGCTACCAAGCTCTGTGATTCCATGAAGCCGGTGAATGGCAAAAGGTTCTACAAGGAGTTCATGCTCAATGTAACATTTGATGGTAAGACAATTTGTGCTGTGGGAATCAAGGACTTGCTATACAGTAGAGAAGGAACAGCAGGAGAAAGGAGTCTAATTCTAAAGCAGTCTGTGAGGTCTCAAGATTACTTCTCATGTTAATCAGGGAGATATATTTTCCATGCTGGGTACATGCACCTATAGCTGTGATCAGCTAAGAGTTTCCTACAGGCAAGCTTTTCCAGCATGCCCATTAATCTGCTGAATTGCCTCCTATTCAATAGCTAGTCTCAATCACGTCCCGCATTTTTAAGAAACTGCTCAGATAGTGAACTATAGTTCTGCTATGCGAAGCATGCCTAGAGATCTGACTAGCCATAATTTTCCTTCCATTTATTCAGTTTTTATGTTGCAGTGAAGATCGTGTCGATATAAGAAAAGCCCTTCTGAAGCAGGAAAGGGATTTTATTGTAAGAAACCTAAACATATCTAATTCATTTCCCAGCTGTAGATTATGGAGGAGAATCCACAGGCTCGTTTTTTGGAGCCCAATGATATTCAGATCCTCAATTTCATATCTTTCCACCTCCAATCTTCTGCTTATGAATTTGTTCAGGCACTATCTAAAGCAGGCTTTCATGAAACCCTGGGGTTTCTTGTTGGCCTGGAAGGATTTCCCGGATGGATGGATGGATAGATAGATGGATAGATGGATCGATGGATCGATGGATAGATGGAAAGATGGATAGAGGTTTCTCGAAGCCTGAAGAATGTTTCAGGGGTTTCTCAACAGTAAAAAAGTTGAGAAAGGCTGATCTAAAGTAATTAAGAGAGAAATCCTAAGCACAGTTACAAACAGTAGGGTGTGATCAAATCAGAGTGCAGTAGCACCTTTAAGACCAACAAAGATTTATTCGAGGTGTGAGCTCTCGAGTGCAAGCACTCTTCATCAGACTAAGAACTGCAGACTTTATCATTTGTCACTGAGAAGATTAAATTGTCCTCTGGCTGACTCAACCATGAATGTGTGCCTGGTTCTGGATGTCACCTCTAATGCTCTCATGACTTTTCATGGACTAACACCAGCCTTTTTCTTGGTATACCTTCCAAATCTGAAGGCCCACAATTGTTAGAGAAATACAGCAATCACTTCCCCATCCCATGGAGTTGGGCCAGTCATGACACTTCCATCTTTCTAGTAGCTACTTTTAGAAGGTGAAAGAGAAGTAGGCACTTTCAAGTCCCACCTATTTGAATGGAAGTTAAATGCTAAAATCTCTCTCATTAGACTCTATGGTATTTTAAAATGGTCAGTTTCAGTGGGTCGTGACCCTTGGGGTGCTCTGTGAACAGTGAACTGAATCTTCTGTGCAGACGGGTTAAACTCATTCCCAATGGTGCACTCCCATCACTTAAAAAAAAGATGTAGGGATGACAATAAAAAGTAAGATTTTAAAACATCCTACTTTATTATGGGCATAGAATTTGAGGACTTGAAGTAAAGAATATGAGTGATGGCTGAAAATATTATCCTGTATTTTCTGCTTTCTGAAATGGAGGTACATGAAATATGTTGGGAGGGAAATGTTAAATCTGATTGATTAATATGTGAATTATTATTTATGATGATGACTGGGATTCGCTCCCAGAAAAATGTATTTATTTGAATGAATTGCTATGGTTTTCACTGCTGAAGTCAGAAGCTATAACACATGTATACATTATCTTATGAAATGTGGCAATAGAACTTAAGGAAGTAACCGGCATTTAATGAATGGTATACTTTTGAATACAACCTGCATGTTGACTGTAGGCACATAAGTGACACAGGTGTCCAAGTCTATAGAATTCGTCCCTTGCCAACAGAAAATAGATCATACACACACAAACACACACACACACATATACATATACATTTACATATACCTATATACATATACATATACAACAGAAAATAGATCATATATGTGTGTGTGTGTGTGTGTGTGTGTGTGTATGTATATGATCTATTTTCTGTTGCCAAGGGACAAATTCTATAGACTTGGGCACCTGGCTCATGGCGGGTTACAACATAAAATTTCCATCACAATAAAACCCCAACAAAACCAACAAAACCCTGAGTGAGCAGTGCTTTTCTGTTAATGCGAAGGTCATTGTGCTAGTGTTAGCACCTGACATGGCAAATTCTTGCATAATTGTGAATGCTTGCCATATCCCAACCTGAAAATTCATTCTTTGACAGCAATATTAAATTATAAATTAAATGTATTACAGAATCTTATATTTGAACTAACATTCTATGCTATGTGTCAAACAACTGGAAATAGGCCATTGGATACCATGAAATGTTCTGTGCACAGAAGCTTTCTATCTGCCAACATAATGACCTTTACATGAGTGGAAATGGACTGTGGGGTACATGCCTTTGAGAATAGTCAGAATGAACTTCCATACAGACATTAATCTGCCATTGCAAGGGTGAACAGGCTCACTCATTGCTGCTGTGAGAAGCCTGAGGGTCTTTACATGCTTGCTGAGGACATGCCAGCAAAACACATCCATGTACTTCTCTGGGAGGATGTATTCTGTGGTATTAGAACCAGTACATAGATGAGAATATGAAAAATACATTCAGGATAAGGCATGATATTACAAAAGTTGAGGGTGTTTAGAATGGAAATCATATGGTCCAAAGAGATAATTAACAACATTTGCCTTTCATTCATTTCTGAAAATATAGACTTAAATATTTTGAATTGATTAATATTTTTGAAAATCAAATATTTGTTTAAATCCTCCTGAGATGGTACATCTAAGAGAGGTGGTATATAAATCACCAAATTAAATAAATAAATAAATAAATAAATAAATAAATAAATACATACATACATACATACATACATACATACATACATACATACATACATACATACATACATGTGTTCTACTGAAGCCACATTTTCTGCTGAAATATTTGTATGACTGAAACATTTTTGTCAATGCTAAGAAACAAAAGTTGATCAATGTCCAAGTGTCTGGGTAGTTAATTATTTGAAGACATACCCTAAGAAGAAGAGTAACAGGTGCATACAGAACTGGATTTAATTAAATGTGGAAATCCAGTTTCATAACAATTCAGTTTTTTGTATAATTTGCATTAGATTTTCCTATTCCACAGCTCCATTTCGACCACGATTAGACACCAAAAGTACTGTGCGATTTGACCGCTGTGGGGACGGGATTGGCCGTTACAACATCTTCAACTACCACAAAGTTAACGGGAGGTATCGCTATCAAAAAGTGGGTTACTGGGCAGAAGGGCTCACCCTAAACACCTCCCTCATCCCATGGGTGAAGACCTCAATTCCTGTTTCCCAGTGCAGTGACCCCTGCAAGAAGAATGAAATGAAAAGCATGCAGCCAGGGGACATGTGCTGCTGGATATGCATTCCATGCCAGCCCTATGAATATCTTCTGGATGAATTCTCTTGCAGGGACTGTGGCCTTGGCTACTGGCCCAACGAGACATTAAACGGATGCTATGAGCTACCCCAAGAGTACATCCGCTGGAAGGATGTCTGGGCTATCGGACCAGTCACCATTTCTTGCCTAGGTTTCATCTCCACTCTGTTTGTTTTTGGGGTCTTTGTTAAAAATAATGACACTCCCATTGTGAAAGCCTCTGGTCGTGAGCTCTGCTACATCCTTCTTACTGGAGTGTTGATGTGCTACAGCATGACATTCATCTTCATTGCCAAGCCCTCCACGGCGGTTTGCACCTTGCGGCGGCTGGGGCTTGGCACATCCTTTGCCGTCTGCTACTCTGCCCTGTTGACCAAGACAAACAGAATTGCTCGGATCTTCAGTGGGGTGAAAGAGGGTGTGCAGCGGCCACGGTTCATAAGCCCCACCTCACAAGTGGTCATCTGTCTGGCTCTTATTTCCTGCCAGCTCATTATTGTCATCATTTGGCTCTTGGTGGAGACTCCAGGAACACGCAAGGAGACAGAGCCTGACAAAAGGTATATTGTCATCCTCAAGTGCAGCAACCGAGACTCAAGTATGCTAATTTCACTCACCTACAATGTCCTCTTGATCGTCTTGTGTACAGTCTATGCCTTCAAGACCAGGAAATGTCCTGAAAACTTCAACGAGGCTAAATTCATCGGGTTCACCATGTATACCACGTGCATCATATGGCTAGCATTCCTGCCCATCTTCTATGTCACTTCCAGCGATTACCGGGTAAGTGATCTCATGCTCCGAATGAATGAGACCAGAACCTAGTCATATGCTAGAAGACCAGCACCTCAGTTCCCCATGTTGGGTTGGATCCAGACTAAATTTGTTCCTCATGGAAGGTTCTGCTGGCAGTGAAACAGAACTATCCTGCCTCCACACCCTTCTGCTCCAGCTCCACTGTCTCCTCAATACGCTGCTCCTGGGGGAAGGGAGACCCTGAGGAACAGCATGAGTAGCAAATCAGAGGTCTGTGTCAGAAAGAGAACTCACCCTCACTGGCCGTCTTCAAGCAGCAACTGGACAGATGCTGATCCTGAATGCTTTAGGCTGATCCTGCACTGCGCAGAGGGTGGGACTAGACGGCTTGTATGGCCCCTTCCAACCCTATGATTCTATTATTCTAACTGGCACCTTCCCTTTCATTAGCAGAACATTTAGCCTGGATCCAGCCCACTGTTACAATGGTCAATTAAGGTGTAGGCATCAGGGACCTATGAAGTTTAAAGTCAAGTTTACCTGTTGTTTTGGAAATAGCTGTTGGGGCTTGCAGTGGGAAAGCAAAGCACGTTAGTCTTCATTGCTGACCACATGGGCACTGTTTATTGAATATCCACTGCTCATACAAGTACATTCCACCGAATGCAACAGTTATCTTGCTGTTAAATTAACATGCCAGTGGTGTTGAAGGCCAAGGAGTCCGAAAGCGAGCCTCGTTTTTGGAATCACACTATCATTGTTAAGAAAATACAAAGAGCCAACTTATCTGGGAGCTCTGAGCCCACATTTCTGCTTCATATCTGTGCAGCTGCTCTTTGCAAGACCTCATAGATTTGGTCAAAAATAGAAAAATCCCATTGTTTTTAAGCATCAGGGGGGAATGTACTTTGCTGGCAACAGCACAAAAGATGATCTGCAACTGAGTAATTAGGAGCCGAGAAATAATTACTTTCTGGGCCTTCGGGCAATCTCCAAAATAAGCATTTCCTCCCACTTCTTCGCAGCCCGGGTCGGACTGCAGGCATCCCTGCCCTGTTGTTCTTTTTCTGGAGAAACAGCCCCACCTGCTGGCTATTAACAAGCTGCGCAACGCTTATAGGAGTTTTTATTCTGAAGGCAAAATCATAATGAGTAATACAAGAATGTTTGGTAACTAATGATAGATGGGGGGAAATGTGGCGCTAGGATGGGATCCTAAACCACTACTTCACCAGCACAACTGCACATGCTAGTGAAGCTCCACTGGTGGAGCAGTGGGACATTTTTTAAATTCCTCCTGCCCTTTGCAGCAGAGCCCTATTTCTCCTCTGTGTTTGTGAGGGTCCCCCAGCCCCCCAGGAACCAAAAGAGCTGCAATATGGAGTGTGAGGAGGCAGGAAAGTCCTGCTTTGTGAGCTTAATTCGACTCACAGCACTTTGTATCTAACCCCTAGTATTTATCTCCTGATGATGAGCACGAAGAAACTGGGCTGTTTCAAATGAGTCAGTAAATTACTTTTGGGCACATCCTTATGCATGTAAGAGGGCATATGATTTGTCATCTATCAGGTGAGCATCAAGGCAGCTGATACTGCCTTCTGGTCACTTCCCACCCATCCCTGTCCTGCTTGAGATGCAGCACTACATTTGAAAGTGAGAAAACATGGAACCGAAAGTAATGAGGGGATTCCGTGAGTGTGGCTAATTGTGACGGCACCAATTCAGCTATCCCATTTGGCTTGTAGGTAATGGACACATGGAGTTAATATGACCAGCAGGCCTCTAACTATGCACCTCAAAGTCACTGGTAGTTAAGCAGACCCTGGGCGTTTGGGAGATTTCCCCCCTACTATAGAGATGGGCCCTGGTCTTTGGGGAGACACCTAGACTGGAGCTGAGGCAATCCTGGTGTTCCTTCAGGTCTTCTGTGAGTAGCCCACATCACTTGAAGGAGGACTGGGAGAGCTTTGGGGGGCTTGTTAATATAGTGCTGGGAGAAACTTTGCACAAGGGATGTTTTGTTAGTGCTTTTTTGATTTCTGTAAGAATGCCGAGTATGTGGCATTTAGCAGATAGGCTGCAAAGCTCCCCTTGAAGTCACCTGGAAGCACCAAATTCCTCCATGAGATGTAGGAGCCAGAGCTGTGATTTCATTTGGCTAATGGGAAAATCCTGCTATGCCGTTACCTTCTGAAGTGCAGAGTGACAGGGCCCTCTGTGCCCTCCGCTCCCAAGACAGCTTTAGATGCCAGAGCTAAATACACTACAAAGCTGTTTAAACATAGCTGGTTTAATTCCCCCTCCTTCATTTCTGGTGAGAAGCCAGCTCCGCATAAAAGCCTGAGAGCAGCAGCCTGGATAAGTATCATGGGACTACTGCAAAGCTGGCGTGCTGTAGATTTCCCCATTTTGAAAACCTCTATTTGTATTGCTGCACACACATCACAACAACAACAGCAGACCTTCAGCTCTCCCTTCATGCTATTCCGGGAGGGGGGGGTACCTTGTTATTCCTGGAGTACCTTGGGACTACAGCAGGAGGAGGAGGAGGGAGGTAAGAAAGTTCTGTGCCCTGTGGGAATCTCTTCTATCAACGGGGGTTTACCTCAGATCCAAGCCTCAGGATGCAAATATTATTTTGATCCCTTCTGATTTCATAGAACCTAAAAGAGCAGAAACCTCTTCATTGTGTACAACATGGTGACAATATATATACTATTCCAGTTTCCACCCAAATTTAAAAACAGGAGTTTCTAAACATTTATGGGCAAAAGTATTTGAAGTACCAAGAGGCGTGTCACAAGCTGTTGATTGCAGTCCAGCTATGTTGTGGGAAATGCGGAGTATAAGTATTGTCAGAAATAAATGAAGGGTAGGAAATATGTAAGAAAAAAATAACAGTACCATTCAATGCAAAATTGCCATTTCTTCCCTGTATCTAGCAGCATAAGGAAAACTTCTAGAAAATTCAAATTTGATGCCACTGATTTTGAGGGGGTGGGTGAGGTGTTGTAGGGCAGAAGAAACCTAATTTCAAAGGCCTCCATCAGTTTTGAGTGGGATTGGAGCCTGATTAAAAATGAGGCACACTCTGCTCCAGTGGGGGGGGGGGCTTGCAATCCAGCCCTCTCCATCACCTTTCCCTCCACAGTTCTTAAAGTAACAGAACTTTATATTTTCGAGAAGGGAGGGAGAAACTGGCAAGGAGTGCTCAGTAAATACATCCAGGAACCTGTTTCGGGCCTCTTCTGATGATCCTTTGGCTTCTGAATGGGTTCAGATTTCAGAGTACAAAGGAAACCTACAATTCCCCATTCTCCTGACTTGGAAAAAATTGATGATTTTTATTTATTCTATTCTATTTATTTTTTCCTGCCTTCCCAACAGCAACCCTTGGTAGCAAACAAATTAAAACACATGTAATAAAACCATATCTTTAAAACCATTAAATCAGCAAGAAGCACATCATTGAAACAATTAAAACCAGAGAGAAAATATACAGAAAAACATAAACACATCAACTAAAACATTGGACATGTAGGGTTCATGAAGGGAACGTCAAACAAAGCCCCAAAAGCTTCCTCTGCTGGAGGAGGTCTGCAATTCCTTGGGAAGAGAGTTCCAGAGTTTTGGTGCAATGACTGAGAAGGCCTCTCCCAGGTTGCCACCTGACTAATCTCCAAAGGAAGGGCTCTTGACACGGGCTTGCAAGAGGACCATACTGGTTGGGTAGTTTCATAGGGAAGTAGATGGTCCATCAGGTTCATCAGTCCAAAACCATGACCTCTTTGGGTTGCCAGGTCCTCCCTGACCACTGGTGAGGTATAAGAGGGTAGGGTTGTCAGGTGCATGTTGGCAAACTCATGGAGATTTGGAGATAGAGTCCAGGGAGAAGAGGGATATCAGTAGGGTACAGTGCTCTAGAGTCTACCCTCCAAAGCATTTCTTTCCTATTATGACAGTAAAGGTATTCGATTGATCCATTGTCTCCAGATCTCTGCAGTTTGGAGATGAGTAGTAATTCTGGGCTGGCATCCTTATGGTCTCTCCTTGCTGCTTGTTAATCTATTCCTCTTTGCAAAGGCAAAATACCATTCTTTTGAATGTGAGGGGTTGGCAAGGGCAGGAGAGTACATACTAATGTGGATAGAGTTTGGTTTTGCATACCCAGAAGTTGAACCACCTGTCTGTGAAGAGGAGAAAAAATTCTACTCTCACCAATCGGTGGCCGCCAGATTGCTCTCTTCTGTATGGCTGCTGAGTTGGTTTTACACTCTTTGTGGTGAGTTTGTCCTCCTCCCAGCAGTTGCCCAGGAGCTGAGATAAGAGCACCGAGTCTGTGGAGGGAAGGGCTGTTGGAAAGGACAAGCCTGCAATGAGTTCTACAAGGAGGCTCACCACTCCCCCGCCCCCCCCCCCCATGAGTAGGGGCTGTTTTAAGCTGGAAAGCATGTGAGTACCAGGCACTAACCTTGCTCATTTTCCTGGTAGCTGGGCTGAGTGCTACATTGGGGAAGAGCCATAAGTAGCATGTTAGAAAACCCAAACCACTGAATACGAGTGTTGTACATATACCAAAAGTTCTTGGGGAAAATAGGGTTGTCAACTGCAAGGTGGTAGTTAGAGATCTCATGGGATTAGAACTGATCTTCAGGTGATAGAGATCAGTTCTCCTGAAGAAAATGGCTGCTCTGGAAGGTGGACTCTGTGGCATTGTATACTATTGAAGTCCTTCACCTCCTCAGGTTCCTCCCATCAAATCTCCAGGAATTTCCCAACCTGGAGCTGGCAACCGGAGGGGGAAAAGGAAGTCCTGGAGTGGCTAGAGAGGGCCGATGTACCAAAAGTCCTGCTTTTCCTGTGGTGTACCAAGATAGATGTTGCAGTTTTGCAGAATTAAAAATGAGTCCAGCTGAAGATTCTTTCAAGAAGTAAAACTCTGACTTAACTTTCAAGTACACAGAACAATAGCTGAATATTTACAGTTTAGAGATCTGTCCTGGTTTGAGGTAAAACCAGCAAGCATAAAAGGAGTAAGCGAACAAAGCAGAAAGTAGAAGAAGAAAGTTCTAGGCCCCAGGTAGTTACTAGGCAACATCGCCTCACCTATCAATTGAATTGCTCTGCAGCTGAATTTACACTTCAATTACCTCTCTGCTTCCATAGTGTGCCCCCCACGGCTATTGCTATCATAACACACACACGACAGAGAAGAGGTTCCAACATGGCGCCCAACACCTTCCCTAGTGCCCCAAATATTTTAAGAAAGTGGGTGAGGCTCTTGCCCTATAGGCATCTGACATCTCATTTAAATAACATTGTCTCAGCACCAGGTGCCACCTCAGTACTGATTTCATTACTTCTCTCATTTTACAAATCGTATATCCCACCTTTCTGCCCTCTTGAGATGATGGTGGGCCACTTAGAACATATATAATTAAGGGACATTTTAAAGCCATTAAAATAAGCCTTCCAAGAAAACATGCACCTTATTAAAACAATGAAAAACAGAGTTAAAATTCAAAGACATAAAAACAGCAATTGAAACATGGGTTAAGAAGGAGGAGTCAAGAGAATGCCGAATGAAACAGCAAATGGAAACAGAAGAAAACAAATGAATCTTCATGACGAGTTCCAGAACTTGGCTGCCCTCTCTCAGGTTGCCACCTGCTTAAGTTCATAAGATGGGGTACCAGAAGCACAACTTCCAAAGATACCATACTGGTTGGGCAGTAGGTGGTCCTTCAATATGTTAGTTAGTCCCAAACCATATACGTCTTGTATTCTTTTCCTCTTTCTCAGTATGTATGTATATTTATATACTATATACACTCATACATATATATATTAGTGTATCCCTTCTTCTTAGCATTTGAGCTTTGTCACAGAACTTCCACCTATCCCCAGACTCTGCCCTGCCCAGGCCCAGGCCCCAATTGCCCAGAAATTTCCCAAGCTGGAGCTCACAACTTCATATGCAGTGCTTATAACTTCCTTGAGTATTACACAAGGAGATCTGGATAAAGATTCCTTTTGGGATTGAGTTCCTTGGTGGAGTTAGACTTTTTCCCCATCATCACAAGTTGCCACCAGCTGTGAATCACTAGTAGAAATGTAAAGTCTCTTGAAAACGTGAAGCCTTGGAGGCCCTGTTTTCCTCCCACTCTCTGAGAAAACCCACACGGATTTTGGGATAAATTGAAATATATGCTACCGATCCAACCTAAATTCTATAACTGATTTAACCATATAAAAGTTATCATTTATATATTACTTATACTGTAAAATTTGCCTTTTTACAAATCTCTTAGTTTTCTATTAGAAAATCTGCAAGTATATCCAATATTTGAAAGACAGTTCAAACTGCTATAACTTATGCTACTATTACTTATGTATCTTCATTTTTGCTATCTGAGAGGTAGAAAAAATAAAACCTGAAGACTGAAAGGCAATTCAATAGTAAACTAAAGGAGGAGTGTTATTTGGAAAGGAACTCACACAATCATAATACATAGAACTATCAGCATATTAGAATATTAAGTTAAACTTTATAACATTGAAAACACTGAACTCTTTAATAATGTATTATCATAAATACATTAGTTGATGGAATTATTTGCATTTAAACACAATATATTCTTGAAAATATATAGGTCTGCAATATGTCTAGGAATAATCATTCTTCAAGGCTATCTATATTCTTACATTAAAATGTTCATACTACTCATTTTGAGTAAAACATTCTTTCACTTCACTCATTTCAACAGGAAAAAAATCTCCCTCCAGTTTTCAGAGTTTTTTCCATAATATTTCAAGTTTTTATTGGAAAAAAATTGAAATCGTTTTAATGACTTTTTCATGCTATGTACTTGGAAAGTGTGAAATACCTTTTAAGACAAAGTTTTCTCACTCCAACAGAGAAAATATTTTGTGGGTTTTTTCCAGTACTCTCTAGAATTTCCCAGTGTTTCTACTGAATAACATTTTTTAAGTTCTCAGATCTTTTCATGTTGTACATTTTAAGTGTGAAAACCTTGGTCTAAGATGCACTTCATTCATTCTCAAAGATAAAATATTTCATAAGATTTCTTTCGCCCCCCCTTCCCAGAGACCTCCCAAACTGGAAGAAACGGCAAGGTGAATCCTAGTTGTTTTCCTGTGCCTTTACATCTCTACTCATTATAGTTTACCTGGCCTGGTGATAGCATTAATTCACCTCAGGACTGCTAGTTCTCCAGACCCATATTTTTTTGAGCTCTAGAGATGTTCACTTTATATCTCTTATATGAGGCTTTTCTACTTGACTTCAGACTTCATGCATTTGCTATAGTATCCTAATCTCTTTTTCCCTTTCTGGTCATAATGTATTGGGTTGCTTAGGTTACGAACTAGTTGCTACTTCTTGACTGTTTTGTACATTACAACTCCATTGTTTAAACTTCATTGGATGGGTGAATGAATGGCATATTCAGGGCTTGAAAAGGATTCAGCCAAGTTGTCTGGAAATCTTTTGTGTGTGTGTGTGTGTGTAAATTCCCACTTTTTGGAGGGAACAGTATGCTATTAGAGTTAGGTCTCGTCTGTGTAGGTACAACAGTTATGCAGACTGATTGGGAAATCCCCCTAAATACAAATATTTAAGTTTTCAATCCATTCAATTGCAGCTGGGGAGAGTACAAAGAGCTTCATCACATCTCCCTGGAAAGCTCACATTCCTGTGATAGATGGGAAATAGTTTGGCAGGCTGTACCACAATCACATTTGGGACCTGGTCTTTTGTCTCTTTTAAACAATAGTTCTGCAGAACTGCCAAGGCCTGTTTGTATTCTATTAGCCATCTTCCATACTTTATGTGGAACATATTTTATATAATTATATGGTTCCTGTGTGCAACTCTGCCATACAATGAATCAATAAATCATCTATGTAGGATAGACAAAAGACTATCATACTTAACTGTAAATGGGTCCCTCAGTGCTTGATAGTAAAGTAATAAGCCTGGCTATATCATCTGAATGTATGCAGTTATATGAAACTAAAGAAGATTTATCTGGCTTCTATGTGTCGAATTAACAATAGGACCCTGGGGCTATGGCGGCAGCAGGGGAATATTAAACCATCCAAGCTATGCCATTACCCTGATTTAATCCTTGTTCTCACTCCCTCTCTCTTTCACACACACTGAGATATACAAACACAAAAACAAAACTGATTTACCACCTGAGAGAAAATATAGGTATCCTGAAGTAGACCTGCATATTTTTCACCACAGGCAAAATAAGAGGTTTAGCAAGCGTGTTTAAATCAGGGTGATGACAAGTGTGTGAGGATCCTGTCTCCTGAAGTTACTAGTAATGTGAAAAAAACTGCAGATCTGGTCACAATTTTTGTTGCCATTTTATCTTGTTTAATCTTGAGTATATCCCAATTTAATGTACCCCAGAAATTGTTGTGTTCTCTTTTGCACTCCCTGCAAGCCTGTTTTAAAATGTTAGCCTTTTGGTCCACTGAATTCTGCTGAGACCAAGTGAATGAGAGGCTCTGCCTACTGATCTTCCCATCCAGGTCTGAATTTGCTGAGCCTGGGAAGAGGACAGTAGAAACACTCCTACTGCCCCTTTACCTCTCCCAACTTGGTACTGGATTAATGGAGTTTCCCATGTAGATAATGGAAAGGACATTCCATTGTTACTGCCTACTGTCTGGTCTTCAAAGTTTCACAGTTCATAGGAAACAAGAAAGAGGTTTCACTGAGGTGCTGAGAGCAGGACACATTAGTGACAACTGAGGCCCAGTGTAGTCACAACCCGCTTAGCTGAGACCAAGTCCACAGGCCTCAACTATGTGAGTGTCCACAAAAGTGTCAAAACAGAATTACAAAATCAAGGAAGTTAAATAAGCCAACCTCTCTGTAAGGTAGTACTGCCACCACCTCTGGAGGGTCCTCAAGGCATTCAAGACCCAGAGGCAGTCTTGAGGTCTCTCAGGGGTTGAACAGAAATCTTGACCCAACCCAGATCCAAGAACCCATGAAGCAGAAGAGTTTTTGGTAGGGTAGCACGAGTAAGGCAAGATGCAGGTTTTGGTTTAGCTTGTTCAAGACAAAGATTTTTTAAAAATATAGTATTTATTGAGGTACTCATAGATAATGAATATACTCAGCAGTGAAAAATAAGAACATTGTGAAATATCGCTAACACAATATACTCGCAAAGAATGGCAAGGTTCTGAGGCAGAGTTTCAGAAGTCCAGAGTCCAAAGTCACAGAGAAATTGTTCTTAAGATACACAGGTTCCAGGCCACATAAGGCCTTGAAGATTAAAACCAACACCTTGAACTTGATCCAAGATTCAACCGGCAACCAACGCAGCTGCTGAAGAACAGGTCGAATGTGGACTTTCCATGGGTTCTTGTAAAGACCCAAGTAGACACATTTTGGACCAATTGTAATTTCCAGGTCGGGGTAGGCCCGCAAAGAGTGAGTTACAGTAATCTAGGCTGAAGGTGACCATTGCATGGATCACTATGGCTAGGTGTTCTGGGTCCAGATAGGACACTAGTAGCTTCACCTGGTGTAGATGGAAAAACACCTGATGAGCCAGTTTAGTGAATTTTGTCTCCATAGAAAGGGAGGCATCAAAGGTCACCCCCAAATTCCTGATGGCCAGTGCAGGTTGTAGCTGCAACCCATCCAGATAGGGGACTTGAACTTCCCCTTCTGATCCCTTCCTTCCCATGCAGCATGTTTCTACAGCTGCAGGTGCTAAATTTTTGAGGTAGATATTCACTGCTGAGCACTCTCTTAGAGCACAGATGGTAGAGGCCTGAGCATAATGGCACATTGATTGAATTACTACTGAACTGGATTTGCACAAGCTCTAGAAACATGTAGAGAGGATTTTTCAAGATGTGATAAGAAATAATTGTTCAGCTTAGTATAGTACAATTTACATAAGAATTGAGAGCTGCATATATGAATGCTTAAAACATACGAACAACTTAATCTTGGTGGCTGTCATTGTTATAATAATCAGAGGGTGTCCTTAGTAAAGTTATTGCCAAAATATATGAATTATTCAGTCTAAAGTATTTGGGGGGATACTATGCTGTATTTTCATGGTCAGCTAAATTTGACAATTTGAGTCTTTGTTGTAAATTTCACTTCATATTTCTCAACTATTGTATATACATTCTTGGATTCAATTTCTGTCAGTATGGAGAAGGTATGGTTGAAGGCAAAACACTAAAAAAAATAAGTATGTTGGTGAGCTGACAATATATTAATTTTCTTAGCAATTCAAGAATGGAAGCAATTGACTCTCTCAATTCTTCCCAGACACTACTGAATATGAAACCAATTTGTTATTTTATATTTTGCCTAACTACCCACTTATTAACATCTTTGTCTTTAAACCCTTGTTCTTGATTACCCAGTTGTTATTTGTTGGTATTTAATAAGCAGCTGTAGTCTAATGGCACAATCTGTAGGAATGTTTACTTTCAGTTCATGGCAGTTTTTAAAATTTGTATCTTTATAACAGTGATTATAGTTCACTGACTTTATTGTATTCTTCTCTTATTTCCATTGTTTCCTCCCCCCAAAGATGAAATCCTCTGAACTCAAGGGATCCTCACTCCAGGGATCCTCCCTGCCAAAATCTAAGGAGATAAGAGAACCTATTCCATTTTATAGGCAATTAACAACATTGGTAGGGGTTGTATCACTAAACCAAAATGGAGTGTTTGGAGGAGAGGAGATACTTCCCCCATCATCTTATTTGGTTGGCTGAAATCTGAAGTGAGATGGGAGAAAAATGCAGAAATCAGTTTTACAGTGAACTTAGTGATGGGGATATCAGGTGTTGGGTCAAGTTTTTTGCCCTCTTACCTTTATGTTTTGTCTTTTCTTAAAAACTGATGTCCTATCACTGCTTGAGAATCACATAGAAAAAAAACCTCACATACTCACAGGGTTTAGATTCCTGTCTATGTGCATTGTTTTCAATTAACAGTAGATCCCACTTCCTACTACCACCCTGCTTGAGGCTTCTGGAAAAGATGGAAAATTCATTCATGAATCAATATTGGTACTTTTCCTTGTGCTAGTTCTGCAAATGAAGATGTTAATTGCCTATTGACTGAGATTTGGTGACTAATACCATACATTTTATTACAGTGTGGTATACCATAGATCTATAAAAGGCTATTTCAATACTGACTTTGTTTTCAATCCCTTTTCTAATGATCACTAGTATAGAATTTTTCCCTAGACTGAATACTGAGTTGACATTTTCATGAGACTTTCCCCCACAGCCCCAAGATCTCTTTAAGAATTAGTCATCACCAATTCAGATTCCTGTAACTCTGTACAGTGCCATGCACACTGATATGCAGTGCACACGGATGTTGTTATACAGCCAAGTTTAAAAAAACAACCAATGTTTCCAGCAGTAACTTAGTATCAATACTTTTGCCTCCATATTATAGAAGTCAGCCCCAGGAAACTTTTTCCCCCCTTCCAAATGCATACATATACATCTAAAACCAAGGAAATGGAAGATTTTGAGGCAGGTACAAGGAAGGGGAGGGAACTATTTTTTTTTAAATTTGCTGTGATACATAGCCTGTAGGCCTACATTTTGAAGAATGGGCTCATAGAAGAAGCTTATACCTTTTTTTGTCCTAGAATGACATGCTCCTCATGCCTTCTTCTGCCAGCTGGTGATGTATCCTGTGCTGAGGTAGTTGTTGGCAGAGCATATATGCATTTCCATCTCTCTCCCTATCTGCAGAATTGACATTCTTCTTCTTGACCACAGGTTCAGACCACTACTATGTGCATCTCGGTTAGTCTGAGTGGCACTGTGGTCCTTGGCTGCCTCTTTACGCCTAAGCTTCATATCATCCTCTTCCAGCCGCAGAAGAACGTAGCTAGTCATCGGGTCTCCACCAACCGTTTTAGCGTGACTGCGGCAAGTTCGCACGGTGAGTTACAGGGAAGCTTCTTCCTGCACTGTGTTCGTTCTCATTGTGACAAATTCACTTAACCTGCAGCTGAACTACAATGCTGATATTGAAAAAGAATTACTCAGTGGTGGGGATGCAACTGAAAATTCTACACCTGGTTCAGGTTGCAGTGTTTTCGAAAAGGTGCAAATGCTTCCTGATAAAACATAAAATATAAATATGGGTAACGACAGGTTCTACTGTAGCCCTGTTCAATTGTTACATTTCTGGCAGTCTCACAAAACGTAAGGTGAAATTATACTTGCAGAATGCTCTTGATGCACATGGTCACCATTTTGTGTGAATGGGGCAGCACATATAGTTTTCCAGCTTTGATGCACATGATTACAAATCCAGATTTTGAGGATACATATTTAAATGTACCAAAACTGGAGAATATGCATGTGAACTATGAACACAAAATGGCAACTGTGTGTATTGAGAGGATTATTCATAATACAGTCTCCCCTTGCATGCAGTTGGATGGCCAGACTGAACCAGGCTTAAGTTTCTTAGTCATCAGGAATGCCAGCCATATCATGGCCTTTTCTCCTCCTGCTATTCCCTCTGCTGTCTCTATCTAATCTGTAAAAGGACAAAAGCTTGTCATACTTTTAAACATAAGACCCTTCTTGGCTCAGACCAAGTACAGTAGGGGAATCACAGATGCAGTGATAAAGGTACAGCTCCATCCTGAGCAGACTAACCCACTGAGTCCAATGGCTTTAGATTAGAAGGTTACTCTGCTTAGGATGGCACTGGTAGTGCGTGACATCAGGCTACCTTTAGTAAAGGCAAAGCTGTGTCCATTCTGTGATTTTTTTTAAAAAAGTGAATCCAAAATTCTGTACACAGCCAACTCCGATTGCATATTTAAGTATGGATTTTATAACCTATATGTATTTACCCTATGTGGATGACCTAGGCCTGCCCAATCTCATCAGATCTCAGAAGTCATGCAGAGTCATCCCTGGTTAGTACTTGGATGTGATGTTGTCAAGGAATGTCAGGATTGCTAAGAAGAAGCAGGCAATGGCAAACCACCCCTGAATGGGTCTTGTCTCAGAAATTTTCTGGGTTGCCAAAAGTCAGCTGTGACTTGAGAGCACTTCCCCACCACCATAAATTTTGTTTCTAACCCTTGATCAAAGTAACTACAGCATGTGGCACCAAAGCCTGTCACCCGTCATTAGAAACCCTCTGCTCAGGCACTCACCAAGCTTCTGAAAGATCCTGAATCTGGTCCTCTGTACTAAGCCCATGCATCTCTAGATAGTCTGCAGTCAATGCTGATGGATAAAGGGTGGTGTGGAATATGTACATGCTGTTGTATATGTGGTAGAATGGATAGAAAACATTCAGATTGCAGATGATGAACCAATTTTTTTCCCATTCACGTCTTATGTCAAACTCTCTGTAAAATAGGACAGCAGTGCAAGAGGCAAGTGACTTCAGCAGAATCTTCCTACCTGATGTGCTAGTTTTCTATCTGGAAGGAATATTTTAATGCATTCATGCTAATAGTCCATAGCATTTGTTAATATACAGAATATACAGCATTTAGTACTAGGATTGCTTTTGAAAATATGGCGTTGTTAACGGTACATGGTAAATCACAGTGTAGTCTCAAACTGAACTCCATTGAATCAATGGGCTTAGAAGGGTGTTACCCTCACCAGGTAGGTTGGGTGATATTTATAACACGTAAACATGGGATTCTCAACAGCTATTCTTTTTCTAAATCTTCCCCTATTTCTTCCTCCCACAGGGTCATCTTCTCAGTATGTCCCAACAGTGTGCAATGGCCGTGAAGTGGTAGATTCCACAACCTCCTCCTTGTGAGTGCCCTGTGTTTTCTGCCAGTGAGTGTATGCTGCCTTTGGGCAGTCTTCCTATTATGAACACATGCCTTTTTCTTCCTAATGGGCCTTTAAAATTTGTTCCACATTACCCAAAACAAAACTGCATCTGTTTATTGGACAATCTTCTCCCAAGGAAAGGGAAACTGACTTGTGAGAACAGAGAACCGATCTATACTCCTGAAGTCCAGCGTCACCTCAGAGAAAACTTCAGGAGGCTTAAGTGTGCACCTATGAAAGGTTTCCTTTATAAGGCAGAGACACTACTCAAACAAGATGGATTCTCTGCCTGATCCTTTGGGAGACATGACAGCATTCTATAAAGACTGAATATTCATATTCATCTTCCTCTCTTACACACAAGCTACTGTACTATTGTACTATCCCACCCTTAAAACTTTCCCCTAACAAACAGTACAATGCTTCTGCTATTAGAGGAAGGAGGAAGGAGAAACTGCCACAGACTTTACAAGAATACTAGGTGCTACAGATTGAACAGATGGGACAGAATCTCATTAAACAATACATAAAAAGAACTAGGGAGACACACAGGCTTGGGGGTAAACAGCCCCAAATTTAAATAGTTGTTATCCTATGTTGATTTGCAAAGGCAGTTCCTTAAGAAGAAAGGAACTTCCTGGAACTAACGCTCCCAGTGTCTGAGAACGAAGTTTGGGGAGTAGAAGAAGAACATAAGAAGACCCCTTCTTGACCAGCATAATGGTCCATCAGACTGTTTCTCCCAGCTGACAATCAGATGTTCCTAGGAACATGAAGGCAACAGGTTCTCCTGCTGTATTCCTGAGCAACTCATATTCTGTGGCATTCTGCCTCAAAACACAAAAGATCCATTTCATCACCATGGGACAGAATGATCAGAGGATGATGCAGGCTGGAGGAGGAAGAAAAGATAAACAGAAGTTCTGAATGGCAATAATAGCAAACTGAAGAAACCACCATTTTCTCTGTCGAAAGATGTCTGTGTTCCTCTATGAGAATGCCACTGTTTGGACCAACCACCTAGGAAGTCTTTGTCACCAACTGCCTAGACTGTAGAAAGGAAAAGGAAAACTCCAGTAAACAGAAGGTGATTTGGACTGAGAGCTCATGATGGAATGGTCAATGAAGGCAAACAGAGAGAGAGAGATCACTTAAGTACAAGATAAAGTTAAATGTAAGAAGAAACACAGGCAACTGCCAATGACAAGGAAGCAATTTACACTCCTTAGGTTCAGTACCTCAATTTCTCTGCATTTCAATAGGGCTCATGTTGACTCTGTGCAGGAGAGACCTTGGTCAAGGCCTGGGTAGGGGCTGCAGACAGGCAAAACAGAAGCCCTTGCCTGTGCAGATTGGGTTGGGAAGGGTGGTCTCTGCTGCTTTGCTGTTTACACTGAAGTTTTGTAAGAATTGCGGTTCTCAAAATTGCCTACCACAGCAGATTCTTGCCATTTCTAAACATTGTTAGAGGAACAGGCCTTGCTTCTTTGCCCCTGGAAACGGCAGGTAAATTCTGTTCTGGTGCCAAATCTTCCAAATAGGAAGTGTATCCTAGCCTCCAAAGGATTCTGGGGATCTAAAGAAAGACAACTATGATAGAACCTCTCTGATAACTTAGCTCCATGAGATTGCAGGGAGACACACCCATTGCTCGGACGACTGAGCTTTTGTTTACGTGTAGCCTGGCTCTCAGCTGGCTGGCAGGGTGTCCTTTTTCTTTTTAAAAAAATATTCTGAACTCCCTGCCCAGGTGGCACACCGTTGTTGTTAGAATCCTCTTCTTAGAAAACACCTGGCCTGCCTTGCGGGTTCCTCATCCACTCCACTCCTCCTGCCCACTGCAGGGGCAGGACTATCTTTTGAGACTTGCTTCTTATCCAGGCATGTGTAGAAGAGGTACTCATGGTGCAGCCAGTGCAGAGCATGACCTAGCTATGTACTGTTTCTGTCCTCCAAGTAACTGGTGTCCTGTTACCCCATTCATATTAGGGTTAATGAGGTTTTTCCTTGAACTGTGGGCAGGGCCTAGCTGTTTAACTGCAATACCAAAGGCTTTTAAAATAAAACCCTGTTCAACACTACTACAAATATTTGTTGTGCTCACTGAATTATTATATTTAATAATATCAGTCCCATTCATACAAGTAGCTGTATTAAAGCTCTGACTCCTTCTGGATGTGTTGTTCTATGGAAGCCCATCAGGATTTCTGAGAACAAGGAGAAACTATCATAGATGCTGGAGGACTTCCGTAGAAATCTTCACACAGAAAAGCCAAAAATGGTGCTGAACTTTTGGGTATAAACCATTGCTGTTGAGAATGCTGCTGCCAGTTATTGTCTGGTGTAAGCAACTACAGTAAACTGTGTAGCCTATATATCAATACATATAATTTCCAATTTGGGGCACTAAATTCACTGTCATTCTTGGGTGATCAAATTCACTTCTATTCATTTGAAACCATGAGGGATTGAAGCAAGACTTCCTGTTACAGAATCCTCAGAAGATTGATAAATAAAACTTTGGCTGGAGTAAGACAAACAAGATGAACGCAGCCAATAAGAAGCACAGCTATGGAGTGAAGGTGGGAGTTGAGTGCTAACACACATAAACCCTAACATAAAATATTTTCTCCACTATGTTATCAACATGGAAAACAGTTCTGTGTAAACCCATTCTCAGGAAGAGGAGACGATGAAAGGTACAAAGGGAGAAAGTCTCTTCATGGTTGGATCTAGATTTCTGAGGAGCTCCTTGGCCCCATAAATATATCAGTGTAGGACAGTAGTAGAGAGTCCTGTCAGTAAGCATGGTCCCTGAGCCCCCTACATCCTCACAAGGAAATCCGTGTAGCATTCTTACTTTTCAAAGAACATGGGAAGGTTGGAGGCAGCACTTAGCAACACTAGCCTAGTTAGGCCATGTGCTGTTTCTAAAGTTGCCAACCTCCAGGTGGGGTTAGAGTGTTTCCCAGCATTAAACTCATCTCCAGACTAAAGATGAGTTATACTGGGGAAAAATGGCAGCTTTGGAGGGTGGACAGTATGGCATCACACCCCTGATCTGCTTCTTCCCCTCTCCAAACACTGCCCTCAGATGTTTAGAAATCTCTCAAATCATAGCTGGTAGCTCTAGCTGTGCAAAATCCCCAAAGGCAACACTGTTTACTGGGTGAACCTCCTTAACAGTTGCCAGCTCTTGACCTGTTCAGTCCCAGCAACCCTGGGCACTAGCATACATTCCCTTATTTACTTCTTTCCAAAGTTTAAAGAAGTCCAGAATTTTGAATATTATACCACATAAAATGTGCATGATCCTTCCGACAACATGCCAGTCTTGATTGGCTCTCACTGAGAGACATCCCCCCCAATAGGGCAATGGCCCTCTCCCAGTGAGGGCCAATCAGAGGGCTGCTGCATCCTCCAAAGTCTCTTCCCCACTTCACATGCATAAGGAGGACAAGCCACCATCAGGTCAGGCTGGGAGCTGGGGACAGCCATCCATATGCTCTCTGCCGTGCCCTGCCACATCCCACCCAATTCCCTGCCCTCCCTGGCAATGGCCATCCAGCCTCGCACCATTCCAGCCATTCGCCCTGTGAGGGTGGAGACAGGCAACCAGCTACGCTCAGCACCGACTATGCCTCTCTCACTCCCAATCTGCACACCACAGAAGGAGGCAGAAGGCCAACTGCATACTCCATGCCAGCCACGCCACTCTTCTCCACCCGGCCAGGAAAGACCGTGGGAGTCCGAGCCCTCGCTCTGCACCAGCCCCACTGCTCTTCCCACTCCCCAAGCTAGGAAAGGTATCAGGAGGCCAAGTGTGTGCTCCATGCTGACCTGCTACTCTTCCACCCCTACACCAGCCTCCTAGATGCCAGGAGAGCTGAAGGAGCCCCCGGCCCATTTTCAAAATGTCATAGATATTCTATTAAAGGTCAGAAGAAACTAGTGATGCCTGTCCTTGTTTGCTGGAGGACTGCAAAGCCTGGCGAATAATACCGATTGAACTGTTTTTAACCAAGGTGTTTCATACATGGATGCTTTTGTTAAACATTATTGTTTAATTCTGATGCCTGACAATCACTTTGGAGAAACCAGCTCATTGCAAATGGTTTAACACCTCAGTCCCAACAATTGAGAATAGCCCACATAGGACTCTTAGAAATAGGGACATCATGATTGCTATTATAGTAACTCTTTTTTAAGTTATAAAATATGTTCTGGAAAAAGCACAGCATGCAGAGTTATGAGGGAGATTATGTTAAGGCCTTAGTTATTCATGAAAGAAGCTAAAACCTCTGTCAGAAGCACACATTTAGTTCTATAAAGCAATTCAGTAAAAAAATATAATACCTTCTGTATAGTTTTGCTATGCGGCTTCTAAAACCAGTCCAAAGCATGAAGCTTAGGGAACAATTTTCCCCCAGCCTGCAGGCAGCCACCTCTTGCCTCTGAATGAATAATTCTCCTCCCAGGTTTAGGAGAGAGAAGGTGGAGCTACCTCAAAGTCCCCAGTAGACCATTGTTTCCAGAGAGAGGTTCCTTTTTTTTTTTTTTTTTGAGGGAAGGGCCCCAGCATATGCCTATGAGCCTATGAAGTGTTGCAAAACTGACTCAAAGGCTGGCCCATCAAGCCTACATTTCAAAGACCGCTGCTAATCTGAACTCACTGCTGAGAGCCGTCAACAAAATGGCAACCACAGTATTAAATGGTGACTTGGGTGTGTCTTAAAAAGTGTTTACATATTGCAGTGTTTCCTATGTAACCACGTAAGTGTTTGAAACAGACAATGTATTATAATGTGTTGTAGCACAGGTTCTTTTGTTTGTTTAAAGGCAAGACTTAATGAATACCATTAAAATGTTGTATCGGTGCCACTTTCCTTTTTTCTTTATTTTTGCAGTAGACCTGTGAGCTGTACTAGATTTCTATAAGAAATTAATCATTATTTGAGGCATCTACAGTATAATATGCATCTCTGCCTCACCTGCACCATCCATATTGAAAACATATGTGCAATGGTGCATGTGCCTCCTGCCAGGGCACAGCATGTAGCAGCATGTTGAAGATAGCTAATCTTTCCCTACCCTTGACACAGCATCTCTACATAGTTTCAGAGGGTAGCTGTATTGGGTTGGCAGTAGAACAGCTAGCTTCGATTCTAGTACCACATGCAGCTTTTTTTTTTTTTTTTTTAAGAAAAGCACATGATAAAAAAACAGAATTTCTGTACACAATTACAGCTGTTCTACCTCCAAACTGAACATTCCAGAAGACAGCCGCTGAACTTTTCTTTCTACATTTTCTCAATTTCTAGTCCTCCAACCCTGGGGACAAAGTTACCACTGTATTTCTAGCCTGCTTCCTGTGATCTGAGCGGGCGGGGGGGGGGGGGGCAGTGCATGTCAGGATTTGTTTGGGTTAGTGCATTAATAGGGATGCACTTCAAAAATGAATTGCAGGGCTACCACATTAGCAGATCAGAAGCACACTCAGAGAACTATGAGGTGCTTTGTTGCACAATTGAAACATGACTGTTGTAGTTCCTCATAGGGAAAAGTATATGGGATATAGAAAAAAAGTTCTTCCTATTTCATTTTTCATGGGCAACTTGTGCCAGACCAAGCTCTTAGGCTGCCTATTGCTCTTGGGTATAAAAAGTCTACATTCAGGGTTTCTTTTGCTCCTACAATGGCAAAACATTGCCAACAACCAGACACAAACATGAGACACCGGGGGGGGGGGGGGGGAGAGACACAAGCGACCAAATGCCAGAAAGGGAAGTCTTAACTATTTATCTTTTGGTATTTAAAAATTTTATGAAGTACTTACAGAGCAAGGAGATTGGGGGGGGGGGGGGGTAGGGGGAAGAATGCTGCTAAAAAAAAGGCTCCAAAACAGAATGTGAATTTTGTTCAAACTAAACAGTGTAATTGTGATAACTGTTATTTTACAAGGGTGATTTTTTTTCTGTGAACAAGTTTGTGATTTTTTTGTAATTTATGTAAATAAAGTGCTTTTTTAAATTGTTGGAGTCTCTATGGGTATCCAGAAAGAACCTCAACTAACTTGGAGGCCAGTTGGACAGCTGTGAAACAAAGGAGGCGGAACTGACTGAACCGCCCGTCTCCCTGGAAGCTTGGACACTCACCCTGCCCTGAGATTCTAGCTAGGGACCCAGGGCACACCATTCACAACTGGCCTGCCACAGAAGCTTAGTGATACAAAGGAGAGCTCTTAAGGGAAAAGTAAGACACTTATTATTATTTTTAACCTGCCCTTCCCTGAAGGCTCAGGACAGGTAACATATCCACACATTTTTATTTATTTATTTTAAGTGAAAAGAGGACATTCAGAGATGCGCATTGTTCTAATGACACTCAACTGCCAATTTCAAAAAACAATGCTATCCCAGCAGGCAGGAAATAGCCACCACAGGACTTAAGAGAAAATGGCTGATATACAGTGCAGCTGACCCTGAAGTCACATTCCTTCATCAAAATGGATGATCCAGCATAAAGTCTCCCAGGAAATTTCTGACTTGGGGATTGGAGCAGGGTTTCTTGTTATGGAAAATAATTATTTCTTCAGATGCTAACAAGGGTGTGTGTCAAGTGCTGCCAAGGTGCTTCTGACCTCCCAAATATCCTATTGTTAAAAGCCTTGTTCAGAACATGCAAACTGAGGGCCATGACTTCTTTAACTTAGCACAGAAAAACCTCTGAGAAAAGTCTTTACAACCTTAGAGAAGCTTAATTCATAACTGTAGACAGAGACGGGAGGAAAACTGGAATATAGCTAACTGGACACCAAAGACTCAAACCACGTAAGCAAACATCTCAAATGGACCCCTCAAGATGGGAATGAAAAGACGGGGAGAAGAAATGTTACAGGATATACTGCCTTGCTTTTTAGATTACAGTCACACACTGGGCCCTAAAAGAGCTTCAGAAGCCCAAGCTATTAAGCATGCCCAATGGAGAACACTACACATTACAGGGTTAACTGACCAACTTTTATTTGGATCAGATAATGCACTGAAAGTACCAGATAGTCTACTTCTGAAGCCAAACATCTGGACCCAGCTGGTGCCGAGTTGGGGAACCTAGGTGTGACCTGAGCTGTTAATGGGGTGAAACACATACTGTTTTAAAAGGCCCAGGTCCATACCACAGGGCCCCCTCCGCATGACACCCAAGGGCACTGTGGTGCTCATCCTCAGCTTTCATGGCACCCACCAAGTGCTTTTAGCAAGGAGGAGGGGTCAAGGTTAGGGCTTTTGTGCGGGAGGCCTTCTGACTATCTGTTAGAGATATGATTGTCTATATACATTTTTATACATTGTTTTAGCAGCAGCTATCGAGGATCTTCACTGCATGGCTGAAGGTGTGCAGTGCATAAATAATACTTTCTAAGAAAAGGCATCCTGTTAAGCAGAATCTTTGTCTGAAATGCTGAAGAGTCACTAACAGAGTTAAAGCTAACCTTACTCTGACATTTTATGGATGGATCCACCTCCTGTGGCGGCTGTTTAGTGACTGAATCCCAACGACTCAGAAAGATTGGGATCTATCCTACAAACCATAGTGGGCATTCATTATTTCAGGAAGCAGAGCTCCCCTGTTTCGGAGAGGGTAATAAAGACACTGCGACTACCAACCAAAAAAAAGAAAGAAAATAGTTTTAATATACAGGTTAATTTAAGGGCATCCTATAAAGCAAGCAGAAGATCGTTAGGAATCTTCCACAAGTATCTCTGTGCTGCCTGCTGCTGTTTTCTTGAGTGGGATAATGCAGATGCTATTCTTGGCCTCTTTGATCCTCCACCAACGACCTAATCTGTAAAACAAACAAGAATGTTACTCACCACTGGATGTAAACCACTAAGCGTGATCCAGTAAAACTTTCCAGTCATGACTCCAACACACCACAAAATCTTGTCATCATAACGAAACTAACAGTGGAATTGCAAGAGACCATAAGGCAATGGGAAAGCAAGGGGTAGACTGAGATACCTTTGTTCCTAACATGCATTGTTCAGTTAACGGAAAAGTCAAACACCTATCTTCAAAACAGAAGGTTGTCTTCTGCTCCTCATGCACCATCCTCATACTATTCCTTATTCTTCAGCATGCTCCGCTGTCCAACTCCCCAGTTGCCAAAGGACATTAGCAGTACAATTTAAAGAGCAGTGGTCCTTCTAAGTCCACTGACGTCATGGACTACAGTTTGGGATTATACAGACTAGCAGGACTTAACAGCAATTTGTTTCTGCAATTGTACAATAAGCTTTCCAATGATGTCAGCAGACACTGCCCATAATCAGTTGTGTGCCAAATGTGTAGCCTGGGGGAAAGAAGTAGTCTCTTGCCAGAATTTATGGGCATATACATGATAAAAACATTTCATTGGAATTACTGTTAGGTATTCTACCCTCAGGATATCAAGAATCTTGTAACAGAACCCTAATACTGTCTTCAAATGCAAGATGGTTTCAGTCTACATTAACATTGGTAGCACACACATATCTTATGTTGTCACAGAAAAGATGGCTGGAATACCTGTGTTCTTGTCCTATCCCAGCTACTAGAAAATTTCCAGTGTTTGAGAATTTCAGACTATTAACAAAGCCAACCTGAGAGAAGGGAGAAAAAGACCAAGTTAAAGCACTAGAAGCTGGTCAGCAGTTTAGCCTCCAACAGATGACACCTCTGGCACCTCCCCTTTGTCAGTCCTCAACTGTACGAGTCAGTCAATAGTATGGCGTCAGCAGAACCAGTTACACCTTGTCTCCCACCCAATTCAAAGTGTAAAAATGGACTAGGCAGTTCGGACTTTAGGAGCGTATATAATGCCCCTTCCCCATGCTAAACACCAACCTCACAAGGGATTTTCAGCTGACTCTCTTCTATTTGCCCTCTAAATTTGGCGAGGATTAGATTTACATGATTTGAGTTACTGTACCCCCAAGATGGTTCCCCCAAGGAAAATGTTTTCTGGGGAAATGACCACTGTGGTCACTTAGACAGACACAGATTCAGGATAATACAAACTAGAGGCACCAACCTCACAGGTTGCAAACTAGAGGCACCAACCTCACAGGAGACTTCTGGAAGTTCCCCTATATGCCCTCCAAGTTGCTGCTTTGAAGTTTTGTAAACGTTTTGATTGAGCAGAGACAGTCTATCTGGAAATGTATCCACTAACGAACTGGCATGAACCTCCACAAACAGCTTGAAAATTCGTGCTGGTTGATCTGCCACAAACTTTGACACTGCAAACCATGAACTGGCCAAAATTAGTCACAAACTTAAGTTTGTGAGCAGGTTCATGCCCATCCCTACAAATGATCCAATTGCTGACTCAATTTAAGAAGCTTCTAAAATACACAGAAGTGCCTGATATATACCATATTCCTGCAACTTTTTGAACTAAACTAGATGCTTACCTCTAGTGAAACTTTACTTAAACTTCATCTGAACCTTTGTTCCCCTTATGCATTTTAAGCTATAATTTCTTTCTTCAGGACAGCAAAGATAATTGTTTTCTTGATTTTTCTACAGCTGCAGTCATAGCTGCTCAATATCTATCTCACATTTGAATTTCCCTACTCTTTTCTCAGCTCTACTCCTGAAGCACCTGAATAAGGAAAGTCAGGGCATCAGCATTTCACTAATGTAAAGAGGTGCCATTTTTATTGTACAGATTAAATGTTCTGAGATTCTGGAAATATTATCAGGAGTCTGGAATACAATGACTGTTCCCAATGTCTGTAAAAACTAATCTGATTCTATATTGTGGCTTATTTAACATAATCTAATTTAAATATTTTATAGCAGTGAGAGTATTGGCAAGTTCTGTAAGATCCAGGTCTGAATCCCCACTCTGCCAGGGGTGACTGCTGGTTGATCTTGGGCCAGCACTCTCAGCCTAATCTACCTAAACTGAGTTGTTGTAAGGATAAAACAGAAGATAAACAAATTATGTAAACTGCTTTGTGTCCCCATTGGAGGGGTAAGTGGAACAGAAATGTAATTGATGTAAAGAAATAAAAAATAAAATTCTTAGAACAGCCTAGTAAAGTATTCTGGAACCATTAGTTCAATTTTGCAAATGGACAGACAACAGAATGCACAGATAATGTGAGACGAGAATGAGAAGATTTTTTGGCTCAGTCACAACCTGAGACCACTGTTATCAGCCTTGTGGTTTTAGACCTTCAGCATAGAACTCCATGAAAAAGACATATTTCCACAAGTAGCCAACCCATGTGCTTTTCTTACCAGGGGAATATCAAAAAGTGGTTCCAACTTCCGGAATCCCTCTCCACACTTCCACAATTTCACACTGGCATTGTGAGAACCTGATGGAGAAAAAGCATAGGATTTCATATTCTGGATCCAAAGTGTTTAAAGAAAGGACACTTTCTTCCTAGGATAAACTATTCGTTCTAGAGTGCAAAGTTAATCTGTAATCTGTCATCCAGATCATTTGAGTCAATACAAAGTTTATTACTGAAATCAATCTCATTCTGGTTTGGCTTATCTTGTTTATTCCTGTGATCTGCTTTGACAAATCTTGGATGCTGGAACTCTAAAGCAGAATCTGAATCCTAATAAAAAGTTATCAGTTGGTCATCTTATACAGATAGAAAACCTTTTCCACAAATGCAGCATTGCTTGCCATTTAATTTAGCAAGCATTGTCCACAATCTTCAGGATTTAAAAACTGTAACATCTCCACAACAGCCAGCTGCATCCTCTGCCATTGCCAGCTGCAATGTCAGAACAGCTGGTGAGTGGTATCCCCCAAAAGGAAAGGACTCAAATAGCAGATTCACTTCTAAGTGTAATACAGCCCATGTCCTATCAGAACCCCAACACAGCTAATTGGTGTGGTAAAGGGATAAGCATGAAGATGATTCTCTTCTGAGAATAAGTGCATCTTTAGAAGAATCTTGAAAATAAGGTCACAGATATCAGGCTGAATCCAGGCTAAATTTTCCATCAGCTGAAAGGAACGTTCCTTGTGCTCACATCCTACTGCAGCCCATTATTCACCATGAAACTCAGCTCTTGCTGAATAGGGAATTGTGAGGAACAATTGGGGGTGGGGGCGCAACATGAAATGGGAATTGCCCAGCCCATCCGATAGCGAAAAGCTTAGTCTGAGTCCAATCCACTAACTTGTCTCAAAATCAGGACCTTAGGTCACAGTGTTATCTCAGACAAATCGGCACAGAACTCAGCTCTTTACACACATCCATTTTACCCAACTATGGGTCCCACAAGGAGAGAATCATACATATCAAATTTCCATTATGTGCTTTAAAACAAAGGCATTCACCCTTCCTCTGCCCCCAAAAGGAAAAGGACGAGACAAGCGTTTCATAGCATGAGTCACCTGTAGCTACAATGTCACTGTTCAGCAAGGCAGCAACCGAAGTGATCCAATAGGGCTGTTCCAGGCCTGATGCACCTTGGAAACCATGGGCCTGCTTCACTGTGGTTGATGGTTTCTTTTTTGACAGACCCCAGAGGGCTACTGACCTTTAGAAGGAGAAGAAAACAGGTGGTTACATCACAAAGAAGAGCCCCTGGGCAAAACAATAGAGGGAGGTGGAAAGGTCAACATATCAAGTACGACTCACCCATCATCTGCCCCAGACACCATATGCTCTTCATTGATCAGCTGGAGACAGTCAATAGAACCCCTAATACAAACGAGGAGAAAACCGTTCTACGTACTTGTTTTCAAAAAGAATCTGCCTGACAAATTCAGTAGCCAGCAGAAGTTACTGTATACCCCATTGCCAATACTATATGTACTTACATATTCATTCATTTAATTTATATACCCTCCCTCACTGTGACATTTTGGGGCAGGGTACATGGAGCAGCGGGACAAGTCTATTTGGAACATGTATAACAATGAACAATATGATAATGAACATGGATAGTCAAGATGGCTGTCAAAATTTGGGGGCCTTGCACTCAGAGTAATTGACTGCAGTAGATTGGAAGAGAAGGCAGTGACCACAACTGGGCAGCAACTTTAAGTTGGGGTACGTGGAGTGGCAGAGTTGCTTGACAAGGAGTTGGACTGAGGGAGGCCTCTGTTGCCAGCCTCCATCAAAAGTCTGGCGGAAGAGCTCCATTGTGGGTAGCCACTTTGGAAGAGCTAGAGTTGAGTCCAACAGCACCTTGGAAACCAGCTGTAACAGCAGGCATCCGAGGAAGGGAGCTTTGACTCACAGAAAATCAAGCCCTGAAAATCGTGTTGGTCTCCAAGAGGTGTTACAGGGCTTGAATCTAGCTTTAGCTTCACATATATAAATGCCGGACAAGAATAGACATACATCTCAGAGCATTTTTGCTGAAACAAGAAACCTCTCTACTCAAATTGGGATGTGAAATAGTCACACGAGTAGAAGTTTCACTGGTAATCTTGATGGGGGAAATCTTCCCATGAAGAAGTCCCAACCGGGCCATCCTCAATGAGGCTCTTGAGGACTAAGAATATTATTCTCTGTCATCAAAGAGTTACCCCGTCCAGTTACCCTGCACGTGATGCTATTGTGTTGCCAGCAGTGACCAGTGCAGTAAAGTGTTAGCCCCCTTCCAAGTGCAATAGCTTCAACTGATTTAGGTTAAAATGATACCTCAGACAATACATCTATTTGAACTTTAACATCAGAGCTACAATTTAACTAGCCAGTCACTAGGCCAGGGATCCCCAACCAGAGGACACGTCAGGGTTCCCAGGAGCTCCAGGGGGGTTCCACAGTCTTTCCCTTCCTGCCTTAATGGACTTGGCCACAAGATAGGACACTGGCTGCCTCCACCTGGAGGGGCTGGTGAATAGGCCACAGGTGTAAAAATCAAAGGGGGGGTGTCAGTTTTGTTGTGGTGTGGGGAGGTCCATCCTAGACGAGGCAGAGTCACCGTAGTAGTAGTAGTAGTAAAGGCGAGGGAAGGAAGTGAAAGGAGGGCGAAGGTTGCGGGTGATTATATCATTTCTGGGGGTGTGGCAGGGAGGTGTGACCAGCTGACATCACTTCCAGGGATCCTTGAAGCCTGCACATTTATTTCACGGGCTCTTCCGTTATCAAAAGGCTGAAAAAGACTACACTAGACTGGGTAGAAATAACTACACCAGGCCCACAGAGGGCTGTTGCCACAAGACAGGATTTGAAGAAGCTGCAAGTCCAGAGGATGAATTCCTAAGAGAAGTTAAATGCTATAGCTTCCTGATCCAACACAGAACTTGGTCTCCAAGAGCCAGCAGCAAGTATATTTAGTTGCAAATGATAGCAAGACCACAGTGAAAAGCATGGAAGAGGCTTTTAAGTCACAGCTGGTTGTGCTGAAAGCAGAAGATCTCCCTTCCTCACTCTGTGTAGCCTTCCGAAAGTAATCCCTGAACAGGGACCACTCATACTTACCGGTGCCCATAGAAGACAAGCTGGGATTCTTCAGGAATCTTCCAGACCCTGACAGTGCCGTCCCTCCCCCCTGATGTGACACAGCACTCCCGGCTCAGGCTGTCCAGTCCCGTAATTACATCCTGATGGCCAAACCTAAAGAGAGAAGAGGAGATTCCATTATGAACTAGGCACAGTTAAAAGGCCAGCATTTCCTCCGGAAATATTTCGAGTATCTCATAGTTTGGAGCATGCCACCCATGCCTCTTTGATTGCAAAATTGAACACAATTTGCTTTATATGTCCAGACTCGTAACTGACATTAAGAGGGAAGGTATGCCCTGAGAGTTTGCAGACTTGATAGGGGGTCCAGGCCCCTCTGCTTTTCACACAATTAACTGGATCAAGTGGGGCTAGCCCATTAGAAAATGACAGTGGTTTATTTATTTATTTATTTCAATTTATATACTGCCGTTCCCCAGATGGGCTGATGGCAGTTTACAATAATAAAAAAGTAAAAACACAATAAAACCCCATATAACCATCCCTTATAACAGTGGTCCCTAACCCGCGGGCCGTGGCCCGGCCGCGAAGGCCTCAGCGCCGGGCCGCAGCTCCTTCTTCCCTCCCTCCCCGAAGCGAGCTCGCCAGGCCGCGAGCAAATCGGCCGCCAAAGCAGCCGATTAGCTCGCAGCCCAGCAAGCTTCTCGCTTCGGGAGGGGAGGGGAGGGGAGGGGAGGGAAGAGAAGCTTGCCGACCCGCAAGCTAATCGACCGCTTTAGCGGCCGATTTGCTTGCGGCCTGGAGGAGCCAGGAGGGGAAGCCGCGGCTGCCAGCATGGAGGCGGCGCAAACGCGCATGCACGGACTGCCGCGCATGTGCGTTTGCGCCCCTGCTGGGCGTAAACGCATGTGCGCGGTAGTCCGCGCATGCGCGTTTGCACTGCGGTTACCGCGCGTGCGCGGGCCCCTGGGCCGTCCTCTCCCCTCACTACGCCGCAGCGGTCCGCAGCAAGCGGAAGATTGCGGACCGCTGCCTTATAATAAACAGCAACTAAGGCGGCAGGAGATAAATAATCCACTAAATCCCACCCTTCCCTTCCAGCCCAAGGCCAACCCATCTACCGTTGGGAGTGAGGTGCCATAGCTGATAACACCATAGGGGATCCTCAGATTGAACATTGGACCTCACCCTGGCCTCCACCATATGCCTGGTGGAAGAGTTCCGTCTTTCAGGCCCTGCGGAAAGCTGACAATTCCGACAGGGCCCTTAGCTTTTCCGGGAGTTCTTTCCACCAGATTGGGGCCAGGAATGAAAAGGCCTCGGCCCTGGTCGAGGCAAGGCGTACGTCCCGAGGTTGAAGACGGGACACTTGGATGAAGACAGGTCTTGGTGCAGACAATTGCAGCTAATGACATCATGGGCCTTTACAGGCAGCCCAAGCAGATTCCTTGCTTCCCACTCCATCTTTGCATCTCAATAAACAAACGTTGCACTCAAAATGCCACAGCCATCAGGAACGGGGTCCAGCGCAAGCACTTTGTACTGTTGTGCCCAGCCAAACAAACTCAGATTGGCACCTGTTGACCCACTATTCAAGCAGCACAGTAGCCCTAAAGAAGAACAACATGGATCACGGAGGCCTGCCTACTTCATCCCTGTGAGCAGTGCCATACCCAGCAAAGGGGAACTTGACATTTACAGTTCCGGTATATGCCAAGTTCCCTCCTGAGGATGGTTGCCCCACAGAGGCAACAGAGAGAATACCTGCAACTTACAAGGTTTCCACGTAGGCGTTCTCTGCCACATTCCACACTTTGACCGATCGATCATGGGATGCACTATACAGCTGGTGTGTGCCTTTTCGGAAAGACAGGCCCTGTACAAAGGAAGAGGTCTTGGGTAGGAAGGAGATTGTGGAACAAATAATCCTCAGAGGATGGGGCAGAAGAGTGTTACAAGACTTGCTTTCCTTTGTTTTTAGACACCAAATTAAAACACTCCTTTTCCCTCAGGCTTTTAATTAGGGGGTTTAATCTAGCCAGCTTTTTTAATGGTCTGTTTCTATTCTATGGATAGCTTTTATTATGTCCAATGGCTTGTTTCTTAATGGGTTGCTTTTAAGAAGAGTTGGCTTTTATGCCCTGCTTTTCTCTACCCAAAAGAGTCTCAAAGTGGCTTACAACTGCCTTCCCTTCCTCTCCCCACAACAGACACCCTGTGAGGTAGGTGGGGCTGAGAGAGCTCTGATGTTACTGTACTGTGAGAGCAGCACTATCAGGACTGTGACTAGCCCATGGTCACCCAGCTGGCTGCATGTGGAGGAGTGGGGAATCAAACCCAGGTCGCCAGATTAGAAGCTGCTGCTCTTAACCCCTGCATCAAGCTGGCTTGGCGTCACCATTGTGACACCATTTTAACTGTAAGTTGCCTTGAGCAGGATTGCAGCATAGAAAAATCCTAACCAAATAAATAAATACCTCCTCAGGAAAAGGACCTCAGAAGCAAAAATACCTGTATAGAAGTATCAAATATTCATTCCCATAATTTGAGCTGGCCTTCCAGAACTGAATGAGGCAACTCACACTAAAAGCATTATTAAAAATCCATATTAACTATCCAAGTATACAGCTAGCGATAATATTGACTTCATTAGTCAGAGTACAGTCCTGGGAAAATCCAATCCAATTGTAGCTGGCTGATGGAAGAAACAAGGATATTTCTAAAAAGTATGCCCCCAGGCTTCTGTGAAATTGTTTAATGCTTCCTTTATAGCATTAAATGGGCTTTAAAAAAGCAAAAAGCCAAAGAACTAGGTTGTTGTCACATCCTTTGCACACCCGCTCTCCAACATAATTCTTTCCGCCAGACTCAAATCACTCACCGACACAGCATCACGATGACCAGTGAACTTATAAAGGTGCTGGCAGGTAGTAGCTTCCCAGATCATAATTAGCTTGTTCTTATCCCCTGTAGCCTAGTCAAGACAGACAAGGGGAGACACTTGTGTCAAATACCCTCAGTAGCAACGGCTGCTGCTACAAGCAGTAAGGAGACTCAGTCAAGGACAATTCATGCAGATGGATGGGCCTGGTTTTGCTGTCATCGCTCAGATCAAGAGGCTGTTGACCCCCCTCTGTGCTGCAAACTAGGATGGCAGCAGCAGCTGCTCTGCTTTGTATTATGCTAGTAGTGTGCAGGGAGAGATCTTGTCTCTAAAAACAGGAAATGGGTAGGATCCCTTACCAGGTATTTACCATCCGAGGAGATAGCCATGGCCAGGATGTGTGCTGTATGGCCAGGACTTTTCTCTGTCACCTTCTTCCCTCTGTGGATCACATGCAGCTTCTTCCCACTCGCCACATCCCCTAAGAGATACAAGCCTCTATTTAACTCGTAGCCGGACAGCACCCCGAATTGCACACGTTTCAAAGCACCTGGGAATCTTTCCTTGCTCCATCAACCCAGCATTCTGCAAACCAGAGTTGCTCCACTAGAACCTACGGCTAGGGAGTCCAGTCATTCTCTTCGCACCTGACGTATTATACGTCAAGGTGCTGTGAGGATAGAAGAAGGTGGGGGCAAGGAGAACTATGGATGCCTTTCCTGAGTTCCTTAGAGCAGGGGTCGTCAACCCTCGGTCTGCGGCCCGGTACCGGGCTGCTGGTGGCCACGCACCTGCCTCTCCCCCACAACGAGAAGCTCGCCAGGCTTCGCTCGCGGCTCAGCTAGCTTCTCGCTAGGGGGTGAAGAGTCAGGTGCGGCCACCAGCATGCTGGCAGACACAAACGCGCATGCCCGGGCCGCCGGCTCTCCCTCACCCCCCGGAGGTGGTCCTCAACCGCAAAAAGGTTGGGGACTGCTGCCTTAGAGGGAGTGGGAGTGGATAAAAATGGAGAGAGATGGGGAGGCAAAGACGTAGTCCTTCTTCTAGCAGCTTAAAACAGGGGTCCCCAACCTTTTTGAGCCTGCAGGCACATTTGGAATTCTGTCAGGGGGGGGGGGGGGCACAGCAACAAAATGGCTGCAACAGGAGGTAAAGCTGGCCATAAAATGATTGCTGCAGGTTAACTTCAGTAACCCAGTGCAGATTCCTGTGCTGTGGTGGGAGTGGCTGCCAAAGCAATACTTAAAAAAAATCTGCACAGCCTGTCAAATCTCCAACAGTCAACGAGAAGCCTTGATTGGCCCACGTCCTACCTGGCCCCACTCACTTCCTACAACAACAACAAGCCTTTAATAGCATATAAAAGTACAATATAAGAAGGGAAAGTGCAAAAGGATCCACTCACTTCCTAAAAACACTTGGTGAGTACCAGAACAAGTGTAGGTGGGCTCCATGTGGCCCATGGACACCATACTGGGGATCCTTGGCTTAAAATGTAAAAAGCACATTGCCTCATGTGTCCTGCTCTGTAGGAAAAAATAATATGTGGAGACCAAAAAATGCCCATCAGAGCAAACATGCCTTTTCATCTGATACCTCCAATAAAGTCAAAATGCATTTCAAATCCACCTTCTTTACACTGACAGTTTAAAAAACAGCTACAAGTACATTGCAAAAAAGGTCATTTCCACTTTTCACAAATGTACACTGTAAGAAGAAAGTCTGAGAAACCTCTTTCAAGTGCCATTTCTGAGGTCAGCCATTCTCTACTAACTTTCTAAGCCCAAATGGATTCCACAGAACTATGACTTTCCTGAACAGACCAAATTGAAAGGGGGGAGGGGGGGAAAGAGATGTTTCAACTATAAATCACCAACATTCTTAGTTCACCCTAGTTCAACATACTTAGTTGCAATGTATGGCTGCAAAAGTTGGACCATAAGGAAGGCTGAGCGTCAAAGAATTGAGGCTTTTGAACTCTGGTGCTGGAGAAGACTCTTGCGAGTCCCTTGGACTGCAAGGCAAACAAACCGGTCAGTCCTAGAGGAGATCAGCCCTGACTGCTCTTTAGAAGGCCAGATCCTGAAGATGAAACTCAAATACTTTGGCCACCTCATGAGAAGGAAGGACTCCCTGGAGAAGAGCCTAATGCTGGGAGCGATCGAGGGCAAAAGAAGAAGGGGACGGCAGAGAATGAGGTGGCTGGATGGAGTCACTGAAGCAGAAGGTGCAAACTTAAATGGACTCTGGGGAATGGTAGAGGACAGGAAGGCCTGGAGGATCATTGTCCATGGGGTCGCGATGGGTCGGACACGACTTCGCACCTAACAACAAGAACAATCCCATCCTACCGATTATCTCTTCATAATATATACTAATGAATTTTTATTTTATTTTTTCTTTCCACTGGAATATTGAGAAGCAGAAGGAAAGCTTTATTTTAGAATCGTGCTGGGCATTCTACTCTTGCAGCCATGATGCTTAATAGAATGCACTCAGTTTCTGGATGCAGTTGTCACCCGGGGCTTGAACCCACTTATCCCTGAGAACTCTGTCTACACCCCCTTCCTGCACCCAATGTGCCATAACATCCACTGAACACCTACACCTTTACAAACATTACCTGAGCTGAAGCTAATCAGAAAACTTCCTCCTAACATAGCTCTAGGTCAGTGGTTCTCAACCTGGGGATCAGGACCCTTTGGGGGTCGAACAACCCTTTCACAGGGGTCGCAGCAAGGTGAACAGCTTGCTGGGGGGGGGGGGGATGGCACCACTCCTCCTGAAGGCACTTGCCAATTTATATACAATTTATAATCAATTTATATACAATCATGAGTAATAGATCTCCACGCCATTGGTCAGTTTTGGTTTAATTCCTGTGAAAGAACGCTTGCATAATTTTATGGCTGGGGATCACCACAACATGAGGAACTGTATTAAAGGGTCGTGGCATTACGAAGGTTGAGAACCGCTGCTCTAGGTTCATCATCATTACAGAATTTGATATCTATATTTCAGAGAATCTCAGATATAGCCAGGCATGTCTCCACAAGTGTTCAGAAACCAGCTTCAGAGAGACTAATTTCAACCCAAACCATGGTCTTACATCATAAATTCCTTAACCCAATGGATAAGCCGGATTTTAATGGGAGAATTAATTTGGCCTCAAGAAGAAGAAGAAGAGTTGGTTCTTATATGCCGCTTTTCCCTACCCGAAGGAAGCTCAAAGCGGCTTACAGTTGCCTTCCCTTTCCTCTCCCCACAACAGACACCCTGTGAGGTGGGTGAGGCTGAGAGAGCCCTGATATCACTGCTCGGTCAGAACAGTTTTATCAGTGCCGTGGCGAGCCCAAGGTCACCCAGCTGGTTGCATGTGGGGGAGCACAGAATCGAACCTGGCATGCCAGATTAGAAGTCCACACTCCTAACCACTACACCAAACTGGCTCTCTCTCAAAGGTAACGTATCACATGCATTAGAGGAACCATACGTTGTCAGAGCACATGCTTTGCATGTATAAAAGATTTTAAAGTTCACACTTCTTGCAACTCCAATTAAAGGATCTGAGAAAGCACAGCTAAGACACACCTCTGTTCAAATCTCTGAAGCACAGCCACATTTCCAAACTCTGCAGGACTATGTGAGCCAGTGGCTTCAGATCAATACAAGGACATTTGCTGAGCCTTACAAATCTCAGGCATGCAGGGACTAAACATCCATCTATCCATCCAAAAAGATATAGCAAGACTGCTACATAGCCTTAAGTCTTATGCGGGGGTAAGTGGTTTCCAAGCTCAGTTGTCACTCTATTAAATAGGACTTACAAGGGAATCATAGGCAGTGTTATTCCAGTCTAAATCCACTGAAATAAATGGGCTAAGGTTACAGGAACTCTGCATAAGTTTGCATTGTTGAGCTAGCAATTGTATTATTTATTTACATTCAACCTGCCCTTCTCACTCTGATGCAAAGCCCATCACACAACATGTCAAATACAGTCAACAGGATGAGACAGCCAAGAAACAAACCTATAAGATATGGATAGCAAAAATCTAAAAAGAAGAAGCCTGGAGACAGAGTGGAAACACAGCTTAAGCATTAACATGACAGGCTAAACAATACAGAAATTTACATTGCAGGGTCATATGTACAGCAACAGACAGCACACACTGGGCATACCAGTTTAGTTCACAGTCCCTATATCTTTCCCAAACCACCTTTATATTAGAGACCCCAATCACCTGCGTAAAAAAGACACCATGAATAACTGCTTTGCATAGTTTGGGGGAAGCCATGAGAATGGGAGTATTTCTGGCCTCCTCAGGTAGGTCATTCCATATGGTGGGAACCACAACAGAGAAGGCACACCCACGGGCAATTGTTTATTTGCACATTTTCAGGGGGCCACCTGGAGAAGGCCCTGCTCAGATGAGCAAAGCTATCATGATGAAGCATTGGAGGGAAGATGGGGCCAAGGTTTTACAAATTGACAGAGTCATTCATTAAATTAGCATAGGAATACCATGTTGCTACTGACAATGTATGTGCACAAATTGGTTTTAGAAGACACTGCTTTGTGCGATAAAAGTGTGTGTCTTAAAAGAAGCATTGGTCCTTCCCTCAGACACCTACCAGCCACACTTTTTGTAATTTATTGCAGTACATTAAAGAATACGTCTCATTAATTAGTCTACCAAAATAGAGCAACCTGTGTTTCAACAGATTGATCCAACCAACTAACACTGTAATTCCAAACAGAATTACTCCAGTCTAAGCCCAGTAAAGACTTGTACTGGAGCAAATCTGCAAAGGACTGCAGAACACAATGTTGCAGCCCTATTTCAGCATCAGGTGCCTTGTAGGGATGCAGGTCACCCTGCAGCAAAACTAGTGGTCAGAATAATCTGTTAATTCTTAGTAGAACAAGCAGAATTTCCAGGGCTGAGAATACAAGGTGGGGGGGGGGGGAGGACAGCACTGAGAATGTGTAAAGGCAGATATATTGGAAGAACACTGTGACAAAATTAGGTTATACATTGTTGATGTTACCAGGACGGGTTCCTTCACTTCCCCCCAAGATGCACAAAGAAGAAGTGGCATTTCAGCATCTGGTACCATTTTGATTAACTGAGCCTCCCACTCTGAAGCAGAGCTCTCTCTCTCCAGCCTCCTCTTCCACACCCTGCTAATAATGTCTTCCTCAGAGAGAAGCTGTCTCCTTTTGTAGAACAAAAGACTCACACTTGATGATGGAGCACTCTTTGGCAGCAGAAAATACATATTTATCATCCGGGGATATGACTAGGCAAGTGATGGGCAGTCGGTGTCCTCGTAGAACCTGGATGTCAGCTCTGTCTGGAAATTGCAACTGTTCAGAAAAACAGGCCCAAACATCAGTTGTAATTCTGTGATGAGAGCTTCCCACATTCAGAGCAGAGACAAAGATTTGGATCCCAACCTTCTGGTAAGAGTTGCTATTGTGGCAGCAGAGCACCCAGCCAATAATGCTAGAATCAGCTCTATCAAATAGTAATCATAGAACATAACTATCAGCTCCCTCATCAGGAAAATATCACCTACCTCACAGTAGACAAGGCTTGCTATTCATATACCAGTCAGATACATAAGAGAGAGCATCCACACGGCTATCAGCAAAATGCTCGCCAAAATTGCTGAGTCAACCAAGTCTTTCTAAAGGCCAAGAGTGAGGATTTCTCTGGGGATGCTGTTCCATAATTGCAGGACAGCCAAAGAAAATACCCAAACGAGCTACCTGGTGACAGGAATGGATTAAAGGCTTTATTGGGCAGACTCAAGGTCTGAAGAGCTGGTTCTTCAGAATGGCGGCCCTAGTTTGCAAAGGGCTTAGGGATAATAAGCAGAACCATGTACTGCATATAGAAACAAACTGAAAGCCAGTTAAGTGCAAACGGTTCAGGTTTGGTGTTATATGCAGAAAACTGTCCGCTCTAGTGATTCTGCACAATGAGTCCAACCACTCCCTACCACTGGGAGTCAATAACGAATCATTTAAACATTGCCAGAAATCATGCATTGTTCTTTGTTAAGACCTTTAGCTCTTTGTGCAGCATGATATAACCTAACAGACAGATCATTTCTATTGCCTCCCTGTGATGGATAGTTTCAAGTTCACCCCTCCAGAAGCCTCAGCCTGTCACTTTCAGATGGTGGCCTGGAATGTTGAAAGGGGGTGGGAATTTTAACTGCCGGCTAACTGATAGAGTTGGGGGTTATGTGACTTTGGTGGGAGAAGTATTAGGAGGTCTGCTGATTAGGCAGTGAGTCTATTAGGGACTTTATGTATTTTGAAGATCGTTAGGGATGTTGTGCTGTTCTTGTCAAAACAAGCCTTTCTGTTACACACTATAAATCTGAATTAGTCAAACAATCCTGTCTCAAAGATAATTTTTATAAGAGGATTTATAGGTGGTATATGATGCCAAAAATATTGGGTAAAATGTATAAGAATGTTCCAAATAAACGTTGGAAATGTGAGCATTTACTAAGTACATTTTATCATATGTACTGGACTTGTTCTAAAGCAAAGAAATTTTGGGCACAAATATATACATGTACACAAAAGATTTTAAATATTAACTTTCAAATGAAACCAGAAGGATTCTTATTAGGTTTGATTGACAGAAAACTAGAAAAGAAATATAGAACTTTGTTTTTATATATGACAACAGCAGTGCAAGAGAGCTAAAAATGATTTGATGACTTGTGGTTTTAGAGAATAAGAATAATACTTCTATCTATCTTCTATCTATTTATAAAATTATTTATATATATATATACAAGATAAATGTGAATTAACAAGTGATATCATATGTGTTTTAGATTTGCCTGCTGGTTCCTCTACTGGCAGGTACAAAATAAAACTCTCAAGTACATACAAGTCACATTAAATGGAGAAGAGAGAAACAGATAATCTGTACTGTGTTCATTTAGCAACAGTGGTCTAATATAAGGGCCGCCCTCTGCTCCTCTCAGGGGCTTCCCCCCCTTCTCTGAGGTGAGGCCTTCAGCCAATTCCTGCAGGCCAGACTTAAGATGGGTGGGGTATGGGACTTCATTTACTAGTGTTTTTTTTTTTAATAGGCTGTTTTAAATCACTTTGTGAATGTTTTAGCTATTAACGTAAACCGCCCTAAGCCTGCTTGTGGAGGAGGCGGTCTATAAATCTAATAATATCTAATAATAAATAAATAAGGAAGACTGGAATTAAAATCAATTGTAAAGAGTTTGATATGTCTCTTCTTTGTATGTTAGTTCTTTTCTTTCTTTTTATCATACTGCCTCTCTGCCTACACCCCTCAAAGAGCTCTGCGCTCCGCCACCTCCAACCGGACAGTGATCCCTGGCCCCAAGTAAGTCGTCTGCTTGACCTCAACCAGGGCCAGAGCCTTCTCTGTCCTGGCCCCCACCTGGTGGAATGAGCTCTCAGAGGAGATCAGGGCAGTTCCGCAGCAAAAGGCATTTGGTTGAGGTCAACCAAAACTAAATAACATCCACTTGGCCCCAAATCTCCCTTCCCTTGAACCGATGCAACAGATCGAACCAACCTGTTAGATTGTTCACTATGTTTAATGTTATTTTCTCTGTTTATTGTTATTACAGTTACTTTTCATTCATTATAATCAGTGAGTTTGAAGTATTGTTGTTATGTTCTATGTGAACCACCCTGAGCCTTAGGGGAGGGCAGTATACAAATAGAATTAATTAATTAATTAATATCTCAGCCAAACAAGAAACCTGCTTTCTAACTGTTGTGCTTTCTCAGGCTCCAACTCTCCAGTAAATTTGTCACTGTAACACTCAGAGGGGGCTGTAGAAAATCAAATGAAGAAACAACCTAGCTATGCATGCATACTACTGAAATAAAGCTGTTAAATTAGTTGTTTTCATCAAGTCAACAGCGTGATTCCTTCAAGCCTATCATCCCTCATAGTTGGCCAAGTAAACACTGGGTGGCACCTTGAGTCCATGCACTGTCCTCATTCAAAGCAGTCCCCAAAATAAGCAAGTGAAGCACACACACAAAAAGAAGCAGGGCATGAAATTTAAATTCCTAGTTCAGCCTTTCTCAACTTTTTTACCATTGAGAAACCTCTGAAACATTCTTCTGGTTTCGTGAAACCCCAAAAATGGTGTGATTGCACAGAACATGGTTGGGGAGCAAAGCTGTGTACACACCCACCCAGGGCCCCTCCCCTTTCCATCCCCTTCAGGCCCATCATTGGCCATTTGGGATGGCAGGTCAACATGATCATATATGGCCATAACACCTGATAAATGTTTAACAAATTTTAAAATATATCAAAAATTAATTAACTCCCAACCACTCGGAAAACCCTTTGAGGGTCGTCATGAAACCCTGGTTGAGAAAGCCTGGCCTAGTTACTGGGTCTGAAGATGGGGTGTTGTCACACTCCACAATATCACTGACTTGACCTTCCCTATACTACAAGAGATTTCCAAAACCAGGCCAGAACCTTCAAAATGGAGTATCTATCCAAGAGAAAACGAGTTACTACATAGAAAAGCCATCACATCTTTTCCACCTGTCCAGCTCTAAACAATGCCTAACAACAAAGGAGAACAATTTTATTTAAAACTAGCGGATGACAATAAGTTGTAGAAGTGTCTAATAGAAGAGGAACCTTGATAGAGAAAATAAATGTCTTCTGCTTCAAAAAACAGCAATAACCACTCTCCAGTTCTGTAGGGAAGTGAATTCTACTTACACTTTTGGCAATTTGTCGCTGTAATTTCCCTTTCTGTTCAAGCTGCAGGAGAAAGAGGAAACAAAAATCAGAGTGATCACTGCAGTTATCTTCTCTCACCTATCCCCTCAAGCAGCCTAGGGATAAGCAAAGCACTCAACATTTCTATAGCACTAAAGGCTATTTGAATTCTTCTTCTTCTTGCAAAACAAAACAGCCATAAGTTGCTAGACCACATGACCGTGAAGATAAATTTTCTGCAAAAGTGCAGAGAAGTAAGGCGGTTAGTGAATGCCACAGCTATGCCTGTTATTAGTGTTCAGGACTTCAGAATACTTACAACTCTGAAGAAGTGACATGATTTTCATATTAATATTACCTCTTAGAAGCTTAGAACTGTTTCCTTGAAATGCCACAAAGCAGAAGAGACTGGACAAATTAACACATCAGCTAAGGAATATGTTGTGATCCAGCAGCTCCTTTGGCTCCAGACCCATCTCTTACACACACCTTAGGCAAATCACTTCAGCCCTGCATCTGCAATATGGGGGTAATGATAGCCTACTTTATAGGTCTGTTCCACAGATTACAATAAAATAACCTAAATGCAACACTCCGAACACTGAAAGTATTATATAAATGCTAATGCATTATAACGGCCATCACAGACATGATTTCATAATCACGCAACACTCTGTGGCAGAGCACATGTTTTGTGCACAAAGTCCATTTGAGCCCCTACATCTCTAGTTAAAAGGATCTTGGCTAGGCATGCCGGGATCCTTTTCTGCCAGCAATCCTGAAAAGCCACTCCCAGTCACAGTACACCACACCAAGCAACATGGACCAATAATTTGACTTAGTTAAGGGTACCTTCATCACATAAAGACATGTACAAATGCTACACATTAACAAGCCTTGGGTTAGGACAAGGTCCCTAAATCTTTTTAAGCCTATAGACTGTAGGAAGCCATGGCATTCACAGATATGATGATTATTGGACTACTTTGGTATGTTGTCCCTGCCCATACTCTGTAATCTCTATGTGATTAGTAGCACCTCTCTGACTCACTTAGAAAAGATTTGGGTTTTAGACCCCAGTTTTCACTACCTGAAGGAGTCCTAAAGCGGCTCACAACTGCCTTCCCTTCTCCTCCCAACAGACATCCTATGAGGTAGGTGAGGCGGAGACAGCTCTGACAGAAATGCTTTGTGAGAATAACTCTAACAGGACTGTGGCTTGCCCAAGATCACCCAGCTGGCTGCATGTGAAGGGATGGGGAATCAAACCTTGCTCACCAGATTAGAGGCTACTACTATTAAGCACTACACCAAGCTGGCTCTCTTATACAAACTCCACAGCAGAACAGGAAGGTACACTTGGTGATTCATGTTTGTGACCATACCCAACTCTCAACAGGTTGCTATAAAGGTGACTTTGAGTTTTATTCAAGGATCCACGATGAATACTATCACTTTCCATAATCAGTTGGATTGAAATAATAATAAGATGCTTAAGTCAAGCAAGAAAATCTCAGACGTACAATGCAAGGGGAATTAATAAATGCACTTTGTCTCGGTAAACTGAGACTGTCCAGGCTAATAGAACTGTTTGTTCTTTCTTTCGTAAAGAGCCCCTTGGTCCAGCAAGAGTTAGGACCTATTGTTCTCATAAGCCTTGCCACACAGCAGCAGAGCTGAGCCCAGTTAGTGCCTGTATGGTAGGGATTTCTGTTCAACTCACTAATAAGATTCTTTTCCATCTTTAGGGAAAATGAGAAGTTCCCTTGCTTTCTGATGCCCCCACCCATGAGCAAGAGAGGCTCAGAGCAGCTCTTTTGCAATCTCTCTCCAAGGATCCTACTCACCACATCTTCCTTCAGGCGGCCAGCAACCAGGTCCCGTTCCAAGGCCTCTTCTTCTGCCTTCTCCTCTTCTGCTCAAGGCAAAAAACCCCAGACTGTACATGAGGGACATGGCTCAGGAGAGGGATTAGAATTAACAATGGGGAGCAGAGGCAAGGGCAATCATAAAGGCATAAGTGTAACCTCTGCTACTCACACAGCAAACAATAACACACACACACAAACTCCAATCAAGAACCTTTGGCAAGGACATTAGCCAACACACTAGTGACCAGTTTGCACACAGAATCATAGAATAATAGAGTTGGAAGTGATCTCATGGGTCATCTAGTCCAACACCCTGCACTATGCAGGACACTCACAACCCTATCGCTCATCTACTGTAACCTGCCACCCCTTTGCCTTCACAGAATCAGCCTCTCCATCAGATGACTATCTAGCCTCTGTTTAAAAATTTCCAAAGATGGAGAACCCACCACCTCCAGAGGAAGCCTGTTCCATTGAGAAACCGCTCTGTCAGGAACGTCTTCCAGATGTTTAGATGGAATTTCTTTTGAATTAATTTCATCCCATTCATTCTGATCTGTCCCTCTAGGGCAAGAGAGAACAATTCTGCTCCATCCTCCATATGGCACCCTTTTAAATACTTGAAGATGGTTATCAGATCTCCTCTCAGTCATCTCCTCTCTAGGTTAAACAGACCAAGCTCCCCCAACCTTTCCTCATATGTCTTGGTCTCCAAACCCCTCACCATCTTTGTTGCCCTCCTCTGGACATGTTTCATTTTGTCAACATCCCTCTTCAACTGGGGTGCCCAAAACTGAACACAGTTCTCCAAGTGAGGCCGAACCAGAGCAGAGTAAAGCGGTACCATCACCTCCTGTGATCTGGACATGATACTCCGTTTGAAAATCCCATTTGCCTTTTTAGCCACTGTCACACTGTTGACTCATGTTCAATGTATGGTCTACTAAGACTCCTAGATCCTTTTCGCACATGCTACTGCCAAGACAAGTCTCCATCTTATATTGGTGTATTTGGTTTTTCCTACCTAAATGCAGAACTTTACATTTGTCCCTATTGAACTTCATTTTATTCAGTTTAGCCCACTTCTCGAGCTTATCAAGATCATCCTGTATTCTGTTGCTGTCTTCAGTTTGCTACCCTCCCAGTGTTTGCAACCATCAAACATATGGTTGCAATCTGAAGCTGCTGTGGCTGACAGTACCCTGCCCATGACCTCATTAGTGCATGCAGTAGTTCAGTGCACAGGACAATGCTGCTTTCACGGACATCTTAAGGTAAACATGTTTCAAGGCATGTCATATGGTCAGGAAACTTTCATAAGAAGCACCTGTTCCCTTCACCAGTACACAGCTTAAGCATTCTTGAAAAATACTTTTCCATCCACATGCCTGAGAGTTGAGCATTTGATACCGATATAAAGCACAGCTTGTCAGTACAGCATATGCTTTGGGTGCACAAAATTCCAGGTTCAATCTGTGGCATCATCAACCCAAAAGAAACTGAGATACAGGTCTTTTCCAGCCTAAGACTCTGGAGAATTACTACAAGTCAGTGCTGATGATAATGACATAGGTACAAGCCAATATCCATATTTGTTTGTTCATGCTTACGTGTCTGACATCCAACCAATTAGACGGCTAAAAAAATTGAATTGCCTGGCAATCCCCTATACAAGATCACCCTGTAACCCATGGTTTACCTTGCTGTCGAAGCTGCTCTAGGTATAATTTTGCTAATCTCAACTTCTTCTCCTGTGGTGTCTCGTCGATCTCCTCTTCGGCTTCATTGTTCTTTTTCTTTGCAGGGCTGTGAGAAGAGGGAACAGAGGAAAAGACAATAATCTGTATTAAAGCATCTCTCATGCACACCCCTTTGATAGCCATCAACACAGAACAGTAAGCAAAATGTATTCAGAATGAAAGCACTCTAAAATATACCCTCCCCCTTAAAATCAATAAGGGAGCTTAACAAAATAGAAATAAAATATTTCTATTATATAATAAACCAGGGGTCAAGCCCATTGCATTCAGGAACAAAATGGGTGCTAGACTGGGGGTGGAGTGGATGGCTTATCCCTCCCCCCAGGACCTGGAAAGGCTGCAGGTCCCTGGGATGGGAACTCATCGGCAGAGGCAGCTCTCACGCCTAAGTGGAAGGAGGAGGAAGTGGTTAGGGGTGGGGGATGGAAGGCAACTGGCGGCCACTGGACAAGTAGGCAAGCCATTTAGAGGAGGAGCCACTCAGAGGCCTCCCTGAGTGAGTGTTAAGTGCTGATGCTCCTCCTCCAAGGCCTTACCAGAAATATATAATGTGGAACAGATAAGAGATAACAGAATACTCTTCCTTGTTCAATGTCAAATGGTTCATCTCGACTTGTAATCCATAACCCACTATGGCCAGACAGATACCCCAGTGCGGAAACACCATTACCTATCTGGCTCAGAGTCACTGGAGATCTCCTCATTGAGCTTGGAGCCAGATTTCTGCCAGGATTTCTCCTCTGCTACGGGAAGCTAGAAAATAAGAGATGCTTTTAAAATGTATCAGCAACTCTGTCAGCTAGAACTACCATGCCAAATTACAATGTTTTTTCTTTGTTATAGTAGAAAAGCAGGGAAGATAGTGATAATGAAAACCGCAGTCAGAACTAAACAGAGTGCCTGAAGAACTATGGACAGAGGTTTCCAACATTGTACAAGAGGTAGCAACTATAACCAACCCAAAGAAAAAGAAATGCAAGAAAGCAAAACGGCTGTCTGAGGAAGCTTTACAAATAGCTGATAGAAGGGAATTGAAAGGCAAGGGAGAAAGATACACCCAACTGAATGCTGAATTCCAGAGAAGAGCTAGAAGAGATTAGAATGCCTTCTTAAATGAACAGTGCCAACAAATAGAAGAAAACAATAGAATAGGGAGGACCAGAGATCTCTTCAAAAATTGTAGATATGAAGAGAACATGCAAAGATTGGTATGATAAAGGACCAAAATGGTAAGGACCTAACAGAAGCAGAAGCGATTTTTAAAAGGTGGCAGTTTTATACAGAAGAACTATACAAGAGAGAGCTTAACATCCCTGATAACCACGAGGGGGTAATCACTGACCTGGAGCCAGACATCCTGGGATGTGAAGTCAAATGGGCCTTAGGAAGTCTGAACAAAAATAAAGCTAGTGGAGGTGACAGCATTCCAGTTGAACTATTAAAAATCTTTAAAAAACAATGCAGTAAAACTGCTACACTCAATATGCCAGCAAATTTGGAAAACTCAACAGTGGCCACAGGATTGGAAAAGGTCAGTTTACATTCCAATCCCAAAGAATGTTCAAACGACCGCACCATTGCACTCATTTCTCATGCTAGCAAAGATATGCTCAAAATTTTACAAGCTAGGCTCCAGCAAAGAGCCTCTTGTGGCGCAGAGTGGTAAGGCAGCCATCTGAAAGCTTTGCCCATAAGGCTGGGAGTTCAATCCCAGCAGCCGGCTCAAGGTTGACTCAGCCTTCCATCCTTCCGAGGTCGGTAAAATGAGTACCCAGCTTGCTGGGGGGTAAAACGGTAATGACTGGGGAAGGCACTGGCAAACCACCCCGTATTGAGTCTGCCATGAAAACGCTAGAGGGCGTCACCCCAAGGATCAGACATGACTTTGTGCTTGCACAGGGGATACCTTTACCTTTTTAGGCTCCAGCAATATGTGGACTGAGAACTTCCAGAAGTACAGGCAGGATTTCGAAGAGGCAGAGGAACTAGAGATCAAATTGCCAACATACGCTGGATCATGGAGAAAGCTAGAGAGTTCCAGAAGAACATCTACTTTTGCTTCATTGACTATGCTAAAGCCTTTGATTGTGTGGAGCACAACAAATTGTGGCAAGTTCTTAAAGAGATGGGAATACCTGAGCATCTTATCTGTCTCTTAAGAAACCTATATGCAGGTGAAGGAACAACAGTGAGAACCGGCCATGGAATCACTAATCATCCAAAAATAAATCCAGAAGATGTGCCTTTTGGGCAGAATTTAACAGGCAATCCCCATACTATGTCCATACGGATGTCTGGTTCCACGGCTCATTTCGGGTGACCAAGATCAGTTCCCCTGGCGAAAATGGTTGCTTTAGAGGGCGGACTCCATAGCGTTATACTCCACTGAAATCCCTCTCCACCCCAAATCCCGCCCACTCTCGCTCCAGCCCCAAAGCCTTCAGGTATTTCCCAAGCCAGAGTCGGCAGCCCTGCGCCCAATACACGTTCACTCATCCACCAGCGTGGTCAGAAAGAGAGTGTCCCATTCACGCGCCCGCCTGCCACCCAGATCCGACAGAGCCACATGCAGCTGGATTCACTGACCCACGCTAGGGCACCCCGGAGCGCGCCCTCCCCGGCCAAGGCAGCCCTCCCCTTCTCCTTACTAACTTTTCGCCTCTTGCGTCCGGCCCCTCCGGCCGCTGCCGCGGAAACCTCTCGCCTTTGCTTTTTCCTGTTCATGGCCCCAGCCGCCATGCTGCCGCCGCCGCCACACCGCTTCCGACACGTGCTCTCCAAGCCATTCCCCCGGGCTTTCCCAATTGGCCCGAAGCAACACCGCCTTCCTTCTATTGGCTGAAGTTCTGCCTGGAAACCCCGCCTCCTTCCGAAGTAGAGCGGGGGCGAGCCTTTGCACGGAGACGCCGCTTGATTCTCATTGGATAAACCGCGCTAGTAGTCCTCCCACTGGGCCTGCTAGGCTGCCGGCGACTCCGGGGCATGCGCAGTCTGTTATGCCGGGGGCGGGGCGGCGAGGGAGCTGGATGCGCCTGCAGGAGGGCTCGTGCGCCGGTTGGGGCCAGCCGTGAGCTGGACGCGCTGCGGGCAGCTGAAGGAGCCCAGAGGGTGGAGGGAGGGCTGGTGAGTCACTCGGCTAAGTGCAGGGAACGGGGGGGAGGGGGGAATGTTTGATTGGGAAAAAGGGCGGGGCCTTGCCTTGGAGAGCCTGGCTTTCTAGCTTGTCGAAGGCTTTCACGCCACACTTGGCGACGTCCCGTCATTCCCCCTCCCCCCTTATTGTTTTGCACTGAGCCTAAAAAGTGCTCTGAGAATATCAGAATTTTGCTTTGGTGGGATTCCTCCCCCGCCCCCGTTAAAAAGAAAATGCCTAGACTTTCCAAAGCGGGCTTTCTGTGCTTTTTGTGCTTGGACAGTTGTGCACGGGATGACCCAAGTCCAGATTGCGCGGCCGGAGCCCGGCGGCTCTTCCGGCTGGGGCTGCCAGGCTCGCTTGGGCAGGATCACGCAGTCCCAGCGTCGGCTTGAGCTGCCCATTCGCTGTCTCGGGGCTGGGCTGGTGCCATTCCCGGAGAGGCGGGTTGCTGCTGCTCCGTTATGTCGTCGGCAGGCTGAGGTCACCAACAGGCAGGAGAAAGCGAAGGCACCGACCGACTTGTCCAAACTTGCCCGGCTTTTCCTTTCCCAGCGCCGACGGCCGACCCTCCACTCTCCCCGGTAAGTTTGCTTCTCCAGGGCGAGGTGGGGTTGCTCTCAAAGGATTCTAGTTTCTGCATTGCCGCTAAACTGATAGGTAAACATGGGACCATAATCCTGCAGCTAGTTTCTGTGAAAAGTCAGGGGCGTTCCCAGGGACCAAAAGGTTGCCAGTAGGATAGCTTCTTTTTGTTGGGTGTCCGTCCTGTTTTGGCCTTTAAAAAAAACCAAGACTGATGAAAATGCCCTCTCTTGGAGTTGGAGGGTTAGGAATATTCCTAGTTAGTAGCAATTAAAACAGTCTAAATAGTAGAGGTATTTAAATTGAGATTTGTCATAGTGATTGTGGTCCCCTCTTTGAAGTAATCAGGTGGGAAATGTGTCCTTTTCGTCTTCATCTTTTTTTGCTGGTTGCCAGCTATTGCTTTTCATCCAGACCAAAGCCCACGATGGTCCAGGGGTGTGTCAACACACAGGCCTGGCCAGCATAGCCCGAGTAAGTTACTGGGTGGCTGAACCAGGACTGGAAATAATCAGCCCCTTTCTGAACACGTGCGTTTGCTGATCTTCTTTGATCAGGTTTGTAAACAGACACTGTAGACAAGTAATCAAATCAGGAAGTTTTGTAAACTACAAAAGAGATGATTTGGATTGGCCATGTTAGGCTGGTGGCCTGCAAATCTTTATTTTCTGGGATAAGTAACATATCCAGTGAAAGATCAAGGGCAATTCTGTACATTAAAAAATTAGTGTTATGCCAGCGAAATGGTGTAATGCTAAAAAAAATCGCGCCTCCAGGGATTCCTCGCCTCCTGGCTCCTCTGCCGCCCTCTTGTGCGTCTTGACACTCCGCACGCCTGCTTGAAATGGTGGAAGAGGGGAACGCGCTATCCATGCTCTTCCGCCTGTCAATCAAGAATGGCAGCCAATCACCTTAAACCATCTTTTAAAGGGCATGCAATGCGAGCCAATTTTTTAAACAGATGTTCTCCGTTTAAATGCGTACGTGTCTATTCATAGACGGAAAAGGCTGTTTTTACGGCCACCACTCTTGGAATCACAAGCCTTGAAGCTTTTTAAAAATGATCTGTTTTCCAGAGTTTTTTGGGGGGGGGTGGAGGCATGCTTTTTGTGCAAATGTGGGGGAAAGGGTTTTTTTTTTCATTCTGCCTGGGCAATTGTACACCTATTTGTTGCTCCAGGCATTTTTAATCAAAAAAAGAAGCCCCATCCCTGGGAGAAGGGAGAGGGAGGCCAGGGCGGGCTCTGGAGCCGGAGCTAGCACTCCTTCGGCTCCGCACATTCCCATGGCATGTAGCTTGTTGATTGCTCTCCTCCCGCTCACGCTAAATAGTTGGGGGAATCCAGTTTATGCAATTCCACCACTAGCGATTTAAAATGTAGGATATAGCTGCCGGATTGCTCCTGGGTCGCTGGATGAGGACGACGTTATGCAAAGCGCAAAAAAAAAAATTATTTTTTATTTATTTATTTAGATTTATATACCGCCCTCCCCGAAGGCTCAAATGGTGCTTGCAAAAGGTAAGGATTTCACTATATTTCCTTTGTGCAGAATTTCCCCAGGATTTGGGTCCAGTAGCACCTTAAAGACTAATAAGATTACCAAGGTATAAGATACAAGCAAAGAAAGTAATTATTTTTTTGCAGGGAGTTCAGATATAGATGGTTTTGCTTCACCAATTTCAATATCTTGCAGTAATGCATAAATTTAGAAATTTATTAGAGCTGTATTTCCTGTTTTGACCTAACTTGCTTGAATCATAGAAAAGAAATTAGGATAATCCTCTGGTCAGTACTTCCTTTTGTTCTGACACCATTTGATGGCATGTTGTTTTGAGACGAGACTTGCCAGTAGAGTTAATTGAAGACCATTTTCACTTTTACATTCCCTGAAACCAATTCCCATGTACTAAATGAACATATGTATGATAACATAGACTTATGCTTCTGATTTGGCTGGAAACTCTATTCAAGGGCTTGCCTTGTTAGGACTGGATCCCAGTGCAGGCAAAAGCTGTGATTTATGTATGCATGGGCCATTAATAATGATAGCAACACAGAACAAGAATGTAGTGTTACCTTTGAGAATCGAAATAGAAATTGTGTTTCTTACCCATCCTGGATTGCCTGACTCGGATGATTCAGGCTACCCTAGTGCTGGAGGGTAAGCAGGTTCGGTTTAGCACTTGGGTAGGAGACCACCAAGATAGTCTAATGTTGGGTGCCCCTTGCCTTGAAAACCCTGCAGGGTCACTATAAGTTAGCTGCAACCTGACAGTACTTTCCACCTTCACCATCCATACTGGAGATAAGATGGTCACAAATTAGACTTTTGTCAAATTTAGACTATCTCAGATTTCCTTACAAGTAATGGGAAAAAATCCCCCTTCAAGGATCGCTGCCTTGTTGTGGCAAGGGGGCTTGTGTAGTTCAGTGAAGCTATGAGCTATGCCGTGCAGGGCCACCCAAGACGGACAGGTCATAGCTGAGAGCTCTGACAAAAGGTGATCCACTGGAGAAGGCAATGGCAAACCACTCCAGTATCTTTGCCATGAAAACTCTATGGACAGTTCCAATAGGCATAACGATATGACGCTGGAAGATGAGCCCCTCAGGTCGGAAGGTGTCCAATATGCTACTGGGGATGAGCAGACGGCTAGTACGAGTAGCGCCAGAATGAATGAAGCGGCTGGGCCAAAGCCGAAAGGACGCTCAGTTGTGGAAGTAACTGGTGGCGAAAAGACAGTCCGATGCTGTAAAGATTTTTATTCCATAGGAACCTGGAACGTCAGATCCATGAATCAAGGCAAGCTGGACATGGTTAAACAAGAAATGAGAAGACTGAACATTGACATTTTAGGAATCAGTGAACTAAAATGGACAGGAATGGGTGAATTTAATTCAGATGACCATCAGGTATACTACTGTGGACAAGAATCTCGCAGAAGAAATGGAGTAGCATTCATAATCAATAAGAGAGTAGGAAAAGCAGTCTTGGGATACAATCCCCAAAATGACAGAATGATCTCAGTTCGAATCCAAGGCAAACCATTCAACATCACAGTGATCCAGGTCTACGCCCCAACCACTGCTGCTGAAGAGGATGAAGTTGATCAGTTCTATGAAGCCCTACAACACCTTCTAGAAGCAACGCCCAAAAATGATGTGCTTATCATCATGGGGGATTGGAATGCTAAAGTAGGAAGCCAAAAGATAACTGGGATAACAGGCAAGTTTGGCCTTGGAGTACAAAATGAAGCAGGGCACAGGCTGGTAGAATTTTGTCAAGAGAATACAATGGTCATAGCAAACACTCTTTTCCAGCAACCCAAGAGACGACTCTACACATGGACATCACCAGACGGTCAACACAGAAATCAGATTGACTATGTGCTCTGCAGCCAAAGATGGAAAAGTTCTATCCAGTCAATAAAAACAAGACCAGGAGCTGATTGTGGTTCAGATCATGAGCTTCTTGTTGCAAAATTTAGGCTTAAATTGAAGAAAGTAGGGAAAAGCACTAGGCCACTCAGGTATGAACTAAATCATATCCCTGACGAATACACAGTGGAGGTGACAAATAGATTTAAGGAATTAGATCTGATAGACAGAGTGCCTGAAGAACTATGGACGGAGGTTCACAACATTGTACAAGAGGTAGCAACTAAAACCATCCCAAAGAAAAAGAAATGCAAGAAATCAAAATGGCTGTCTGAGGAAGCTTTACAAATAGCTAAGGAGAGAAGGGAAGTGAAAGGCAAGGGAGAAAGAGAAAGATACACCCAATTGAATGCAGAATTCCAGAGAAAAGCTAGAAGAGATAAGAATGCCTTCTTAAATGAACAGTGCAAACAAATAGAAGAAAACAATAGAATGGGGAGGACCAGAGATCTTTTCAAGAAAATTGGAGATATGAAGAGAACGTTTCATGCAAAGATGGGTATGATAAGGGACCAAAATGGTAGGGACCTCACAGAAGCAGAAGAGATCAAACAAAGGTGGCAAAATTATACAGAAGAACTATACAAGAGCGAGCTTAACATCCCTGATGACCACAATGGGGTAGTTACTGACCTGGAGCCAGACATCCTGGAATGTGAAGTCAAAAAAAAGTAAAAGTAAAAGTGCTACACTCAATATGCCAGCAAATTTGGAAAACAATGGCCACAGGATTGGAAAAGGTCAGTTTACATTCCAATCCCAAAGAAGGGCAATGCCAAAGAATGTTCAAACTACCGCACCATCGCACTAATTTCTCATGCTAGCAAAGTTATGCTCAAAATCCTACAAGCTAGGCTCCAGCAATATGTGGACCGAGAACTTCCAGAAGTACAGGCAGGATTTCGAAGAGGCAGAGGAACTAGAGATCAAATTGCCAACATACGCTGGATCATGGAGAAAGCTAGGGAGTACCAGAAGAACGTCTACTTCTGCTTCATTGACTATGCTAAAGCCTTTGATTGTGTGGAGCACAACAAATTGTGGCAAGTTCTTAAAGAGATGGGAATACCAGAGCATCTTATTTGTCTCTTGAGAAATTTATATGCAGGTCAAGAAGCAACAGTGAGAACTGAACATGGAATCACTGACTGGTTCAAAATTGAGAAAGGAGTTCGGCAAGGCTGTATACTGTCGCCTTGCCTATTTAACTTGTATGCAGAGCACATCATGAGAAATGCGGGATTAGAGGAGTCACAAATTGGGATCAAGATTGCAGGGAGAAATATCAACAACCTCAGATATGCAGATGATACCACTCTAATGGCAGAAAGTGAAGAGGAACTAAAGAGCCTGTTGATGCGAGTGAAGGAGGAGAGTGCCAAAGTTGGCTTGAAACTCAACATCAAGAAAACAAAGATCATGGCATCCGGCCCTCTCAATTCCTGGCAAATAGAAGGGGAAGAAATGGAGATAGTGACAGATTTTATTTTCCTGGGCTCCAAGATCACTGCAGATGGGGACTGCAGCAAAGAAATTAAAAGACGCTTGCACCTGGGGAGGAAAGCTATGGCAAATCTAGACAGCATCCTAAAAAGCAGAGACATCACCCTGCCAACAAAAGTGCGTTTAGTCAAGGCTATGGTCTTCCCAGTTGCAATGTATGGCTGCGAAAGTTGGACCATAAGGAAGGCCGAGCGTCAAAGAATTGAGGCTTTTGAACTCTGGTGCTGGAGAAGACTCTTGCGAGTCCCTTGGACTGCAAGGCGAACAAACCAGTCAGTCCTAGAGGAGATCAGCCCTGACTGCTCTTTAGAAGGCCAGATCCTGAAGATGAAACTCAAATATTTTGGCCACCTCATGAGAAGGAAGGACTCCCTGGAGAAGAGCCTAATGCTGGGAGAAATCGAGGGCAAAAGAAGAAGGGGACGACAGAGAATGAGGTGGATGGATGGAGTCACTGAAGCAGTAGGTGCAAACTTAAATGGACTCCGGGGAATGGTAGAGGACAGGAAGGCCTGGAGGATCATTGTCCATGGGGTCGCGATGGGTCGGACACGACTTCGCACATAACAACAATAACAAAATGGGAAAATAATGAGTTGCTGTGAAGTTTGAACTAAAGGTTTCAGGTTTTCTAATCTGATTAATGCTTCAAATTGAGGAGCTTAAACTGGAATGAATGTTAACGTGCTACTGAACTTAATGCTTCAAGACTGGGTGCACTCTCATGATCATTTTGTTGTAGAAATACAGGGAGGACATTTTCTAAGACAAAATGTTTTAAGAGGTATGACTGAGAACCAAACTCTGTGCTGCATCTGTGACTGGATTGGATCCCCTGATGTACTCTTTCTTCATTAAACCGGAGTCTAGTGACACCTCAAGGACCAACAAATTTTATTCCTCCATAAACCTTTGTGCATCAGAGCGCACTTTATCTAATTAACTAGATTGAAAGCCCATTTTAAAGAGGAATAAGAGGAGCCGGGTGCGGCAGTGGCGAGGCGGGCTTCTGGTGGCCGTAGGCGGCGGCGGGTCCTCCAGGGTGCGCGGGCATGCGGTCGGCGGCTGTATCGTCAGCAAGTGGTGCTAAACCACGTCGGGCGCTGGCAAGGTGTGCCGCTCGTGACAGGAGCGGGCACCGGGTCCTCCTGGAGGCGCGTCCACATCAGCAGCAAGTGGGGAAATGGCGGATCTGGGCGGCCAGTCCAGGGCGGGCCAAGTGGCACTCGGAGGGGCTTCGCGAGTTTTTATCCCGGACAGGTTCCGCCCTAACTCCTCCCCACCAGCCCTTACTATTTTATTTAATCCCCGGCACCGCGGGACATTTAAAGATTAGCTCTGCGATTGTGTGATTCACAGGAGCTTAAACTGGAATCAATTTTAAAGTGCTACTGAACTTCTACTTTAATAGAAGAACATGGCTATGCTCTGGAATCATTTTTCTAAATTAAATGAGATTATTTATTTATTGTATGGCATATGTGTAATATAGCCAGGAGATCCCAAAATGATCTGCCTGCCACTCAGGAAATGTTTGGCGGTGGTTTTCCCATTGCCTGCCTCCATGTTATGACCCTGGTATTCCTTGGATGTCACCATTCCAAATGCTAACAGGGACAACCCTTCGTGGGGTGAATCTGCACTGGGCCTTTTATCCCCTGAGACCCCAATTTAAAGAAACTTGCCTACACATCATTCGATTTCCATTCTGATATTTAACACTTTAAATGTTCCCTCCGCAACATTTATGATTGATACGCGATGACCCTACCTTTCCCCCATGATATCCAGGAGCAGATATGTCACTATATTTGAGGAACCTGCTTTGAGAGCCTCCAGTATTAAGTGTAGATATTCTGTGTTTTTCTGGATTAACATCCTCCCTGGTGCCTCCAATGCTGACATAGCAAAGCAGTCTGTCGCTGATTGGTCAGGGTGTCAGTTCAAAGACTGCCTTGTTCCCAGTTGCCATTCCCTCACAAGACTTATTTTTGCCCTCATTTTAGGATCTGTTTTAAAGTGATTGTGCTCCAGAAACCAACACTTCTATGAGCCCCCTTGTTCTCTGTGAGGCTGCTGCCTCCAATCACACACACACACCCCACCCCCGTTGCAGGAAAAGAAAGAGAAACAAGCAGCCTCGTGCTGCACTTGCTACTCCACCTCCGGCTTGCTCTGGCTGTACTCGGGAGCCAAAAGACAAGAAATAAAGTACTCTCCTTTAATGCCGGCTGGATCTTCACCCGACATCCCCCACCCACTCAGGAAAAGAAAAATAAACAAACAGCTTTGTGACCACCACTCTCCCCCCTCTGAGCTTTCCCAATCAAGTGTAGAACTCTTGTGTTTCAATGGGTGGGGAAGGAAGGACGAGGACCCGGGTTCAAAACAATCTGAATTCAGCAGGATCGACAACGGGGGGGGGGGGCAGATTAAGTGCAGAACCAGCCCTGGTTTCCTAGATGTAACAGGATTGGGCTTGCCAGGGCTATCCAGGTCACATCATGAAATGAAAGTGGGGAGGTGCCAGATTGATCAGAACATGGGTGAAAGTGTATAACTCACCCCAATGCATGATATTTTTCTGACTGAATTCTTTCCCTACTGCTGTTTCTATTAGAAAAACACACACATGTACCTGATGCAGCTGTGTTTCGTTTTAAAAAGAAAAAAATAAGAAGATTCCCCTGCCTGTCCCAAAGCTATAGTTTGGTCCTGAGCTGGCTAGGAACCAGAAATTTTAGGACCCCGTGTAAACTGGGAGGACAACTGAGAGTGGGACATAGACATGGCATTTGACTGTGAGTGTTGTTTGCCAGGGTGTAGACTTCAGCCTCTATCTTAGGGTCATGCTAACAGTAGCATTGCTTGAAGAAAGATGTAGAAAAACTGGTTTCTTTGGAGATCTGTCAAGCTATGTTAGCGCAATATATAAACACACAACTGTCGATTAATTGAAACCATACAACTAGACAAGAGAATGAGAATCATCTATTTTATTTATTTACTAGTAAAAAAGCCCATTGTATGAAGAAGACAATGGGCGCTAGCAGGTGGGGACCAGAGCGAGCGGCAGGCGAGGGACAGAGCGAGGGACAGGCTACCTGAAAGAGGAGGCGGGCGGCGGCTCCTCGGCGTCTCGTAGTTTTTGCCGAGGAGCACCAGGTGTGGTGCGCTGGGCTGCGGCGGCTCCTCTGCATTTTTTTGTTCTTCTGCGGCTTTCCCGGCGGCTCCATTGTGTTCTGGGGCCATGAGGGCAGGGAGCCGCCAGCAGCAGCGCTGTGGGCGGCTGCCAGGGCTCCCAGGGCGCCGGCTTGAAGCGGCGACAGGCTCCTCCAGGGTTTTTTTTTTTCTGCTGCCTCTCGTGGGCGCGCCGGCTTGGAGCTGCGAAAGGCTCCTACAGGGTTAATTTCTTTCTGCTGCTTGGAGTTGCGAAAGGCTCCTACAGGGTTTTTTTTTTTCTGCTAGCTCTCGTGGGAGCGCCGGCTTGGAGCTGCGAAAGGCTCCTACAGGGTTAATTTTTTTCTGCTGCTTGGAGCTGGGAAAGGCTCCTAAAGGTTTTTTTTTTCTGCTGCTTGGAGCTGTGAAAGGCTCCTACAGGGTTTGTTTTTTTTTCTGCTAGCTCTCGTGGGCGTGCCGGCTTGGAGCTGCGAATGGCTCCTACAGGGTTTTTTCCCCCTGCTGCTTGGAGCTGCGAAAGGCTCCTACAGGGTTAATTTTTTTCTTCTGCTTGGAGCTGCGAAAGGCTCCTACAGGGTTAATTTTTTTCTGCTAGCTCTCGTGGGCTTGGAGCTCCTACAGGGTTTTTTTTTTTTTCTGCTGGGAGCTGCGAAAGGCTCCTACAGGGTTTTTTTTCCTGCTGCTTGGAGCTGCGAAAGGCTCCTACAGGGTTAATTTTTTTCTGCTGCCTCTCGTGGGCGTGCTGGCTTGGAGCTCCTACAGGGTTTTTTTTTTCTGCTGCTTGGAGCTGGGAAAGGCTCCTTCAGGGTTTTGTTTTCTGCTGCTTGGATCTGCGAAAGGCTCCTACAGGGTTTTGTTTTCTGCTGCTTGGAGCTGGGAAAGGCTCCTTCAGGGTTTTGTTTTCTGCTGCTTGGATCTGCGAAAGGCTCCTACAGGGTTTTTTTTCCTGCTGCTTGGAGCTGGGAAAGGCTCCTTCTGGGTTTTGTTTTCTGCTGCTTGGATCTGCGAAAGGCTCCTACAGGGTTTTTTTTTCTGCTGCTTGGAGCTGGGAAAGGTTCCTACAGGGTTTTGTTTTCTGCTGCTTGGATCTGCGAAAGGCTCCTACAGGGTTTTTTTTTCTGCTGCTTGGAGCTGGGAAAGGCTCCTACAGGGTTTTTTTTTTCTGCTGCTTGGAGCTGTGAAAGGCTCCTACAGGGTTTTTTTTTTCTGCTGCCTCTCGTGGGCGTGCTGGCTTGGAGCTCCTACAGGGTTTTTTTTTTCTGCTGCTTGGAGCTGGGAAAGGCTCCTTCAGGGTTTTGTTTTCTGCTGCTTGGAGCTGGGAAAGGCTCCTACAGGGTTTTTTTTCTGCTGCTTGGAGCTGTGAAAGGCTCCTACAGGGTTTTTTTTTTCTGCTGCCTCTCGTGGGCGTGCCGGCTTGGAGCTCCTTCAGGGTTTTTTTTTTTCTGCTGCCTGGAGCTGGGAAAGGCTCCTACAGGGTTTTGTTTTCTGCTGCCTCTCGTGGGCGTGCCGGCTTGGAGCTCCTACAGGGTTTTTTTTTTCTGCTGCTTGGAGCTGGGAAAGGCTCCTTCAGGGTTTTGTTTTCTGCTGCTTGGAGCTGGGAAAGGCTCCTACAGGGTTTTTTTTCTGCTGCTTGGAGCTGTGAAAGGCTCCTACAGGGTTTTTTTTTTCTGCTGCCTCTCGTGGGCGTGCCGGCTTGGAGCTCCTTCAGGGTTTTTTTTTTTCTGCTGCCTGGAGCTGGGAAAGGCTCCTACAGGGTTTTGTTTTCTGCTGCCTCTCGTGGGCGTGCCGGCTTGGAGCTCCTACAGGGTTTTTTTTTTCTGCTGCCTGGAGCTGGGAAAGGCTCCTACAGGGTTTTTTTTTCTGCTGCCTCTCGTGGGCGTGCCGGCTTGGAGCTCCTACAGGGTTTTTTTTTTTCTGCTGCTTGGAGCTGGGAAAGGCTCCTTCAGGGTTTTGTTTTCTGCTGCTTGGAGCTGGGAAAGGCTCCTTCAGGGTTTTGTTTTCTGCTGCTTGGAGCTGGGAAAGGCTCCTTCAGGGTTTTGTTTTCTGCTGCTTGGAGCTGGGAAAGGCTCCTACAGGGTTTTTTTTTTCTGCTGCCTCTCGTGGGCGTGCTGGCTTGGAGCTCCTACAGGGGTTTTGTTTTCTGCTGCTTGGAGCTGGGAAAGGCTCCTTCAGGGTTTTGTTTTCTGCTGCTTGGAGCTGGGAAAGGCTCCTTCAGGGTTTTGTTTTCTGCTGCTTGGAGCTGGGAAAGGCTCCTACAGGGTTTTTTTTTCTGCTGCTTGGAGCTGTGAAAGGCTCCTACAGGGTTTTTTTTTTCTGCTAGCTCTCGTGGGCGTGCCGGCTTAGAGCTCCTACAGGGGTTTTTTTTTCTGCTGCTTGGAGCTGGGAAAGGCTCCTTCAGGGTTTTGTTTTCTGCTGCTTGGATCTGCGAAAGGCTCCTACGGGGTTTTTTTTCTGTCTACGACGCTGTGAGCCCGCTGCGGCCGGCGGCAGAAGGCTTCCCTTCCCCCCCCCACCCATCCACCCCCCCGAGGCTCTCTGGAGCCTTCTCTCGGCCGGCGGAGCGGGCTCGCAGCGTCCACAACGCTGCGAGGCCGCTCCGCCGGCCGAGAGAAGGCTTCCCGGCCCACCCCCCAGCCGAGGCTCTCACCAGGCGGGCCGCCATTTTCCGAGCGAGTGAAGCAGGCAATGGGGAGCCGCGCTTCGCGCGGCTCCCCATTGTCTGCTTGGGGCGGGATTGACACTCGGAGGGGCCAATCAGGAGCCGCTTCGCGGCTCCTGATTGGCCCCCCCCGAGTTTTTATCCCGGACCGGTCCCGCCCTAACTCCTCCCCACTACCCCTTACTCCTTTATACAGTCCGTGGCGCCCGTGGCGCCACGGGCTGTTTACAGATTAGGAGTTTTAGCACTGGAACAGTGCAGAGCTGTTGGTTTCTAATGTTATTCCTATGGCCAACACTCTCTCCTTTTCACCTCGGGTGGACGGCAGGGGCTGAGCTCTCTAGAAACATTAGTTGTTTGCAACATTTTGTCCTCCTCCTGAAGTACACACCCAGGACTGAGTCACTCTTTTTTCTTTCAGTACAATCCTGTGCACAGTTCCCTGGGAGTGAGCACCATTGAATACAGTTGAATGCAACTTCTGAGTAAACCTGGTCAAAATTTTGCTGTCACAGCCATTGTGTAGTACTATCTGTGAAGAAATGCATTTTCCCTGTAGGTTGAAATGAGTATTTTAACCATTTCCCCCTCCCCTAGAAGGGGTGTGGGGAATCAGTCCAATGGCTCCCCAGAGGTACCTGCATACACATTTGTAAACTAGACAGCCTCCAAGTGGAATCTTCAGAAGGAATTCCTGGAGATTCCCAGGAAGTGCCCCTTTGACCCAGCTTGACCTGGTCAGTGGGTGGAGAGACTGAAATGATCTTGCAACAAGGAAGGAAGTCTCTTTGGCATAGAGTCCATCAGGGGGATAGAGCTCTCACTTGAGGTCTGAAGCAGGCAGCCATTGGCCATTCAGTCTCCTGGAGAGCTGTTGCAAGTGTTGAGGTAATGGAACATTAATAGATATTAGGGATGGGTGATGGGTCATTCGGTTAGGATAAGCTGAAAAGTACCCTAATCAATGCTGCTTCAGGTACGTTTTGGACCTGTCTGAGCCAAACCACACATTCCTGTACTTTGAACCAACCACATCAGTGCTATCCAAATTGCAATTAGGTGATTCAGCCATAATTCAGCCAGTTTAAAGGAAGGGTCTGGGGGATGAAGAGACCATGCCAAGCAGCTGATCTGTCATGATCAGCTGTTTGGTATACCCTTTAAATGCCTGCTGCTCCCCAGCCTTCTCAAGCACTGTCCTGGAAGGCAGGGGAAGGGAGAGAGAGAGAGCATGTGCCAAGCAGCTGTTTGGTGCATCCTTTAAATGCCCCCCCCCCTTTCTGAGGTAGTGGATACACTCTGCTGCCTGGGAAGTTGGAGGAGGATGGTATGTATACAAAAAAAAATTAAGTCTTTCAGATTCAGCCCAAATTAATTTGGCTTAATCCAAATGTGGGAAGGGTAATTCAAGTGGTTCAGATTTGGCACAAATAGTGCACATGTCTAGTAGAGATCTAATTTCAAGCTAGAGGAACCTGTCCTATATTTTAACATCTGAAAGGGCACATATAGTAATAGAGGAAGAAGGATTTGCATTTCTACCCAATTTCTTTTGGAGTCTCTAGCTCATTCTGATGCTGTACTAAAAGTATACTTCAGCAGTCTGTAGAGCAGTGGTCCACAACCCCCGGAATGGGCCGCGAGAGCCGTGGCTCCCTCTCCCCCCCCCCCCCAGCGAGAAGCTTGCCAGGCTGTGAGCAAATCGGTCGCTGAAGCAGCCGATTAGCTTGCGCCCCACAAGCTTCTTGCTGCGGGGGGGGGGGGGAGGAAAGCATGGCCGCCGGCACGCCAGCAGCGCAAAAGTACATGCACGGACCTGCCGTGCATGCACATTTGCACACAATGGGGGCACAAACGCACATACGTGGCAGTTTTGCGCATGCATACATGCCCAGAGCCTCCACGCATGCACATTTGCGCCCCTGCCGGGAGCACAAAGGCACTCGTGCGAGAAACTGCAGCGCTCGTGTTTGCGGCCTGCTGCTGTAGAGAAAGGGTGGAGAACAAATATAAATAATAATAATAAACATTTTTGTTAGCTTAAACATTATATTTATTTTATTTTTATTTATCACATTTGCACACAACCTTCCCTTGAGGCTCAGGGCGGTTCACATGAAACGTAAAGGAACTATACATTAAACTCCATTTTTTACATCAAATAGAAACAATGGCAATGGTAATGACAATAACAACAACAGAAGAATAAAAGTTTAACAGAACAACAATCAAAAAGGTGCATGGTTTGAGTCGGGTACATGGATACCTGGGAGGGAGGTTCAGGGGCCTAGATGTTGTTGTTGGTCCTGGTTGACCTCAACCAAATGTCTGGTGGAGCAACTCCCTTTTGCAGACCCTGCGGAACTGTTTTAGTTCCATTAGAACTATTTTTTTTATTTTGTATGTTGGCAGTGGTTCTCTGTACCTTATAGACATCCACCGTTTTATACACATTATTGTAAAGGGGAGCCCTAGGAAGGGCGAGAGGCTGGCCATTGTCAAGTGATAGTATCTTCAGGGGCACACTTGGAAGTAAACTGTCCCCATAGTGACCAGGGGCTGAGCAGTGGGAGACCCAGAGGCAAGGCCTCAGAATTTAAAGTGGAAGGTGGGAGTTCTGACTTATATAGGTCAGTGGTGGCAGTGGCTATGAGAGGGAGTACGAGACAGACAGACAACAGCCGTCCTTTGGAGTGCCTGGGGTGGAATATGGCCTTCCAGCCAAAACAGGCCCATTCCACTAGGCCATTCAAATCTAGAAGATTCACTTTCTAATTTTGTCTTGAACCTTTGATTCCTTGTGATATGGCTCTAGCATGCAAGTCTTCTGGAGGCCTGTTTGTGGTGGGGAAATGACTCACCTGTTTAACTTCCTTGCTTTCTAAAACTTTGGTTCAGGTCTATGTTTTGTAGTCAGGCCTCAAGCTGCAAAAGTATGTGTTCCCAATTAAGCACCAGATTGCTTTGTCCTTGGAGACTTGCACCTGTAGCCTTGAAGCTCCAGCAACTAGCTCTGCATGGAACATCTCTCCAGCTTTCTCTAATGTTGTGTTATGAGAACATAATCTCTCGCTAAAGCTTGGATTGGCTGTTATCTCTAACTTGTCACCAAGGCTACATTTGACCTAACCCTAAATTGGTATATAAATATGATTGGCTCTGAGTATGGAGGTCCATGTGGGATTGTCAAATGGTCTTGTTTTGTGGAGCTTCAGCTCCCTTTGGATTCCCTGGGTTCGACCACTTTGAAACTTTGCTACTCTGAACATTGCTTATGCTCTTGGGCTTTGAATTATCTTGTAACATCTTTCTTGTGAGTATTAGTTAGAGATGTTATACAATTTTATTTTGTTCACTGATTAATATTAACTTGTGTATTTGTGCACCTTAAATAAATATAAATTTTTATAACCATTTTGTCTGATTCTTGGAAGTGCTACAAGAGCATAAACCTGCCAGTGCCTTCTTAGTCATACTACTATTGTGTTCTGTTGGTGGCGCTCTCTGACCTGGACTGGGTATGGGACACCTTGCCTTAGTTCCCTCATAGACTCAAGAGCCAACCCTGGGTTCTTGGAACCGGGGAGATTGCAGGGTTGGTGACTACTCAACAGGGAGTGTGGGTTAGCATAACTCTCTGCTTTGTAATTTGTGCCTCTCCCAGAAGTGGGACCAAAAGGAGTGTCTGAAGATTTGGCTTCCCCCCTTGGATACCACGACATTCTTAAACAAAACCCCTTTTCAGAAATTGGTGACCTTACAGTGTTATCTAGCCAGAGTCCCACCATTCTGTTTCTTTTTTTTTCTCATTTCTTTTTATTTTGAATAATAGAGGGGATACAGGAAAAAAGGGAATTATGTGTCAGAGTTGTACATACCTTATACAGCTGTTATTATTAGTAAAGTATAAAAACCAACCAGTGAATATTATTCTCAACTATTACCACTATTATTACTATAAATAAGAATTAGTGTTATAAAATTTAGTGTTATAAAATGGAGACAAGAAAAGAAAAACCTATACTTTCTGTTTTTGTGACTGCTTATTTATATAACCTAAATAATATTGCCAATTGCATTGAAATTCTTTAAAAGGTCTTCTGTTTACTAAGTTTGTCAGCTTGGCCACCTTGCATAATTCTCAAAGTTTGCTGAGCCAAGAAGTTATCTTAGGTAGTTCTGTTTGTTTCCGTTGCTGAGCAGTAACGATTCTTGCTGCCGACAATGCATGAAAAAAGGTTCTTTAGCATAGTTTGGTATATTACCCGAAATAAAACTTAATAACGTATGATCAGGATACATAGGGGAGTCCCACCATTCTGAATGCAGAATGTAACCATGTAAGGCGGCACTAATGGTGTCCTACTTTATCTTATAGAGATTCTCTAGCCTGCTGTTGGCTTGGGATTTAATAAAAAGAATTGACTTGCTTTCCATTGTTCATACAGCTGCATGAAAAGAGTGATTCTTCTTGTGTATATGTGATGGAAATAGGTTGAAACACTGTTAAGGAACTCATGGCCCCAAAGCGCAAGGCCCCTGCCCAAACCAAGGCAGCAGCCAAGGGCAAGAAGGTGAAAGAGGAGCCTGAACCAGAAGAAGACAGCTTCCGCTCCACTGTGGAGGCACTGAAGGCTGCTCCCAAGGAGAAACTCAAAGCCAAAATTGATGCTGCCTGCCAGCTCTGTAATACCAGCGATGCCAAGGTGAGGTTGAAGCTCCGGCAGATGTGCTACTTGTACCCAGTCTTCATTGGGCACAGTGGGGGGAAGAAACCACTTAGCATTTCTCCTGGAACAGGATGGTTCAATGTAAAGGGAGACTATTATCTCCTGAGCACCTGTGGCTGGAATTAAGATGAATATTCATTGGATCTTGAAGCTTCTTCTGTTGAGTCCTTGTGCCTTTATTTAGGTTGCCTTTTTGCAGAGTTCTAAGTTGCATTTCATCTATACAAAGAAGGAAAATGGACTGACTCATGAGGATGTTTTCCCTCCCAATTTGTTATCTAATAGGGGTTTCCCAGTATTTAGAAAATATTCTTTCCTTCAGGATATCTTCTGCCAACTGGACACTGTTCCCCTTGTGGTTGGTGATAATTGCAGGCTTGTAGAAGGGTCCAAGCCCAATAGGAATTCATCTGATGCGGGCTCCATTAGTTACCTAAGCTAATATAATGCTGGGAATTCTGTCTTAGGGTATTTGAATAGTGATATTTTCATGGTGCTTGCCTTGGTTGGTCTTGTAGTACTCCTGAGTTGTCATAGTATCCCCCTTTTTAGAAAAGCCAAACAAAGACTAAGATACAGAGGTTGACTCAATGCCATCCAATAAATTAATGACTGAACTGATCAAAGTGCAGTGTGTGGTCTACACTGGTACAGTCTGACTTATCCCTGGCTGGCATAAATGAAACAGGGCTGTGAGTATCTTCGAAGGGGCACTCTACTATTCCCTAAGTACAATAGATGCCTTTCTTTATTCTTCTAGATCTATGAGGACTATGACTGCATGCTGAACCAAACCAACATTGGGCACAACAACAACAAATTTTACATTATCCAGCTCATAGAGCACAATGGGAGTTACAGCTGTTGGAACCGCTGGGGCCGGGTGGTAAGTATCTTCTGCATACTATGACTATTGGGGCTCCAGAATGCTGCTTCTTTAATCCAGGTGGAGGGTCAGAAATCTCTGGAAGTGCTATAGTAATCTATTTAAATGTGGTACATGTTGCCTGTCCTGAAGTCAATTATAGCCATTTATGCACCCTACCGTAATGTTTCCCAGACTTGTTTGCAGAACTATAATGCAGGTAGGCCCTGAGGAGCTGCTCAGAAGCAGTATTCTCTGAACTTATTCATGGCTGGTTCTCTGCAGAGTGCTTCTGTGTTTTCCACAGAACTAGTTAGTTGGGGTACGGTGTTGTCTGTGTAGTCATGAAGACTCATAAGTAGCTCTAAGAAATCCATCTGTGTGAATGAGGCATGCTTTCTAGTTGGTCCAAATTCTCACTGGGAAAACTAAGTGCAAGGATGAGGCCTTTTTTCTGCTGCCTTGTACTCCTGTTCTTAGAAGGCCTAAATTTTACATATAATGCATATAACAGATGACATTCACCCAAATACTAAAGGATTGTATTGGCTAAATAACAAGATCTCTTAGACAAAGAGAGGACTGAAATGTGAATATGTTGAAAACCAAGGACAGCTTTTATTAAAAACAACAACACCTGGGGAGTCATATGAATGACGTGCTATATAACACTGAATATTACAATGCTCATGTTGAGGAGAAAGTATTCCAAGTGCTTACATGTCCTTTTGTTTGGTGTATGCCACTCATGGAAGGGAACCGGGGTCTTTAGAGAGAGACCAAGTGGGGAAAGTAGAAGCTTAGAGTCCTCTTTCAACCTTCATCCTGCAGCTTTCATTCTCAACGAACTGATCAGCCAATAATCCAGAAAAGGACCTCAGCGCTACACAAATCAATAAAGTTTGGGGCCATCCAAAAAGACGCATGTTGGGGCCAGAAGCAGGGACTTGAGTAAACAAAATCTAGATAGAGATCCAAGGAGAACAGAGCAAGAAGCCATGTGGAATTTGCTGTGTATGGCAGGATTGAGTACAACAAGGGAGCCAAAACTCAATCTACCCAACAGGATCAGATGGGCCGGAGCAGAACTTGAGGGAGCACCCTGCATCAGTTATAGTACACAGAACTGAAAGGGGAAGAGAATCGAGGTCAGGCTGTTCAACATTTAAAGAAAAAGGGAGAGCAAGAGGAAAACTTAGCCTGCTCAGTTTCCCAGAGGTAGAGATTTGAGGACAGGGGGCAGAATGGGATTTCCTAGTTGTCATTCCACAGTTTGCTTAAAAACTGTTTACATGACAGTAGACACTTTGATGTCAATTGTGCTTGCAAATATGTTCATAAACTCTCTGTGTGTTTTGCTGCAGCTGTGTATCCGGCACAGGTGTTTGCAAAGGCACACTTTTGTAGGTTCTGTGATAACAATGCAAATTAGTTGTTCCAGACCTGTATACTCAATGCAGGGCAACAGGTTTATAGTCACAGTATGGAACTCTCCCAGTATGTGGTTTCTGACGCACGTTGTATGAGGCAGATCAACTCTGGGGATTAGATATCTGGACTAATATAAAGCCAACAAATTTCTTCCTCCTGTTGGCCATGGATTCTATTAATACAAAATCTATTCAGCCACCAGGACAGAATGTAAAACAGCAATATTCACGATAGAGAAGTCACCTAAGTCCACTTGCTGGTTATATAGCAAAAGTCCAGGGTGTGCTTGCAGAAAATACAAAATTTTGAAACCAGCACCTGTCTCCTCAAGAAGGTTTTTTTCTTCCTTAGCTTCCACAGTATACCAGATTTTATTTTAATTTTTTTTAAATTAACATGGCATCCACAAGGCATCCTCCTCTAATTGTCCATTTTCCAGGATTTTCCTGTTTTCTAAATGCTTTCTCAAACATGATGTGGTATAATTGTTCCATAGAGAGCACTTTCAGAGTGCACTGGCAAGCCATCCAGATGCGAAGATGCACATTTTAGGAAATCCTATCCACTTGGCTCCATGTCTCTTGTTCCACACTCCCACAGCATCAGAGGGCTTTTAAAAAAAATGGCAGCTGTTATAGCACTACATTGGAATGATGCTTTCGTAATCTATGGCTACATTCAGCTAGTTTATCTTAAGTTCCTAACTTTCATTAAAAAAAAGCCTAAGAGTCTCGTTTAAGTCTCATTGCTGAAATATGGGAGAAAAGGCAGTTGAATAATTCTCTTTTATTTCTATGGTGAAAAGATTTAGTGCCTGCTTGTTGTTGTTTTAAATGCAAACTGGGAATTCAGAGTAACTAGTAGACTCTGGCAGAAGTTTAACTTCACTATGATATAATGCAATAGCAAATAATTATTTTTTAGCTTTATTAGTACACAGCAACATAAGAAAAGCCCTGCTGGATCTGACCAGTGGTCCATCTAGTCCATCATCCTGTCATACACGGCGGACAAGCAGTTCCTCTGGGGAACCCATGGGGTTTCAAGGCAAGATACATGCAGAGGTAGCATGCCATTGCCAGCCTCCAGTCATTATAATGTCAGCCATTTTAGTTTCAAATCCTTTCCTAACAATCCCTAATCCCTATTCCTGGAAATAGATGTTCCTCCTTTCCAGCTTGGTGTAGTGGTTAAGAGCAGTGGACTCTAATCTGGAGAATGGGATTTGATTACCATTAGGGTTGGGTGTGGGGGGGGAGGGGCGGCGCTGGCACACCTATCGACGCAAGCAGGCCCAGAGCTCTGTGTACCGACCGGCATGCCCGTGCTGCCCCTCCCCCCACCACCACTGCGGCACTGGCTGCTTCGGGCGCAAACTGAAGTGCCCAACCCTATATCCCCAAGCCAGCTGGGTAACCTTGAGCTAGTCACAGTCCTTTTAGAGCTCTCTCAGCCCCACCTGCATCACAGGGTGTCCATTGTGGGGAGAGAAAGGAAAAGGGGATTGTAAGCTGCTTTGGGACCCCTTCAGCTAATGAAAAGCAGGGTATAAAAACCCCAGCCTTTCTTCTAGGTAAGTAGTTTTACCATCTATGGCCAGAACAGCAGTGTTCCTGGAAAGCATAGGATGAGAACCAGTTGCATCTTCTTTGGGAAATCCGTGAAAAATGTATAAAAATAGTTTTGGGGTATGTTCTTTTCCCTAAGCCCAATTCAGATTTCCAGCTGTCACCAACCATGTCAGTGTTTATGGCATCAGAATTCAGTGCTTCAAAACACCCAGACTTTGAACGCAACGTATTAGGAATCCAATGTATGTGTCTATCATTATCTGTCCCCAGCATGGTAAAAAATCTGTAGTAAAGTGAATGTTCCCCGTTGAGCACCTATTCCTTCTGCCAGCCAATGGGGCACTGTCATACCTCACTTCAGTGCTCCTTTGGATCAGATGTCATTTGCAGGATTTTAAAATCCAAATACATTATATTGCTAGGGGTAAGAAAAAACACCCCTATGATGAATTCTACAATAAATTATTAGTGTGATTTGTCACCTGCCCATTGCTAAACTCTGTCCTGGCTGCTTGTGGACAGCTGAAAATACCAAGCTGTTGAGCCACTTCCCAATAGATTGATTTTTTCCTTGAACGGTGGCATTTGCTAGGCACCATGTGCATAGTGTGCTTACCTTTTCTTCTACCCCAGTAACCCACATGCTTGTTTTCCCCATAAACAATCTGCATTAAACACTTGTGAGATTGTACAATACTCAAGACAAGGATGTCGATTTCGACCTTTTGTTCACCTAGCAAGGCTTTTCTGCCAGGGCTTTCTGCATGAACCATGCTGCTTGGCTATATGCACTGTGTCTTGATGCTTTAAGGGATGGGGTTTTTTAACACTGGCTTATGTTCTGGCTATTTATTTCCAGGTGTATTAATTTGGCAGCTTGGATTTCCTTTGCCATTTAATTGCCAAGAGAACCCTCAGTTTAGGGTAGTTGTGCTGTACTCGATCAGTGCTGGCCTAGGAGAAGCCAGCTAAAGCATTGTCTGTAGCCCAGCCACAGATCTAACCTTATCCTTTCTTCTAATGATGATCTGGGTTCACCTCGGGTCAGTCTGGGCTGATGGCTCATGTCTGGGCTCGAGTTTCCTAAGGCAATTGTTTCCTGGAATACTTTGTCATACCCTGGCAGGTTATTATTGTTATTATTGTTACATTTATTACCTGCCACTTTCAGGAAGCTGGCTTATGGCGGGTTACAAGCTAAAAAAAAAAAACATGGTGGAAAAGCTATCCTTTCCCATGATGGAACACCTGCCGCCGGGTGGCAGAGGGCTATGTCAACACCATCCTCAAGATGGTCAAAGGATTATATGCTTTAGGGGAGGGGGGCAGTCAGATCTTCCTCCAGCACTGGCTTCAACCAGAGACCTGGCGGAAGAGCTCCGTCTTGCAGGCCCTGTCCTCATGCATGGTTTGCTTCATGCTTGAGAAAGTGGAATGTGAACTCCATTGAATCGTCAGCTGCAGTGTGCCCTTTCTTCTCTTTCCTTTACCAGCTTATGTCCTGTATGAGTCCTTCCCTCCTTGTTCTGCATAATGGCCACACTCCTGCACCTTCGCTTAGCTGGGCATTCTTTCTTGGGGGCATGGGGGGAGGGGGGAAGAAGCTACTTTCCAGGTAGCTTTCCCTTACTTCAAGCCAAAGGCTGCTGACAGTTCTAGTATGTCAGCTCCATGCAAGCGGAGATGTAATGCAAATTATTCTGTGGATGAGCAGTATACTCTGATTTTTAGTGTATTGTTGTTCTTCTGTTTTATGATATTGCCTGGAACTCTGAAGCTCTGAGCTTTAACAAATTTGCTTGTGTTTAAAATGCCAGGAAGTGAGGTTTTGGTTTATATAGAATGCTTCTTTGGGTGTCCAGGGCTAAAGCAAAATTGAGGGGGGATTTGTGCTCAAGCTGCTATTAGCCAGATAGTGATAACTTATCTTTAAATCAAAGACGCAGTAGATTAATTAGGGCCTGTACTATAAGAGCTCTGCATTCTAGAAGAGACAGTCTGGTTACACAATCCCATGGCTTTCCAGAAAACTGGCCTCATGCTAAAGAAAGGATTCTCTTATTTCCTTATAGACTTCTTTATTTGCTGGGCAGCAGCTAGTTGACTTGGACAGAGACTTTGTGGGGGTGTCTTCATGCAGAGTTTGCTGATCTATACTTTCTTGGGTCAACTTTTTTCGAAAAACACCTTTCTCGTTAGATGTGCCCTGTTACATTTTCTCGGTACAGTGGCATGACTTTTTTAAAACTGCGCATTGGCCTTATTTGGCTAAATCTATGCATAAGGATTGAATTCTCTTGAACGAAATGGCATTGGACCAGGCAAAGAGATGCTAGAATGAGAGAATAAAGGCTCTCCTAGTGTCTCTTGCTCATGGCAATGATGCCAGTGATTATAGTATCAGTGGATGCACATTTCCTCTCCTCACAGATTTTGTTGGGAGGAAGCAGAACTCACATGGTCAAAAAACTGCACCAGTCCAGTCTTGTGGGCTGAGCATCACTTTCATAATCCAGAGAGTTTGTCTATCTTGTCGAAGTCCTGACAGTTAGAGGATCTTTGGAGACTGGATTTTCAGTCTTTGTGAGGAAGGCTTCACCTAAATTGGGAAATGTAAAGGGCTCCTGATGACACCTCATTTGTCTCCTTTTAAAAAAAAAAACCCACCTGCCTACCAGAGAAATATTAAGGCTGAGAGACAAAGTGTAGAAAGGATGGAGCTCTCGCGTGAGAAAGAGGATGATGAAGGTTGTATGAAGTGCAATTTCATTCTTGTTCTCTTTTGACTGCAACCACTACTCTGCATAGTGGTTACTCCATACAGGTCTGCAGTCCTGGAAATAAACTTTCCTCAGGTCTGAAGGGGCTGTTTGGGCAAGGAAAGCAGGAAGATCGCAGCTGACAGTGACTTCCTTTGACGTATCCTGAATGTGACCAATCATCTGCAGCTATTCCAGGCCAGAAGTGTTAAGGGCATGGTACAGTGGCATATAATACAAGAACTCCGTTGCCCTAATCAGGTCCGAGCTATTTATAGTGCACCTTTGAAATACTCTATTCCCCTGTCTTTTTTTTTTTTTTTGTAAAACTCTCTCTGAGACCTCTGTTTGATAAATATGTGCATTCCACCGCCTGTTGCTAAGGCTCTAAATTAAGTTTCCTGTCTGCAAGCACCCTCTGCTTTACAATTAATATTTGCTCAAACATCAAGAGAACCCACTCATGTATAATCTTTAACTTACTGAAATTCAGCTGCTCCAGGGGAGGAATCAGTAGGGAAGAGTTGGTTTTAATTACCTGGCAGGGAAGGGGGAGAGAGAGGAGATTCAAATCAACTTAAGGACCAGTAGGTTGCGGGAGAGTTGAACCATCTTCAAAGCCAAGAGTCATTATTTCAGGGAGGGCCATGCCTGGCACTTTAGTCTGTGTGAGAGACTTGCAGGGTGTGTGATGATTAGGGTGGATGCTTGCAATCCAGGACTTCTGTATTGCCATATAAAACCCTGAATTCTTTGTTTTTCAGTAAACAGTTTTCCATTTTTAAACATGCTTAGTTCTGGGATTCCAGTGAACACCACCCACTTTTTGATTCAAATCTGTTTCATGCTTGGGGTTGACAGCTGGTGCTCTAAAGGGCTCTGAAATGCAAAGGGCATTGGAGTGTTTCAAAGGTTCAGTCATACTGTATCTTTTGCCAGGTCTTAAGAGTGCCCAAGCATCTAGAGAGGCTTTGGTGGTAGCAGCATAACTTTCATTCAGAGCAACAGATGGAGACTTTAATGCAGCTTCCAAGAGTGGCCTTACGACAGGCCCAAAGATCCCTTTGAGACAGAATGGATTGTAGGTTGATGTGGAGTTCTGTAAGTTAATGCTTCTTAACTAAAAGAGAACTTTAGATCTTTGACTGTGTTCAAATTTTGGATGGATGAGGGATAGATAACCTCCATTCATGAGAGGTGATATATTCATGTTTTATTTTATTTAGAACATGTTTCAGTCTGCCTTCTCCTTAGATAACTAGGAACAGCAGCAACAAAATCCATGGAACAGAATTCTAAAAACAGCATTAAAAATCCAGCATGATAAAACCTTGAAAATCCAGCAGAGGTCACTGGTGAAATAGCAGGCCCAGTAACAATGATTTCAGTAAGTCAGATTGGATCTGAGGAAAGTTGCCTGTGAGTGGTAATCACAGCTGTTCACTCTCATTCAGATGCAAGGAGCTACAGTAAGAGGCTGAACTGTCGCAGCCTGAGTAGGGAGGTGCCATGCTATGGATCAGATGTAGGGGCCCTGCTTTAAAATTCTGGTGATTGTAAATTAAATAGATTATCTCAGATACTGGGAATGTAGAGAAAGGCCACCTTTGCCTGAGACCCTGTAAAGCTGCTTTTAATTAGAGAGAGTAATGCCCACTTAGGTGACCAATAAGCTTGACTTGACATATGTTTTAACGAATGGTGGTTGGCTGTTAGATATCTGCACTGGCTTGAATCCGGCTTACTGGAACTGATGTCTCAGGAATCAGCCTGGAGGTTAATGGAGGTGTGCTTCCAACAGAGATATTGTGGTCCTCATTGAGTGGAAAATTGCATGCTGGGAGGTAGCAGGCAAAGAATAACCTGAGCTGTAAGGAAAATCAAGAGCGCTGCCAATCTGGATACTCAATTTTATATTGCAGAAGACCCTAATGGAATGATATACACACATAGGAATATGTTACAATATATGCAGCAGTCTGTGTTTTTATTGTCTGCTGTTGGTTTTAGGGAGAATCAGGACAGTCGAAACTCAGTGGCTTTCCTTCCTTGGAAGCTGCCAAGAAGGATTTTGAGAAGAAGTTTCGGGATAAGACGAAGAACAGTTGGGCTGACCGGGAGAACTTTGTAGCCCATGATGGCAAGTATACCTTAATTGAAGTGCAACAAGGGAATGAAGAGGAACAAGAGGTGACAGTGAAGGTAAGTGACCAAGGAATACATCTGCTAGGGAAGAAAGGCCGTTGCAAAGAAGACTAGCAGCAGCCTAAATATATGTAATCTAATGGGTATAAATCTCAGCTACTTAGCATAATGTATAGTTCTAATAAAAATGAAAGGACAGCCAGCTCCTGTTCAGTCATCCCTGTTGCCATAGCATTTAGTGACCAGAATGCTCTAAGCCAGAAGATTTACCTCTTAATGTATAATTGAGTGGAGTAGTATAAGTTTTCAGTGGCTATTCAGAAGTAAATGTGCTATAAGCATTTTTTAAATGAAAGATAATAGAAGGGACTTGAAACATCCCAGATGGAATTGGAAGCTCTACCCGTGTATATACATGCACACCATGGCTATGTAATATTTCTTTTTGTGAGTGGGGGAGGGGCTTATTTGGAAGGTCAGCTGGCTGGTCCCTGGGAAAGATAGACTGAAGCACACTGTACGGGTGGACTAGTGACTGAGCTGCTGGCCTTGAACAGTGTGTTGACCTTATTGTGTTTAAGCACCAACTGGATCCTCAAGAAGTCAGTGGATTCTGTCTGGTTGTCCTGCAGTGCCCTAAATCTCCTCTCAGGAATCTGAAAGACTCTTGTGCTTTGGCTTTGGCTTTGGCATGGCCACTGCAGTAAGGCTTTAGGAGGTCCCCTGCTAGTTTCTGAACATGTATGTGAATGCGCAGACCAACTGGACCATGATCTGTGAAATGGATGGGACCCAGATTATGCATGCTTATGCATACAGAAGTGTAAGCAAGACTCTGCATCTGAGGTTGCAGTTCTGTCCCAGTTGGAAGGAATGACATTCTGTGTGAATGCAGGCTCAGATCAGCTGTTTCCTGTCTCCAAGGTGGACACTGTAGATGGAGTGAAGCTATCCAAGCAAAAGATACGACCCTGCACCCTGGAAAAGGCTACCCAGGAACTGGTCTCGCTCATCTTCAGCAATGACATGTTTAAAGAAGCCATGCAAACCATGAATATAGGTAAAGAGTGGAAGGAGCTCTTTCTAGTAATGCAGAAGAAATGGAAGACACCATGCCCTGTGTCATTAGGCCAAGGCCAGCTTATTATTCAGTAGTTCTGCTTCATGGAATTCTTTAGCATTGGTGCAGAATGGTGGGCTGTGCAGTTTCAGTGGGGCCAAGCCAAAGTAACTGGGAGCAGTGAAGTTCAGGAGGTGAGTGGTTCAAGCCACTAGCAGTAGTGAATTTGGTTCTTTAATCTTCCATCACAAACCCAGACAACCCGCTTAAGTCTGGGAATATTAAAGAATGCTTCAGCTAGGATAGTTTCTAATCCAAGTGGCCCAAAGCCTCTGATTTGTAGACTTCTTGAATTTCATCAAAGTAGTCTTCTCAGCCCATTCCAAATGTGTGTTTCATTTTGCTTCCTGTCAGATGTGAAGAAAATGCCTCTGGGGAAGCTGAGCAAACAGCAGATTGCCAAAGGCTTCGAAGCTCTGGAGGCCATCGAGACAGCCATGCAGAAGCAGAAGCCATCCCAGAAGGAGCTGGAGGAGCTCTCCTCCCGTTTCTACACCATCATCCCCCACAACTTTGGTCGTACTCGGCCTCCATCCATCACCACCCAGGAGGTCATCCAAGCCAAGAAGGACATGTTGTTGGTAAGGAGCCTTGAGAAATGGCTTAGGCTTGGTTTAAACTCACTTGGTTTAAACTCACTGCACTCACACTGTCTCTCATGCAAAGAGCTATGCACACTTAGTTTGTATGTCAGTACAATTCTCCACAAAGGTTCTAGCATGCAAAAGAAGCACACATAGCTGCTTTGCATGGCTAGCAGAGCAGTTTAACTGAGATGTTCTTATGCAGGGTCACAAGGGGAAGCACCTTGCCCTAATAGACTTCCACTGAATTAAAATTGGGCTTCCATGCACTCTTCATGCAAATGGAACCTCCGGGCCAGGAGACACACTGTCAAAATGGTTTAAGGTAAACACTGGTCCTGTTTGCTCATTAGTAAAAGTGGCCTCACAACAGCAGAGAGCTGCACTGTGCCCTTGGAAAACGCAAGGACATTCAGTGGTCCTGGGGAAAAAGAAAGAGGATGGCAGGCATCAGGGGCCTGTTTCTGCTGTGGCTAAAAGACATTCTATAAAAGAATGCTTTGGGAAGGAGTCCTAGTGGCCACAGATTCAGCTTACAGGCTGCACACTTTCTACTTGTGGTCTGGTAGGTATCACAAGCTGGGCTGTAATCTGCACTATGAGAGGAAGGGAAGGAAAGCCTGAACAACTTCTGCAGTGCTTTAGACTCCTGGCCACCAATGGCCCTTTTAGCACTGCCACAAAGAAAATTCCCTTTTCCCCCTGGTTGCCTCCCCCCTGCCGCCTTTTCTGTGTAACCTTGAACGTTTCTTGTGGGACCCAGCCAGCTCACAGAGCAAACAGGGCTACAGAGGCCCGAAGTGCTGCCATAAGCAACAAGCTCAATCATTTACATCAGTAACTTAAAGTTATTAAGCAGTTTATTTGATCTACATGTGCTTTATACTGTTTAACAGCTGCTATACATGCTTTTGGGCTAAGAAAACAAGAAGGGAAAATAAATTCACCTGCAGCCAATTCAGTTGTTCTCTGTCTTGGCAGATTAAAAAAAAAGCAGTTTCCTTATAGCTCAACCTGTTTCTCTAAACTAGTCATCTTTTTGCCCTCAAAATCCCCAGAAAAGAATTTTTCCTCAGTTCCCCTCCACTTTTGTGGTATTCTTATATCCTTATTTCAGCACATTCTCCTAGACTTGTTCATATGATTTAGATGTGGTATTTCCTCTCAAATTGATCAACCTGTGACTGCATCCCTAAAATTCAGTTCTCAAAAACTGTTTAATTTTCCCTGACCTACAGAAGACCTTTTTGGTTTTCATTTCTGTGGCCAGGGGTCCCCAAACCTTTGAATCCTGCAAGCCCCTTTGGAATTCTGACACGGGGTCGTGGGCACAAACAAAAAATGGTTGCCACAGAAAGCAGAGCCTACCAAAAAATCTGAGGGAGTGAGTTCATGCATAACTTTAATAGTAATTTTGAAGCATTCCGTAGCTTCTGTTTGAAAAGACACCTTCAGAAATGAACATATTGCTTAAAATATTTTCTTGCGTATACACAGCTTGCCTTTAGTCATGAAGTGAAGATCCATGTGCTGTGTTGGCAACTGTGCTGTAGCTAGTTTTTAAAAAGTACACTCAGCCAATCCCCATTGGCCAATTTGAAAGGGTTCTGGGCAAAAATTCCATCTGACTGAGGGAGGCTAGGTCTCTCCTGGCGACCAGTGGGGGATGTAGAGGACTATTGTGGAGAAAGGGAAAAGCCTAGATCTCATTGTTGGTGTCACATAGGAAGTGACATCATGACAGTGTCATCCAAGTGACGCTCTGGTATTTGTGCAAAAACTCCATGGTAAAAGCAGCTTCTAACATAGTTTTTGCCAAAATACCATAGTGTCACAAGGATGTCACTGGTGTGATGTCACTTCCTGTGTGATGTGGACAATGAAGCCTAGGCCTTCTTCTTTCTCCTGGTAAGTCCCCCTTGCCAGCCAGCTGATCAGCAGGGCACCCCTGCCTTCACCGAGGAATCTGGCAACTATAACCTGATCCCACCCACTTCCTAAAAACTCTTGGCTAACAGGAAAGGTGTCAGCACAGCACAATGCTGGAAACTATTAGCCTAGGTTCACCATTTCAATTTTTCCTAAAATGGATCAAAATCCCCACCAAAGGAGCCATTCTGAACTAAAAAGAACCAAATAACAATGATTGAAGCCTTTACAGGAGCATGCTTAGAAATCTTTCCAACAGTTGTGCTCTTTGCACTGTTGGAGCTGTAAGAATGAGAGAACTTGTTATGTCTGTAATGAAACTGCTATAGAGAAGAACTTTAGGCTAACTCAGATTGACAGTCTGAGAGCCAAGCCATTTCAAGGACAAAAAAGAGCTTAATACAGATGAATCCCTAATGGAGACCTGATGGCAGCCTTAAGTACTCTACTAGAAGGCTTGGCAGAGGCAGCCTTCAGGGGCAGCAATACTGTCTACTTTTCAATGCCAAATAATATCTTCTTTCTTGTCTAAAACATGGCTTAAAGTCCCCCTTGGCTTCTAGGCCAAAAGGCCAATGAATCTATCCCAGTAGCTTACCTGGCAAGACAGTTAATGGACAGGAAATTGGAGTGGCAGATGAAAGTCTCCTTGTGCAACTTCCTTCTCCCTCCCATGGGTGTCAAGGGACCTAAAAGCCAAAATCCCATTTAAGGACAGATCAAGCAAAACAGACCCAAAAAGGCTGAAGTGTGAGTACTCACAATCTGGGGTATCTCTGCCAGCAGCCCTTTACCATCCAGCTAGCCAGAGACCAAGGGACAAAGCCTCTCCCAGAAGTCTAGATGTTCTTAGACTACAATTCCCATGAGCTCCTGCCAATTAGCCACACTGGCAGGGGATCATGGTAATTGAAGTCCATGGACATCTGGTCTGCCACAGTTTGGCCACCCCTGCAACTCTCCTGCAAGATAAGGTACTGATAAGGTGAATTCCAGAAATCTAATCTGGTATCTATAGCCAGTAAACCTTCTGAATTCAAAAATATTATAAAAGATAAGTACTTTGTAATGATAAAACTATGCAGGAATATTTAATAAAAGAGCAATGAACAGTGAGGACTTTGAAAAAGTTGTAAATCTAAGCCAGGCTTTCTCAACCATGGTTTAAACTCTGAGGGTTCTTGACGGCCCTGGGATGGTTTCCTAAATGGGTGGGAGTTAATTAATTTTTATATTTTTTAAAAAATTGTTAAACATATGTTGGGTGATGTGACTATATATGGTCATGTTGACCCACCCACCCCTCCCAAAATGGCCAATGGTGGATTTTAGAGGTGGGGGGAACGGGAGCAGCCTCAGTGGGTTTGTATACAATGCTTCCTAGCACTGCTTCTGGGAGTTTTCAAAGCCTGAAAAATGTTTCAGGGGCTTTCAGTTGTAAAAAAGTTGAAAAAGGCTGGTCTAAGCTAAGCATCCGTAAAAGCATTGGTTCAAGATCCAGGTGTTACCCTACAAGACTGAATCCAAAAGGGCTTTGAAGTCCAAAATAAGGTTTCCAATCAGTACAACCTGCAGAGAAGCAAGTGTCCCAAAGTCAGTTTTAATCCAGATGCAGGGAAAAGCTAGAATGGAAGGTTTTTCTTATTGGTCAGTGATGGCCTGATTCTAGTTAATCAATCAAAAATATAGAAAATGATACATTGCTAAGCAGGTGATTCAGTCAATCATATGAGTTTACCAGTTAGACCAAATGCTATGTATCTGAATTGGGACCATTCAAGCAACCACCTTTTTGTACTTTGGGCACTAACAAGGTAGAATGTACATTCCTTAATTCTTGTGGCTTTGCAATGCCTTGAATCTGCCAGAACCTAATGATATGACCAGCACCTGGGTGACTTCCCATTTCCCATATCAGAAGCTACAAACTACTTGACCTAAGTTTTCAATGAGAGAAACTTCCATATTTTCTAGGCCTCAGTCTGAACCTAAGAAGAAACTGCTCAGGGGTTGACCACAGGGGTTCTTATTTTTTTTCTAGGTGCTGGCAGATATTGAACTGGCCCAGAGCCTACAGGCCCAGAAAAAGAAGGATGATGAAAAGGAAGAGGAGATGAAGGAGGAGGAAGTGCCACATCCATTGGACAAGGACTATGATCTGTTGAAGTGTGAGCTCACCCCAGTGGACCCATCATCGGAGGATTATAAGGTCTGACAGTACTTCACAAGGTTTCTCACTTTACATATTACAGTGTCCCCATCAGGACTGTGGCACACAGGGAGAGAGCACTTAAGCCATGCCTCAGTCCTGTGCCATTTTCTGGCATGAAATAGTTCTGTGAACCTGCTGTTATTCTCTTGAAGAAGCTTATGTGTAATATTTATTCATATCTAATTTTTAAAATATTTTTAATTAAAAAAAAGTCAAGCGACATATAATGATCAGATTACAATTTCTAAAAACTTACTGCATTGACAGCATATTAATGGGGCACTCAAACAACCAGCAATAGATGGCTAATAGAATCGGTGTTGCAGATAAAAATCTCAACTCCCACAGGGCAGCTAAAAGACATTTTGACCCCAGTGTAGAGGAGCAAGGTAGACTGTCCAGGAGAGGGTGACTGAAAAAGCCCGGTTCCTCATGGAGTCCAATCTCATCTCAGAATGAGCTGGTACCTGGAGCTGAGTTTCCTTGGCAGATCTTCAATTATAAGGGCATTTGTAAAGGAGGGCGTGCTTCTTCAGATTCAAATAATTCAACTTCGGCACAGACATGTTTGTTGTCCAGCTGAATCTTTTATTTCCTCCTCATTAGCTGATTGAAAACTACGTAGAGAAGACTGGTTGCACATACCGGAAACTCAAAATCCTGAATATCTGGAAAGTGAACAGAGAGGGTGAGGTAAGGCTAACTAACATTGCCCTTCCTTCTGTGCTCTAGTCTAGTCACTGATTGTGAGCAAAGTGTTTTGTCTTGAGGATAGATTATTCAGAGGTTGTCCATCAGTGGCCCCAGAAAAGCATTTGCCCAGGAGACTAGCTTGTCTTCGACTTGAAATGCAGCTCTTGGTTTCTTCTCGTTTGGTTTCAGTGGCTTCCAGGACACCTTGTGTTATGTAGACAGCCAGGTATAAACTGTCCAAGTGACAACAGGGCTCCCAGGAAGCCTAACAGCCACATCGTGTTAAGTTTTTTTGGCCCTGCTGTATTGTCCAGATAGTGCTGCCTGTACCAATCAGTGTTGGAAGAAGTCTCCAGAATTCTGCAACAGGTCAGCTTTGGTATCCAAAGCACAGGCTGGTTTCATGGCGATGGCAGAGTCTTTTAGCAGGACTGGTTACTTTTCCAGCCGCCGCCACCCCAGGTTCTCACCTTTGGTCTTTGTGTAATTGAAGTCAGAATCTGCCATACAGAGATGAGATATAGAAAAGTAAATGTAGAGCAAATGGTTTCAGGTGAGAACTAAGTCACATGCTTTGACAAGGCATTCTGGTGGGGTTGGCAGTGATGCTCTCTTAAAACAGTGAGGTGTCACACTCTTAAGTGAAGAAGTCTAGAATGCCCCCTAGGTAAGTGGAAAACAACACCCGCATCTAAAGGAGAACACTTCCTCTCCAAAAGATGTGGGATGAGAACATGTTGTTTGTTGTCTCTGCAAGATCCTTTGTCGTTCATCCAGATTAGACTGCAGTCCACACTGTGATTTGCAGAAGTTATGCTTCGTTCCCCACAGAAAGCATTTTCGGCTCCCGGACAGCAATCCTGCCAGCTGGACGGGCTGTGCTCACTAACTCTTCCCTCTTTACCTCAACACCAACAGGCCATTCGTTTTGCGACTCACAGCCACTTGGAGAATAGGCGCTTGCTGTGGCATGGCACCAATGTGGCTGTCATTGCTGCCATCCTGAAGAGTGGCTTGCGCATCATGCCACACTCTGGCGGACGTGTGGGCAAGGGCCTGTACTTTGCTTCTGAGAATAGCAAATCAGCAGGTTATGGTGAGATGATAAGTCTCTGTCGCCTTTGGTTGAAAATAGCCTTCTGTCCTCACTCGGCCTTCATCTGCAAAGGGTTCCTCTCTGCTATGGAGAAAGGGCTTTGTCTTTTTTTCCCCACCTACAGGTGCTGCCACCTGTGTGAAAATACTTTGAAACACTGCCCAAAGTACTCTTTCTAAAACTCATGAAGGGATGTGGGAGGGGGAGAATGACACATGTAAACTATACCCCCATTACTTTTTCCAGGCTTTGGATACATGGGGTTTCCCACCAGCCCTATCCTTGAAACCATAAGATTGGAAAGGAAGCTGTGGACCATTTAGGGAGTAGAAAGCTAGAGATGCATTAAGACTGCATCTGGAACTGTAGTGGTGACTCTCATGAGGTATGGAGGCCAAATGAGTAGGGTAGGAATAAAAGAAAATGAATGTTTAGTTTTAGAATATGGCCTAATATAGTCCTGATGCAAAACTAGTTTGCAGCCATACATTCCTGCAGATAGCAGTGAAATTATCTAGTTAGTGGAGCTTTTCTGCTCTTGACATTTCTACTAGCCTTGTGTTCCTGAAGGCCCTAATTGGTAGGCTTGGAAATCATAACATGGAGCCCCATTCAAGCTCTTTGCTTTCTTGACTTATGCAGGGTACAAATAAAGCAGAGGGTCCTCTGGAGCCAAAGAGGTCAGCTGTAATTCATGCACTCTGCATTGTGTTGGCTTCAGTTCTTGAACTAGTGCCTCTGATTTACCTAATCCCTGGATGTGGAGTCCCATGTGCAGCAGAATTTGATGAAGAATAGGGTATGGTGTGGGTCAGAGACTCAAAGAGAGGACTGTCAAAGCCCAGGGGTGGCCAAGCTGTGGCTTTCCAGATGTCCATGGACTACAATCCCCATGAGCCCCTGCTGGCAGGGGCTCATGGACATCTGGAGAGCCACAGCTTGGCCACCCCTGGCCTAGATGCTAAGGTAGTAGGATGCCAGATCCCCTTCGTTTTTAACATGGGGGCCTGTTTTTCTTTTCACAGTGGGCACCACCTCCAAGCAGGTGGGGGTCATGTTCCTGAATGAGGTGGCCTTGGGTAAGGAGTATCGCATCACCCAAGATGATTGTTCACTGCGCAAGCCCCCAGATGGCTATGACAGTGTCTTGGCCTGTGGTGTCACTGAACCAGGTAAGTCTGACAGTAAGCATTGTGGCTTGCAGCCTGTCAATGTATTGAATAGTCAGCATGGTCCTATTTACAGATACTTAATCTACATGGTTAGAGCCATGTTGCAAGGAGGGAGATTTTTCTCCAAAATTGGTGAGATCCCCACCTTTGCTAAAATTTGGGCAGGCGAGCTAAATCCCCCTCCAGGAGTTTTGTGGGTCCCCTCATCATAAGCTAACCTCTTGCTTCCTTCACCTCTCTCTTGTTTTGTCTTCCTCAGATCCTGCCTGTGACAAAGAGATCATTCTGGATGGGAAAACAGTACGGGTAGCACAAGGAAAGCCCAAAGCTGTGGCTAAGTACCAAGGGTCTCACTTCAGCCAAAGTGAATACCTGATCTACCAGGAAAGCCAGTGCCGCATCCGCTACCTTGTCCAACTCAAGTTCTGAGATGCATTCTAAAGCTGTTGACCTGTTGGGAACTATCCAGAGAGGAGGCCCTCGCCTTTCTAGCACCAAACGAAGGATGTGCAAGCAGCTGAGAGCCTCGGCAGTGAATCCCTGCTCTCAGTAATCCAGGGTCACAACTGGATGGGGGCGTGAAAGAGAGGAAACTGACGTCTAGCTTCGGAGTTCTGCAGAGAACATTACATACAGAACCTGCATTTTGACAATAGTCTGTTTTGTTTGCTGGCAGAAAAGAGGTTATATTGGTCAGAATTGTGGCTCTAAAAATAGCTTGGCAAGGGGTCCTCAAGCAAACCCCCTCTTTTTTGCCCTGTCTGTCCTGTAAATAAATTAATGTTTAGATGTCCCAGATGTCTCAGTTTCTTCCTTTTTCCTCTTTCATTCTTCACAGGATCATCTCTTGCAATATTAAAATATTGTTGTTGTTAGGTGTGAAGTCGTGTCCGACCCATTGCGACCCCATGGACAATGATCCTCCAGGCCTTCCTATCCTCTACCATTCCCCGGAGTCCATTTAAGTTTGCACCTACTGCTTCAGTGACTCCATCCAGCCACCTCATTCTCTGTCGTCCCCTTCTTCTTTTGCCCTCGATCGCTCCCAGCATTAGGCTCTTCTCCAGGGAGTCCTTCCTTCTCATGAGGTGGCCAAAGTATTTGAGTTTCATCTTCAGGATCTGGCCTTCTAAGGAGCAGTCAGGGCTGATCTCATCTAGGACTGACCGGTTTGTTCACCTTGCAGTCCAAGGGACTCGCAAGAGTCTTCTCCAGCACCAGAGTTCAAAAGCCTCAATTCTTTGATGCTCAGCCTTCCTTATGGTCCAACTTTCGCAGCCATACATTGCAACTGGGAATACCATAGCCTTGACTTAAACGCACTTTTGTTGCCAGGGTGATGTCCCTGCTTTTTGGCCATTACATATTAACAGTTGTCTTATTTATGTGGTAAAGAGAGATTAAACTAAGAGCCTGGGGAGGGGTCCTTCCCAATGGGTCCTGCCAAACCTGAGGCTTTTAAAAATACACACACACAAAATATCCTCAGACAATGACTTTTTTCTTTTCCCAGAGAATCCAGGAGCACTGTATGATATACTGTCCATGCACTATATTAATTTCTTGTTACCTTTGCTCTTCACATTCATTGAAACAGTTAAGGCCCAACAGTTGCTTTATAAGGGGCTTTTCTGGCAATGGAAGAGTGATGTGAAAGTAATTTTTTGTGAGGAAGGGGTTCTTTCACATCATACATGCAGTCAAGGAACAACTACACAAAATTGGCCATATCATCTTTAAACCTTTCCTGCGGAATGGATTAAATAAAAGGCTAAGGGCTCCTGGGGAGGAGTTAGGGCAGGACCAGTCCGGGATAAAAACTTGGAGGGGACCGATCAGGAGCCATGAAGCGGCTCCTGACTGGGCCCCTCCGAGTGCCACTCGGAGGCCAAGTGGCCAATTGGGAGGCGCGCATAGTGTGCCTCCCTATTGGCCACTTGGCCTGCCCTGGACTGCGCTCGCCCAGATGCTTCGCCGCCGGGAGAGAAGAAGGGCCGCCGTGTCAAAGACGTGGCAGCCCTGCTCCTTTCCCGGCGGCGAAGCATTGCCCTTGCCTGTGGAGACCCTGGCCGCGAACGGAGCGCGCCCGCCCGCCACCTACGAACACAGCCGACTCCCGGGGACTGCCACGCCGCCGCCTCGCAGCACCCCCACGACCCTCACGGTTTGCTTACCCATCCCCTAACCCCCCCGGCCCCCCAAACACCCCGCTTACCACGCTCCAAACACCCCCACACAGCCTTCCGTACACCTCGCACACCCGCTGGCCTACCCTCCGCTCGTGCCGCCTGCTCGCTCCCAGTTACCTGGCCACTCATGTCACCATTTGCCGCACCGCCCGCCTGCGCCACAACAAGGCTGCGGACAGGCCGCCCACCCAGCCGCCGACAACACCTTCCAATTGAACCACGCATGCACGGATATCCGTGCATGCATTGTTCCTATCCCCCATGGCCTCCCCCCTGCTCCGCCCACTCCACACACCAGGCATGCGCCGACTGCGGCGCATGCCTGGTCCTGTCCCCATCGACCACTCACCCACCCACCCATTCCCGCGCTGCCTCTGGCGGCGGTGGAGGCAGCAGCACCGCCGCCGCCCCCTGCCCCCCCCCCACACACAGACCCACTCGGACTCCGGCCCCCCTTGCCAAAGAAGAGGACCATCTACTGCGGCCTCGCCTCCTGCTCCAAAGCCTACAGTTCCTCCAGGTAGGCCACGCCGCGGGGGGGAGGCAAGATGGACCGCTAGCGCCCGCTGTATTTAGTGTACAGCGGGCTTATTTTCTAGTATCATATAAAATTCTTGCTGTTCTACCCAACAGTATGCCAGGTCTCTGATTGGCCCTCAGTAGGAGCACTCTCCCCTTGAGACCCAATCAGAGGGCTGCCATACTCTCCCTTGGGTCTCTGATTAGTCCTCAGCCAATCAGATGCCACACAGCCTCCCTGCTGCCAGAGAGCACCATAAAAGGCCGACTGCATGCTGTGTACCCTCCCTACCACTCTGCCAGGTGTCCTCAACTGCCAAGGGCCCACACAAGAAAACGCTGCTGCACCCCCCAGCCCTCCTGCACTTTCCCCAATGCTCCTGGCTGTTCTCACTGCCAAGGGCCCATGGGGAAGGCCCGCTGGCCCTCATGAAGGCACCATTGTGCTCCCCAGGCCACCTTCACCATCCACAACTCTCTCCCCATTGTCCTCACTGCCAAGGCTCTTCCGGGAAATCAACCCACCCTCTTAACAAGCATGCTGCTGCTCTTCCTGTCTGCAGGTGGAGCCTCTGCCTGTACTCCACCATGGAGTTGAGGGGCTGACCTCCTACTCACCAAGACAGATGCAGAATGATGAGACTGGAGCAGTCAGGCTACACTATTCCTAGAAGAGCTGCCCAACAGCAACCCTGCCTCAAATCTTTAGCCTTCCCTCACGTAAGTGCACATGCAATGCCCTTTCTCCTCAAAAGCAGCCAGCAGTTTACTTAGTACAATTTGATTTACCCCAATGGATTTGTACACACAGACACATGAAGCTTCCTGGGACCCATCATGGTGTAATGGCTAATGGTGGCGGTTTCGTATCTGGTGAGCCTGGTTTGATTCCCTTCTCCTCCACATGCAGCCACCTGGGTGATATTGGGCCAGCCACAGCCCTGATAGTGCTGTGCTGTTCTGACCAAACAGTCCTGTCAGGGCTCTCTCAGCCTCATGTACATCACAGGGTGTCTGTTGTAAGGAGAGGAAGGGAAGCTTATCGTCAGCCGCTTTGAGACTCCTTCGTTCAATGAAAAGCAGGGTTATAAAACCCAACTCTTCTGTACAGAATCAGAACTTCAGTCTTGCAGGGTTGGTATTGTCTGCTCAGATTGGCAGTTGTTCTCTACAGATAAGTTACTTTTTTAAAAACTGGGGATTATACTTTTTAAAACTCAAGATGCCAGGGATTGAACCTGGGACCTTCTGTACACCAAGCAGGTGCTCTAGCACGAAGCCATACCCCCTCCCTCAATCTCTCATTAGAAGAATTTCTTTTTTCTTGAGCACAAACTTGCTCCTGTTTCTACCCACACTACTTGAACCTAAGGCGGGGGGGTGGGGGATCTTAGGTCTGGAACATCAAGAAACATGCCTGTGTAGCAGCTCTCCTGCCTAGGAGAAATGAGCATGTGTGGGGTGATGAACACCCACCAGGTGTCACTTGCCTTCAGTGGATCTACAGAGCTGAATCTGGTTACTTACCCCCTGATTAAACAAGAAATGGTGGACTGAAAATGTGGCTGTGCAAACGAAGGTGTGATGCACTCTGTGACTCCCAGGTCTGCCTAGTTGGATGATTGTGGCTTATTGTTTCTGCGTGATAAACGCACAATCTCTGTTTATCTAATCTGTGTATTTATAGCTCCCATCACCATAGTGTCACTGTGCCTCTAATGTATTTACAGAGGGAAATGACAATAAGAGAGCTGACATTTTTTAAAAATCCTTTGTATGTTCTCAGCCTGCAGCAAAAAATAGCTGAATGAATTCAAAGGTTGCTTCTAATTCATTTGAGTGGGTCTGTCAAGAATTGTCAGGTGAAAGTTCAATATCGAACCTGGCTACTTCACTTTGGTCAACAAGGCCTGTGTTCTAAGCTCATTAGAGGGAGCAATCCAGGAACATAGCACGTCTTTCTGAGCTAAATTAGACTATTGGGCTAACACAGTATTGCCCATTCTAACCAGCAGCTGTTTTCCAAGATCCTGAGCAGTAGTCTTACTTGGTCCTGTTCTTTGAGAACATTCTTGTTTTACTTATTTATTTTTGAATTTATATGCCACCGCTCCCAGCAAACCATCTCACAGCGGTTACAGATAAAAACATAAAACAATTAATTACACCATTAAAACCACTTTATGTCATGGGGAGATGTCAGTAGCTGCTTTCATATATTTCAGCTATCGTGCTTGTGTGGGGTTCCCCCCCCCTGGTTCCACATGACGTTAACTTCTTTTTGTAGACCACAGGGGACAGCAGAGTAGGAAGAACAATAGATGGCAACAATAGCAGATAATTGAAGCCCCAATGGAGAAAGGGCAGGAACAGAAATCAAGTTCTGTGTTAGATTCTATTCTACATAGTTATATAGACAGCTGCATGATATAGTTTTGAACCTGTGCCTGATGTTTCCTCAAAAAGTAGTTTCCTGGTTTGAACTTGGTCCTATTGCATTTGCAGTGCCACAGGTTCTGTTGGGCACATTGCACTGATTCTGCTGGTCTTACAAAAATGCCCCCACCTTATCTCTCCATCCATCCATCCATCCATTCATCCAATTTATTTACTGCTCCTCACTGCAGATAATATATGAGACTTTGATTCTATTTTGTGGGGCTTCTATTGCCCTTGCTTTTTTCATTGTTCAAAACAATGGAAGACAAGGGCATCTTCTTTAAGTGGTCTTAACTTGGATCACTTGTCAAATCCTCACCAAAGTTGTAGTGCAAGTAGAGGCAAGTCAGCTGGAGATCAACTGTGAGTTTGGTGTATGTATGATGTATGTATGTATTCAGGCAAAATAAAGCCGTATATGTTTTCCTGGCAGCAGGCTATTGGCACGTTTTTTTCTTGCATTTGAAAAGGAAGATGTGTCTTGCATTTGATTTGTAGAAAATGCCTCTTTATTCGTTTTGTTCCTCTGCATTTCATCTGTGAACTGCTGTTTGTTTGTATTTATTATCACATTTATAGACTGCTCCTATTGGACCTGCCATCTTGGGCAGGTTTACAGCATTTAAGAAATGCTGGTACCATTAAGACTTCTTTTTAAAAAACATTTTAGGCCAAAGTAACATTAATAGTGTAGTTTCAGCATTGGGGGCTTCTGCTTCTGCAGTGAAAATACCAAGTCTATCAATTTCCTCTTTGTTTTTGGCTTCATGATGGCATCTAAAAGCTCAGACGCCTGCACACAAATTGATATCTCTCACTACAGATTATGTTTTTTCCCTTTACTGACTAATGATACTTTTCCAGTCAGAAATGCTACCGAAGGGGGTGGATGCCTTTATTGCCAAATAGTTCCATTTCTTTAAAAACAACAACAACACTCATGCACAGAAATGCACTTGCAAGACTTCTTTCACACTACAGATGGTGTCTCTGGCCAGAAGCCCAGTTGCCAGAAAAGCAAGAAGTAAGCAGAACCTTTCCCATCCCATGCAAAACTTCAGAGAAGGTCAGGGATAGATGTTCTGTGGCAGAATAGCAGGAAATAATATGGTTGGGAAAGGGCATTCTGGCAGGCCAAATATGAGAAGACAGTGGAAGAGTGCTCTTTCTAGAGAGCCAGTTTGGTGTGAGAGGGGTGAGGAGTTTGGACTTCTAATCTGCCACACCAGGTTCGATTCTGCACTCCCCCACATTCAACCAGCTGGGTGACCTTGAGCTCGCCACAGCACTGATAAAACTGTTCTGACTGGGCAGTGATATCAGGGCTCTCTCAGCCTCACCCACCCCACAGGGTGTCTGTTGTGGGGAGAGGAATGGGAAGGCGACTGTAAGCCGCTTTGAGCCTCCTTCGGGTAGGGAAAAGCAGCATATAAGAACAACTCTTCTTCTTCTTCTATATAGCCCCATGCATGCCCGTGCAAACAGACATAAAATTTTTAAAGGTTGTAAAGAAGATAATGTTTACGTGGCAATGCAAAGGAGGGCTTCAGTGGACATCATATATATGGGGATGTGGCAGAAGTCTGGGCCAGGATGAAAGAAACATTAGCTTGGGAATTGCCCCCCCCCCAGTGTCAACACCAGAGCATGTAACAATGCCGCTGTCTGTCCTTTTGAAACAACAAGTGGTGTCTGACAACAAACAGCCTCTTGCCATCAATTGTTCTGTTCCTTGAAATACATGCCATTGTTTGTTAGTCAGAACATCCTTCTAATGTTCCTGAACAAACTAGTGGCATTGGGTTATGTCATGGAGGTGGAAGCATCTCTCCTCTGCTACCCAAAGCACATACACGGTGGCTCTCCAGCTGCTGTAAATATAGGTAAGACGAGATATTTTTATTTCTTTTTAAACTTGGGTGCTCCAGAGTACACTAGTGTGTTTGCTGTATGCCATATCCTATTCCCTGTTTCTGACTTGATGCCAAGTAGGGATGTTACGATTTTGTTGATGATACTGCATTAATGACACAATTATTGAACTATATTGCATTGTAACATGCAATTTAAGTTCTCTGTAAACTGCCCTGAGCCGCAAGGGGCGGAGGTATAAAAACCTAAATAAATAAATGTCAGCCACAACATGGGACCTGGGGACTCCTTTGTTGGAACTGCAGTCAGCTAGTAATTTGGTGAAGTCAGCCTTAAAAGGCTCTTGTTATGCTGTTAAGATGCTAAACTGTGCCTATGTGCTCACTAGTTGCATTAAGTGGTCACTGGTGAGGTTGCAGTGGAAAAACCGCGAGCACATGCTCTGGGGATTCCTTTGTTTAAGATGGGCTCCTGCCCACTTCCTGCTTTTTCAGGAAGAGCAGCTCAGCGTGCTTTTTGCTGAAGCAAGCAAACAGCCACCATGAGGCTCAGCTCTCACCATCTGCTGATATGTGGGCATGTAGACTGCTTGCAGCCCAGCCAATGTGCTGCTTTTGTAACTAATCTTTAAGCTTATTGTACACTGCTTCTGAAGCAGATGAATATGATATATACCTGTAATCAATCTTTCCAGTAAAGATTACTCTCTTTTAGATCTCAAAAGCAATGTGAGTCTGGATCTGTGCCTCATCCACAAAGGTAACTAATAACTGCATATTTTCAAAATGCTCAGTTACTCTGCAGCTCTAAGTCTCTGGACTCAGGACCAAGCCAAATCCAAAAGTACCAACACCCTAGAATTATAGCTCATCTCCAGATTCCAGAGATCAACACTATGCCCCACTGATGTTCCATCCCCAAATATTGAGGAGTTTCCCAACCTGGATTTGGCAACCCTACCCCAGTGGCCAGGGGGACCTGGTAGCCCTATACCAAGAACCAAATCAAGCATGACTGTTGTGTGTCTACCTCTGTCTTTCATTTTTGTGAAAACAGATGCATCCCCAGCTTCAGATATAAATAGACAAGGCATGGAAATAGGTGGATGCTCCCCCCTGGCCTCCCCTAAAGTCTGGGATGCTCTTGTTCTCTTACATGTGCACCTTTAACTATATCTCTACAAGGACCAATGAAAACAGAAAATACCATACTAGATTTCATATCTCTAGAAATTGCTATAACTAACTGCCCAGGCAAATACTATGGTAGGAAGGGAACATGGGTTTTGTCTTTACCTAGCAAACTAAATGATATAAAACAATACTCTAGTAAACCACTTGCACCCCATTATGAAACAAAAAACAGTAGCTATCATAGGCACAAAACAAACCAAAATAAATATTGCATAGCAGCAAAACCCCCCAAAATAGTAATTATCAATAATTTAAGTTGAAAGGCAATAAAATTAAGTTGTAATAAAATATTCATCACCAAGGAAGGCTAGAGAAACATGAAAAGCCTTCTGAAACGAGGGGGGGGGACACCTATTTCCTTTGTTATGGTGGCAGCATGAGTGCCTGATGCTAGGGCTGTCAGCTCTGGATCAGGAAATTCCTACAGATTTCAGGGGTGGAGCCTGGAGAGGATGGTGTTTGGGGAGGGGATCAGTCAGTATAATACCATAGAGTTATCCAATTGCTCCAAAGCAGCAATTTTCTCTAGATGAACTGATCTCTGTTACCTGGAGATAAGTTGTAATTCTGGGAGGTCTCCAGGCCCTGCTTTGACTGTACCTGATGCACTTTCCTGACAGGGGCTTGCAGTGCTGGGACAACAGCTGAACAGGCCCTGTCCCACATGTTCACTCTCACCTGATGAAGACACCTGAAACTGACCTCAGAGCCTCAGCAGATCCATATGGGTGGAGGCACTCCTTATCCTAGTTCAAAGCCAGCATTTTGAATTAATTCCAGAAAGAAATAGGCAACAATTCTTCTGGAATTATTATTATTATTAATAATAATTATTATTATTGTTATTAGATTTATTTCCCACCACTCCCTAAGCAGCTCATGGGGGGTCACAGTGTCTTAAAACCCCATTAAAACTCCCATTAAAAGACATAAAACCATCACAACATGGTGGACGCAAAAAGAACCCCTTCCTACCCCCATTACTAGGGGGGGGTGAGAAGACGGGAGCCAGTCATGTTCCAGGAGCACAGGGGGGCAGTTGATGTTCCTCGCCGACCCCCGCCTCAACCATAGACCTGGTGGAAGATCTCCGTTTTGCAGGCCCTGCAGAATACTGAAAGAATGACCACAACTGTTAGACCAATCAAAGTTATTAAGACACCTGGATTTTGTCATCACCACCCCCTGCTTGCTTCTCAAGACCATTCCACACAACTTAAATGTAGCCGAAGTCTTACCTTTTGTAAACGCTATTAATTTAACGTTCCGCATGACGTCGTAAACAAACCAGAAAAATCCCGCCAAACTCCAGCAACAATCAGAATTTTATAGCGCTTAGGGGGAAATCCAGAAAAGTCGATTCCCCCTGAAAAAACTGCTACAGTTCTGAGCACAAGCCGCAACACATCAGCAAAAGACATATGGGTTCTCAAAATAGCGGTAGAAAGAATGTCCCTCCATAGCTCTCGCCCCTGAGCTTCCAGAGATGTGATCACCATTTTTTCCCCCTTAAACCAGCGAAAGCAATGAATAAGCGAGGCTTCTTCGGCTAAAGTCCCTCCACAGAAGTGCTTAACAGTAAAACAAAGCTCCCTTCTGCAATTGTCTTTAAAGTTTCCGAGCACAATACATCCCCCTGTTTGACACTGCCTGTAATTTCGGACAGAAATTGCACCCCTTGGGGGGGGGGATATATTTTTTTTACTTGAAGAGCATGTAAACGATTAAGCACCAGCTCCTACACCAGCAAAAAAGGTCTTTCTGAGACATTGAATGAAAAAAATATTCGTTGCTACTGGTGTTTTCAGGTTTTTAAAAAACAGTTTTTAGAGGGAAAGGGGCTTTTCAGGAGCACAAACACAACAGTTCATTGGCTGTTCTGTTTGATTGACGTCCAGGGGTGGGAAGAAGTGTGGAAAAATATTGCCTCCTTTGTTGTAATTCCAGCGAGACCGGAAACCTGTGGGGAATGAATAGACCGCTACTGGGACTTCAGTATTCCGCAAGAATTGAAGGTGTGCGGAATGAAGAAATTCCACTATTAAATATAGCGTTTCTGCATACTGCAAACATTTAGCAATATTGGTCATTGTGCGGAATGGTCCAAGGTATATCTCAAATGTAGAAATGGTAATTCTGTGAATTCTTGTAGGAGAAAGAACCTATCCTTACTTTAACAGAAAACAGGGTCAGAAGATTGGTGTTTATATTTTTTCATTTGAATCCTTGCTCAGATCTGTTGTGTAAATGCTCTTCTATTATTTTATTAAGCCATATTACAAATTGGAGGCTGCCAGTCTGATCTCTGTAATCATTCCACTCCCAATTCAGACATGCTTACCAGGGAGAAGCAAAGGGGAGGAACAAAGTGTGACCCCCTCCATTCCTGGAGTGCATATGAGAGCATCTGTTAGTCCCCACAGCAGCTAGAGAGACAGCCAAGTGGAAAATGCAATCATAGCAGAGCCTGGAAGTGGCAAAGCAGTAAAGAGTGCTAAAGTGCTAACTGTTTAGCAGGAGATGCTCTTCTAAGACTAGAAAGTGGCAGTGACCAATAGAAAATGGAAAAAGGAAATAAACAAATAGAAGCAGATGGGTCTGAGAGAGAGAGAGAGAAAAAAAGGAGATGGGTTAAAGAGGACCCAAGAAGGCTGGACAGCTTCTCTCCCACTTGTGCATGAATAGAGGGCCTTGAAAGAGCCCTTCTGCCACACAGGACATTCCAAAGTTGAAGGGAAGCTACTGAGAAGCCCTGCTCCTCACAGAGAACAGTTTACCCACGTTGGTATCTTAAGCAGAGCATCGTTTCAGTTTAGTGGAGATCTGCATGAAGTGACACTTTTTGAATTGAAGGTGTGTGGGATGACGAAATTCCACTATTAAATATAGCGTTTCTGCATACTGCAAACATTTAGCAACATTGGTCATTGTGCGGAATGGCCCAGAGATCTGAATTCAGGAGTAATCTGAGAATGGGAACTCAATCCTTCATGGAGATTTTCATAGAAAGGTCTCACGTGCTGTATCAACAATACACGCACGCACACGGCCCCATCCCCAAAGGCCAAGGGTATATACTTTTAGCTTCCAGCAATTCCACCTTCCAGAATCTGACATTCAAAAAAGTTGACTACAACATTGTCTGCATTCCCATCCACCCCTGCCAGTCAAACAGCCCACTAGAATAAGGCTACCAACCCAAAGTTTTTAAAAACAGCTGAGGTGTCCAGGATAACTAATTGCTTCCAATAAGGTAACCAATTTGATCTATTTAAATATTGCCACCATGCTTACAACAATATAAAGCTGTTAACAACAATCAGAAAAAAATACAATAGAAATAATCCAGCCAAACAAACAACAAACTATGTCTTAGGTGGTTCCTAAGTTTGTCAGCCTCCAGAGGATGGCTAGAGATCTCCTGGGACTACAACTAATTTCTATTAGGGTAATTGGTTAATATAGCACAGTTCTGCCCAGTCATAGAAGCATCATACTCCCAAGATGTGTACTGCAAAAAAAGGTAAACTTATTTTATTCAGGCTGCACTTAAAAGAAGAGAAAGAAGCCTAATCTAAAGAATACTTTCCCTAACAGAAATGGCCATCTTGTCTGGCATTATGTGGGTGGTTAGATATGTGTGTCCCCTTAGAAGCCATGTGCAAGGGGGGTGAGAGGCAAAAGCCAGAATTGTGGGGGGGAGGGGTCAGAAGGCAGTTCCCAGGTTAAGACAAGGAGACATTCAAGAAGATACACCTATACACAGTCAAGTGCTATAGTCGCCCCTCCCCCTTGCCAGGCATGCTGAGTCACTCACTCCAATAATCTCTGGGTGACAGAAGTCAGTTCCCCTGGAGAAAAAATCTTCTGACAAGGATTCTCGTACATGCACGCACAGGGAGAGAGATCCCTTCCCCCACACTCCTCCCTTGCCTCTCCCCCTTACCATTCACTTCCCCAATGTCCTCCCTCCCTCTCTCTCTCTCTCACACACACACACAAACACACACACACCTTCCCCCCCACTCCCCCTGCCCTCTCCTCACCTGTCACTTCCCTGACCTTGTTCCTGATCCCTCCCCCCTCTCAGACACACATACACATACCCAGTCTCACACAGCTTCCTCCATCCTTTCCCCCTCCTTATCTTCTGGGCCTCCCACGCTGCCTCTGCTGCTGTCCAAATTTCACCAAGGACAGGACCGAGCTGGGAAGTGAAGCGCCGCCACAAGCAGAGCTCCGAGAGCCAGGACTGGGCCTTGGAGTGCTATTGGCCGCATCAACCCATCTCCCTACTTCCTAGGCCTGCCCCGCTCTGTGGAGGGTGGGGCCAGACTGGGAAGCATGGTGCTGCCACAATCTACTAGTGCACTCCCTAAGGCGGGACAATGGATGTCACATCCATTATCATTTCCATTTGTGGGAACGCACTAGTAGATGTGTTCCACATCAAAAAGGCAGCTTTGGAAGATGAATGGCGTTCTACCCTGTTGAAGTCTCTCCCCTCCCCAAACCCTGCCGCCCTGAGGTCCACCCCCCAATATCTCCTGGTATTTCCCAACCCAGTGCTGGCACTCCTAGCTGTTCCTGAATTCAGCAGCTGGCTCATTCAAAGCCACAGGCTAAGAGTCACCATGGGCTAACAGCTAAAGGCCACTAATAGTTTGGGTTTCCTAACCAGGATGGATGCCTGAATGAGCAGGCCCACATAATGCACTTCATAACAGGATTGCTTGTATGTGCAAGGGGGCAGGAATAAGCCTGGTGTTATGGGTGGACAGTTTTCACCCCACCCACAATCTGGACACAGGAGTGTCTTGTAGTGGGAACTGCTCCAGCTGAACTGGTAAGCAAAAGTGTGATAGTTCATTGGGCTTTCTCTCTCAGACACAAGTATGGCTTCTGTCAGCTATACAGGTTATTTTACTCTCCTGTGAGGTAATAGCTTTCACTTGAGTTCCAAAGAGAAAGCAACAACTGTGGAATAACAGCAGCAATTAAAGCATTTTGGTTATGTAAATACTTCCTATGAGCCTTGAGGGATGTGACGCATCTCTGGATTGAACAGCCCTTCTTTACAGAGTCTACTCTGACATTTTACAGAGCCAATTTCACCAGCCATTGTTGTTGTGTGTTTTTTTTGTTTTTTGTTTTTAGTCTAAGCAATCATCCAGAATTAGGAGCTTCTGAGCTCTGAGACAGGGTATCCTGTACCTGAACCTTCCATAGCAGAAGGATAGTTAATCGCCCTTTCCCCTTGTACAAGTGAAATCTTCTCCTCAAATGGTGGAAACTGAGATGCCCCTGTAGAGACAGATGTACAGAGGTGAAGAACCTGCAGAACTTGCCCGCTCATGTGCTTTCTGCATTGTTTCTCCTTTCCATGAGGAGAGCTGGGTGACCAGAAAGAAAGGACAAAGCGCCTGTATCATGTAACAACTGTGTAGAAGAAGGAAATTTGGCATACAGTAAGCCAGGCAGCCACAGGAAAAGCTGCACCCACCAGAATCCTGTCTTCTGCACACTTGTTAAAGGCTCTGGGCCGTCTTTGTAGATGGTCACCAGAAAGGGAAAAGGTAATAGGACAGTTAGAATGAGGGTTGCCAATCCTACAGGCAATTCCCCAAAGTGGCAATGGGAGAAGAAAAAAAAATTAAATGCCAGTTCTGTTTTTTTTCCTGGGAATGATATCATATATCCCCAATGACTGCTCCCCTGTGCCCTACCGCCTTGTCTCCCACTTGTCACCAAGCCAAGTCTGGTCACCATATACTACCCAACAGGTCCCCTTAGGAACCGGCTTGGAGTAGTGGTTATGAGCAGCAGCTTCTACTCTGGAGAACTGGGTTTCCCACTCCTCCACATGCAGCCAGCTGGGTGACCTTGGGCCAGACACAGTTTTCTCAGAGCTCTCTCAGCCACACCTATCTCACAGAGTGTCTGTTGTGGGGAGATTTCTTCAGGCAGTTAAAAGCAAGGTGCAAAATACGCAGCTCTTCTTCTCTTCATGTCCTGTTCACCAGTTGCAAAAGAGGAGTCAATTTTTTAATGATCTAGTTTATCTGTTCAACAACCTGTTCACGGCTGTTCAGCAGGTTGCTTTGGTAACCTCTGTCCTAATCTCACAGCACAGGGCAGTTGTTTTTTTTCACACATGCATATTCTCACATGGGCCAGCTGAGTTCTACAACCTCCTGTCCTTGCTATATAACTGCCCCACTCAGCAGCCAGTTGATTAAATAATTAAAGCAGTCACAAATAAGCCTGAAATAAATGTTATGTCTTAATAAAATCCAACCATTTGTCATTGGTCTAGGTCCCTTGAGGTACTAATGACTTGTTATCAGTTTGAATTAGTAGCACCCATTTGGCAGATGTTTCCAGCTGTTTGGCATGAACCCAATAGGCTGGGTGAGTGGCTCATCCCAACACCTCCAAGCACAGCAAGTTTGACTGTCAAACACTTTTCTGACAAAATTTACAGGATCTGTATTAAATAAGCATGACCATTAAAAGTGGCCTTCCTAGAACTACTAAGAAAGTACATCGCTGATGAGAATCTGAACATAGGTTTCTCATTATCAAAGCTGAAAACCATCTAATGAAATCCAATGCTTGGGTACTATCCATAATGCTTAGGCACAAGACTGTAATAAAGATGGATAACAGCCTTTCCTCATAAATCTTGGACTTCAAGAAGGATGTGGACAGCATGTACAAAAGAGCGACAAAGATTATCAGTAGCCTGGAGACCTAGTCCTACAAGGAAAGGCTGTGGGGGATTTAGGAATGATCAGTCTGGAGAAGAGGAGATTGAGAGGGGACATGATTGCTCTTTTCCAGTATTTGAAAGACTATCACTTAGAGGAGGGCAGGGAGCTGTTCCTGTTGGCAGCAAAGGATGGGACTCACAATAATGAATTTACATTACAGTTGAAAAAGTGCTAGCTGGATATAGGGGTGGGGGGAAATTATAGTAAAAATAGCATTGACTGCCTAGAGAGATGGTGATTACTACTACTACTACTACTACTACTACTACTACTACTACTACTACTACTACTACTACTACTACTACTACTTCGATTTATAGCCCGCCACTCCCCTAAGGCTTGTGGCGGGTAACAACATATAAAAACCTATAAAACCCCTAATACATAAAAACATCCTACAAAAACAAATACACCGTCCAACCCAACCAACCCGACAGCAGCGGCATTCCCAGGGAGGTGACCAGGGAGCACTGCATATATAGCCCTGAGAGGGAAAGAGGGGTCCAATCTTACATGCACCGGCCTCAACCATAAGCCTGGTGGAAGAGCTACGTTTTGCAGGCGCTGCGGAAAGCTGGTAAATCCCGCAGGGTCCGCAGCACTTCCGGGACAAGACTATCCGCAAAAAAGCTCGCTAATGCCTCACAGCCAAGATCCAATCTCCTACTATTCTGGTGCCCATCCTCCAGGGCGGTCAAGGATCAAACTACCCTAAACAATTGGGCTGGGTGAGAGCTTGCGGACACAATTTCCATGGCAAAATACTCACGTTTTGCCGCTTTCACTGCCATCTCATACGCCCTCATAAGTGTGCAATAAGATGTTCTTGTGGCTTCGTTGCGAGTTTTCCGCCACACTCGTTCTAGTCGTCGCAATTCCCTCATCTTTGCCTGGAGCGCCCCGGTATGCCATGGCGACCATTTGAGTCGAGGGCAGAGAGGACGTCTAGAGGCAATCGTGTTGATAGCGTCTGCCAGGCGGGACTGCCAGTCCTCCACCATGGCGTCCAACGAATTGCCAGGAGGCATCGGGTCCCGCAGAGTAGCGATCCCCAACCTGTGGGCTGCGAACCACATGTGGTCCTTCGACTAATTGGAGGTGGGCCCCAAAGGACGCCTTCTCCCCCCCCCCCCGCCCTTTACTTCATTTCCCCCCCCCCGGCCCTTTACAACACACTTTGGGTGTGATTGTCTCCCATCACTCCCAGATGGGACTATCTCGTTGCAGAGAAACAAGCTCAGGGTTCCCATTGATTTGTCATTGTCATGAGTTAAAATTTCCATGAAAATAAAATGTTCCTTATGGTCATTGTTGTTGCATGTCTGTATCTTATTTTGAAGGGATGTTTAAACATTACCATAGTGATCAGAGAGCCTTAGGGCAGTGGTTGAGAGTAGAGGAGTAAACTACCCCCCCACCAGGCCTCAGTAAAAGGCGCTGAGTGGTCCCCGGTGATAAAAAGGTTGGGGACCACTGCCGCAGAGCATTCCGGAATCCAATAGGATCCATTTTCTCCACGGGCAGACTAAAATATGTCCACCGCCCAACTGGGGGAGGGGGAGGGGTGGGGACTTGAGCCGGGCCTGTAGGGCATAGTGGCCTGATCACGGAATGGCCCAGGCCACATCCAGACTCACCTCTATCCCCGCACCAAAGATCAGGTTGAGGGTATGGTTGGCGTGATGTGTAGGCTCAGAAACAAATTGCGAGAGCCCCAGTGTCGCCATGGCCGACACTAGATCCGAGCCACTAGATGGCCTGTAGGGCTTCTTCCAACTCTATGATTCTTTGACACCCCCCCCCCCGTATAAATGCTAAGACTGTGGTGTTGTTGGCCAATGGAGAAGCTACTTGGGGGCTGCAGAGTCAGCCTGTCCTTGAGGGGGCTGGACTCCCCCTGAAGGAGCAAGTTTGTAGCATGGGGGTGCTACTAGATTCTAGCCTGAGGTTGGAGGCTCAGGTCTCCTCTGTGGCATACAATGCTTTATCAGCACCTGCTGGTTCACTAGCTACAGCCGGTCCCCCAAAGTGTGATCGGGCCACAAGTGATCCATGGTCAGACCACTTCCCAATTAGACGCTGTTGTGTCAGGGCTTGGGAACGAACCAGGGTCAGCCCTGGTTAGTACTTAGATAGGAGCCTGCCAAGGAAGGCCAGAGTTGCAACACAGAGGCAGGAAATGGGCAACCACCTCTTTTCCTCTCTTAACTTGAAAACACTATGGGGCAGGTGTAAATCAACTGCAAACTGATGGCACTTTCCACCACCCACCACCAATGTGCTCTACTAGGGGCTGCCTTTAAAAACTGTCTGGAAACTTCAAGTGGTCCGAAATGCAGTGGCCAGGCTATAGTCAGGGGTTGGTACAGGGATTATATTACCCCTGCTGAAAGATGTGTACCACTTACCCACCTGTCTTGGGACACAATTCAAAGGGCTGGGTGTTACCTTTAAAGTTCTTGTTGCCTTTAAGGCTCGGGGTCAGGGTACCCGAAGGACTGCTTCCTCCTGTAGTGTCCAGTCTACTAATTGAGATCTGCCTCTCAAAGCCTTGCCCTAAGCCCCTACCTTCAGAGGTGAGGTAAATAGCAAATAGAGAGAGGGTATTTCTGTGGTGGTACTTTACCTTAAATGGACTCCGGGGAGTCTGCCACCCAGAGCTGCCATTTCCTGCATTGGAACCGACTTGGGGTCACTAATGCCCATGTAGACTGGGGATGGGAGGCAATGATCTGGCATTAGCAGCTCAAGTACATTTTATGTTTCACAAATAGTTAATTTCCACATTACATATAGTGTGTTTATTTTTTCTGTGGTGAATAGTCCTGCAGTCCTTCAAAAACTACTCAGGTTTGGAGATAATACATGGTAGGATTCCAAGTAGTCTGGGGTAGCACTACCATTAGTCCAGCTGCTCAGTGTGACATCACCACACCTCGCCCCCATTAGGCCTTGGGTTTTGGAGGATGGGGACCTAGCAGTGGGTGTCATGCACTTTCTTTTGAAGCCTCTTCATTACCGAGTGCTTTGCAAACATTTCATTAACTGGACAAACAGAAAGGTCTGGAGGAAAAATGCTTTCTTACATGTACTACTAGAAAGCAGAAGGGGGAAATGTAGGCAAATGCTTTTACAACAAACCTTGTCCCTAAGGGGAGACTGAGAGGCATGAATGTCTAATGGAAGGGGATGAGAGAAATTTCTTTTAGTAGTGTTATATTGGTGATGTAGCAATGTACTGGTACAATCTAAGGGGAATAGTTTATGGGAGGAGCTCTGGCTCAATTGAAGAGCATCTGATTGCATGCAGAAGATCATAGGTTTGATCCCCAGCATTTCCAGTTGAAAGACCAATAGTCTCTTTGATAGACAACTGATGTACCTGTTTGTCTACTGATGACCTTTCTGACTACTTTTTGTCTGCTCTAGGTACTTTTTTCAAGCTCCGTCTAGCTTGGGCTTTAAAGAGTCAGAATATGGCAGACACGGATTGGGAAGAGAACTCCATTTGAAGGTTCCATGCTACAGGTCTTGGCCACACGTAAAATACATTTTGGCAATGGTGGCAACATCAATCAAACATCAGCCCATATATAGTCATATACCCAATAAATGTTCAACAAATATTAACTAATATTTTAATTACCCCACTCATTTGGGAAACCCTTCCAGAGCTGTCAAGAAACCCCAGGGTTGCATGAAGCCCCAGAGGGTTGGACCAGAACCAATGGGTTGAAATTAATTCAAAAGAATTTTCGGCTAAACCTCCAGAAAAAGTTCCTGACAGAGTATTTCTTTGGTAAAATAGACTTCCTCTGGAAGTGGCAGGTTCTCCTTTGGAAATTTTAAAGGAGAGGCTAGACAGCCATCTGACAAAAATGCTGATTCTGTGAATTTAGGCAGATTGTGGGTGGGTGGGCAGAAGGGATTGTGTCAGTGCTTGGCTCTTGTGGCCCTTCCTTGCATGCCCAGGGAAATGCTGATTGCCATTTTAGGGACGAAAGGCAAATTTCCTCCAGGCTTGACTGACCAGGGATTCTGTTTTTTTTTGGGGGGGGGCATCATCTGGGTATGGAATTGGGGTCACTGTGGCTGGGCAGAAACTTGAGTTTCCTGCATTCTTCAGGGGGTTGGACTAGATGACCCTGGAGGTCCCTTCCAATCCTATGACTCTAACTGTAATTCAGTGAGTTACAGCCTCTGTACATGGAAGTTCAATTAATTCTGGTAATTGATAACTATTACTAGACAGTAGTCATTATTTTGTTTGTTTGTTTGTTTATTTATAGCATTTATATACTGCCCTCCCCTGCGTTTTGCAGGGCAGTGTGACTATGGCTTCACGAGACTCAAATCATTGCTGGTGGAAACCTTTCTACTGTTGGTCACTTATGATTCCCCTGAAAAGCATACATCAGATTCATTGGGGGGGGGGGATTTGATCTTGTCCCCCTGCCTTCACTGGCTGGAATATTTCTGTGAGAATGCCAGGAATGCCTGAGACTTTGAGAAAGAGCTCTGGGTGTACAACCAAAAGAAAGCCCATTGATCACTTCCCTGATTTGTAGAGAGAGTACCTTATGACGTCCAGGCTATACTACAAGCCAAACACTATAACATTGTTGCCAAGAAAGAGCCAGCATGCATTTGATGTGTTAATTCATGCAAATATATGCTCATTTATAATTGCCCACACTTAGCTCTGAAGATGTGTGCGTGCGTGTGTGCAGGCACATGACTAGCAATGTATAGATTAAAACTGGTCTGTAATTTTTTTTAATTGGCTAGGTGGAAACTTTGCATTTATCATTGCAGGCCTAAGTGAACTGACAGGGTGATGCCTTAGCTCTGCATTCACTGTGGAGGGTGGGGGGAAGACCTTTAAAGATTGCTGCTTTTCCGCTCTTGAAGTAATGCATGCTCCATCTGAACAGGCCAGTCCTCTCCCTGGCAGAGAAGAATCCTTGCAGGGAGGCTTCAGAGTCTCCCACCCCTCTCAATTGCAGTGTGAACGCAGGGTCATCGGTGTGCATCACGGCGAGAGTGTCTTAGGACCCAGTAGAATTCTCTCTGTGAATGACAGACAGTGCTTTAAAAGGCCGGGCAGAGCCCAGATGTGACAGCCTGTGCCATCCACAGTGAGGGAGCCAGCCAGCAGTGGCTGCTGCAGCAGCCCCCCAGCTACATCCCAGGTGTGGAGAATCTAACGGTGCCATCCGGGTGGGCAACGCCTTCCCTGGGATGTTGTGTATCTCAGCATCCTCCTCCTCCTCCTCTCAGTGCTGCATGAGCTTCAGGAGGCAATAGCTGCCCGTGCCTGGGCTCTCTTCTCAGTACAGCAGGAAAGGACTTTGATTCCACAAACAAAGCAGGTCATTGTAAATGGGACAATAGTCGCCGCTTTTTGTCGAACTGGTACAAAAGCAAGGAGGGCATCCCTGGCTGGCTGTCCAGGGAGGGAAAGGCACACTGAAACATGGAGCATTGCTGAGGCTGTCTTGGTTAGCATGAAGGGGCCCATCTACCCATGCAGGGAAGTTATGATGAACTTGCTGGCCGGGAGGAGAACACAGCTGGGGCAGCTGCTGTTGGCTGCTGAAGACCCTCCGGGTGCTCTGGAACTGGGTGAGTGACTTATTTGCGGGAGTTTCTGGGGAGGAGGGTGCCAATAGCAATGGGATGGTGCTACAAGTCCGGAGAAAGTGCAGTGCAGCTCCTTTCAGCTGAATGGGCCCAGGTCTTTCATGCAAAGCCCTGTCCTTGCTTCAAGACTGGGATGCATTAGGGTGTGGTGTTCCAGAAAGGGCTGGGAACCGGGAACACTCTTGTTCAAAAGGCACCCAGCACACCTTTGGTCGAAACAGGGGTTTGAAATTTGGTCGCCTGGTTCAGAAAGGGACAGCTCTCACTGACTTGAATGCCAAGAAGGGAACAAATGCTGTGATGGAGACTGACTCATCACGGCAAACTGAGGAGGGCAACCGGGGACTGTTTAGCTTGGTAAAAAAGAGTTTGCATTCTAAAAATACAATTTCTTTGTACAGTAGTTTCCTTTAGTTGAACAAATGGGGAGCTCTAATTAAGCTCAACCTTAACTTTGCCGTTAAGGCTGTCAAGGAAAAGGGCACAATGGAGAATGGAAATTAGGGCTCTGGGGACACAGCTGCTTTTCTAGAAGTTATGAAGGTCTCTCTGATTGGGAAGCCACAGTTATGGTTGCTGCTGGTCATCAAAAAACCTCCCAGGGCAGGTGCTTGATTTTAGGCAGTATACCTCTGGGCCAGAATGTAGCAAACAACTGTAGGGAAAGGCAACCCCGGGCATGTGTGCCAGATAGAGGCAGATCACACTCTTTTACTATGCAGGCAGAACCATAGATCTGCCCAGACCACCAAGAAGGCTAGAGCAGCGCTGCAAGAACATGTGACAAAGAAGAAGACTTTTTCGGTACCCAAAGCAGCTTACAATCACCTTTCCCTTCCTCTCCCCACAGCAGACACCTTGTGAGGTAGTGTGGGGCTGAGAAAGCTCTAAGAGATCAGCTTTGCAAGAACAGCTCTCAAAGAACTATGACTGTCCCCAGGTCACCCAGCTAGTTGCTCTCCAGCTAGTTGCTCTCCAGATTTGAGGTCACTGCTCTTTAACCACTTTAATTATAGGAGAAGGTGATGAGCATGTCTTCTGGCCATCATGTCCCACACTTGTACAAAGCACCAGTGGAATCCAAGGTGAGATCCTGAGATACTGGCAGCTTCTAGTTCCAGGTGCGTCTGGCCAATTATAATCCCTTCTCTTCCCCCAACTTTGCTGCCCCAACAGTAGGTGTCATGGTGCTAGGCACCTGGGCCTTCCTCTGGGCTATGTGCTTTAAAGCTCTGCTTCTGAGCTCCCTAGAAGTATCAGGCTGGCTATTGTGGGGAACAGGATGCTAGATTTGATAGGCTTTGATCAGATCCAGCAAACTTCTCTTGATTAAGTATATTTTTATATCCTATCCTAATTACTATTAATTTTTATGGCTTTTAGTTTTTGTATATTATCTATATGGGTCAAATTGACAATAAATTTACCACTGGTGATATAAAAGATATTGGTACAAAACTTATTTCTTAGAAAACAGGCAATAAAAAGAAGAGTTCTAATAGAAGAAGAAATGGGGCTTACTGCTATCAAAAAAGCTAGAGTACAGACGGATAAAAGCAATTTTATTATTAGCTGGCTCTCTCCTGGTTTGTTGGAGTTACATTTCCCCCTCTTCCTCAACACTCCTTACCTTCTCTTTGGAGTGCAGCTCTGCTACCCTTCTCCCAGCATGATTCTGAGTTCCATTTTATTGTATCTTCTTATGTGAATTTTCTTGTTCCTTTGTGTAAGACATAATTTTCTTACCTTATAACCACCAGAAGAGAAAAGCTTATAAGGTTTCTGAATTTAAATTCCCATTGGTCCACTTGGTGGCAGTTCACAAAAACTTTGAGACTATAACTCCATCTCCTTTTACCACAGAAGAGGCAAGCTGTTTTTTGTTTGAAATTTAAATAAAACAAGTTGCCTCTTCAGCAAGTGGTGGAAATGTCAATGAAAGCTCTAGGTCTTCACCATTTAATTCTCTTGTTTGTATTTGATCAGGGACTACCACCATTAACATGGCTCTGAGGCCTCCTTATATGCACAGTCAGCAACACAGGAGCTACTTTCATGCGTGACAGTCTCATGTAGTGTGTGAGCACATGTAAGCAATGGAACCATGTGCACAGGGCCAGCTGCATAAGGGGTTCCATATAACGCTGTTGTTCCCATGTGGCTCCTCATGCATCATGTAGGAGTGGCTCCCATACTGCTGGTTGTACATAGGAAGGCAGTCTCCCAAGTAACTACACATAGAGATAGAATCATACTGGATGCCATGAATTTTTTTAGCCACAAGGCCAAGACTTTTTTTTTGTCAGAGAGGCTTTTAGTGAAATGGTTTTCTATTAACCTTGCCAGATCTTTCCTGGAAGGTAAGGTGGGAGACTATAGGAGGAGTTATTCCATTCTTTCTACTTTTGTAGAAGGTAAGGTAGCAGCCCTGCACTGGCAACCCTTGGGACTTGGGAGGTGGGGGGGGCAGAACAATTGGGGTTTCATTGACACTACAACATCACTTCTGGTGCGTAGCCAGAAGTGAGAACAACACTATGTTGGGGCTTCCAGCTTCACTCCAGAAGCAAGGCTGTGATGCTGGTACGACGCTAACTGTCCAGACTGCCCCACCCCTTTTATCCTGTGGTTATTTATTAATTACTTATTTCTTGTATGGCTTGTGTGTAATGTAGTCAGGAGATCTGAGGACTGTCTGGCTGCCAGGCAAGGGAGGTTCAGAGGTGGTTTGCCATTTTCTGCCTCTGCATCATGACAACCTAGTGTTCTTTGGAGGAACTACCACCCAAATCCTTGGAAGTCTCCCATCCAAATACTAGCAAGGGTTGTCCCTGCTTAGCTTCTGAGATCTGACAAGGTCAGGGTTGCCTGGATTATCCAGGGCATCCTTCTTCCTGTGATAGGAAAGAGAATGGAATTATTCCTCCTGTGGTCTGGATGATAGAGGGATTCACAGTGACTTGCCACATTAAACTAATTTACAAAGGAGGACAGTGAGAATAAACCTGCAGTTAGGGCCACTGGGAATAGGAGACAAGATTAGGGGTGGCCAGGTCACCCTCAGAGTCTGAGGAGCTAAGCAAGGTACCACTGATGTGTGGCTATAAATCCAGCAGTTCATTTGTTGAGAGGGAGTAAAGGAGGATAGTGTGGTTGGATCCATCACTGTTTATCTTTACCTTACCTACTTAACAGGATTTTGGGTGTGATTCAAGGTGAAGTACTATGCGAACTGACCTGATTTCTTTGGAGGAAGAGTGGGATGTAATTGTGAGGGAGGGACAGGTGGAGAAATGGTATGGACAAGGAATTAGAAAAGTATGGCTTTGGGAGAAAAGAAACGGATATGATGGAGAGAAAGAATAACACATCAAGATGGTGGTCTAGAAGAAACACTCAGACTGTGGCAATGTTGTCAGCGGATAACTTTGAGCCCAGAAGATGCTACGTGTTGTCAGATGAACTGTGAGAACTTTTTACATGGAACCAGGTAGCTATTTTTTCATATTAGCAAGGTACGCCCCTAAGGAAGTATCAGAGAAAGAAGCTAGGTTGGGGACCACTGATCTAAATAGCACATGTTCTACAGTCTCCAGCTCTCCAGAATTGCAGGGGCAGACTCTTTCAGCTCTAGGGATTTCTTAGGGATCTGTAAGAAAAACCTTTCCCTAGAACAGCCAACTTGATCTGAGGCCATTTCCTCTGCAGAGTTTACCATTCCCCATGTTCTTGGTGCCAGGCACTGACTAGCTACTCTTGTGGTGTTATGGGATCAGAAGAGGCCAGGCACTAGGAACAAGGCACCGGGTAAAGGGCTTTCCAGAGCTGTTTGTTTCTGCCCAGACAACTTGGTGCTTTATCCTGCCTTCCCATGTGGTTGGAACTTGGAAGGTGTCAGTCTTAGAACTCCCACTCTCTGTGTGTAGGAACCTGGAATTCCTAACCCTTTCAAATACATGGGGAAACAGTAGGGTGGCCTCCAGGTGGGACCTGGGGATCCCCCAGAATTACATCTCAGCTCCAGACTATAAAAATCAGTTTCCCTAGAGCAGGAGTAGTCAACCTGTGGTCCTCCAGATGTCCATGGACTACAATTCCCATGAGCCCCTGCCAGCAAATGCTGGCAGGGGCTCATGGGAATTGTAGTCCATGGACATCAGGAGGACCACAGGTTGACTACTCCTGCCCTAGAGTAAGCAGCTGCTTTGGAGGGTGGACTCTGTGGCACCGTGCCCCACTGAGATCCCTGTCCTCCCCAGGTTCCCCCCCAGATCTGGAGGAGTGTCCCAACATGGCCCTGGCAACCCTGAGCCCTCTATCCCCCACTGGTAGCCGGAAGGACCTGGCAACTCTGGAGAACAGTGTTGCTCCAAAAATGCATTGGGGGGGGGGATTTTTCTCTTCTTTTGTTACACCAAAAGCCTTGAAAGACTCCAGGCATGAAATGAGCACTCTGGCAAGCATGCCACCTGTGGCTGTGGTCATCCAAACATTAGGTCTTAGAACAGGAGTGGTTAGTCTTGGCTTCTCCACTTCTGTCTGGCCCCTGCAGCTCTGCCCCCATCATAATGTCGCCCCTCTCCTTCATTTCCCTTTTCCGGCTGGGTGCAGCACGGGGTGAGCAGCGACTCCCATGGCTCTTTGAACTACGAGAGATAAAGGAGGGTCTGGGGAGAAATTAACAACTTCCCTGCTTTTGCTTTGAGCTTTGTCCCGTTTCTACGAGTATCAGCCCCGCAGTGGGGAAAGCTCTCCAAAGGGCAGGTGTTCCCTGCAGGGGGATTCCCAGGGAAGATGCAGGATTGTGCAATGGGCCCAGCTATTAAAGGTCAAGCAGAAACTGTTTGACTGTTTTGTTGCTGGGGTGCATCTCCTACATGTCCAGAGCCCTTTTCAACAACTGGGGGGTTGCCCAGGCAACTCAATCTAAGGCGGAATCTACTGCTGTTACTAGGGAAGGGAGGAGGAAGAGAGAAAGTGTCCCATGCTTTTCATGAGAATGCTCCTGTTGATCACAACACCCACCATCTCATGCCTCTTCTGCATAGGGGAGAGGAATTGTAGCCTTCTCCTGTGTGTCTCTGTTTAAAATGGAAGCATGCTGGTGATTTTAGAGAGGGAGAGAGTGGGAGCATGAATATAACTGTCAGCAAGCCAACCTGCTTCCCTGAATGTCTAAAAACCTGTGCTATAACTATGAGACAGTCTGCACCCCTCTCAGTGGCAGAGCACATGCTTGAAATGCTGAGGCTTCAGTACCCCTTGTTGCCTCCGGTTAGAATTAGGAAAGGCCTCTTGTGCATTTCTGCTGATCCCTTCCTCCTGCAAGAGACCCTCTGTTTTCCCCAAGCAATTGCTGCGGAGTCCCCTATCCTCCAGAAGCAGCACTTCAGGAGGCTTGAGGACAATCATTGGGGTGGGGGGAATCAGTAAAAATCCTTCCCCCCTCCTTGAGCCCATAAAAATCTAGACAGGATCCAAGCCAATCTTTTATTTATCTATTTATAGCCTTTCTTACTTCCATGCATCATGGGATTTCAAGGCTGCACAAACAAATTCTCAGGTAACATCTCAGGCACTGGCCAGGTGCAGACTTCCTTTAGTTTGGGAAGTAGAATTAGGCCCCCTCCAACAGTACCCAACTTCCTCTTTGCCTACATTCTTGTGCATGTCTGTCTGTTTTGGTGCAACACCGCATGATTATAAAGTTGCATTTTTCTTCAGACTAAAGCACATAGTGAAATGTGCTTTTTGGACTGCAAAGAACTAAAAAGAAACAGAAAATGCTCTTGTTCATTAATGTCCGAAGGATACGTAATATGAAGGACACTTTTGAACGGCCTTGTTTCTGAACTGCCTTGGCGAGAGCTGCCTTTTTTCCTGGCAGTGCTGCTGCACTCAGCTTTCCCTTCTTGGTTTCCTGTCCTCCAAAGAGCACTGGGGTATACTTTGCAGATGTATGCCTGACAGACACACCAACCAACCATAAAAGTAAGCCTGTGTTTACATAACACAGCATCATTCACTGCTGACTAATCTTCCATGCACAGCACTTCCCCTGGTCACACTGTGGCCCTGATGGTTTCATGCTGTACAAGGGGGTAAGGAGCACTGCTTGGCCAAGTCTTTCCAGCAGCTGGGTGTTAGCCTGAGGGGAACAACAAATCTTTTGCTTGTACCCTCTCAGGGGGTGACAGGAGTGAGATATCCTCCTCTAATACCCTTCCCCAAGCCTGACACACTCACCCAGAGGTCAAATCTTCACTCACAGAGCCTGCAAGGCAATAAGGGCTACCTTATGGTCTGGGATGGGCAGCTGGTCCTTTCGTACTCTTCCCTCTCCATTGCAAATGGATTGGCCACCCACTTTGCTTTGAAGAGTAGAAGGTGATTTGTTTGTTTTGGGGATTGTTTGTTTTGGTTTGTTGTCATCAATTCACAGCTGCCTTATAGCGACTCCTGGTGGGGATTTTAAGGAAAGAGAGGTTCAGGGGTGTTTTGCCATTGCCTCCCTCTGCACAGCCACCCTGGTATTCCTTGGTCTCCCATCCAAGTACTGACCAGGACCCACCCTGCTTAGGTCCCAAGATTTGATGAGATTTGGCTTAGCCAGGGCTATCTAGAAGAGGACTAAAAGCTAAGTAAAGAAAGGACAGTACACGAACACACACACATGCACACACATGGCAAGGGGAGAGATTTCTCTGTGTGTGATGATCCCTCAGCTCCTCTGAAAGCAGTTCTGGGAGAGAGTCTATTCATTTACGTGTAAAGTAGGGGAGTCAGTTTTTTTTTATTTATTTATATACTGCTGCATTCCATTCAGACTCAGGGTGGCTCACATTAAAATGATAAAAACCCAGGCAACCCAGTATAACCCCATTGAAACCTGTTAAAAATTAACATTAAACAATGGACATTACAAAGATGGTGATACAGAGTTCTCCCCAACCCTCTCTCTTTGTCCAACTATAGGGTACCAAGAGCTCTTTCTCACTGGGAGCAAGGGTTCTGATTTACCAGTGCGAAGGGATCCACCAATGGAGACTCCAGGACCCACCAAGACCTCAACCATACACCTGGTGGAAGAGCTCCATCTTACAGGCCCTGTGGAAAGCCTTCAGGGAGCTCATTCCACCAGGTTGGTGCCAGGGACAAAAAGGCTAGGTGAACATCCCGGGAGCTCGGGACAACTAAGCAAGTTCATACCCACAGAGCATAGGGCCTTGCGGGGGGCATAAGGACATAGGTGGTCCTGCAGATAAGTAGGACCCAAGCTGCGTATAGCCTTAAAGGTTAACCTTTAAGGTTAAGGTTAAAGGTTAATATCAATACCTTGAACTTGATCCAGAAACAGACTGGTAACCAATGAAGCTGATGAAGAAACGGCTGAATATGGGCCCTCCAAGGTGTCCCGATGAGGACCCAAGCAGCCGCATTTTGTACCAGCTGCAATTTCCGGGTCAAAGCCAAGGGTAAGCCAGTGTAGAGTGAGTTACAGAAGTCTAACCTGGAAGTGACCATTGCATGGATCAAAGTTAGAATACATGACTGATGGTAGCTATCCTGCCTCTTACATGGCTATGCTGAATGCAGGTATTTCCCTTCCACCTTGGCCTCCATGAGAATTTGAATTGCCTTTTGAACAGGGGTGCTTTCTTCCTACTTCTCTGAACATTGGGGAGGTAGAATCTTTTAAATAAGAGGTACATTTGTGGAGAATTTCATCCCCATTGGTTAGGATCCCCCCCCCCCAGGTTTCAGACGGAAATATGCTTCAAGCCAATGGGAACCAATGAGAACTTTATCCAAATGCTGTTAACCATTCTGAAGATAATGATACTAAAGAAGACGAGTGAATGTAACAAACACCGTGAACCAAACCCCAATACAATTCAGTCCAGGGAAATAAAACCTGTAGCAAGGATTGAGGAAGTCATTCTACTTACCTGATGCGGAGTACTGCTCCCACTAGAGACACCTTCTGAGGAAGATTCCTCTCCCCCCGGGGGAGGGGGGGGCAAATTCAGTTCAGGCTGATTCAGTATCTCCTGGATTAATTTCTGCCTCTGCGTAAGCAGTGATTTCATAATGCAGGCTTGTTAGGTTTCATTTTCTTTCTTTTGCATTTAAAGAGGCTGGTCCTGGGAGCGTGAAAGCAATGACAAACCTCTCCTTCCCATCACAGGCTTAAGGTGGGATCAAAATGTGGATGGAGGGGCTACTTTTCATTGCATTTAAGATGAGGGTTAACCACAGGTTCCAGTGCTGCATGCTTGCATATTTCCCATGCTGCTTGGCTAATCAGGCCACTTTTGAATGCTGCCCGCTTGACTGGGATCTCAAATTCATTCCTGTTTGACAAGTCTGCGTCTTCCACAAATGCCAAGGTTGATTTTGGGGTCCCCTATACCACCACCCAGGGCTGGAATACTTTCTTTGACTCAGCTGACAAAATGTTGATGCATATTAGCATCCTCAAAGGGAAACTTGAGACAAGCTGAAAAGCCGTATATCAAAAATTAATGAAAGTTATAGTTGCAAATAGTAATGAGAGCCAGGGTTACTGTGGAGAACTGGCATTGGGGGAATTGAGAACTAAAAGGTTTGGTTCAAGGGACTGTGTTGCCTGGGAGAAGTAGAATGAAAGTATTTGTGTTGTTTGTACCAATACAGGTATACTTAATCTGGTGCCTTTGATCCCTGCATTTTGCACCCAGCATTCTGAGGTAGATGCTAACAGGGACTGACAACTGAGCAAGAATCAGGTACCTGCTCCAGGCTTTACCAATATGGTAACTTCCCTTCCACACATACTACATTGTATTTATCATACTGATGTAATCTACCCTACTCTCTCAGTATAGAGCTAAAGGACCAAACAAGGATACCAGGAATCTCCCATACACAAATACCCCTAGTGCAATGAGGCTGTAGTTTTCACTGTTCGGTTTGGGAGTCTTCAAAATAAAATCTTATTTCTTATGATGCTTCAGCATAATGTGGTAGCTGTCCTCTGAAATCTAAGAACAGCATCCATCATATTCTAGTCCTTGGGCAAACCTGGTCCACTGAAGGTATAAATATATGATACACTGTTTACAGGCATGTTGAGAAAACTTGCATCCATACATGTACTGATGGACTACACATAAGTTTCTGCAATAGGAAAAGTAGCAGATCTCCTGGGCCATTTCAGGTTGGGGCAATGGTATGGGGATGGGAAGGTGTAAGCCCCCTTTCCTTGTTTGTCACAGTCCCAGTCCAAATTGGCCCCCACATGCCTAAGAATCGAAGTTTCAGTTGGAAACTCACAGAACACTCCTGCCTGACAAGACCCAGGATGGACTTGGAGAAATACCCAAGAGCAGTTAGGCTCTGATCCACCATGAAAGTCACTGTGTGACCCTGGGACAGTTTTATCTTTCAGTCTAACCTACCTGACAGAGTTGCTTTGAGGATGAAATCCAGGAAGGGAGAATGCTGCTGTAAACTATTTAGAGCAGGTTTTCTCAACCAGGCTTTCATGAAACCCTGGGGTTTCCTGATGGCCCTGGAAGGGTTTCCACCATCATGGGTGGGAATTAATTTTTAATATATTTTTTTTATATTTGTTAAACATTTACTGGGTAGTATGACTATAGAGGGTCATGTAGAAACACCCACCCACCCCAAAGTGGCCAATGATAGTCCTGGAGAGATTGGGATGGGGAGAAGCCCCAGGTGGGCATGTACACAGCTATGCTTCCCAATTTTAGTTGGGATGATTGTACCACTTCTGGGATTTCTTGAAACCTGAAGAATATTGTAGGGGGTTCTCAATGGTAAAATATTTGAGAAACAGTGATTCAGAGAGCCATGCAGTGTGCACTTTTTAAAAGAAAGCATATCAAGATGACCAAAATTTAGTGCCAAGAAAAGCTGGATTTTGGAGTATGTATATGTCATGCTGAAACATTTCCCAAGATAACCCATATATTTCCACAGCAGTTTCCATATTGCTGTTAGGTTAGAATTACATGTGCTACTAGCACATTCCATTTCTCATTTACTAAGTTTTACTCATCTTTTTTTCTCTCTGTAGGAATGAAGAACTACCAAAGATGGTGGCTGTGACAAAAAGCACACCTATCCACTGGCAGTTCATTCTGCCAAGAAGGCAAAGATCACTTTGAAATCAACCTCAGGGACAATGCCCAACAGAACGCAGATTAATTCTAGCCAAGGACGTGATATATTCTTTTCAATGGAAGTGTCCCAGTTCCAAGAGGCCATTGGCCTTTTCTTCATGGTCATGCTAAGTGTCATTGCTTTGGTAGCCAACACAGCAGTCATGGTTGTTATCCTCAAGACACCTTTGCTAAGGAAGTTTATCTTTGTTTGCCATCTCTGCCTAGTAGATCTGTTGTCCGCCATTTTTGTCATGCCACTGGGGATCATCTCCAGCTCCACTTGCTTCAACAGAGTCTTATATAGCATTGCTGAATGCCAGACATTAATCTTCCTGAATGTCTGTTTCATCAGCGCTTCCATCCTCACCATCTCCGTCATCAGTGTGGAACGGTATTACTACATTGTTCATCCCATGAGATATGAAGTCAAGATGACAACTGGACTGGGAGTCACAGTTGTGGCATTCATTTGGATTAAGTCCATCTTGGTTGCTGCTTTGGCCCTGGTAGGCTGGCCTCAAGACAACGGTGCCAGCAGTGCCAGCAAATGCACTGTCTACTGGAGCCCTGGAGCCCACAAGAAGATATTTGTGATTATCTTCAGCACTCTCTGCTTCATTTTGCCCACCTTAATCATCTTTGCAGTCTATGGCAGCATCTATAAAGTGGCCCGGATAGCTTCCCTCCAACATATCCCTGCCCCATCCTGGACTGCCACACCCAGGCAAAGATCGGACTCCATTCACAGCCAAGTCACCATCATCACAACCAGGAATGTGCCTCCCAGGCTGTCACCTGAACGTTTGTTTGGTGGGAATAAAGCTGCCCTGACACTGGTCTTGATTGTAGGGCAGTTCCTCTGCTGCTGGCTGCCATTCTTTTCCTTCCATCTTCATTGCTCCATGAACTCTCACTCTATGAACCCTGGCTATGGTGAGATTGTTGTGACCTGGCTTGCCTATTCTTCTTTTGCTATCAACCCTTTTTTCTATGGGTTGCTGAACCGCCAAATCAGGGAAGAGTTAGCCAAGCTGGGGCGACACTGCCTCAATAAGCCTCTGAGTCAAGAATTGTGTCTCTCCAGCCCAGAGGGATCCATCCAGGAGAACTTCCTACAGTTCCTACAGAGGACCAGTTGCACAGCAGAGACCCGTTCCAGTTTTATTAATTCCAGCCCCAGGAATACTTTGGACCAGACTGCAATGGGGTTCAGAATTCCAGGCCAAATCCCAGAAGAAACCAGCTGAGAAAAGGAAAGCGGGTTTAGGCCATTTCATCTTTTCCCACCTGGCCCCAAGTTAAAAGAAGGAGAAGAGGCTCCATGCACTGAAAGAACTAATCAAGCCTCCTTTATTGGAGGAGTTGGTAGTTCCTTTTCTTATAGGTATGGAAGTAAATGTAATGAAAATCGATTGTCCTTCTGCTGAGATCAGAGATAGTATTAGGCAGCCATAGCCAGCCACCTGGAACAGTGCCATATGTAGCAGCACTTTTAACGAGATTTGCAGACAGTACTTTGTAAGAAAGAGCATAATGAGTGAGGACCTTTCTAGACAACCTCCAGAGTGCTTGTATATTGTAAGCACTAAAGTGCTGTTAGCCTCAAGCCAGCACTATTGTTGCTATATCTTCCCCCACTCTGTAATGGAAGGGAGCAATGGCCGGATTTCCCCCCAGCATGATTGGGGGGGGGGGATGCTCTGGTGCCAGAAAGGAGTGAACAGATGCTTGAAAATGAGCATTGTAAACTCATCGAAGTAATACAGATAGGGAAGGAGAGATTTGTAGCATTCATCCAGGTACTTATGGTGAGCATCCATAGCCCACACAATCCACTGTTACAATAATTGTGGTTGCCAGGGGAAACTGGACTTTACCAGCAAATCAACAGTGCAAGGAATATTTGATTCCTCTAGCAACTAAGGGTTAGGTGAGGAAATGTTATCATATTCAGACATTGGATATCCGCTACATATTCCCTTTGCAAGAGTGGTTTTGTCTGAAAAGAGACTAACGTATGGTGATCCCATATCTTTCTGTACTGCAGAGAGGTCCCCCCCCGCCCCCCATGTTTAGCTGCAAGTGGAGTTTGGGTTCCATATAGTACAATATATTTCTCTTAATAATCTGTTCCTATGAGCAAGGTCACCTACTATATGTCACTTGGAAGGAAGTTCCCTTCAGTAAAGGTTCTGTTTCTCTTCCTTTATTTTCAGTCAAATTAATTACTTCTGGATCTCAGGGCATGAAAATGATCATTTTAAAAATAGCAGTGGCTTTCACTGTCTACAAACTTAAAAACAGTACTTGAGCCTCCCCTCAAAGATTTGACATTTACAACTGATCTGCAACGACAAATAGTAAATCAGTCATCTTATGATAGAAACAGGAATTAATCAGGAGGGAAGGAGAAGGTAAGGGAAATGTAAATGGACAAGAGTCCTAAGAAACTGCACTGATACTTCTGTTGTTGACAGTTTTTAAAAAGTATGCATTTGGTTGAAATATTTATATCTCTACTTTCCTATTTAACCCAAAACAGTTTACACACATTACCCTAAGACCAAGAAGTACAAACTGAAAACATGATATAAAATATAATATAAAGCCACAAGATCCAAACACAGTAATAAACAATGCACTGATTGCCCATTAAACAATGACTTCATGCCTGCTTGGGCCTTTTCTTGATATCACCTATTTAAAAAGAACAAACTGAGATCCCTCAGAAAAGACTGTTCCATGTTGGTTTGCAGTAGAAGAGCTCATTTTGAATCCAGAGGCACCATAGAAACCACCAAAATGTGTGTGTGTGTGGGGGGGGGTATGTTTTTCAGTCAAAGCTCCCTACTGTGAGGAATGCATAAGTGTGGTCCTTTTTATATGTCAAAAATGTTTAAAAACTACAGGAAATACTAGTGGCCAATAACATTATCGGGACTAACTGTTAAAACTGAGAGAACAAATAATGGTAATTCCAGACCAAATGGCTAGTGGTAATATAGCAATTTCCTATATTATAAGGCAGATGGTATGAGCCTCTTGTGGCGCAGAGTGGTAAGGCAGCCGTCTGAAAGCTTTGCCCATGAGGCTGGGAGTTCAATCCCAGCAGCCGGCTCAAGGTTGACTCAGCCTTCCATCCTTCCGAGGTCGGTAAAATGAGTACCCAGCTTGCTGGGGAGTAAACGGTAATGACTGGGGAAGGCACTGGCAAACCACCCCATATTGAGTCTGCCAAGAAAACGCTGGAGGGCGTCACCCCAAGGGTCAGACATGACTCGGTGCTTGCACAGGGGATACCTTTACATTTACCTTTAAGGCAGATTAAAGATCAGCATGTGTTGCATCTTTGTGTGTACATTCAGACTTTTCAAGGGACATAATAAGGAAAGTGTGCATCCATGTTTCATCTGACCAACCTTGAATGAATGAGGGTATAAGTGAGGAGAATTGAAGGTCCATAGTAAAGGTAAAAAGACTACAAAGACATGATAGAGTAAATGCTGCCTACAGTTTTTGTTCAGAATATAAGAGGAGCTCTGCTGGATCATCCCAGAGGCCCATTTAGTCCAGCCACCCTGTTTCACCCAGTGGACAAGTAGTTGCCTTGGAGGGCTGACGAACAGGGCCTATAGGAGGAGGCTTTCCCCTGGCCTTGCCTCCCAGCACAGATATTACTGAATACGGAGGTTCCCTTTAGTCACCATGGCTAGTAGTGACTGATGGATCTATCTAACCACCCTTTAAAGACTTCAGTGCTTGTGCCCATCACTATGCCCATTGGTCGTAAATTTGATAATCCCATGCTCAGTAAATAAATACTTTTTCTTGGAATCTTTTGCCCCATCAACTTCATTGGGTGCCCCTGAGTTCTAGTATGGCAGGACAGGGAGCAAAAGTTCTTTCCATTCACTTACCCACTCCACTTTTTGTTTACAGAATACAAATATAACTAGCATAATTCAAACCTCAAGGGAATCTGCTCTTCATCCCAGCCTACTAGATAACTAAGATAGAACAGAGCCAGCTTGGTGTAGTGGTTAGGACCAGCGACTTCTAATCTGGTGAGCCAGGTTTGATTCCCCACTCCTCCTCCACATGCAGCCAGCTGGGTGTCCTCGGGCTCACCACAGCACTGATAAAGTTGTTCTGACTGAGCAGTAATATCAGGGCTCTCTCAGCCTCACCTACCTCACAGGGAGTCTGTTGTGGGGAGAGGAAAGGGAAGGCGAATGTAAGCCGTTTTGAGACTCCTTTGGGTAGAGAAAAGCAGCATATAAGAACCAACTCTGTTTCTTCCTAAATTGAACAACAGATTAGGCTACAGTTCATCTGGATGAAGTGTAGCAAACAATATCTTTTTGTAACATGTTAATATGCACACTGGTAAATTCTGCCAGTGCTGTTCTCACTATAAGGCAGTTGGGTATGGCTTCATATTGTCACAGATTTCCCCAGAGAATCATGGAACTTGAAACTTGTTTAGGATTCAGGTGCAGTGTGGCATGGAGTGCTGCCTAAGGTTATAGGGTTGCCAGCCTCCTGGAGATGACTGGAGATCTCCCAGTATTACAACTGATCTCCAGGTGACAGAGATCAGTTCACCTGCAGAAAATGGCCAATTAAAAAGTTGGATTGTATGCATTATGCCCTAAACCCTGCCCTTTTCAGCTTCCACCCTCCCCCAAAAAACTTCCAACCTGGACCTGGCAATCCTTTTGCTACCTCCTCTAAGAAGAGTAGCCAACACTCCTTCAGTCCTCATTCCCCAAGCGACTTTAAATACAGGACAACAATCCATGTATGCCCAAACTCTTGCAAGATTAATTTAATGAGAATCTGGGAAACCCTACTAGCCTGCACTATGATTAAAGGTGCCTGAGGGCAAAAGGGGTTTTACCCGATGAAACAAAGATAGCAGTGAAGTTACCTTCATGTGAATCTGCCATCTGAGGACACATCACTCATTACAGAGCCAGCAAGAGCTTGAGGCTTCTCTTTCCTCCTTCAGAACTACAGTTCCCAGGATTATCTGGGAATAAGGAATGCACGGTTGATCCCTCCTGTGGTGTTAATAAGCCCAGCACTGGCTCTCCTGTGGCTTAGAGTCAGGAAGTTTCACAGATAGAGTTCTGTCAGTATTCTTAATAGTGACTGAGTGGCAGGTGGTCACTGAAGGTTTCCATGGCTGTTGTGTGTAATTCTGGGATGATCTAAGATAAAGCCATTAAAGGTGGGGGGAGTAATGAGGAAGTCATCCTGCAAGTTTTGTTTCCCCACTGAGGTAGAAAGAGAATCAATTAATTCCAACCGGGCAGAGTTATCGGTCTCTGTAGTTGTATCACTGGGTGCATTGTGACCTCGAAGCAAGTGCCGAGGAAACAGACACGCAAAACAGTGATTGCAGAGAGGTCTCACACCACTAGGCAGCTGTGCACAGGACCTGCCTACCTGCCTACGGGCTCTTCCAGGGAGTCAACCTTAATCTAAAGCGAAAGTGACCTTTCAATTGGTTTGGTGTGACAAATACAAGCTGTCAGAGTAAGATGGAGGATTGTTATGCCAGGGTATTGCTCAGGGCTTACTCAGCTGCAAGGAACAACTCAGTTTATTTCAGGGGCATGTTTAAGAGCCCAGCAGAATATAAAGTGTGATAGAAATTACAGAACAGTATGGTTTGGTTGAGTTCTGGTGAGTCTCACACCAGCTGTGAATTTTGGCATCTTGTCTCAGCCAATGGCGAAGATTGTGTCCAGGTTTCCTGGAAGAAGGACTCAGTGGGACTGGCTTCTGAGTAAATTTACTTAAATGAAACTACTCATTTGACTCAGTGGCCTTGAGCAGTAGCACACTAATAAAGTTTAAAACCCTCTGAATAAATCTGAATAGGACCAGGCTCCAGGCAGACTTCTGTGGTATTAAATAGAGACAGTTCTCTGCTAGGAGAGCCCGCACTGATTATGAACTGTGTTTCAGCAAAGGTTTCTCCATTCATAATTAAAAAATAATAAAAGATCCATCAGATTCTGATGATTGTAACAATACTCTGTTAATAGCAGGGGAAAGTACTCTGGGCAGATTCTGTCTAGCCGGTTTCTCTGTTTAAGGAACATAGTTGTACCAGTCCAGTCTGTGTAACGAAAAACTTTTCCATGCACCTTCTCTGACATAACAGTGTTAACCCATATTCTATTGGCCTGCTTAATTTCATAACTGGATATCCCTCTCTTTTAAAGATGATGCTGTGTGTAACTAGTAGCTAAACAGCAAAGCTGAATTGGAGCCAATGTTTCCATCTGATGGCTCCATTTTGTTGTCTTCCAACAAGAAGACTGAAGCTTGAGCCTATAAGAGAGAGAGGAACAGTAAGTCTTTCCTTGACCTTGATGGCCCAGGCTAGCCCAATCTGATCAGCTCTTTGAAGCTCAGCAGGGTTGGCCCTGGTTGGCACTTGGATGGGAGATCACAAAGAAAACCCAGGGTCACTACACAGAGAAAGGCAATGGCAAGCCACCTCTGAACATCTTCCTTGAAAATTCCAAGGGGATGCCATAAATTGGCTGTTTCTATTGGAATTTTGTTTGAGGTCTCTTGAGATGGGCTTAACTGGAGCAAATGTAGAATATTGTGTTTTACACCGTATTTGAGCTAAGCTTTCGGAGAACTTGGGCCTAGCTTTGATTTCAGATGGGGGGGGGGGGATAACTGTGATTAGAGGAGAACAGTATCCCAAATTTGGATAGGGAGATGCCATGACAGCAGGAGTAGGATTAAGTGGTGACAGTATTATATCAGTATTATTGTGAGTTTGTTGTCTGTTGGCTCTTCACCACAGAGGAATATTTGCTCAGGTCCAGCAATGGATTTAAATAGTCCTGGGCAGTGAGCAAGCTGATTTAGCTTTCCTTCCTTAGTAATCTGAGTTGGTGCCCCTCTCATACCTAAAGGTCTCATGATGTGCATACAAATATTCTAAGAATCACTATCCTTGCTCCATACATCCATGCCTTCTTATCTAGGTACAAACATCAGGATGGCATTCTCAGTGAGAAAATAGTAGGTTATACTTTCCTGCTTGACAAGGTTGGCTGGGAAGCAACTGAGGTGGAAAAGAAGGGTCTAAGGGCCTAACCACAGAGTAGTTTCTTTGCTCAGTTATGCTTCTTAAGCACTAAACCAATGTCAACAAGCAGATATTTCTTTCTTGCAGCTTTATAGCAAGACTCCTACTAGCCAGCACACATAGTTGCAGGAGAATGGGTAATGTAAACAGCTAATCCCCTTCAGAACTGGAGTCTGGATGTGCATTTGGACTTCCTGCTTAAGAAACTCTAAAGATATTTAATTCTATAATTTTGAATCGCTGGAAAATACGTACCACATACACACAGAAGTACTTACGTAGGGACAGGGAAGGATGCCGTGAGCTTGCTCATCAATGCACTACGTTATTACATGGCAAGTATGTCAACCTCCTTATAGATCTACTTGGAGTGTGATAGACCCCTTTATTGCACTCAGTGCTTTCCACTGGACCTTTCAAACAGGGATTCTAACATCTGTCTGATGCACTTAGCAGGAGGAAAAATAACAAGAAAAACTAAACTTCCAACTTTTAAAAATTAAGCTCAAAATATTGAATGATTTATTGTTTATCTGAACCCTGACCCCATTCTTTGACTGTGAAAGTTATTTAACAAAGAGAAAGGTACCCAGCTGAGACTGTCCCATGGCACATTTAAACCACAATGACTACACTCTTTCCATTACTAATCAAATAAAAAAAAGAGATTAGATATCAAAATCCACTGTATCTCTGAGCTACTGGACATCCAAGCAGATCTGTACAGAAGAAACTGCAGTGACAGGTGCTAGTTCCTTTCCATCAAGCATCCTCACAGCCATGGATAGAAAGGGGTTGAAGGGCAAATACCGCTTGCTAAGGGCATGGGATAGAATGAAAAAACAAAACAAAACAAAAATCTTGACCCCCTTCCTACTCAATGTCTATAGAATGTTCTGTGTGATTGGGCCTGCATGTACTTCTGTCCCTTGCCATGCAACATTCTATTTGTTTGTTTGTTTATTTATATGCCGCCCTCCCTTGTGGTTCAGGGCGGTTTACATGGAACTGGAATAAAAACAGTACAGATAACATTATAAATTGAACAATAGTGAGTTATAACAGAAGAACATCAACATAATGGAACAAACACGGTGAGAACATCCAATTTTAACTGTAACATACTGACGGCCCCATAGGATGGACATGTTGGCGGTGGTTCTCATGGGAAGGGGGCTCATGGGCCAATGGGAAGTGATTTAGGTCAGCCTAAACCAAAAGCTTGGCAGAAGAGCTCCCTTTTGCAGGCCCTATGGAACTGTTTAAGCTCCACTAGGGCTCTGATCTCTTCCAGGAGCTCATTCCACCAGGTGGGGGGACAGGATGGAGAAAGCTCTGGCCCTGGTTGAGGTCAGGCGAGCTTTCTTGGGGCCAGGGATCACTAGGCAGTTGGTAGTAGCAGAGCGTAAGGCTCTCTGAGGGATGTAGGCAGGGAGGCGATCCCTTAGGTACACTGGGCCCAGACTGCGGATGGCCTTAAAGGTGATTACCAAAACCTTAAGCCTGATCTGGAATTTGACTGGAAGCCAGTGTAGTTGTTGCAGGATGGGCCGAATGTGGGACCTCCATCGTGTTGCTGTGGGGACCCATCTGTCTGCCCCCACGAAGGTGACCAAGGAGACTAACAATTTAAAATATACATGATAAAAGCACATTTTAAAATAATTAAAAACCAATCCGTCTAACACATATCTTAAAACCGCCCGTGGCGCCGCCGCCACGGACTAAATAAAGCACTAAGGATTTGGGGGGAGGAGTTAGGGCGGTCTCAGTCCGGGATAAAAACTCGGAGGAACGAATCAGGAGCCGCGAAGCGGCTCCTGATTCGCTCCTCTGAGTGTCAATCCTGGACCAAGGAGGCAATGGGGAGGAACGCGAAGCACGCCTCCCCATTGCCTCCTTGGCCGCCATTCTCTCGCCATTGAGATGGCCGCCCTCGACCCTCACCCGCCGGTAAGAACGCCGTCCGAGCCGTTGGGGAGGGTGGAGGGGGGCGGGAGCCGGCCTTCTGTCAGCCCCGGCAGCGGCCTCACCCGGCGAGCCCGCTCCCGGGGCCGACAGAACGCCGTCCGAGCCGTTGGGGAGGGTGGGGGGGCGGGAGCCGGCCTTCTGTCGGCCCCGGCAGTGGCCTCGCCCGGCGAGCCCGCTCCCGGGGCCGACAGAACGCCGTCCGAGCCTTTGGGGAGGGTGGGGGGGCGGGAGCCTCCTTTCCCCACCCCCCCTTTCCCTCCGGCTTCTGCCGGGGCTCAGCTCTCCCTCACAGCCGCGAGGGAGATCTCCGCCCCGACAGAAGCCTCCTTTCCCCGCCCCCCTTTTCCCTCCGGCTTTTGCCGGGGCTGAGCTCTCCCTCGCAGCCGCGAGGGAGATCTCCGCCCCGACAGAAGCCTCCTTTCCCAGCCCCCTTTTCCCTCCGGCTTCTGCCGGGGCTGAACTCTCCCTCGCAGCCGCGAGGGAGATCTCCGCCCCGACAGAAGCCTCCTTTCCCCGCCCCCCTTTTCCCTCCGGCTTCTGCCGGGGCGGAGCTCTCCCTCGCAGCCGCAAGGGAGATCTCCGCCCCGACAGAAGCCTTCTTTCCCCGCCCCCCTTTTCCCTCCGGCTTCTGCCGGGGCTGGGCTCTCCCTCGCAGCTGCGAGGGAGATCTCCGCCCCGACAGAAGCCTCCTTTCCCCGCCCCCCTTTTCCCTCCGGCTTCTGCCGGGGCTGGGCTCGCCGGGCGAGGCCGCTCCCGGGGCCGACAGAAGGCCGGCTCCCGCCCCCCCACCCTCCCCAACGGCTCGGACGGCGTTCTGTCGGCCCCGGGAGCGGGCTCGCCGGGTGAGGCCGCTGCCGGGGCTGACAGAAGGCCGGCTCCCGCCCCCCTCCACCCTCCCCAACGGCTCGGACGGCGTTCTTACCGGCGGGTGAGGGTCGAGGGCGGCCATCTCAATGGCGAGGGAATGGCGGCCAAGGAGGCAATGGGGAGGCGTGCTTCGCGTGCCTCCCCATTGCCTCCTTGGTCCAGGATTGACACTCAGAGGAGCGAATCAGGAGCCGCTTCGCGGCTCCTGATTCGTTCCTCTGAGTTTTTATCCCGGACTGAGACCGCCCTAACTCCTCCCCCCAAGTCCTTAGTGCTTTATTTAGTCCGTGGCGGCGGCGCCACGGGCGGTTTTAAGATATGTGTTAGACGGATTGGTTTTTAATTATTTTAAAATGTGCTTTTATCATGTATATTTTAAATTGTTAGTCTCCTTGGTCACCTTCGTGGGGGCAGACAGATGGGTCCCCACAGCAACACGATGGAGGTCCCACATTCGGCCCATCCTGCAACAACTACACTGGCTTCCAGTCAAATTCCAGATCAGGCTTAAGGTTTTGGTAATCACCTTTAAGGCCATCCGCAGTCTGGGCCCAGTGTACCTAAGGGATCGCCTCCCTGCCTACATCCCTCAGAGAGCCTTACGCTCTGCTACTACCAACTGCCTAGTGATCCCTGGCCCCAAGAAAGCTCGCCTGACCTCAACCAGGGCCAGAGCTTTCTCCATCCTGTCCCCCCACCTGGTGGAATGAGCTCCTGGAAGAGATCAGAGCCCTAGTGGAGCTTAAACAGTTCCATAGGGCCTGCAAAAGGGAGCTCTTCTGCCAAGCTTTTGGTTTAGGCTGACCTAAATCACTTCCCATTGGCTCATGAGCCCCCTTCCCATGAGAACCACCGCCAACATGTCCATCCTATGGGGCCGTCAGTATGTTACAGTTAAAATTGGATGTTCTCACCGTGTTTGTTCCAGCCGCGAGGGAGATCTCCGCCCCGACAGAAGCCTCCTTTCCCCGCCCCCCTTTTCCCTCCGGCTTCTGCCGGGGCTGGGCTCTCCCTCGCAGCCGCGATGGAGATCTCCGCCCCGACAGAAGCCTCCTTTCCCCGCCCCCCTTTTCCCTCCGGCTTCTGCCGGGGCTGAGCTCTCCCTCGCAGCCGCGAGGGAGATCTCCGCCCCGACAGAAGCCTCCTTTCCCAGCCCCCTTTTCCCTCCGGCTTCTGCCGGGGCTGGGCTCTCCCCCCCAGCTCATCTAGCACCCATTTTATTTCAAATTAAAATGGGCTTGAAATCTAGTAATTAAAATAATTTAAAACAGAGTTAAAATACATACAAGACATAAAAACAGCAGTTAAAACATTGGTTCAGAATGAGGCATTACTGAGGAAACAAAAAACACGACAAAAAAGGCTTCACCCTCTGTGAGAAGGTAGCAACAGAAAGGGACAGATGGATTTCCCTGGGAAGAGCTTCCAGAACATTGATGCCATAAGAGAGCAGGCCCTCTCCTGAGGATGGAAAAGGGAGGAGATGGGACGTCTATACAGAGATGTGCACATGGATATAACCGATCACACTGCATGTTCAACTTACCTGGTTGAATGGTAAATTCAAGACCCACGTCCACTTCCCACCAAGTATCTATCAGGTCAGTGTGTGGATCAGCCATTCCTTAATTTTTTTTAATTTTAAATATTTTTTAGATTTAGGGTGCAAGAGAGGTCAAAGTGAATAATTATTAATATGCTTTCCATATTGTAGATTCCTTTTAGTCCAATATAACTTCAAAAGTATGCAGTGATGTCTGATACTCTCTTATCAGTTTATGCTTTCACATGATATGTTGCTATTTGGAGATGCCATTTCAGGGGGAGGAGGTTGTTTCCCCATGATTCCTTTGATTGCAAACGAGCAAAATTGCATTCCCTGTCTTCCACTGCCCATGAGATCTTTTTCAACTAAGGGATTCAGGCAACGTAAGTGGTTTGATCAAAGGGGTGCCTAGCTCTCATTCTCTCAGTGTCTCCCCGTACATTTATTAAAGCTGAGTGCCCAAGCACTATTGTTAATAGCTTGAAAAATGAACTCTTTCCAAAACAAACATTGCTGAATTTCTCAGCTAGAATAGAATTACTTTGTCATTGTATGTGATTTTCTGAAGTATAGTTATAATTCAAACCTCTCTGCCCTCATCTTCCCTGTGAGATATGCTGTAGAGCAAGCAGCCTCCACAGACCATTTTTAATCAAGCAGGGCTGCACATTTTTTGTCATATGTATGGGCCATCCATGCACACTTTCCCTAAATATTAGAATACTGGAAGACAATGCAGTGAGAAATTCTCTGGCTCAATATTACATGTACGTAAGGATGCTTCTACATATCAAGCATTTCTGAACCATAACTAAATGGTGACTGAGATGATTTTGATGGTCAAAAGCACTTCCGCATTATACCCTGGTGGTGGATATTTTAGCATTTCTGACATTTCACTGCTATAATGTCTTGAAGCGCACAATAGAACTTCCTGCTGTCTGTTTGGTAAATAAGGGATCTTACAGTTCAGCCCTTAGCTTGATTCCACAAGATTTCTCTCAAGACAGTAGCAGAGGACATCCATCATTGGTATATTCATGGGGAAACTGTATTGAGAAATCCATACTGTGTGCACAATTGCTTCTTCCCTTCCGTTGAGAGCAGAAATTGAGGCCTTCAAATAAGACCCTATAAGGTAAAGGTAAAGGTATCCCCTGTGCAAGTACCGAGTCATGTCTGACCCTTGGGGTGACGCCCTCTAGCGTTTTCATGGCAGACTCAATACGGGGTGGTTTGCCAGTGCCTTCCCCAGTCATTACCGTTTACCCTCCAGCAAGCTGGGTACTCATTTTACCGACCTTGTAAGGCTGAGTCAACCTTGAGCCGGCTGCTGGGATCGAACTCCAAGCCTCATGGTCAGAAGACCCTATAGAGAAGCCTGAATTCAGGCATGCATTGGTTTCCCTCCAAAGGTGCTTCTCTGCTTGCTGCTAAGAAACAAGGATCAGGAGAATGTATTTCCTTGCAACCTATTGTATCTCCTTAGGCTTTCCCCTTCACTATATACCTTTCTCTCCATTTTTTTCTACTAAATGCCTTTCATTCTTTAGCTTTATCTCTCCCCTCCCTCCCCCGCAACTCTTTCCTTCTTGCTGTCAAGTCACTGTGGGGTCCTTAAGGCAAAAGATATTTCGAGGTAGCATGCTATTGTGTAGCATCTTTTGCATTCCTTATTGTTGGCCTCTCATCCAAAAACTAACCAGGGCTAATCTCACTTAGCTTCCAAGATCTGAAGAGATTGGGATAGCCTGAGCTTTCCAGGTCTGGGTTAACTTTACCTATGTTACACATTCTCTGTTTATCCACTCCCATTTCATTGTTTGTAGTAAATGTAGGTATGTAGTATCATGACTGTAACTAGTGGGAGATGAAATTCTGTCTTCCAGTTCTAGCTGGAAAGGAAGAGGCAGCCTTCCATTTCAATACAATTGAACAAAGTGGGATTTACTCATGAGAATACCCCAAGCTAGCCTGATCTCATCCAACCTGAGACTCTAAGTAGGGTTGTCCCTGGTCAGTATGTGGATGAGAGACCAATAAGGAATTCTAGGGTCATTAACACAGAGGCAGGCCATGGCAAGCCATCTCTGAACCTCTCTTCCCTTGAGAGCCCTGTGGGTTCTGTGGCAACTGTGTGTGTGTGTGTGGGGGGGGGGGGAAACCTGCATAGGAGGGCTCTGTTAAAGAAGATAGTGGTAGCCAGGTAGTCATGCTGGAGACGCCAAGGGCACAGCCAAGCTACCTGAAGAGCCCTCATGCTTGCCACCTGCCATTTTTAGTTTCTGGTAGTGGAGTCATGAGTTTTAAGCAGCTGGGTATGATGCAGCTCTGAATTTCTGAAGCTGTAGTGAAAAGAAAGCCACCTACCCAGTATCTGCCTGATTCCTAGCAATGAGAGTAGATTCCATGACTTAGTCACAGGGCTGTTTGCTGGTCTCATCTCCAGTTTGAAGGGGGGGGGGGGGCGGAATCGGGAAATCACATCAGCTGAAATGGCATATTTAGCCCCTTTACAAGTATTGCAGTAGGTGGGTGGTAGAAAAACAGAATTCATGGGAGAGGGGAGTTAAATCTTCCCTGCTTCACTATATGCAGTTGTGAGAAGCATTTTTCTCCATTGCTGGAAGCCTGATTCAAAACCCAGAAATAAACCAGGCTGGAAAACTAATAAAGTAAAAACAGCAGAGTGAAGGAAGAGGCAGGGCTTAGTTCTTGCTGAATCCTTATTTATTTATTTAAGATTTTTATGGTGCCTTCTTTTCTCTTGAGCATCTCAGGACTGCAAATAGGTAACAACAATATAAACACAATTTGATTACACACGATCTTATCCAAAAGGCCAAGAGGCGATTAATCACAATTTGATTAAGCAAACGTTAAAAAAACACATATTAAAAGCAGTGTATTCCCTCTTTACCAAGACTCAGGCTGTCCCCAAAACTTTCTGGAATAACTGTGGGGCTTTCCGCACCGGGATCTTTGTAGCAAATTGGTTGCTGAATGAAAAATCGCCATTTAAAATAGTGCAATTCGTCGTTATGCATACCTGCCTTTGTAGTGGAATCCAGTTGCGTTTTGTAGCGTTTCCCACAGGCTTCCGGTCTCGGCAAAAATCGCTAGAAAGGAAGCGCTCTTGCCAAGCTCGTCCCGCCCCTGGCCGTCAAGCAGCCAATGGGCAGCCGTTAGCATGCTCCCAAACAGCCCCTTTCCCTTTAAGAAAGTTAAAAAAAAAAAAACAGACCCATTGCAACGAATCTGTGTTGATTCGTGGCAACGGAGAGACCCATCCAGCTGCCTGGTATGTTTGAGCTGTCGTTTGATCATTGCCACGCTCCCTCCGAGTGAAAAAAAAAAATCCCCCCCCCCCTCTCATGGGCCCGATTTTCGGCTGAATGAATGTGTAAAAAATAAAGGGAAAATACATCAGCAAACGGGCTTTTCTGTTGTTTGTGCTTAGTGACTCTGTGGAGGGACTGAAGCCGGGGAAGCCTCTAAACAGAAAGAGGCTCGCTGGTGCGTTTATCCCCGCTCGCTCTGAGAAAAAAAAATGGCGATCGCTTCGCCGGAAGATCAGAGGAGAGAGCCAGGGGGAGGGACTTTGTAGAAACCGCAACAATGTTAACACACAGGTCTTTTTCGCTAGTGTTGCAGATTGGTTGCAGGAGTGTATCGCTTTCCGGAGGGTGAATCCACTTTTGGGGATTTCCCCGAAAGCGCTACAAGGAAGCGCTTTTTGCAGATCGGTTTCAGGTGTGTGGCAGATTGTCAACGACGTTGTGCATAACGGCAAATCAATAGCGTTTTCAATTGGCAACCATTGTGCGATTTTGAAGGCGTGCGAAAAGCCCCTGTGTTTTGCAGCCTCTCTGGAAGGCCAGGCAAGCAGGCAGGCTTCACCTCACCTTCTCTGAAGGGCTTTTCCAGAGGAAGGGGGCAACCAATGAAAAATCTGAGGTGAGAGGGGTACAGACAACAGACTTTGCAGAGAAGAACAAAGCTACTGCATGGAAACATGCCGGGTTCTTCCAGTATGTGTGTCCCAGGTTGTGAAGGGCTTTAAAGAGGAGCACCAACACCTTGAGTGGAACCCTATTGATCTAATTTTTTGTTTTCTTTTAAATAGCGTACTTTATGAAAAATGCAACCAAACCTATTTATACATGAACGCACAGACTTGTGAATAAATACATGTGGATCCCATCATGTCTAGTGAAATCCTGAATGTGCTAATGAGGGACTGTACGCATCGAACAGCTGCACTGGCTTCATAGAGCTCAGACAGAAAAGCTTACTCAGTGCATCTGTAAAATACAAATTGCAGGCTTGTGTGTCTTTATTTTGCTATTGAACAATGCAGGGGAAGAAGGGGGATTAACTCTTTAACTTCCACCGTTTCAGTGTTCATACCCATTTTCATGATCTGCTATTAATATTTTAAAGGTGAAAGAAGGCAAACTGAAGCAGCATAGGATTGCCAGCTCTGGGTTGGGAAATACCTGGACTTTGGGGGTGAAGCCAGGAGTGGGCGGATTTGGGGCAGGGAGGGACCTCAGGGGAGTATAATGCTATTAAGTCCACTCACCAATGCCGAATTAACCTCTGTTGCCTAGAAACAAGCTATGATTCCAGGGGATCCCCAGGTCCCATCTAGAGACTGGCATCGCTTAAGGTAGCATTAGCCTACAAGTTGCATTTTGTTGATAGATGCTTAGAATTTTACTGCAGTCAGCAGAAGCATAAAGTGGCCATGTTTAGTTGAAGAAGTGTTAGAAGCCATTTATCCCAGAGTGAGCGTCAACAGGCCTACCCACATCATATTGGCCTAAATTTGACAAAGTGTCCCACAAAAGGTGTTAATCTTGATGCAGAGCATTATTGCAAGAATGGGAATCATGCAGGCAGATGCAGCATTCCTCTGCGGTGGCTCTAGCCATGATAATTTATTTCACTTTCCTGCTAGATGTCTGCTGCTGACCTGGTGAACACAACATGCTGGTGAGTAAATACCCCTTTCTGCAGTTGCTGTGGAAACCGGGAGCATAAAGCACGGAGAGCTCCCATGTTTCCCATTCACATAGCAACAGGCTGTGCTCGTTAAGCATGGCTGGCTTGGGGCACATCAGCTCACGGCCCTGCTAGGCCAACCTGGCTCCTGCTGTAGATCGTTGCCGCTTTCTTGCTGCTTGCCTCATCTCTTCATCTTCTGGTTCCCAATAGGCACATTATCATGATTCATACTGAAGGGTGGTCTGCTGAAATTCAGTCATGTTTGGTGAGGAACTCGAGGTTTAATCCTGGCTTTAATGTGTTATTTTCTGGCTTCAATCATTTGCAGCTTTGAGCCAAACTATATTCAAAATTTTGGAGTCCACAACTATTCAAGTGGACATTCATTCTGGAAGAGTTTCATTGCTATAAGCCAGGCTTTCTCAGCCATGGTTTCACGAAACCCTGGGGTTTCTTGATGGCCCTGGAAAGGTTTATCAAATGGGTGGGGGGGGGAGTTAATTACATTTAATATATTTTTAAAATTTGTTTAACATTTATTGGGTGACATGACCATACATGGTCATGTCACCATACATTTATTGGGTGACATGACCATACATGGTCATGTTGACCCATTCCAAAATAGCCAATGATGGGCTTGGAGGGGTGGGCATGTACACAGCTATGCTTCCCAACCATATTCTGCACAGTTGTGCCACTTCTGTTGTTTCTTGAAGCATGAAGAATGTTTCAGGGGTTTATCAATGGTAAAAAGGTTGAGAAAGGCAGTAGCCCAATCTGAGCTGAGGCAGCAACACTAACTCAGTCACAGGTGTGGACTGTACTTTCTCTGCTATGGTTTTTGGAATCAAAGATGGCCCTTCCCCTGGGCTACTTTTAGCTCCAGTAAGAAAAAAAACCACATAACTATATTAAGCGTATCTTCTTCGCTCTGGAATTTAAATATATAGTTAGTGAGGGGGATTTCCGACTGGAGGTGTAGCATGGGAGAAAGATTTAACCCCCTCCACACACACACACACAAAAACCACAGCTCCCTTCCATAACACACACATCCCTTTTTGACAGTTGAAGAACAACACCCAAGTCACTAAGGCCCAATTATTATGTTACCCTGGGGGTGTGAGAGGCACTGTAGCACTTTTTTCTTCTAGTGCTGTCAGGTAGCATGAAAAAGCCCAGACTACAGCTCCTTCTCATCCTAATGTTAATCCAGTTCACAGAGTAACGACACTAGCTAGGTAGAAGCCACAGTGTGAGCTTCTCCCACATCATTTAACGTTCCTCACATTATCCAACAAAGTGGGAAGGAGCAGCAACTAAGTCACTGTGGGACGCACAACACAGAGCCTGAAGTCAGGTACAAAGTTTCCAACCATGTAGTTCAAGCAGCTTGCATATTCCTCAACCACACCGCTGACAGCTGCCAAATGGGGTTACAGGAGTTCCAGACAAGGTACTCAGACACATACCTCCTGGGCAGAGGGATCTGTATGAACCTTAGCAATGTCAATTAGCCCAGTGGCTCCCACATCTGTATGGCATTCTTTAAATAAGCTAATACAGTGTTGTAGAGAAGACTGCTGCAGTACAGCTGAAAGGATCCCTACTCAGCCTTTGGGCCAGCTCATGACCATGCAGCCTAAGCAACTTCACTCCAAACGGAAGGTGGATGATATTGTGATAAACAGACAATAATAGATCAGTCCCTGTGCCCTGATGGTGACATGCAGGAGTCTAGATCCAGTGTGATCCCATCATATATAATTTTCTTTGGTTTTCTTTTTGCAAAATATTTATTTATTTAGAAAATGTCTATGTCCACTCAATAATGAAGCTAAGAGGACTGTGGTTTTTGTTTGTTTGTTTCTCTTTCAGATTGTCATGCTGTGATTCAGATTTGCCTGGCAGGCATCCCTTTTTCTAGATGACCCATTCTCAAGATGCAAGGCATGAATCTGGTGATTTCCTGCCTTATATGCAGCCTTTAAAAATCCAGGAGTACTGCCAGTTTTAAAAAAGTAATAATCTTATAAATGGCTGGTTTTGTTTGTCTCATTCAAATATACAAAATTCTAATCACAAGACTAGCAAGTTGACAAAGTTTGCATTTTTATTAAATCAATGATAAGTTACAAAGAAGAAAAAATAGAATTATATGTACAGCATTTTCAAAGACAAGCCAAAAGGGGGATCCTAAGGTATGGGGAGGGGAGTTTTCAGAGCAGCACACACACCAAAGAAAAAAGGGGGGGGGGAATGGGAACTTTTTGCCAGTGAGTGATGGAGGGAAACAGATAACATTTGCACCCGTCCCAGTTGAAAGCCAGGTGGGTTGGACTCGCATGCCAAAGGAGGGATTCTTGTCTCCACCCTTTCCTTGTGGAATCAAAATGCTGGGGCACGTCAAGTGGTAATGTAGGAATAGGTATCTGTGAGTTCCACTAGTCAACAGCCTTGCCTCAGTTACAGGGTGCAACTCTTTAATTACAAGTGATCTATGTCTAAAGCAGTGTACATTATCAGTCGTTGTGGGCAAACTGGAAATTAAGATATCCTTGCCTTTGAATCTCAGCAAAGCTGTTACTAAGGTCAACATTCTACCAACGTTTGCCCCATTCTTCAACCTGGGTGTAAACTGCACAGAGCTTTTATTCCAACCCCAGGTCAATTCAGTCCCTGCCCTCTACACAGAATGCGATTTCCGTTTTGATTTGGGGTGATTTAAATTTTCCTTCTGCAGCAAGAAGGATTAATCCGGGGTGACCCTACCTTTATTGTGCGATATCTTAGAGTGCTTTTAATGCTCAATATATTTTTAAATCACATTGTTTTGAATCTGGGCTCTCCTCTGTGATAGGGAACCCATGATTGGCCACAGGTGGTCAAGTGATAAGCCTGCCTTAAAGGAAAAGCCCCCAATTTCTCTCAACTTCTGTTGGTCTTGGATTTTTTTTTCTGCCTTCTTCGATCCTCTCCCCCCACCTTCAAGAAAAGAAAGGATTTTTTCCTCCCTCCTCTGACTTCTTGGATCCTCTCCCCCCGTTCAAGAAAACAAAGAAAGAGTCTCCATTTGCCTCCCCCCTTCTTCTGAGCCTCCCTAATCACGTGCAGAACACTTTCCTCTTTCAATGGGGGGGGGGGGAAGAGGAAGAACCAAATTCAAATCGATCTGAATTCAACAGGATTGACAATGGAATAATCAAAGTAAGTGCAGACTCTGCCCTGGATTAGCTTTCTTTTCCAGTTTTTCTATGGTAATCAAGCTCTGTATATTATGTGATTCCACAGAATCACAGAAAAGTACATAATGGGATAGTGGATGCAGAATTCAGCTTCCTAAGAATTTTAGAAATTTATTTTAAAATACAAATTAAAGAGGCATCCCTTAGGGATGCAAAGACATGTCTGGAAGTGTGTTGTCTTTCTCTGCTGAAATTACAGAAATGAGACAGATATTTGGGTAATATTTCAGTGACTGAGGCAGTGCTATAGTGTCCTTGCTTTCCCCTTGACTAGCAAACCTGAACATATTATGTGAAATAGAGAATAAATTATGCAAAATGAGAAATTAAGCACATATTTACTCACTTTGTGTAATTTAGAATGTTCAGAATTTAGCTTCCCCCCCCCCTTCTTATTTTTTTCTGTTATTGCATTTGGATTGCAGATAGCCTTTGTTCATGGGGAGCCAACTGGCTGACCAACAGGCAGGACAAGTGCCAGCAGTTATAATCCATTTAATGCCTTATACAAATAAGTATTTGCAATTAATTAACTGAAGAAATTCAATATGACTGTTTATATTAGGTGGCAATCTGACCCATTTATGAAGAGCTATAACTGCTTTACAACTGGCCATAGAGTCCTGTGCTATGTGTTACATTTAGGCTATTTAGACAATTACTGAATAGTGCAAATATGGTTTTGGGATAACAGCTTCTCTAGAGTGCTGTTCAGCCATTTATATGTTGATGTTCCAGCCTTGAATAACATGCTACCTTCAATCTTTCTAATGGGCATTATGGACATTTTGTGTGAACAGGGAAACATGCATGTTTTCCAGATTTGGTGCACACAAACGTGTGTGTGTTAAGTGCCATCAAGTTGCCTTGGACTTATGGCGATCCTATGAATTAACGTCCACCAACAGCCTTTCTTACGTCTTGCAAACTGAGGGCGATGGCTTCATTTATTGTCAATCCATACACCCTCAAAAATCTGGATTTCCAGCTGTACAAACCAGTTCTTAAAAAACATCACCAAAAATGATGACCATCTCTATCAAGTTCATGCATAGCGAGATCTCTCTTTAAGTGTTGCTGGATCACCAACATCATGATGACAAAATGCCAGAAGTGGAAGTGTAAGAAGTGCAGTGACGTCCGTTAGAACAGTGGTCCCCAACCTTTCCGAGGCTGGGGACCGGCAGGGCATTGGGCCGCGCCCGCATGGACCAGCCGCGCCCGCAGGCCACACCCACGCATCGGGCCGCGCCCGTGGGCCGCGCCCACACGGGCAGTGCATGCGCGATGCGCGGCCCGGCCCTGATTCCCTCTCCCCGCCCTCCCGCAGTAAGAAGCTTCCCGGGCCGCAAGCTTGCGGCCTGGGAAGTTTTTTACTGCGGGGGGGGGGGGCGGGGAGAGGTAGCCGCGGCCCGGCGCCATGGCCTTCGCGGCCGGCCACCGGGCCGCGGCCCGCAGGTTGGAGACCACTGCGTTAGAAGTCATTAGGGAGGGCACCTGTTTCAGATATTCTCTTCCCACTCATATCTGCTTGTTCCATCTAGATGTGCCTTCATGATAATAGGGAACTTTTCCAGAGAACAAAATGTGGCCAAATTTACTGAGTGGTGTCACTAAAGGAATTGGAGCGAAAATCATTGTAGACACCAGGCCAGAACAGCAAAGCAATAAACTCAAGGTTGCTTTATTTGCATGATGGATATTATAGGTCCTGCCAAAATATATGAGAACAGAGTTCCTGAGATATGACAGAAAGCAAAACATGAGGCCTGCCAAAAGCTGGCAGAACATGTCCTCTCCTATAAGATGACCAGCTGACTGGTAGCCAGTGCTGGAAATGTTAGCCGGGGTGTAGGCCAAGAATATTTGGGAGTAGTCAGGGTTCAATTTTTTAAACTCAGAAAGTCACAAGAATTACCCAGATATTTCTCTGTGCCTGCAGTGCTTGTCCCTGTCTGCTAGAGGGGAACATAAGATGAAACTGAATCCAATGCTAGCAGTCTCTCAGGAGGAAGCATAACTCCAAATCATGCATTACATGTTCTTATCCATCAATAAGACCTGGCTGGCTTCATATTAGTTACTTATTTATTGCCTGTCTTTCTTCTATCACAGCATTTATCTTCATATTATAATGCCTTATCATTTCTAGGTCCTACATAGCTTCCAATTCTATATAAGAAAACCCCTTTCCCAGTTCTGACCTTAAAATGCAATGCATGAGAAACAGCAGCATAGTGCATCCTCTAGTGTTATCAGTAAAGATCTAACGAGCTTCATTTACTATTACAATCAAGATGGGACAGTTCACAAGACCAGCAGCTCCTTCTGTAGAGTACAAAGAATTGCGGGGGGGGGGGGGGTGTCTTTAAATAACTGGAAATAATATGGTGTAAAGCTCTTCCCAGAGGATATCAGACAGATTTATGGAGGGCAAAGGAAGATAATACTTTCTAGTATGGGACAGCAATTGCTCAACAGAGGTAAAAGCATGAGGCTAAGATGGCCTTACCTACCATGAACATCTCCTTAGCCAGTGTCAGGCATAATCTATGGAGAAGAACCTGTTCCCAGTCCAACCCTTGAATATCACTGCTCTTAACAGTTGCCCAGGTTGTTCTTTCTCCCATCCTCCTGCTTTCTTACACATGGCTTTTCTCCTCACATATGACTTAGTCTCACTTTGGAGCCAACCAATGGTGTCTTGCAGAGAATGTGAGGATCCCTAGAGGTTTCCTCTCTCTACCCCAAAGCCCACGTTCCTGTTTCAGTATGGAGAGAACTTCTGTCTCTCGGCCTTCTTTGTGGCATTGGCTGTGGAGATCTTGGTCGTGTAGGTGGCAAGGCTGCCATTGTGCCCCGTGGCTGAGGAAGGGGGCAGAGTCAAGAAGGGGACAGGTTTCAGGCCGATGAAGTTGGAGAGGGAGATAGCATAGGGGGCACCAAGCAAGGCTGGGGGAGGAGCAGCCACTGCTGTCAGCGTTGGGGCTGGTGAAGGAGTGAGGGGCTGGGAGAAGGTCATGCCGAGGTCAACGGGGGGCGTCTGGGAGGTAGATTTGGCCGTCTCTAAACTGAAGAACAAGAAGGGAAAGAGAATGAGATCTGTGCATGCACACACACTTATGCAAATGCAGACATTTATAGACATATACTTGGATGTATATGCACTGAAGTATGCACGTACAAGCTTACACACAGAAAAATAGGGTTGGGCTTACAGGTACAATTTGTGTACTGATTATACATAGGCACACCATGTGGATATGTATTTACACTGTCATGCATAAAGACATGTGCAAAAGAACAGGCACACAGAAAGACTGGAGCTGGTCATCTGAATAATTTCTGCCTTTAGATAATTTTCTCCCCTGAAATCCCCTCTCTCTTGGACCATCTGCTCTAAAGAGTTTTGGGGAGCCTCTGCCATGCTGTATTGAGTGTGCTCTACTCTGGGCATATTTAGATAGTCAAGATTCAGTTGTGAGCAGGTTCTGTAGGGACAAACCATGCATGATGCGGAAAACTTGCATTTGCACTGAGCATGCAGTGGCATGTATTGGGGCTGGCATTTCTTCTCTACTGGGCTTCACGTAGCATGGGCAGGGAAGTTCCAAGTAGGGAATTGAGGAAGAAGTACCCCCCAAAATACCCCCCATTTCCTTAATTGGAACCTCCCTGCCCATTCAACTTGAAGCCCACATATATATATATATATAAACAGATCTCCAATATCATGTGTGGACTGGCTCTACAACATCTCAAAGTGATTACCCAATCATAAGAGGCAAAAAATGCCAGCTAGTTTTCTTGGGTCAATTGCTGTATTTCTCTGTGCAGAAATTTGATCTGTACCTTCCAGAAGGAATGTTCACACTATTGTTTATCTGTTGACTAATCCAAAAAGAAACATAGGATTTTACATTCTTTTTCAGGAGTTTTATTCACACTTAGTTGAGGTCCTTGAACATGCAGGCACATCAGCCAGAGTTCTGGGGTTATTTCTTGTAAATTTCCCCCTGGTTTTAGAGGGAAGGGTTAAGATGTCCCTCGCCTCCCACAACCCTTTAAAGCCTGTGCAAAGACATAATGTGCAATTCTGCCTTTAAAAGGTCTTTCAGCCTCAGTGCATCCTTGAATTATAATCTGCCTCTGTGCTTGGAGCTCTCTCCCTCTAATGGTAGTAATTGCAAAAATGGATTACTCCAATTTGTCCAGGCTAAATAAGCATCATGTAAATGCCAGCTTAAAGTAATCACATATTTCTGACCACCTAACTATGATTATCTCTTAGGTTACATAATACAGCTCCACATGCTTAATGATACTCAGAAATTCCTCCAGACAATAGAGCGGTGTTTCTATGGCTTTCAACTGCAAAGAAAATATGTGGCACCCGCTCAGAATAAATTCTGCCCAGAATATTGTAGCTAATGGCATTAGCATGATGTGTACTCATAAGGGCAACAAGGCTTGGAGGTTTTCATCTGAGTTCAAGACAGACAGTGTGAAAGGCTAGCAAAGGAGCAACAGAGATGCTGCATGATTACCCTCCCACTGTGAAGCAACAGGCAATTGTTTGCAAACAAACAATTCATCCAACATGGCAAGGTATCCCCACTTGATCCTCGCAGAATAATCCATCTCAGAGCCACATGGCTTGAGTGCTGGCACCAAGGAGCTCCCTTCCAGAGGTCTGTATAAGCGCTGAGTTCCTCCCCTGCCCCCAGCAGTCATAATGGCTCTTACCAGGCTGTGATGAGGTACTGAGCCAAAGTAATGCTGACGGGGGTGCCTGTGATGGTCACGTGACGTTCAGCGGATCCTTCGGTCTGATTCCCAATCTTGATGTGTGCTCCAGACATCTGCCGGATCTCACTGATCTTGCTTCCTTGCCGGCCAATGATGCAGCCTATGAGCTGGGAAGGAGAAAGGAAACACAAACCTTTGAGAAAGAAGGTCACAGGGTACTTACATAGAATGGATTTATAGAATTGTAGATTGGAAAGGAGCCACAGGCTATCAAGTCCAATTCCCTACTCAGTCTAAAGCATCCCTGTTAAGTATCTGTCCAGCTGCTGCTTGAAGACTACCCAGCAAGGCCTAGGAACTCAGCATAGGCTAGCCACACATTCTTTCTTTGAAAAAGCTGCTGTTAGTTTGGCACTAAGAGAAATAATGATAGGAAGGCATCCTAAATATAAAAAGCATTGTCATGTACTGAAGTATCTTTAAGAAACAGATGAATAACACAATATCGTAGAAAACTGCCTACTGAATTATTGTTATGCAAGGCCTAATTCTGAGCCAGGTCTTTGTCAGGACTGACCCAACAATCCTTATGTCTGAGTGAGGTGATAAACATAATAGTTAACACAGCAGCAATAATATGGAATCAATTATGTTAGCATGTGGATGCATCCAGGGGTGGCACCTTGAACCACAGGCTAGCCCCAAGAATTAGAGACAGCAGGAGAAGACTCCTTGTGGCGAACAGCCTCTGAGCCCTGAGTTGGTGGGTGAAAAAACATTAATTGGGTCATGCAGTTCCCGGTCTCCACCACACAGTGGCAGGCAGGAACCGGCCTTTGTTAATGAAAGGGTTGAGTAAGTTTTGTAAGCTGTTCACCCCCTCCCCCAACAAAGACCTTGAGAAGGTTTCCAGTTTTCATCTGGAGCTGGAGAGCAGAATAAAGGTCAGTGTTGCTGTCTGCCCACGTGCTTCCTGCCTTCTGAAATTACACAACAGAGTCTGCTGTGTGCCCGGTTGCATTTGGCAGCTGGGCTAACTGTGTGGGGGCACACGAAACTCTAGTACATTCCTCTCTCTAATGGGGTGGCATTCACCCTTTCTGGGCACTAGCTTGTAGATGTAAGGAGAGCAAAGAGTAGCTCACATGGGGCGGGGGAGGAAGTCTGAAGCCTTTTTTCTCTCTCTGTGGATCTTCTGTTTGGGAGGACTACCCACTACGGCTCCACCCTTTTTAATTGTTTCCCTATTGTTTATATATGAGAGGTTTTGCCTTTTTATAATCTGCATGTTAAAGGCCCAGGAGAAGGGTTTGTAAACAAGTTAGCAACTTTTAGTTTAACAATGGGCTATGTTGCTGAGCTTCTGATTTGCACACAAAAGATTCCCAGGGTTCAACTTTGGCATTGCTAATTAGAAAGCAGAGGTAATAAGTTTCATGTGGGAAGGAACGCAGCATGGTATAGCTCAATCTTGGAAGCTAAGCTGGGTTAGTACTTGTAAGGGAGACTGCCAAGGAAGACTCTACAAGGGAAGGCAATGGCAATCCTTCCCTGGAAAGTCCCCTTCTAGGGACCCCAGCAATGTAACAGCACACACACACAATAAATCTTATGAAGGACCTCATCCTGGGTCTCCTGGACAGCCTCTGCTTGCCAGGGTCCATGTTAATGACCTTGATAGAACAATGGTCTGACTCAGTATAAGGTTGTTTCATGTGATTTCATGTGAACCCTATTGCCAAATTATAATTATGTAAAGAACAGGAATCTCTCATATCCGGATTGAACCTGGAATCCTTTGAAGGTGAATGAAGGCAAGTTTGGGGTTTTGCTAAACTTTGTCCCTCTCAAATCAAGACTTTACATCACATCCAAATAATTATATGCCAGGACTCGGTGACCCTAGGTCCTTTCACAAGACAGATATTGACCACTGACTAAGTGTCTACATCAAGACGTTTAAAGATTTGGATTCTGTAGGAGTTAAGCCACTCTCTAGTAATATTTGTGAACTAGAAATTAAGCCCGCTGTAGAGAAAATACAGTGGGCACTTGCGGGCAGTCGGTGGGTGGGGGAGGCCCGGGAGGGAAGGCAGGCAGGCATAGAGAAAGGGACAGAGAGAGAGAAAGAAAGTGAGAGAGAGAGAGAGAGAAGGAGAGAAAGGAGAGTAAGCGATGGGAGCAAGAATGGGAGAAAAAAGGCAGAAGAGAAATGGAAGCATAGAAGCGAGAAAGGAGATAGGGGGTGGGTGGATGGATGGATGGATGGATGGATGGAAGGAAGGAAGGAAGGCAAAAAGACAGAAACAGAGCAAGTGAGAGGGAGAGAAAGAGGCAGAGAGAGAGAGGCAATAAGGAGAGAGAAATGGAAGAAGGCAGGAAGGCAGGCAGGCAGGCAGGAAGGCAGGCAGGCAGGCGGAATGAAAGGGGAAGGGGCAGGGGGGAGGGATGGGGTGGGGTGAAGGGTCCGCTGGGCAGGTGTGGGGGGGGCGGGACACAAGGGGGGGCCAGGGGGGTCACAGGGTAAGAGAGTGGTGGGTGGCTGGGTGTTTGGGGGCCGGGAAGCGGTGGCGGAGCGCAGGGGCGAGTGGGGGGGGGGCACGTGGATCAGCGCATGGCTGTCTCGGGGCTTCTGCCGGGCCTAAGGACAGCCCCACTGCGTCTGTTACATGGCGAGGCTGTGCCTGTGCCCGGCAGAAGCCACCCCCCCAGCCAGCTCCCCGGCTGGCTCGGGGCTTCTGCAGGCCCCAGGGACAGCCCCGCCGTGTCTGTGACATGGCGAGGCTGTGCCTGGGAATGGCAGAAGGCCCCCCCCAGCTCCCACCCAACCTCAGAGCCTCGGGATGGGCCAAGGGACAGCCCCGCCGTGTCTGCGACGCGTTGGGCCTGTCCCTTTGTCCAGGCCAAAGCTTCCCCATCCGCCCAGCGCCTGCTGGACGACAGGGGCTGTGGGCCTACCTTCCCTCTCGGCGGCCAGCAGGGGAATGGCGGCTATGGGGTGAAGGTGGCCCACATTGGGGGGGTAGGCGGATTGGGAGGTGCTTCGCACCTCCCAACTGGCCCCTCCCATCCTGGACAGCGCCCCCCACCCCCACCCCTTACTGCTTTATTTATACCGCTCCTGGAGCGGTGTAAAGATGTGGGCAGTGGAACAGTACAGGCCTGTGGTGAGTATATAAGGATCTGACTTTCACCACAGAAAGCTTTCACACTTGTTTGAATCAGAAAGTATCACTGTGCAGTGTACATAGCTGCAATGCTCCCCCTAAAAAGCCACACAAACCAACTTGGTCACTTGCATCAAGGCTTGACTTACATCATTAGGAATCAGGAACTCCTGAGAGCTGCTCTGAGAATTTGTGTCCAACCCTGAAAAGTCAGAGAAGAAGAAAATACAGTAAGAGGGGTTCTTCTGTCCTCTCCTGCCTCTCTGCTGCCTGAGCTGACCTATTGAAATCCTGCCTTTCCAAGTGGAGGAGGACTAGGCTGACGGGTCCACAGACCACAGCAAATACAAGATGTCCAGCCTCCAGAGACTTTTTCTCCAAGCACAAAAGAGCAGGGATGGCTCCCGAGGGATTGGATGGATTCGCAGCTATTGAAAAACTATCAGCAGCTCCAGGAAGGAGGTTTTGTTTTATGTCATTTAGTTTAGGTCACGTTACACTGGACTAATTTTAGACAGTCCCTGTAGAATTCCAGAGAGAGGAAGCCCAGCCCCACGCTTCTCTGGCTGAGCGAGGAGATTCCCATCAACTAATGTTGCTCTTCTAGTGCAATTGGGAATAATCCTAGGCCCTTTTGAGATGACATAAATATGTACTCATTGCCGACTTTTTAAGCACAAATATTCAGCATTTACAAGAAAGATCCACTTTAAAAAATCTTTCTCGTGCAAGAGAGGATTCCATGACCCATTCAATCAGAGGCATAAAGTATGCACCACCTCCTGCTTGCAAACCTGCAATAGTAAACTATGCATTTGCTTGCTTCCTGATGGGAGGCCCCTCCTGCGTTATCCCGCTGTCTCATCGTAGCTTTTTGCCTCCTGACAAGGCAGAGGAGAAGAAGGAAGTATGGACAACCCAAAGCTTTCCCCCAGCTCCTCGGGTTGTCAACGCAAGCCACCTTCACAGTGGTGGTTTTGGGGATTCAAACATCTGTCCCCCACCCCCAAGTCCTGAAATTAATTTTTTGAGAAAAAAAAATATACACACTGCTACACTGCCATGGGGACATGCCACAACAGTAAAAGTATATATATATTTTAAAAAAATTACACTTCTGTGTTGCTATGGGATTACACCACAACAATAAAACATTTCTTTAGATTCTTTGTATAATGATCTGTCTTTATGTTTGGGTAGATAATTGAACCCCGATGGTTGTTCGTTCATAATGAATATTTAAAACACAGAGCACGGATGCTAAGCTAGCGGCTGCTTCATCACATGCCCCCCCCTTTCTCTGTTCATACCCCCCCACCAGAAAACACAACAGGAATGTGTTCGAGATTGAGTTGCTGCCCAATCCCAATATTACTGTGCACACTGAAGAGAATGTTTTATTTTAACTGAGGGTATGTCGCTTTGCGGTCCCATAGCTACACGGACCGTGCCATTTTTACATAAAATAATTCAATCCAGAAATGGGGAGGGGAAGGGGGGGCGAGAGCGGGCACAATGCTACTGAGACTGTTGTGTGTTTCTCCCTTCAGACAGGCTTGCCACTGTTTGCATCCCACACTGCAGTGCAACAAGGAAGGGAAAGCAGAATTTTGCAATTTCCCTCATTGTGGAGCAAACTAGACAAAAATTTGTGCCAACTCCTGCACAGCCACAGGTTGCTGCCGACGTCGTGAGGAAGCAGCACTAAAACCCACAAGCAATGAGGCTGCGCAGGAGCAAATCCTCGTGTGGAACCGGTCCGTATGAATCTGATATTTTATACAATAGGGTCATTGCTAAAAGAACTGTCTCTCAATTGTGCATAAAGAAGTCTGAGAGCTGTTAATTCACCACCCAATACAGCCTTCTGTCATATGTTGTTGTTGTTGTTATTATTATATTTAAATTTATTGCCCGCCTCTCCCTGAGGGTTAAATTTTATTTGTGGACTCTTTTTTTGACCAGATGAATTAATCAGTTATTTTTTCCTCAAGTACATGTCTTGTATTTACATGTAATTACATGCCTTGTAATTCTGAGTAATATTGATAAAGGAATGTGTTTATCTTGCTTTTTTCTTTTTATCAGCATTTACCTCACTTCATTCCTAGCATAAATATCCTTTTTCAGCACTCCAAGCTACACATTTGCTATACCTTGGGCTTTTCCACATGGATTATTTCCATTGGTCATGTCTCCACACTGCTTTGGTATATCCCAAATTCTGCACAAATTTTTACATCTTTAGTTTACATTTTGGATTTTTGGGTTTTTTTAAAAATTCCCTGTGCTTTTTTCTGGTTCTTTCACAAAAATCTTTTAACCTGATCTTTTTCTAGAAACGGATTTTGAGTCGGCTTTTTTCTTATGCATAATGTTTCTGTTGGTTTTCTTTATCCCACCCACTCCCACCTACTTCCAGTCCATTTTTCAATAACTGAATCATTGTCATCATGAAACCGCTCCCTCTCCTCCTCTCCCCATCCTGAAGACAAGTGGTTTCAGTTTTTCTTTTTTCTTTTAAAGGCCCTGAAATATCAGGATATTGATGCAGTGTTATAATGGTAGTTTAAACAGGTTCTCTAAATACCCAGCTTTCTTTCTTTCTTTCTTTCTTTCTTTCTTTCTTTCTTTCTTTCTTTCTTTCTTTCTTTCTTTCTTTCTTTCTTTCTTTCTTTCTTTCTTTCTTTCCCTTGCGGCTCGTGGTGGGTCACAGTGTCTTAAAACCCCGTTAAAACCCCATCAAAAGACATAAAAATACCCCCAACGTGACAGAAAAATAAAAACCCCACTCCCGCCTCCACTACTAGAGGGGTGGAGAAGGAGGTGAAGAGCAACCCCTTTCCTCCCTGAGGTATAAGAGAGAAGGCATTTCTCTGCAAGGAAAGGAGCTAACAATGCAAATTAAAAAGAATGAAAGCTGGGAATTTGGAGAACCTGCTTAAACTACCAGTACAACATTACATGGATATATTGATATTGTAGGGCCTTTTTTTTAAGGAAGGGGGAGTGCTGGGATGCCACCAATAATACCACCAATGACAACTGACCCTCCCTTAAAAATCCTCATTATTTAGAGCATACGAGGAAGCAAATAAATTGACCACAACTGTGGAAATCCACAGGGAGGGGCATGCATACGGAAGAACTGTGCCCAGACTGATTCCTGTGCCTGTGTATTGGCTACCAAGAAAAGCAGGAGTAAATCAAATGTGCAGAAAAGGTCCTTGTTATAATAGAAAAGTCCGACTTCTGATTCTTTTATTTACAGTAAGTGCAATTTTACTTTCAACTAGCAGTCTTCTAGTCCATGATATCTGTGCTATTCTTCCAAAGTTTGGATTTCCTATAGATCACTTTTGCCCCTCTCCCTGAATTCATTTTTATACAATACTGTTCTCTGAAAAAGGGTTTTCACGTTTCCCAAGAAATATTTCTAGTCCCACCTATTGTTACATTGATTCTCAAGTTCAGTTCATCATTAACCTTAGAGATCATACATATATTGGCCAACAACCAATTATCCACTCTTCATTTTGCGCTTTGAATCAGATCATGTGAATGGGCTTCTACTTCAATATCCCCTCTGCTTGGAACCCTTTCAATAAATGGAGGGGGGAAATCAAACCTTGAAAAGACTTCAGGAACATTGTGTTGAACAGAGGTAGTCAAACTGCGGCCCTCCAGATGTCCATGGACTACAGTTCCCATGAGCCCCTGCCAGCAAACGCCATGGACATCTGGAGGGCCGCAGTTTGACTACCCCTGGTGTAGAATGTCAAAGTTCTTTCCTTCAGGGTATTATAGTGCTCTGCATTTCCAAAGTTTGCCTTTAACATCCCATAATTTACATGGAACAATTTTGGTGTTAATTCTTGTAGTGAATTTAGTAAAGACTGTTAACAAATATTTGCTGCATGAACTGGCATGGATCTTCTTTCTTTTGCATAAATACATCCACACACACATTCAGGATCTTTTATTTTAATGACATAGAAAACAGTCACACCTTCTGTCTTGGTGGTGCATAAGCCAGATTGCCTACTTCCAATTTAGCCTTTTCTGGATATTTTCAAAGGCAAATACTAACAAAACTAATCCTCCCTCCATGCATATACACATTAATGATTTGGTATTTTATTTAATTCTTTAGAGACTGGACATTTCCTTCTGCAACTTGTTAACTTTTTTTTAAAGAACAGTATACCAAAACCAATAGTTATCTGAAGCAGTAACTCCATCCTCCTCCTTCCCACTTTGTAATTATTACTTGTCTTTGAATAGGAATGTTTGGGACTCTCAGCACATTTTTACTGATCTTCTGGATATTAGCCCTGAGACTGATATTTTTTCCTATTGGGATCCTGGGCTGAATCTGCACTTACTTTGTTTATTCCTGCTGAATTTAGATCGATTTGAGCTCGGGTCTTCCTCACTACTTTCCCCCGACTTGAAGCAGAAAGTGCTCTGCACCATTCAGGGAGCCAAGAGAGGGGAGGGTGGGGGATTTCTCCTCTTTTGAAAGCCGGAGGAGAAGCAGCACGAGGGCTCTTTCTCTAACGAGCGTGGGGAGCTGAGGGAGGGAGCCGAGCAGACAGCCAGCCTGCCAGACAGCCAGCCAGCAGCCTCTCAGAGAAGAGGCAAATCTCTGCTGGTTCTGGAGCACAGATTCCAGAGGGAAACAAAGAAAAAATAAATCTTGGGAGGAAAGGTTCACAACCAGGAAGCATTTGAACTGATGCCCCAACCAAGCAGGGCTTTTGGACAATATTGGAGGCTTGGCAGCAAGTTAGTTCAGGGAAAAGCAGAGAGCTGTACCTTAAGTCATATGATTTTAAAAATATCGAGGGTTAAAAGCACTCCAGGATATCGCGAGGAAAATGTAGGGCCACTCTGGATCAATCATATTTGTTGCAGAGGGAAAATCTGAATTGCCCAAAATCAAAATGGAAATCACATTCCGTGTAGACGGCAGGGACTGAATCAACCTGGGATTGCAATAAAAGTTCCATGCAGACTCCACCATGGGAGCTCAAGTGATCTTATGGACTCAGACCGAGGGACTGCAGTAAGTTCCTCACCTGCTACTATAGACGGAGTTTGCCCCAAAGAAGAAAATGAGACAGGGTGCCCAGAAAGCTGCTGTAACTTCGTCACCTGCACAAGAGGAAGAAATTAGCAAAGTAAAAGGAAGCTCTGCTTCACCATCTCACTGCTGAAGATTAATGTGGCAAGTGAAGCAAAAGCAAAGGAAACATCTGACTTTGCCTAAATTAGAAAAGAAAAAAAGATCGCTGTAGGTAACTTCTGGCAATGAAGCTGGAACCTTCAGTATGGATCCAGCCATGCTTAGGATATGAAGGATAGCAGATTCTGCATGCAAAGGACTACAGAAGAAACAGTAGTCTTCAGGATAGTTGGCACTGCAATTCATTAGTGGCCATCAGCTACAGACACCAACTGGAGGATTATCTGGGATCCCAGATCTGGACCCCACAAACACTTTTATCTGGCTCCTCATATGACTGAGAAAAGTGGTAAATGTCACTTTTGAGGGAAACAAGCAGGGTGACTATGCATATATTTTATAAGGAATGTACTGCATTGCTGTATCATACATATTCCAGAAAGAAAAAAGGATCACGGCAATCAGTCTTTTAGGGGAATTTTCCAGGAAACATTCTAGAGCACCTCCTGCACCCCTCTCATGCCAAAATGATGACCTAATAACTTCCAGGTGCATGTGATCCATGCCTGTAGATTCCTTACTACCATGGGATGTCAGCTTTTCTAGAGAATGGGACCAAATGAAAGTGTCCAGTTTACAGAACAAGTGCTGGACAGACTGGGCTCAAGACTATAAAAGTTGGCCATGATAAACAGAGTAAGTGAACTGTTCTAGTGTTATTGCCTTTTATCATAGACTTTGCCATGCTCTGTCACCTGGATAACAGAAGGGGCCGATGGCAAAAGGGCAGGATGGCAAACCCATAACAGAAAACAGGCATGAGACTTGAGGGGTGGCAAAGGCCTGGAAGAGCTACGAGCAAACACCTAAATATGAAACCACTTAATAGCATGAGTTCAAAATGTAAAGATCCATTTGAACAGAAATTTTGGACTTACTTCAGCTTGAGACAAGCCACTGTACTGTGCTTGCATGGAGAATCCCTGAAAGAGAAAAGGGTTTCAAGTATGCATGCCAAAGAATCTCCCAGGAAAGAGGAGAAAGGACCAGTAAATCAGATAGAGGAAAGATGCTATAGAAATCCTATCTGCATCTCCTTCATCAAGCCTGTAACATCTAAACAAATTCTATGATTTTATTTATTTACTACATTTTAATCACATCCTATCTCCATGGCATATATCAGCCTCCCCTCCTCCATTTTATCCTCCCACCAACAACCCTGCAAGGAAGGTTAGGCTGAGAGAGCATGTCTGGCCCAAGGTCACTCAATGGAGTTTACGGAAGTACGTTGATAAGTCACTTAACCCTAGTTGGCAAGTGAAGTGAGAACAAAGAAAAACTTTATCTAAATTAGAAAGGAGCAAAAGACTGCTATAGATAACTTATAACACTGAGGCAGGATCCTTCAGCATGGATCCAGCGATGTTTGGGGCATCTCAGCCTAGGTCTTCTAGATCCTAGTCTAACTCTTTTACAACAGCACCAGATTTTATTTCATGTCCTTAGTTATAATGTTTGCTATGAAATACATACTATACACAAATACATGCAAATGTAATTTGGTTTTATTCAGCCACTTAGTACTGCATTGTTTTTATAAATCTGTATCAACTCATAACATCCTTAGCTACATGGTACTCAAGTTTTAATTTTAACAGCAGTGAACTTCAGCTTGAGTGGCAATTTTGCCTCACTTGGCAGGTGTCATGGATGATGGGGAAGAATTTTGCAAGAACAGCAATTTTTAAGAAAGCGATTTTTTCCTCCAAGCAGATCCCACCTCACCTCCTAGCCCCAAGCATCTAGTGAAGTAGCCATACAAAGGATACAAATTCTCTAACACAAACTCTCTGCAATAAGCATGGATTAAGTTTTTGCTCTATCAAGGTTAACTGACTTGACTGTTTTCCTGCCTGTTTTGAGGAAGGATAGAAAGGAGAGGCACAAATGGAAAGAAGAGAGTTCGTGGTTCAGGTACATACTAGACTGGATTCGTAATTTATGTGCAAAGTCTTGGAGCAAGGCCAGAACCAAAGACTGTGGGTACACTCCCCTTTTAACCTGAACAGAAAATGCTCTCCTGACAGGTATGTGTCCCTTACCTGATTGGCTGAGAGGAGAACCGGTCCCAAGGAGAGCCCGGGATGATAGGGAATAGTGGCTCCTTTTGGTGGTGACTAAAGGAAATCAAAGGAGGAATCAGTGTGCTTTTTAAGAAAAGCCATTCATCTTAATACCCATTCCTTCCTTCCTTCCTTCCTTCCTTCCTTCCTTCCTTCCTTCCTTCCTTCCTTCCTTCCTTCCTTCCTTCCTTCCTTCCTTCCTTCCTTCCTTCATTCATTCATTCATTCATTCATTCGAATGTATTTTATCCAGCCGCCCTTCCTGAAATGAGATAGTAAATATAATTCTCCTCTTCTCCATATTATCCTGATAAAATCTTCTGAGATGTCTGTTGACAAAAAGTAACTGGCCTAAGATCACCCCCATTAGGTTTCATGGCAATCGGGGATTTGAGCTCAGATTTTCACAGTTCTAATCTGGCACTCTAACCACTATACAGCACTGGAGTCAATCGTGCTCACTATTTTCTAACTATTTTTAGCACTCATAATTTATAGGATATGATGATAATTCCTGGAGATGAGTACTGTGTTGATGAAATGCCAAATCTGGGATACGATTAATTTCAGTAATTAACAGTTATGGGGAGATCTCAGTATAATTCAGGTGTTCCTATGAAGAAGGTTGCACTATTATTCCTGTGTTTTTGCATTTCATTAGCATGGCTAGCAGGATGGGCTCTAGCTGAATGGGACCTCAAAAGAAGAGGGGAAGGATAAGTATAGCAAAGTCAATTGAGAAAAGACATTGTCCACTCTAGTATTGGGGATGGATATTCCACTAACATTTATATAAACTGAAGCCCCCTAAATTGTTGGTAAAAGTCTGAAAGAAAATGTAGGCCAATCTACTCCAAACTCAGATGAATACTCATTCACTAGGTACCACTTCTTCATGGTGAGAGGAAAAGAGGGCACATTGTTAAGTGTTCTCTCTGCCTGATAATGACAGAAGAGGAATTAAGTGGAAGGCAAGGGATAAGAAACACACCTCTAGGATAACAGCACATATCTGTCGCACACACTGGATAATGGCATCTGGTACTCCTGAAACCGTCACAGCTCTCTCAGTGGAGTTGGGGAGAAGGTCTCCAGCCACCTGGACTTGTGCTCCTGTGGTCTGCAATGAAAATGGGGCCAGAAACAAAACCTCAGTCTCTGTTTGCAAACTCTGTCCACATGGAGATAAACCCAGTCAAAAACAGCGCCAGACAGATAACAAGGGCATTTCAAAAGCCCACACATTTAGTCAGAGAACCCAAGGGCTTCATCTCGTGTCACATTTTGCAACACACTAATCAATCCAAACACAAATGTTTTAATTTGATCAGTCTTTCTTTTTATAAGCTGAAAAGAAAACTCGTCGTTTTCCAGAAATTCCTACTTAAGAAGGAAGAAGGCTATAACGGAGTAGTTTACAGACAGCAGACAGAGGTGCAGCTTTTCAGTATTTAAAAAAAAGAAACTCTGGTAGAATCAAGCTAACAGGAACTATCAAAAAGTGTCACTACATCAAAAACCATATAAGGGGCACTGGTGGTCTTGACCATGTAAGTAAGTTACAGAAAGGAATGCAGTAACAGGAATAATTAATACATGGAAGTCCTCACCTCTCGAATTTCCTTTATTTTGGCTCCTGCCTTGCCAATAAGTGAACCACACTGGCTGGCTGGGATGACTAGCCTAAGTGTTACAGGTGGTTTGGATATAGTGCTCCCATTGGTAGGGCCTGTCCCCAGGTCCTGAAATAAAGCAAAATCAATGGAGTGAACTTTAAAAAAATAATCTTTCCATCACAATTCCCCACAATTACTGGCAAGAATATAGCATTCTATGTTGTACCCTTTGTTCCAGGTACTTGAAGCTAGACAGTGGTCAGTGCCATGCTGGGTTAACTTGGAATGGTCTGGTTCTTCTCTTCTAGATCTCCAATATTATTGTTTGATTAGTCACTAGACTAAGAAAAGCAGGTAAGAATATTCAAGCTCACAACACATATCACATTGCCAGAAATCCAAAAATAGTTAGGAGTATTAATCGGATATATGGTACAAAACCGCCCATTTATTTTGTTTTTATCCAATGATGGAGAAAGGTGACATTTCTCACAATTGCTGTGTTGTGCAGAATCATTATCTGGGGTTACTTTACCTCTTCCAGCTTAAAAGCAATCATAGAAACAGCTCTGAAAACAGCATCAGTGGATCCTGTAATAGTGGTGATTCGCTCTGGAGAGGATCCTTCTGAAATGGTGATCCGGGCTGTACTCTAGTAACCAAAACCAGGAGAAATAATAATATCTGGAAGATATGTAGCACTTTCCCTACTTGTTCTGAGAAACAAAAGTTAACGGTGTTCACACTGAATTTGTCATCAGAGGGGGAGTTAAGCCTTCAACAATATGAATATGTCTCTTGCAACAATTTGAACTCCCCAATGCTATTTTCTTTTCTTTTTTTATGTTGTTGTTAGTTGTGAAGTCATGTCCGACCCATCGCAACCCCATGGACAATGATCCTCCAGGCCTTCCTGTCCTCTACCATTCCCAGAGTCCATTTAAGCTCACAGACCATTTAAACTCACATTTTTTATGTGTTTACCTCAAATCAGTGCTTGGCTGAAGCTGGCAAATTCAGCAGCAGGTAAGCCCTGCCTCATTTATACTGAAAAGACCTGTAGAGAAAATTGTGCTTTGTGCAGACCAAGCTCTGAAAAATAGTCAATATTCTCAGAAGGGTTGTCAGGTCCTTCCTGGCAACTGGTGGAGGATAGGAGGGAGCTTACCAGTAGACAGAAGGCCTAGGCTACATCACCAAGGTCACATAGGAAGTGACATCAACATGCCCATGATTCCCAGGTGATGCTCCAGAACTAGGCAAAACCTCAGTGCTAAAACTGATTTCTTCCATAGAGTTTTTGTTCAAATACCAGAGAATCATCCAGAAGTCACTGCCACAATGACATCATTTCCTGAGCAACATGGCCTAGACCTTCTTTCTACTGGTAAGTCGTCCCCCCCCACCCCAGCCAGCTGATCAGCAACTATGGGTCAGGGCCTGGCAGTGGGGAACGCTGCCTCCATGGGGAGGGGGGGAGGGGGGTGACAAACCTAATATTCAATGAAATGTGAGCACATTCTTCAATGAGAGATATCGCTCTCGCCCACTAAACACAGGCTTCATGATCTTTAAGTTTACTACAGTGAGGAAGTTAGAAGGATATGCATTCATTCTTCAAAGCAACATATACAATTATGTAGAATAATGAGCTAACTTCAAAGAAATGCTGACTCAGCTTTCTGTCTCATTAGACTCCCTTCATAATTCTCTCTCTGGATCCTCATTTCCCCTACAATAGCTTTCTGCATACAAAATGACCAGAATTGCACATATGTTTTATATCATACCACATCTGAAAACCAACCAGCTGGCACCTGTGAGCCTGGCATCCCATCCCAACCCCATCCCGACTGAGAGTGGGGCTACTTTTAATTATTTATTTATTTTTGCATTCATACACTGCCCTTTTCTCCCATTGCACTTACTTGTTCTCGTATCTTTTTCACTGTCTCTCCCTTCTGCAGAACAAGAAATTCTATTAGACTCACACACTGGATATAATTTTTAAAAAGCCATGACACATAGCAATATCAGCCTTACCTTGCCTATGATACTACCAACTTCCTGCAAAATATAGACAAGAAAAACTGGATTAGGGAAAATTTATGCAGTAGCAATTGTTTATGCAATGCCAAACTCTTCTTCCCCCCAAATGAGAACATGAATCATTCTTGAATGAGAAGGTTGACATTTTTCCTGGTCATTGGCCCTTTCACCATCTTTATTATCAGGGATTTCCTCTAATTTTTAAAAGAAATCACACTGGTAAAATTGCACCTTCTAACTGAAATACCTTGAAAATTTCATCAGCATATTTATCTTCACAAGGATTAAAACATTTGCTTCCTAATCCCACTGCTTCCCATTTATTGCAACACAGCATTTGTGTAGAAAGAATGTTTAAACCCCCCCCCCCTTCTGATTAGCCGGCAGGATAGTGGCTGATTAGGTTTTGGAACTTGGAGTTGGGTAACAACGAATGCTTTTTACCTGGACATGGCAGTCCTAGTGCAATGGAGGTGTCCTCCTGCCTGCAATGGGAACAGGGTTGCTGCCTAATATGGAAATCCCAGTGTATTTACCTTTCCATGCATAAGCATCCGGAGAGTGAGGGTGATACTGAGTTCTGTTTCATCTAGTCCATTATCCGAGCCACTCATTCTGTCTGGTGAGGCCATGGTGTAGGAATGCATGGACCGGCTTCTAAGGAAACCAACACCCTGTGGCGTTTAGGAGGTGCTGAAGCCGCCAAATCTGTAGACAGAGAGAGAGAGAAATGACAGAGCTCATAGGAAACATTACTTGTAAATCAGCCCAACTAGCTGGCAGGGTTGCAGATTAGTGGTTGAGTTTCATTCAACATCCTTTGATATTTCCTGCTCCAGAGCACTCCAGAGAATAATGATTGTGATGATAAAAGGATTTATCACACGAGTAAACACAACTTTTTTCCAGATGTAACTCTCAAAAAAACCCTTCTTAGAACCTCTGCGAAACCCAAAAGACAAAAGGCAAAAGGGGTAAAGCTCAAATCTGTTCTCCCTCTCAACCAGGTTGGGTTTTATTGTGGGGGTCAGAACCTCAGTACCCTTTCAAGCTGGACAAACGCTCTGCCAACCATATAGTTTTAACAGACACAGGGCTAGAGATGTATCATAGGTCCTGTTATGAGACTTGAGTTATATTTTGCAACTGTGGGGTGGTCATATTATATGAGAAAGGTGGATTGGAATGCAGAGTGATGACTTCAGTTAGTGCTGAATGCCCAAAGACGTCCCTTCATCACAGATTATGTGAACTGCAATGGGGCTCTTATCACAGCTACAAATGCAAAGGTATTCATCATGGTAAAAGAATATTCACACACTAGGCTTCCATAGATTTTTTGTTTTATGAAAAAGCCCCCTGGTGGCACTGGGCTGCTGGTGGCTATGGAGCACTGGACATGGATAATGATGCCAATATAAACAGGACTGGGGGAAATCAGAGCTTCCCCATCCACACAGTGGCAACCCTGACTTGGCTGCCATCTGTCCCAAAAAAGGTAGGAAGCAGATTTAGAGAAAACCACAGCAAGACCAAGGGAAAGCTGGAAGATACTTGAAAAGCTTCACCATACTATGTGGATGTAGGGAGAATAAACCCACTTCCCATTAGGACCCATCTTCTTAAACTGGCTTTTTTTTGGGGGGGGGGTTCCTGTTTCTTACTACCCGAAGGAGTCTCAAAGCGGCTTACAATCACCTACTCTTCCTCTCCCTGCAACAGACACCCTGTGAGGCTGAGAGGGCTCTGAGAGAACTATGACTGGCCCAAGGACACCCAGCTGGCTGCATGTGGAAGAATGGGGAATCAAACCCCATTCTCCAGATTAGAGACTGCCACTCTTAACATCTACACCAAGCTGGCTCTCCAGGGATTTATTTTGTTGCCTGGCTCCCAGTATGTTCAAACCCATGGTAGAGAGGCAGACACAGCACCTGAAGCTGTTTGGTATCTGTTTGCTGGTATGTGTATTGTATTGCTATTACTATTTTTACCAGTCATATCCAGATGTGAATATTATTGAAGCCTGCTGTTTTGTTATAAGGTGTTCATAATATATTCCAAGTGTTTAATTGGTCATCCAACTGGACTTTGTGGCTTATTATGATTTTTCACTTGTTGAGTAGGGTGTTTTGAACTGTTATTATATTAAACTATCTGTGTACTGCTTTGTGTACACCATGGAATTGGTCATTATATTGCATATTGCAATATATATGGTCCTTTACAGGTTAACAGGACTTGGTGGGAAAGCAGGGTAGATACAACTCATCTCCCAGCAGAAAAGCCATCCAGGACGGTCTTTAGATATGTGGATAACCTAGGCAAAAAAACAAATATAAAGACAAAATAGAGCTGCAGAAGTCATATCACAGCTTCAGAGGCTTGAAAGACTAAATCCTCCAGGGTCACTTTCTCTTGAGAACAGAAAAGACAGCTGATTTATTGTTATGGGGAATGGAAGAAAGGAACTGGGTCTTCTTCGATTTTTCTTCACCTTCCTATATTTGACTGGGAGTGTTCAGCTCTGTCAAAATGGTCACTATGAACATAAGTTGCTAAGAAAAAAGAATGAAGCCCCATCCCTGAAACAGAGATATGAACCCACTGATTGTTTCCACACTAGCAATATCATTCAGATTTGCCTTTTTAAAAGGCCAACATTTTCATCCATTTCTGCACTAAAATCCACCTTTCCAGACACAGACCTGAATCACCCTCTCATCACGCAGTTAAGGAATTCTTGGTTGCAGTGATTTCATTTTTCAAGGTGGAAACTAATTTGGAGCTGTCCAATGAAGAAATGCTTTCATTTGAGTTTTTGTTCCCATATACCATTTTCAGTGATTTGTGCATGCCCCCTTCCTCATTGCCAGCCTCCCTCCCTCCCTGTCCCCAAACATCTGACTTTTTAAAAAGGGGTTATTGCATAACAACACTGTCTCTAAGTAAAAACAACAACAGTAGCAGCCTTGTTTGCTACACTGCAGTAGTGTTGTAATTAGATAACCTGTTTTTGTAAAAATAAACACAAATATACTTGGAGGGAGGGGAGAGGTAATCGAGGGCACAGAATGATGGAATTAGGTGCAAGCGGGCATCATTCTGCAAAAAACCCCAACCCTTTTTTGAAAAAGGGAAAGAAGGAAAGCATGATGGGACGCTACCTCCTTCCGACTCAGATGCGGAAAACATATGGCGAGTTTCAGCCTGGCAAAGGGAGGAAAGCCTATATACAAAAAGTCTAGCATTGACTCCTAGCATCCAAAGAAAATCCAAAGTGAGGCTAAACAAGGGTCCATTCCGCACAACTTAAATGTAGCCAAAGTCTTACCTTTGTCAAACGTACAGGAAACTCACAACAAACTTCTTAATACAAAGAGTTTTATTGATAGCACTATACGCAAGAGACTGAGAAGTCAAATCTGCCAGAGGCCAGATTTGCCCCAGCTTATCAATACATTTCTCCCGCCCAAAACTTGACAGTTCCCAAGGGAGGGGGCAAGAGAGAAAAGACATATGTGTTACATAAACAGGATTTCGCTCTCCCAGCCTTGAAGAGGTGACAACAACCCCGCGAGCCCACAACAAGATAAGGTTAACATAACATCACTATTCAATTTTATAGCTAGCAAACTACAAGGCCTGGGCAAAGAGGCGCCAGGCCCAATCAAGCAATATAACTGACATGGAGGAACTCAGGCTAATTTATGACAGAGATTCTACAATCCTGACATCCCTCCGCATTAAAACAAACTTCCCTCCCCCACCTAGCCTGCATCAACCGGGCGAGGGCAATCAGGGAACGCTCGATGGAAAGCCCGGAGAAGGCGGGGCGCCTTCACGTTCCCAGCCTCAACCCACTCTTTGTCTCCTGAGGGGAAATCCTTCCAATCAACCAAGTACTGGAGACGACCCTTGTGCACACGAGAGTCTAAAATCTGGTTGACCTCATAATGGGTGTCTTTATCGATGTATATTGGCACAGGCGTAGCTGGAGGGGGGTGCCACTCGTCCGGATCAGGAGCTCTCCGCAGCAGGCTGGAATGAAAAACCGGATGCACATTCCTGTAAGTTTTTGGCAAGGCTAACTCCACAGTTACAGCATTAATCAGTTTTACCACCTTGAATGGCCCCACATACTTTGGGCCAAGCTTCTTGGATTTCTGTTGGCACCGCAGGTTCTTGGTGGACAAATAGGCCAGGTCTCCCACTTTCCACACAGGCGCAGATGCCCGTTTCTTGTCTGCCTGGGTCTTATAGGCTTGTTTTGCCTCTTCGAGGCTAGCAACTATTACCGGCCAACCTGCACTGATAGTCTCTGCCCACTTATTGATTTCAGGAGCCTCGGACGAATTAAGCTCCCAGGTGGGCGCTGCCACTAAATCGGTCCCGTACACTACCTTAAAGGGAGATACGCCTGTCGAGGCATGGGCCCCATTATTGTAGGCAAATTCAGCTAGTGGCAATAGGGCAACCCAATCGTCCTGCTGATGGTTGATGAAACAGCGCAAGTATTGTTCCAGGATCTGATTAACCCTTTCGGTCTGGCCATTCGACTCCGGGTGATAGCCCGAAGTAAGGGCTTGCTCCACACCTAGCAGTCTCAAGAGCTCCCGCCAGAACTTGGCAACGAACTGGGGCCCCCGATCCGTCAGTACACGTCCCGGGATCCCATGCAGCCGTATCACGTGGGTTACGAATAATGAAGCCAATTTAGCTGCTGAGGGCAGGCTTGCACACGGGATAAAATGAGCCTGCTTGGAAAAAGCGTCCACCACCACCCAAATGACGGTTTTCCCCTGGCTGGGAGGTAAGTCAGTGATAAAGTCCATTGTGACATCCGTCCACGGTCGGGAGGGGGTGGGCTGGGGCTGCAATAGTCCTTTTTTCTTTCCACCAGCCGGTTTGGAGGCGATGCAAGTGGGGCACCCCTGCACGTATTTTTCCACATCCTTACGCAGAGTTGGCCACCAATAATGTCTCCTGACCAGGTGCAGGGTTTTCACAAACCCAAAATGTCCAGCGGTTTTTGCATCGTGGCAAAGTTTTAAAACGTCCCCGCGCGCCGCTGCTGGGACAAAAAGCCGCTCGCCTTTGAAAAACAACCCCCCTTTCTCAACAAGGTCTGGGCGGAGGGAGTGGAATTCAGAGTCCTGTGACACCTCTTTCTGGACCCAACCCCCTGGGATGGACGTTCCAGACTTTGTTTGGCTGCGCGTCACCGCGGTCATTCCCAGTAGGGCGGGGGTAAACACTGTATCCACCAATGGGTCACGTTGGCTGTTGTACTGGGGCAGGCGCGACAGGGCGTCCGCCAAAAAGTTCATTTTGCCCGGCAGGTGCTTGAGGGAGAAGTTGAACCGAGCGAAAAACTCCGCCCACCTCATCTGCTTCGCTGAGAGCGAGCGGGGCTGCTTGAGCACCTGGAGGTTTTTGTGGTCCGTCCATACTACAAAAGGGACTGCGGACCCCTCCAACCAATGCCTCCAAGTGGACAAAGCTAATTTCACTGCAGCCGCCTCTTTCTCCCAAATTGCCCAGTTCCTTTCAGCCCCTGAGAATTTTTTAGACAAATAGGCCAACGGGTGTAACTTCCCGTCCTCCCCCTCTTGTAGGATCACGGCCCCCATTGCCACGTCCGAGGAATCTACTTGCACGGTAAATTGTCTAGTGGGGTCGGCATGGGCCAGCACCGGTTTGGAGGTGAATAATAACTTCAGTCTGTCAAACGCTTCTTGGCATTGGGCGGTCCACTGGAGTGGCGCCCCAGGGCGGCTCGCTGCTTTTCCCCCCTGTTTCGTTTTTAGCAGGTCAGTGAGAGGCAATGCCACTTTGGCAAAACTGGGGATGAACGTTCTGTAGAAGTTAGCGAACCCCAGGAAACGTTGCAGTTGCCGCCTAGTGCGGGGGGGTTCCCAAGCTAACAGATCCCGCACTTTGCCTGGGTCCATTTCAATTCCTGCCTGGGAAACTCGAAAACCCAGAAACTCCACTGCATCCCGGTGGAATTCACATTTCGAAAGTTTGGCGAACAATTGGTGCTTCCGTAAACGGCGGAGCACTTCACGGACCAAGTTAGCATGACTCTCAACATTTTCAGAATACACCAAAATATCATCAATGTACACCAACACCCCCTGATACAGTAAATCGTGCATAATTTCATTGATCATATTCATGAACACGCCCGGAGCGCCGGCGAGGCCGAACGGCATTACGGTGTACTCAAATTGCCCCAGGGGGGTGTTAAAAGCAGTCAGATATTCATGTCCTTTCTTTATCCGGACCCGGTAATAGGCCTCCCTCAAGTCCAGTTTCGTGAAAATCCGCGCCTTCCCCACGTGACCCAATAAGTCCTTTATCAGAGGCAGCGGGTAGGCGTTACAAGTAGAAACAGCATTCAAGCCCCGGTAGTCAGTGCAAAGGCGCAGCGAACCGTCTTTCTTTTTCACGAAAAGAACCGGGGCCGCCAAGGGCGAGGTGGCTGGCCTAATAAAACCCCTCGCCAGATTCTTATCCAAGAATTCCCTGAGCTCAGCCATTTCCCTCGGACTCATGGAATAAAGTTTGGCTTTGGGGAGGGGTTCCCCTTTCTTTAACTCGATGGCACAGTCAGTCTTACGGTGGGGGGGAAGCTGGTTGCACTCCGCCTCCGCAAATACGTCTGCAAAGTCCCGATACTCCGGAGGGAGAGCCCCCGCCCCCACGGTCCCTAACGCTGCCATTACCCCCTTGCCCGGGAGACACGGTGGCCGAGCGTGTTGCTCGCAAGCAGGGGAGGTGAATTCCACAGTCCCTTCTTTCCACTTCACCAGGGGGTCATGCTCCCTTAGCCAATCCAGCCCCAATACGCATGGGAAAGCAGAGTGAGGCGCTACCAAGGGTTGAATCTGCTCCCAATGTTTTTTTATGTCCAAGTCCATGGGGCGCGTCTTCACTGTGGCTTCCCCTCCGGGAGCACATTTCCCATCTAGTTGGGTGATCGGCAAAGGCTCCCCCAACGGCACCTTCCCCACCCCCAGAGTCTCGGCAAGTGCTGGGCTCACCAGGGATTGAGTACACCCTGAGTCCACGATGCAACGGACTCCCACCGTTTTCCCAGATTTGGGGTTGGAGAGATTGGCGGGTAGGAGCAGTAAGGGGGAATCACTCACCGCGCGTTTGCCCCTGTTGGCGGCCTGCTGGCGGGGCACCTTTACAGCAGACCGTCTTCGTTTCCCGACTGCTCCTCAGCTTGATCCTCGTCATCCTGACCACTGCCCTCCTCCGAGTCGTCTACCACCGGTACAGCACCGACCGGCACCAGTAGAGACTTGGCACTTTTCTTCGGGGTGGGTTTCTTGGTGGGTTGGGCTTTCGACGGGGGGCTGCTGACAGCTCTCGCCCCTGCCGCCGCTTTCGATGGGCATTGTGCAAGGAAGTGCCCAGCTTGGCCACATCCCAAGCACAGCCCTTTCTCCATGCGGCGAGTGCGCTCAGTTGGCTCCAACTTCGCTTTTGGCTTGACTTTAGCTGGGGTGGAGGTTTTTGCCCCAGCCTTTCCTGCCAACACCTGGACCATTGAGGCCCTTTCCAGACGATTCTCCATCTCACCAGCCAGTTGGACCCACCCGTCGACTGTAAGCGGGTCGTCTAGCAGGAGGCATTTGTTGGCCAGGTCTGGTGAGAGACCCCCCACGAACGCAAGCACGCGTTGGGGCTCGGTCCAGTCCGGCACCGAGGAGGACAGCTCCTTAAATTCTCTGGCGTACTCGACCACTGACAACTTTCCTTGCCGGTGAGCTCTAAGTTTCTTCTCCGCAGTCTCCCTTTCAAACGGTTCCACGTACATCTGGCGCATAGAGCGCAGGAAGTGGTTGTAGTTGCGGATGGCTCGTGGGTTGTAACGGTACAAGTCCAGGAACCACTTTGCAGCCTTGCCCTCCAGGGCTTCCCCCACAAACCGCACACGCTCAGCGTCGTCATGAAAAGTGAACCCCATGTCCATCATGTAGGCCTGAAGATGCACCAGGAACGTAGGAAAAGCTGCGTGGTCCCCCGAAAATTTAGCCTTGAATTTATAGGTGTTCCGCATCTCTACCCCCCGGAGGTGAGGAGGCAGGCGTCCCTGGCCCCAATCCGCCGGGGCCGGGGCCGGGATTCTCGCACCACGGCCGATGCCTCGTCCCATTCCTGCCGCCGCTCTCGCATCCGCTGCCGCCCTTGCTGCCGCCGCCGCCTCTCGTGCTGCCGCCGCCGCCGCTGCTTCGGCTCCCGCAACGTTCGCCGCCGCCGCTGCTGCATCCTCTCCTCCCGCGCCGTCAGCTCCGGCTCCATCACCCTCTCCGCCACCGCCGGCGTCCTCGCACTCCTCTTCTTCGTTCTCCCTCTGCGCTCTCGCCCGAGCCGCAGCTTCGGCCTCGATCTCCCTCTGCGCTCTCGCCCGGGCCGCCGCCTCGGCCTCCGCCGCTGCTTGCATGGCCGCCATCTCACGTTCCCGCAGGGCGAGCAGACCACCCGACCTCCGTCCACTGGTGTCGTGCGCACCACCACCAAGCACCTCCTTCAGGAGGCGTTGGGTTCGGCGTTGCTCCTCCGGATCCAACCGACCCGATAGATCCTGCAACCAGTTGGTCACCCTGTCCAGCTTGTACTGCAGGTCCTGTGTCTCACCGACGGGCTCCAGCCCGTAGCTAGGCATTCCGAGATGTTCCGGCCACTGTTCATCCCCAGTGGGGCGGTCATACTTCGACAATCGCCTGCGTTCGGTGACGTGCCGCTCCAAAAAATCCTCGGGCCCAGGAGTTGTTCCTGACACGGCCCTGAGCATGCCCGAGCTGTACGGCCCTCCACTAGCACCGTCGCCCTGGGAGAGGTCCCAATCCAGGCCCTCTCCTTGCTCAGTGAAAGTATGTCCTTTGCCCTGCATATTGGCAGGTGAAAGGAGTTGTGAGATTTGACTTAATGTCAATCAATCAATCAATCAATTTTATTTACGGTCATAGACCAGCCAGTAAAAAACATAAAATTACAGATATAAAATCAATTATAAATGGGTGAAAACTAAGAAATAAGAACAATTGTATATGGATCCAATATAAAAGCACTAGGGAACAGGGTTGGTCCAGCTCTGCCTTATTTTTATAGCTACCCAAGCAAATCTAGCAATAATTTTTGTTAGATCTTTATTTGTGTCTGAAAGTAGTAGCCTAAGACGCTGTTTCCTCAAACCTCTGGGGCATTCTGCGAGCAATGGGGCCAGTGAATTTGTACGGAGGTGACGATAGAGCCTGCACTCAAATAGGACATGTTCAGCTGTCTCTATTTGACCTTCGCCACAGACACACTTACGTGCTTCTATCGGTAGCCCCTTGAACTTTCCTTCCAGGAATGCGGAAGGGAGGGCATTATAGCGGAGAAGAGTAAAAGATCTTCTTTGTTCAGAATTTAGAAGATCAGTTAAATATGGCATTAAGACAGCCTTATTAAGAAGGTCTTTCCCAAAAAGTGGGTCCAATATCTTATTGATATCATGCTGTCTTTCTACATCTATTACTCTGTTCCTTATTAATTCTTTCGCTTTGTCATGTCCCAGGCCCAAAATAAATTGATAGGACAGACCATAGGAGCACAGCTTCTCTGGTAGTGCTTTTAACCAGGGGGCGACAAATGAATCTGTCAGTAGGAGGCTGATAAGACCCCTCTGCCGAAATACCAGTTTAAGCCAGAACATAAGGGTTGCCATCCAGAGCCTAGTCTGAACATTAACCATTCCAGTCTCTATCCTAATTGCGATATTGGAGATGTTATTTGGCAATTGGAGAATAGTTCTCAGAAATTTAGACTGGACCTTCTCTAGGTTAGACAGATTACCAGAGATGCTTATTGGGGCCCCATAGGTTAGTTGTGCAAGAGCTTTAGCCTTAAAGATGTTGATAGCCGCTTGTATGCATCTTCCACCTTCCAGATTGTAAGCCGTGACTTCTTCGGGTTGACTTAATGTCAAACGTACAGGAAACTCACAACAAACTTCTTAATACAAAGAGTTTTATTGATAGCACTATACGCAAGAGACTGAGAAGTCAAATCTGCCAGAGGCCAGATTTGCCCCAGCTTATCAATACATTTCTCCCGCCCAAAACTTGACAGTTCCCAAGGGAGGGGGCAAGAGAGAAAAGACATATGTGTTACATAAACAGGATTTCGCTCTCCCAGCCTTGAAGAGGTGACAACAACCCCGCGAGCCCACAACAAGATAAGGTTAACATAACATCACTATTCAATTTTATAGCTAGCAAACTACAAGGCCTGGGCAAAGAGGCGCCAGGCCCAATCAAGCAATATAACTGACATGGAGGAACTCAGGCTAATTTATGACAGAGATTCTACAATCCTGACAACCTTTTGTAAACGCTATTAATTTAATGTTCCGCATGACGTTGTAAACAAATCGCAAAACTCCCGCCAAACTCCAGCAACAATTGGAATTTTATAGCGTATAGGGGGAAATCCAGAAAAGTGGATTCCCCACGGAAAAACCACTACACTTCTGAGCACAAGCTGCAACACATCAGCAAAAGACATGTGCGTTCTCAAAATAGTGGCAGAAAGAATGTCCCTCCCTAGCTCTTGCCCCTGAGCTTCCAGAGATGCAATCGCCACTCCCCCCCTTAAACCGTCGAAAGCAACGAAAAAGCGAGGCTTCTTCGGCTGAAGTCCCTCCACAGAAGTGCTGAACAGTAAAATAAAGCTCCCTTCTGCAATTGTCTTTAAAGTTTCCAAATACAACCCCCTGTTTGACATTGCCCATAATTTCAGCCAGAAATTGCACCCATGGGGAGAAATCTTTTTTTTTTAACTTGAAGAGCATGTAAACGATTAAGCACCAGCTCCTACGCCAGCGAAAAAGGTCTTTCTGAGACATTGAATGAACAAATATTTGTTGCTACTGGTGTTTTCGGGTTTTTTTTAAACAGTTTTTAAGGGGAAAGGGGTTTTTCGGGAGTACAAACACAACAGTTCATTGGCTGTTCTGTTTGATTGACAGCCAGGGGTGGGAAGAAGCATGGAAAAATATTGCCTCCTACTGGGACTTCAATATTCCGCAAGAATTGAAGGTGTGTGGAATGAAGAAATTCCACTATTAAATATAGCGTTTCTGCATACTGCAAACATTTAGCAACATTGGTCATTGTGCGGAATGGCCCAAGGTATATCTCAAATGTAGAAATGGTAATTGTGTGAATTCTTGTAGGAGAAAGAACCTATCCTTACTTTAACAGAAAACAGGGTCAGAAGATTGGTGTTTATATTTTTTCATTTGAATTGTTGCTCAGATGTGCTGTGTAAATAGACATGCATGCTCTTCTATTATTTTATTAAGCCATATTACAAATTGGAGGCTGCCAGTCTGATCTCTGTAATCATTCCACTCCAAATTCGGACATGCTTATTAGGGAGAAGCAAAGGGGAGGAACAAAGTATGACCCCCTCCATTCCTGGAGAGCATCTGTTAGTCCCCACAGCAGCTAGAGAGATAGCCAAGTGGAAAATGCAATCATAGCAGAGGCTGGAAGTGGCAAAGCAGTAAAGAGTGCTAAAGTGCTAACCGTTTAGCAGGAGATGCTCTTCTAAGACTAGAAAGTGGCAATGACCAATAGAAAATGGAAAAAGGAAATAAACAAAGAGAAGGAGATGGGCCGGAGAGAGAGAGAGAAAAAAAGGAGATGGGTTAAATAGGGCCCAAGAAGGCTGGACAACTTATTCTCTCCCACATGTGCATGAATAGAGGGCCTTGAAAGAGCCCTTCTGCCACACAGGGCATTCCAAAGTTGAAGGGAAGCTACTGAGAAAGCCCTGCTCCTCACAGAGAACAGTTTACCCACGTTGGTATCTTAAGCAGAGCATAGTTTCAGTTTAGTGGAGATCTGCATGAAGTGACACTTTTTGTATATTTGATTGTATACTTTATTGTCTGCTAATTGTTAATAAGGAAGTTTCTTCATTAAGCTCTGATGGCTTGAAGGCTGTTCTGTTCAGGGAAACATACGTGCTAGCAAACGTGGGGTTGAGACTGATCTTCTTCAGTTTGTGTATTTCCTTGTGAGTCTATCGGTGAAAAAACAATGTGGATGTTTTACAGACAGTGACTTTTACCGCATGCATTATTTGCCCTAGATTCAATGCTGTTGGGAAGTGGACCCCCATCCCCTTCCCCACAGCAGTAAGGTGGATTACTACACCTCTGAAATATCCCCTAGATTTTCTCTGATATCAATATAATGATATAATGGTATATTGCTATCTGTACTACCAGTAAAATAAAATCCCTGAAAAAGCTTCCTGGGTACAAGGTGGGGAATGGCTGCTGCACTGTAATGGCAGCTGCAGCAAAAGTGGGCTTCCAAAGGAAACTGTTGCCCATGGGACAGCCCAACCAGGCATGGGTTTATGCACAAACTGAGTAAACTGCAGTTTAGGGAATTAGATTATGAAGGGCTTCTATGCATAATTTAAAAAACCTAAATTACCTTTCCCCCTTTTTTTTTCTTTCGGTGTCGCCGTGGTTTCTCCTGAACTTGACAGTCTAGGGCAGAGGTGCCAAGCTGTGGCTATTCAGCTGCCCATGGACTACAATTACCATGACTACAATTACCAATTGGCAGGGGCTCATGGTAATTGTAGTCAATGGCCATCTGGAGATGAGGCTTCAAGTGAATGGCACTTGTTTCAAAGGAGATGCCTCTGTTTTCTGTAGCGGTACTCCCTATCTGAGCCCCCATTCTCAATGCATAAATAAAGAGATATCCTGAGGTCTCGAGTTTCCGTGTTCTCTCATTCAAAGAAAATGGAAGTCTGCACCTGGAAATTCTCATCCCTCAGGAAATGACAGTATTATTTGAGGCTACTTCCTTTAAAGCACTCCATAACATGAGGACAAAGCAGAACATTGCTGAAGGGCAATGGATTTAGAACTAGGAAATCCTTCTTTTGCCAGCATGTGTACTCTAGCAGCACAACAAAAGCATTGCAGGTGTTAAAAATAGGACTGGGTATAAGATAAAAGACTATTTTGAAACTCCAGACCATCCAGACAATCTGGTCTGATGCTACAGGATAGCCCAAAAGGCCATATTCAGTCTTTCAGAGAAACCATTTTCAAGAGATCCAAAGAACTAATCCCCTTCGGAAGGAATCTTCACTCAGCATATCCCTAATCTGTACAATAAATGCTAGCAAGTTGAACAGGGTAAGATGCCATCTCTTTCGAGGGAACGGCAAACATTGTGACAGTAGCCTAACGAAAAACTTAAATTGTTTTACAACTGAGTCCGTCAGTCAGTTACTCCAGAGTTCTGTGTTTTAAACTAATTAACATTGATTGATTAAATGCAAATGCTTCAGGCTAACTGAGCAAACCTATCAGTCTAAGGCCCATGACGTATGTACATCTTGCTGCAGATATTCAGAGCGGTAAACCTTTAATCTTGACTTTGCATTCTGTGCCTGCCAAACATGCCATTCTTTTTCCTCTAGTGTATTTATTCTGTGGCTACAATTTTAAAGATGCTCTTTTCTAAACTGGATTGGAACATCATTTGTAATGAGTGGGAGGCAGTGTTCAGAGTTTTTTAAAAATTACAAAATTGCCCTATTGCAGCTGGGCAGTAGCATTCAGCAAGTGCCTCATAGTTCAGGTTTTGCATTTTAGCGTTAGTTCACTGAATGACAGGAAACAGAAAGGACTACAGGCAAGGGAGGGGGCAAAGGGGGGGGGACCTGATGTTGAAATTGACAAGCCTTTTTAAAAAACTGTCAAGCAGTTGCAAAGCCCAGTTTTCCATATTGCAGAGTACTAGGGGATCCTCTGCTGTGTTATCAGCCACTGTGAAACATGGGAAAGATTCACATGAACTAATAATATGGGGGGAAATATCTTGTGTGTACAGAATGCATGGCAGAACCCACTGACAATGCAAGCTATGATCATTGGCAACATGTGTATGTGTGTGTATACACACCTACTCAGCCACACTTGGCACAGATTGAGGGGGGGGGGGGCGGAGTCCTCTGGCAGAAGCCTGGTGAGCTTTTACAGTCTTGTCCTAAATTTGGGTGTTCTTATCCTCATTCCAGGATGCAAACAACCAGCCCGCAAACATCCCTTTTACTGTCTTGCAGCCTTTCCTCCCATTCTTTTCCTGGCAATTGGGATAAAAACCACCTGCACCTCTCCTTTATATCTCATTCATATCTCCACAGTAAAAAGAGCTGGAAACGTCATTGTTTGCCATTGTAAACTGGGGCTTCAGAGGAACTCTAATTTTAAAATGGAAACAAGAAACTGGCCATTCTAAAGCACAATCAATTTGAAATATCTTCCTCTGTCTCCCTTTATTGGTGCCTTCTGACAGCTGGTGAAGACTTTTGTTTCACTTGGCATACCTCTAATAACTATTGCAATTTCCCCCTGGTTCTTGTGCTGTTTGATTATGTGCTTTTATTGTATTATTTCATAATTTTAAATGTTTTTAATTGTTTTTATGTGCACCCCACTGGGGGGCTACAGTTACAATGGTCTACTCTAATGATTGTTTTTAAACAACCTGCAAACACTGTGGCTACTGCTGGGAGACTGGGGCAGGGAAATTGTGGGAAGCCCTGTCATGTGGAAGACAGCAGAAGCAGCAATACTACAATTATAACTTCAAGGTAAAAAGTAATTTTGTTTGTTTGTTACTTAATAGAAGAAATGACTGAAGATAGAAAACACACAGAATAGCTTGTAAGTTAGTGAGCAATGCACAGAAGAGCGAGAACAAGAGAATAAGCACAGCAAAATATCTAAACAGGGAGGGATAGACTCCATTTTCAGCAATAAAAAGGAAGACATTTTGCAGATTCATCTAGTCCTCTAAATAGACAGGATAACCACAACATAAATATAAACATGTATGCCACAAGCTCTTCTGAATATAACCCTTCTGATGATTCGAAACAAATGCAAAGCTTCCTCTCAAGCAAGCCTAGCAATTTGCCAGTCTAGACTTGCCTAGCATAGGCCAAAGGCAGCTTGAAGACTTGTGGCTCTATGAGTTTCTGCAGTTAAAATTTGACCCTAAATCTGGAAGTGGAAAATGTGGTGCATGTTTCATGTCTGTGACAAAACATTCTACCTTATCTTGAAACATTCACATGTCACAATAAATCACTTGGCCATAGAAGATGCAGCGATCTGTCCTTTGTCCTATGTACAGTGCATGAAAGAAATGGAAGGAAAACATTCAAGTAGTTAGAGGCTCTCTTCAATGCATCCTACTACACTGCCAAGAATAGCCAATCATTTACAGACCTTGGGGAAATAATTGGACTGCTAAACAAATCTGAGATATAAATAAGTGACCGGTATGCAAAGGATATGAGATGCATGGAGATTATCAGCAACACAATAAATGTACTGAGAAACAAGCTGTTGTTAGCAATCAGCTAAGCATCCTCTTAGATGGTTCCACAGACAACGCAACTACACAAGAACTAGTTATTTTTGAGAGCTAAAGGAAAGGAAATTTAAAGAACCATATTTATCCTATAACCGCAGATGTTACTTTGGATTAGGAAGTGAAAAGATGAGGAAATGAGGTCTAGAGTGGCAAACCAGAAAATGGCTAGTTGCAGTTGGGGGCTCTGATTGCTGCCCCAGAAAATGAACTGGATACAAAATAGAGGAAAGTGTGTGTGTGTGTGGGGGGGGGGGGGTTCAAATGAAGAAAAATCATCCTTCATACAAGAAACAAGTTTACAATGCAATCCTACACCAAGGTATACCTTTCCGACTTTCAAAGATAATGTGCTTAGAATATGAAGCTGCTATTAAAGTTCTCAGGAAGGAATTGGATATTACTAATTTGAAATGGTTTGATTTTCTTTCTGTAGAAGAAATGTCTATGCTTTTAGAGAGAGATGTTTCCTGGAGGAAATCTACTTTAATCTTGGAAAAAACTAGGAAATTTCCATTTTAGACTGAGGGCCTTTTCGCACAGGGATCTTTGTTGCAAATTGTTTGCGGAATGAAAAATCGCCATTTAAAATAGTGGAATTCGTCGTTATGCATACCTGCCTTTTTAGTGGAATCAGTTGCGTTTTTTAGCGTTTCCCACAGGCTTCCGGTCTCGGCAGAAATCGCTAGAAAGGAAGCGCTATTGCCAAGCTCGTCCCGCCCCTGGCCGTCAAGCAGCCAATGGGCAGCCGTTAGCATGCTCCCAAACAGCCCCTTTCCCTTTAAGAAAGGTTTAAAAAAAAAAAAAACGACCCATAGCAACGAATCTAGGTAGATTCGTTGCTACGGAGAGACCCATCCAGCTGCCTAATGTGAGCTGTCGTTTGATTGTATGATCGTTTGCACGCTGCCTCGAGTGATAAAAAAAAAATCCCCCCCCCCTCTCACGGGCCCGATTTTTGGCTGAATTTATTTGTAAAAAATAAAGGGACTTTATTTCAGCAAACGGGCTTTTCAGTGGTTTGTGCTTAGTGACTAAAGGTGAAGGACTGAAGCCAGGGAAGCCTCTAAACAGAAAGAGGCTCGCCGGTGCGTTTATCCCCGCTCGCTCGGAGAAAAAAAAATGGCGATCGCTTCGCCGGAAGTTTGGAGGAGAGAGCCAGGGGGAGGGACTTTGAAGAACCAGCAACAATGGTAACGCACAGGTCTTTAGCGCTACTGTTGCAGATTGGTTGCAGGAGTGTATCGCTATCCGGAGGGTGAATCCACTTTTCTGGATTCCCCTGAAAGCGCCACAACGAAGCGCTTTTTGCTGATTGGTTTCAGGATTGTTGCAGATTGTCTACGACGTCGTGGGTTATGGCAAATTAGTAGCGTTTCCAAATAGCAACCATTGTGCTACTTTGAAGCCGTGCGAAATGGCCCTGAATATTGCTGTTTGTTCATTCAGACTTTTTTGGTGAATATGGTTGGTTGAAGGAGAAAGTAGGGATGGGCACAAACCAGTTCATGAACCAAAATTCAGCACAAACTTGAAACAGTTGGGAGCCCCCAATGTTCGGGAAGGTGCCTTCCCTGAATATTTACTGTACTTTTATCCAGTTCAGCTATTTGAACCATTTAAACAGCTGATGTGCAGACCCAGATTGGAAGTGGGGGGAAGCAAAACCATCCATTGAAATGGCTGCAAGCCATTAAACTGGCCAGTCCCTCCCCCGACTTCCAAGCAGGAGGAAGTAAAACTATCCTTGAACTGGCTGCATGTGCACTCATCAACCAGGTGGGTCCACCCATCAGGTGGATCCGTCCCTGAACTGAGCAGAGCCAGAAATGCCCCAAACTTGCCATGGCTGGGAGGAGGTGATCACTTGGGAAGTATTATTTATTTATTTTTATTAAATGGTTATGAGCCATTAAAACCTAAGCGCTCTGTTAGGATGAAATGACTTGTCTGTATACTCCCAAGTTGTACCTCTTTAATGAAGTGCTCTCTCTCTCTCTCTCTCTCTCTCTCTCTCTCTCTTACACACACACACACACACAATTCAGGATGTGGCATATGCACAGGAAGAAATAATGACAGGATAGCTAAATTATACTAGTTCATCATGCACTTTTCAGCAGCAAATTGCATGAAAAACTGTCAGTTTGGATGCATCTTAAGCATATTAATGGCAAGTCTCCAGTGACATGAGAGCCAACAGCTGATATCTGCTTTTGTGCCATGAATGTCAGTTTTCTCAGTGGTTGCACACGGAACCCTGTACAGACCTCACCTTTTACCCTTTTCTTCTGATGGCGTATCAGTGAGCACAGCTGCTGTGAAATGCTTTTTTTCCTTTATGTAGCAGCCCACTTCAAGCTGCCACTCAGACTTGCAGACAGCTAATTATTGTAAAATAAAAGCAATCGAGAAGTGTCAATCCCACACATACAAAGGGGGGGGGGGGCGCTAAAACACACTTAATATTTAAAATGTTTACAAACAGTTCCTGCTGAAGTAATTATTACAAAGCAAGGAAAGCTACAGGCAAGACATGCACCCTTACCACACTAGCAGTCCTAATAATAAATTCCATGCCTGTGGGACAGCCAAGTGACATAATAGCCTCTATAATCCCCAGGAAGGGGAAATGCATGACACCTCGCCACGTGTGTTCACCCAATTATGAAACAATCAGTTAAATTATCAGGCATTGCTTTTTGTTGATCTTCCTCATTCAATATAGGGGGGAGTGTGAATGTAAGGGAATATTCCTTGCAGCATGTACAAGGAATAGCAATGTTTATTTTTGCTCTGATGTCACAATTTTACAGTCCAAAACTTTTCAACATGGAATCCCAAATTCAGCAGGCAATTAAATGATTTGACTACATCCCATGACATCATCATGGCTGTTTTCATATGGATTTTTTTTGCTCCGTCATGCCTCCCTTAAGGCAGCCCTGTTTTGGGAAGCATCTCTTTCATTTGCTCAGTTTCTGTGGCCCAAACTACTAACTGAAATCTGTAACATGCAGTGTTGGGAATGTCCCGACCTTTCTTTGACATTCAGATGTCAAGAGTGGGAGAACTTGTTTTTCAAGCACCTAGGGCCCGTATTTGGACTGGAACTGCGGCACAGGGGGAGAAGGAGCTTCAGCCCTCGCCCCCCTCCCCAGTTTAGCCAACCTGAAGTATCCCAAGGGAGGTTTTTGCCCCAATAGCATTAGTGCACATACAGTTCTCAAAGAAGCAATGAACCTGGAGCCATTTGAGGTCAGAAAAATGGCACAGGCAAAGGGCTGAAGCCCCATCTCCCACTGCACTGTAGTCCTGTAGTCCTGAGAGCCAGCTTGGTATAGTGGTCACGAGTGCAGACTTCTAATCTGGCAAGCTGGGTTTGATTCTGCTCTCCCCCACATGCAGCCACCCCGGGCTCACCCCGGCACTGATAAAACTGTTCTGACCGAGCAGTGATATCAGGGCTCTTTCAGCCTCACCCACCTCACAGAGTGTCTGTTGTCTGTTGTGGGGAGAGTAAAGGGAAGGTGACTGTAGGCTGCTTTGAGACTCCTTCGGGTAGAGAAAAGCAGCATATTACAAACAACTCTTCTTCTTCAGATCTGAATCATGGTCCCAGGCACTCGAAAAACAAGTGTCCCCACTTCTGACATCTGCTTGTGGGCACCAAAGTCTGTTTGGGGAAACCCTAGTCCTACACATTAAAAATTGACTTGAAGGTTAATGCCAAAACCTTGAATCTGACTCAGGCCACAACTGGCAACTAAGGCAACTGCCTCAGCACAGGCTGGATGTGGGCCCCCCACAATATGCCAGTGAGGACCCTAGCAGATGCATTTTGCACCAGCTGTAATTTCCCGGTCAAAGACAGTAGAAGAAGAAGAGTTGGTTCTTATATGCCGCTTTTCCCTACCCGAAGGAGGCTCAAAGCGGCTTACAGTCGCCTTCCCATTCCTCTCCCCGCAACAGACACCCTGTCAGGTGGGTGAGGCTGAGAGAGCCCTGATATCACTGCTCGGTCAGAACAGTTTTATCAGTGCCGTGGCCAGCCCAAGGTCACCCAGCTGGTTGCATGTGGGGGAGCGCAGAATCGAACCTGGCATGCCAGATTAGAAGTCCGCACTCCTAACCACTACACCAAACTGGCCGCATAGAGTGAGTTACAGAAATCTAATCTGGAGGTGACCCCTGCATGGATCTCTGTGGCTAGTCAGTCCGAGAGCAGTAGTCCTATATAGTTAACATATTATATTAATGTATGTAAAGGAGCCAACCATATATTTAACATATCTGTTCCTGTATTTTATGTATGCTTTATTAATTTATGCCTGTCCATTGATAAAGGCAGCAATGCTGAAACCCATGTGGTCAGTAGTGGCATTATTATGAATGCACACTTGGATTTTAATGAAGCTATATTTTAAGCCTTGGCTTCTAAATTTTAATAAATTTAATATTTAATTTTACAACATGTTTTACCCTACAGAGGCTTGAGCACATTTTCCTTATTTTGACCCTTTTTGGGGGTGAGCACTTATGCTACCACAGATTAGTGATGTAATGCAAAAAATTTTAAATCCAGCATGGAAAGGAAGGGAGGAGGGCAGGGGGAGAGGCAGACCATTGGTTAGATTTCATATGTCAGCCTTTAAGCCAAAAAACAGAGGAGAAAGCCAACTTGACTCTTTTGAGCTTCCACTTCAGGTAAATACGAATTTCCTCCCAGGAGAGGGGGAGGAATCCAGCAGTTTTAACAGCATTCAGAAAGTGCAGGGTAAACAGGGAGCGCATATGGAGCTGTACCTGAATAGCGAGATTCCTGTGTGAAATGCTTGTGATTCCGCAGAGCATTATGGTGGTCAATGCGCTGGGTTTTTTGGGTGTGGAAACAGTCATAGATTATAATGCTACAGCACTACAGTGATCTAGCAATTTTTTAAAAAATAAAGCTGTTGTGCTCCATTGCCACTATACTTTTGCAGCAGCAACAATACCTATACAGAAAATTGTTTTAATTTGCCAGACCCAGCAGTTTGATTTATTTTATTTATATATTTCAGTTTCTATACCACCACTCCCAAATGGCTCGTGGCGGTTTACAAGAATTCTTTTATTATTATTATTATTATTATTATTATTATTATTATTATTATTATTATTATTATATTTATACCCCGCCTCTCCCCGAAGGCTCGAGGCGGCTTACATAACCCCGTCCCCTAAAACCATAAAATGACAATAAAAACTGATAATTTACAGTAATGGCAACAGCGATGGCGTAATCTACTCATTTGCTCTCCGCATCCTCAACTACGGAGGGGGGTGATGCTCTCTACCGCCAGTTTGTGAGGGGGGGCTGATCTTCTTTCCGCCCGGCCTCAGTTATAAGCCTGGCAAAAGAGCTCCGTCTTACAGGCCCTGCGGAATGCTGGTATGCTTTATTTGCTTTATTTGCATCGAGGATGGTTAAATCAAGGACTTACTTGTAGAGTGATAGGATTTTCTCCTTACTACAACATGTCCACTCCAGAATAAAGACTTTTACTCTAGGCAACAATATATGTTGTTGTTAGGTGCGAAGTCGTGTCCGACCCATCGCGACCCCATGGACAATGATCCTCCAGGCCTTCCTGTCCTCTACCATTCCCCGGAGTCCATTTAAGTTTGCACCTACTGCTTCAGTGACTCCATCCAGCCACCTCATTCTCTGTCGTCACCTTCTTCTTTTGCCCTCGATCGCTCCCAGCATTAGGCTCTTCTCCAGGGAGTCCTTCTTTCTCATGAGGTGGCCAAAGTATTTGAATTTCATCTTCAGGATCTGGCCTTCTAAGGAGCAGTCAGGGATGATCTCTTCTAGGACTGACCGGTTTGTTCACCTTGCAGTCCAAGGGACTCGCAAGAGTCTTCTCCAGCACCAGAGTTCAAAAGCCTCAATTCTTTGAAGCTCGGTCTTCCTTATGGTCCAACTTTCGCAGCCATAAACAAACAATATATAAACATGCTTAAATGGAATACACCTGACTCAAGCAGTAGATTGCTCTGCTGGAGACAAAAAGTGGGATAGAAGATCTGGTGGGTGGTCAAGATGCATTGTTTGGCCTGAAGTCCAACAACTCTTGATCTAGCCACAAGTTGGAAAAGACAGTCTTGTGAGCAATTTGGAATTATTTGCTGAGTGATGGCAGATAAATGTTGTTGTAGATAAATCTCTGGGATGGCAGACGTGCTTTAAAGCAAAATAGAGATAATTCTGGAATTTGAGGGCATTTAAGAACAGTCCTTGCAAAGCGAAAATGGAAAGGAAATTAATCTAAAGCAGCTGCTCTCCTCATATTGCTTAACCACAGTAGCTGCCTGGTTATCAGTGATGAATGATATTTTTGATATTTTATAGCCACAGACATCTTGTTATAGAAGTTGAGCAACTGCTTAACTCTTCAAAAACATTTGAACTCACAGATGTGCAGAAACTGAAAACAAAAACCATTAGATTGCAGAGAAGGAAAATTAAGGTGTGTTTGCTCCCAAGTGGATGACACACTGCATGCTGCTTTTGGCCTGTCTAGCAGTGCTTCTTCAATAACAGATGTGTGGCACTGGGCAATCTAATAGGACACAAAAGAATAGTGTTCTGCTTCTCAGATATTCCTCCCAGAAGGAAGGAAAACATCACCTCAAAGGTCTCAACATAATTGTAGAAGTTTACCAATTGGAATGACGTTTGCCATCTGGGGAGAGATGAACTTACAGGTTTTCCAAACTGAGGGTCCAGAATCTCCCCAGTTAAGTTTGGGTAGTAATGTTATCAACAGTGGTGAAGTCTCAGATTCCTGAGTAACTTGTCTGGTGAGAATCCACCCCCAAGCTGAACAAGCTGGCCATGCCTACACTAAATTAGCAGTACTGTAATTCATAGCACCTGTACCATTCAAAAAGACTATCCAATAACACCCCTCTTTACTTATGAGTGATCTGTTCTTTAGTCAATCTGAGATTTCAGCAAAAGAGGTCCATATTTACGTTCCACATATGTTGCTTGCCCCTGGGGAATTGCTGTGGATCAGTGGTGGAACATCAGTTTAGCATACAGAAAGTCTCAGGTTTAATCCCTGGCATCTCCTGTTAAAGGATCTGTCAGTAGGTGATGTGAAATACCTCTGCCTGAGACCCTGCAGAGCTGCTGTCAGTGTAAACGGACAATCCTGACTCTGATGGACCAAGGGATTGATTCAGTATACTCCAGCTTCATTTGTTCATGTGTACCAAAGCCATATTTGGCTTAGCACTGCCCTCTGTGCAACCTCTACAATGCTACCTCACTTCTAAACGTACTGCTAATAATCTGTGACTTTCTCTTCAGACATATCAGAAGCATTTGTGGAATGCAAACCCACACAGGGATGCCAGCCAGTGTGCTTTCCCTCCTCCACCAGAGATCCTAGTCACGACTTGCTTCTAGGAGGGTCCTGGAACAAAGGTGAGGGTTGTGTTTTGTTATTTCGTTAATAACCTGAGCTAAACTGGTCTTGAGTCCCTGCTGAAAATCCAAAAGAAAAACAGGCTGAAAATTCTAGTTAACCCAGTGTTGAGGCGAGAAGTCAACAGCTGTGTAAATGCAGACACAGACACCCCCTCCTTTCTGATCTCTTTCAGCTGTCCCAGGCGGCAACTGTCCTATCAAAGAGTCTCAGGGGGCTTATTTAGACTCCCTCTCCTTTATTCTTGCCTGAGAGATTGAATGTCAGGAAAACCTGGGGCTTTGTTTGGGAGAACAGCATGTCTTGGCAGGCAATACAACAGAAGAGAAGCCATTAGACATCATCTGAGTCGCACTTTCTACACCCTGAAAGACACCCCATAAATCTGAAGATCCTTGCTATTACCATAGTAGTTGCTACGGGCCCCGGTACAAGTTTGTCCCTAGAAGCAAGGGCCTTGTTTTGCTTCTTTAACACACAATGATAAATAAGAAGAGTCTAAAATGGTGCGAGTCAATTATCATGAAACTATCTTAATGCATTTGGAGTCACAGTGCTTTCTCAGGAAATAACTTACAATAATTCCCATATATTTTTTAACAACTACCACACTCCAAGAAGCCTTCCTCGGGCCTAAGCAGCCTGCTTCCAAATTAAATGATTCTTCCTTCGGTGGAAGAGCCACTTAAGCCAGAGAAGTCTCCTTAGGTTGCTGGAAAGCTTCCATCTTTGCTCAGTGGAGTGGTAGGATAAGGGTAGCCATCACACGGAATTTAAAATTTGCCACACAACCGGATTAGCCCCAGTTCATACTTCAATGGGAGACCACCAAGGAAGCCCAGGGTAGCTATACACAGGCAGGCAATGGCAAACCACCTCTGAACATCTCTTGCGTTGAAAACAATACGGATTACCATATGGTTGGCTAACTGGACTAGTATTAAAACAAGTGTTTATAAAGTATCAAGAAAAGGTCACTTCTGTCTCTTAGGCTGATTCTGCACTTACTTTGTTTTTTCCGTTGTGGATCCTGCTGAATTCAGATCAATTTGAACTCGGGTCTTCCTCTACCCCCCCCCCCATTGAAACAGACAGTGTTCTGCACTTGATAGGGGAAGCTCAGAGCAGAAGGGGAACCAAGCGCAGCAGGAGTCTCTTTCTTTCTTTTCTTGAATGGGGGGGGGGGGCGAGGATTGGAGACAGCAGAGGAGAGGGGAATAAAACCAAGAGGCAGATCTCTGCTGAGAGAAGTTAGGGCTTCTGGAGCGCAGTCACTTTAAGACAAGCCTTGCAACTGGGAACCAGGCCTGCCAATCAGGGAAGACTGCTTTGCTACGAGGCACGGACAAGGAAGAAGGAAATTAATTCTCAAAAAGCAGAAATCTGCACACTTACTGATGCCGATTTTTCAAAAATCAAGGGTTATAGCCACGTTGGGATATCGCAGGGGAAAGGTTGGGTTACCCTGGATCAATCATGCACGTTGCAGAGGGAGAATTTAAACCGCCCAAAATCAAAATGGAAATCGAATTCAGTGTAGGCTGGAGGAATTTATTCGAACTGGGAGTGGGTAAACAGCCCCATGCAGACTACACCCTAGTTTAATTTACATTTTAAAATCATCAGTCAAACTTTTCTCATGGAGAGCCAGTTTGGTGTAGTGGCTAAGAGTGCGGACTTCTAATCTGGCATGCCAGGTTCGATTCTGCACTCCCCCACATGCAACCAGCTGGGTGACCTTGGGCTCGCCACGGCACTGATAAAACTGTTCTGACCGAGCAGTAATATCAGTGCTCTCTCAGCCTCACCCACCCCACAAGATGCCTGTTGTGGGGAGAGAAATGGGAAGGCGACTGTAAGCCACTTTGAGCCTCCTTCGGGTAGGGAAAAGCAGCATATAAGAACAACTCTTCTTCTTCTTCTTATAAAGTTGCTTACCCTCCAGCATTTTATAGATTTGAAAAAGGATGTGTGTTGTGTTTTTAGAATGTCCCAGTTTTACACCCCCAACACACTAATTATTACAAACTACAGAAGATTCTTGCCTGTCTGTTCTATCCTGAATTAATTTCCTCTGCAGCAGCCAATCCTCTACAATATTAGCATAGTTTAGACTTCACAAGAAACCATACCAGGTGCAGCATATAAAATGACTGAGTGAGCACAAAACTATGCTTAAGTGGCCTTGGGTATTATATTCCCATACTATAATCATAATTTTAAAAGTTATTTCTGTCCCACCCTTCCATATTGTTCAGGGTGGGAAACAACAATAAACCACATATTAAGTTAAAATTTAAAACATTTACAATTATCACTGATGCCCCCCCCCCACTAAAATTCCCAGAAATTGGGGGTTTGGCCAGGAGCCAATTATTCGGCTCTCCTCCTCCCAGTGGGGTGGATGTTATTTTAAGCCTTGACAGCAAGCCTGGTGGAATACCTCCGTTTTGCAGGGAGCACATTCCAGCAGGTGGGGGCCAGGACCGAAAAAGCCCTAGTCTTGGTCAACTTCACCTCCTTCAGGCTGGGGGCCCTAAGCAGAAATTGATCCAAAGGAAAAAGGTGTTCCCCCCAGGTACACTGGACCTAGACCATTTAGGGTTTTAAAGGTCAACACCAGCACCTTGAACTTGATTCTGTCTCCAATCTGACTCTAGGATTGCTGGAGAGAAATAGGGCTGCAAGATCAAGCAGGCTGGGAAACTATTGGAGACTTGAGGATGGAGCCAGAGGAGGACAGGGGTATCAGTGGGGTAAGATGCCATATAGTCCATCCTCCCAGGCATCCATTTTCTCCAGGGAGATTGATCTCTACAGTCAGATATGAGCTGTAATTTTGGAGGATCACCAGGTGCTACCAGGAGGCTGGCATCTTTAGTTCTAGCTGGTCTGATATTTCATAGAATAACGTCATTCTTTTGACCAGAATACAGCCATTTTGTTAAATATAAAGTCTTCTAGAGCCAAGACAAGATTTCAGATTGAGACAAGTTTTACTCTGATGTGCAGAGCAATTCATACAGTTTGAGTCCAGTGGAACCTTTAAGGCCAACGAAGTTTTATTCAAGGTATAAGCTTTTGTGCACATGCAAAATTCCTACTATTTGTTATACTACTCAGTGTACTATTCAGTTATACTGTTCATTCTGCCTGACAGAATGCTATGAGGAATTTGTAAATCTCATCTGCCTTCTCCTTGTTTCTACCTGGGACTATCTCTGTGCATTAAATTACCTGATACATCTGAAGTAATGATCAAAATGTTTTTGATTGATTCAAAACCACCTGATTTATGTGGCCACTTTCTATATCTTAAACAGATGTGTAACATATAATTTTGAGTGGGGATTTTCTGTGAAAAATAGAATGTTACAGGATACATGCTGGGATTGATATTGTGTTTTGCCTTTGGTTATTCTTAAATTTGTGCAGGTATTAAACTGCATCCTATTGGAACTTTTGTTACCTTAGAATGTATTTCAAAGGAGAATGAACCGAGGGGTTACAAAGCCTCTGTGTTAAAGGAGTGCATATATTTTAATGTAATCTAACCCTGTTTGTGCTAACCAGGATTCTTCCTTGGATGTAACTCTGTGGGTATTGCAATGGCAACAGTTATAGTTAAGCATCAGTGTGAAAGAGCATTAGTTTGGAGTTATTCTGGAACAATAATTTCCAGGGGGGGGGTTGTTGTTTTTTTGTTTTTGGTGATATTCCACATATTCCCAACTTTTGACTCAACTAAATCAGCCTCTAGTTTTTTGACAGATAAATCGTTGTGGCTGAAGAATAAAGTTGGAGTCCAGTGGTACTTTTAATACCAATAAAGTTGAATTCTGAGTATAAGCATGCACGCAAAAGCCTATGACCAGAATTAAACTTTGTTGATCTTAAGGGTGCCACTGAACTCAAACTTTGTTCTAGCACTTCAGACCAACACAGCTACCATGTGAATCTATAGCGGCCAAAGTTCATTACATTAGGTATGAAAGCTTCATGATCAAAAGGGTAGCATTTATTGTTAAAAGCACATCAGTAATTCACCTTGACCAGTGAGATAGGTGAACTGTTAGTTAACTAAATTGTTCTAGGTAATCATCACTTACCCAGTTGCTTGGGTTTATGGAAAGGGACACTGTGGTCCTGTCTAAAGGCACTATGAGCCATGGTTTCCCTTATATCTATAGGAGGGAAGGTAGTTGTTAGATGTACTCAATGAGCAAATCTGTAAACTGATTTGCTGCCTGTCTGCATCACAGTGGTAAGTCAGAGTGTGAAGCTGGAAATTGACGTGTTTATGTGGCCCCATGGACATACATATCTTTAAAAAAAACCCATGAGGCCACTATAAGGTTTAAAAGTGTACAGATAACGAAGTTCTTTATCAACAATTGTATAACTTTAAAGCAAAATTACACATTCTTGAAACATTAAATCAATGCTAATATCAAATATAAAATTTGTCAAACACCTAACCAAATAGACAGTCTGTTCAGATCAAGCTTTAGTTGTTTCTATGAATTTCAATGGAAAATTTATTTTTACCCTTAACAGTTCCCCAGAACTTCATAAACATGTTCTATATTGTGAATTCTTCCACAAAGATTAATTTTCTAGATTTATATTGAATATAAAAAATCCTAATAATTTGTTTTCCATCTTTTAACGACCTACAAGCTAACTGGGAACAGTGATGTCAGTTTCCAAAATTGCAATAAGTAATTTAGCTGCCCAAATAATTTCATTATACCCTTTGTAGCCTAGCCAAAGATGATCTTAAATAAATACATTCTACCAGCATTAGCATTCTTTCTGCACCTATCGCTTAAAGAGGTTTCCGCACCAGCAAGTATTTGCAATTATTATTGTCCGACAAGGGGTTTGCAAATCAGGACTGACATATGGGCAGGAGAACAAGAGCAGGAACACCAGAAACTGTAGAGGAAAGGGAGCATATTATAGATAGAAAGGTCTGTATTTGTAGGACCATCTCCTTCCATGTGTCCCTTTGTGCCAACTGTGGTTGACAGGCAGCCATCTGTTGGCTATCCCACCACTTAGGGCAGCCCATCTGGCATCAATGAGAGTTCAGGCCTTTTCTATCATGGCTAAGGTGACCAGATTTTAACATTGGTAAAGCGGGACACCATTGACCAGGGGGGTTCTTGATTAAAAATTTGGTTTATATGGAGCAACAAAAAGTTTCATAGAATGCATAGAATGCAAAAATAGTATTGTAATATATATATATATATATATATATATTAATTTCAACATAAGTACAATTTGCCAGGTACCCCCAGATGTCCCTCCAAAAGTGGGACAATCTGGTCACCTTAATCATGGCTCCAGTCCTGCAATGTGGACTCCCTTAAGAGGTGATGAGGACCCCCTCTTTAGTGATCTTCAGGAGGCATTGCAAGGCCTGCCTATTTGCAAGGGCTTCTGAGTAGTTCTCAGTAGTTTGAATGGCAGCCATATTTAAAGGGGGTGGGGAGATTTGGGTTTTACCATTTTATTTTGGTTTTAACTCTGTTTTTAACTATTATTTTAAGCCACCATGAACCACAAAGAAAAGCAGCATATAAATATTTAACTCTGGCTGAAATGTTTTCAAACAGACTACTCTCTTTGCACTTTCATTAGCATTAATACAGACATTTCTTACAAAATAAATAATAAAAGATAACACTTTGCTTGTCTGATATTTCATAATATCTGGGAACAGCAAAACACATAGTGTCTATAGCAGTTTTTCCACACAGAGACATGCCTCAGCCATGGCCTCTCACATGGTCCACTCTAACATGCTTTGAGGGAAAAAATCCTCCCTTCATTTCTGTAGAGCAGGTGATCAATATAACTCTGTGCATGTGACTGAGACACAACCCTATTAAGCATTTAATCCCATTTCTACCCTGATCCTTTCCACAGCAACTAGGCTGAATTCTGGCTTAGTTTGGACGTTTCTGTAGTAAAGTCAGGGATGTAATGACAGTAAGAGTCAATTTGGAATCTGGCCTGTTATGCCTAGAATCCTGGGAGGGATGGCACTGCCAGAGTATCCTGTGATGAAAAATACTGGGTTTTCAGTGTGTCACAGAAGAATGATGTTTTTAAAATTTCTGTCATGAACCTAAAAAGCTAATTTTTTGAGAAGAAATATGAAGGAGAGCCTCCTCCTCCCGCCCAGGTGTGTTTATGTAGTGTAAAGCAAATTCTGGATAATTATGTGTATAAACCTTCTTTCTTTTCTGTACCCCTTCTATATTTCTATTATACTTTATTTCTCTTTTTAAAATATTTTAAAGGAAAAATTTGGCTTTGTGGTTACAGAATGAGGAAATTGAGGAATTGTACTTTCCCCTTGATATCTCTCTAAAGTTGCTGGTTAGATCTAAAAAATCAGAAATAAAAGAACATGAGAAAAAGGTGATGGGGAGGGCACTGAGGGGTGAGAGAGAAGTGAGAAGTTTCTAAATTAGCAGTCCTTTTAAAAACAAGAAGTATCCCTCAAAAGACATGTGCCAGTCTGAAGCCATATATCATACGAAAATCAAGAATTTGTGAACATCAAAAATGCCAAACTTTGAACTAAGCCACATGACACTATCCAAAGTACCAGTACTGCAATACTAAATGTATTTACTAGGGAATAAATCTGACTTCAACCTCATTTACCCCTGAGAAAACCTGCTTATAGATGTGTTGCTCAAATGAAAAGTGATTAGATTTAGCTTCTATTTAGATACTGATCTATATAGTCTTGCAATGAGAAGTTTCCTAGTTCCTGAAACTGGGGCAAAGTCAGCTCAGCTAGATGGAAAGTCCCTGCTCTGGCTGTTGCTGCATTTTGAGGGAGCAGAGAACAGAGAGAGTGAAGATACTGCACATAGTATGAGCAACTGGCAGCTTGAAAAGAGAACAGATGGCATGAGTGACGAGATCTGCCAATGGAGGGGATCATCAGCCCACGCCTCTTATTAGAGACTGATCCATTGGCAGCCCTTTGGATCCCAGGGCTCAATGCAGCTCTCCATCAAAGCACTCAGCTTACTGTCAGAGGCTAGGCAAGCGTGAGGAGAAAGCCATATTTTATACAGCTGAAGAGACAAACAGGCCACTCTGGGCATCTCTCAAAGCTCTACAGAGCCTGCTTAAGTGCTAGTCCTGAAGCCTCAAGGGTAGGGTCTCATTTCCCATCAAAAGAATACTGAATTCTTCTAGTTAATTTATTACTAATACACATATTATAGATTTACTGCATAAACAAACTCATGCATGCTTTGTACATGGACAAGGAAGCCAATCCCAGTATTCCAGCATTTCAGTGTATAAACTCAAGGTACATATTTATTATCCCACTTTCCCCTCCAATGGGAACCCAAAACAACATCATTCTTCCCTTCCTCTGTTTTATCCTTTTAACAACCCTGTGAGGTAGGTCAGAATGAGAGAAAGTCATTCCAAGGTCACCCAGAGAGCTTCCATGGCAGAGTGGGGATTTAATCCTGGGTCTCCCTACATGATGGTGGGGCTACCACTACATATTCATTCTCAGTCCTGTATACATGCAATGTTTTATGCAGTGTCTATTCTGACAACTTCCTGATATAGTTAAAGGGGAAAGGGTGGGGTGAGAATTCTCACACTCCAATAAAGAGGTCCTTCTTTAATAAGAAATGCATAAGTATACTTCATTTCTCCCAAAATTAGGGGACTAAAATTAAAGGCTCAATAGAACGGTTGTTCTTTATATCAAGAAGGAAGGGCGACAACATCAAAGTTTTGAAGTGGCTCTTATTTTTAGCTTCATTTTGAAATGTCCTCAGTAACCTCCTAGAAAGAGTATGTATCTTTGCAGAAGGTTCACTTAACTAGTGGTTTGAAAGCAGGAATTAAAAGAAACCCCAAACACTAAAGGGAAAAAAATGACCTGCCTCAAACATAAACTTCTACAGAATATCCTCAAATAAAAGATATGTCAGCTACAACACCCAACGCCATAGAGACTGGGATGTTCGGAGTGTTGGGACACTTGCAAGGATATTCCAGGACTCTTCCTTTTATTGTCATGCACATTTTTTAAAATTTGATTTTTTAAAATTTACACAACCCTTTTTAATTTAGAATACGCAGGCACTATTCTACTCAATTGCATGCTCAATATGCAGTAAACCTACTCTCATCTTATAGTATTCTAGCCAATGAGTACAAAAGAATTCAGAGCACTGACAAGCAAAGGAGGCAATCATGTCCTGATTAATTCCTTTCTATTGCATGTGCTGACCATGGGAGAAGGGGGAAGGTTTTCTGATCCCCATTGGCATCTGCTACAGTTGCTTTCTCTAAAACGATTTCATAATTTTCCTGGCTGATATGGCAGTCTGTAATTTTCCCAATCTGTGAACAAATTTGGTTGACATATAGAGCTGGAGTTCACAGATCCATTCCACTAATGACAATGCTTTCCTCTGGCACAAGGAGCCGCGTCCGGACTCAAGCATCTCTTTGGCAGAACAGTCTCCGTCATCATGGGATGGCTCCTTGTGCTGGAGGAAAGCACCATCAATGGGAATAGAACGGATCCACAGAATCCAGATCGTGGTTCTTGTTTTTCTGATTTGGGAGGGCACTTTGCATTTATGTTCCTGGCTTAAGAACACAGTGGTAGGCTCTTGATATTTACATGTGAATGTTGTCAAGTAATTAATTACTGGAAATTTATTTGTATTTAGATTTTGATTAATGCTGTCAAACAGACAGTTTGCCTATTACCCAGCTCACGGTTTCTGACCACATGTCTTCTGCCAGCTTTACCTATGCACTGTAAACCAACACTCCACTGCCATCCTCCCCTTTCTTCTGTCACAAGACTCTGGTCTAATGTTCTGGGAAGGACACAAGAAGACAGTTCAATTTATGGTATCATGGGAAGGGGAAATACTTGCCACTATTTTTTTTAAACTGAATTGCCCTCCCTGTCCTTCCCCCCTTCAGTTCATTGTGACCCCTGGAGAATCCCTCCTGTAAGAAAGTTACTTAGCAAAATGCTTTGTACATGGCATTTATACATGGCAAAAATAAGCAACAATTCAAACTATATTTGGTTGTTCTTCTCTGTCCTGATTCCCACAGAAAGCCCTATGTGTTTATTTGTTTACTTGAAATAGTTGTATGTCATCTCTCAGTACATTTCCAAATAGGGAAAAAAATTAATATGTTTAAAAGCAATACGGCAATAAAACTAATACCACTGAAAGATTTATTTCTCTAGTCTGTCCTGCATACTTTTTATATCTCATCTCCTATCTTCAAGGATGGGTTATAATACATGGAGAATTAATGAAATTGTAATATTTAAGAACAAAGGTAAGGAAACAAAATAGGAATGTTTCTTTAAAGTGTTTTGGGGAGGTTGTCTTTTTAAGGGCAAAAGATAATCCACATTGTAAAGAAATGAGACATTTGCAAAGAAAAACTGGTCGTTTAAATGATTTATTTCTTAGGAAGAAAAAACAGGATATATCACATTTTCCTGTGTGTAGGCATCAAGGGCTTTTTGTTAGGGTTTTTTTTATTTTTTAAGATTTATTTTATGGAAAAGTGCTTAATTTTTCCCTCAGTGTATTCCTAGCATGTTTGTTTCATTGTATGTGTTTTTTTAAATATTGAGTTCCGTATTTTTTTAAACCTCCACTTTTCTTGAGAACTTATGAGACTTAGAAAAGTTCCATAAAACAAATGAACGAAGTCAGAAAATGACATTATTTGGAGTTGTCAACAGTAGCAATTTACTTTAGAAATATGAGTCTCAACATACCTTTATCTAATCGTATTAAAGCAGCTACACAAAAAAAGTTCAACTTTCGAGCGTTACTTCTAAACATAACTGCTTCTGAAGTCTGAAGTCTGTCCTCAAACAGATCAATCCAATATTAGTCAGATTCTTTCCCACAGGAAATGCCAGTAAGATAGCTTTCTTTTCAAGATAGCTTTCTTTCCAAAAGTTTTCCCCAAGGCAAGAGTTTTGCTGCCATTATAAGCATAGGTAATGCTTTCTTGTGCCTAAAGCCAAAAGTAAAACTGACACACAGTCCCTCTCTGGTCGGCCAACTCATTTGTGACACAAAGAGACAGATGTTAGAAGAAAATGGAATTTGTTACCTCTGGAATCTGATCCCTGAAGCAAGTATTTCACACTCTTTATAATAGAGAGCCCAGGATGATGCCTCCATCTTCACTTCAGCATTCTACAGTGTGATTATTTCACAGCATTCCCCCCAAAAAAACTCCACCCAGTTTCATGACATCATCAAGGTCATCACCATTTGGCCAGTGTTCTGTGAATAACATCCTTATATCTTAAGTGCCTTGCAAACTTTTAACTAATTCTGAGAATCTTTTCCTCAGTTGGACTTGTTGGAAGTATAGTATTGCACTGGCAGGACCAAGAATAGCCCTCAGCTATTCATTTGCAATTCCTTAACAATGGATGGTTTACAAATCATTCCAACAAAAGCAGTCCTGAAGTGCAAATCTCATAAGAACACAATGGCTGATTTTAAACCAGGAAATGGGACTTCAAGGGAAAGTGGCAGTTTACAAAATTGGAAATGGCCATCAGAAGTGCACTTCCAGTAAACTCTTATTGCCCCTCCTTCCCGGTTGTCTGCATTCATTTGTTTGTACGTATGAATATTTATATATACATTTTGAATGTAGTTTTAATGTTGTAAATATTTTAATGTGTTCATCACTTCAGGGACCCTATCTGAGTGAAAAGGCAGCATGTAAATGTTATATAAATGAATAAATCGGAACAAAGATCCAAGTTTTGTTCATGGCTAACTCAGAAGCCCTTGGTGACTTTACCTTGGCTTCAAATAATACATGAATGCAAATGCTATTGTTGAGGTGTCTATTTAACTTCTTGCATCATAGCTTTGTACAAATATTCTAAGACCCCTTCTTTCGCTTCTTAGAAACAAAGCTGGAGTGTACAAAGAAAAACATAGTTTTAATAAGCTGCCAGTGGAAGCTTGTGTGGGTAGTATTCTTATTAATCCTCCCCAACTCACCCCCAGCTTTCACATGAGAAGGCTCTCTTACTGGGGGACAAGAACAATTCCTGGTGTGTTCCCGGAATGTAAAGGAGGAGAGTAGAAGCCCTTAGAAAGCTGACCTCATAGCTGTTCTGAATATTGATATTTAGTTCCCCAAATGCCTGGACAGGACAGGGTAGAGGGTGTGTGGCTTTAAAAGGACAAAGAACAAAAAGGAATTTGGACAATTCAGCCTAGGCTGAAAAAGCACCATAGCAGAGGATGATGAATCTGTTGGAACAGTGCTGTTACTGTACAGAATGCCCTGCAGACTTCCCCCAGAGACGCCATTATGGAAGAGCCTGCTGGTCACAAGGAAGATACTGTCTTAAAATGTTCTCCTTAATTAGGAGGGTTGATGCAGAAGGATACTTACTCTGCCTCTAAGAGAAATGAATACTCAGTAAACTTTTCCTTTGAGCTGTTCACCAGTTTCTTTCAAAATTGTCTGCACTTGCACGCATCTGCTGAAAAATTCTGCTTTTAAGTTAATCATGCCTCTTTTAGTAAGATTATTTTGGAACCTCTCAGCATAGCAGTGGAATTAGAAGTACTGTTGCCTCAGAAGTATCTCCTTCACCCTGAAGGAAAAGTGATAAGACCGTAATGAATCTATACTTCTTGAAGGTAATATTTGATGTTCATCTCTTTAGTTGAATTAAGAAAGTAACAAAAGCCCGTCTAACTAAAACTCCGATTCAAGATGTTGATTTCTCTTACTTTTTGCCTGGATGGATTGTACCCCTTTCTTAAGCATGTTTGCTTAACATATCTGCAAGTAATGTATTTAGAATTATAGCCTAAAATCTAGGGGTCTCTAAGACCTTTATAGTATCCACACACACACATATGAGGAAATTAAAACTTACACCCCACAGAATACTTTGGAGTTGCAATTGTGGTCATGATACTATGAACTCTTACACAAGATAAAGAGAAGAGTTCGGAATATTCAGAGAATAAAGATTTTGTATTCTATCTTGGAAAATGTTCCAAGCAGCTCAGTGTGACATACATAGTTTTCACTTCTTCCACTGTATTATCACAACAACCCTGTGAGGTTTATTAGGGTGCTAGTGACTCGTCCAAGGTCATCCAGAAAGCTTCATGGCTCAGTGGTAGTTAGAACCCTAGTCCTTCCCAGTTCTCTTTGTCCATCGCACTACACTGACTCTGGAATAACTTTTGAGGTTCTTAAGTGGGGCATTTCTACTATATTGTAAGGCTGGCTGAGGTAATGTCCGTCCCCTTGAGCACCCCATGCTACCCACATCATTATTTTTGTATGTTGTACGTGATGCTTGGACCCTGTCAGTAAAGTGGCCAGAAATGACTGGGAGGGGAATGGCATTCAGTAGCGGTTGGGAACAAAAGGATGCATGTGTGTTGAAAAGAACGAATGCAATCTGCTGCCAAAGAGAAGCAGGTGCTGGATACCAAGGCTATGTCACAAATGGAATGAACTGGGCAGATTCATCACCCAACCTGTCCCCAAGGACCTTACCACAATAGCAATCTGAGCTCAGAGGTAGGCCCTGCCAGTTTGGAGTCTGGCTGGGAGGATGAATGGAGCACAATAGAAATAGAGGGCATGCACAGACAGAGTTATGGAGTACAAGAGTCGGAAAAGCAGGTGAGAAGTGCCATTTTTGTGGGGTCGTGGCATCAAATATACAGGAAGACAAATGTGGGATGTGTAGACACACTGCCAAGGATTAGAAGCGCACAGGATGTTGTAGCTTTAGAAAGGCTGCTCTGAGTTTACAAGCAGATCCAGAAGAAACAAAGGGAGGGGGCAGGTGGCGACCGTCAGCAAAGAGCTGGGAAAAGTGCGTTGGGGGGGGGGGCTTCCGGCTAAGGCTTAGGAGGCGGCGATTGCCAGGAAGAATAAACAGGACTTTTGTGGCACCTTCAACTAACATGATTTTAATTCAGCATTCCACTTTGTCGGTCTGAAGCCAGAATGCGCGGGAATAAAACCTTGTTAGTCTTTCAAGTGCTCCTAGACTGGCGGGGCGGGGGGGGGGGCATGCCTTTTAACTCCCTCCCTCCCTCTTTGGGATTCCCCCTTGCTCGCCCAGTGCAACGGCGAGGGACCGGAGCGCGGCTCTCTCTCCGGGAAGCGGCAGAAGTTCTGAGCCGGGGGTCGCGAGGCCGCCGCATTTGCCTTCTCGGCGGAGACCGCACAAGGGCCGGACCGACGGGGCCTGGCGAGGGGGAGGGGGGGAGGGGAGCGCGTCCCCAGGCTCTGGCGCAGGCTCAGCCCCAGCAGCAGCAGCATCCCTCGCCTGGCCGGCCGCTCCTGAGGGTGCCTCCCGACTTCCCACTCCCGGCCGGCTCAGAGACCGACGACAATGGGAAGCAAAACTTCTCTCGCCCCCCGGCCCTCCCCGCGGATTCCCGCCGACAAAGCCGCGCGCCTGTGCTGGGGGCTGGTGGCGGGGCGGGGGCTCCCAGCCTTTCCTCTCCCTCCCCCCCCCCCAGCGCCGCCCAAAGTTCGCGACGGGACCAGGCGCAGCGCACCCTTTCCGCCCTTACCTGCGGGCGCCGTCCAGAGGGCTCTTGGGTGCCTCCTAGTCCCACATTGTCACCCGGAGAGGCGATTGTGACAACTGGGAGTGACATCAGCCCGGAACAATGAAATCAAATGCTTGACAGGAGAGGGAGGCGCAGGCCAAAGCCGCGGGACTGTGTGACCCCCCTCGGCAAGCCCGCCCAGCCGCCCTCGGTCCCTCCCTTGCGCGCTGCCTCCCTCCGGGATCCAATTACAGCGGATAAAGGAGACGCGGCGAAAGGGACAATGCACACTGGGTAAGACCATCTGCCAAGGACAGGGGCATGCCGCCCCCACCGCCCTGCCCAGCCCAGCCCGCGCCTCCTCTTGTATTTGGCCTTCTTTTCCTGGAAGCCGATCGGCAGACGGACAGGGCCGGCCTGCAGTCCACCACCAAGGGCAGGGGGGAAAAAACGGCGGGACCCGCGCTGGGGCTGGGGAGCTTGTGCTTCCTCCTTTCCCATCCCAGGACTGCCTCTTTGGACTCGTTTCATTCCAAATTCAGATGGCTTTGAATACCTTGTGGCCTAAGAAGAAACTTGCATTGTTTGTTTGTACAACCAGGATGCTCTCAGGTCACCCTGTGCTTGATTTGAATTATGAATCCCACCCAGTTCTGCCCACAAGGACCTGGATAACTCAGGCAAGCCTGGTTGTGGCCTATCTTGGAAGATAAGCAGGGTTGGCCCTGGCTCCCACTTGGAAGGGTGACCAGGAGCAGGCAATAGCAAACCGCCTCCAAACTTATTTTGCTTGGTCGCCAGACAATCTTAGGATCTCCTGGGTACATTGCACACATGACATATGATAAATCCCCAGTCCTTTCAACAAGGAGTGTGATTTATCTCAAGGGGAATAGCTCTTGATTATCCAGGGACAATTCCCCATTCTTTTAACTTGTCTTGGCCTTACCCTGTGATGATGTACTTTTAAGGATAGAACTGTACAAAATAAATAGCAATTATATACTGTCAGGTATTGTATGTTGTTCTCACAGATCCTGGTGATACCAATGGTTTTGTCTAAATTGTGTTGTGCCTTTGATACACTGTGCAGTATACATGGATGGAGGCATTAGTATTAGGTTTATTCATCTTATGCCCCTGTGTCCATTATCCATTATCAGTACTGTGTCCTCTACATCAGTGGTCCCCAACCTTTTTATCACCGGGGACCGGTCAACTCTTGACAATTTTACTGAGACCCGGCGGGGGGGGGGGGTAGTCTTTTGCCAAGGGATGTCGCTGCTGCCTGAGCCCCAGCTCCACTTGCTTTCCCGCCGGTACCCCTGACTTCCCGCCACCCACTGGGGGGCATTGCCAGCAGCAGCTGCGCAGTGCCACACCGAGGGGGAGCCCCAGCCTTGGCGGCTGCTGGAGAGCACCAAAGGTGAGCTGGCGGCAGAGTGGCAGGGCAGCCCTCAAGGCAGCAGCCAGGGAGGAGGACAAGGAGGAGCTGCGGTCCGGTACCGACTGATCCACAGACCGGTCTCCGGACTGGGGGTTGGGGACCACTGATCTACATGAATATCTTTCAGGTGTCAAACAGAGCAAAGAGCTACTTAGAAAAACCTTAGCAGTGAGATGGGTTTCATGTTACAACATTCAATTAAAAGTGTAAGTGGTGTGAGGATACATATGTGAGGAATATTCTACTAGTGCTCCATCTTTGCTATTTTTCAGGAAGTTAAAAATTGCCCACATACAACTAAAATTATTAAAGAATACATAAAAAATAAAATGCAGAAAGTAACCACATATTCTCAGGATGGTCACGGAAACAAACTACTAGGGTCAAGGAATAGATCTCGCAGGAATTTCCAGGGCAGTAGATGGGCTGCAAGGAGGAACACAGCCTCAGAGATAAGACCAAACCAGTTTAATGATTTGGACAGATACTGGCTGAAGTTTCAGAATGAGACACAATTATCACCCAGTTGTTTTCTGTGCCACATGCTCCCTATATCATTTGAGTAAATATTTTATTGTACAGAAATTATGTGGAAAGTGCACTCAAGTTGCAACCAACTCATGGGAACCCTGTAGGGGTTTCAAGACAAGAGGCAGACAGAAGTGATTTGTCATTGCCTGCCTCTGCACAACAACCCTAGACTTCCTTGGTGGTCCAAGTATGAACCGCAACCAGCACTTCTTCGCTATTGAGATCTGATGAGATTGGGCTAACCCAGGCCATTGAAGTCACAGTGCAAGACATTTACTCTGGGATAAAACTAAATGCATGTGCCCTCCTAAAAGTTCAGAGTGTTTCCTGTTTTAATGTACCTGTTGCATTAACATCAGCGACAATAAGCCAAATAACATCACAGAAAATGGTGAGTATATGGATGCTCTCCTCTGTACCTGCTAAGTTACTTTAACAGCTCTTCGCTCCTCCTACAGGATTATTTGAGGCTCTCATGCTTTGCAGCAACAAAGGCCCTGTTGCCAGAGGCAGATTGGCTATTGAACTTCCTGGGGGAATTCCTGGCTTGCTGTTGGGCCCTGTGGTGCCAGCAGTGCCACAGCAGCCACTCAGCTCGGACGTGGGCCATGGTGTCCATTGCCATTGTTGTTGTTACTCAGGTCTGAGCAGCCTCAGGACAGCCATTTTGACTCACCTTCATCCACCCTAGTCTGACTGTGCTTAGGGCCTCTGACACTGGCAGTCTCCACTGCCATCAGCCAGGTCTTGGAGTCAAAGGCAATGGTATCATGGGGGCCATCAAGGGCAGGCACTGCTGGCCATGACCCTCCCTGTGCTGGGCTTGCTTTTCTTGACTGGGACCTTCAGCAGGAATGGGCCTTAGGAAACTATGGTCCCTGCTGCCTTCAGGCTGGGTGCTGGAGAGTGTGAAGTAGGCATCGAGGCAGCTGGCAAGGAGCTAAGGAGATGGTGTTATGAGGGCCACTCTGTGCATATTTTACTTGGGAACAAACTAAGATGGTTTACTACAGGGTAAATGTGCTGGCCACCCATAATTTTCTGTGCACACTTAATGGAAAGTAATCTCCCCTGTATTCAGTAGCTGGGCTGATCTTTTACTTAGAGGATTGCTGAAGGCTTTGAGGAAGCTCTGAGGTGGTATCATGCCCCTTCAGAGAAGTGGACATAAAATAAGAGGTAGGAGCCAGCCACTCAACTGATCAATCATTTACCGTTTCCATTGTTGAGAAAGAGACTAGGCCTATAGATGAATAGGAAGTGGACTCCAGTGATGTCTACTGGTGTCAGCAGCTATACAAACTTCTCGAAAAGGCCACATTTCCCCAGCAAGGTCTCTCGTAACCTGAGAGTTCCTCAGAACCCTGGTTGAGAATCCCTGGTGTAGGGAGTAGTTCAAGCAACAACAGAGTTTGGAGAAGATGAGATCTAAAGATGCAACACAAGGAAACTGTGTAGTTTTTGGTTACTTACTGTATGAGCAAGTTTTAACAGTTTTTGCAGGGGATGGAAGTGAATGGGGTGGGTGGGAGGAAAAAAATTACGTCACACCAGCCCTGCTTGCGGATTTGTGATTGTATAAGAGGTTCAATCATTTCTATACATTGAAATTTAGTATTCTTTGCACCTGTTGGCCAAGGCCTTTGAAATGGAGGGGTTCAGCATAAGGACTGCTATAGAACCTTCTAGTTCTGAAAAAAAAAATTCTTCCAAGTGTGCTTGTGCGAACTTTAATAGAATTTACTCCGATGTGCATAGAATTGCAGCCATCTAATACATGGTCATAGTAATGAGCAAGGCTACAACTCTGCGCATTTTTACTCAATAATGAGTCCCACTGAACTCAGTGAGACTTACTTATATTCAAATTTATGTCATATATCAGTTGAAACATACAAACAATTAACTAAGATTTATTTATTCAGGTGGCTGCCCTAAGCTGCGCTGCTGTGATTGGAAGCTCACAAGGATTCACTCTGGCGTTCTTCCCCAGGACTGTTTTGGCTTCCCAGTACATCCCTACTTGGTTTCATTGTTCCACAACAAAGTGAGTCCTTCAGCACCTGTTTGTAGGATCTCCAGAAAGAACAGGAGAGGACCAAACATTTGCAATGGAAATAACAAGAGGAGCTTCCTGTAATATCACAACAGATATTTAAACCTGTCCATCTGTCTTAGTTTAACACAGAGTTGGCATCAGTGACGGGAAGGCACATTGAGTGATTCAACAGGCAAAGTCATTGTTTGGTGACTGCGACACTGTAGTGACTGTTATGCTTGAGTAACTCAAAGATTAACACCGCAAACAATATTTTTATATTGCCCAGTATTTGTTTATGGAAAATTAGACCCCACCTTATCATAGCTCAGCAATCAAGCAATTAAAAACAGAAAATAAGTATCCCATTAAAAAAACTGCACAAAATCCCAGATAAAACCAATTAACAAATCAATGGCACCACATCAGAAAAAAGCTCTATGGCAAAAGGGCCTTTTTGTAGGCATCACAGAAATCTGGTAACAAATATAATCACAAATGCAGTACTGACCTATGAACCGTCAGGTGCTGAATAATGAGCTGATATTGGTGTGAACCTTGCCTTGGATGGTAAGATATATTTTGTGAGTAAGACTCCACCAGGTTTGCAGAGGACTTCTTGAGGCAGAAGAGACGTGCAGTAGCTGTGGGAGCTGAGGACAGCTCTCTGCTGAAAGATTCATCAAGACATGGGACTGCTGCTCATGGTCGTATCCCTTGGGAAACAGTGCAGCTCTTTACCCAAGTGCATGAGGGCAGCATGCCTTCTATCTTCTACCCTTGAGTGCTACTTACAGATTTAATAATAGGGCCATTGTACTGATGTTGCTAAAGGGAATAGCGCAGATTGTCCAGACATGGCACTGACTGCTGGCAAGGGCAGCGGGGGGTGGGAGGGGGAAAGGGTTGGTATAGGGAATGTTGCTGTGTTTGCCACGGAGACTGAGATACCAAAGAGGCATGGTAATGCCAGTGCCACATAGCGCTCAGATTTGGACTGGAGAGGTCAGAAACAAATTTCACAGATCATCCGTTCAGTATGTGATGTTCAGACACTCACTGTCTCACAACCTAAACTACCTCATAGGGTTGGTGTAAAAATATAAGAATAAAAAAAATCACTGAATACTGGCTTGAATGATGAGTGGTACATAAATGTGATAAAATATCAGTTGGTTTAATGCCTGAGAAGCCTTAGGAAGTATATAAGGTGAAGGGAAAAGGAGCTTCAATACATCTGAGGAGTAAGAAGTAAAGAGCAGGCAAGGACAAGAATGGACAGGGAGGACTTGCAGGGACAAGGGAGGAGACAACTGTAGGAATTGCATAAGATTATGCGCTTTGCGCCTGCCAATTGGCCCAGCCGATTCCCGCCCTGCTGACAAGGAAGCAACTGCGAGCCACGCTTCCTTGCCGGCGGCCTGCTGCGCGCGACTGCTGGGGGCTCCCTTGCCTAGCGCCCGCTGTATTTATTTTACAGTGGGCTTGATTACTAGTATAACCCATAAAAAGCAGGTGGATTTCAGAAAAATGCTTGTGCAGCAATTCACTCACAGTGAAGTTAGAGGACGGAGTGGAATAACACTGCTACTCCATATCCTACAAGCAAAACACAAATGGGCAGGTAGCCAATCTCACCTGACTGAAAATTCCTTCTCACCTAAAATACCACCGTCAGACAAAGACTTGGCATGTCAGCAAAACTCACCTACTAAGTCATTCCAAAGTAAACTCTTGGGCAGCACCTCTACTCACATCCTGTCTCTAGTTACGGAAGTACTTAAGGACCCAAAGAAGTTAGCCGGGGCGGGGGGGGGGGGATGACACGCCACAATCCTGTGCAGGACATTCCTCTTTCTCCCATCCCCTCTCTTCCACAACTGAGAAATCAGAACAGAAATCTGTAACATGGAATAAAAAATGCAGTTTTCACAGTCAAGAGCAATGCACTGTGATTCTTTTAGGGCCAATGACAGCACAGCCTTGGCAGAGGAATGTGACACTCTTGTGAGATGAGAGAAAAGCTGCCCAAGTAATGTGAGCTGCCCAATGGCTATCCAGACAGAGGCACTGGATGCAGCTGAGCACATAACAGATTGTATATGCTCTGAGCAAAAGCAACAACTGCTCTGAAGTTGTAAGGCTGGGGGAGGCTGCCATTGTCAGCTCTCTACCTCATGGGCACATTTAGGGCTTGGTGCCAAACACCTGTTGGTGCAGAAGTGCACCAGCAGCAAACCTACTGAAAGGTGGGATCTGAATGATCATGGCAAAGCCCTGTGTTGATACAGGAATGGAGTGGATGCCAGGAACGTTCCTTCTTTGCGAATGGGACCTCTGAGGTTGGGTCACACACTAGTTGCAGCTCCTCAGCACTGGAGAAACAGAGGAATGTGTGAGCACAGGATCACAACTAACGGGACTGTTTTCCTTGTGCAGACTCTCCCTCTACCCTACTTACAACAAATTGGCCACTAATGATAAGACCAGGATATTTATTTAGGTATTTATATTTGTTTTCTCCCCCTGGGAACCCATTGTGGTTTACAAAAAAAGCACAGTTTAGTCAATTCCCCCCCCCATGTATATGCAGAACAATGTGTAGAACAATTCCAACCCTTGGGCTGGTTCCTGTGCCACTGGGCATATTTACTTAGGTTGCATGGGCCAACAGTGAAGGCCCCTTTGGCTCTTGCCCTTGGGCCACAACAAATGCCTGCAACAGAGGCAGCACAAAATCTCAGCTCAGGCCTCACATAGCTGACACAAAGATGTTGCCAACCTTCTTGCCCTGCCAGTACAGAAAGTCAACCTGTGCAAATGCAGAAATTGAGGCCTAAGGGAATGGTATGGCAGTTAATCAGCTGAAGTGAGAACACAAAAGTGATGGAATGAAAGAGCCCTTTTTAGGCCAATGGCCAAATCTTATTTGAGGGCAATTCTTATTTTTGCTATTTCTTTGCTCCCATGCTCATCAGACTTTTTAAAGTGGGAAGGGGCCATGGCCCAGTGGTAGTACTCTGTAGGCAGAAAGCTCCAGGCTCAATCCCTGGCAGCTCCAGTTCAGGGTGGCAGATGGTACAACCATCCATTCTCTGCTTAAGAAACCCTGAAGAGCCACTTCTAGTAGTGAGCTAGAGGGACGAATATGAAGACTGGGCACAAAGCAGTTTGCAGATAATCATAGCACAGTGTCCACCATTTAAAATTGTTTGATTGGGAATCTGATTCTTCCCTCTCTGGTTCTCTCCCTTTCTAAAGCAACACCATATCTACAGCTGACTTTTCAAATAGTAAAACTCACATTCTAGTAGTCTTGTCAGTTAAGTTCAAAAAGGCTACAAATGTTTTAAGCAGTTTGCCTTCTGCTGCATATGTACAACAATTCACTGTACTGTATACAGATGGCAGGCAAAAGGGTGAATAACCCATCAACTCTTCAGGATTACAAAACCTTCCCTGTTTGGTTGCCTGGAGGTCATTTGTGTTTGTGTGCTTCTTTTGCAAAAGATGAAAAACTGTGGCAAACCTATTTCCTGGAAATGCTGCTTCAGTTAAGTTCCCCCTTCTGGGTTTTCTTCCATTTCAGCTTTAGCTTTTCCCAAACCAACTTTGGTATGAGCGTTTTTAAAATATAATATTGAAAAAGTGTTTGGGGAAAGTGGAAAGAAAATTGCGTCCAGGTCCATTTCCCCTCCTGCTCACCACTTTCCCCCTCACTACTAAAAGGTTTTTTGCCAAAAATAAATACTTTACTATAATGTACAAACTATTGTTTGTTTGTTTTTTAAACAGCATCACAAGCCAGCTGGATGCTAGGAAACGGGGAATAGAATAATAGAACCATAGAGTTGAAGAGGCCATGCAGGCCTCCTAGTCCCACCCATCCCTGTTCAATGCAGGATCAACCAAAAGTATCCATAACATGTATCTGCCCAGCCACTCCTTAAAGACTTCCAGTGAGGGGGGAAACTCACCACCTCCACAGGCAGCCTGTTGTACTGCTGAACTTTGAGAGTGAAACCCCCCTCACCCCCCGACATCTAGTCAGTACGGTTTAACACATAGTTTAAACCCATTACTGCAGGTCCTATCCTCTGATGCCAGCAGAAACTACTCCCTGCCTTCCTCCAAGTGACAACCTTTCAAATTCGTAAATAGGTGGGTAGGAAAAGAATGGAGAACTGCCATATGCAGATGTTCTGTATCTTTGCCCGTGCTTTTGCAGTCATGAGACCAGAACAGAATTGTCACCATGAATAAGCAATCTAAGACTAACAGCCCAATCCTAAACTGAGTTACCTTCTGTTAAATTCATGGGAGTCAATGACCTTAAAAGGGTGTGAATCTGTACAGGATTGCCCTGTGGGTATGATTTGTATAAAGAAATTGGATTCCAGAACATAATAGCAATACGTAATTAAAGGTGCTTTCCTGGCAGCTTCCGATTCTGTAGCAGGTTTATGAACCCTCTACCCTAGAGGAGATTATCTCCTGGCATTGTCTTGTTGAAGTAGTGGAACAGAACCAGGGGTCTTCTGAAAATAAGATGACTATTGTCTTTCAGCATGGTGTATTGGTTAGAATACCAGACTAGGATTTGGGAGAGGCAAAGCTGAATCCTTAGTCTGCCATGGAAGTTTGCTGAGTTATCTCGGGCTGTTCACATGCTTTGAGCCTAACATACCTCAAAAGATTATAGAGCCATCATTATAAAGATTATAAGTGTCCATCATTTAAAATTTGATGGTTTTTAAGAGTTCTGTGAAGTCACAGAGGAGCTATGAGAAATGGCTTTTTAAAAAATAAAGAGCTTAAATGAGTTTGGAACATTGTGACGGGTGGGAGGGGGAGATAATAGCACCTCCTTCCCCACAAGCAGTTTCCCTGCTCAGAAACAGAGTGCAGGGGGGATATCCCTGGGTTTTGCTGCTCCAAATGCACAGGATATTGGAGCAGCAAAAACAGGAAACAACCCCCCTCCCATTCCCACACATACTGTTTTGGTGCTGGAAAAGATCTCCGTGTGGTGTGCAGAAGCCCTTTCTCCCCCTAACGTGACATTCTGAAATTGTTATTATTATTTTTTTTTAGTAACTCTTTGCAGCTATTGTGTAGAGACATGGAACCATAGTTGGATCTGGCAAACCTGGACCCAACTCTTTTCAAAATTCAAACATGTCGTTTGGCCCTAAGATAATTTTATTTTTATAGCCTTCCTTGGGTAAAGTGTTCTGGATCCCCACTGGGGAGAAAGTCAGGGTCTAATAAAGCAAATATTTAAGAGCCAATTAAAAGCAGAGGTACTGTATTAAAATCATTGAGTAGTATAGGGGTCCTGTAAATTTTGGATTCCTCTGGGTAGGGTGTATTTCTCGAGGCCACTCAGAGTTCCAATTACCTTGATGTATGTTTGTGTCACAGAATTCCAGCACTGACATACCGAACATGGATCTATCCGAGCCCTCTCCCTCTCCCTTCTGTTGAAGTGCAGTCAATCCCAGGGCTTTAGATCCCAGATATAGAAAGATGTTTCTGCCTGTGTGGTAATGATACCCGAGGCCTGGTCAAGTCCTTGCCAGCAAATCCTCTGCCTAATAGGATAAAGGCTAGTGTTTGACAGCCATCCCAGCCTTCATCCAGTCAGTGTGCGGTGTGATTAGAGTCCACCTCCCTACTTCTTACAGCTGGCTCCATCTGCTTGGCCTCTATCTGCAGAAAAGCAGCTCAAAGGGACCCAGCCAGGTGGCTCTGGACTAGCCATGTGGCTGATTTTAAGGCCCTCCCCCCAATCTGTTCACCTTGGCCATTAGTTTAGTAATCCCCTGAGTATTTAAAGGAATCCATTTTTGCAGCAACTTGAGAGTGAGCAGGCTTTTTCCCCTCTTATAGAAAAAACTAGATGATGTAATCCCGTTTCTCAGAGGATAACAGAGAATGAGAAGAGACAGTGTGCTCATGATACAGGAAAAGAGGTGAGCAGAAGGCATCTGTTCTGCTGTAGCTACCATGTCCCTGTGTGACAATAAGCTAAGAGAGAAATCCACTTTCGCCCAGCACCTGCTCCCACAAATTGCCCTCATTTCTGCTTGTGATGAACCATTCACCACAGCACTTCAGTCAGGTCAATGCTGTGTGGTACAGAGGTGACAGTGTTGATCTGGGACCTAGGCTCAAGTCCCGATGCAGACCTGGGTGACATTAAGCTAGCTGTTTTCTCCTAGACTAAGAAATTACACTAGGTTGTTGCAAGAATGAATGGAGACCCATCTCTGAGCTTCCTACAGGGACAGGATTTTGTTGTTAGGTGCGAAGTCGTGTCCGACCCATCGCGACCCCATGGACAATGATCCTCCAGGCCTTCCTGTCATCTACCATTCCCCGGAGTCCATTTAAGTTTGCACTGACTGCTTCAGTGACTCCATCCAGCCACCTCATTCTCTGTCGTCCCCGTCTTCTTTTGCCCTCGATCGCTCCCAGCATTAGGCTCTTCTCCAGGGAGTCCTTCCTTCTCATGAGGTGGCCAGAGTATTTGAGTTTCATCTTCAGGATCTGGCCTTCAAAGGAGCAGTCAGGGCTGATCTCCTCTAGGACTGACCGGTTTGTTCACCTTGCAGTCAGAGGGACTCGCAAGAGTCTTCTCCAGCACCAGAGTTCAAAAGCCTCAATTCAACCAATTCTTTGACGCTCGGCCTTCCTTATGGTCCAACTTCCACAGCCATACATTGCAACTGGGAAGACCATAGCCTTGACTAAACGCACTTTTGTTGGCAGGGTGATGTCTCTGCTTTTTAGGATGCTGTCTAGATATGCCATAGCTTTCCTCCCCAGGAGCAAGCGTCTTTTAATTTCTTTGCCGCAGTCCCCATCTGCAGTGATCTTGGAGCCCAGGAAAATAAAATCTGTCACTATCTCCATTTGCCAGGAATTGAGAGGGCCGAATGCCATGATCTTTGTTTTCTTGATGTTGAGTTTCAAGCCAACTTTTGCACTCTCCTCCTTCACTCGCATCAACAGGCTCTTTAGTTCCTCTTCGCTTTCTGCCATTAGAGTGGTATCATCTGCATATCTGAGGTTGTTGATATTTCTCCCTGCAATCTTGATCCCAATTTGTGACTCCTCTAATCCCGCCTTTCTCATGATGTGCTCTGCATACAAGTTAAATAGGCAAGGCGACAGTATACAGCCTTGCCGAATTCCTTTCTCAATTTTTAACCAATCAGTGATTCCGTGTTAGAATCATAGAGTTGGAAGGGGCCATACAGACCATCTAGTCCAACCCCCTGAGTTTTCCAAATTTGCTGGCATATTGAGTGTAGCACTTTTACTGCATTTTTACAGCACTTTTAAGATTTTGAATAGTTCAACTGGAATGCTACCACCACTAGCTTTATTGTTGCTCAGACTTCCTAAGGCCCATTTGACTTCACATTCCAGGATGTCTGGCTCCAGGTCAGTAACTACCCCATTATGGTTATCAGGGATGTTAAGCTCGCTCTTGTATAGTACTTCTGTATAATTTTGCCACCTTTTTAAAATCTCTTCTGTTCTGTGAGGTCCCTACCATTTTGGTCCCTTATCATACCCTTTGCATGAAACGTTCTCTTCATATCTCCAATTTTCTTGAAAAGATCTCTGGTCCTCCCCATTCTATTGTTTTCTTCTATTTGTTTGCACTGTTCATTTAAGAAGGCATTCTTATCTCTTCTAGCTTTTATCTGGAATTCTGTATTCAATTGGGTGTATCTTTCTCTTTCTCCCTTGCCTTTCACTTCCCTTCTCTCCTTAGCTATTTGTAAAGCTTCCTCAGACAGCCATTTTGATTTCTTGCATTTCTTTTTCTTTGGGATGGTTTTAGTTGCTACCTCTTGTACAATGTTGCGAACCTCCGTCCATAGTTCTTTAGGCACTCTCTCTATGAGATCTAATTCCTTAAATCTATTTGTCATCTCTACTGTATATTCGTCAGGGATATGATTTAGTTCATACCTGAGTGGCCTAGCGCTTTCCCCTACTTTCTTCAATTTAAGCCTAAATTTTGCAACAAGAAGCTGATGATCTGAACCACAATCAGCTCCTGGTCTTGTTTTTACTGACTGTATAGAACTTCTCCATCTTTGGCTGCAGAGCACATAGTCAATCAGATTTCTGTGTTGACCGTCTGGTGATGTCCATGTGTAGAGTCGTCTCTTGGGTTGTTGGAAAAGAGTGTTTGCTATGACCATTGTATTCTCTTGACAAAATTCTACCAGCCTGTGCCCTGCTTCATTTTGTACTCCAAGGCCAAACTTGCCTGTTATCCCGGTTATCTTTTGGCTTCCTACTTTAGCATTCCAATCCCCCATGATGATAAGCACATCATTTTTTGGCATTGCTTCTAGAAGGTGTTGTAGGGCTTCATAGAACTGGTCAACTTCATCCTCTTCAGCAGCAGGGGTTGGGGCATAGACCTGGATTACTGTGATGTAATCACTGCCATTCTACACATAGTTTAAACCTGTTAGTGGGGTCCTATCCTCTGCTGCCAACATGAACCACTCCCTGCCCTCTTCCAAGTGACCGCCTTTCAAATACTTAAAGAGAGCAATCATATCACCTCTCAATCTCCTCTTCTCCAGGCTGAGCATTCCCAAATCTCTTAACCTTTCCTCACAGGGCATGGTCCTCCCTTGGTCATCCTCATCACTTTCCTCTGCACCTTCTTAATTTTGCCCACGCCCTTTTTGAAGTGAGGCCTTCATAATTGCACACAGTACTCCAAGTGTGGTCTGACCAATGAGGTATACAGCAGGACTGTATCCTCTTCAGCAGCAGTGGTTGGGGCATAGACCTGGATTACTGTGATGTTGAATGGTTTGCCTTGAATTCGAACTGAGATCATTCTGTCATTTTGGGGATTGTATCCCAAGACTGCTTTTCCTATTCTCTTATTGATTATGAAGGCTACTCCATTTCTTCTGCGAGATTCTTGTCCACAGTAGTATACCTGATGGTCATCTAAATTAAATTCACCCATTCCTGTCCATTTTAGTTCACTGATTCCTAAAATGTCGATGTTCAGTCTTGTCATCTCTTGTTTAACCACATCCAGCTTGCCTTGGTTCATGGATCTGACGTTCCAGGTTCCTATGGAATAAAAATCTTTACAGCATCGGACTGTCTTTTCGCCACCAGTTACTTCCACAACTGAGCGTCTTTTCGGCTTTGGCCCAGTCGCTTCATTCATTCTGGCGCTACTTGTACTAGCCGTCTGCTCATCCCCAGTAGCATATTGGACACCTTCCAACCTGAGGGGCTCATCTTCCGGCGTCGTATCGTTTGGCCCTTTGAACTTGTCCATTGGGTTTTCATGGCAAAGATACTGGAGTGGTTTGCCATTTCCTTCTCCAGTAGATCACCTTTTGTCAGAGCTCTCAGCTATGACCTGTCCGTCTTGGGTGGCCCTGCACGGCATAGCTCATAGCTTCACTGAGCTACGCAAGCCCCCTTGCCACGGCAAGGCAGCGATCCTTGAAGGGGGACAGGACAGGGACAGGGACAGGATAACAAATGTAATTGAATCACAACTGAATATAAAATTGACCCTTTTCCTTACTCGGTTATTTCAAATCCTTCTTATCTGAAACCATTTATTTTCTTAATTTATACTCCGTGTTTCTCCTTGCAGGGGACACAGAGTGACTTATATCATTATCTTCATCTCTATTTTATTCTCAAAATAGGAAAGTTATGCTGGGGATGTGTGTGTGGCCCAATGTCACCTTAAGCCCCTGTGTGGCAGAATGGTGGTTTGAACGTCATGTAGGGAGTTCTTAGTCTGACGAAGAGTGCTTGCACTCAAAAGCTCGTGGCTTGAATAAATCTTTGTTGGTCTTAAAGGTGCCACTGGACTCTGATTTTATTGTGCTACTTCAGACCAACACGGCTATTCATTTGAATCTACATTTTCATAAGTTAGCAGTGAGAACAGTCCCGTTCCCCTTCACAGCATTCCCACGCTTCCTGGAAATCAGCTGAGCTCCAGCAGCAAAAGGAGTCATGGGAAGCAGGAGCAGTGCAGCACAAAGGGAATTCACAGTACAATGCTCCAGTTCCACTCGAAAAAGAATGTGACATCGGTAAAATAAAATCAGCTTTATTTTATCAGAAATTATTTACTTTTATGAAGCATTGATTGTTCAGCAGCAACTCACCCGGATCTCCTGCTGTGTACATAACCTGTGCAGCTCATTCGTTAGTTTTTATTCTCTCCAGCTTTATTTTTAAAAGTGCACTGTCCATATGAACCCAAAGGACCCTTTGATATCCCCAAGAGAGAATGGCTTGAGTATGAAAGAGCAATGGAACACTCTCCTTTCTGTATTTAAGTGGATGAGCAATGCTGCTCCTCCAGAGTGTCCTGACCTTTCCCTTTCCTTGGCAGGACTACAGAGAGTTTCCTCTGCTTTTTCTCTATTTTTGCAACTGCAGTCAAACAGTGCTCAGAATGTGTCCCATTAACCAGTCATTACACATCCTAGATGATTCCTTCAACTGTCTAATTTATACCATTCATGACAATGATCACAGTAACCACGAAATCCAAGAGCACCACCCAGTAAGCCATCACTAGCCTTGGACAGTCCAGGCTGCAGGAGAATGTGTCATATAACAAACACATTGTTGATGAACTTGAGAAGGGGCATGCTAAGAGATGTGAAGGAGTCTGTCACACAAAATGATGGTTTCTAAAGGCAGTGAGGGTGATGTCAGCACTAGCTTCACTCTCTGACGGTTCATCATAAGCCACAACACTTGTCTGCCACTATTAGCTATTCGTTTGCTACCCTACAGCAAGAAGCAACAGGTTCTGACGCAGAAGCGCATGTAAGGAACTCGGTAGGAAAATGGAAAGTTCTGCCGTCAAGGGAAAAGTGCACCAAGAGATATGACACGCCATGCCAAGGACTGAGAGCAAAGGCCAAGGAGGACTGACTCTGAAAGACTGTTCAGTTGGGGAAGCATACCTTGTTCCATCTTTGTGCCATTAATCCTGGCCACTATAAAAATACATGTAAGAGAAGCATGCCACAGTCATTACTAAGGGGTGAGAATGAGGATGAGGCTGATTTAATGACTATCAGAATTACAAAACTGGTCCCAGTGGACATCGTGACAAATCCTAACATATCAGTATGAAAAAAATGCGACCTACTGCATCTCATGGCCAAGGGAGAGAACACTATATCTACTCAGCCAATATAGTTAACTAAAAATTAGGCAGCAGGGACACTTTGGATGTGACATCAGGCATTTGCTAATCTGCTTAGTTTGGGGATGATTGTATAGTCCAGAAAGAATCTTGAATGAATTACAGAGAGAGAGAGAGAGAGAAAGAGAGAAAGACAGGGCAGTCCCAAGCATCTGGAAAGTACACACCAAAAAGACAGATGTGGTAGTGACCGATGACGGCTCACAGGACATGGAGCCATTTTCTTCATTCCAAGCTCTTTAGGAAGTTTAGCAGACCAAGATGCCACTCTTCTGGCTTGTCCATGTAACAGGCATGGCCTGCCCCTTTCATCAGCATCACCTTGTGATTGGGTAAGTTCTTCAAGTTGTTCAGGCTGACTTCCCCCAACTGGACATCCTGGTCTCCATATACAATGAGTGTCAGTGTCTAGTGTGGAAAATAAGTGAAGTTAAGTGGAGTCTAAGCAATCAACAACAAAAAAGTCTGTCATCAGATGCTACCAGCATAAAAGACCTCAAGTGGAACACCAGAACAGCTTGCTCTGTACTGACTGTACACCAACTCTGAGTGTGCATTGCCTTTAGATAGGTTTATAGTTATGTGAGGGAAATGCTCATCTAGTTAAAAAAGTGATGCAGCTGCCAACTCCCTCCCTGATGATTATTGTTGTTATTGCTTACACTCAAGGGGGATTACATTGTACAAGTCAAGTACAATCAACAGGATGGGACATCCAATGAACAGTACAATAGGGATTGAACAACAGAAATCTGAAAATGGACAGAAATCTCAAGCGACACTGAAACAATGACTTTTAAAATATGATACACTAAATGGTGAAGAACCACCTAGAGTATATTTACCATACCTTTACCAATGCAACTTTCTAGCCATTTCATTGCAGTTTAGCTCTATTTACATGTGCATGAAGCCCTCTTTAATACTTATTTTGCATCGTCTACTGGGATGAGAGAAATTGTCTTAGTGGGGCATAGGGACAGAGGCAGTCAGGTAGATGAGGAACTAAAAGCCATGAAGAGCTTTGTATGCAACAACAATTCTTTGAATTATATCTAGTGACTGATGGGCAGCCAATGAAGTGACTGCAGAATGGGAGTGATATTCATGTTCTGCCTAGTGTTTTGAACTGGGGATGAAGGGGCCCCCACAGTGAAAAGGGGTGTAATTCCAATTGTCCCTAAAGAGGGAAAAGGGGAGAGGAGAGAGGCTATGGCCCTGATCTGGGGGGGACAGGCACTGCGTAGGGCCCTTTGAAGCACAGGGCCCATAGCACATACTATATGTGCTACATGGATAAACCAGTCCTGCTTCCATAGTAGAAACGTTTCTTGCACTGATCTGTGTTCATAAGATGTCATGGTGAGTGGAAGTGCAGTGTAGGCCACTGCACAAAATTTTTAAAGAAACCAGCTTGTGCATTGCTCACTGTCCTCCAAACCTGCCCTCTTTACCTTAGAAAGGATTGTTAGTGCTTATTTCTGTCAGTGTTATGAACCTGTTAACATCTATGGCTTGGACCTAAAAGTTACTTCCACACACTTCCACACACCATGACTTCCACCTGCTTCCTGCAGCCCCAAATGCCCCCCGAACTGCTGATCCCGAGGGATGGTGCCCCCCTCAGGAATGGCTGTGATAGGAAAGGGGAGTTAGCAAAAGCCACTCGCACTTCCATCCGCCAGAACTTTAGAACAAGAAGAAGAAGAAGAAGAGTTGGTTCTTATATGCCGCTTTTCCCTACCCGAAGGAGGCTCAAAGCGGCTTACAGTTGCCTTCCCATTCCTCTCCCCACAACAGACACCCTGTGAGGTGGGTGAGGCTGAGAGAGCCCTGATATCACTGCTCGGTCAGAACAGTTTTATCAGTGCCATGGCGAGCCCAAGGTCACCCAGCTGGTTGCATGTGGGGGAGCGCAGAATCGAACCCGGCATGCCAGATTAGAAGTCCGCACTCCTAACCACTACACCAAACTGGCTTCAAGTCATTGCCACATATTTTATTTTAGATTGGAGGATTCAGATTCAGATCTTCATTATGGTCATAGACCAGCAGAAAGATTGGAGGAAATTCCTCCAGCATAAGCTTTCCTGCAGCCTAAGTGGCTCTTCCGATGGAAGAAAGGCTCTGTGAAATGCTAAAGTATATGTCATTTTTTCCCAGTTGTAATACAAGAGGAAATCTTCTTCCAAAGCGTGGGGGGGGGGGGTGGCATCTTTTGTATTTGCAGAGGTTCCAGAATCTCTGCAACAGAGACATTCATTATTCATAGAAGTACAGGGAATTCTCACTGCTGAGTCACACTGGCTAAAACAAAGTGCTGAGGTCACAACTGCAAGGGCAATGGTACGTAATACACGAAACTAATATTAGGGAAAGGCTAAGAAGTCCAAAGGCCATGAATCTGGAGAAGGGTCGGATCATGTGCTCTATATTTGCAAGAGGCAACAATATACAATCACACTGGGATGTGTTGATGAGCACTTATCATACCTGTCAGTGGCCAGGTAACTGCATCAAAGTGCACCCTTAATCCCATTTTCCACACATCATTGACTAAGCAAAAAGGAACTAGCCATCAGTGTGCTATCCTGTAACATGCATTACTTAGTTATGTAAGATCTGATGCAATGAAAGTGATATGAGCAGATATGCAGCTTCTACTTCAGTGTAGATAGGCTCGTCATAGTCATTGCCTGAAGAGAACTTGCCCCTGCTGTCAGGTAACATTTCCAGTACGCTGACAGAGAGCTGAGTTGTATATCCTTAGGAGTTAGGCAATGTCCAGGCAGTGACCTCAGCTAGAAATCGCGTATCTCCCCCTATAATGTTGCATTTTTTTAGTGTTAAAGAAGCAGACAATTAATGGAAACAACGGTGGAACTTGTGTCACAAATCCCCTAATGGAGAGAGGCCTTCATAGCAATTTTCACAGTTCTTAATAAAGGGGAGTAATAAAAAAATTCTTGCATCCCACTCTCCTCACTTCTTCCTGCAGTCTTTAAGCTACAATTAACCAGTACAAACAGAAACATTCTACTGGGCTTCTCTGTGTCGGTAAGTAGGCCTATAAGCCTGCTTTGCCTGTTTCCAAGCATCTGAGAATGAAAAGGCAGGCAGCGCCCTCTAGTGTTCAACTGGGAACTCCTCCCCACCCCCTTTATGACAAATCGGTGCCTATTGCATGGCTATCCATTTCTCTCACTGTTTTCTCAAGCCTCCACAACTTCTCTCAGCTGCCTGCCAGTTCTTCCTAATTATTGTCATTCATTGAAATAAAATCTGCTCCTGCTGTAACCTTAGAATCCCTCTCCAAGCCTAGTTGGCAGACATACTTTGACACCAGCATATTGTGTGGCTGGGAACTTCTCTGTGCAGATGGGTGCCACTGGGATGTAGGCTTTGAGCAGCTCACTGTGCTGGAAAAGGAATGGAAGTGAATACATCCCGCTGAGAGATGGGCTGATGACCACAGCCTGGTCTAACAGAAGGGCCTCGAATACGGACTTCAAGAAGCTGCTGGGTGCTGGCTCTCCAATGGGAGCTGGAGCAGTAGCATCTTTGGAATTACCCAGACCTGCACATACAAAAAAAGACATTCCATTTTACAGACAGCAGATGAACCACTACAGTAAACTTCACATAGGGGCTCACGGGCAGAAACCCTCCAGTGACCAGTAGCATGATGCTTTGCAGTGGAATGGTCCCCAAGGAATGAGTGAGAATCCAGAAGAAGCAACGCATCATTAGTTCCACTTGAAACCAACAAGCCTTAGAAGACCCTGGAGTCTGGCTTTGGGTCTAGAAAGGGTCATTTCACATGCTAGATTTTCAGAGCCAAGTATGGACATCAACGTCAGGGGGAAGCCAGCTTGGTCCAAGAGTGCATAATAACGTTATAGTATTAAAATTAAGCAGGCGTCAGGCTGGCCAGTGCTTGCATCAGAAACTGCCTAGGAACCCCATGTTAAATCCATGAAGTTTCCAAAAAGAAAACCAGGATATAAGTATACATACAAAACAAGACCACTATGATGATGCATGAAACCTGGCAAAACAAAACAGGGAAAACCCTACATGTTATACAAACAGGTACATTATCTGTATGTGATTTTAAACAAGCTGTCATTCTGCATCAAATGCAACAGACTCGCAATCATGCCTCGTAGTTTACAAGAAGACATCTTCTACATTGTGTCTGTAAGTAGGTATGAATACAGGTCTGTTTTGCCTCTTTAATGTGTCTAAGAATGAAGCGTTTGGCATGTCCTCCAATTAACTAAGAATTAACTGAGAAATCCTCTCCAGTTGTATAGCTTGATGTCTACTAGCAATGATACAGGAGAGAAGAGATAAGCAGCCATGAGGTGGGCATTATACTGGATAGGAAGGAACATGGGTATTAAGCACCTAAGAGTATGGACAATTTTGAGCTGTAGCCAAGAGGGCATGAGGAAAGAATGAGGAGACAGCACAAGGAATTTTTTTGGCAACTTATTTTTCCAAATCTGAGTACTGAGGTGGTCTCCTCACTCACTGAGACATACCTGGTAGGTCAACAGCTACAGCACGATATCCAGCTTCGGCCAATTTAGACAAAGTCTGCAGGTTGAGCCAAGTCTCTGATGAAAAACGAATGCCATGCAGCAACAAGACAGAGAGACTAGGGGTTTGCTGAGCTGGCTTGGCCTGCCTGTAGAACAGAGTCTGCCCGCCCACCGTTATGGTGCCCTCAGTGAGTTGCGTGGCAGCCATTGTTTGAGGACTGTATTTTCCAGGAAACCTGAAGGGAAGAGCAAAAAACATGAAAGAGAAAATTGAAAAGTAGAAAAGACTCTGGCCCACTAACTATTTTGAACAGGGAAACTAGATTCTTTCACCCTATGCCATGAGCACATGGTACTAACTCTCAGAGCCAGTTCTTCACTGTACATTTAGAATTCAGAAAGAGAGCCCTGAACCGACAACATAGACTCAACTTTGTGCTGAAATGCACAGCTGTCACTTTAAAGTGGATACAAACTAAGAAAGGGCTGGATCCCCAATTCTGAATATTTCACAGGAATATATGTCAAATCCTAAACGCACATTAGTTTTGGTGCACGTATCTGGTACCTGTATATCTGTCCTCAAGTATAACAATGTGAAGTACAAAACTACAAATGTAAATTGCTTGTGAAGAGCTTGGAATAGGCTCCATGCAAGTGCCACTAGAAAATCAGAACTTAAAAAATGACTCTTGCATTATTTCATTCTGAGGCATCCTCCTTCAAACAAAAAGAACATTTACTGGAAATTGTGTGGTCTAAGGCATGGAATGGTGTTTCATCTTTGCTTCTTTTCCATTTTACAGTGCTCTTGCTGATGTTTCCTCCCCCAGAAGTGGTACCAGATGTGTATGTTTGTGTGATCTGGAGTGGACTGCCTCCTGTTTCCCAACATTTCCTCCTGCCTCTGTGGCTCATATGCAAGCCCAAGACTTTGCAGCTCTGAGAGATGCCACTCCCACCTCCAATTTGGAGGAAAGCAACTAGCACCAGACAGTTTGTGGGACATGGTGGCCTGACCAAAGTGCACTTGTTCACACTGTAGCCCGTTAGAATTTGGAAGGGAGAGGTTATCAGTGCAGTCCCAAAGAGAAGACACTCATCCATAAGTCCAGTGAAGCCTATTGGCTTAGAAGGGTTAGACTTCCTTTGTAAATACATTGCAGAACACGCTCGACTATGCCCCTTTCCTGAGTGGGAAGTCTCCTCCAGGCGGCTACATGTTCTTGTGGAGTTCAGAAGTACGGGTATCTCAGTGGTGCAAGAAAGATCAATCCCCATCATTCCTCAGCTGCTCAGGTCATTATGAACTACCACGACTAAAGTTCCATCACCTTCACAAAGGATATTTTTCAATGGAGTCGGGTCAGTTCACACATTCACCTATCAGTAACCAAATACAGAGAAACTGTGCGCATGCATGTGTGAGCCACTCAACCCCCTACTTCCCCCCAGCGAGGAATAAGGGCCAGTGTGCTACCATATATAATTAGGGCAGGAGGACTGCAAGCACAGAGCAGGTGATCTGTGGGTCTCCGGAGACCTAAACCAAGAGAACTGATTTCCTCCATTATTGTTCCTTGGAAGATGTGTCCACTGAGAAGATCACATTTCCCAAGGAAAGCACAACACGGTGAATCCAAGGAGACCAACATAAACCGTCTCCTTCCAGGACAATCCTAAACAGACAGACACTAAAGCCAGTGGGCTCAGAGGAACAGCGGCGTTAATCAAACACGCAAATTTAGCACGCCGTCCAAGCGTAATGGAGCTATATCAACTGGAAGAGCAGAATGCCCCAGTCACGGAAGATGGGTGTACCTCCCTCAGATCACGCTGCAACAGTGAAAGTGCCCTTTCTCCCGAGCAAATCCCCATTAGTGTGGCTCTGAGCAGACCGGCATAGGATGGCTCCGCCCCAGGAGTCATCGTGAGCAAGGCTACGCAGAGGTAAGTTCCATTTTATTAAGTGCAGCCTAAGCGGCTTCTAGAAGCTTCGAGGAGCAGCTTGTTCTGTAGAAAAGAAAGGCCAAAGAGTTACGGCAGACAAATCGTGGCGGGGGACAGTTACATTTCATTAGAATGCATTAGAAGAACTTTTTGAGATGCAGGCCAGGAGGATAAAAGAACTAGAAAAATTCTACTTTTCCTTTCCAAAGCAAAAAGGTGGAAAGTGAAAGCGTTAGTGATACCCCTACCTGCTCGAGAGAGACCAAAAAACGAGCACCGAAAGATTTGCTGCTCCTCGTAGCTTCCGGGGTCCAAAGGTTTTGAAGGAAGCATGAAGAGGGAAAGATCAGTAAAAATAAATACGAGGGAAGTTACAACATTTCTAAGCAAAAGTTCACATGAGCAATAGGGACACCTAGTGGACAGATGCAGCCATGTACTTTATGCACATCTTGAAGTGAATGTAGTGTATTTTTAAGTACCTAGGTTCTGTGTTGGTCTGAAGTAGCAGAACAAATTTGTGTGCTGTGCACACAAAAACTTACAACTTGTACAACTTCGTTAGTTCTAAAGATGCCATTGAGCCAGACTTCCTCAATGTTTTACTGTTGAGAAACTTCTGAAACATTCTTGAGGCTTCAAGAAACCTCAAAAGTGGCACAATCCTGCAGAATATGGTTGGGAAGCTTAGGTGTTTAGGTGCCCACCCACCACCAGGCCTATTGTTAGCCATTTGGAGAGGAGAGTTGGTTTGACATGATTATATAGGGTCATATCACTCAATAAATGTTTAACACATTTTTAAAATATATAAAAAATTTACTCCCACCCATTGGGGAAATCCTTCCAGGGCCATCAAGAAATCCCAGAGTTTCATGAAACCCTGTTTGAGAGCCTGCATTGGATTCAAAATCTGTTTAGTTTGTTTTTGGTGGAGTATACAGGTTATAAAATATACTGATTAAATACTATAAAATACAGGGTTTTGCAGTTTATTTTGCTAACGAAGGATACACTTCATGCATCTGGTGAAGAATGCACTGATCCCTGGATGTTTATACCATAACAAATATGTTACTTTTTAAGATACACGTTTTTATAACAAGTACATGCAATATGTACATGTAAAAATGCTTCAGTGCTGTCTTCTAGCTTTCCTCACATAGACACATGAAGCTGCCTTAAACTGAATCATATCATTGGTTTTCCAAGGCCAGCACTGTCTCCTATTTTGCCTAATACTGACTCTCCAGAGGTCTTTCATATTGCCTGCTATCCGATCCTTTTACCTAAAGATGTTGGGGATTGAACCGGGGACCTACATGCAAAGCAGAGGCTTTAGTTAGGGTTGCCAACTCCATCTTGGGAAATAGCTGGAGATTTAGGGGACTGAAGGTAAGGAAAGGCAGAACCCAATCTCTAGAATGGACCTGGAGGTTGGAAACCCCAGCTACCATTGAACTACAGCATCTCCCATTTTCTAAAATCACGGGAACTAGAAACACTGCTGTTCACATGTGTATTTTCTATATAAATAAAACATCACAAATGCATTTCAGATTTCACATGTGCCTGCTATTGGCTTGCAGCAATAGCGTTGAAATATTCCAAGAATACAGGAACTGTGTACATGCATGATGCTTATACATGCGAGCAATTACTGGATAAATGGAAAGCATGACCGATTTCAGAACAGAATGCACGTAACACCTTTCATTAGGATCAACCGAATGACCCAGAACTCTGCTGACACCACTAGATTTTTTAAAACAGATTTTGGAAATGATGACATTGTAGTATTCAACCTGATTTCTTTTAAAAATGGATAGCTGCCTTTCACTTGCAAACTGCAACATATCACTGGTATTTACAGATGTGTGAATTCAAGTGTGTTTACAAGAATTGTGATACTGCTTTAAAACAAGTCACAATCAAAGTGTTTATATATAATTCAGGGTCATTACAAAAGACTGGGAAACTGCTATTCAATGTACCATATTAGACAAACTTGAAATGCTAAATGTTAGAAATATTTCCCACTACCTGAAATAAAATTGTTATATATTTTCTGCCTTTTTTTCATGGAAGAGTATCAAGCTAGTCTGTAATAGCAGAACAAAATTCTCTAGTCCAGTAACATTTTGAAACACCAACAAAAATTTCCACTCAAAATCCACTTTGTCAGCTATAAATAAGAATAAAGATTCATCAGTTCTGATATCCAGGTGAGAAGGTGGGAGGGATTTTGCAAGGAAGGGCCAGGTGGAGTCAGGGTGCAGGTGTACAAATGTAATCAGTTTGATTAGAAGTTATGTATAGAAAAATGGGATTACAGAAAATTAGAATCTAAAGTGAATCCTCAGTCCCTTGGTCCTCTCTCTTTAAAGTTTCTTGTAGAACTGCCAGTCAGCTCCGCAATGGAATGTCTAGGAAGATTAAAATTTTCTCCCACTGGTTTCTAGATATTGTAATTTTAATGTCAGATTGTATATTTATTCTTTCATATTAGAAATAGCCTACTAGTCCAATATAGAGAGTAGAAGAACATTGTTGAAACTAGTTGTCATATACAATGTTGGAAGATGAGCAATTGAATGAACCTGAGATGGTATAACTCATAGAATCATAGAATCATAGAGTTGGAAGGGGCCATACAGGCCATCTAGTCCAACCCCCTGCTCAACGCAGGATCAGCCCTAAGCATCCTAAAGCATCCAAGAAAAGTGCGTATCCAACCTTTGCTTGAAGACTGCCAGTGAGGGGGAGCTCACCACCTCCTTAGGCAGCCTATTCCACTGCTGAACTACTCTAACTGTGAAAAACTTTTTCCTGATATCTAGCCTAACTCACGGTATCAGTTCTGGTGATTTTGTTGTTAAGAGTGAATATGGAGTAAAAAATGGTTTATTACAGACACTGGACCCAGAATCTGTGTGTCCATGTTAGGTAATGCATTATTGTTGTGAGAAGTGGTTTAAGGGCTGTCTGTGGGCAAGAAAACTTCTGCCTCCCAGGGCATTTGAGAGTGGTCTGTCTAGTATAGGTTGAAAGCTCCTTTTTTAGGAACGAGAAATCAGGAATGAATTCAAGAGATGCTCCGCTAACTTGATGCTGAAAAGCTGAAGCTCTTGAATGTCTGTTCATCAGTGCTTCAGCTAAAGGCACAGAACCCTTATCAGGAACAATGCCTCAACCTTAATAACATCAATTTGCTCAAAGCTGATTCACTGATTGATCACTCTTCAGTTCTGCTTTCACAATCAGCCCCATGGTATAAAACAATAAAAAGACCACTCTAGAGCATCATATTTAGTAAACATAACAACACGTAATCTTAGAACAGCCTTAACATCTTGGTTTGAAATGATGCCATCAGCCATGCTCTCTGGGCGATATCTCTAAATACCCACAGCCCAATGCCTGTGTATATCTGGAAATTCATCTGTGGAGGACCTGCCCCATTATGCTTTGGTTTGTCCCCTGTACTCCGAACCCAGGGGCAAATTCCTTACCAAGTTATTATCGAACTCACACCCCATTTCTGATTCTGACAAAATCACCTATTTGTTATCAGATGTCAACCCCTATATATCCAAGCCAAAGCATTTTTACAGGAATCTCCACCTTGATACACCATTTTTTTTTCTTATTGAAATTCACTATGTGAACCCATGTTTACAATTTTATGTATGCAATATTGGAGAAATATTGTTTTATTCGTATTTGTACCATATTGTTTTAATTATGCTTTGTAATGGCCTTTGGCTATATACAATAAACGTTTTCATATTATATCGTAATAACATCCACTTGGATTGACTTAAGTCTCCTTATGTTCTGTTTAGGTCTCTATAGTGCAAGAAGTACATGAACAGCATCTTCTGTACTGTTTTCTTAATAAACCAGCAGGTGTTGATGACGGTCTTTAAAATGCTATTCCCCTCAGGGGTTTCTGAAAAGTTCTAATGAGCTTTTGTGATGGAAACAAGACTGGTTGCTCTTGGAGCCAGGTAGTCTTCCCTTGGGTCTTCAGTGATCTGTGCTCATTTTTGCCAGTTAGGAATGTGGCTCTTGAGTTCAGAGTGAGGAAATAGACACACTACACTTGAGTCTGGAGAGCTAGTGTGGTTCAGAGTCTTGGACCAGTAGCTGGAAGACCCAGGTTCATCTCCCCACCCACAACATGGAAGATTCTTGGGAGACTTTGGATCAGTCACACTCTCTCTAACCTGCCTCACAGGATTGCTGTGAGGATACAATGGAAAATGATGTTCACTTTGGGTCCCTATGGGTGAGAAAGACAGAGTATAAATGAATTAATGAATTAAATATATAAATAAGTTAAATATATAATAAATAAAATAAATAAAAAATTGATCTTGAAAGTAATCATTAAGATACCATGCTGATCTGATGTTACTGAATAAAGTCTACCCTGATTTCAGTGTCCAGTGGGAAAATTATTATGAGCCACTTAAGAAATTTTGTTAAAGGCACACACAAGACTTAAGTATATTGGGTAAAAAACATACTAAGCAGGTCTCCTCAGAATCCAACTCAGATCTAATCTAAATCTTAAAACTAGTAATAACAGAACTGCAGACACACCATTGAACTACAGGTTGTTCAACACATTAAACAAGTCATATTTTTAAACTGGCATACTGCAAGAAAAGATCAGCAGAGGTGGGCCTGAAAGAGGTGTCTTCAAGGAAGGTCTTCCACTGTTCCGGACAATTCCATTGAGGGATTCCTGATAAACGTCTGGGGAACTTCAAGGTTTCCTGGGAATGGAATTGCCATCTGACCAGGAAAAATAAACACTCTGCCCACTTTTGCAGAGCCCATATCTTGATACTGTCTGTGAAACTTTAAAAAGGGATCAGTTTTAGCTGGGACATAGCTTGAAAACCGCTGCTGTGTCACATCTGGTCCCTTAGAGGATGACTGGCTGACAATTACAAATCCTGTCTCCCCCCCCCCTCTCTCAAGTCACAGCAACCCAATGGAGTTTTCAAGGCAAGAGGTTTTCAGAAACGTTTCACCACTTCCTGCCTCTGAACTGGTGATACCAGTGACCCTGGTATGCCTTCGTGGTCTCTCATCCATATACTACCCAAGGCCCTCCATGCATAGCTTTCCAGATCTGAAGCGATTGGGCTAGCCTGGGCTATCCAGGTCAGGGTACAGATCTCATAATTCCAGGGAATTTAAAAATATCTCCAGGAAAATTTTAAAAATGCCAGCATCATACGTTTCCTTTTCCTATCTATTTCCCTGATCATACCAGCAGCTTTCAACAGCTAAAATGCTGGAAGATCTCCTGTATCACGTGTGCTTGCTGTCTTGAGACATGGGTCTTTCCCCAAACTTTCTTTTAATAGAATGCAGCCATGAGTACTGTGATCAAAAAAGGGAGGCCAGAGTAGGTGATGTGGGGTTAATTTAATCTTTCTCCAACTAAAAATCTTCCAACTAAAAATTGTTACTGAGTTGCTTTTGATTGGGACTGAGGAAAACACAGGTAAAACAATGAGAAAATTGCATGCAACTTGTAGTTACAACTTTGATTTACATTAATTATGTTAGTTTTGGGTGGGTACATGTTGGTCCACAGTAGAATAGCAAGATTCAAATCCAGTGGCACCTTAAAGACTAACAAGATTTCCAAGGTATAAGCTTTTGAGAATCAAACCTTCCTTCATCAGGTACAAGTAGGAATGGAGATCCCAGATCCCCTATATCCCAGTCTGGGGGGTGGGAGCAGTTTCCAAAAAGAGAGTCAGGATGGAAATGTGCCATGCAAAATGAGTAGAGCAGAAGGATAATACTTATGAGTGGGAAATGCAGGAAATTAGGACCTGTACTGAGATTGAGAATATTATGTCTTTATTCAGGGGGGTGGGTCATTTGTTCTGAATGACCTCAATAATCTCTCATGAACTCCCTTTGAAGCTACTCTGAGGTCTGCCACTCATAGGTCAGCCTGGAAGATTAAAATGTGAATTATATTGAACTCATGAAACTACCTTAAGTTAAAGCAAGGTTGATCAGTATTTACTTTGACCAACTTTGACCAATAACCAACAGTAATTCAGTTTTCAGGCAGAGATAATTTTTTAGGCTGGTGATGCAGGGAACCAAACCGGGGTCCTTCTGCAAGTAACACAGATGGTCTGTTACGAAGTCTAAGTGCAGTGGTACGTTTAAGACCAACAAAGTTTAATTCTGAGCTTTCGTGTGCATGCAAACTTCATCTGATACTAGAAGCTCTGCTGGTAAATCCCCTTTGGTTTTGTTGTTGTTGTTTACAAAATGCATAACCTGAATGAGAAATCCGATGCAGGAAATGGAGAAGGAGGTAGGGCTTCTTAACCCTTGTTCGCGTTGCCTTGTCCTTCCCCCCTGAAAATCGCCTTTCACATTCCCTCGAGGGAATAGATGCAGCCGTGTTGGTTTGAAACAGCAGAACAAATTCAGCGTCCAGTGACACCCTGAAATTTTATTCAAGGCGTGAGCCTCCGTGTGCACGTGCAGCACTTCATATAATAGCAAAGGAATAAAACTCGGCTGGTTTTCAAGGCGCCCCTGGACGCTCAATTCCTGCTACCTCAAGGACTTTCTGGCCCGGCTGTCCCCGCGCCCTTCGACCGCACCTCCTGCGTTTCTGGCCCGAAAGGGGCGCAGTGCCTCCGTCGGCCGACAGGTGGGGGTGTGCGTGCGGACTGGTCGGCGGCTGCGGAGGGACTGTGACGCCGCTCGCTCCGCGCCGAGGAGCAGCCAAGACGGGCTGGCGGGGGCGGGGGGACGCGGCCGGATACAGCTGTTGCGGCGACTGCTCCAGCGCAGGTACTGTTGGCCGGGCGGCCCGGGCGGCCTGGCGGGGGAGGAGCGAGGCTGCTCCGGGGAGGGCCGCCTCTGCAAAGCCACTGGCTGCCTGAACGAGGCCCCCGCGCGCCGTGTCCGGGGTGGGGGGCCGGGAAGGGCCGGGGGTTGGCAGTCAGCTGCCTGCCTTGCGGACGGGGGTGGGGTGGGAAACCGCGACTGGGATCTCTCCTTCTCCCAAGGCCTGCCTTCAAGGTTGCCAAAGGAAGCCAGGGTGCCTAGTGTGGCGCGCATCCTTTATGCGTGTATTACTTTTAGTTTTGTCCCCGGTGTTGAAAGTGCGCGGGGGGAGGGGGGCGAGTGTTGTCGACGAATAAAGATTCTTTAGTGCCCTGCTAAGCAAATGTTGCCCTTTCTTCCTAGCAAGCGTTCTGGCATCCAATTCTAATTATGCTACCTGTTCTTGAAATGCTGACCAGACATCATACTCTGAGCCAGTGGTTACAAAGAGATGAAGAGTTGGGGTGTGTATATGCAGAAAGATAAATGCTCTAGATGCTGAGCCTGAGAGGGACTGCCAGAAAGGACGGGTGGATCCCTTTGGGCTTCCTGAGTACCTGAGACTGGAACTGAGTAGGATGGGTCTACCAGTTAAGGGGGGGAGGCTGGCAGAGGGATGTGGGGGTATATCAGTGAGTTCATCATTCATTCAGCTGCACTTCTGTGTAAGTTGTGTGGTATCCATTGATGGATTCTGTGTTGCCAAAACCAAAAAAGGAACACAACCCAACCTTAACAGGTAGGAACTCAGAAGTTGAGCTGTACAATTAAATAATGTAAAAATGTTGATTATTTATTATAGTGCACAATTAAAAACTACATAAAACCTATACAGAACTAACAGCAGTGTTCTGTGTTGCCCCATCCCATTAGAAGTGGCCTTAAAAAAATGCCTGTGAAGCTGTTGGAGGAGGGGGAAAGGGAGGTGTGTACAGAGTAGGAAGGCAAAACAGCGTGTAAACAAGGGTGTGTCCTGGTAAATTTAAACCAGTCAAGAGCAGTGGGAAATCATGAGCTTGTCCCAGCAGGAACAGTACAGGCTTGGTTACTTAATGTCTCCTCTTTCCTGAGAGGGAATTCAACAATGGCTGATGTACAGAGATGTCCAAAACACAACATGGCAATGAAGCTTTCCGACTGCGCCAGACCTTGTACATATCTCTTGCCGAATGCAGAAAAATCAATACAGGATCTGTTGGAGCAGGTGATATCTGAACAAGATTCCTTAGGCCAAGCCCTAACTACTCTCTCGTCCCACCTGGTGAAACTTGAGAAACGTCTGGAAGAGGCAGACTGCAGGATAGAAGCACTGGAAGCAAAGATGGTGTCCACCCAAGGTTGCGTGGTAAAACACTCTACTCTGATGAGAGAGCTGGCAGCAGGACACCAGATAGTGGACCACAGGCTGGAAACCCTGGAGAATAAAGTGCGAGCTCGGAACTTGAGGGTCACTGGTGTCCCAGCAGCTGTCAGAGATATGAATCTCATTCCATTCATAGAAAATTTAATGTCAACTGCCTTGGACTTAAGTGGGAAAGTAGATCCGGTCGGCATAGAAAATGCTTACCGTCTCCCAGCAAAGAATACCCAGGAGGGTGATAGCAGTACCGTGGTAATAACTCTTTCTGATTTAAGGCATCGACAGAGAATACTGAAGGCATCACAGGCTTCTAAGTCTGCAGACTTCCAGGGATATAAGATATCCTTCTTCCCTGACCTCAGTCCAGCCACTTATGCCAGGCGGAAGCATTTTGTTGCTCTCAGGCAACTGTTTCTGAAAGAAGGAGTTCAGGCTTATATATTGTATCCTGCAAAGCTAAAGGTTGTGCACCAAGGGAAAAACTACATCTTTAAGGACCATGTAGCTGCATCTCAGCTGTTGGACAGAATCAGAAAAGGTAGCTGCTGGAAGGGGACACCCCTCCTCCCCATTGAGATCAATTACAGGAAGTGATGGCCCTTTCTGTTGGCTATTTGTGATTGTATGTTGCTTTGGCTATCCCGAGCCCTTGTTTTCTTGAATGAACGGGCAGTGGTGTAAGATTGGGTGGAATGAATATTAGTCCAGGCTTACTGTCACGGGGCAGGGGGGAGGATCTTTAGTTATTGAAGCATGCAGTCTCTCTTCTACTATTTTATGAAAGGGTCAGTTTCCATAGAAATTAATCTTGCCCCTCCACACACTTCTCAAACAGAGGTGTGTATTATTCTGAATCACCTCCGGAAGGCAGCAACCCTTATCTGTGCCATGTCATCTCAAGGGATGAAGGATTACTGGTGTCTTCTGGTATCAAGGAATCTCTTGTTAGAAGGGTCATTTACTCAAATAGTGGTGGGCCATCGGGTTCTCTTGGCCTGTCCTGAGCACCGAGTATCCACTCTCTCCTGTAGGTACCAACTGGGCACGCTTACTGTATCAAGTCTCTGTTCTCAGTAATTAGAAACTCTGCTTAAATACTCATCATTCCCTGTGCTTTTTATTTTATTTTGTAAGAAAGACAGCTGTCTGGTTTGTCTTTCCTCCCTCTCAGCTTTTAGGATCCAGTGTTGTGAGGAGGACTGTATATGAGCTCATGAATATTTGGCAAGGAGGCCTGGGCATTATTTATTTTATTGTGATTTTTTTGCTTTACGCGGATTGGCTATGCTATTTCTTCATCTATGTATTTGTATTGTTGTACACTTAAGAATAGCCTGAAACAGTTTTGCTGCCGGAGATACCATGTATCTTGGGTGAGAACCATTGTTGTGAGATAAACATCCTGGTTGTCCCTAAAGTAAGAGGCTGGCATAGAACACATACAGGATATCTGTGGTGTGTGGGGTGGATATGGTTTTATTCTCCTTCTGGAAGAATCAGACATACTTAATAGAGGCAGATGAATGTCAGTTGGGCCCCAGAGTCCAGGGACTTAAGAGGAAAATGCAAGCAAACTTGGCATTGGCATCAGTCAAAGGGTGATAGACTGCACTTCAATTCCTGATCTAAAATGAGCTGCCAGAGATGGGTATGCTTTTTGCTGTAGCTAATAGCAAAGGGAGTAGTGAACTTGAAGGAGGGTTATGTCACTATTAATTTTTTTGGGGGGGGGGAAGACAATGTTAGGAAGAGACAGTAATCGGAATCTATGTACTAAACCTAGTCAATGGTAGGATAAGTCAAGTTGTTCTTTTTTCTGGCAGACCTCCTGAGCCTTTAACAGCCCCATGAGAAGCTTTTCTTATAGAATTTCAGTCTTTATTGCCATGGAAATATAGTAATTGGGTTGGGGGCGGGGAACACATTTCTGAAAGGGGGGATTTATGACGCAGTGATGGAGTATCTGCTTTGCACATGATCATAGGTTCTGTTGCTGACATCTCTAGGTTAAAGGATTAGGTAGTGAGGTTCTCAAGAGCTGCTGCCAAAGAGTAGAGAATACTGATCTTGATAATCCACTGTCAGACAGTCAATGTAAAGGCAGCTTCATATCCTCATGAGCATTTCTACCTGTTATGCAGGAGCAGAAACACAGGAAGGAAATCAACCAGCCACAAGAACCTAAAACTGATAGTGCAGGGAGAGCTTGTATCAAAAAACAGTGTTTCTGTCATTTGGTAGCTCCTTTTTTTTACTGCCTGATGCAAGTCTCCCAGGTTGACTGCATTGTTGGTGCATAGGTTAAAGGGCACTGAATCATTAGTACCAATCCATTATGATGATAGTCCTATGTGACATCCTGGCAATTGCTTACAGTTTAGGCCTGAGCCTTCCGTGTGTTGTACTCACCCATGTCCAGCACCACCGCCATAAAGACTGTTGCCCAGGTAGATAATGTAAGCCAGATGAGACAGATGTTTGGGGTTGTCCAAGCCTTTAGAAAAGGGGCATCCTCTAGGTTAGTGATCCCCAACCTGTGGGCCGCTGACCACATGTGGTCCTTCGACTAATTGGAGGTGGGCCCCGAAGGACGCCTTCTCCCCCCCCCCCCGGCCCTTTACTTCATCCCCTCCAGCCCTTTACAACATACTTCATTGTTGTGGTGTGTCTGTATCTTATTTTGAAGGGATGTTTAAACATTACCATAGCAATCAGAGAGCACTAGGGCAGTGGTTGAGAGTAGAGGAGTAAACTACCCCCCCACCGGGAGTCAGTAAAAGGCGTTGAGTGGTCCCCGCCGTTGAGTGGTCCCCGGCATTGAGTGGTCCCCGGTGATAAAAAGGTTGGGGACCACTGCTCTAGGTTGCCAAGTCAGCCATTGCTGTTGCAGTAGGAGTTGGGGGAAGAACCAGTCTGTATCATCATCTGAAATCAACCCTTTATGGGTTATTTTTTTTAAAGCATACTGATTGGTGATGGGGCACTGTCCATTGGAAAGTCTCCTCTAATGATAGCCATCAATAAATATTGTGCTTGTCTTGTCCATTTGTGAATCCTGCCGTTTCTCCTGGTGAGTGGAATTTACCGGCCTTGTTGCTCTACCAGGCAGTCCCTGTTCAAGTTCTCTGACCCTAGTGGTTCTCTCTCTCTCTCTCTCTCCCTCTTAAACTCTTTCAGAAAAGATGACTATGACTTTGATCCGCAACAGGCTGGGTCTTCTGGTACTTGGAGTCCTCGTTACCTTTGTCCTCTACCTCTTACTTCCTGCAATCCAACATGAAAGATTTACATCTTCTGTTGACATCCCCAAGCCACGAGCCATGGAGGAAGATATGAAGAAGGATCAAAGCAGCAGTAATGTCACCGTCTTGACAGGAACTGTCTTGCAGAACCCTTCCATTTTCTTTAGAGAAGCTGTACTGGTACAGAAAGATGGAGTTCCCAGCACTGAAAAGTAAGTGGCCCTCCTGACCGCAAATCCGAAGGAGAGAAATTAACTTTTATCTCCTTAAAGTATACTTCTTGTGATGGCCTGCCCTTTCTGACAGTTTACAGTCAAATCACCTTGTGTTGTAGTTTTGGTGATTCTTTGGGATTTTAGAATTGGGGGTGCCTTTTTAGAATCAGGGATGCCTGTGGCTGAGTAGGACAAAACAAATGTTGGTGATCTTCTGTCTTTCTCTCACTGAATGTTTCCCCAGTGGCAGCTTTTCTTTGTTGCCAAAACAGAACTATCAGCGACCAAAATAAATATGTTTTACCTGTTCACTTATTGAGCCATCACTCATTGGCAAGCTGGGGACCATCCATATGGCTTCCTCCTCATGCCCACATAATTTAAAATGCTAAATGTCTTTTTCAGAAGAGTTTACTGCTGTACCACTATAGTATGAGTGCTTGTGTAGCTGCCTAAAAACTCAAGAGAACTTGGCAAAGGCAAATAAATGTATCCTGCCCCATACAGCAATGTCTTGTAATCTCGTACTCTTCCTCTTTGCTTTTCCCCATGGGCTGTGTACTCCTCCTTTCTACTGTTTCAGTACACATCTGTCTCCAGTATCTACTCCATGAAAAATCTGGGCTAACATTAATTTTTATGCTGGGGGGGACCCTATTTGTGTTTCTCCACAAACTTTATTTACATGTTGTGTTTTCCTTAGCAGGCTGGAAGTCATCTTCCTGCATGGCCAGTCCTTTAGTTCCAAAACATGGGAGGAATTGGGATCATTGGCTTTGCTCTCTGAGAGTGGGCACCGTGCGATAGCCATTGATTTGCCTGGTAAGAATATGCTGTTAAGTTGAAGTTAACATAGATAACTTTTCACCTTCAGTTTCACATGCTCTTGTAGACCAGAGTGAGGAATAACCAGGCCAAAGTACTTTGTAATTCCTTGGTTGGTAAGTTAATTTTTAACAGGGGTGTTGAGCAAGGATAGAGAGGCCAGCAACATTAGCTCTACTCACAGAATCATTTCTGCTCCAGTCAGGTCACGCAGGCGAAGGGTTTTTTAAACCTCTTTCCTCCCAATAGTAATGAAAGCTCAGCTTCATCATTCATAGTAATTAGAAAGTAGCTGAAGTATTTAATGAGAGGGACACTGGAGGCCAGATGGAAGAGTCCCCTATGCCTTCATTTGTCCCTCACTAGCATGGCTGTCTAGTTTCTTGCTGCTGTGTTTTCTGAAGGCTGTGACTAGCAGCACAATGAAGCACAGTACTGCCCCTATTTCAGACTATGCTCAGTGTTTACTAGGGGACAATATTTGGTCCCTGCTCAGGGATTCTTTGTTGTAGTTACTCATTGCCTTGGAGACATGGTGGAACTAGCCTATACAAATCTGGCTTGCATCACTCTGTAAGATGGCTGCTAATTACCAATAAATGGGAGCCAGGAGAAGACTCTCTAATGCCCAGCTGCGTAATTTGAGCCAAATGGGCTGTATCTACTCAGACTAATTTTTAGTAGATGCAGGTTGGAAGTGGCTTAAAAAAGCAGCAGTCATGTCATTTTCCTCTTGAATAGTTGTGATCCTGCACCATCAGCTCTCTAGAGACATTTTTTTCAAAGGAACAAACCTTTGTTTGGCATTTTGCAGTGAGTCCTGTGCCACAGTGACTTGGAATGCTTCCACTAAATGTTGCTACCCTTTCTTTCCCAATGCAACAATACTACTTGGTGTTTATATAATGCTTTTGGGGTCAACAGTATTGTGACTACAAGATAGTGACTCACCTAAGGCTGCCTGGTAAGTTCATAAGCTGATATATGAAACAGGAACTTCTTGGCTTATGGCTCACAGTCTTAGCCACTAAACCAAACCAGGTCTGCATATGCAAATAACTGGCAAAGTAATAGTATATGGTGGTCATTGCCCCTCCCAATCAGTAAGAGGTTGTTCCAGGTGTGCCCTAGAACCAGCACTTTGGCTGCCTTCCTGAAATCATAAAATAAGAAAAATCTCATCCTATTTTTGTTCTTTCTTTTAAGAGATTGTTTAGTGCAGGAAGTAAGAGTTTGTAATGACTCAGGACACTAGAAATGTGTGAATTTACATACAAAAAGTGATGTTTTCTTCTGGAAATGGGTGTGAGTAAAAGTTAGTATGAATCACTTTATGAGGCCTTTGCTAGTATCATTCAGTTGTTGCCAGTTTTCTTCCAGCCCATTAGCCCAGTTCCTTCTGTTTCTCAACAGGCTATGGGGAGACTCCACGTTCTACTGCTTTGGAGACAGTACAAAGTCGTGTTGCCTTTCTGCAGCAAATATTCAAAGAGCTGAAGCTCCAAAGGCCTGTTCTAGTCAGTTCATCCATGAGTGGTCGCTATTCCATCCCATTCCTTCTGGCCAGTGGAGAACAGCTGAAGGGCTTTGTGCCCATTGCACCAGTGGGCACCAAGGACTTCACCATTCAACAGTATCAGAAAGTTCAGGTATGGGTTTTAGAGCAGGGCAATACAGCTGCTACTGTAGTCCCAAACTCCCTTGCACTAAGAGTAGTGCAGAGTCAGCTTTCGTCTGTAATTCTAGTGGGAAGGTGGGAGAGGTTGAATACGGATAGACTTCCTTCACTGATGCAGCTATGATACCTTGAATGGAGCCTCTGCAGAAAAGAAAAAGTTCCTACACAACTTGTTCACAGTATGAGTGAAGAATCTGCTATGACACTTGCCATCCAGGAAAACTCAACTACCACAATCACACACACACACACCTTTTAAAGAAAGTTTTTCAACTTGGAAAATAATTGGAATGTGTGAATCATATTTGAATGACCAGAAATCAGTTGGATATTTCTTCCCTGTGTTTTGTGGCCTTGAACAACTGCAGTGCTTCTTTTTTCTATCCTCTGCTCCTAGACAGCCAAAATCTTTTTCCATTCTCACTCTGCTCCCTGCTGCTCAGTCCAAAGCCTTCAGTTCTTTAAATAAACCTGATTTCTTCTGATCTCAAGCTATGTAGGGCCAGCCTTGGCTAGTATTTGGGAGACCTAGAAGGAACACAAGGGTTTCTATGCAGTGGCAAACCAGAATTTCTCTTGCCTTGGAAACCCTATGGGATCACCATAAATTAGCTGTGAATTTGATTTCCTGGTAATTAAATGCATACCAGTTTGTTTTGTTTGCATAATTTTGTCTGCCTAAGCCTGGTGTACAGCAAGGACAGCATTTTCCTCTCAATCACACTTGTTCATCTCATCCTTACAATACTGCTTTTGTATATGCTTATAGCTTTTCGCTTATGTTTCAGTCCTACTGCAGGAAAGCCTTTACCAAAGTAAGATCAATCAAGTATAGAATAAACTTATAATCATATATTCTTGCTGGAGAGAGTCAGGTCCCAGCATTTCCACCTTCCCCTGAATGGTAGCCTGTTCTGGCTGTATGCTTCACAATGATGGGCACACTGGTGTTATGTGATATGGTCCCATCACACACTATGCATTATGGTGAACTAAGAAAGAGAAGCAGAGCTGGAAGGAACTGCAGGTAGATGCTGAAGGAGCAGTTACTCTGTTCTTATAGCCCCTGCAAGAGAGAAGCTGGTGGAGATAGGCTGTAATAAAACATACTCATAGTCCAGGTTTTTGCTGGACCTATTCCTTCCTCCTTGTGAGAGAGGTGGCGTAGTGGCCATGTTCCAAATAAGGGAGTTTTTGGCTTAAACCCTTCCTGAGCCATGAGCTCCATGACGTGGTCTTTGGGGAGTTTCAGAACTCCCTCTTTCATCTGCAATATTGAGAATGCTCATTAGCTTTATATTACTGGAAGATAACACCTGGAGCACTTTGAATAGCTCTATGCATGCTAAGTATTTTTTATGTATCATGTTAGCACATAAACTGGGCATATGGATGTTCTTGTAGGGTTGCCAAGCACTGAGCCCCCACAATCGCCATTGTCTCCCATGTTCCATTGTCTTCCAGTGCTTTGATATCACCTTTAAGATACATACTAAGAGTACATAGCAGGTCCTTTACAACTGCAGTCTTTTCTCTCTGCAACTCCCAGCCATCAGCACAAATCATAATATATTTTTTGCATTTTTAATGGTGTTGGCTTGGCTTAGTTTTTGCTTCTCTTACAATTTCTGCTGGTTCCCAGCACTGTATATTAGCTTAATTTTAGTACAGTTTTTTAATTTTGCTATTACAGTAGTCTTTGTACTGTTTTACATACATTGGTTTGTGCATTTCTGTAGTGGGAAACGCGACTTAGACCTGTTATATAGATTCAGTAGGCCTTCCAAAATAGGCCTTTTTTAAAAGCACCTTTTGCAGAAACTCATTGGGAACATTCTTAATGTATTAATGTTTTGATCTTTCTAGACTCCAACTCTGATTATTTACGGAGAGCATGATACTGCCCTGGGCATTCAGTCTCTGCAAAGCCTTCAGCAGATACCCAAATCCAGAGTTGTCATTTTGCCTGGAGCTGGCCATGCCTGTTATCTTGATAAACCTCAAGAGTTCCACAAGGCACTCCTGAATTTCCTGGGTGAGCTCAAGTGACTGCGTGGAATCCTCTTTCTCCTGCCATCTTCTTCTTGTGGGGGGAAAAATAACCAAGACAGTTTGTACCACATGACTGGGGTGCTGTGTGTTTGAATCTGTTACTCCGTATTTAAAGGGCTGTGGGTTTTGCTGACTGTTCATGGGACGAGCTTCTCACTGCTTGCTTGTGGGGCTGTTTCCATTATGCCGCTTTCCAGGCCTGACTGGCTAAATCCTGCATTCTTAAGCAGAAAAATTGGATCAAGGGGTATATGGAGTAGGGTGACTCCTTTGAGGTGTCTGTTACAAAGAAGTCAGAAGAATTCAACCTGCGCTTCACAGTCAGCCTCTCATCCTGTTTAAGACCTGGTCCCTCTGAACAAGGATACAACTCCAATGTCTTGTTTTGGGAGCACAAGCCATTTCTTGAAACCCTGAGGCGTCATTTCTTCATCATCAGTGAACTTCTGCACTCCTGCTGTAAGGCTTAAGTTCCCATTATGTACTTATTGATTTCCAGCCCACCTTTTTCTTGGCTGAGAGATCTGAGAGTTCACCCATTAATGGAACGAGAGCAGGTGGACTATTGGACTGAATGACAGTGTCCCCGTGTGTGCATGACATTGTCTGGAATATCTGAGCATAAGGAAGTGGTTATGGAATTGGTGTGGATGCCTTTAGAGAAAAAAAATCCCTGTCTAAATGTCTTTCTCCTAACCCCCACCCCATAAGACACAGATCCCAAAAAATACTTAGTGTCCCTGAGGATCCAGATCTAGTAAGTTGGTTTAAGTATGTAAATGATGTTCTTTTGTTGTTGTTGGGGATTGTTGTATAAGCTATTGTTCAGAGTAGGAGTGGGATATAGAGTGACCGACCTAATACGTTATTCAGGGAATGCAGCCCACATGTTGGGGAAGGGAATAATTTATCCTGCTCACGAGATCATAAGCCACATTAGGCTTATGAGCATTGCAGAACTGCTAAGTGTCACTCATTTCTGTGTACGTGTTTATAGTAGGCACTAAGTGGAGCAAGGAAGCCTTGCCTGAAAGTCGCACAGACACACACTTGCTGGTCATATTTTGAAAAGGATATCTTTGTCACCCAGTCATCTTGGAGCGGACTTCCATTATGTTCATCCAGATTAGAATCACTGAATTGGCCCAATGTGTCTGCTGTCTGTCATTTTCTATTAACATGTGCCATCACCGTACAATTCAGGCTGCTCAAACTTTGAGTCTGATCTGAATTGAGATTGTGGCTGACTTCACTGGGGCTGAGCACACCTGCCATATAGAGGACACTTGGCTTTATGATATCACTCTAAAAAAGACACTAATATGGGGCTGGGGCATTTTCACAATGCTGCAATAATACAACTAAGTTTGCCAGCACTCTTCTTCTAGTAAAATTCCTTATAGTTCCTTTGGGCAAGATATTTCATGTGTTGTAAACATGCATTGTATGTTCATCTTCTAAATGTTTTCAGGTGAATTATTTTCATGTTCCTCAGTACTCTTGAGTCATTTAGATTGAATTTTTGAACTATCAGGCGAATAAGACACCAGGTGGTAACTTGAGTCAATTCATGGTTAATTCCATATGTTTTAAACTTACACATTTTGTTTGTTCTGTTATAATTGTTTTTCTGAACAATCTTGAGCATCTTCAGGTGTTGCTGCATGGTACAGCAACCTGCATTGCTCTGCAATGCGAACCATTGCCTTTGAGAGCCATTTCTAACCAAAAGCAAACAGAACTCAAGCCCCAACAGCTTTGCAGTGCCTTGGAGGTTGTTTAGCTTCAACCCTCCATTAGCAGTGGCAGTTGATGTCACTTCAGCAGTTCTCTCCCCAGCAGGGTTGCCAGGTTCAGGAGGAAGCAATAGGTGAATTGATGGCCAGTGGTAGCATTGCTGAGTGGAGCAGCTCCTGCAGCACTGGCTCGTGTAGCAGCAGGTATTGGAGGGAGAGGTTGCTTGGCTCGCTCCAGGGCTATTTTCACTTCTGGCAGCGTGGGAGATATGTGGATGATTGTCCACTATTCAGACAGTGGGTAGATTGAAAAATATAATTCTAAATTGTCTGGGAAATTAGTGAGGACTTTTTGCCAGCTTTCAGAGCTATTTATGTATTGAAATTTTAGGCCGCCCTTCTCCAGCAATAATCTTGGGGTGACTGGCAACATTAAAATTCCCATACATAAAATCTATACAATCTTTAACAATTAAAAATAGTCCATTAAGAAACATACTCTGATGCTACTCCAACAGTGTGGGATCCAATGGGTCTAAAATGTAGATTTACATATCCAGGCTTAGCTGGAGGGGGGAGTAAGGACGGGGGGGGGGGCAGCAGGAATTCAGCTGTCAATAGGTGCATGTCTTGGCCTCAACCATATGCCTGGTAGAAGTGTGTTTTTTCGCAGGCATCACGGAACTCACCGTTCCAATAGGGCCTGGATCTCCACACGCAGCTCATTCCACCAGGTTGGAACCCTGGCTTTGGTCAAGGCCAAGTGCTCCTCTCTGGGACCAGAGTCTACCAACAGAGTGGAGAACTCTTCAGGGGATGTACACAAAGAGGCGGTCCCTCAGGTATGCCAGTCCCAAAGCGTATAAAGCCTTGAAGGTTAGAGTCAACACCTTGAACCTGATATGGAACTCAACCAGCAGCCATTGCAGCTGCTAGAGAACAGGTTGAATGTGAGCTTTCTGCAGGGTCCTTGTAAAGACGTAGGCAGCCAAATTCTGGACTAGTTGTAATTTCTAGCTCAGGAACATGCGTAGGCTTACTTAGTGTGAGTTACAGTAGTCTAGCCTGGAGATGTCTCTGTGCCTAGGTGTTCTGGGGCCAGGTAGAGCACTAGTAGCTTCACCTAGCATAGATCTAAAAATGCCTGATCAGCTACTTTTGTAGTAAGGGAGGTATCAGAGATCATTTCCAAATTGCTGATGGTGTTTGCAGCTTGCAGCTGCACCCCATGAAAGCAGGGGAGGTGCACTTCCTGCTCTGGTCCCTTCTCAGCCACAGGATCTCAATCCTCAGGGAGTTAAGTTTCAGGTGGCTTTGTTGGAGCCCCTCTGTCATGGCTTCCAGACACCTGGACAAGGATTCCGGTGAGGTATTCAGCCAGCCACTCATTAGCAGGTCAGCCACTCATTAGCAGGTCGAGCTGGGTGTTATCCAGATATTGGTGACACCAAAACCTAGCCCCTTGAACAAGCTGGGGTAGAATAGTATTGGGGAGAGGATTGTGCCCTGTAGTACCCTGTATTGGAGTTGGCAGTGGCATGATGGTTTCTCCCCAATAACCACTCTCTGTCCCTGATTTTGGAGAAAGGAGATCAGCCACTGCAAGGCTAGCTCCCACACCAGCAAGGTGCTGAGCTAGAAGCTCACGATCTACTACACTGAACACTGTCAGAACACCTGAAGGTAGTATCTGTTCTTTAAATGCAGTGGATGGCTTCCTGGGGTTAGTGGGCTTCACGTGTCTGTCTCTATTTTCTGACTTGACCTTTTTGGATGAGCATTTAAACACATGCAAGCATTTAGGAGACACTGATGGAGACACTGATGGGAGTGAATGTATCTCAGGCCAGGAAGGTTGGATCTGTAATCTAGAACATGGAGGTCTTTTCTTTTTCAGGCACTTACACATGGTAAAATGGCCTGTCCAGGAAAAAAAAGTTTATTACTTACAGGACATGGGAGAAAAATGGCTTTCAGTTAACACATCAGTTCTCCTTTTTTTGGCAGACATGGTGGAATTTGGACCCAAGGTTAATATTCAAAGTTAAATGAAGTCTGAAGGAGGTTTGAATAAATGCTCTCAAGATAATTATTAAAGGACTAGTTAGGCAATAGTTCTTGGGTTAACTGTGAACAGTGCGGAGCATGTTACATCAAGGATTTGTCTTTTACATATGTGATGAGAACTGTTAATCATCCATGCCTCTGGGTTACCAAAGAAGGTTCCGGTGCTGCTTTGAGTAGGAATGTGCTGGGGTTGATGGGCAGCATGCAGATCACTTACACATTATGGTAGGTCTGAGAGATGATACACACTTAAAATTGTACAACTATAACCAGTGAAGCAGAAATGTGGGATTGTCCTCTTGCCCAGAGCCCACTGCCGTGGGCCTACTATGTGTTATAAATTTATACCTCAGTTTTGCACTTGATAATGTTTACCATGGTAAATATGCCATTCCATGTCACAGGCTCCATAAACAGTAAAGCAGAAGCATGAGTTTGTAAAATAGCCATGGTTCATATCCACTGCATATTGATTCATCTCTCAGCTGCATTGTGAACTAGCTTTAATAGCCATGGACATCTTGTGAGTAACACCAGAAGTTTGCACAGAGGGAGGACATATGAGGTAGAAAGTCAAGATCTAAGATCCTCATTGCTCCAGTGTAACAGGTTCCTCCTCTGGAACATTCCAGTCTTGCTGCACAGGTACATTAATCTATCAACATTTTCTTTATTCCTGCTTTTAAAGCAAAGTCTCTGCATCCCGTGCAAAAGAGGCTCAAAAAGTTTATTAGATTCAGTGATTGCTGCATATTGTTTCTTATTTGTGTTTCAGGTATGCTTGACCCCCTTATAATGATTAAGAAGGACAAGTCAATGTGTTGCCCCCATTGACTTTTCTAGAAGTGGAACCTTCCAACTCTTGGCTGCTGGCTCTCTCTTTTGGAACAGAGCTCAGCCTGGCACACAGCAATGCTGCCAGAAGATAGTTAAAATTCAGGGCATGGTGCAGTAGCGTTGAATCAGGACAGTGACCTCAAGAGGTTCTGGGAAATACAGCATATCACAATAGGGAGTTTGGGCTGCTGCCTGGGAACCTGAAGCTGGGGACAGTGCTGTGTGATGTCACTGCCGTTGCCCCAGGAGGACTTGAGTTGTGCAATATTCATGCAAAGGCTTACTCAAGCAAATCTGGCACTGTATGTTAGTTTTGTATGTAGATATTGTACAGGTGAGAACATGATTATTGGAAGGTCTACAGATAGCAGAAAAGACCTGGACAGGCCTGTCATTGGGCAGAGAGTTGGAGCCAATTATCTTTTTCAACTCTGCGTAGGGAGATCCACATGGCAATGATTACCCATGTCCTACTGGAAATATGGTAACCCCATTATTATTAGTAATAACCCTATCTGACATTTAAAAAAAAGAAACACTAAATATTGCTGGTTATCAGAGTACTTGGCTCTGATTGCTAGAAGCAAGAATTACCATTTTTTTAATGCATTTGAGCTGTATTTTCTGTGCAGCTTTCTGCTGCCTATATTTTTCTGGCCTCAAGTTGGTATGAGCTGGATTCTGAAGCAGCTACCTCCCACAACTGGAAATGTAGACCACCACCTTTCCTACTTAACCTGTTAGGAAAAAAAATAGGCAGCACAATCAGGAAAGGCTTTTGGGGAGCATTGTGGAAGGTTGTGTGTGTGTTTGATTTGTGTTTGTGAAGTCTTTGAAAGTAGGAAAGAATAAACCATGGTATTCCAGTTCATTCCTAATTTTGCAACAATCTTGGCTTTCTTTTACTAAAATGATATTAAACATTGGAGTTGTATTTGGCTATTTTATTTTTCTTTTGCTGTTTTTTTTAATGGGGTTTTCCCAGATAAGGCGGGGTATGCATTCCCCCCCCCCCCCCCAATATCAGTAAAGTGTGAAATTGGATTCACCTTAGTTTCTTCTTTATGGTCTTTCTATATCATACTGCTGGGATCCTGAGGATGTGCAGTCTACCTTGGAAATATTGTGTTTCATATCAAAAGGCTGTCTAATAATTTCTATACTGTTATTTCTTCCAAGGAAGCTGGGGCAGTGTGCATAGTTTTCCCTCCCAGCCTTACAACCATCATGTGAGGTAGGTGATGCTGAGCTGGCTGCAGCTCCCTGGGAAGTTTCATGTCAAAATGGGGATCTGGACCAGTGTCAATCAGATCCTTGTCTGACAGTGTAACACCTACACATACCAGCTTTACCAGTGAGCAGGGAACTGAAATTGGTTCCCCCTCTGCTCCCTGTACACACAAGAAGTTTCTGCAAGATTTATGCAAGACCGTGCAAAGAAATCTCTAAACCCAACACGCCTTTGTTGCTGCTGCGGTGCTCATGGATTGACCTCCATCCTTAACAGTTGGGCCGTTCTATTGTACCATCCTCTGCTGCATACATTTCTATTTATAAATAACAAGTGGGGACCAGCAAGGAATTTGCAGGGGAGCTACCCCACTCTCCCCACCTTTGCCATCCTGCCTCTCTCACACACTCCCTTCTGCCACCCCTTTTCTTACTCTATCTCCCCCATTCATGTCACTTCTCTCTGCCTCCTCATCACCCTTTGTTTTCTGCCTCTCTATCTCATCACATTCTCTTTCTCCTGCCTCCATTACTCTCCCAGCTGTCCACCTGCTTCCCCTCCATACCCCTGCAGCAGCAGAGGCAGCAAGCAGTAATGCAGGAATCGCAACTGATCTCCCAGTTACAGAGATCAATTTCCTGTAGGGTTACCCACTCCACGTTGGGAAATTCCTTGAGATTTGAGGGTGGAGAGTAGGGACATTGAGATGAGGGGGAGCAACCTTAGCAGGGAATAATGCTATAGATGCCTCCTTTTAAAGCAGTAGTTCCCATGGAGGAAATGGCTGACTTAGAGGATGGACTCTATGGTCCAGCTCTCCTCAGGTTCCATCCCTCAAATGTTCGAAGAATTTTCCATCCTGGAGTTGGCAACCATATCTCCTTTCCATCTAATAGCCAATCTACCTTTATCTGTTTGTCTTCAACTTTCTGTTTTTACACCCTTCCCCCCCCCCCCCCCCGTAGGCTTCTGGAGTGATCTTGCAGAATATGGCTGAGAAGCATAGCTGTGTATATGCCTACTTGAGCCCCCTACCCTTCCCACCCTCTCCGGGCATATCATAGACTATTTGGGAAGGAGAGAGTGGGTTGACACAGCAAAATATGGTCATATCACCTGATAAATGTTTTAACAAACTTAAAAAAAAGGATAAACTCCCACTTATTCAGGAAACCCAAGGCTATCAAGTTTCACAAAACCTGGTTGAGAAAGCCTGGTTTAGGAAAACGACAGTGTTTCTCCAAAGTGGAGACCAAAGCAGCTTACACAATTATTCTATTTTCATTTGCACAACCACCATGTAGGGTAGGCTTTCTCAACCAGGGTTTCCTTACGGCCCTTGAAGGGTTTCCCAGATGTGGTCATGTCATCCCACCCACCCCTCCCCAAATGGCCAATGATGGGCCTGAAGAAGGTGGCAAGGCGAAGGGCCCCAGGTGGGCATGTACACAGCAATGCTTCCAACCGTATTCTGCATGATCGCAGCACCACTTCTGGGGTTTCTCAAAGCCTGAAGAATGTTTCAGGGACTTCTCAATAGTAAAAAAAAAATTGAGATAGGCTGCTGTAGGATATGCTAAGCTGAATTCATATGACAGGTCAAAAATCACCCAGGGGATCTGAACCTGAGTCTCTTAGATTCAGTTCTGAAGCTCTAATTGATGCACCATACTGGCTTTCATAGGGTGGCTGCTGTTGAAGAGCAGCAAGCAGCCAGGCCTGCTTGAGTCATGCAAGTTAGGTGTACCAAATCACACAGGAATAGGGTAGTCAACCTCCAGGTGGGAAATGGACATCCCCTCAGAATTATAACTAAATTCTAGACAGGTAATCTGCCACCCTGGAGAAAATGGCTGCTTCAGAGGGAGGACTCTGTGGTATTATATCCAGCTGAGGCCTCTCTATAACCCCTATTCTTTGCAAACTGCCATAAAATCTCTAAGAATTGCCCAACCTGGAGCTAGCAACCCTAGACAGGCCTGGCCCTAAGGAGCCCTCCTTCAAAGACCAAAATGGGCTTGGAAAGGGCCCTCCCACCCTCCTCTGCCTTATAATGACAGAACCAAGTTTGGAATACTATCGTTGCCTAGCAACAGCGACTGAGGGAATCTGGGTTTTTTTTAAAGCTACAGCTCCTTTTATTGTTATTCAGCTTTTTAGAGTTGCCTTTAGTTTTTGATCTCACATTTTCCAACAAATCTAGGGCCCTTTTCAGGTTTGTAGAGGCATCTGTCATGCCTGTTCACACCTCCAGTCACTAAATCTAGGTATCCTAAGATATCTCGACTTTCCTATTCAAATATAAGATTTAGGGGAGAGAGTGTGTATCACATGGAATCACATCTCCAAAAGCTCCTTACTGTGAAAACTATTATGTATTGAACATATGCAGTAAAGTTTTGTTGTGGGCTACACTGAGTATTAGAAAGTCAGCATGTCTCCCTTCTGGTGATATTCATGTAGTAGGAGGGGACAGTGCACCAATTTTAAATTAAATCTTAACACAGTTGATCATAGGGGCCTTTCTGATGATATAATAATAAGGAAACATTACCTCCAAAGACCTGCAGGGCACTGATTCAATCCCAGTCCATAACCTTCAACAGGGCTTCTAGGGCAGTTGACAGAACTCTGAAGCAAGCTTGAAGCACACGATCTTGCTAGCAACAAAACAATTGAGGACACTAAGAAGTTAGCAGGCAGGAAGCTGGTACCCAGCTAGATTCTGCTGGGCAGCCATGTTGGTCTGAAGCTGCAGAACAAAGTTCCTGCCCAGTGGCACCTTTAAGACCAACAAAATTTTATTCAAGGTATATAAGCATTCATGTGCATGCACACTTCTTCAAATACTGTGAAACAGAATTTCATCAGCCATTATATAGAAGTAGAGAGAGGGTGGGGTCGGGGTTAATTGTCTGGAAGGGTTAGCTAGAGTCAAGATGCATAAGTAACTGAGCAATTATAGTGGAGATTGGCTTAAAGCAGATGTCAAGATCTTTGAATGGCAATTAACCAGCACACAAGTGGAAAAGTTAAACAGACAAGAATGAAGTTTTGAGTTCAGTGGCAATCCCAAGATTGGCTTAAAGCAGATGTCAAGATCTTTGAATGGCAATTAACCAGCACACAAGTGGAAAAGTTAAACAGACAAGAATGAAGTTTTGAGTTCAGTGGCAATCCCAAGATTAGCAAAGCTCAACTCTGGGTACAAACAGGACCCAGTTACATTGAAACAGTTTTCCTTAAATGTTACATATAGGCAGGGAGGGTTAATTGCCAGGAAAGGCTAATTAAAGATGCATAAGTAATTGAGCAATAAATACAGCTAAGACTGGAATATCACATTTGGTATTCATTCCTAAGAAAGCCTGAACATTAAAAATTAAGGAAGTCATAGGACAGGGGCAGAGGGACTGAAATTTAAACAACCATTTAGTCATGTGTTTTAGTTCTCACAGAAACCTTTTTGATCAGACAAGAAAAAATGCAGGCATGATCAAATGCACTTTACCTGAAATACGGAGATGTTGGATCCTGACTCCTACTCCGTGGAGAGACCTAATTAGGAGGCCTTAGGTCAGTGGAGCCTTAACAGCAATCTAGCTGGTAGAATTCCAGGGATCAATGCCTACCAGGTACATTTTGCGGCCTGCTACATAATGAGGCTGATTTTTCCAAGAGGCTTATAGTTGCAGTATGCAGTGAAAAGGCCCACATAATTTACATAGTGATTTTCCTAAGATCCACATACATTGTGACTATCTATATTTATTTCTAAACAGATTATACAGTACAAATCAACTATATGGGACATGATAGGGCATCTACTTAGCCGTGTGATACGATTTGGTTTGCCAAAATCTGAAAATAAGTACAAATCTGAATACAGCATTGAAACAGTGATAAAACAAAGCATAAAAAATTAGATATGTTGCATGAGCAGGGATGGCCCCTGTGGCTGGCAAGGGCTCATGGGAATTGTAGTCCATAGACACCTGGAGAGCCACAGTTTGGCCATAGCCACCCCTATATAAGGCTATTTATAAATTGCTGAAAGAATATTTTTCAATAGTTAGCTGGGAATGTAATCAAAATTGTGGTCCTATATAGCGTTTAACACAATTCGATATACCCCCAAAATGCACACCCAGATTAGACTCTAGTCATAAGTAAATACTATTTATTTATACCCTATCATTCTGAAGGGCTCAGAAGGGATAACAACAAAAACAAGATGAAGTGTAAACATCTCAGAAAATAAAAATGCAAACCTAAATCAACAGTAAAATTCACCAATGATACAATTGATAGGAAAGGATACTAACTTTTCATAATGTATCAATTCAGCAGTGGAACCATGTCAACAAAAAGGTTTCCAGAATAACCAGGTTTTATGAAGCCTTTCAGAAATGGATTATACAGAGGCCATTCCATGGTAATGGAGCAGCCACTGAAAAGATCCTGTTTTTGACCATGACCTGCTAGCCTACTTGCGATGAAGAAATTGTTAAAAGAGCTTGAACCCAAGTGGTATCAAAATAGATTCAGTATCTTACCAACTGTGTCACTTTTGGCTAGGTGAAACCAACACGTATGAAGAAAGGTTGGGGGAGCTTGGTCTGTTTAGCCTAGAGAGAAGACGACTGAGAGGGGATCTGATAACCATCTTCAAGTATTTAAGAGGGTGCCATATGGAGGATGGAGCAGAATTGTTGCCCCAGAGGGACAGACCAGAACCAATGGGATGAAATTAATTCAAAAGAAATTCCATCTAAACTTCCGGAAGAAGTTCCTGACAGCGGTTTCTCAGTGGAACAGGCTTCCTCGGGAAGTGGTGGATACTCCATCTTTGGAAATTTTTAAACAGAGGCTAGATAGCCATCTGACGGAGAGGCTGATTCTGTGAAGGCAAAGGGGTGGCAGGTTACAGTAGATGACTGATTGGGATGTGAGTGCAGGGGGTTGGATTAGATGACCCATGAGGTCCCTTCCAACTCTATTATTCTATGATTCTATGATCTGCTCACAGTCTGGTGCCTGGACCTAAGTGTGTGCATGTGAGTTGTGATTCTTTAGGTAAGCAGGGCCCCAATTATGAATGCCTTTAAAAAAAACCTTATAAATTCCTACATATCAGGTCCCCAAGGGGTGGAGAAACTACACAGAAAATGCAGAAGTGAAAGATCTGACTGCCCACAGTGCATCTGGATTATATTAAAACCTGGTGATTAAATAATGGCAATTCTATACTAAATGGCTATTTGTGGAAGCAACCAGTACCCCAGTAATATGATAGGAACTTGTCTCTTTCAGCTTCAGCCCCTATATCTGTTACAATGTAGGGATACTAATCTTTAAACCCGCGCCGCGGACTAAATAATTGAGTAAGGGCTGTCGGGGAGGAGTTAGGGCGGACTCTGTCTGGGATAAAAACTCGGAGGAGCGAAACTTCGCGGCTCCTGATTCGCTCCTCCGAGTGGCACTCGAGGGCCAAGTGGCCAATTGGGAGGCGTGCCACTTGGCCCGTCTCCCGAACACTGCGCTGAGAACTCTCCAGTCCTCCCGAGCTGCCATCCTAGCCAGACGGCTGCCAGGGAGGAGGCTCGCCCCATGCCGCTGGGCTCGGGAAACAGCTCTTTCCCTGCGCCCAGTGACTGCCCTTCCCCAACTGCCCACTTCCCCCGTTGCCGCCCTTCGCCGCTGCTGCCGACACCACCCACCAACCTCCCCGCGCTCTCAACCACCTTCGCCCCAGCCACCCACCGCGCTCGCCACTTCCACCGTCCCCGGCCCTCTCCCAGACCTTCAGGGGACCTTTCACGCTGCCCGGCCTCTCCGCCTACTTTGCCGCCGCCGCGCCCAGCCAGCACGCGGCAACATGGCCGCCCAGACCACGAGTCTGCCACCCAGCCGCTCCAAAAGTACCGCCGTGCCAAAACATCACTGCCCGGCCTCTACATTGCCGCGCACGGCAGACCTACCCCGCCGCGCCGCTCCGGTGCCAGTGCAGCACGCTGCCCTCGCTGCCAGCCCGGGACACAATGGCCGCCCGATCCACTCCTCACCTCCTTCTAGCTGCCGTTATCCCGCCACGCCGCACCGCTCTGGCTCCAGTGCAGCACGCAGCCCTCGCAGCCAGCCCAGGACAAAATGGCCACCTGATCCACTGCTCTCCTCCTTCAAGCCGCCGCTGCCCACGAAGACATGCAAGGAGCCTGCCCAGAGTGAGTTCACCCCCACTAGGCTGCCCCAGAACCGCTGCCCCAACAGCCCGGTCTGTGCCCGTCTTCTGCCTGCCTCCCCACCCACACAGAACCCTTTCTGAGTCACCTGGGCGGAGCGACAGCCCTTCTAGCGCCCATTTTATTGCGATATAAAATGGGCTTTGATTCTAGTACTGTAATAAAGTGTTAGTGCAGTGACAGGAAAAAGGTTGACCTTGAGGGGAAAGTCTGAGGGCTTGTGTGTGAGAGGCTCAATCACAGGCCAGGGTTTCCAGTGCTAGTTGACTTATTTCTGGTTAATAATACTTCTCTTGTTCTTACAAACCACTGCTTGACATCTCTCAAGACATAATCTGCTGGCTGAGCTGCCAAAGTAGGCCACAAAGCCTCATTACATACTTTTCAGAGAGCGGCAAGATTTAGAAGTTAATTCTGCTTTGAGCAAGTTAACAGTGGTGCATAAAGCACTGTTGTTGTTATTATTGCTATTGTCCCGCTTTTGGAGGGACCTCTGGGGGTACCTGGCAAATTGTACTTATGTTGAAATTAAAAATATATATATATTACAATACTATTTTTACGTTCTATGCGTTCTATTAAACTTTTTGTTGCTCCATATAGACCAAATTTTTAATCTAGAAACCCCCTGGTCAATGATGTCCTGCTTTACCAATGTTAAACTCTGGTTACCTTATTATTATGAGTCTTGTCACCATTTTGCAGACGGGGGCTGAAACTCATAAGAAGAACGTTGGCCTAAACTCACCTGATTCCTGTTCTATAGCGCACGTTTTTAGTCGGCGGCCTTCTAAAAATGGGCAGTGTTCATGTTATGAGGGTCCTCGATCTGGCCTGGAGCGTGGTGGAAGCCGGCTTCATACTCCTGAGCAGTGAGGGAGCTGGGAGTAGGCGCCGCTAGAGGGGGTGTGTAGCGGAGGGGGCTGGTTTTCCAGGCCAGCCCTGACGCTCGAAGAGGAGCCCCGCGGCCGCAGCCCGGCGCATTCCTGCCCCCGCCGAGTAACCCTAACGCGCTTCCCCCTCTTTGCAAGACTTGCCAGCGGCGCGCTCGGCCCCGCCACGTGCGGCGCGCGAAGGCCCCTCGCTGGCTCGGGACGGGGCAGGGCTGCAGGCTGCCTGCGGGATTGGCCCTGCCGGAGGCCGGCGGGTGGGCTGGAGGCAGGACCGTCCCCGCGCCCGGCCCGGCCCGCCCCACCGGGAGTGCGGAGCACTCGGAGAGCGGGGCTGCAGCAAGGCGCTACTGGCTTCCGCGAGCGGAGAGGTGAGTGAGAGGAAGGGCGGACAGCGCCTGGCACTGCCTTCGGCGCCTTGCCTGCGGGAGGGGAGGGAGGGGAGGAGGAGACCCGGTTGCCCGCGGTCTTGAAGCGCCTGCAGAACAACTTGTTTACTTAGCAGCTGGGCCGGGACAGGGAGGGCAGGCAGGCAGGCAGGCTGCGGTAGAGAAGGGAGGAAAACACTCTGCCAAGGGAAGGAGGGGAACTGCCCTGCAGTGGCCCTGCGCAGGAGGCTTCGCCACTGACAGTCACGCCCGGGGAACGCAGGGGCCGCGGGCTCCTGGCCACTTTCCCCGTAGACACATCCAGTCGTATACTTGGATATTCCTCTAAGCCCCCTCCCGGTTGGCTGTCTGAGTTGCCGATTTCCACACCCCCTTCTCCCTTTCCCCAAAATTGCTTTTTTCACTTTACTGAATTTTGTTTATCACCGTGTTTCTCTAGCCCTTGCCTTGATTGATACTTCTAACTCCACTTCTCCAGGACAAATATCCCTAAACTGCCTCCCAGCCTTCTGTATTTGCATTTCTAAATCCACATAGTCTCCTTTTCCAAAAGTACCCCATCCCTGGTTTTGATATTTCCCATCCTGTTTATGCTTCCTATAACTTTGCAGGAGTTAACAGCCCACAATTACTTTTACTATCTCTGTTTTACTCATTGGGGACAGATTTTATTATACATCTTTGTCTGGTTGCATGCTCCCAATAGCTAGAGCTTTTTTCTCTCTCTCTTTAATGCATCTTTTCCATAAGATTACACTGATTTCCTTCAGTTCTGTTCCTACTATATACCTCCCTTTCACTCCAGTCACTGCATTTATTTTCTGAAAGGGACAATTGATTTTTGTATATCTTTCTGCAGAACACACAATGGCTTTAAAATACCTTCCCCCTCCCCACCTGTGCTGAACCCACCTGTTAGGCTTATGCTTCCAACAATACATGTCACCTTTCCACCCGCATAAAAGGTCTGTGCTTTTTACAGCCACCCAATGTGCAGAAAATTGAAAGGTGCAACAGTCTGCTGCACTGTAAAACAAGGTTCAGTTTACCCAGCATGTGGCTGTTAAAAGGCATGGAACCTTTGGTGGGAAAATCAGCTTTTGTAAAGTCAGCTTCCCAGGCATATTTTGTTTGACACTCACCTGCCTTTTGCCTAGCAGCCATTTGAAAGTCTCCATAGAGTTTCAAGTGAAAACATTACCAGCTGGTCAAGCAGTTATATCAATCATATGAATGTCATGTTTCTATAGCAAAAGTTGCCTTCAAGCCTAGCCTAGCCTCTGCATCAGAAAAAGTGAGCAATAACTCACAAAATCCTGCCACAAATGCTAACTAGTCCTGCGACCCCCCAAGCACACTTTGAATACATCTTTGTAGGTCTTAAAGATGCTATTGGGCTCGTATTTTGTTGTGCCACAAATTTTGTTAGTCTTTAAAGTGCTACTGGATTCTTGGTCTTTTTTACTGCTACAGACAGACTATCATGGCTATCCATCTTGATTTAGCTCTGTGCCAGAAATCCTCCCTGGACATAGAGCTGTGGAAGCTATGGGATGCTTTTAACCAGTATAATATAAGGTGTTTCATAATGAAAAGAATGACTTGGTCAAGACTCTTTTGAACATTGTGATTTCCCTTCAGTGACAGAACTTAGCTTTGTAGTGAGTGCTGGAGGGCTGTCTTTTGAACTATTATGATTTTGGAATGAAGCCTTTTCAGGGTAGGTTTGAAATTCCAGATCACTTGTTTGCGCCATTTTGTGACAGATGGTTATTTCTTCCTGTTGCTTTAGCCTCTGTGAAGTGAGAGAAGGCACAGCAGGAATCCAGTGTGGCTCATACATGTTACTACCTGTAGCAACCCATTCTACTCTAAACATTGTAGGAGGAACGGAAATGTTTCACTGCTACTTTTCATTCCCTATCTGTCTTTTCCTCATTATACACAGGACTCAAATACCTCAAATCAGAAGGCCAACATGCTGCCCGAGAAAGACTCTAAAAAGCTGGGAGAGAAGGACCCCAAGGAAGAGTCGTCAGTCACTCTTTTCCGGGAGTACCTGAGAATCAAGACTGTCCAGCCAGAGCCTGATTATGGTATGGAGGCTGATTTCTTTCTTCCTTCATTTCAATACTACGTTCTGTTTGACAGGTGTCATTGCTAGGGCTTTGTGAGAAGGTAGCAGCCAATAAGAGACCATGTTCTTCCCTCATGTGACAGAATGAGCAAAATAAACTGATTTCACTGATTTACCTGTCCTGGCCTTGATGGTATATACAGAGTGATTCACCTTTATTTGAAGGGCTAAGGACCTAAGCCCTGAGAAATATGTAGCCTCAGATATAATTGTAATTATCTGGCTCTTTTATGTATTGGTTGTTGAAAATATCATAGTGTAGTTTTGTTGACATGTCTGTCCCAATTTGGCCTGGCAGTTTCATTATGTACATTCATTTTCTAGCCACATACATGTTGTCCTCATGAAGCTTGTCATGAAGAGTAGGGAGGTAATCCTCTCATCTCATGCGTTCAGTTCTCTGTCCTTGTAACCAAGATGTCTTAAGATCTCATTTATCCATATTAAGTAACTGGTTTCTGAGCATGACAAAAACGGAGTCCAATAGCACCTTTAAGACCAACAAAGATTTATTAAGGGCATGAGCTTTTGTATGCAGGCACACTTCCTCAGACAAAATGGAACAAGAATCATGAGAGTGCAGATATATTAAAAAGGTAAATTAGTGGCAAATTAGTAAATTGTCATAGTATCCAAATTATGCCATATGATAATTCTTTGCTTAAACAGCTAATCAGTCCTTTTGAGTTCAGTCCAGTTGTGGTTCACCAAAACATTGGATAAATAGAACTGTCCATGTTAGTAATTAATAGCAGACACTTTCCCAGTTGTGTAAAGAAATAATTAAAAGAGACTAGTTGCTTGCCCCATCCGAGCATCTCTTGGGTTTCTGAGCAGTTAGTGGTCTGGTATGAAGTAGAATGAAGTGACAGGCTATACCATAGTCAAATGCAAGTATTTTTTAAATGTTCCCTTCCTTTAAAAAACTCCAGGCAAGTAGAAATCTAGCATATGAGGGAGAAATGCCCACTGTGTTCCCTGCTGTGCTAATATCCTGTTTGTGGGTAGGAGAGTTTACCTGCAGTCTGAAGTGGTGCAGCCTATTCTACCAGGTTATTACAGTACATTTCTAGACCAGTCTGTAGGCTGGACTTATGTGAAGGAAGTTTCTGATTTTTAAGAAATGATACTGCACAGAACAATAATATGGGGAGGAAAAGTCCTTACTCTTGTTTGATCTAGTGGTGTTTTGTTTTATACCATCTGTCACTTGTCTTTGTGACAGATGAGTCAAAATAGTGGCTGAATTTCTTTGGATGGAGGGATTTTTCATGTATATGTTTTTCTATTATTTATTTGCTACCTTTGTATCTCATTGCCTTACAACAATCCTTAAGCACAGGCAATATTTTTAAATGTAATGTTATTCAATCTGAAAACATACAACACTCCCCCCACCCCTGGTAATTAATAGCATTTATTTTAAGGTCTTATAGCCTGACTCCCTCCACCAAGCATATAAAAATGTGAGTATAAAGCCATCTATCAGGGGTGGCCAAGCTGCGGCTCTCCAGATGTCCAGATGACTACAATTCTCATGAGCCCCTGCCAGCACATGGACATCTGGAGATCCACAGTTTGGCCACCCCTAGTCTATACACTACAGTCCAAACTTGCTTGTCAGGCAAAAATGGCCAGAAAGAAAACACTAATCCAGCACCACAATTCAGAATGCCAAGAGGAATCCTTCTGGAATGAGAGTGCCCTATAGATTCTTCTGAAGGTCTTCAGAGAAGACACCCCTGCACCTTTCCTTGGGGGGCACCTTCTGTAGGATGAAGGCTATGACTGAAGAGGTCTATACCCTCAGCAAGGACAGTATCACAGGCCTGCGGATAAGAATGTCAAGCAAGGACATCTGGGAGCAGTGACCTATAAAAGCCAGCAATAATAGTAATATGGAATTATATGAGATGTGCTGCATAATCTTTTGTCATTGGGCCAGGATCCCTCACATTCTTCAAGAACTTCTCATTCAGCTCTTCATTTCTAACTTAGATTGTAGGATAAAATGGCTATATATAAGGTAACCTTATAAAAACACTTTCTTCTTGTTTGACTGAGGTTTGTTCTTAAGAATAGGATTAAAAGTCAGTTGCCCAAGACCACCAAGTGAGCATCACAGCTGAGCACAGATTTGAATCTGGTGTCCTCATATCCAAATCCAGAACTAATGAAGAGCATAGTCAGAGGAAGGAAAGTGAGGGTATTATTGTATTAATCCTGTTAGAGTGTAATCCCAGGTCTCTTGGGTTCTCTGTGCACTGAGGTGAGAAGGCTGTGCCTTGGCTGTACCACTTCATACTACTGGTGCGATTCACAAGACTTAGTGTTCCTATTTACAAAAAGAAAAGCCCAGCACATAAAGAATTAGTATTTTGTGGAGAAGGCTGGGTCTTCTCTTAGACATTCAGTTTGTTCTGAGGATGATTCCCTCCCCCATGGAACACAATTTTTATTCCCACCCTCATGCTGTGAGAAATGATACAGCCCATATAAAATTTTAGGACCAGATTACCCAGCAGTAAATCACATCAGCACATGATATTCTAAATCCCCCACTACAGTGGATACCATAAATAACAAGACAGGAAAAACTTTCAGCATCTGGAAACATGCTTGTTACCTGTTAAAAATGAAAGTGCATCAGAAGTTACAATCTGCTTCTTAGAACATTACACTTTGATATGACTAAGCAGACTTGGATAGCGCTGGTTCCACAGATAATCTGTTGCCCTGAGCATGGTATTGGTACTGGTGGAGTTCAAGTGGCACTCCTTTGAAGTCAGCTTGGACCCAGGTGGTGCCAATATAGATCCAGGAGCCTACCACCTCCTGTGCTAGTTTTAGCTAGGACCTGCCCACAAACTGTGACCACAGGTAGTTTCTTGAAGGCTACATTACAGAACCTGCCCAGGCCAGGGCTGACAAAGTTAGGTAGGTACAGGCTTTCCCGGTGACATTTTAAAGAAATTAGGAATAATAGTGCAAACAGAAATTTCAGCCTAGGTTGTTTCACATAGTAAGGAAGAGAATAGGTTGTGCTTTGGGAGGTCCCTAGTTCAAATATCAATTCTGCTGCAGATGAATTGGGTGGCCTTAAATTTGGCACTCTTTCAGACCCAGCTCCATAATATGGAGCTAGTACTTGCCTGCATTACAGGATTGATCTGAGGATAATAGCAAGATAATGTGTGAAAAGTTCTTCAGATAAGTGGAAGTGCTACATAACTGCTAGGCCTTATTAGGAAGTGCAATTTGACATTAGTGGCATTGTGGTATTTGAGAATAAAAGACAGGCATAATGTGAACCTTACCTTCCTGTTCTCAGCAGATTTCAGGAAAGCTTTTACTCACTTGAGGATACAATAGATATTGTCATCTGTTTTGGTTGGAAGTTTTCATGAAATGTCACAATTTAATGCTGGATTTTAATTTATATACTTTAATGTATTGCCTTTATTTTTGGTTTGTAAGCTACCTTGGTCGGGTTTCTGGAGAGGCATAAAATCTGTATTTTATGCAGCTTGAAGGTAAGCAGCATTTTATGTTTTTCTGCCTTGGCTGAGAGTAGCCAAAGCAAGAGTTCCTTGATCTATTACTGGAGAATGGAACAGATTGCACTGATAGCAACAGAAACTTGAATGTCATTTGCAAACAAGAAGTAAGCAGTGTCTTGCAAAAGCAGCGATTCCTGCTACAAAGTTTGTTAGTTTTTAAGGTGCTATTGGAAACGTGCTCATTTTTACTGCAAGGAGAATACCATGAAAGCAGCAAAATCTGGCCCTGTTTGTTTGCTCAGTTCTCATGAGGTAAACAGGTTGAGGTTCATACTTGTCCACATGTTTAAGATAGGTGAATAGATATAACTGTTTCCTTGTTCTGTGTGTTTCTTTTTGGTTGCTACAGTGAAAATGATGTGACTTGCTTACAACAGGGAAATAAGGTCCTCATTGAGCTCAGGACAGTGACATGAACACCTAGACCATAATTAAATGTGAAGTTAAATGCACTGAAGCCAATTAGAATCACTGGACTTAAGCATACTCAACTTTTGGTCTAAGGCCAACATCCAGATAGCTACTTTAACAGTACTCAAGGGCTTGAGTGTTCACCATGGGAGTTTTGGCTCATCCAGCCCTCTGGACAGCCCACTGCCTCACTGTGTTGCCAACTAGTTTTGAAACTAATCTGAATTTCAAAAGTCATTTGCCATCAATGTGGGACACTGCTGCTTGAGAAATGGATATCTAAACCACACTAGATTCACAGAGCCTTTCATGATACTCTGTATTGCCACCTAAATACTTATATACTGTATGGTTGTTTTAGTATTGCAGCAAATGAGTCGTCTTTAATTAAAGGACAGAAATATGATGCTCACTAGGCAAAGGAATCAGAGAAACTTGCTAGAATCCCAGTAACTTTGGAGAACTGTGCTTCATATAAGAGGCTGAGACCTCAACCTCAGTGAACATACAGAGCTACCTTGTATTTTCAGATGACTGGTTCATCTAGTTCAGTACTGGCGACACTAATTGTTAGTGATTATTCAAGACCTCAGACAGATCTTTCTTCTCATCACTTGCTGTCCTGAGAACCTTTAACTGGAGCTCCCTGGAATTTTTATCTAGGAGTTTTTGCAAGCAAAGCATGTTTTCTACCCCTGGCTACTAGAAATGAGTGATTGGTTCTATAACAGAACAAAGTTTATTTCCAGTGGTACCTTTAAGGCTAACAAATTCTGGGAATAACTTTTTGTGTGCATGCACACTTCATATCTTCTTCAGATATCTGAAGAGGTGTGCATGTACACAAAAGCTTATACCAAGAATTAAATTTTGTTGGTCTTAAAGGTGCTACCGTAATCAACCTTTGTTCTATTGCTTCAGCCCAACATGGTTCTATAACAAGTTATGCAACTTTTAGTTAAGCTGGGATTTGAACTCATATCTCTCATAACTATACCTGACTCTTGTTCTAATAAACCAGTAACATGCTTCAAAATGAGCAGGAAGAGAAGTGGGACAACTCTTCTGGATTTGATGTAATTCATTGTGTTCTTTCAATGTTCTTGTGATGTTCTTTTACCCAGATACAATGCCCTGCTGCCTTTGCCCTTCTTTACTTCTCTTCATGGTATCCTGCTACTTGCCAGAGTTGGTGAATAACATATAGATTGGGGGGGGGGGGGTTGAAGAACACATACCGTATTTGCCGGCGTATAAGACGACTGGGCGTATAAGACGACCCCCCAACATTTCCACTCAAAATACAGTACTATGGGCCACTATGGGCAGCTATGTCTATCCCAACTGAAGTGCACCCGGCCTATAGGACGACCCCCCCACTTGGAGGCATGTTTTTCAGGGGGGGAAAGGAGTCTTATACGCCAGAAAATACTGTAAGTATAGTCCAGCCATGGCTTTTAAAGTTTTCTGGCATTGAAAATCTGTCTGTGGTTACACATGTGGCTGCTTCCTCTGGGTCTTTTGTTGTCATTTGAAAGGAAAAAATGTGTTCCATGTGCCCTCAGGTCAGACCATCATTCTGCACATCAAGCTGTTGAAAATTAGTAGGAGTGGAAATCATTGGTTGTTTAGAAAATGTTTGACTAAGTGACTAGGTGCAGATTGAAGTCCACATTCTAGGTCTTACTGCAAACAAGTAACCCCCCCCCCCAAATCTTGTATTGAGTCACAAAGTCTGAAGCCTTGTTTTCATGGCAACATCTGTATTCATTGCGCACTGAAATGAGTTAAGCCGGAACATAATTTTTGGTTGGCTCCCATCCACTTTGGTCAGGCAGATGCTGAGTTGCAGTCATGTGGACCCTCATTTGCAGTAGACTCAGCAGTTAAGTTGGCACGTTTGCTTCCTGCTAATCACCTTTTGCAACATGCATTCCAGTTCTCAGCTTGAAGTGGGACTGTTGAAACCAGTGGGAATGCTCTGGTCTAAGTGATTTGAAGTTTGCTGCCTCAGTTAGGTTTGCATAACATGAGATTTCTGTAACAGAGGCAAAATTCATTTGAGGGGGATGTATTTTGATGAAAAAGGCATTATGTGTGGGTATGTTCACATTTCCACCTGGTGCATGGCGACCATGGGAAAGTTCTTGAAAAGGCTTCATGTGTTTATTCTCAGCTCGGAAAGATTTGGTCTTATCTGCCAGCCACTTTGTAAAGGATTCAGCATTGACATGAATGGGAATATATCTGAAAACAGACTCTTCCCAGTGCATCCAGAATGCAGAATGCTGACCTGCACATGACGGGGGCTGCAGATACTAGGCTTACTATGGGCCGGGAGCAACCTGAATCTTTTCACAGTACCACTGAGTGGTCAGATTACTGTGTAAGTGCCTAAGATGGTGAGATGGTAATAGGATGCTGCTAGATTGTGTTGAATCAAACTTTAACTGGCTAGATAGACTGGTGTGACTTGATTTTTATAATACACCTGCACTGCATTTAAATCACCAGCGCTTAAATTTTTTTTAATAGTAGCCAATGATATGGCCTAGTCATATGGCCGATTGGCAGGAAACTGGAACATTACGAGGTTTATTTTATTGTATTTTAACTGGAATTGTAACACGTTATACAGTGCCCAAGCCTAGGGGGTGGTCTATAACTTTAATAAATAATAAAAAATAGTTCTATAGAAGATTTCCCTCCCCCACCTCCAACTTGGTACTAAAAGCATGTTGAGCATGGAATCGGTGACCTCTCCAGAATGTTTCACCTGTGGGGAGAGGCAGTGCCTCAGTGGAAGAGCCTGTGTTGCGTGCAGAAGGTCCCAGATTCAATCTCCCAGCATCTCCATTTCAAAGGATCTTGCAGTCAGTGATGTGCAGGATTTCTACCTGAGACTCTGGAGAGCTGCTGCCACTCTGAGTAGGCGTTACTGACCTTGATGGACCCAGGGTCTGACTCAGGATGAGGCAGTGCCATGTGTGTGGATGATGATCTGAGATAGAAAATGTAAGAGAGTCATATTTAACGTATGCTTTAATTAGTTTAGATTTTTTCATTCTGCATCTGAAGGCAGGAAATGTAAAAGCCATGTTGAATAACACTTGTGGAAATAAGTCCATGTGGAGGAAGGCTTGATCTCTGGAGGGTGCATAATGAGGCAATGGGTTTCTTACTAAACTGTCAGAGCTGCACAATTCTAACAGCTCTAAGCTGGGCAAGGATGAGAATATATGATTTTTTAAAATCTGTGTCCAAGAAGACAAAGGCTGCAGGAGGGCTGTGCCAAAAAACTCCAAGGGGAAAGAAAAGGGTTTTTTATTTGTTCTTTCCCCCCTGATTTGCAAAAGGGGCCCTACTGGGAGAAGAATTCCTGCAGAGGGAGTCTTTTTCCATTTGCTTGGCCAAGAACATTAGTGAGAGAACCCCCCCCCCAGTGTAAAAGAAATATTTTTCTTTTCTCTTTTTTACTTAGTCTGTAAAATGTTCTGAAATAGAGGGGGCCTGCCAAAAATAGCCTTGGGACAGAATCTTGTTTAGGGTCCTTATGTAAATTGCTTTCATGATACCTTCTACCCTGTCAATAAAAATGGAGTATCCCTGCTCCCGGCATTTTCCAAATCCTTGGAATATTCCCACAGTGGCCTGTGTAATAGTATTACATTTGCTGAAAAAGAGAGAAAAAGATAAGTTGCAGTATTTCAGGAAGTGATATAGGACAGGACCTGAGAACTTTTCAGTAATGAATGGGAAATATGTTGAATCATGGGATCATAGAGGCCATCTAGTCCAACCCCCTGCTCAAAGCAGGATCAGCCTAAAGCATCCAGGACAAGTATCTGTCCAGCTACTGCTTAAAGACTGCCAGTGAGGGGGAGCTCACTACTTCCTTATGCAGTCAGTTCCACAATCTGTTCTAAAAGCAACATTCTACACAGTAAGATAGTAGAGGGTTGAAGGAAAGGGGGAAAATCTTCAAAAGGATTGACCCATCCCTTCCCCCCAAGGTCTCCACAGTTCATGGAGAATTAAGAAGTAATTGCCATTAATGACTACCTTGTGAGTGTAATTGTGAAGCCTTAATTGTAATTAAATGCTGCAATTATATCTGAAATTCTGTGAGCTATGTGTTATAGTTGAGATCCAAACCTCCCCTTTTCTTTGTGTTGTGTATTGTGTTGTGTATCACTGCAGTATACCATATTAGACAATAAATAACAAGTATGTTTTCCTGATCAGCACCATGGATGGACTTGGGAGGCCCTGTATGGCTCAGCACAAGTTGCTGTTCTGCTTGAGAAAGACAAGTGTGAAAATACCTGTAAAGCAGGTATTTTAAGAAAAATGCATAAATGGATAAGCATAGCATGGTTGCCATAAAACAAGGGAATCAAGTGAGCAAGAAAGATGTGGAAGCAAGACACAACCACCAACTAGCTTACCACCAACTTTTTGAAACTAGCTTACCAGGACTTCACTTCCAGTTGCCATTCCCCTTAGGGGCCGGTGTTTTACTACTTAATACTGCTCAAAGTATAGAAGGGCTAGGTTCCAATGTGATACATTCGAAAGGTCTTTGAAATTAAGAAAAAACATGTTGCATGGGTATATATCATTTTTATAATGGTTTCCTCCCTCTTTCCAGACTCAGCAGTGAAATTCCTGGAGAGAATAGCTTCTGAACTTGACCTACAATGTCAGAAAATAGAGGTAAGCCGTATGCAAACCCCTACCTTGTATCTGTAGGGTTGCCTGTAGAAAAATGTTCTGCAATTTTAATATACATTTATTTATTTACATTATTTGTCTATGTATGGTATTTATAATCTACATTTCTCACTGGGAAGATGATTTACACAGAGTAAGCCAGTACAATCAACAGGACGGGCCGTTCAAGAAACAATGTAATAGTATTTGGATTGTCAACATCTGGAACCAACCAGAAAATTGGAATCCAAGCTAAAGCACAGCATTACTGTGACAAAAGAAAGGATGCAAAATTACACAGTAGGATCGGACTTACTGCCACAGGCAGGATAAGGTATATGTAGTAGTATAGACCATAGTCCCTAGTACATCTTTCTGAGCCATTTGTTACAGTACATCTCTGTTACCTGTTTTGCATAGTTTGTGGAAAGCCAGATGAGTGGACACTTTCCCAACCTCAAACTGACTATTCTATAAGGCAGGGGCTACAGCAGCAGGCTGCCAAGTCCCTGTTAGGGGTGGGGCATCTCTTGCCCCAGATCTTGTTCCCTAGTACTGCTGGAAATGGCAGCGGGAGAAAACTTAAAAAGAAAAATAAGGCCTTGTTAGGAGTTCTTATAGATTTTCTGGTGATTCCTGTTGCTACCTGGAAGTGACAAAGGGTAGCTTTAGGAATTACTGGAAACTTTGTGGTAACAGTTTCTAGTTTTACGTAGCATTTTGGCCAATTCTTAGAGCTACCCTTTGTCATTTCTCAATAGATGTAGGAACTGCTGGGAAGTGATAAGAACTTCCTGTAAGTAAATGAGGCTTTATTTATCTTTTCAATTTTTCTCCCAAGATGCTGTTTCCACCCAAATCCCCCTGCTGGGATCTGCTTGCCAATTTTACAACAGACAGTGCATGTGTATGAGGAGCTGTTGATCTTGCCTATTTGTAGGGTATCACCTGGAGAAGATCGTGTTCAGATAAGCAAAACTGTTGTGGCAGAGCATAATGGAGAGAAAGTCCCACAGATATGAGGTACCAAGACCATGAAGGGTTTTGAATGTGATAGCCGATGCTTTAGATTGAGTCTGGTAACTATAGAACAGTCAATGGAGTGTCTGCAGAAAGAAGTAATATGCACGGTCCATCTAGCTCTCAACAATAGTTGTGGTACAGTGTTTTGCACCAGTTGGTGTCTCCACATTGATTTGGAGGGGAGACCAATGTAAAGTTCACTGCCATAGTCTAGTCTTGATGCTACCGTATCATGGATGCAGATGGTCAGATTGTTCTGATCCAGCAAGGCTCTAAAGAGGCATAGCCTTTATTTACGTACATTCCGGTGGACCCCTCAATACCTTGCTCCACACAGTACTAGATATGTACAAGTCCCCAGCAGGGTATCTATCTTTACCAGAAGCCAAGAATCTTAGGAGGGCCTTCTCATTAGCAAGAGGATCGGCTTTTCCCTCTGCGTTTCTGGTGGGCTGTTATAAGAAAGTGGCTAGAACAGAAAGACTTTGCCCTTGCAACTCTGGAGAGGTGGAATCTCTTGCTCGTATGATCCTTAGGTGTCCCTTCTATATAGCTGCCAGAACTAGGCTAATTCCCCTCCTACTTGAAAATACTCCTAGTTATATAGAAGAGGAAAAAAATCAAACTCCTTCTATGGAAAAGTAAAGCATCAAGTATCGCACAGGTTGCCAAATATTGCACCAAAATATACAGAGTCCAAAACACTCAGCTAGGGACCTATAAAAGGTGACCTAAAGGGGGGAAAATGTTAACTTTTAATTTTTGTACACATGTCGAATTTTAGGAGCCTCTTGTGGCACAGAGTGGTAAGGCAGCAGACATGCAGTTTGAAAGCTCTGCCCATGAGGCTGGGAGTTCAATCCCAGCAGCCAGCTCAAGGTTGACTCAGCCTTCCATCCTTCCGAGGTCGGTAAAATGAGTACCCAGCTTGCTGGGGGGTAAACGGTAATGATTGCGGAAGGTACTGGCAAACCACCCCGTATTGAGTCTGCCATGAAAATGCTGGAGGGCGTCACCCCAAGGGTCAGACATGACTCGGTGCTTGCACAGGGGATACCTTTACCTTTTATACATTTTATTTAATTGTTAAAATGCAAATTTGTTAATCTTATTTGCTGTACAACCTTAGCATACAGTGACATATTTGTGTTTCATATTACATTCATTAAATATTTTGCACTTGTATTTATTAACTCATATTATCTGGCCAAAGTGCTGTACTGAATAAACTGAATACATTCAGATGGAGGTCATTGATTAAACCTAGCAGGGCTGTCTGTCCCACTGTCTAGCCTGAAGTCAAGAGAAAGGGGTCCAGAGCAGTTGAGTTATCCATGAACTATTCGAAAGAAAGAAAGAAAGAAAGAAAGAAAGAAAGAAAGAAAGAAAGAAAGAAAGAAAGAAAGAAAGAAAGAAACTAAATATCATAAACCACTACATGAAGCAATCTGCTTCTGTTCCATCAGGTCATAAACTATTGAAGACTGGCCTGTTCTCAACAAGTCACAACCAAATAGACATATTGTTTTCTAGCAACTGTGCTGGTTACCCTACAATAGGCCAGTTCAGAAAGTTTTATTTCTGTCCTATATAGCTTGCTGTTTGGGCTGGAGAGGAACAAGTAGCTTTTCACTATCACACTATCAAAGCCTCGTGAACTTGAATTTATCAATGCATTTTCCCATTTCTCCTTTATTATTTAAAAGCAAGATATTGTAATGATGGAAAATTTAAACATAAGAAAATGTACATTTACATTTGAATGGCTTGTCAGTCCAGTGGGCAAATGCCAAGGGTTTCTCCCATAGGAATATTTTTGTTAACTTGGTTAGCTTTGTATCCTACCCTTCTTCCCCTCAATGAAAGTTAAAAGGAGGAGACCTTTTAACCAGTCAACAGCCTTTATGATTTATTCCAGTTTTCTTATAGTGTCTCAGAAGTTCAAACCAATTCTCCCTGGCTGATCACTCTATCCACAATACTATCTTGCCTCCTATACTATTTTAGCGTTGTTGTTGTTGTTGTTAGGTGCGAAGTCATGTCCGACCCATCGCGAACCCATGGGCAATGATCCTACAGGCCTTCCTGTCCACCATTCCCCGGAGTCCATTTAAGTTTGCACCTACTGCTTCAGTGACGCCATCCAGCCACCTCATTCTCTGTTGTCCCCTTCTTCTTTTGCCCTCAATTGTTCCCAGCATTAGGCTCTTCTCCAGGGAGTCCGTCCTTCTCATGAGGTGGCCAAAGTATTTGAGTTTCATCTTCAGAATCTGGCCTTCTAAGGAGCAGTCAGGGCTGATCTCCTCTAGGGCTGACTGGATTGTTCGCCTTGCAGTCCAGCACCAGAGTTCAAAAGCCTCAATTCTTTGACGCTCGGCCTTCCTTATGGTCCAACTTTCACAGCCATACATTGCAACTGGGAAGACCATAGCCCGGACTAGCAACACTTTCGTTGGCAGGGTGATGTCTCTGATTTTTAGGATGCTGTATAGATTTGCCATAGCTTTCCTCCCCAGGAGTAAGTGTGTTTTAATTTCTTTGCTGCAGTCCCCATCTGCAATGATCTTGGAGTCCAGGAAAATAAAATCTGTCACTACCTATTTCTTCCCCATCTATTTGCCAGGAATTGAGAGGGCCAGATGCCATGATCTTAGTTTTCTTGATGTTGAGCTTCAAGCCAACTTTTGCACTCTTCTCCTTCACCCGCATCAACAGGCTCTTTAGTTCCTCTTCGCTTCCTGCCATTAGAGTGATGTCATCTGTATATCTGAGGTTGTTGATATTTCTCCCTGCAATCTTGATCCCAATTTGTGACTCATCTAACCCCGCCTTTCTCATGATGTGCTCCACACACAAGTTAAAAAGACAAGGCGACAGTATACAGCCTTGCCAAACTCCTTTCTCAATTTTGAACCAATCAGTGAATCCAGGGCTTTCTCCGTCCTGGCCCCCACTTGGTGGAATGAGCTCCCAGAAGAGAGCAGGGTCCTGCCAGAGTTAAAACAATTTATTTATTTATTTGATTTATATACTGCCCTCCCCAGAGGCTCAGGGCGGTTTACATGGAACTTATGAATTATACATAATAACACATGAATAACCATACAATATTAATAAGAGGTAGTTATTCTGCAGGGTTTGCAAAATGGACCTCCTCCAGCAAGACTTCGATTGAGACCAATGAACCAACTTCACCAACCAGAGCTCCCAGAGGCCCCGCCCACCAAAAACTAACCTGTAGATCAGTGGTCCCCAACCTTTTTATCACCAGGGACTGGTCAACGCTTGACAGTTTTACTGAGGCGGGGGGGGTAGTCTTTTGCTGAGGGACGCCGCCGCCTGAGCCCCTGCTCTGCTTGCTTTCCTGCCAGTGCCCCTGACTTCCTGCCTCCTGCTGGGGGATGCTGCTAGCAATAGCTGCGCAGTGCCACGCCAAGGGGGAGCCCCAGCCATGGCAGCTGACGGAGAGCACCAAAGGTGAGCCGGCAGCAGAGTGGCAGGGCAGCCCCTGAGGCAGGAGCCGGGGAGGAGGATGAAGAGGAGCCGCGGACCGGTATCGACTGATTAGCGGACTGGTACCAGTCCCTGGACCGGGGGTTGGGGATCACTGCTGTAGATGAAGAATCGAACCACCGTGCAGTCAATAACAGCACAGTTGTAGAGTTTAAAAGTCACAATGTTCTACTGTTAAATATTCTTTTGTTACAAGTTATACCGTTAGTAATGTTATATGTTCACAATCATGTTTTCCTTGTATTGTATTACAAACTTCAACGTAAACAGCCCAGATATGCATGGGAGGGGTGTGTATAAAAATATACAAACTATTCAGTCCTAGTTCCAGCAGATTATTTTGGAGGAGGGGCTGTGGCCCAGTGGAAGAGCCTCTAATTTTCATGTGAAGGGACGCTGCGAAGGGAAGAAGCGTCTTCCAGTCCAGGTTCGAAGGTAACCAAAAGCTTGAAACAACAAAAAGGGAAGTTATATATAACTGCATGTAGCACATATGTACAAAATATAATATATAATTTAATATTACAATTCCAAGTGCTAAAATATCATTTAAAACAGCAATCATGGTTAAGCATATAAGTACCGAATCCCAATATAAAGACAAATACCTTCTGTTCATATAATTACAGGTTAAAATGGATATAATGTTGCCATATGCAAAAACCAATACCAAACATGTTTCAGCAGTAAGCCTTCCTCAGTGGTATGATTCAAACTGAGTACTCTATTAATTAAGTAGCTGGAAAAGCATTCTTTGTGCAGCCCTGCATGAGAGATGCTTTTACAGCTACTTGGATTATATTCATTCCAGTCTGACTAGTTGTCCATGTTCTTTCCAGCCAAGAATGAATTCTAGACCACTGTTATGGATTTAAAAAATTGGAATCACAACCCAGCATAATTTCCTGATAGCTAGAAAAGCATGTTAGTGGGTCCAGGAGAAGCTGTTCACCATTTTTGGACTGATGCACATGTTGACCAGTGACCAAATGAATTGGCAGTGGCCATGTGCCTTTATTATTTGTTTATCATATAAACTCCTAGATTCCATTGTTGTTGAAAGCATCCTTTGTCTTGAACAAATTAATACCACCTGTGGATTAACAGCAGTAATAATAAAGCTCTTTGTGTGTAAAGTGCATATTACTGGAGGCATTTGTTTGTGTCCTCTGTCAGCACATTTTGGATATGTTTAAAGTTTTCCTATGCTTCACAGCCAATATTATCCTTGCTCAAAACTGTTGTGGGGAATGGTTTTGTGTAACTATGAAATCACAGTGTTTGTTGTACTAAATGACAGCAAATAAAGTGTTTTTGTTAGTTCTGAAAGGAATTAAAGTAGAAGAATGGTGGGAATAATATTTTCAGAGGGTAGCTATGTCGATCTGTAGTAGAATAGCTAGATACATTAACAATAGCATCTTGGAGACCAACAAGTATAAGTTTTCACCAGTCAAAGCTCCCTTCTTCAGATTGGAGTTGGAACATAGATTTCCGAGTCCTTGTATCTCAATCAGAAGGTGGGAGGGGTATTACAAAGAAGGAACTGAAGATGCAGAAGTACAGTGTGTGTTTTAAACAGCTTTATTTGAGCAGAGGAGAAATTCTTGGGGGCAGAAAACTAGCATCTGTAGTCAGATAAGAATCCTGTATCCCTATTTAGTCCTTGGTTGGAGGTCCATTGTTCTGAACTGATGAATGAACTCGAGTTCTGCAATCTCTCATTGCACAATCTCTGCAATCTCCCCTTGCAGCTTCTCTGTTTAAAGACTGCCACTCTTCAAGGATAGCTCCAAGTGGAGCATATTTCTAGTCCAGTCTAGTGTAACTAAGGCATGGATCACCATGCCTAGATCAGACTGAGCAAGTAACAGGTGTAACCGATGCAGCAACCAAATCTGGGGAAAGCATTTCTAATCACAGCAGCCACCTGATTTTCTAAAGTGACTGCTGTATCAAGCAGTACTTCCAGTCCATGAACCTAGTTCTTCAAGGGGAATATAATACCCTCTAAGATGGGATAGTCCTTGGTCTATCGTTCTGCTAACCTAGATAATCTCTGTCTTGTCAGGATTAAGTTTCAGTCTGTTCAGCGTCTTCCAGCCTAGACCATTATTAACTCTAGTCACCAGTTCCTAACTGCATCCTCAGAACTAGGTGGAAAAGATAGAGCTGGGTACCATTTGCCTATTGGTGACACTGCAAGCCAGACCTCCTGATGGCCTCCCCCAGTGGCTTCATGTATGGGACGATAAGCGGGAGGGGGAGGTTGAAAACCCCTACTGTTGTATCAGCAAATGACAGGGCTATTTTCTCTCTCTAAGGATTTGCTGATATTGTCATTGCCTCCTTATCTTATTATCTTTTTGGTTCAAAGGTTCCTGTAAATGCTTCTGTTTTCCATAAACCTTTCTCCTCAGGATATGCCTGTTCTGTACAAAGGGTAGAACACATCAAAGCAATTCTACAGCATTTTGTCACAGCTGCATAGAATAAAGGGCCTACTAGCTGCAAGTATGTGGGGAAATCATTTAAAGTGACCCGAGCATGTGTAATTTCAGAATCCGTTATATCTCTTGAACAGAAAAGCAAGGACAGTTGTTAGTATACTGGAGGGGCAGAGTGGACAATTAGAAGAAGATGATGGGGATTTCCCCCCCCCCTTATTATGCTATATGTTGTGTGAGATCATCCTTATTAGTGTTGTGTCTTTCGTGTTTTCTTTCCCCAAAGGCCTTGTACAGTCTAGAGCATTCTTTCCATATAGGTATAGCAGCGTAAGAGGAGCTACCATGGTAATCCCCTGAGGCTACACATAATAATTCCTCTATGTGACTGAGGTGGATTGTGTGGGTTTTTTCCCACCTCATCAACAGTTGGCCAGAAAGAAGGGTACCAAAGATCTAGGGAAAACTGATACTGATAAGATACATCCATGCAGTTGTTTCAGTTGCTTACAGCCCACTGTTGTGTAGGACTGTACAGTGAAGTGGCTTCCACGCTACTGCGGTTACATGTGATAGAGTCCTTGTTTTTGAAATGATGGGAATTGTTTGCCAAGAGCTATATGATACATTCATCTTTGGAGATTATTGTAAAATAAGCATGGTGCAAATAAGCATGATGCATTATACCGTCACAGAGACCAATAGTTATTCCATGTGGTAGAAACTTCAGTGGTTTCAGTTCTTGCCTGTTCTTTAGGAGCCCTTGAATCAAGGCCTTGATTTTTGTGGTCTGATGAATGAGGGGCCTGAGGTTTGCTCTCTGGTAGACATCTGATCGAGATCTGCCATGTGAAAGGTTTTTATAAGGGTGGTGTTTCAATTGGTTGCAGCAAACCTTTCTCGGTTGTTAATCCTCTCGCATTGCTGATGTTCCATTAATCCTTTACTACAGGTTCTCAGTCTATTCCTGAGTAGACCTAAAGACTGAACTATCTGGAGTTATGTGTTATATTTAGACGAGTAGTTATTACAAATGAGCATTGTGCAAAACAAAAAGTTCAGGTGGGGGGAAAACCAAAATTGAATTGTAAAGAATAAAAATAATGCTGGTCTTCTTCTGCTTAGGTAATGCCTAGTTTTCCTCTTCCAAATTGGCCCACGCCAGATAGGTAAAATATTTCAAATTAACAGAATGATCCCCTTGTCCTTCTAAAAAGGGGAAAAATAATAACCCCCATTCAGACCTTCAGATTGCTGCAGAGCCCAAGCTATACAAAATCCCAACACCAAACTGGGTCTCCATTTAGTAATACAGCAGCCCTCCTGCTAGCCTTATTGCCAGTTATGTGGAGCACCTGCTTATAGAGAGAGGTCTCATGGTACACTGTATAGAAGAGGAGGCCACACTGTGGCTCTCCAGATGCCCATGGATGACAATTAGCATGAGCCCCTGCCAGCATGGTTCTGGCAGGGACTCATCATAACTGTACTCCATGGGCATCTGAAGAGCTATAGTTCGCCCCCCCCCCCCCGCCGCATAGGAACTTCCTCAAAGAAAGCAAGAACAATCCTCTGCTGATCCAGTTTTCTGTTGCAGGTTTGCCCTGGCCGTGTGATCACCATTCTGACCTGGAAAGGCACAAACCCACAACTCCGTTCCATCTTGCTGAATTCCCATACAGACGTCGTGCCTGTGTTTGAGGTCAGTAAAGAATGGAGACTGAAGGCTTTCTAGTCTTCCTGCTCCTTGTGATTTGCTTTTTTGGGACTAGATGTTGTTGGTCTAAATATGCTCATACCTAGAATTCCTGGTGATAGTCAGGATACTTTGCTCTGGAAGAGAAATCCTCTCCTCTCTCACTTTCACCTGCAGTAAATGTAGGTTAATGCATTTTTACATACCTCTGCTGCCTGAATGAAATAAGGTGAGATAATTAATTTTGGCCCTGTTCCTGATTGCAGGAAGAGGTGGGGCAACCTGCCACAACTTCAGCCTGCAGCCCAGCATGAAACCTCCAGTGTGTAAACGGTCAAGCAGAGTATAAAGGTCATAGACCTCCTGTGATGTTCCTTTGTAGTTCCAGATTCACAGCAGTTCTATGCTCAAAGAACTGATACTTGTGATATTAGAAATGTAAAAAATTCTGTTGATTTCAGCTCCCTGCACTTGAACCGTGAAGGGCTCAATTTTTAAATGAATCATTGAGAGAACAAATTCTTCTATGTTATTTTTTGCTGCTACTGAAAAACTCTTTTTGAGTTTGCCTTGGTTTGTGTTCAGCCTTTGTCATAGTCATTGCACCTCTTGCCTCTTCAGTTTAGACTCTGAGAGGCTGATTTCCCAAGGCAAAGGGGGATAAGCTCCCTAACGGCTTTAGTAGAAGCTTTTCTTATTCAAGGAAGATAGGTCTATGAGCCACAGTAGATAAATGGAACTTATAGAGAGGTAGTGATCCTCTGTAACCACTGCAGGGAGGCAACAACAGAGGAGGGCTATAGTCTTCATGCCCTGCTTGTGGGTTTTCCTGCGACATCTGACTAGGTGATGTGTGAAAGTAGATGGACCACGAATCTAATTCAGAATGGCTCCTCTTATGTTCCTACACAGCTGTCCTTGCCAGCTGACTCCACCTCCCTTTGTTAAAGGGAAGATTGCCATTGCATTCAGTCTATAAGTAGTTCCAGAGATACTTGTACCTTCACAGCTTTGTTGCATTCCCTAGGATGCCATGCTTGTGCAGCCTTGTATCCTCCAGCATCCCCATCTATCTTCAAATGGTACTCTTTGCTGCTTTTCCTTTCCTGCAGGAATACTGGCGCTATGACCCCTTTGCAGCTTTCAAGGATTCTGATGGAAACATTTATGCACGTGGATCTCAGGATATGAAATGTGTCTCCATTCAGTAAGTTCAGCCACATGCCCAGTCACATCTGTATTGTATAGTGAAATTCTCCTGTGCTAATTAAAATGGTTTCTGTGCTGGCTCAACATTGAAGAGTGATGGGAAGAGGGAGGCATAGCCAAGAGGATCTTTTCACCTTGCCACATTTAATGCTCACTTTAGTTACATCTATGTAAATCTGTAGAAGGGATGGAAGTCAGTGATCGAGGTAATCTGGAGAGCCAGTGAGGTGTTTGGCACCTTTTTGCCTTCCTTCCCAAGCGGCATAGAGCTCTCTACAGCCTGGGAAAGCCTGCCCAGAAGGCATTTAAAGACCCAGACAAACAGCTGATTGTCAGGATTAGCTGTTTGGGAGCATCCTTGTCAATGCCAAATTGAGTCAGCCAAATCAACTGACTTAAACTAATGGGATTTTTGATATAGCTCACATAAGATGAAAAGTACCCAAATCAATGTGGATTCGGGTACATTTTGAACTTATCCTAGTCTAATTGCCCATCCCTAGTGGTTAAGAAGATCAGACCAGTGTCTGGAATACCCAGGTTCAAATCTCCATTTGTGCCATCAAAGCTTACTGGGTGACCTTGGGCAGTCACACATTCACCTAATCCACCTCACAGGGTTGTTTTGAGGATAAAGCAGGGAGAAGATTGATGTAAGCTACTTTTGATCCTCATTGGGGAGAAAGTAGGGTATAAATGAATTAAATAAATAAACTTATGACTTGCATCAAGTAGTTATTACTGAAAACTGGAATACATGGGCTGCCTAAACACAACTGTGAGCTGAATGGTGTGTTATTATGCATGGGAGTGGAAAACAGCTGTTTAGAGCTGTTTTATGTATTAAGTGTATAGGAACAGGTTGCTTCTATTTTGAACTGCAAGGCATGTCTCAGGCAAGAGGGAATTGTAATCCAAGGTTTTGTTAACTATGTTGATCCTTATTCCCCCCTCACACCCTGCATGGCTTTTCTTTGAATCAGATGCTTCAACTCCTTCATCATTCCTTTCTCTGGATACAGTCCTGACTGAGATCAGGTCAAGCATCTCTGTGTCCCCAGAAATTTTGGCAACCACTAAATAAAACCATTGTTTTGTTAGGTACATAGAGGCCATCCGAAGGCTGAAAGCTGAAGGGAGACATTTCCCAAGAACGGTTCATATGAGCTTTGTTCCGGGTAAGTTATGGGATCTAAGGATGCAGCCAGCTTTCTAACATCTGCCCAAAGTGGTAGAACCTGAAAGAGGCTGAGCTGGAGATGGGTGACCCACAGTGCAATCCTAAACAGTTACACCCTTCCAAGCCTGTCGGTTTCAGTGGACTTAGAACAGTATAGCTCTGGTTAGGACTGTCCTGCTAGGCTTTTTGCATCAAGAAATACTTTCACCAGATACAATAAGCCAAGAAGCAGATGTTTAAGGAAATACATAGAAGTTAGCAAAGTTCAGCATGTGTCTGCCACAGTCTGATGTATCTGTATTGGTTTGGGTGTTTTCCACCTTCCCACCCACCCAACTTCTATCTCCAAATTGTGACCAGTTAGACAGCCCAGGAGAATTAAAGTAGCTGAACGTTGCAAAAATTGCAAAGTTACATTTCATATGTAGAGAAAACGATGGCGGGGTAAAAGCCTGATTCTTTTCTATACTATTTGGTCCCATCTGCTCTGCTCTTTATCCCTATTTACGCAGATGCTCAACAAACTGTTCCTATTATTCCTCTAGATTTTAAAAGAGTAACAAGTATATATACTATTTTTACCATCACATAGCTGTATTACATGATAGGAACAAGAGGCTGAATCTCAGTTTAAAAGGAAGCAGTAGCAGCTGACATTCAGTTCCTGCCAAACACAAACTGTGTATCATCTCCTTTCCCTTTTAATACCCCCATCCCAAAAACATTCCCAAAGGACTGAGAAACCTTGGCACTTGAATATCCAAGAGATGCTGTAGAAAAGAGAGGCCTGAATAGGGTCAGAAATTTATGGCTGCTGGTGTTGGTCATTTTGTCTCTGGAACTTTTTGACATCCCCCAAAAGTAATTTTTAGGGGTGTAAATTGCTGACCCAATGCAGCGTCCAATATTTCCTGGACTGGGTCAGCATTATCCAATACTATGAAAAGCTTTCCTGATATTTCTGGGGTGGGGGAAGCATGTGAAAAGTTATCTTTTTGTGTAGAAACATCAAAAGGGCAGAATCAAGAGACTTTTTGAATGGCTGTCAAAGAGAGGCTCATGAAAAAAGCTGCTTTGTCAGGGGTTGAGCCATTCCATTGTCAGTTGGTTTCAGTGAGCAAAAACTTAAGCTCTTATTGGGAGCTTTGAGTTGCAGTGGGCTCTGGACCCTACAAGGTGTGGCTGGTCTGGAGAGCAAAGTGGTGATTTTTCTCACCTGTTCTCTCATTTTTTTATGCAGATGAAGAGATTGGGGGCCACAAAGGGATGGAAATGTTTGTAAAACGACCCGAGTTCATGACGCTTAATGTTGGCTTTGCCTTGGATGAAGGTGAGATGACTGGTTTGGTATTGGGGAAGTGATTCTTAGCCTGGTTTGATCTATATAGAACATTCATTGGCTAATGTTCCATTATTATTCCATTTATACCCTTTCTTGCTTTTACCTTACAATTCAAGGCAACATGACAAGGGCAGAGTCTACACTTACTTTGTTTATTCCATTGTCAATCCTGTTGAATTCAGATCGCTTTGGACTCAGATCTTCCCCTCCCCCCCGAAACAGGAAAGTGTTCTGCACGTGGTTAGGGTAGTTCAGAAGGGGGGGGAGCCAAGCCTCTTTCTTTCTTTTCTTGAAGGGGGGGGGAGCCAAGCAGGGAGCCTCTTTCTTTTATTGGAGGGGGAGGGGTGGGAGAGGATCGAAAAAGGCAGAGAAGGGAGAAAAAATCCAGGACCGACAAAAATTGAGAGAAATTAGGGGCTTTTCCTTTACGGCAAGTTTGTCACATGACCACCTGTGGCCAATCACGGGTCCGAACCCAGATTCAAAACAGCCTTTAAATATTGAGAGTTAAAAGCACTTATCCTTCTTGCTGCAGAAGGAAATTTTAAATCGTCCCAAATTCAGACGGAAATCGCATTCTGTGTAGAGGGTAGGGACTGAATCGATCTAGGGTTGGAATAAAAGCTCCGTGCAGTTTACACCAAGGTTTCCAGGTGGTCTTCCATCCTGACAGTGTCTTAGACTCAGTCTTGCTCCACTCCAGCACGTTTGCAACAGACCAGACCTTGGGGCCAAGATTGTCAGCAAAGGCAGCTTGCAAAGCAATACAAAAGAGGAGAATTACATTGACTGTCAGTTGAAGACAGCTGGGAGTTTTTGGTACCAGTACCCTGCTTTTCCTCATGCTGAATCAGTCTTTGATGGTCACCTGCTACTTCAGTACTTAATTCAGCCTAAGAGAAAGAAGAGCCCTATTGAGGCACAAACTAGCTACCATAGAAAAAGGAACCTTCTGCTCCATTTTTAAGGCACAAGAATGTGGATATTTTAACTGCTTAAGATTGATAAATGCCTTGGCCACTTAGGTGATTCAGAGATGGCACTGCTGTGGCTTCCTTGTGTAAAAGATATTATAGAAAGTCTACTAAATTTTCTAGCTAAATATATTGCTAATTCTTTCTTTTGTTTCTCTGAAGGCCTGGCGAACCCATCAGACACCTTCACTGTATTCTATGGGGAGAAATGCCCATGGTGTGAGTAAGATTTAGGATTCCATATTGTATAAAGCTGCAGAGTTTTTGGTCCATCATTGCCTACTCTTACTGGCCACATCTCTTCAGGGTCGTAGGCAGAGCAATATTTCTCCTCCTTTTGCTTCCCAAGAGCCTTTTTAGTGGAACATGCCAGGGACTGAATCTAGAACCTTCTGTAAGTAGGGCATGTTTCCTGTCACTGAGCCACAGCCCTTCTTCCCATTTATGTTTTCTAAAAACATGCCTTCAATCACTTTCTCATTGTTCATCTTTGTGGTTTGTGTCCCACATTGGGTAACTGCATTTTTTCAGGCCAGCTGCAGAAAAGATTTCTAAAGCTTTCTAATAGACTAGGAGCTCTCCTCCTCTCTCTCTGGCGCTTTCCCACCAAACCAATCACATAACCAGGAAGAGAATTGCTACTCTCTCAGTTCTCTTTTGTGAAGAGAGGATCTCCATTGCTGTTCTCTTGTTGTTGTTTTTTTCTCACTTCATACTTGAGGCTGAGGAGATTTCTTTCAGCATCCCGGGCATTTAAAGGTGCTGCCTGACAAACAGCTGATCCTGTAAAGACAACTATATCTGCAGGATTGGTTTAGGCTGTGATTTGAACTGGCCCCCATAGCCCATGGTACAGCTGATCCCGTAGAGAGAAGCCTCTCCATGCGATTGGCTTGGGCTGTGTTGGGGGCCTGGTTCAAACTGGGGGCCCCAAGCAGCCCGACAAACAGCTGATCCTGTGGAGAGAAGCCTTTCTGTTGTTCACTGAGTAGTCTTCTGCGCAGGTACACATCCCTTCCTCCTGCCCTACTGTAAACTCTCTGGAACCTTAGATTCTTGGGGTCTCCGATATTGGCATGGAGAGAACTGAGGGAGTAGTACCCTTCCTTCTGGTCATGTGATTGTTTTGGTTGGAAAGTGCCAGAGGGAGAATGGGCAGTTCTACTAGAAAGGTTTGAAAATCTTTTCCACAGCTGTCCTCCAAAAGCACATTCTCCCAATGTGTGCCTGCAGAGAAGACTGCTCAATGAACAGCAGTTACAGGTAAGTGCAACCCTGTTTTCTGTTTAAAGATGCACATCTTGAGAACTGTACTAAAAATGCAGATAAACTTTATGAGAAAACTAACATGTGTTTCTTTCGCAATGAATGCACAAATTCTTCCAAACTGTTCTGGAGTTTTGCCATTCATATGTCATAGTTGTGAAAAACGCCTATGTAATCCTTTATTAAGATTTTAATCTTCTTGGGGGAGCCAAAATAGATAATTGGATCAGCTTCCTGTTAGTATTGGGCTGGAATGTTAAGTTTCTTAGCCACAGCTGTTTTTCACTTTTGCAATAGATGGTAATCTGTGGATTTACTGTTATACTACTAGGATGTACTTGGAATATAAGACCCTCTCAGGGGTAAAGTACACATGGCACAGGAATTTTGTGATTGAAACTCCACACTTGTAATTTGCTGTCAAGAGCAGTTGTGGGGATGCCCCTGTATGAAACATGGTCATGCTGCTGGGCAAGGAAGATTAAACTCTTACCCTGTCTTATTGCTCTGATCAAAATGCCCAAACTAACTGCTCTGAATCTCAGTAGACAAGCACAACAAAGAAATCTCTTTTTACCGACTACTAGGACCTAAAGAGCATGTGGGGAGCCATTTCCTATTGGGCTGTTGGCGGAGAAGGTAACACACCCTCCCCAGTGCGGTGACCTTGATTCAGATCAGAAGCCACCATAGTTGTTTTATAAGAGCAAGCAGCACATCTGGAATTGCAGCCACAGAAGTGAAGCTATGTGTGTTGTTTGGCCTTGAGCCATACTGAGGGGGTTCTGTTTTCTTTGGTGTTTTTATATTTCAGAATATTCAGCTAATGGGTTTTGTGATGGATTCTGTTGAACTGCAACTTTATGAAGTATTCATATCTGTATTCTTGGTGCTTAGGGAGACAGCTGTGGAGGGCTTCTGGAGTTCCGGCCTTCCTAGCTGCCCTCCAGATGATGACTGGGTTTTGGCCTCTCTGTGCACGGAGCCATTAGCCTGACCCAGGCCGGCTTCTGTTATGTTCTTGTATTTTGCTGTGTGCACCCACAGCAAAGTTAGATTCAGGTGGGCAGCTGTGTTGGTCTGAAGTAGCAGAACAAAGAGTCTAATGGCACCTTTAAGACCAACACATTTTTATTCAAGGTATGAGCTTTGGGGTACATGCACACCTAAATATGATTGATAATGTTCACTGACATAGGTTTTAAGAATAGTGTAGATATCTGTAAATGAGGGACCCAGCTATTGGATCCTGTGGCCATAAAGATGCATAAAGTAGTTGTTGGTGCCAAGATTCTGCTTCTATTCCAGCTGGCTGTGGCCTATTTTGTTCCATTAGCAACTGCTTTCTTGCTATCACTTTCTTAAATCTTTTGTGTAAGCATTTGCATACGGTTCAGAATCTAAATTCTTTTAAACGGTGTTTTGCTTACTCAGAGGGATTCTATTTTTAGTGTGGTGCTCAGATGGGATGCTGGAACTCCATGCCAGGAACCCCTGGTGCTTTTTAAAGGCTTTTATGCAGGACTTAATTAGATGGTGCACTCCACACTGGGAACTGCATGTCAGGAGCTCCCAGAGTTTTTAAAGACTTTTACCAGGTGTGTTGGGCCCAATTCAGATTGGAACCACGGCACTGGGGGAGGATTTTTTAAAGCACCTCTCCTGCTCTTTTTCCCAATCTAAAATGGCTTTACTGGTTTCCCTGTTATGAAGCTTGGGTGTGCTGACTAGTCCATTCAGGCTGGTGTATCTGAAGAAGTGAGGGTGTACCCAAAAGCCTATACCTTGCATAAGACTGTGCTTGTCTTAAAGGTGCCATTGGACTCAAACTTTGTTAACCAGTACAGGTGGGTCTTCCTAACAGGGCATATAGTAGCCCAACGGCATGGTGGAAGGTTTAAAATCCCTTTCCCTCATGTCCCAGTCTGATGTTCTAACTACCATACCATGACACCTTCTCTTACAAAGCTGTGAATGCCTCTGTTGCAGTCATTCCCATTGCTGTCAGAAGAGCCCACATCCCACTTTCCAAAGCAGGCTGTCTCCTTGACAGTGAGAAGTGTAGTAGCAGTTCTCCTTTTGGGCTGGGTGTTGCTCCTTTTGGTCATAACCCAAATACTTTGAAAGTTCCAGCTCCCTTTGTAGCTGGGCTACATGAAGCATCTCTCCTCGTGTTGCTTTCCTTTCATTTTGCTCTTTCTCTTCTTAATACTTGCAGGGATTAAAGTGAAAGTAGAAGGGAACCCCGGACATGGATCTAGATTCATTGAGGACACAGCTGCTGAAAAGCTGGTAAGGAACGCCCTGTAAACACTAGAGGCTGGGTGGGGAGAGGGACTGCTTATGCGAAGCCACAGGAAAGAGCCATTTTCTTAGGCCAGCTGTGGAGGCAGATGTCAAACTACCTTCATAGGTGTCATCTTGTACATGCCAGAAGCACTGCCTCTGGGGAAGTGTGGAACTGATATCATCTAGTTAGTAGGCAACTAAGATAAAATATCTGGTATGGACTATATTTGATTTGAATCTTTCCTATCCACAGCACAGAGTGATTACTTCCTTCCTAGAGTTCAGAGAGCGTGAAAAACAAAGGTAAGGAGGAAGTCTGTAGTGTAAGCCAGATTTTTCTTCCCTGACCTCTTCCAGGGCTTACTTTCATTCATTTATGCCACAAGATCAAGATTCCAGCTTAGGGCATAAGTTTTCAAGCGTCAAAGCTCTGTTAGATAGGACTCTAATCTTGCTCTTCTACTGCCAACAGTTACAACATGAAATTTGTATCATAAGAGTTGCTGTTTTGTCTCCAAAAGCACAAAAAGAAGAAAAAGTGCTTTGGTAACTCAGAAAAAAGCTGGTTGTGACAGACACACAATTCATCAAATAAATGCATAATGTGCGCTTTCCTTTAATTACCAGTAGCTATCTGTCTGAAGGTAGAGTCCTAAGCATGTGCTTCTTGCATCTGCCATTCACATCCTGTGTGACTCTGAGCAAGACCTCCTTTCACTTGTTGCTCAGCTTATCCTTTTATATAATGAAGCTGGGAATCGGTGTAGCATAAGCACCAAGAAGTTATGCACACAAATTTCTGGCTCATATCCTATAGAGCAGTGGTCCCCAACCCCCGGGCCGGGGACCGGTACTGGTTCGTGGATCAGTTGGTACCAGGCCACAGCTCTTCCTTGTCCTCCTCCCTGGCTGCTGCCTCGGAGGCTGCCCTGCCACTCTGTCGCCGGCTCACCTTTGGTGCTCTCCAGTGGCCGCCATGGCTAGGGCTCCCCCTCGGCGTGGCAGCTGCTGCTGGCAGCACCTCCCCAGCAGGCAGCGGGAAGTCAGGGGCGCTGGCAGGAAAGCAAGTGAAGCAGGGGCTCAGGCAGTGGCGACGTCCCTTGGCAAAAGACTACCCCCCCCCAGGCCTCAGTAAAACTGTCAAGCGTTGACTGGTCCCCTCTGATAAAAAGGTTGGGGACCACTGCTATAGAGAAGCCACTGCCTCCCATCCTTCCATGTACAATGGTGGGCTAGTAATGAAGGCCAGCCTGGCAAAGTGATGTAAGACAACATAAAAACAAAAGCACAGTGAACAGTTAGAAACAAGTGCTGTACAACATTATAATGGAAACTTTTGCCAGTTCTGCTTTCAAGTTATTTGTATGGTGTGTTTATTATTTGTTTCCAGTTATATGCAGCCAAAGCTTGTTTCCAGAGCAATCTGTAGGGTTTTTTCTAATTCACAATGGCATTGTAGGCTCAGCCCCTCTTTTAGTTCCACTTCTGATACTATTTAATAGACTCTACTGGTGCACGGCTTGCTACAGGCTGCACCATGTAAGCAACACAGCTAAGATGCAGGCTTGAGATTCAGCAGCAGTTTTCCAACTCTGTGTTGTGGAGGACATGGATGCTTTAGTAGTATCAGCCGCACTTGGGACAGAAATAGAAAGGCAGGTTATGTGTATGCATCAAGCACTCTTGCAAAGTATTGTTATCATATCAGAGAGGTGTTTTATGCAGTCCATTTTCTGTGGATGGGACTGTAAGTCACACTGCCTTTCGCAAATGCCAATGGTTCCTACAGATGCTTTGGAAAATGAACTTGAGCCCAAGAGTGTGCTCTTGGGATGGCTCTTCAACCTCTGGAAGTTAGGAAGAAGCTTCCAGAGTTCTCCCAAGGTGGGGTGAAAGACTTTGTCCTTTCCTTCAAACAGGTTGAATTCAGAGAAGCACCTTACCTTAGGCGATGTAACCTCCCTTAACCTAACCATGTTGAATGGGGGCATTTCCTTCAATGTGGTCCCCTCTGAGATGTCTGCTGCCTTTGACATCCGCATACCACCCACAGTGGATTTAAAGGTACAATAGAGAAACAGGTAGAGAAATGGTGACCAATTTTCAGTTTGTGAGATGTTGCCTGGAATCCGTGAGATATACCTCCTGGGAACTGCCTGGAATGTGTCTTGGACTGTGATTCATGTAGCTATATTTTCCAGAGTCCTTCACATTTTTAAAAAAGTAGAAGACATGTTATAAACTATGACCATTAAGAAAGATCTCTCTTTGCATTGGTTGCAGTTGATGATGTAGCGGTTTCTCGGAGCCCTGATTGACTATGACTGAGAAAAGCAGAATGGGTGGTCCTGAGACCTTGAGGGCCAGTTCCAGTCTCCTGTTCTGTTTTTTATTTGAGATGCAACAGGAGAGCTGCAGGTCATTCCTTCCAAATGTAAGACAGCATTTGTAGCAACAGGCTGCAAGGAAATAGAGGCCTCACTAGAGCAACCATCGGAGACCTAGCATGGCCTTAAGCCAAGTTGGGGCACCAATTAAAGCTATTTTTAAGAAGCATCTTATTAGTACTGTTGAGTGGGAAGAACTGGTATGATGGAAAGCAGAAGATGATGGGGCATATTTGAAAGGCTTATGGAGTTACAAGCCAGAATGAAATCAGGATCTTCACTCAAGAATCACTCACTTTTCCACGGTGTGTCTTGCAGGCATTTGAAGAGCAGCTTGCAGCCTGGTGCCGGGCAGCTGGGGAAGGAGTTACCTATGAGTTCCACCAGGTAACTGCAGAGATGGAGCATTCCAGCAGCCTGTTACTGTCCCATAGACCTAGAAGCATTGATCAGATCCTAATTTTTGACTTTGTTCTCTACCTTTTGGCTGCCACAGTCTCTCTGCCCTGGGTCTTTTGTCTCAACATGGCTACCTTTCTGTTCTGCGCTGTGCCCCTCATTCTCTTGCGCTCCTACTGCTCCTGCTGCTGCTTCTGCTGTGCCCTTGCCACAGACTCTTGCACTGTGGATGCTTCACTGCTGCCTCCTCCAAGATTTACCGTCTACCCTTCTCTTTGGGCTAGAAATACACGGATCAGTCGATGACCTCTACAGAAGAATCTGACCCCTGGTGGAAAGCATTCAGTAGCACCTGCAAGGACATGTGAGTAAGGTGCCATATTTTCCCACTCTTACACTTGCTCCTTTGGGCCCATGTTAAGGCTGGTGGCTGTTCTGGTTGCAAGGCATAGAGGAGGCAATGTCAGTGAGGGTGGGATGACATTGAAGGCATTCAGAATAGAATCCCCTACATCCCTAGATAAAGATGGGGCTGTTAGACACTCTGCCTTTTGCAAATGCCAGTGGTTCCTACAGATGCTTGGAAACCAAGTGACCCTGAGTCTTCCCAATATCTCCCTCTTTTTTCCTATGAGGTATCCTCAACTCATGAGCCTCTTGTGGCGCAGAGTGGTAAGGCAGCCGCCTGAAAGCTCTGCCCATGAGGCTGGGAGTTCGATCCCAACAGCCGGCTCAAGGTTGACTCAGCCTTCCATCCTTCCGAGGTCGGTAAAATGAGTACCCAGCTTGCTGGGGGGTAAACGGTAATGACTGGGGAAGGCACTGGCAAACCACCCCGTATTGAGTCTGCCATGAAAACGCTGGAGGGCGTCACCCCAAGGGTCAGACATGACTCAGTGCTTGCACAGGGGATGCCTTTACCTTTTATCCTCAACTCTGTTATAAAAATTGCCACTGTCTGATGATTCTGCCTTCAAATACCAGAGGAGGAGGAGGAATGGGGTGACTCAGCAGTGGGAGCTACTTCTTACGATGTCTCTGTCTTGTCAGGAACATGAAACTGAAGTGTGAGATCTTTCCTGCTGCCACAGACAGTCGCTATATCAGGGCAGTGAGTACAAGTGTGTTTCAGTCGCTTGGTGATTTCTCTTGTATTTTGTTGAGCTCTTGTTTATGATTGCTACTTCTCCTTGCACTGTATTTGCAGGCAGGCCACCCAGCAATTGGCTTCTCCCCCATGAACCACACTCCTGTGCTGCTGCATGACCACAATGAATTCCTGAACGAGCAGGTCTTTCTTCATGGGATTGAGATCTATGCTCACCTCATCCCAGCGCTGGCTAGTGTCCCTCCTCTACAAGCAGAGGCCTGAACGAAGGTTATAAGCGAGAAGCAGCTGACTGAAGGAAAAAGACATAGAAGCCAAAGAGAGACACAGACAGTTGAAAAATTATATTATTTCCTGTTGTGACACGGGACCCTCGTAGAGAGATGTAGGCCTTAGATACTGTGGTTGAGAGCTGGTGGCTTGCTGAGGTCCAGTGGTATCCAGGACAAACTGTGGAACTCCAGCTTCCCTGAATGGTACCACCTGGGGCAAGACATGCCTAAAACAGACATTTAGACTAGTGCATCTGAAGGTGGGGTGTGAGGTGACTGTGACTGATTCCCTGCTCCTTACTGAACTCATATCCTTATTTTCCACAGTTAAGTTCTCAATTCCTAAGCATTCTTATAAACATCCCCCTGGCTCCTGATTCTCATCATAGAGGCTTCTTGGGATCCTTAGGGAAGCGTGATTGAACTCCCTTGGCCTTGACCACACCCTAATTCCAAAGTTGTGCCATTCTTTCACATAATCCTCACAGAAAAACATCAGTTTCCCAGCTGCCGGACCCAAAGGAAAGGCAGTGGGAGGAGCCGAGAAGCCTTAAACTGTAGGTATAACTGTGCTTTCTTTTCTATGTGGGCACCTCCCATTGATACCTCTTGTGGTTGCTTTGGTGGCTTTCACTGTTGCTGTGGCTGCCAAGCTCTATAGTCCAAGAACAAACAAACTTTTTGGAGCGCCCAGACATCTCAGAAGAATCTTCATTTTAGCTCTAATTTATGGCTTTAGACAAATCACCTTTTAGATTCCTCATTGGTAAAGAGGCATGAATGATGACATTTCTTCCTTGCTACCCAAGATCCTCTAGTGGAAGATGGTGATTCTCCTAAAGGGCTGGGAGCAAGAGTGTATAAAAAATCGCAAATCCTTGGGGGAACAGTATGCACTGTGGCCACTGAATTCATACTCCCCCACAATGGAAAGCAGTATCCATGAACTTCTACTCCTTGGGAGCCAACAGCACAGTTACTGGCTGCAGCACATTGCCTTAAGTTTCTATATTAAACTGCTGTCTTACAAAATACAAAACAGAATCAATGAGTTGAATGACTGAATCTTGCATGCAAGAGCAAATGCATTGAGCAGCTGAGTGCACAACACTGTGGGGGAATTGTTTTTATTTTAGGGGAAGGAACAAGTTTGGGTATGTAAAGTCATCCTATCAAGTGTTTGGAGGGAGTCCACTTGCCTTTACCCAGTGCACTGTACGTGAAGTGTTATTGCTAAATGCTCAGTCTTAGTTGACTGTCATTGCATTTGACAGCCACCAGAAGAAAACCTGCACACCCTGTTCCCTGCATTGGATGGCCAGGTATCCAGGAGGCTCACAGCAGAGGTCTGGGGGCCAAAGCCTCCCCCTGGTGCTGCTCCCTCCACCCCAGCAACAGCTGATGAGAGGCATTCTGCCTTCCAACATGAAAGTCCCACTCAGTCATTCTGGCTATTAATCACTGATGGATCTATCCTCATGAAGTTGTCTAACTTTTTTAAAATCCATCTAAGTTACTGACCATCACCATGCCCCGTGACAGCAAGTTCCACAAGTTGTGTGTAGAAGAATATCCAGCAAATTGTGTGTAGAAGAATCTTCTTTAAGCCAAGTACCTCTTATGTCTGGAATTCTCTTCTATAAGTGGAAGCCCTTATCTTTCTTGGGCCTGAGGCAAACTCTCAAACTAAACAAAATGAAAGGAATTTGTTTGAAGACTGACCTCATTCCTGGGCTTAGCATCTAAGAGGGGAAGGTGCAGACTGCAAAGAGTATCCTCGCATAGTAGTGGGGGGTGGAGGAAGAGAGAAGGAAAGATGCTTCACATAGGCCGGTGGGATCACCTTTATCTGAGCTTAGAAAGAATGTCTCAAGTGGTGTGCCTGAATGCCCCCTCCCATAGTATGAATGGTTTCTGATTTAATTTTGCTTCCAGAAAGTCTGCCAGAGCCTCCAGCTCTTTGGTCTGCCTCCACGGTGTCTGTGACTTCACTAAATAAAATTGTTCATTTGGAATGGAAAGGAAGGCTGCCCTCCAGGTTGTCCATGTTTCGTTCAAGCCCTTGTATCTCATCTCTTTCCTGGTTGCTTTTAGCATCATCCACTTGTTTGGGGAGTATCTTTCATGTGTTGCTATAACACGAGCCCATTCTTCATCTGTAGGCACATTTTGCAGCTTGTGCTCTTTTTATGTTTGATTACTGCACTGGGAACTCGCAACAGCATTCCCTAGGAACTATGCTCACGAACACTGGCATCATACATCAGCAGGCACTTAGGGAGTAAGGAAAATTCATTTCTTTATCTGTCTTTTAACCACTTGGGGCCTGAACATTAGTTTGAGGAAAGATGTGATGGTTCGATTTGCCAAGCATGGCTGCTGATACGACACTGCAGTCCTGAGAAGTTACACCCTTCTAAATGCATTGACTCAGCAGGGTGTAACTGCATAGGGTTGCACTATGAGAGCCAAACTACATAATATTTTTAAAGAGTTGGGGCTGGGTTCCCTACAGTTACACAGCAGCTTCTTTAAAAAGAGAAGAGTCCAAGCATAGATGGTTGCTTCTGGGGGAGGAAGAGCTCTTACCCCTTCCTCGTGCTGTTTTTCCACTTGAAAACGGCACTGGAAAGAATAATCTTTGCCGTTCCTCATGGAGTACTCAGTGCATGTGAAAAAGCAAAAATGGGAAAATACCTCCCCATAATGGCTGGGTGGGGGGAGCAGGAGCCTCCCCTTCCCCTGGTGGCATTCTGAGCTTCTGTGGGTTCTCCAGTTCCCCACAACTGCTATGGCTGTGGAGAACACAAGCTGGGTCCAGGGAACGCAGACACAACCCTGTAAAACACTGATGTATCATTCAGTCCTGAGTCTTGTAAGTAAAGGTTCATCTGCCAAAGCATGCCAAGCATCTTTGGGCTACTCTTACAGACATAAATCATTTTACAGAAGCCCAAAGAAAAGTTTGAAAAATGTCTTTTAAACACTGGTTTAAAACTAGGATTTTCAAATCAGTGCTCCATAATTGGAGTATGACTTCTTATAGGAGTTTCTTGATAAGAACTTCCTTTGGAAAATGGGATTACAGGTATGCATGCTTCAGTGTCCTTATTGACTACTGCTTTAGGTTAATCTCTTCTTGTCCTCTGAAACCCCCTTTTAAAGGGGGTGTTATTACAGCCCTTGAGTAGAATTGAGAAATTGCAACTTGCTGTTTGAATCCTCAAATGGAGTTCCTTTCTGACTAGAGAAAGGAGTAGACCCTACAGTTGGAAGGATCTGCTTACAAGGTTGTGATATATGGCATAGTGAGACAGCTGCTGCCCTCTGGTACAGGAACAGCATGTGCAGAAACACTGCATAAAGGGAGGTACAGCAGATAGTGTGCCCCGCTGAAGAAATCTGAAATCCTCAATCTTACAAGGCCCACTCCACCAGGAAGGTTTGTATAAAACACTGAATGAACCTGCTGGTCGATTGTACTCAATGAATAAATACAGTGCTCACATTAAGAATCTGCGTGGTATATTCCAGTTCTTGCAGAACAGTTTATAGGATTGCAAAATTATGAGACAGTATTGCTGTCCAACTGGATCTATGTTAATGTAGGTGTGAAATTGTAAGACCTGGAGCTAGCAAAATACTATTATCTAATGCTGAGAGTTGGTCCATCTTCTGTAGGTTATCTGTGAGCTTGTTTATTAGGGTTTGGAAGATCTGATAGCAACCCTACCTCCAGAATTTCTGTATGCTTAACATTTTTAATTGCTTTCTTAGCCATGGAAGTGTTATGAATCGTCAACAATCCAAGATTCAGGTGGGTAGCAGAACGAAGTTTGAGGTCAATGGCACTTTTAAGACCAGCAAACTTTTATCCAAAGTATAAGCTTAAGACCCAGAAAACATATAACTGTACCTGAACAAGTGTGCAATCACAAGAAAGCTTGTACCTTAAATAAAACTTTGTTGGTCTTAAAGGTGCCACTGAATTCAAACTTTGTTAACAATCCAAGTTACTGTTTCAGGTAGCAAAAGGTCAGAAATATACAATAAAATAATGGTGATTCTGCTAGAAAAACAGATAGGAATATTAAATTCTATTCAGATATAAAAACCTGAAACAAGCTCTCCTCCGTGTAGGGCTGGATCCTTAGTTCTGTATTCCACTAGGTGGCAGACACTGCCTGAGAATCCTCCCTTAAGGCCCTGTTGATGCTTGGCTTGGGTGCTGACCAATGTGTGTGGCACTAATCAGAGCACACTTGGTGAATACACAGCTGCTGCTCACTGTTAAACATGGCTGTAGCTCTTCCAGTTCAATTTCAGTCATTAGAAGTGTGCCATGTGCTTCAATAAGAGGTTTCAGAGTGGAGGTGCAACAAGACTTCCAGGGGTTGAGAGTCAAAACTCCCTTTGTCAGGACTCAATTCTTGTTCTACTGCACTCAAATCTTGCTCTTCTGTGGCAGATAAACACAACCTGAAACAAAGGAGACAATATTTGCTCAGGTGTTCTAAATGGTTGAGAGCAGCATGGGTCTGTGTGTGTGAGGAAATGAACCACAAGACATAATAACACATTTTGTGTGCACATTAAACTTTTGCTGTGTGGCTTTGTAAGGCAAAAAGACCAGAGGAGCTGGTATACATCTTGCTTTCCCTTTGCAAAGCGAATGCACGTGTCGTGTGAGCTGGTCTTGGAGGATCAAACTGGTTGTATCTGTATTTTGAAAGATTATACTGCAGATACTTGAAATGACAGTGGACATTACTTAGCCTGCAAATGGATGGAACAAAAGAATCACAGGATCATAGAGTTGGAAGGGGCCACATAGGCCATTTAATCCAACTCCCTGCTCAAAACAAGGTTAACCTAAAGCATCCAGGATAAGTATCTGTCCAGCCACTGCTCATAGACTGCCAGTGAGGGTGAGCTCACCACCTCCTTGGACAGTCAGTTCCACAGCTGAACTTCTCTAATCAGTATTGTTCTACATGTAGTTTAAACCAATTACTGCAGAGAGCCAGCATAGAATAGTGGTTAGGAGTGCCAGCGAGCTGGGGTTGGTGCTCCACTCCCCCACATGCAGCCAGCTGGGTGACCTTGGGTTCACCACAGCACTGCTAGAGCTGTTATGATCAAGCAGTAATATCAGGGCTCTCTCAGCCTCACCTCCCTCACAGGAAAGGGAAGGCAAATGTAAGCCACCTGACTTCCCGCCACCCGCTGGAGGGTGCTGCCAGCAGCAGCTGCACAGTGCCTCACCAAGGGGGAGCCCCAGCCATGGCAGCCGCTGGAGAGCACCAAAGGTGAGCCGGCGGCAGAGTGGCAGGGCAGCCCCCGAGGCAGCAACCGGGGAGGAGGACAAGGAGGAGCCGTGGCCCAGTACTAACTGATCCACAGACCGATACCGGTCTCTGGACCGGGGGTTGGAGACCACTGCTTTAACTAACAACCTTTCAAATGTGTGAAGACATTTCAGTACAAAAATGTTTACAGTGAACTGTAGCCCTGTTTGAATCAAGCTCTCTTGCAAGGTGCATGGGAGGGGGCAGGGTCACCATGACAGGGCCTTGTCTTGAGGCATTCAGTTTCGTGTGTCCTTAGAATTTGATGTGGATGTACTAGTCATGTGTCTGGGCCTTGTCCATGCAAGTGGGGATGCTGCAATGCTCTCCCCCCCCACACACACACACACATCAGCTTCACCGGACATGTGCCAAGGGTTGTAGTCAGGTTATAAAAGATGAGCTTATGGCTGTTTACAGGGAAAAAAGGGATGCAAGTGAACAGGTTTCACAATTTAAATAGGAACACAGCAGATCATCCCCGCAGCACGTTCTTTGATAACTTTGAAAAGTTTGTAGAGGGAAAATTGGCAGGTGATAGAAGAAATGTTCAGCATATCTGTCTTGGAAATTGCACCAGAACGTTTTCCATTAAAAGACATACATTTGGAAAAATGGGCAGCAGTTGGGTGAAGGAAATCAAAATTTGTTGTGTACAATTAACCAAAATTGTCTCCTAAGCTATGCTTACAGTGGAAAACAAAATACTTCTAACTGTGCACATTTCGTGTTGGGCTCTAAATTAGCAATTGTATCATTTCCATGGGGGAAGGAAAAATATTAAATACCTGTGGTCCACTGAGTTTGCTGCAGCTGTCAAACAAACGAGCAAACAGAAAAGCAAAACAATTGTAGGGGCCATGTGGGAAAGATTGGATTGAACCTGAGTACTGTTCTGTTGCTGCTCAATTTTTTATTACAGTTTTTCTGACTGATGTATCTGGTACTAATGAAAGGCATAATACTGCTTAATTGTAGCACTGGCCTGGTCCATTTTATGGACTTATTAATTAGTCTAGTGTGTGAACACACGCACAGGGGTCTCTTATTATTAAACTGTATTGGGTGGGGCAGGAATGCTCTGAAGCTGTTGGATGAATATGAAACATAAGCATGATCAAAGCCTCCTAAAAGAGAGACAGCCCAGTCACATCTGGGATTTGACCTGTATCTAGCTGAGTCTAAAAGCCTGTGTGTGACACTGGACATTTCTCCTGTCAGATAAATCAAACCAGGTGTGGAGCAGCAGCATCCTGAGTTCAGCCATTTTCGCACTTCTTGTGCCACAATACAAACCTCCACATGATGCCATGTGATGTTTGGGAGAAGGTATCACAGGGGAACAGCATGCTATCGGTCTTTAGAGGGAAAGCTGTTTCCACAGCAGCCTGTTGAGGTTGCGTGCAAATGTTTGCAGAAGCCTCTTTCCCCCGCCGCCCCACTGTCTCCACTCTACTCAAAACACAACAGCAAGCAGAATAATTTAAAGGCAGCCATCAAAATTGAAATCAGATGAGAGGCAAAAATATTTTGCTTTGGGCCTGAACTTTCCGTCTTCTCACATATGAGATCCATGTCTTCCTGGGAATGGGGTTCTCTCTTGGGCCCCCAAACCTGTTCAACTTGATACAAGATGATGACTGAGGAGCTGTGATGACAGGCCCAGTGGGGTACAGTGGATTAGTGGTGAGCAGGTCTTATAATAGTTCCGTTCAATTTCCTGACATTCAAATTGTCATAAGAGGCCTAATCCCCACTGATGACTACACTGGCTCACTTTTCTCTGGAGAGAAGTGCAATTGGCCAAGAACTAACCCTAGAAAGATTGCCGGATTTTGTGGGGCGGTGAGGGTGTTCAGAGTCCGAGAAAAGCTTTCTGTTGCAAAGGGTTTGATTGATTTGATTTTAAGTGATTTAATTTTTTTATACCACCCTCCCAGTGGCCCAGCTCAGGGTGGTGTAACATGTATCTTTTAAAATGAGATTTAAATTTTTTAAATTACATGTTTAAAAGTCAGAACACCAGCCACGCTACTCTAGAGACCTGTGCCTGCATAGATAGGGAACCATTGAAGATCACACCCAGATGCCTAGCTGAGGGAACAACGGGCAGTTGAACCCTGTCCAGGCAGGGTCAGCATGCCTCCTTGCTTGGTCTTTTCCTACCCAGTTGCAGGACCCCCGTCTTTGAAGGGTTGAGTTTCAGGCAACTCTGCTTGAGTCACCCCGTCCCTGCTTCCAGACATCTGGTGTTAGGATTGGTGTTGCAGCAGCATTGAACTAACGGTCATTCCTAGGGCCCTCAGGTCACCTGCAGAGCCCAGGATGCTCCTTCACCTACTGAGGAGCTTGGAGCAGCGTAGCAGTTGGACAGATGGATGGAGGAAAACACAAAGTGAGTGTGACCAAGCACAGGTGAGAGGACATTAGTGTGCCAACTCTGTGGAGGTGATGGTGGCAGAAAAAGTCCACTTCTCTCCCTCCGGTGCACTCACACAATGTCATCCAGCTTGTGAACAGGCTCATATCCCAAGCTCCTGAAAACGTAGACCCAAAAAACACACAGGCCCACTGGGATGTTTTTGTAATGCATTTTGTAGATAAAATTGCTCACATTCACATTTGGTACCATTACTTCTAGGAATACCAGTCTCCAGGTGGCACCTGCGTAATCCCCTGGAATTACAGCTCATTTTCATGCTACAAAGATCAGTTCCCTGAATAAAATGAATGCTTTCAATAATGAACTCTATGACAGTGTACCCCACTGAGGCACCTGTCCTTCCAAGGTTCCATCCCCAAATCTCCAGCCATTTCCCAACCTGGATCTGGCAAGACTACCCTCCCCATCCCCTACTGGTGGTGGTGGGGATGGGGGCTGACAATCCTAGTTCCATTTCAGGATACCATTGTGTATTCTAGTCTATGGATGACTTTTAGTTGATGCGTCTTGATGGAAGTGGACAAGCTACTCAGAAGTGTCCAGCCAACCACATTTAGATTCAACTCTTGCCCTTTGTGTCTGTTGATACAGAGTCAACTGCGTTGTCAAATGGGTGTGGAAAGTAATAAATACCTCTCTGCAAAAGGCTGTAGTTCTGACTGTCTTGAAAGAGACAGTCATGTAACCCCTCCTCAGACTCCACTGACCTGAACAACTGGTGGCCAACATTTCATTTTGGTTTTAAGATGCCTAAATGTGTGGTGACCAAACAGCTTCAGACAGTCTTGGAGGAGATGGATTATCTAGATCTATTTCAATCTGGATTCAGGGCTGGGTTTGAGATGGAAACAGCTTTGGTTACCCTGATGGATGATCTTCATCAGGAGAGTGATGGAGAGTGCATACCTATTGGTTCTCCTGGTCCTCTCTGCAGCATTCAGTACCATTTACCCTGATATCCTTCTGGGAAGTCTGGCTGAGTTGGGAGAGGGTGCCATGCCTTGGTGGTTCCACTTTTACTTCAACAGAAGGTGGTACTGGGGAGAGTGCTGCTTGACCCCAGGATTTCTATGCTATGGGGTCTTGCAGGATTCCATGTTATCCTCTATACTGCTTAGTATCTACATGACACTGCTGGGCAAGATCACCAGAGAAATTAGAGTAAGGTGTCACCAATATTCATATAACACTCACCTCTTCTTCTCCTTAACAGCTGAGGCAGGTGGGACTGTGGAAGTTCTGAACAAGTAATGAAGATGGTAAAGGGATGGATGAGGCCCAATAAACTGAAGCTCAATCCAGACAAGACTGAAGTGCTGTTGATCAATGAGGACTCAGCATGTACTGGAGGGGGTTGCACTTCCCCTGAAGGAACAGGTTCATAGCTTGAGGGTACTGCTGGATCCTGGTCTCCAGTTGGAGGCCCCAACCTCTTCTGTGGCACATGGTGCCTTTTATTATCTTTGGGTGATATGCCAGCTGCAGCTGTTCCTCAAAAAGTATGATCTGGCCACAGTGATCCATATTGTGATTCCATCCAGGTTAGATCACTGTAGATGTGTCTGCCTTTGAAAACAGTCCAGAAATTTCAGCTTTCCAAAATGCAGAAACCAGACTATTGTCAAGGGCTGGATTATATCACCCCAGTCCAGGAACAATTCAAAGTGCTGGTTCTTACTTTTAAAGCCCTAAATGGCTTAGGGCCAGGGTACTGGAAGAACCACTTCTTCTCATATTGTCCAGCCTATCAGTTAAGATCTGTCTCACAAGCCCAGATCTTTATGCCCCTACCTTCAGCGGTGGGGTGGGTGGCAACCAAAGATGTTTTTTTCAGTAGTGGCATTTCAGCTGTGGAATGCCCTTTACTTTGTGGCTTGCCTGGCACCTGCACTTATTTCTTTTAGTCTATTTTGGTCCACCCAGGCTTTTAATTAAGGGGGGGGCTGTTTTTTACAACACAATTTTAGCCTGGAAACTGTTACTTTAAGCTCTCTGTGGTCTATTTTTATTATCTATGTTTTCATGCTGGGCTGAGCCTCTTTAATGTCAGCTTAGATTTTAATTAGTAGTTAATGATGTTTTTATAATTTTTATCTTGTAAGCCACCTTTGCAGATTCCTGAAGAGGCACCATAAACATGTTACAAATAAATAATTTGTTTGACAGATAGATTTGAAGTGTTAATGATATTTAAAATCATACAGTGGCCTGAGAATAGTTTATTGATGTGGACAGCATCTTTAAACAAACAACCGTAAGGACCTCTTGATTTAGGTAAACCACTTAAATTGCATTTTCAGATCCAAATCATTACTGAGATATAAACTCAATTATTTTCATTATATCTTTTCAAATAGCTCCTGTGTTAAGATAGTAGTGGAAATTGGGAAAGAGAGTTACATTCCTAAGCACACTTATTAAGGAGTATGTGAGAAGATTTACTTCTAAGTATACATACTTAGAATTGCATTGCAAGCAAGACAGTTTATCAACTATAGAAATGTTTAGTGGATTAAAGCTGTTCATAGTGATCATTTTTGCAACTGCTGATGCCAGTTTTGGAGAAAAAAGTATACAAGGATTTGGTCTATATAGAAATGATATACATATCTTTAGTTTTCAGCCAACTCCATAATCTCTTCTACCCACCCCCAGGAAGTCCTACCCATGTTCAGTGCACCTCCTTTTATGAGCTGACCTGTCTGCCTATCATCATCTTCCTGCTTCAACTAGAATTAGTTAACTCCTTCCTGGCCTGGTGCAATTGGAGATGTGTGTCAAGGAATAGAATAATATGTAGATGCTGAGCAACCCTGGTCCTAAATGGCCTAGTACCAATGTGTTGAAAATTACCACAGATGAGAGATTTTGGTTGATTCCCACACCTACTGCAGACCTCTAACTCCCTACTCATACTGTTCCAGCGGGGTGTATGTGTGTGTTTCCTGTCCTCAAGTAACAGCATTTGAGGATTATTCTGGGATCCTCAAAAAATAATTTGAGGATTATTCTGGGATGCAGCATGAAGGGGGAAATAAGAAAGTCATGCTCTGTAGAAATTACCTTGGATACAAGCAACTGGCTTCTATCCTTTCTCTCTCAACTCAATGATGTTTGAAGTCTTTCTCTTGTATAAGGAAGCAGTGGGTATGTTTTTCTATGAGAAGCCACAGGAGTTTCTCCATTAATTATGAAAGGGCTTGGAAAAGATTGATAAAGTACTTTGGTTTAGAAGAACATTTAATAATTAAATAGTGGAACTGCTAGTGCAAAGTCACATCTCAGTCAGGCACACATAATTAGGGTTTCCCGCCCCCCATTTGCCTGTCAGTCCATCTAAGGCAAAAATTATTAATTGGTCATCATTGAAATAAGTGTAAAAGTATAGCCAGGTAGTCAACTCACTACCATCTCAGGTTAGCAGTTCATGAATGGGGCTTGTTGGTTGCCTTTTCAGTGACCAAATATGTTTACATCACTACAAAACTATCCTGACATATGGTAGAGGAAGGGTACTTTTTAAGCTATCCACCAGGCTGAACTACCTGTAAATAAAGCACTTACTATCAACAAGTCTGATTGTAAAATGTGGTTTTAATCTCTATACTTGGATTTTAGTAAGGTTTTTGACAAGGTTCCCCATGATGTTCTGATGGGTAAACTGGAGGACTGCAGACTGGATTTTTGAATACTAACATGGATAGGAAACTGGTTAGAAAGCTGCACCCAAAGGGTAGTTGTCAATAGTAATTCATCAGATTGGAGGGGGGTGAGCATTTGATTGCCAAAGGTACTTGGTCCAGTATTTGTCAACATTTTTGTTGACTCCTCATTAAATTTGCAGATGACACCAAATTGGGGAACACCCTCAGAAAATAGAGAGTTCAGTGAGATCTGAACAAAATGGGAGGAGTAGTGATATTGAGTTCAATGAGATCTAAACACACTAGGAAAGTGGGCAAATGAGAACAAGATGCAATTCAATAAGAAGTGCAGACTTTTACATCTGGGTCATAAAATTGATAAGCATGCATATTGGATGGGAGATATACTTCTGGGTAGCAGTATGTGTGAATGAGATCTTGGGGCAGTGGTCCCCAACCTTTATTAGGCTGGGGACCGACAGGGCATCGGGCCGCGCCTGCGGGGACCGCGCCCGCGCGGGCCACGCCCACGCTTCGGGCCGCGCCCGCGGGACGCGCCCGCGCATCGAGCTGCGCCCGGCCGCGCCTGCGGATCGGGCCGCGCCCGGAAGCCACGCCCGCGGATCGGGCCGCGCCCGCGAGCCACGCCCGCGGATCGGGCCGCATGGGCGCGGCCTGCACGGGCGCAGCCCGGCCCCGATTCCTTCTCCCCGCCCTCCCGCAGTAAGTAGCTTCCCGGGCCGCAAGCTTGCGGCCTGGGAAGTTTTTTACTGCGGGGGGCGGGGAGAGGGAGCTGCGGCCCGGCGCCATGGCCTTCGCGGCCCGGCACCGGGCCGCGGCCCGCAGGTTGGGGACCACTGTCTTGGGGTACTTGTGCACTATAAGCTAAATATGAGCAGACAATGTACTGTAGCAGTAAAGAAGGCGAATGCAGTCTTGGGCTGTATCAACAGAAGCATCACATCAAAATCATAAGATGTTATAGTCCTGCTGTATACCTCATTGGTCAGACCACACTTGGAGTACTGTGTGCAATTATGAAGGCCTCACTTCAAAAAGGACGTGGGCAAAATTAAGAAGGTGCAGAGGAAAGTGATGAGGATGACCAAGGGAGGGCCATGCCCTGCGAGGAAAGGTTAAGAGATTTGGGAATGCTCAGCCTGGAGAAGAGGAGGTTGAGAGGTGATATGATTGCTCTCTTTAAGTATTTGAAAGGTTGTCACTTGGAGGAGGGCAGGGAGTGGTTCATGTTGGCAGCAGAGGATAGGACCCCAGTAACAGGTGTAAACTATGTGTAGAATGGCAGTGATTACATCACAGTAAGCCAGGTCTATGCCCCAACCACTGCTGCTGAAGAGGATGAAGTCGACCAGTTCTATGAAGCCCTACAACACCTTCTAGAAGCAACGCCAAAAAAATGATGTGCTTATCATCATGGGGGATTGGAATGCTAAAGTAGGAAGCCAAAAGATAACCGGGGTAACAGGCAAGTTTGGCCTTGGAGTACAAAATAAAGCAGGGCACAGGCTGGTAAAATTTTGTCAAGAGAATACAATGGTCACAGCAAACACTCTTTTCCAACAACTCAAGAGACGACTCTACACATGGACATCACCAGACGGTCAACACAGAAATCAGATTGACTATGTGCTCTGCAGCCAAAGATGGAGAAGTTCTATACAGTCAGTAAAAACAAGACCAGGAGCTGATTGTGGTTCAGATCATCAGCTTCTTGTTGCAAAATTTAGGCTTAAATTGAAGAAAGTAGGGGAAAGCATTAGGCCACTCAGGTATGAACTAAATCATATCCCTGACGAATATACAGTAGAGATGACAAATAGATTTAAGGAATTAGATCTGATAGACAGAGTGCCTGAAGAACTATGGACGGAGGTTCGCAACATTGTACAAGAGGTAGCAACTAAAACCATCCCAAAGAAAAAGAAATGCAAGAAATCAAAATGGCTGTCTGAAGAAGCTTTACTAATAGCTAAGGAGAGAAGGGAAGTGAAAGACAAGGGAGAAACTGAATGCAGCATTCCAGAGAAAAGCTAGAAGAGATAAGAATGCCTTCTTAAATGAACAGTGCAAACAAATAGAAGAAAACAATAGAATGGGGAGGACCAGAGATCTTTTCAAGAAAATTGGAGATATGAAGAGAACGTTTCATGCAAAGATGGGTATGATAAAGGACCAAAATGGTACAGACCTCACAGAAGCAGAAGAGATTTTAAAAAGGTGGCAAAATTATACAGAGGAACTATACAAGAGTGAGCTTAACATCCCTGATAACCATGATGGGGTTATTGACCTGGAGCCAGACATCCTGGAATGTGAAGTCAAATGGTCCTTAGGAAGTCTGAGCAACAATAAAGCTAGTGGTGGTGATAGCATTCCAGCTGAACTATTCAAAATCTTAAAAGACGATGCAGTAAAAGTGCTACACTCAATATGCCAGTAAATTTGGAAAACTCAACAATGGCCACAGGATTGGAAAAGGTCAGTTTACATTCCAATCCCAAAGAAGGGCAATGCCAAAGAATGTTCAAACTACCACACCATTGCACTCATTTCTCATGCTAGCAAAGTTATGGTCAAAATCCTACAAGCTAGGCTCCAGCAATATGTGGACCGAGAACTTCCAGAAGTACAGGCAGGATTTCCAAGAGGCAGAGGAACTAGAGATCAAATTGCCAACATACGCTGGATCATGGAGAAAGCTAGGGAGTTCCAGAAGAACATCTACTTCTACTTAATTGACTATGCTAAAGCCTTTGATTGTGTGGAGCACAACAAATTGTGGCAAGTTCTTAAAGAGATGGGAATATCAGAGCATCTTATTTGTCTCTTGAGAAACCTGTATACAGGTCAAGAAGCGACAGTGAGAACCAGGCATGGAATGTATACTGTCGCCTTGCCTATTTAACTTGTATGCGGAGCATATGAGAAAGGCGGGATTAGAGGAGTCACAAATTGGGATCAAGATTGCAGGGAGAAATATCAACAACCTCAGATATGCAGATGATACCACTCTAATGGCAGAAAATGAGGAGGAACTAAAGAGCCTGTTGATGCGGGTGAAGGAGGAGAGTGCAAAAGTTGGCTTGAAACTCAACATCAAGAAAACAAAGATCATGGCATCCGGCCCTCTGAATTCCTGGCAAATAGATGGGGAAGAAATGGAGGTAGTGACAGATTTTATTTTCCTGGGCTCCAAGATCACTGCAGATGGAGACTGCAGCAAAGAAATTAAAAGACGCTTGCTCCTAGGGAGGAAAGCTATGGTAAATCTAGACAGCATCCTAAAAATCAGAGACATCACCCTGCCAACGAAAGTGCGTCTAATCAAGGCTATGGTCTTCCCAGTTGCAATGTATGGCTGTGAAAGTTGGACCATAAGGAAGGCCGAGCGTCAAAAAATTGAGGCTTTTAAACTCTGGTGCTGGAGAAGACTCTTGCGAGTCCCTTGGACTGCAAGGCGAACAAACCGGTCAGTCCTAGAGGAGATCAGCCCTGACTGCTCCTTAGAAGGCCAGATCCTGAAGATGAAACTCAAATACTCTGGCCACCTCATGAGAAGGAAGGACTCCATGGAGAAGAGCCTAATGCTGGGAGTGATTGAGGGCAAAAGAAGAAGGGGACGACAGAGAATGAGGTGGCTGGATGGAGTCACTGAAGCAATCGGTGCAAACTTAAATGGACTCCGGGGAATGGTAGAGAACAGAAAAGCCTGGAGGATCATTGTTCATGGGATTGCGATGGGTTGGACATGACTTTGCACCTAACAACAACAAGAATGGCAGTGGTTAGATATCAGGGGGGGAAATTTCAAAGTCAGAGTAGTTCAGCAGTGGAATCAGTTGCCCACGGAGGTGGCAATCTTCAAGCAGTGGCTGGACACTGCTCCCCCTCACTGGCAATCTTCAAGCAGTGGCTTGAAGCATTATGGATGCTTTAGGCGGATCCTCCATTGAGCAAGTGGTTGGATTAGATGGCCTTTATGGCCCCTTCTAACTCTACGATCCTATGATTATATATTTTACTTTGTGAACTACAAAAGGAGGAAAAGAAGGAATGCATCTCTGGATTTGTAGAACTTGCCATTTCATAGTAGTGCAACCACACAAGATACTGGACTTCCACAAGGATTCTTGTCTAGTATAGATGTTCCAAATAGCAACAAGAAGACAAAACTTCATTAGACCAATCCCCACAATGTTTGAGGCTATATTTGTAGTTGTGGGTATGAAGAATGGCGTTTGTTTGTTTTTGTCTTGGTTGAGCTGTACCAACGTTCCTCAGAGTTGCCAGAGGCTCTGAAGGTCTTATAAAACTAGGAAGCTGCTACTGGATACAATTTGGACATATAACCACATCAAACATCTGGGAGAGGTCCAGGCAAAATCATTTTCATTTCAGCTTAAATAAAGTCCCTGAGAGAAGAAGGAGGAGAAGCAGCATATATTCCACTTAAATTAAGAAAGTTGTGGCTAATGGAGACCTATTGAACTTCTTATCCTGATCAATTAATCTGGGTTAACTAGACTTGAATTAATTTCAATCTCTAATTTGTTTCCATGTTCAAGGGGTCAACACGAGTTGAAGGATGGCCTCAGTCCATCACAAAATCAAGTGCCACTAACTCACATGTTATTCAAGCAATTAACTGTGCAAGTCTGTCACAGAAAAAAAGAAACAAAAAAAATTGTTTTGAGTGCCTTAAAAATGAACAGATGTCCTGATGGTTTGAGGCAGCTGTCTACTGAGTCAGACCACTGGTCTGTCAAGGTCAGTATGGTCTCCTCTTACTGGCAAGGACTCTCCAGGGTCTCAGGCAGAGGTCTTTCCCGTCATTTCCCACTTGATCCCTTTGTAACTGGAGATCACAGAGGTTGAACCTAGGACCTTCTACATGCAGAACAGATGCTCTACCACAGAGCCGTGGCCCCATATTATGTTTCATTATCTCTGTAAGCTTATCCCAAAATATATCTGCTGTTCTTTAGGGTGCCTCAAAACTCTTTGGCAGTATTATCTCTCTGAAATGAAGTTCATAATTTAATTAAGAAAAACTGTTAATGACCTAAAACAGCAACAATCTACATGTCTGAAACCTCCAATTCCTTATTCATTAAGTTTAGGGATAAAAATCTTTAAAATGATAATGTACTAAACTTGATCATGGAAACAAGCATTACAATGCTAGCAAAAAGGAATGGCCATGTTAATATTCCTTAGCTAGTGGGTTCCAAGAATATTCAAAAACACATTTCCAATTAAGCCTTTTGATCCTCTTGCATTTAATGCTGCAAGAGTCAATTGCTGTTTATATTGGACTTAGCACATCTGTTCTATTTTTTAAATAGCTATACCTAAGTGGATGTCTCTTAATCTTATGTGATAAACCACCAATATTCGCTTTTCTATGCAACAATTAAAAGTACAAGAAAGTTGTGTTTGGCCCACCTAATGGCATTTGGCACTGCCTTTTTTATGCCCATCACTCTCTGCACCACATTAAGGAATAAATGTTTCTGTTGCAAAGATTGCTTAAATTATAATACTGTTTTGGTTTCTCACTAGAGATGGTTAAGACAGGCTTCCCACTTTCTGTTATGACTACAAATTTTAAGTGTACCTAGGAGGTCAAGTATGGGAAACCAAAGTGTGCATTATATATACAAAAACACTATTTAGAAGAAGAAAAGTTGGGTTTTATATCCTGCTTTTCATTACCTGAATGAGTCTCAAAGTAGCTTACAATCACCTTTTCTTCCTCTCCCCACAGCAGACACCCTGTGAGGTAAGTGGGCTGAGAGAGTTCTGAGAGAAACTATGAGAACAGCTGCTAGAAGGATTGTGACTAGCCCAAGGTCACCCAGCTGGCTGCATGTGGAGGATCGGGGAATCAAACCTGGCTCTCCAGATTAAAAACCATCACTCTTAATCACTATGCCAAGATGGCTACTTTAAGGGCTTTTCTGCACGTGACATATACAGTGAAATGCTTACCTTGTGAAGATGTTATATTTTGGCCACTCCACATGTCGACAACCTCCTGTATCTGGCCAGCAAACTGCTCACTACATCTGCCATTTTAAAGCGCTAGTGGGAAATCACATAAAGTGGATTCCCCAAACTAAAAGCGTTTCCCCCCAGCAGACAACCATCACACTACGCTAAAGAAATATATGGAGCTGAAGAAGTGCTATCTTTGCCTCCAATGTCCTGCCCTCGCACCTGCCTTCTTCTCTCTTCTCCCGGGAATGGTATTTTTTTTTAAGCGAATAGCCTGGAGCAATGAATAGGCATACAAGTGTGCAGGCAAATCCAAGAAGATTTTTTTTTCCAAAGTTGTCACACATAGCATGCCTCTCTACAGTTCCCCTCCCCCAAAATCAGGAACGAGATTAAATTTTAAACAATTCAGACTCATGATTCCATTAGGGGTGGTGTTATAAAAATCACTATGCATCTATGATTAGATGCATAGGCGTTTCAATGGAGAACTATTAATTTAAAAAATGGCAAGCATTGCGGGACCTTTAAAAAAAGAAGAAAGGGGATTGGCTGCCTGGCTGGATTGACAACCAGAAGATAGTTGCGTATAAACCACATTGCTTGCTTCCACCATTTCCAGCAGCGCTTGTGGAGTATAAAAAGCACAAAAAGGAGGCAGACTACAGAGAGATGGCAAGAAGGTGAGGAATGGCTGGAGGCATGATAATATTTAGCGCTACGCCATTCAGCTGGTGTAATGCTATTTTTTGCTATGTGCAGAAATGCCCTAACTCTTCTCTCTGCCCTTGCTGATTAGAAATGGCCTTCCTGGGAAGGAACAAACCAGAACAGTATGAGTCCCTGTCCCCCCCCCCTCAGTTTAAAGAAGATTATGGGAGAGATTTATCGGGGGCTATTGGAAGGCAAAGAGTTAACTCTCTGCCCTCCTCCATCCTGATCCATTCAACATTTTGCTGCTTAAAATGCACAATGGATCTCCAATAGTATGTGTGGTTTGCCTCTCAGCTGAAGATAACTTGCAGTGAATGAGTTGTTTGAACCTTTCTTCTGAAACTTTTTTTAAAGTAGGGGGTAGAACTTTCTGAATAAAGATTCTAGGTTCCGCAGTGTGAGTTAACCATACCTTAGGTCTGTATTGCCTATGAACTTAAAAAACACACACACACAATGGAGTAGAAAGCTGATTATGGCAAAACAAATATTTTGAGGTAGTTTCATTTATCCATCAGGGAAAAGAAACAAGAAGCTCACCTGAGGAAGGGCAAGAGGGTTGAGTTTCCAGCTGTCTGCCAGATGACTGGGTTACCAACGCCACAGGCCTCTTGCCTCTGGAATTACTAGCCAAACAAACCCTGGGTTTAGAAAAGTGCTAATTAGCTAGGCCTAGGCTCAAGGAGCAGTTGTTGAGCACTGAAAAGGGCATTAACCAAGAATAATAATTTACCAACTAGGAAGTTAACAGCTCTTCCAGCTAAAACTAACCGTGAGTTACCTCATGCTGTGAGCTGGCTAGGCAAGTGCAGTTAATGGCTGTAACTGATTTCTGACATAAACAACTGCCATTCCCTCCTCAAAAAGCTAAAACCATGTTACTGTGAGGACACATGAGGTATTGTGCTGGCTGGGAAAGATGACATTCAACACAATTCTGGAAATGTGGCCAGAAATCACTTGACTGTGGTAAGAAATTACCAGTCTCTGCCCAAGTCTACATGTTCATTCGAACCATAGTACTATTGAAAAGATGCAATGTTGATTCAGAGGGCCAAATCCTTCTTATTTCTCCATATCTTACTTTGAGTACCTTTCTGTGGTCCTCATTTATTCCCTATTGATCCTGATTGGGGAGGGCAAACACAGAGAAACCATTTCAACAGCAGCTTGCTAGAGAAGAGGATCAACTCCCCTTGGGAAAGTCCTATAGATGGGGAAGGGGTGCCTAGGGAGGCCAGAGTTTGGAGAGAGGGAGAGCTATTAGGAATGTGATGTCATAGAGTCCGTTATCTGGAGCTGCTATTTTCTCCAAGGATTCTGATCTGTGTAGGTTGGAGATCAACTTCAGGCCTACCTGGATGCTGGCAGCCCTACGTGCCAGGATTACCTCAGGTTAAGGTGAGATGTGGTCGTGATGAAGGATTTTAATTAATAACTTGTAATGTTTTGCTTTCATCATTTTATCTGCCTATTTATTTGTTTGTTTATTTATTTAATTTATATACCACCCTCCCCGAAGGCTCAGGGCAGTTCACATAAAACAGAAATAATACAGATAACTTAGTCTAACAATAATAAAGAGACAACAACAAGCAACATTGAACAGCAGAAAAATATGGAAAACAATAAATTAGCACATACTGATAGCCCAGTGAGTTGGGCAGAACTGTAGTGGGTGCCATAGGAGGGAAGCTCAGGGAGAGGACCCATGGGAATTGGTGGTTCTGGTCAACCTCAACTAAATGCTTGGTAGAGGAGCTCCCTTTTGCAGGCCCTGCGGAACTGTTAAGTTCCATCAGGCTCCAGGATGGAGAAAGCCCTAGCTCTGGCTGAGGTCAAGCAAGCTTCCCTGGGGCCAGGGATCACCAGGTGGGTGCCAGGATGGAGAAAACCCTGGCTCTGGCAGAGGTCAAGCAAGCTTCCCTGGGGGCAGGGATCACCAAAAAGTTGGAAGTGCTGGAGCATAAGGCTCTTTGCGGGTTGTAAGCAGAGAGGTGATCCCTCGGGTACACTGGGCCCAGACCACGTATGGCCTTGAAGGTGATAATCAAAACCTTAAGTCTGATCCGGAATTCAACCAGAAGCCAGCGCAGCTGCTAGAGGATGGGCTGAATGTGGGACATCAAAGCTGTTGCTGTGAGGACCCTGGCTGCCGTGTTCTGGACCAGTTGCAGTTTCCAGATCAAACTCAAGGTCAGGCCTGCGTAGAGCGAGTTGCAGAAGTCCAGTCTACAGATGACTGTCGCATGGATCACTGTGGCTAGGTACTCCGGGTCCAAGTAGGGCACTAGTAGTTTGGCTTGCCAAAAGTGGTAGAATGCCAGCTGTGCTACTGTTGCGATCTGAGTCTTCATTGAGAGGGAGGTATCAAGAATCACCCCCAGGTTCCTGGTGGAGTGGGCCACTGATTTGGTTTTGTAAGCCACCTCAGGCAAGTTCCCTGGAGATGGAGCATATCTTTTATCTTTGCCTTTTGAGGATTTCTTTTACAATTTTGTTTGTGTGAGTTGGTAGAGTTGTCATTTTTCAAGGCTTACTGTAGTAGTTAATTCTCTGAGAGAGGCAGCTACATCTCAACTCCCATACGTATGCATATAAATACAGTACATATATGTTAGCAGTGCAGTAAGATGCTATTCAGTGGACAGAATAGTATTTCATATTGTGGTTGCCAACCCTGGCTGGGGAAATTTCTGCAGATTTGAGGGCTGAGCCTGGCCAAAGGTGGGATTTGAATAGGGGAGGGAGCTCAAAAGGGGTGTAATTCCCTAGTGTCTACCTTTCCTCCAGGACAATTGATTTCTGTAGTCTGGATATCAGTTGTCATTCTGGAGAAACTGCAGCCCTCACCAGGAAGATAGCAACCATGTTTCATGTGGCGGACCACTGTTTTGAACTGCTGATAATCTCCTGCAGGACAATCGTGTGTTTGTAATATATTTTTAACCCACAGAGCAAGCATCTCCTTGGCTTTTAAATGGGTGGAGGATGAGCCTCTGCAGCCTAAGTAAATATGTATGTATGTAGATAGGTAGGTATATGGCCAAAATGTGGGTCTCCAGATGTTGGACATCTGGAGAGCCACAGTTTGGCCACTCCTAGGCCTACAACATTGGAGTAGAGTCTTCAGCAATATGGAATATTGGGGGGGGGGATAGGCTGTGATCTTTGGTATGGGAGTAGGAGTGTGACTGGTGAGTCTCTGTTTCCCTGTAACGTATTGGAGGGCATACAATCAGATAGCACAGAGTAGGTGAAGTGTTCCTCCAGGTTACAGGTAGCAGATTACACTTTTGAATAACCCTGTTTAAAAACAAAACAAAAAACCTTCTGTGCTTGTAGCACACTTGCTTATCATAGAGAGGCCTGGACTATTAAGATAACATGTTAGTTTTCTATTGGCAGGGAGGATTTTCTTTCTTTCTTTTTAATTAAGAGAATTATTCAAAAGTCATAACCTTCCCCTGCATCGTCAGTAGTATAGCTGATATCGCTTTAACCATTTGCCGTATGAGCAAATTCCTTCTAAGGCACTTTGTATGGCAATGGTCAGTGAATCTTCAGGTTGCATGCAAAGCCAGCAGCACAAAACACATGGTGAGAACAAAGAACAAAGGAATTTCCCAAAGCAATGAGGGAACAGATAAGAGGGCAGCTTTAAAACGTAGGGTCAAACAGCAGACATTGATAAGCAGAGCTGGCGTATATGAGGCGTGCTGGACATCTGGTTTTAAGTGTTCTGAACAGCCTACATATGCATGTGCACTTGTGGTGGCACCCGTAACCAACTCCAAATGGTGCAAGCAGATGATCCATTTCAAGCCCATCAAATTCACCACTGTTAAAAAATAATAACCTCAAAACCTAGCAAGACACAAAGCCTTTTTTGTCCAATCTGTTCACAGGCAGAAACATCCCCTGTCTAAAGAGCTTTGCAGTGTTCTGTTTGGTTGTCATGTTGGTCAGGCCCAGATCCAAAGAAAACACTGAGCTGCCTTGCTTAAAGGGATCAGCATGGATGGATTTGGGTCTGTGATGCTAAGCAGAGTCTTTGTGTCAGCTTTTGCCTCTTGGCACAGAACGGAGTGGCCTAGCTAAACTACTGGCTGCTAATTTGGATCTTTGTGTACTGAACTTCCAGGAAGCATACGTTGCCAGAAATTAAAGAGTTCCTAGAAAAAAGAGTGCTGATCTTGGGCTACAGAGGAAACCAACTTCTGAAAGCAAGATATTGCCTCTATTGGGGACGTTGTTTTTCAATAAATGTAAGAATTGTCTTGCTGATAAGACCAAAGGTCCATGTAATCATTCAACTTCCAAGCAAGAGATGCAGATGGTGAGGATCTTCCTTTGTTCTTTGATCACACACAACTAAAAGCAGCGAAGCCAACCTCATGATCCATGTCTATCACGGCTACTAAAAACATCTGATACTGGCCCCCCTCCGGGAAATAATAAACCTCTCCCTCTCAACAAGAGAATTCCCAGAGGGACTACAAGAGGCAGTGGTTTCACCTGCTACTCAAAAAAAATCTCTGAACCCACGACAGCCTATCAGCTGTCATACCATCGCACCCCTACCATTTCTAGGGAAGATGCTTGAGAGGGCTATTGCAGTCCAACTATCAGCATTCTTGGAAGAAGCTTCAGTCTTAGACCCATCTCAGCCAGGTTCCCGGGGCAGGGCAGTGCTGCTCATACTTTTAGACACAGTCGACCATGAGCTTTTAGCTTACTGCCTTGCCGACGCCAGCATCAGAGAGACTGCCCTTTAGTGGCTGATCTCCTTTTTCTGGGATTGTGGACAAAGTGTAGCAATAGGAGAGAGCTCCGAAAGCTATCACCAGCTTGGATGTGGAGTCTCTCAGAAAGCAGTTCTCTCTCCAATCCTATTCAATATCTTTATGTGCCCTCTTGCACAACTGGTGCAGGGTTCTACCAATATGGGCTGGGTTGTCACCAATATGCTGATGACACTTAGGGGCTTTTCGCACGCCTTCAAAATCGCACAATGGTTGCCAATTGAAAACGCTATTGATTTGCCGTTATGCACAACGTCGTTGACAATCTGCCACCCACCTGAAACCGATCCGCAAAAAGCGCTTCCTTGTAGCACTTTCAGGGAAATCCCCAAAAGTGGATTCACCCTCCAGAAAGCGATACACTCCTGCAACCAATCTGCAACACTAGCGAAAAAGACCTGTGCGTTAACATTGTTGCGGTTTCTACAAAGTCCCTCCCCCTGGCTCTCTCCTCTGATCTTCAGGCGAAGCGATCGCCATTTTTTTTTTCTCCGAGCGAGCGGGGATAAACGCACCAGCGAGCCTCATTCTGTTTAGATGCTTCCCCGGCTTCAGTCCCTCCCCAGAGTCACTAAGCACAAACAACACTTTGGACACAAACAACAGAGAAGCCCGTTTGCTGATGTATTTTCCCTTTATTTTTTACACTTTTTTGGCCGAAAATCGGGCCCGTGAGGGGGGAGGGATTTGTTTTTTTCACTCGGAGGGAGCGTGGCAACGATCAAACGACAACTCAAACACACCGGGCAGCTGGATGGATCTCTCCGTTGCAACGAATCAACACAGATTTGTTGCAATGGGTGTGTGTGTTTTTTTTTTAACTTTCTTAAAGGGAAAGGGGCTGTTTGGGAGCATGCTAATGGCTGCCCATTGGCTGCTTGACGGCCAGGGGCGGGATGAGCTTGGCAATAGCGCTTCCTTTCTAGCGATTTTTGCCGAGACCGGAAGCCTGTGGGAAACGCTACAAAACGCAACTGGATTCCACTACAAAGGCAGGTATGCATAACGACGAATTCCACTATTTTAAATGGCGATTTTTCATTCAGCAACCAATTTGCTACAAAGATCCCGGTGCTCTCTACTAGGCCCCAGAACACGTAGCCACAGTGATCCATGTGACGGTCACCTCTAGACTAGACTTCTGTAACTTGCTTTACACAGACCTGCCCTTAACCTTGATCTGGAAACTGCAACTGGTCCAGAACGCTGCGGCCAGTGTCCTCACAGCAACATCTCATAGGTCCCAAATTCAGCCCATCTTTCAACAACTGTGCTGACTTCCAGTTGAATTCTGGATCAGGCATAAGGTTCTGGTTATCACCTTTAAGGCCATCTGCAGTCTGGGCCCAGTGTACGTAAGGGATCGCCTCTCTGCCTACACCCCTCAAAGAGCCTTACGCTCTGCTACTACCAACTGCCTGGTGATCCCTGGCCCCAAGGAAGCTCGCTTGACCTCATCCAGGGCCAGAGCTTTTTCCATCCTGGCCCCCACCTGGTGGAACATGCTCACGGAGGAGATCAAAGTCCTAGTGAAGCTTAAACAGTTCCACAGGGCCTGCAAAAGGGAGCTCTCCCACCAGCATTTGGTTGAGGTTGACCTGAATTCAATCACCTCCCATTGGCTCCAAAGCCCCCTCCCATGAAAACCACCACCAATATGTCCATCTCATGGGGCTGTCAGTATGTTACAGTTAAATGGACATTCTCACCATGTTTGTTCCATTATTACATTGTTCTTCTGTTATGACTGTAGTGCTATTGTTCAATTTATCATGTTATTTGTACTGTTTTTCTCCAGTTCCATGTACACTGCCCTGAGCCTCAGGGAAGAATGGTATATAAATATAATAAATAAATAAACCAACAAACAAACCATAGATTAGCCTTGAGCAGGTCACTGAATATAGTGGGTGAAGAGCTAAACATCAGTGACCTACCATGAGGAAGAAGCAAGCATATTCCTTCTTGTCGAAAAGTCAGGAGGATAAGTAGTGGTTATGGAGGAGCATCTGCTCTGATCATCACATAAATGTATTTTGAAAATCCTGGAGCAATGCTACATTTAGTTCCACCATTGCTCTCAGTTGATAACAAAGAGTTTGGTTAATGTGTGTTGTATGCAGCAGAGTGTGATTAAATGCAACTGTCCCGGGCTTGATTCCTGTCAGCATCCAAGAAACAAGAAGTTTTCTTAAATTATCTAATCATATAGCCCTGATTTGCATGCACTGGTTTCTGTTCTTTTTGGGAAGACTGATTTGGTTCAGAGAAATTTCTGTCACGAGTTACGCCAGTCTCCTTTCCTCATGCATAACTTCTTTTTCTTTAAATGCCGCAGGGTGCTTGAACCTGAGCCACTGACACCAATGAAGCAGAAAATCCCCCCCTGGCATCTGCTTCCCCCTTCCATCTTCTTTCTCTGAGCTATTGACTTTGGAGCAAGTGGATCTATGGGAGGGAGAGCTGACCTGAGGTGTGCGTGACTGGGAGGATGCTTTGGGCAACCCCAGCCTGACTGGAACAATACGGCCATTGCTGTTATTGTCTGATTAGCTGACTCCTGTCTCTGGATCACTGGCAGGTAATTTTAGGCTCCATTGGTGGATGAGGAATGTTAATGGGAAAGGTAAAATTTTCCACACATGGGTAATCAACTGCCATCCTTGAAGGGCGTCGAAATACACCTTACTGTCTCTTTCTCTCTTTCATTATAATCGAAGTTCTTGGATTTTGCCTTGAGAGAGTGAGAGAAATGAGGCATCTTCCTGAAGAGCAAACTTTGCTTTTATTGCATTGTCCTCCTTCCCCCTCCCCCAAAGGCAGAGCTATGACTGATGCGACAGTATTGTGTACGTGCAACACAGAGCCCAGTGGGACATTTCTAACTGAAAGTCACCAGCCCCGTTTACTGCATCCCTGCCACCCGAGCATGTGGGCTTTTTCTAAAAGCACTGCCTAGTTCCAGTTCATCCCCTGGGAGAATCCCAGAAGACAGAAATGTGATCCCCCAGCCCCCAAGCTACTGTTCACACACTCCACGCTTTGGCACAGAGAGATTCCCATCCATGCCCTACCTCTGAAGATGCCAGCCACAGTTACTGGTGAAATATCAGAGTTCAAAGCTATCAAACCATGTCCACACAGCCCAGAAAACCCACAACAGCCAGTAAGTTTCTAATGGTTTTTAGGTTTGCTTTGCAGCTCCTTTAGTTCTGTAACCCTACTTGACCAGTGGGTACTACATTGACCGCCTGCTTATAAGTGGTTGTTGCTAAGGGCTCAGCTAGATTATACATGTGACATGAGTCAGCTTGCACCACATGTAAAGTTGGAGAATTAATTTCCCCAAATGCTGCGGCTCACTAGAAGATTCAGCTCAGAAGAAGAAGAAGAAGAAGAAGAAGAAGAAGAAGAAGAAGAAGAAGAAGAAGAAGAAGAAGAAGAAGAAGAAGAAGAAGAAGAAGAAGAAGAAGAATTGGTTCTTATATGCCACTTTTCTCTACCCGAAGGAATCTCAAAGCAGGTTACAGTTGCTTTCCCTTTCCCCACAACAGACACCCTGTGAGGTGGGTGAGGCTGAGAGAGCTCTGATATTCCTGCTTGGTCAGATCAGTGCTGTGGTGAGCTCAAGGTCACTCAGCTGTTTGCATGTGGGGGCGGGCACGGAATCAAACCAGGCATGCCAGATTAGAAGCCCACACTCCTAACCAGTATATCAAGTGGTGTAGTACAGTGTGAGGGAGGAGGGGCTTCAGCCTTCTCTCCTGTGCCATTTTCCCTACTGTGCTGCAATCAGTACATGTGGAGTCCCTTGGGGGCAAATAGGTCCCTTTTGGCCATTTCAGCTTGGCAAAACCTTGATGGAGAGAAGGTTGAAGCTTCTCCTTTATGGCAAGTTTGTGAACCAAGTCCCACTCCACAGCACTTGAGAATGTTAGTTTCCTGAAAGTTATGTGTGGCACAAGTTAAGCCAGGCAATCCCTGACCTGATTCATGTCACACATATTATCTAGTTGAGCATAAGGCATTCCCTTTGATAGTGAGCAGCTGACTTTTGGGTCATGCCTTTATCTCCTTTTCTTACAGCAGCAATTGATTTGTTAATGCAATCTATCCTGTCAGTTCACACATGCCAATTCATCCATTTCATTAAGTCCAAATGAAATCCTGCTTGTGTCAAAAATCCCAACAACATCATAGCTCAAATGACAAACACTTGACATCAGTGGAGGTAGTTCTTGTCTTATGAGTCCTGAGAGATCAAGTCCTAGTGGAGCAGCCCCCATGCTGTTTGAATTCTTGGTATGAATCTCTGGGCCAAGTGAATTAACACTTCATCTATCTAATTTAATGGTCTCTGGCTGATGAAACTTTTCTGCCATGATAAATTTATCTTTTGTTGTTTTTTGTTATCAAGGAATATGAATCTACCCCATAAGAGACTTGGTCCATTAATGAATGTGGTTCGTATGTACTATAAACCCAGAATTTCTTTGCTATTTCATGTAGGAATCTTTTTTCTGTGCAGTGCAATTGAGACTGCAACTTAAAATGCCATCTTTGAAGCCATAATTATGAATTGGTAACCTATTGGTATTGACATTTGGGACACTTTTGTGCATTAGGAAAGGGGTATGTATGTGTTTTGTACAATACACATTATAAGACCTTATTCACAACTGCTAGTGAGTGTTTATTGTACTTTTTAGAACAACCTGTTCCTCAGATGTCTACTGTTGATAGAGCCTTATAATCAGAACTTCTGAAATTAACCTGCTTGAGATGGAACAGGAGAAGGGAGAGCCAGTGCTGGCTCTGAAGCATTTCTTTGCTTGGTTACATAGCTGTCATTTGTCTCTCAGCCTACTTTCCATGTATTTGGCTCCCTACTAGATTAGGGGACACTGACATGGACACTGAAAATGTAAGCTGGGACATGATTAATGCTTGCCTTGATCAGGGCCTATTTTTTGAGAATTTAGAGGCCTCCATTCATTTTATCCCCCTTCAAGGATCACTGCCTTGCCGTGGCAAGGAGGCTTGCGTAGCTCAGTGAAGCTATGAGCTATGCTGTGCAGGGCCACCCAAGACGGACAGGTCATAGCTGAGAGCTCTGACAAAAGATGATCCACTGGAGAAGGATCTTAATCCACTCCAGTATCTTTGCCATGAAAACCCTATGGACAAGTTCAAAAAGCAAAACGATATGATGCCGGAAGATGAGCCCTTCAGGTCGGAAGGTGTCCAATATGCTACTGGGGATGAGCAGACGGCTAGTACGAGTAGCGCCAGAATGAATGAAGCGGCTGGGCCAAAGCCGAAAAGACGCTCAGTTGTGGAAGTAACTGGTGGCGAAAAGAGAGTCCGATGCTGTAAAGATTTTTATTCCATAGGAACCTGGAACATCAGATCCATGAATCAAGGCAAGCTGTACGTGGTTAAACAAGAAATGACAAGACTGAACATCGACATTTTAGGAATCTGTGAACTAAAATGGTCAGGAATAGGTGAATTTAATTCAGATGACCATCAGGTATACTACTGTGGACAAGAATCTCACAGAAGAAATGGAGTAGCCTTCATAATCAATAAGAGAATAGGAAAAGCAGTCTTGGGATACAATCCCCAAAATGACAGAATGATCTCAGTTCGAATCCAAGGCAAACCATTCAACATCACAGTAATCCAGGTCTATGCCCCAACCACTGCTGCTGAAGAGGATGAAGTTGATCAGTTCTATGAAGTCCTACAACACCTTCTAGAAGCAACGCCAAAAAATGATGTGCTTATCATCATGGGGGATTGGAATGCTAAAGTCGGAAACCAAAAGATAACCGGGATAACAGGCAGGTTTGGCCTTGGAGTACAAAATGAAGCAGGGCACAGGCTGGTAGAATTTTGTCAAGAGAATACAATGGTCATAGAAAACACTCTTTTCCAACAACCCAAGAGACGACTCTACACATGGACATCACCAGACGGTCAACACAGAAATCAGATTGACTATGTGCTCTGCAGCCAAAGATGGAGAAGTTCTATACAGTCAATAAAAACAAGACCAGGAGCTGATTGTGGTTCAGATCATCAGCTTCTTGTTGCAAAATTTAGGCTTAAATTGAAGAAAGTAGGGAAAAGCACTAGGCCACTCAGGTATGAACTAAATCATATCCCCGACGAATATACAGTAGAGGTGAAGGAATTAGATCTGATAGACAGAGTGCCCGAAGAACTATGGATGGAGGTTCGCAACATTGTACAAGAGGTAGCAACTAAAACCATCCCAAAGAAAAAGAAATGCAAGAAATCAAAATGGCTGTCTGAAGAAGCTTTACAAATAGCTAAGGAGAGAAGGGAAGTGAAAGGCAAGGGAGAAAGAGAAAGATACACCCAATTGACTGCAGAATTCCAGAGAAAAGCTAGAAGAGATAAGAATGCCTTCTTAAATGAACAGTGCAAACAAATAGAAGAAAACAATAGAATGGGGAGGACCAGAGATCTTTTCAAGAAAATTGGAGATATGAAGAGAACGTTTCATGCAACGATGGGTATGATAAGGGACCAAAATGGTAGGGACCTCACAGAAGCAGAAGAGATTTTTAAAAGGTGGCAAAATTATACAGAAGAACTATACAAGAGCGAGCTTAACATCCCTGATGACCACGAGGGGGTAGTTACTGACCTGGAGCCAGACATCCTGGAAAGTGAAGTCAAATGGGCCTTAGGAAGTCTGAGCAACAATAAAGCTAGTGGTGGTGACAGCATTCCATCTGAACTATTCAAAATCTTAAAAGATGATGCAGTAAAAGTGCTACACTCAATATGCCAGCAAATTTGGAAAACTCAGCAATGGCCACAGGATTGAAAAACGTCAGTTTACATTCCACTCCTAAAGAAGGGCAATGCCAAAGAAAGTTCAAACTACTGCACCATTGCACTCATTTCTCATGCTAGCAAAGTTATGCTCAAAATCCTACAAGCTAGGCTCCAGCAATATATGGACCGAGAACTTCCAGAAGTACAGGCAGGATTTCGAAGAGGCAGAGGAACTAGAGATCAAATTGCCAACATATGCTGGATCATAGAGAAAGCTAGGGAGTTCCAGAAGAACATCTACTTCTGCTTCATTGACTATGCTAAAGCCTTTGATTGTGTGGAGCACAACAAATTGTGGCAAGTTCTTAAAGAGATGGGAATACCAGAGCATCTTATTTGTCTCTTGAGAAATTTATATGCATGTCAAGAAGCAACAGTGAGAACTGAACATGGAATCACTGATTGGTTCAAAATTGAGAAAGGAGTTCGGCAAGGCTGTATACTGTCACCTTGCCTATTTAACTTGTATGCGGAGCACATCATGAGAAAGGAGGGATTAGAGGAATCACAAATTGGGATCAAGATTGCAGGGAGAAATATCAACAACCTCAGATATGCAGATGATACCACTCTAATGGCAGAAAGTGAAGAGGAACTAAAGAGCCTGTTGATGTGGGTGAAGGAGGAGAGTGCAAAAGTTGGCTTGAAACTCAACATCAAGAAAACAAAGATCATGGCATCCGGCCCTCTGAATTCCTGGCAAATAGATGGGGAAGAAATAGAGATAGTGACAGATTTTATTTTCCTGGGCTCCAAGATCACTGCAGATAGGGACTGCAGCAAAGAAATTAAAAGACGCTTGCTCCTGGGGAGGAAAGCTATGGCAAATCTAGACAGCATCCTAAAATGCAGAGACATCACCCTGCCAACGAAAGTGCGTCTAATCAAGGCTATGATATTCCCAGTTGCAATGTATGGCTGCGAAAGATCATTGTCCATGGGGTCACGATGGGTCGGACACGACTTCGCACCTAACAACAACAACAACAATTCATTTTATCTTGCCTACTGGTCTACATATGTGACTAATCCACACAGTGTCCATTGTCTATGTCTGTTAAGGTTCTGTCTACATAAAGGAGCTAATATTCACTGTACCTTTTTTGCATGCTGTACTTATATGCATGCCAGACCACTGATAAAGATTTTGTTTGAGGCTATGCATAAAGCCCTTGGGTGTTTTAAGTTTAAATTGTATTATTAATAAATACTGGTATTTTTATAACTACATCATATTTTAGAAATTCTATGGTGCACCCCCATTAGGCCCTCAGACATTTCCCTTTTTGTTTGCAATTTGGCTGGGCCATGTGGCTTGGAGGCTAACTGGTATCCCCACTCCACTCCACACTGAATTGAACCCTTGATTAAGGAAGTGTGCTGTTCCTCACCTTCCCCAAGGAGTGCTCTGAAGATCCCTAACAGTGCTAAGAATTAAAGTAGAACAAGAATACTCGCAAACATTATAGTGTGACAACAGCTCTTCAGTTTCTTTCCCCCCCCTTTTTTGGGGGGAGAGGGTAGATTTCCAGTATTTTGCATAGTCCATCCCTTGTCTGGTGGCAATCATGATTAGGACCTCTGATCGTGACAGAGACTTTGGTAAGGCATATGGTAAATGACATCTCTGCTATATGAATGACTCCTTGCCCTTCTGTACACTGTATCATACATCCCATTAAATCTAACAGTAGGGACCACGCAGCTCCTGCTGAGGAGATATGCACTCAGACAATAGAATCAATGTGTGCTGCTTAATGAAAGCATCTGACTCCAATTATATCTCTCCTAGATTTGCATTTCTGTTTAATTGAGGAAGTGAGAGTGAGGCTGGTGCGGCTCTTTGCAAGCCCTGAGAGTCTTTTATCTGACTAATGTGTGTTTAATTAAGCCTGCAATGAGCTGGCTGCAGTTATCTCTGCAAGGGCTTGATGAAATCATCTCCCAGCATGCATTGCAACTCTATAAGCTCTATAGGCATAAGTCCCAGTATGGGCACACATCAATGGCTAACTGTATGAGCTGGAGGATTATTTGGGAAGAGTACTGGTGTGTTGTGCAGAGATTTGTACATACAGAGAAATTGCTGGAAAAAGTTTATAAATAACTCTGAAGTCCAACTTGTAAAACAAGGAAACTGAAAGATCTGATCTGGCTAATAATATCTAGCAATTTATACAGTTCCTTACCTGTTTGCCAGGTAATATAGTAACTCTTTGTACTCACTTGCCTAATTTCTCTCCTGAGATTGCCAGCTCTAGTTTGGGAAATTCCTGGAGATTTGAGGCAGCATATGGAGAGGGACTTCTATTTCTTGCTCTACATCTGCCATCAGAGGCTGACATTTTCTCCAGGAACTGATCTCTGTTGTGTAGAGAATTACCTAGAGACAGGCCATAAGCCTCTGACTCCTGGATGATGTGGGAAGACTCAACTAAGCCTAGTGGTTATTTTTCCTTATCCTTTGGGATTGGTCTTTTGATATTCATACAATTATAGGACTAACATATTTGAAAAGCAAAAAAGAGGGCATATTCTCCTATTTTAAACAACTAATCACTATGACAAATCTCATTTTAAATACCCCTACTATTTAAATTGAAGCTTGCCTCCACTGGGGGACTAGCAAAACAGGCTTTGCCTCCAAATCCCGAAAGACATTTTCATCAGTATTTTAAAAAGAGTCCAAAAGAGGACATCTGGTAACCCTATACAATTATGTAGCCTTGAGTCCTAAGAATGAATTGTCCTGGAGGACAGGTTCAGACAGTCAGGCTTTGTTTATCTGCACCAGTGCTCAGAGAGCCTGGCTCTGGGTCAAGTCCAGACACCTTGCTGTACATCCTGCCCAGGCTTCTGCTCTCATAAGGCCTTATCATATCCTTCAGAAATACCTTAAGAGGAACCATATCTGCAAAGATGGGTCTGCTTTTGCTGCTGGTTTTCTTCTCTGTGCTTATCTTCCAATAGGCTCCACTGATTCCCAGCTCAAAGAGATGTTGAGCCATGAAGAATGAGGGCCTTTGTGACTCACTTCTGTTGTGGAGGGATTAGGAGCTGTAGTTCTTAATACACTGAATGCACCTTCTGCCTTTTTCATCTATCAAATAATAAATGCCTCCTGCTAGTTTGCCCTCCCCCAGAAGCTGCCCTGCACAATTTATTTCTAATGTCCTAGATGGTCGATCCCACCAACTGCTGTCCTGTCTCAGGCAACCTACTCCCACAGAAAGCATTCTTAAAACATGCCAAAAAATCTAGAACTTTGCAGATTTACTTATGAAATTGCTTATTGCTTGTTTATTTGCAGTGATCATATGACATTATCTTATCCGGAAGCACATTTTTAACTATAATGAGCAACGTATGTTATGTGAATGTATGTTGATATGTTACTGCTCTGGCAGACAAGCCACGCATGTAGGCTCTGAACTGGGGAGAGGCTATGAGTCAGTGGTCGTGACCATGCTTTATGTGCAGAACGCCCCTGGATCAGGCAGTGGAACCTAATACAGCCAGGTACTCTTGGGTAACAGGCCTCGGGAAAGATGGTTCTCCACATAAGGCTCCCATAAACACTAATCACATGTAGAGCCTACTGAGCAAGGCTGATCAATAGCATGCATCAGCAATATCTGTGCCTGGCCTGGCACTTAGGTGTCCATGCATGGCTGTCTCTGTTCCAAAACCATCTGTGTGAGTCATGGAATACATCTTTATTTCTTCAAAGTACTTTGCCGTGGTGTTTGGCAAGTCTCTGAAATAATAGGAAGCAGCATCCCCGGCTTGTTCTCAAGCTTCTGTTGATATTCTGATTTGCATAAGAGACCACAGAAAACCTCATGACTGGGTCAGCAATACTGTTGAAGAGTTCATTCTGCATTATCAGCAGAGAAATTGAAAACGTTGTGATTTAATGGGAGTACACTTCCAGGTGAAATGTGAAAAGCAGTTTTTCAGATAACCAGCTAAAATGTTTTTTGGCATTGCCTTTGTTTGTATAAACAATTAAGTTGGCTGCCATATCAGGTTAATGGAATGCCTCTCTACACTTTATTCTTTTTATTCAATAACATATATTCTTAAACTTCTTTGAATTGTAAATGGTTATCTTTCTCTTTGCTGTTCCTTTGCAGACCATAATACTGACATGACTTATTTACTCTCTTAATTCTAACTTTCAGCATTCTTTTGACTTATCCCCTCATTTCTGTTAAACTCCCACTTTTGAAATCAGATGTGATCGTATTGGACTTTTGGGACAACTTTCCATTATACAAATGGTGAACAACAGCATATTTGTTACTGCTCCCACACGCTTCAGCAATACCAGGTTCCTTGGATGTACACTCCATCCAAATATTTTGAGGTCTCCCATTCAAATACTAGCCAGGGTTAGCCTTGCATGTTATTTATTTATTAATGTATTAATTTATTAATTTCTAGCCCACCGTTCCCAAAAGTGGCTTGCAGCTGGTTACAAAAAAACAATATATCATTATACAATAAAACTCCATTAAAACCCACATTAATATTACCATAATTCCAGATGGTAAAAAACCCTACTCAGCACAATAACTTTCAGAGGCAGCCTGGGGGCTCAATGTTCAGACGTAATTGCTCCAACCAGAGAGGGGACCCGTAATCTTGGCTCTAGCATTGGCCCCTACCATAAGAGCTCTGTCTTGCAGGCCCTCCGAAAAGCAGAAAGCTCTCCGAGGGCCCGCAGCTCTCCCGGGAGCTCATTCCACCAGGTAAGTGCCAGGACCGAAAAGGCCCTAGTCCTGGTTGAGGCCAGGTGAGCTTCCCTAGGGCCAGTAATGGTCAATGGATTATAATCTGCTGAGCACAGAGCCCTGCCAGCGACATAGGGCACCAGGCGGTTCCTCAAGTTAGCAAGGCATCTAAGGTCACCCCCAAGTTCCGGACTTGCGATGCAATAGACAGTTGTGTCCCTGCCAGGAGGGGTAAACATGCTGCCTGATCTGATCCCGTCCTACCCAGCCACAGGACTTCCATCTTGGAGGGGTTGAGTCTCGTAGCTTCTGAGATCTGACAGGATTGGGATTGCCTGGACTATCCAGGTAACAGCCCAGTTGCCATTTGGGGAAAGTGGACTGGCAATGGACATTGCATAACCATTTCTCTACTCACTATTTCTCATTCCCAATTCTTTTTCTGTATACAAAGGCCAGATTTGCAGGTAGTTTAGCATGCAAGGACATGGAGCATGTGCAAATTTAGTTTACTAACCATTTAATAAAGCCTTTTCTTCTCTTTTCATGTGAATTGGTTAGCTTTATTGAAGCAAATTATGGACTTGAGTTTTAATTTGTTATCTCTGAGAAAAAAAGACTTCTGTATTATCCTTTGTGATTTTTGCTGTGATCTCACCACATGAAAGCACATAGCACTATTATATCTGTTTCTATTGCAATTTTTTTACTTAATTCAGAGGATAATAAAAGCATTCTTCGCTCAGGGAAGGGGACAGTATGTGAAGAAAGCTTTCAGATGGCCATTGTGCTCATTTTCCCACAGTACTTAAAGATTACTTAAGAGCATTGAAGACATCATTTTGTTTCAGTTCTGTAAGTGTTTTGCACACTTTGTTCTTCCTTTCATGACTTAGTTATTCCTCTCTATTTATTAGTATGAATAATAAGAAAATTGATAAATCCATCTTACAGGTCCTGCAGAATGCTGACAGCACTGTCAGAGCCCTTCGCTCTTCAAAGAGCTCATTCCACCAGGTTGGGGCCAGGACCAAAAAGGCTCTGGCCCTGACTGAGGCCAGGTTTACTTCCTGGGGACTGGGGACACCCAGCAGATTCCTACCCACCGAATGAAGAGCCCTGCAAGGAGCATAATGAGACAAGCAGTCCTGCAGATAAGAAGGGAAGCTGTGGCTGAAAAGGATGGAATATGCAAGATCTGCAGTGTACATAATTAAACATAATATAAAGGGGCATCAGAGGAGATGTACATATTTAGCATAGATAGGATAGGAGCTCCCTGATGATTCTCCAATTATCTAGTGTCCTGAATCTGACTTGCTCAACAGGGGACTTCCTGCTTATTTGAGAACACTTACTCAGTGCTTGCCTCCAGAACAGTTGTTGAATGGAAGAATGGCTGCAGACACCAGCTAGCTAGATAGTTATAGTTATTTCTCTTCTGAATAAAAACTCTGTTATCGTTTTTTGTATGTCACTCTCATAAGAATACCTATCATCTTAGCTTCATGAAAGTAACTGTCTGTTCTACTGAAAGTGGTTGTTATTGTCTATAGAAAACTAATTCTACATGACTGAAGAAATGCGCAGCTGGCATTTTGCCACCTCCACTAAGCCAAGCTACTAGCACCCTACCTGATCTCGGAACACCAAGCCACAGTGATCCATGCGACAATCACCTCTAGATTGGACTTCTGCAACTTGCTCTATGCAGGCCTACCCTTGATCCAGAAAATACAACTAGTCCAGAATGCTGCAGCCAGGATTCTCACTAAAACATCATGAGGATCCCATATCCAGCCGGTACTCCAAGAACTCGGCTGGCTCCCAGTTGAATTCCAGATTAAGCTTAAGGTTTTAGTAATCACCTTTAAGACCATATGCGGTCTGGGCCCAGTGTACTTGAGAGACCGCCTCCATGCCTATATCCCCCAAAGATAAGGTGACCATCAGTCTCGATTCTGGTGGGACCATCTTGATTTTTAACTAATAAACCCTCATCCCGCTGCATTTTATTGAAATCCCAATTTTAAAATCTCCGAGACCTTCCAGCCTCCCCGCATACCCCCGGTGCCAATCCCAGCCGGCCCGCTGCTCCACAGGAAGCCAAGGTGCCGGGTGCTGCGCCGCCGCCAGACCCGAGTTTACTGGGAGCTGCTGCCTTCCATGCTCAGGGAGGCCTGTGGACTGGCCGTCCCCCTGCCCGCCTGCCGCAAGCAAAGTCTGGGCTCGGAGCAGTCCTCTAAAGCCCTTGTGCACAGGGGCACGATTCCTGGTGGTTGAGCCTCGTTCAGGCAGGGCTGGTGAGGTGCATGCAGGTGCAGTTGGGGTACTCCCTTGGTTGCTCGCTGCAGGCGGGCTGGGGAACATCAGAAGGAAGCAGCAGGGGGGGGGTTCCGCACATGTATGTGGAGGGCTTAGCAAGGCCTGTGGGCTGGGAGTCCGCCTGCCTGCCTGCCTGCCTGCCTTCCGCGAGGGAGGCCATGGCAATGAGCGCGGGCTGGGATAACAGCAGCAGTGTGGAGGTGGGGTGTGTCAGGCGGCGCAGGCATGTCAGGCGGCACTGTGAGGCCAGGCCCGGGCTCTGTGCCGGCATCTGTGGGTTCTGCAGGCCCGGCAGATGGAGCGCCACGTGCAGCAGCAGCTGGCAGGCCTGCCGCATTGCGTGGGGCAGCCCCCGCTGGGCTCAGCGGTTCTGGGCTCTGTATTGTTTCTGCAAACCCAGCTCTGCAAACCCAGCATTGATTGTCTAGCCCTACAGCACTGACAGGCGACATACTGAGAATGTAACTCTCCTGAATTTGATCTCTCCATTTTGCCCACAAAAGGCACTAAGCAGCAGATTTAGTTAGGCAGTAAACCCACCCCCCTCCACAGTCCATCCTGAACTCCAGGCTGTGCCTGGAGGTTGGCAATGCACAGTTAATCATGTCCCTCTTTAACAATCATAAAATCTGGTCACCTTACCCAAAGAGCTTTACGCTCTGCCACCTCCAACTGGCTGCGGATCCCTGGCCCTATAGAAGCATACTGGACCTCAACAAGGGCCAGGGCCTTTTCAGTCCTGGCCCCCACCTGGTGGAATGAGCTCCCAGAGGAGATCAGGGCCCTGCCCAAACTTCCACAATTCCGCAGGGAGTTCCTCCATCAGGCATTTGCTTGAGGCCAACGAACTCAAACATCTGCTGGTCCCCCCCTCAGACACCCCTTCCATGACTGAACAATCTGACAACCCCCCCCCCCCCCCGCCGGGATATGTCAGTATTGTTCTGTTGAAATACTATTCAGGTTGATTTGCTATGTTATGTTATGATTGTTATCTGACAGAGTGTTATAATCTATGTAACTATTTTAACAACGTTCTATGTAAATGGCCCAGAGCTGTATGGAAGGTTGGTATAAAAATCTAAATTAATTAATTAATTGATTAATTGATTAATACTATGACACTTGCCCAGTCCAATGCTCTTTCCCTGATAATACAAACAAATTGGGAATTTCTGTAGCTGGCAATCATGGCCAAAGATCTTGAAGAACCGGGTGCAAATTGTTGCACTTTTTCCTTGATGTGAGCAGCATTTTAACAGTGTCAAAAGTGTTTTGAAAGATATATCCTGTTCATCCCCCCTTTTCATAAAACCATTTATCCTGCTCTAAAAATAAATTAATGCTGCTTTGATATGATTCATCTGTTTTAAAGACATACATTGTTAAATAGTCTTAGGTTTTCCAAAAATCCTGCTAACAAATTAATCATTTTCTGAATCACTTCTCACGTTCTGAGAAGTATCTTCAGCATTCTGAAATATTACTCACCCTCACCTGCCTTATTTTAGAGGAATAGATTGGAGTTGTTTTGGAGAGGAGACCAATTTCATTTCCAAACATGTTTGCCCATAATCTGGAGAAAAAAAGAGACTTAATGCATGGAAATGGGCAGGTGAAATTTTTCATTGCATGGAGGTAAATAAAATCCTAGTAACCATGTATTAAAGAGATAGGACATATTTCTTCAGGCTTGTTGGCAACCATTTCCAAATGAATTCTGTTGTATATGCAGAAGAAAGAACCATTGGAAAGTAAACGGGAGGGGGGGGGAGAATGGGACTACATCTGCAAATGCATCTTGATATATCAAGGACAATATTTTCCCTACATGGAAATGATCTTATCGTATATGCAGGTGGTTGGATTAGATGACCCTGGAGATCCCTTCCAACTCTATGATTCTACATCCTGTACACCTGATATGAAAATATGTCTACTCTGCCAGAGCTGCTTTGCATTGTTTGGAAGTGACAGCATTAACAACACATGGCACTTTTTATGGATGTACATAGGGGGATTTGGTACAATGAGATTACCTTTGTGTAGGGAAAAAAAGTCATGCGTGAGGCTGCTCTGAGTTTCAGTTCTCATCCCAATGAACCCGTGGTAAGAACTGGCAAGTGGCACAATGATCTAATATGATGCCAGCTTGTAAACCATCAACGACATTGCTGGAATAATGTGTGCAGCAGTGATAATAAATTCTTTGGCAAGTGTCCTTCTCCACTGCCTTCTGCATTCTATTGAACACAGCACAACTTAATTTCTGAAGGGCTATATTGTACACACGGTCACCTGAATCAGCTTAATGATCTGCACCAAGCTATCGCCTTACATCATGGGGAGGCACCTGGAACCAATGAGAAATGGCATACCCTCATCTGAGCTGCCTGAAGCTAGAATGACACATCTGAGGAGCATTTCAGTCCGGTGTGGTACCACTGATATTGCAAGGTTTAGAAGCAGAGGACCTAGCTTCAAAACAGAAACTCCTATTCAGTCACAATGTTTGTGGACTAGACCCAACTTCAGATACTCCAATAAATCTGCCATTTTAAGACTTCTTTTTGGTTTGGCTACAACAGACTAACGTGGCTACTAAAAAAGAATGGTAAAAATGCAAAAGATCTGTAAGCCATTCTTTTATTTATAATAGTAGCCTTAAAACCTGTTGCATGCAGGAATGCAATGGGCGCTAGTGGTGCTTCCCCCCACCCTGAGGGTGCAGCCTCTGTCTCACACAGTGTTCCTGCTGGCAGTCACGCGGGTGGCGGTGGAGCTTGAGGGCCTGTTGTCTGGCAGTGCGACAATTCGGGTGGTGCAGCCAGCAGCTGGGGGGGTTGATGGGCAGGCGATGCAGGGCCGCGCAGGAGCAGCCACCACAGCGGGTAGGCGGGGCCTGGCCGTGAGGCTTGGCAAGCACCTTGTGGCCGGCCTAGCGGCTCACAGCCCCTGATGCCAACGCTGCCGGGCAACCTCATGTTCCCACTGGCCACTGGGGTGATGGCCCCACAGCTGGGGCAACAGCCATGCTGCCAGTCAGCCTGTGGTGACCACTGGAGCCCGCATTGATCAGCAGCCAAGGCAGGACAGGAGTGCACTCCTAGGCGGCCAGGCAGGTTCTGGGTGCGAGGCTGGCAGAGCGCCTTGTGGCCAGCTTTTGGAGGTGGGTGCTCCAGGGGCCGGGCGCTCCCGGATTGGCCTGTGCAGGTGGAAGTGTAGTCCAGACACCACATGTGTCCCAAACAGCACTCCACCCACAGGAGCCTTTTGCAATTAAAGAGAACAATAGTAAGGATTTGGTCCCACTTGTCCTCCAAAGGCATCAAGGTAGTATATATGGACTTTTCTAATTGTATTCTCTTTTAAAAGCCTCTGTAGTAGATATTAGGCTGTCAGAGATAGTTACTTGCCTAAGGTGATAGTTGAGAAATCCTGTTCAGAAGTCAATGGGAAAAACTTCCAGGAAAATGTTTTTAGGATTCTAGCCTCAGTGAGTTTCACAGTAGAGCTGAGATTTAAATCTGAGGCCTAAAGTGGAACAGAAACTGTAGCTGAAATTGTTCTGGTATTATGATAACCACTTCTATCAAAACAGAAAGATGGACATGCTTCACTTGTAATTGAGCTTTAGTGTCTCTCTGGTTTGTCAATTAGACAATCCACCAAGGATACTTCTCTAGATAAAATCAAGCCTGAATTCTTCCTAGAAATGACACCAAAGCTATTATACCTTGATCTCGTCATGAAAAGACAAGAATCACTGGGAAAGATAATACTACAAGGAAAAGTTATGGCAGTAGAAAAAGAGGAAGACCCTAAATAAGATAGATTGACATAATGAAGCCTTCAGTTTGCAAGACCTGTGCATGGCTGTTAATAATAAGATATGTTGTAGCTCATTCATTCTTAGGGTCACCGTTAGTTGGAAGCAACGTGATAGCACATAACACATACATACCATGCTTGTTAAACAGAGAATGGCTGGGAGCAATACAAATGCCTTTTACACATTTTATCTTCTCCAAACCAGCAAGAGTTAAAAAAATTCCTTTTTTAACCAAAAGATCAGAATATGAACCAGAACATTTACTATATGAGTATCAGACTGGAAGCTTGGAGTCTGGGTAGTGCTAACCAACATTTCTGGGCAACACACCAACCCTACAATGTCTATCACCCTTGAAGCCTTTTGATTCCTGCAAATGTAGAAGAAAATGAGTTCCAATTTAGGATGTAAATCAACAAGGGTATAAAGCAGGGACTGTCAAAAAAACAGGCATCTTTTACAAGGGCTGTAACAGAGAGACAGGGTATGACTTCAGGTTGGGCTCCTTATCTTGCACCAAGAGATGCCCCGGTTTTTACATTGCTAAGGAAGTAATTGTGTTGTCCTGCAAACTATAGTTAGAAAAGCATTTAGGAATCCTGCTTCCAGGCCTTCCCCCATCCATTGTCCCCCTCTCCCTGAACACATGTTTTCTCTTAGGGTTGCCAATGAGTCCAATTGCTTCCAGACTTGTTAATCTCTGTCAAAATATTAGTTTCTAAAATTGGAGATCTCCCCCTAGTTTAATCATCACATATTTTCTCTCCGTGAGAGGTAATGTCCTTGTACTCCCCCCTTCATCCCAATCAGAGTCACTGTATGGGATAAAATAACCATATATAACATTTAATCTTTCTTTGGCTTTATTCCACTTTACACCTGATCCACAAAGCTCATGCTGTAGGGTCTTTTCCTTATTAGGTCACAAGGATTGTAGCTACTTCATTCCTGTCTTCATCTCCAGAGATCCAATATTGCATGTGGGTCTGGAAGACTCAGCAGAATTTTATAGAGAAAAAGAGTTGGGTGAGTGAATTAAATTATGATAACAGTGCTTGTCAGAAGGCTGGAAGAGTTCTCTACAATATGACAACCACCTTTTGGGCTTATTGTAGTGTGTAGAATGATAGAACAGAAATGGATGAGATCATGAATGTTGTGGGGAAAATAAATTAGAAACAACCATGTATTCTTCCTACTATAAAAAGGTTAGGGGACATTTAATGAAATTAATAGGAAACAGGCTTACAACAGACAAAGAAGAAAATATGGTTCCATACAACTTCCAGCTAGCTTGAGGAACCTACTTGAAAGCATTATGTGAAGTTTTCTAGGTTGTGAACATAACTGAATAAACATCTGGAGGATAGGTTCATGTATGGCCAATAGCCAAGAAGATACTCAAGGGACACAACTTCGTTCTCAAAGTAATCTCTGATTGTTGGATTGGGACATGAAAGAAGGCTAACTACATTTGCCCAGTTTCCATTTAGGTTTTCTATCTCATAGTTTCCCAAACAGGAAGCAAAGAAGCCTTCACAGTTGCTAGGAGCAAGAAGATTTTTCCTGACTCCTTCCAACAAATATATCTCTAGTGAGATGGAACATTTCTGATCAGAGTTACAAATTCACTATTGTATCTAAATGACTGGATTTTGCAAATACTTTTGTAATTTTCAGGGTGGTAGTAGAGAGGACAACTTTATTATCAATTTATGTTCGGATCTGGAAAATGTACCAGTCACTGAAATGGTGGGGGGAAAGGGCTGGGACTTGCAGAGAATTTCCAGAAATAAAAGGGAGTATTTTTGCTGGACTTCCTCCCACTACAGACCTCTGACTCTCATGTTGTTCCTGGGGGTTCCCTATCCACTAGAAGCAACTTTTCAAAGGATATCCTGGATTGTGGGGGAAGAAGGAAGATTAGTTCTCATGGCAGACATAATTTTATTCAGTAGTAATGTTCATCAGTATCCAGACCCTTTTTAAGGAAAAATATTTTAAACCATCAAATATGATTCAGCTAAAACTTCCAATTAATGCTGCTGCTGCATGCAGCAGTAAGCAAAACAGACTAGATCTATTGGTAGGCTTATAACATTTTTGGAAAATCTTATATAGATGAATATATGTACTTGGAGATTATTCCAGATAGGTCATGTGTGGGGCCAGCATCTGGCCCATCCTGAGCTAACACTCCTCCTACAAATTTGGGGGGTTCCCTTAAGCTGCAGGAGCCAAGCAATCTACTTGTACCCTATGCAGCAACTGTCATTTCAGCCAGAACTCTCCAGACAGGACTCTGGGCAACAGGTAGCTGCAGCAAAGAGAATGGGCCTCACCAACTTCCTTCTGTTTAACAGAGCTTCAGGTGTTTTTAATGATTTCCTCTCTTAGTGATAGGACAACATAGTCAGCACCAGGGAAGAAGCAAGCCTCAGAAGCCATTATTTTATATATATATATATATATATATATATATATATATATATATATATATATATATATATATATATATATATATATATATATATATATATATATATATATATATATATATATATATATATATATATATATATATACATACATACATATTTATTTATTTATTTATTTATTTATTTATTTATTAAACTTTTATACAGACATTCCCTTAGGCTCAAAACGGTTTACTAGATAAAAATTGCAACAAAACCCATAGTTAAAACCATTAAAACCAATCCACACTATCAACGTTATCAACGTTAGGCAACAGGCGAGCACTAACTAACTCCCCCAAACCCCCCAAACCGGCCCACGTTAGCCGAGAGACATCAGGTTGCTAATATAGGAGTGAGGCAATCAGATCATTCAGGTGAACCCAGGGAGCCCAGATCTAATGTCGGGATCGCCCGCCCTGGCCTCGACCATATGCCTGGTGGAAGAGCTCGGTCTTGTAGGCCCCGTGGAAAGCTTTTAACTCTGGCAAGGCCCTTAGCTCTTCTGGGAGCTCATTCCACCAAGCTGGAGCCAGGGCCAAAAAAGCCGGGTTGAGGCCAGGTGAACATCCCGAGGGCCCGGAACAACCACTAGGTTTGCACCCGCAGAGCAAAGGGCCCTGCGGAGGGCATAAGCAACCAGCAGTAAGCAGGACCCAGGCTGCATGTAGCCTTAAAGGTTAAAACCAAAACCTTGAATTTGATCCAGAAACAAATTGGCAACCAGTGCAGATGTTGGAGTACTGGCTGAATGTGGGCCCTCCAAGGTGTTCTAGTGAGGACCCTAGCAGCTGCATTCTGTACCAATTGTAACTTCCGGGTCAAAGACAAGGGCAGGCCTGCGTAGAGTGAGTTACAGTAGTCTAGTCTAGAGGTGACCGTTGCATGGATCACTGTGGCTAAGTGATCTGAGGACAGGTAGGGCGCTAGTAGTCTGGCTTGGCGAAGATGGAAAAACCCCGTCCGGGCTACTTTCATGACCTGAGCCTCCATGGAAAGGGAAGCATCAAAGGTCACGGCCAAATTCCTGGCAATTGGTGCAGGTGTTAATTGCACTCCGTCCAGGCATGGGAGGCACGCTTCCTGATCCGGCCCTCTTCTACCCAGCCACAGGACCTCCGTCTTGGAGGGGTTGAGTTTCAGGTGACTCTGCCTGAGCCATCCAGCCACTGCTTCCAAACAGCTGGCTAATGTATTCGGGGGGGAGTCCATCCATCCGTCCGTCCATTAGGAAGTAGAGCTGGATGTCATTCACATATTGGTGATATCCCAGCTCATAGCCCTGGACCAGCTGGGCTAGAGGGCACATATAGATGTTGAAAAGTGTGGGGGAGAGTATCCCCCCCTGTGGAACCCTACATGGGAGCTCACAGGGTTCTGATAACTGCAACCCTCTGCGTCCAGTTCCAGCGAAAGGAGACCAGCCATTGTAGTGCGGTCCCTCTTATTCCGGTTCCAGTGAGGCAGTGTGCCAATATCTCGTGGTCAACCACATCAAATGCGGCTGACAGATCTAAGAGCATGAGTATGGCGGAACCACCTCAGTCCAGCTGGCGCCGGATATCATCCGTCAGGGCGACCAGTGCGGTCTCCATCCTGTGTCCAGGTCGGAAACCAGACTGGTATGGGTCAAGGGCCGAAGTTTCTGCAGCCCGCTCTATCACCTTTCCCAGAAACGCAAGATGCGAGACTGGGCAGTAACTGGCGGGGTCTCGCAGATCTAGTGATGTTTTCTTCAGCAGAGGACACACCACTGCTTTCTTAAGTCCCTCAGAGAACTCTCCAGATGTTAAGGAGAGGTTGATAATCTCCCTTAAGGGACCTCCTACCCGTTGGTTGCCTGATTTCAGCAACCAAGACGTGCAGGGATCTAAGGGGCAAGTGGTTGCTCTGAATGAAGTTAGTAGTCTGTCCACTTTGGTTAATGAGAGCCACAGACGCGATTTCCATGGCATAGAAGTCTCAATTCACCGCTTTCACCGCATTCTCATATGCCATCATAAGCGTGCAATGAGAGGTTCTTGTAGCTTTGTCGAGAGTTTTCCTCCACACTCGCTCAATACGTCTCACTTCCCTCTTCCTCTCCCGAAGCTCCTGGGTATACCAAGGAGCCTGTTTGAGGCGAAGGCGGAGAGGGCACCTAGGAGTAATCTTGTCGATAGTGGCCATAAGGCGGGACTGCCAGTCCTCCACCAAGGCCGTTAGCGAGACGTCGGAGGGCATCGGGTCCTGCAGAGCATTCAGGAATCTCTGGGAATCACCTGAAGGATGCGATGAACAGTGGAGCATTCTCCTGGTCTCCTGTGGGAAAGACAGCAGCAGTAACTTTTAGGTCAGGGCTAATATATGAAGGGAACTGACTTTATATTATCTAAGACAATAATAGAATATATTCTTATAATAGATTATACTCTCATATGTATCAACAATTACTCTGCTAAGAAAGATGGTAATAACTTCTAGATCAGGATCAATATGTGATGGGAACTGAATATGTATGCTAATATGTATGCTAAAAGAGGACGGCAAACTATACTTCATATGTATTAACAAGACAGCAGCAGTAACTCTTAGGTCAGGGCCAATATATGAAGGGGACCGACTTTATATCATTTAAGATAATAATAGAATATATTCTTATAACAGATTATACTCTCATATGTATTAACAATCATTTCGTTAAGAAAGATGGTAAAAACTTCTAGATTAGGATTAATATGTGATGGGAACTGAATATTTATGTTAAAAGAGGATGGCAAACCATATCAGCTGGTCGCTTTTTTCCTCTCTTACTTTTCTGTAAATGCTTTATATAATAATAAATAATAAAATTATCAAAAAAAAAAGGAATCTCTGGGAATCCATAAGTCTCCGCGGGCAGATTAAAATATGTCCGTCACCCAAACGGGGAGGGGGTGGTATCCTCAGTTGAGCCTTCAGGGCATGGTGGTCTGACCATGGAACGATGTTATTTGCCACCAGATCTACCGCTACACCTGCGCCAAAGATCAAATCAAGGGTGTGGCTGGCCTGGTGAGTAGGGCCAGCAACAAACTGCAAGAACCCTAATGTCTCCATGGCTGACACCAGGTCCAGGCCATGTTCTGAAGGCGGCATGTCCACATGGACATTGAAGTCACCCAAGACTAAAAGTCTAGGCAAGCTGGTGAACATGGAGGCAACCAGCAGATGTGGTGTCCTGGGTAGGCATGGGAGGGGCCTAGCTAAGCCAGAACCTGGGAGGGGACAGGCAGGAAGGGCCTTATTGAAGGCCTACTCAGAACTGGCTAGTGAGAGAAAGGGAGAAGGCCAGTTAGCAAGGATGGAACAAGAGGCTAAGGGAAGTAGTGCTGCAGATCCTCACCCCAAATAATGGCTTAGGTTATAGACGTGGGACCAGGACTGGAATTGGGGCTGATTGCAGAGATGAAATGGGGAAGGAACATAAATGAGGGCTCCACAACCAGGCCCAGGAAGAGGGAGGGAACATTGTGCAGCCCAGACAAGGACATTGCTTCAAGAAAAAGGGTAGATCTGAGTGATCCAACCCTTCCCTCTCCTTTTTCTATATTGTGGTCTGGAGAGACCCCAGAAAGTGAAAACAGTGTGATGGCTGAGGGCCAGTGTGTAGTGCTAGCAGGGGAGGAGCCTCACAGCTAGTCATAGGAGCCAAATTAGAGTCCAGTGGCACCTAAAACCAACAAAAATACATAGAAATAGATTTTGTTAGTCAGAAGTGCTACTGGACTCCTGTTTTAAGTTTTTGGAGACTTTTTCTTTTTCAGGATATTAATGGCAATTTGATATGACAACTTGATTGCCTCAATGTACAATTATGCTTTAAATTTCTGTAGCCTCCAGCTTTCAGCCAAAGAGAGGGATCCAGTAACAGCAGTCTTGGCAAATGCTTTTATCCTGACACAGAAACAATAAACTGAACTCAACCCAGAATAAAACAGGGATGTCGCTTTGGTGTTTAGAAGGAAGTCTGGCTTTCTTCCACATCTTTTCTGTCTTTGCTGTGCAATTATCAAGCTTGTTTATGTGACATGTATGAAACATTTGGCTCTCTCAGGAGGAGGGCTCATTTCCATATCTCTTTGGGGTGCTACAAAAGATCTACAGAACAAAATAACATCAAAATATATCATTCTCAATATGGCCAGATCTGTGGATACTTAAATCTGGAGGTTGGAGCAATGAACATACAAGATAGATTTTTCTACAAGACGGAAAAAATTCGGGTTTGCTGAAAAATCTGGGGGGTGGGGTAACCACTCTCCCAAAATAATATAAGCAGCACCTGTAGCTGTAAGAAATAAATGCAGGGGTTACTAGGCAACCATGATTTTTGTCACTAAAGGGCAAGGTGGAAGATTCAGGATCCTTTCCAGTTGTTTTGGCCTTTGAGGGAGGATTCGTCATCATCAACAACTACCAACTGACAAACTATCATCTGACCTGCATGACTCACCTAGTCCTGTCTGCTTTTTGCTGTTCAACTTCAGCAACCACGCAAAAGCTAAGGTGGTGTAGCACCTAGTGTTGCAGACTAGGATATGTGAGACCCAGATTCAAATCCACAGACTGACAAGGAAAGTCACTGGGTGACTTTGGACCAGTCACACACAGTCAGCCTAATCTACCATGCAGGGTACTGCGAGGATAAAATGGAAGAAAGAATATAAGCTACTTTGTATCCCCGTTGTGGAAAGAGATGAGGTATAAATGAATAATAAATATAGCTGAATATGGGAACAGCAGATGAAAGGTAGGTTAATTGGTAGGTAGGAAGGAAAGAAGGGTGTTTCCAGGAGAAGGCAAAAAGTAAATATTATGGAGAGGAGGAGACAGCATAAAATGCGATGCTCCGTGCAAGTCTTTGCAGGTTACCCACCATGAAACTGGGCCTGGCCAGACTTTCCTCCAGGAGAGGAGGGAAAACTGAAGACAGGGTGGAGTAAGGGTAGGTTGGCTGGTGAGAAGGAGGGACAGAAGGAGGAAAGCAAAGGGGAGAGGCTATGCAGGTTTTTAAAGAAGGGAGAAAAAGTGGAAGAGGGGAAAATGTGTGATGCCCCCCAGAAACATTGTGGGTACTCCAGTTGTATTGCTTATTCTGCAGGAACCTTTTTATTGTGTGTTACTGATAGTTTCTGCACTAGTGTTTTGGCTCAGATTTGCATTTATATAGCGTCAAATTTTTCATCCATTTCAGCTCTGAAATTCCCCTTTTCCAGTACAGACCCAATTTGCCCCTTCACTTGTCCCACAACAGGGCAATCCTCAGAAATCTGGTTTTCACTTTTTGAAGTGGGGGCCAATGCGGAAACATAGACATTCTGGGTTTTGTAGTCTCTGTCCAACATTCTTCCTATAACATAATTTCTATCATCAACTCCCCCAACCTCCCCCCCCCCTTTAAGGCTGGTCACGTTATAATGCAATTCCAGTATAACAAAATTGTTCTCACCCCACCTGCCATTACACACTTCTCTTTCTCTTTGCCACCTGGAGCCTTGGGGTGTATGTGTATATGTCATAATTTAATGTGGGTGTTTGCCATAATTTAGCCTCCTGGAGCTATGTAATTGTTCCCTATCCACCCACTGACATGCACCTCCTCTTTGCCACCTGAAGTGTCAGGCCAGTGAAGGACAGCACACTGTGCAGGCAAGCCTCCACAGTGATCTGGAGGAGCTTCTAGATCATCCCAGTGGCTTGCCTGTAGAGTGCACCTCCTCTCCAGTGGCTGGAGCCTTTGGCCAGCAAAGGGTGGCACACTGTACAGGCATGCTTCTCCCCGTAGAGACTCACCCGTACAATGCACCTCCTTTGCCTTCCTGAGGCTCCAGGCAGTGAAGAGGAGACCCATGGTGGCAAGTGGGCGGGGAACAATGTTGTGGCTCCAAGCAGCTAAATTATGACACACACATACACCTCCAGTTACTCCACACATACTCCAGGCAGCTAAATTATGACAGTCACACACACACACACATATGACACACACACATATGCCCCAAGGCTCCAGGCAGCAAAGAAGAAGCGCATAGTGGTGTGGTGAGGAAACAATTTTGTTATACTGGGATTGCATTATAACGACCATTTCTGCACAAGGAATCTGCCCCTGGACAACCTTTGAACGTTGGCGGCTTTTAGAGCCCCCTCCACATGACGTCAGCTGCATCCCGAGGCTGTTTGGTCAAGTTTGGGCCATTTTAAAATTGTGATTATGGGAATTGCCAAAACTGGATTTAAAACCCTAAATCATGCATACCATCGGTGAGCAACCAGTTAGCAACCAGAGGTAAGCCTGTATGGAGGGGGAAACACACGATAGTCTTGGGAGCTTTGTCCCGCCCTTGCACCCTCCTCCTTCTCCCCCATTCCCAGAATTTAAATTTTTTTTTAAAAGATACTGTACACATGGCAACACGTACAGTAGTTTGTGTATGTGTATGTATGTATGTATGTATGTATTCAAAAAGTGCTGATAAATATAAAAGGTTGTGCCAGTTTCCACCAGTTTTCCACTTACAACTTGGGAGAACCCATCCCACACAGTTGCTGATACACTGTTACATCCCCTTATTATACTGACCATTTGATAATCACTTTTGTCCAAAAGCTTTGCAAACTGTACTTCACGTACCTTGCTTAAATCTATGAAGCATAAGTGCCCCAAACCCTGTAATTGTGCTTGAAATAGTTTCTTTTACTACACCAGTGGCACTCTGCTTCGATATCTGGAAATTATTAGCATGTGATTAAAAGTTAACACATGTAATACCCTTTTTTTCTCCTTTTAAAAATGATTTTGGTTTTATTTTAACTAGAGGTTTTTTTTCAAGAAAAAAATGATATGATCTGCTTCTATGCATTCTTATTCAACAGTAAAACCCACGGAGTTCAATGGGCCTCCCTGATACAAAAATGCACTCATGCTGTCAGCCTTAAGAGAACATAGGTTTACAGTCATCTGTTTCTTTCTTAACTTGTAAAATATATTAGATTTAGGTGGATTTATGTAGAAGAATCAGACTGTTACAGTTGCTAGATGGGCAAAGAATGGAAAGTTTCAATGGTTATAACCTTGAAACATTTACAGATGCAAATTAGATCAGGAAAAGAACAATTCCCTTGTTTGTTCCCAATTTTATTATATACAAATGGGATCGTCTTACCACATTTAACTAGCTGTATTTTTTATTCCAAATGTAGCCTACGTTAACTAGGAAAAGATGGAAAGGAGAAAACATTAACTCTCTGAATGCTGATTTTTGTCTCTAATGTCTGAAAAATAATAAACTGAAGGTAACTGTACTGTAGAATTTTAACTCTTGTTGAAGAAGAAGAGTTGTTTTTTATATGCCGCTTTTCTCTACCCGAAAGGAGTCTCAAGGCAGCTTACAACTGCCTTCCCTTTCCTCTCCCCACAACAGACACCCTATGAGGTAGGTGAGGCTGAGAGAGCCCTGATATTACTGCTCAGTCAGAACAGCTTTAAGCTGATTTTGATCTACGGTAACATTGCTAGGTTCAGACCTTGAGAAGTTTTGTATCTTTACAAGTCCACAGAAGAATTCTGCAAGACATGCTTTGCTATAAGGGCAATGCACAAAAAATGTGGCTGCCCAGATTCTCCCTTCAAAGCACTCTTAAAGATACAAAACCCTGTACAGGATCAAGGTTACCAGCCCTGGATTGGGAAATTCCTGGAGAATTAGTATCATAGCATCATAGAGTTGGAAGGGGCATACAGGCCCTTTGATCCAATCCCCTGTTCAATGCTTGATCATCCTAAAGCATCCATGAGAAGTAGGTATCCATCTAGCCACTGCTTGAAGACTGCCAGTGTCTCTTTAGGCTGAACTACTCTGACTGTGAATCCACACCCCCCCCCCAAAATCTAGCTGGTACCATTCTACTTAACCCCTCCAAGATGGAGGATCTATGGCAGGGCAAGAAGGTGCTGGGCCAAGAAGCGCGTCCTTCCATCCTGGCTGGGGTACAACTTAAGACCTCACCTGTGGCCAGGAACTTGGGAGTGATCCTTGACGCCTCCCTATTGATGGAGGTGCAGGTCACCAGAGTAGCCAGGCAGGTGTTTTTCCATCTGCGCCAGGTGAGACTATTAGTGACCTATCAGTCCTCGTAGCACCTAGTCATAGTGATCCCTGCAATAGTCACCTCCAGGCTTGAATTCTGTAACTCTCTCTACACAGGTCTTCCCTTGTCCTTGACCTGGAAATTGCAGCTGGCTCAGAATGCAGCTGCTAGGGCCCTCACAGGAACATCTTGGAGAGCCCATATCCAGCCTGTGCTGAGGCAGCTGGATTGGCTGCCAGTTGTGTACTGGATCAAGTTCAAGGGTCTGGTATTGACCTTTAAGTCCATCTGTGATCTGGGCCCTGCATATTTAAGGGACCACCTATTGCCTTATGCCCCTCTGCAAGGCTTTTTGCTCTGCAGGTGCAAATCTGTTGGTGATTCCTGTCCGTGAGAGGTGCGAATGGCCTTGACCAAGGCCAGGACCTTTTCAGTCCTGACCCCAACCTGGTAGTATGAGCTCCCAGAAGGGCTGAGAGCCCTACTGGAACTTATTCAGTTCTGCATAGCCTTTAAGGTAGAACTCTTCCACCAGGCACTTGGTTGAGGCTAGGGTTGTGTACAGCAGTGTCTGAAGCGGCCATTCCAAGCTGACACAGCCAGCGTCGTGCCGCAGGGGGAAGGGAAGGTGCGAGCGCTGATGAGTCAGTCGGTGCACATACGCAGGTGCAGAGCTCTGTTGAACACTCTATTTTCTGAGGTGATCACTACTCCTCCCAATTTGGGGTCAACTGCAAACTTAATGAGGAGTCCCCTTTCCCTCTCATCTAGATCACTGATAAAAATGTTGAAAAGTACTGGACCCAGCACCAAGCCCTGTGGCACCCCACTGCTCACCTCCCTCCAATTTGATGAAATACCATTGACAACCACTCTTTGGGTGTGGTTTTCTAACCGCTTTCCTATCTACCTAACCATCTGAAAATCTGGGGGTGACTAGAAAAGGAAGGCTTTGGGGAAGAGAGTGACTTCAGAAGAGTATAATATCATGGAGTCCATCCCCCAAAGCAGCCACTTTTTCCAAAGGAATTGATCTCGATCTTCTGGAGATCGGTTCCAGACCCTATTTGGAGTTTGGCAACCCTAAAAGGTTCTGAACCTGGCACCTCTGAGTATTGGGTGGACAGGATGCATTGAATTGCTGCCTTTCCTTGAATCAAGTAGTAAGATATTGTTTCTCTGTTACAGAAACACCTTCTACAACCAGCAGGTCTTTTCATCATCCGTACATATCAGAGACCTCTTCACCTCTTGCTTCTTCATGACAGTATGTTGGCAACTCTGACACATTTAGAATGTTGCATGGAATGAATGGGAAGTAGAAGGGATGAGCTGAGGCTGATGAGTTACCTTCTCGTTCAGAATGTGTCATGTAAGGAGGCATTTCGTCTCTGAGGACTGGCTGGTACTGTTTGTACAGTACTGGCAGGTTGTTAATGTATATGAAGAGGCCTGTTCGTGTTATAATTCATGGTTATCAGGAACTCAAGCACAAGAAACATTATCTAGAAAAATGTCTGTAATCTGTGATTAATAGAAATAAGCTCCATTCTCTGTTCTTAAGTACCTGGATACAGTAAGATATATTGGGGGCACCTGTTACAGTGATGAGTAATTCTACATACGTTTGCACTAAAAGTCATGGGAGAAAGAGACTAGGAGCAAAGGACTAATTTCTTGGACTTCCCCTATCCATGTGTGTGTAAAGCGCCGTCAAGGTGCAGCAGATTTATGGTAACCCCAGAGGGTTTTCAAGGCAAGAGACCAACAGGGGTGGCTTGCCATTGGCTGCCTCTGTGTAGCAACCCTGTTATTCCTAGAGCATTTATTGGTTACTGAAAGACTGGCTTAATCCACTTGTACTGTAGGGGGAATGAGCCTCTTGTGGCGCAGAGTGGTAAGGCAGCCGTCTGAAAACTTTGCCCATGAGGCTGGGAGTTCAATCCCAGCAGCCGGCTCCAGGTTGACTCAGCCTTCCATCCTTCCGAGGTCGGTAAAATGAGTACCCAGCTTGCTGGGGGGTAAACGGTAATGACTGGGGAAGGCACTGGCAAACCACCCCGTATTGAGTCTGCCAAGAAAACGCTGGAGGGCGTCACCCCAAGGGTCAGACATGACTCGGTGCTTGCACAGGGGATACCTTTACCTTTACTGTAGGGGGAGCTGTAGCACATTCTCTAGTGTTTAACTTTCTCAACTTTTTACCATTGAGAAACCCAGGAAATGTTCTTCAGGCTTCAGAAGTGGTGTGATCATGCAAAATATGGTTGGGAAGAAGAGCTGTGTAGATCCTCCCAGAGCCCCTCCCCTTCCCAACCACTCTAGGCCCATCATTGGCCATTTTGGGAGGCCTGGGTGTGATGACATGATCATATATTGTCATATCACCCAATAAATGTTTAGCATATTTTAAAAATATATTAAAATTAATTAACTCCCACCTGTTCAAGAAACACTGCCAGGGCTGTCAAGAAACCCCAGGTTACAGAAAACCCTGGTTGAGAAAGCCTGACTTAGAGTCTATTTAATATTTTCTCTTGCAGTTGAACCTACCTCTTCTTGCATCTCTTTTCCTGCTGTGTATTAGTACGTGTTAGTGCTCTGAAAGCCTCTCTGTTGCATTAGTGGCCTGAGGTCCATTATTGTCTTTTTGCAAAATTCCGTTGCAGTCAATCCATTGCAAGCAAACCCCAAAGCATTGATTGGATTTTTTCCTCCCACAATGAATTCTGGGGTTGTAGTTTGTTAGGGTACTTAGAATCCCTTGTTTAAAATACCTAAACCTTTGGTTCCAGTACTGTTGTCTGGGTTACTTGATTGTGGTCACTGACCCTTAAAAAAGTTTGAAACTGGTTTAAATTTCTAACAATTATATTTCCTAATGACTACAAGATCTCTTTTGACATGTCTTGTCTGAGTGAATGAGGGTACCATTCTTGCTTGTGTTCCATAATTTAGGTCTAATGGAATTGTAGCATTCATAAAGCCAGCTGGGAGAAAAAAGAACTCCTCCAAATGGTTTAAAATTGGCTTTTTGGCAATCCTTAGGCCATTACACCCCTAGATTAAATACTTTGGAAACTATGGAAAATTGAATACCACTCCAGTAAATATACAACAGAACAGTAAAATCAAGACTATGATTACTTTTATGTTCCTGGAAGAGTAAGCGGTGTCAGGAGGAGTATATATAAACTGTATGATATGTGTTTAATCTGTTGCTGCTTGCTGAGCTGAAGCATTTAAATGCTGTGACTAAAACATGGATGGTCGACCAATGCTAACAAGCAAGCACCTCTTCCTATCCATTCCTCTCTTTTAAAGTCTCTTCAAATTACCATTTTCTGTCTCCTCTAAAGCAACCATTCTGCCAGTGGGATCAGAGGCAATTTTCACTCACTCCAGGCAGCTGTGAAACTAGGATGGGTTACAAAAGCAATATCAGGAAATCTGAGTGCAAGGTGGTGGGATGGGGGATTCTTCCTAGGAGGATTATAGTGGGGAAGGTTGCTCCCTGTTTGAGGTAGGGAGGGCTGTCAGTGGTCTCTTGAGATTACATAAGGCAGACACGCACCTCACGCTCTTGGCTTTTATTTTAATTAGGAAACGCTGGAAGGGGAGCTGGGAAGGGGGGCCCTGAGAGTAATGAGGCTTTTATGAAGTCAGTGGCCTGGAGAAACTGTCCCTGGAGAGCGTGAAAGGTCAAGGAAGCCTTGGGTATTCTTGGGAAACGGAAGTGTTCTTTGTGTGTTCATTTGACCTTGACAGGCTGGAAGCTTTCAATTACCTCCTCCTATCCCTTTCTGGAGCGTTGACAGTCAGGCAAACAAAGCAAGCAATGCTAGCCACCTAAGATAAGGGCACCGTCTTGTTTGCTAGTTGTGCAAAAGAGAGCAAAATCGAATCTAAAGACTGGATACAAATGGTAGGTAGCTTATCAGACCTTTGGACAGGATATCATGAAGCAGTCACTGCTTGGCGTATATGTTTGTTTTTTGTGTCCTGTTTAGTTTCTGGTTCTAGCAGTTTGGCAGCTATTGATTGTTCCTCAAGCTCTGTCCTGAAAAGTCAAAAATAGTTCCCAGAGGCTTGGCCAATATCTCAGACATTCTATTGCTCACAGCTTCATTCCTTGAACTATTAACATGTCTGTGACTATTTACTGATGTTGCATCAATTTAATCAGGCAACATTAATGACCTCACTGTTACAAATAGGCATGTGCGATTCATTTCAGATAGACTGAAAAGTCCCTGAATCAATGTTGATCAATGTTGATTCAGACACTTGTGGGACGAATCCAGTCCAAATCACACTTCCCCTTGGCTGAATCTCTAGACTGCAATTTGGGCATGATTTAAAGTGACCAAAGTGACCAAAAATTTCTTTTTGGACTGAATCCAAAGCACCCTTCCCTGGCACAGATTCAAACAAATCCAAATCGATGGTGAGGGGCATGGAGAGGTTGGAGGAGCTTGGAGAGGAGACGACTGAGAGGGGATCTGATAGCCATCAAGTATTTAAAAGGATGCCATATAGAGGATGGAGCAGAATTGTTCTCTCTTGCCCCAGAAGGACAGACCAAATCCAATGTGATTAAATTAATTCAAAAGAAATGCTGTCTAAAAATCCAGAAGAAGTTCCTGACAGTTAGAGCGGTTTCTCAGTGAACAGGCTTCCACGGGAGGTGGTGGGTTCTCCATCTTTGGAAATTTGTAAACAGAGGCTGGATAGCCATCTGACTGAGAGGCTGATTCTGTGAAGATTCAAGGGGGTGGGAGGTTACAGCAGAAGAGTGATAGAGTTGTGAGTGTCCTGCGTAGTGCAGGGGGTTGGCCTAGATGACCCAGGAGGTCCCTTCCAACTCTATGATTCTATGATTTGCTGCCATAATAACCTATGACACTATTGAAGTCAATCGGAAATTTTCCCTTTCTGTCTATTCTGTGGTCTGAGGGGGCAGTAGTTTGAGGTAAAGGCAGCATAGCTATGGGAACCACTCCTCAAAAGAACCCCCAAGTTTCAAAAAGATTGGACCCGGGGGTTCAATTCTATGGGCACCCAAAAAAGATGACCCCATCTAACCTCCATCATTTCCAACAGTGAGGTGAAAAAGGCAAGAACAGAAAATATTTTTCAAAGGAGGTTGGATGGGTCACCCTCTTTGGGTGCCTGTAGAATTGGACACCTCGTCCAATTTCTTTGAAACTTGGGAGGTTCTTTTGAGGAGAGGGTCCGACAGCTACGCTGCAAGTTTTGTGCCTCTACTTCAAACACCCTCCCCCACATACCACAGAACAGACAAGGATACATCCTGTTATCTTCACATGTTTACAGCTGGCAACACCGCACACATCAGATTCTGGTGTTATAAATGGATAGAGTGTTCATTGATAACAGACTATTCTAATAATTCATCTGTTGATATTTTACTGCTAAAAGAAGGCTGCATGTCAATATATGTAGAATAAATTCAGCGTCCACTAGCACCTTTAAAACCAACAAAGTTTTATTCAAGGTATGAGCTTTCGTGTGCACACACACTTCCTCAGATACAATGGCTCAAAATTTGTTCTGCTGCTTCAGACCAACATGAATCTGTCAATATATGTGTTTTGTTCATCATTCCCCCTGCCCCACCCAGAGTATTCTCATTTTGATAAATCTGTCCATCATAAATAAAAACAAGCTTAATATTAACACAATTTTCTCTAATATCTAATTTCAGTCTTAGATCCAATGATATTAGTTCAATAATGTTAAGTAATTTGTACTAGTAAGATAGTTGGATATTATATTATAATTCACTTGATCATTTGAATTTAATTCCAGTGATTGCAGTTCATGTGTCTAGACAAATGAAAACATACAAATATTTATTCATTCTAGAAAATTGTTTCTGAAGACAGTGGATTGGACTCAATAATCCTCAGATGCAGGGACTGAAACCTTTCTCGCATTCCCCTTGCCCTCGTCAATCATTTCAGATCCTGGGAAAGTTTATTCTGGAGGACATGGGAGCTGTGACAACTAATAGCCACAGTTGTCGGGAAGTGGCAGATAGAGCAAAATTACTCCCTTCCTCTTCTGTCAGCAGAAAATTTCCTGGGGTTAGAAAGGAGTGCTGGGGGTGGGCGAGGAAGAAAAATCTGTGACCATCAGCACCTTCCACTGATGGATCATTTGATCCCACCAAGTGGTTTAATTACACATATTGCTAATTTGAAGCTGGAGGTAGTGACAGTTCTTCCTGTAATGTTGTTTAGGATTTGAAAGAGTTCCTGTGCTTTGAGAGAGGGAAAAGATTCCAACCCATCCTATCTTTTTCATATGACTGTGCTATTGCTAATTTGAATACAACAGTTATTATTGGGATCTTGTGATAGTTTTGATTTTTGGCAGGGTTTAACTTTGACAGGGAAATGTTCAGGAAATGGAGGGAAGGACAGAGCTCTAAAGAAGAGTACCTACAGGTTACTAGGCACTGTAGATCAATCATCAGAAAGGCCAATGCTGAGAGTGAGCTAAGATTGGCCAGGGAAGCCCACAGTAACAAGAAAAGATTTTTCAGTTATGTGAGGAGCAGACGTAAAGTAAAGGAGGTAATAGGCCCACTGTTGGGTGTGGATGGACAAACTCTAATGGAGGATGCAGAGAAAGCAGAAAGGCTCAGCGCCTATTTTACATGTTTTTTTCCCACAGGTCAAAGGGTTTAGGCACATCTAGAGATGGCAGTAGCCAAGAGATAGTCTCTGGGTAGCAGGTTGACATGGACAGAGAGGTTGTCGAGAGGCATTTAGCTGCACTGGATGAGTTCAAATCCCCTGAGCCAGATGAAATGCACCCGAGAGTGCTCAAAGAACTTTCCAGAGAACTTGCACAACCCTTATCCATCATCTTTGGGACCTCTTTAAGGACTGGAGATGTCCTGGAGGACTGGAAGAGAGCAAATATTATTCCGATCTTCAAAAAAGGGAGGAAGGATGACCCGGGAAACTACAGACCAGTGAGTCTGACCTCTGTTGTGGGGAAGATAATGGAGCAGATATTAAAGGGAGCAATCTGCAAGCATCATGAGGACAATTTGGTGATCCAAGAAAGTCATCAAGGATTTGTCTCCAACAGGTCCTATCAGACCAACCTGGTTTACTTTTTTGACCAAGTAACAGGTTTGCTGGATCGTGGAAATTCGGTTGCTGTCGTTTACTTGGGTTCTGATGGATAAATCGAAGGACTGCAATCTGGATTTTCAGATAGTTAGGTGGATAGGGAATTGGTTAGAGAACCGCACTCAAAGAGTTGTTGTCAATGGTGTTTCATCAGACTGGAGGGAGGTGAGTAGCGGGGTACCTCAGGGCTCGGTGCTCTGCCCGGTACTTTTTAACATATTTATTAATGATCTAGATGAGGGGGTGGAGGGACGACTCATCAAGTTTGCAGATGACACCAAATTGGGAGGACTGGCAAATACTTCAGAAGATAGAGACAGAGTTCAACAAGATCTGAACACAATGGAAAAATGGGCAAATGAGAACAAGATGCAGTTTAATAAAGATAAGTGTAAACTTCTGCATCTGGGTCAGAAAAATGAAAAGCATACCTACTGGATGGGGGATACGCTTCTCGGTAACACTGTGTATGAACGAGACCTTGGGGTACTTGTGGATTGTAAACTAAACATGAGCAGACAGTGCGATACAGCGGTAAAAAAGGCAAATGCCATTTTGGGCTGTATTAACAGGGGCATCACATCAAAATCACAAGATGTCAGTCCCATTGTATACGGCACTGGTCAGACCACACCTGGAGTACTGTGTGCAGTTCTGGAGGCCTCACTTCAAGAAGGACTTAGATAAAATTGAAAGGGTACAGAGGAGAGTGATGAGGATGATCTGGGGCCAAGGGACCAAGCCCTATGAAGATAGGTTGAGGGACTTGGGAATGTTCAGCCTGGAGAAAAGGAGGTTGAAAGGGGACATGATAGCCCTCTTTAAATATTTGAAAGGTTCTCATTTGGAGGAGGGCAGGATGCTGTTCCCATTGGCTGCAGAAGAAAGGACACGCAGTAATGGGTTTAAACTACATCGATATAGGCTAGATATCAGGAAAAAATGTTCACAGTCAGAGTAGTTCAGCAGTGGAATAGGCTACCTAAGGAGGTGGTGAACTCCCCCTCACTGGCAGCCTTCAAGCAAAGGTTGGATACACACTTTTCTTGGATGCTTTAGGATGCTTAGGGCTGATCCTGCGTTGAGCAGGGGGTTGGACTAGATGGCCTGTATGGCCCCTTCCAACTCTATGATTCTATGACTTTAAAAAGAAATCCCAGAAGTTGTCAGCTGTGAGGTACTGATTCCATTGCACATTATCTATTAAATGCTGTCAAATAAAACAACTGTCAAATTCCAATTAACAAAATATGTCAAATATGCACTAACTGTAGTTTCCAAACTATTTCCCAAGAAACTAAGTATTCTTTGAGAGCTTTTAATGCAGAGAATAGTTGGCATCAGCATTTTCAGATTAGAATTTTGAGAAGAACTGTTGGGAGGAAAGTAATTCCAGCCATAGCAAACTGTGATTGGTCCTGAAAGAAATCAGACCAAGAATTTAGCTCGGACTGGGTCTTGTTGTATCCTTGATGATATACCTAGACAACAGTTGTTTATTCTCGGGATCTGTGGGAATTGCTTACTGTTGCCATAATGGTAATGCCAAAGTTTCTCTTTAAAAGGATGTAGTAAGAAATTCTGATGAACACGGCTCTCCGACACTGTGAATCTTGTTTATTTTTTTTAAAACTTTTTGTTGTTACCCTGGCATTTTGTTTTTGTGGGTCATGCTGTTAGATAACTCACTATGTCATCTCCAGCCATGCATGGAAGGTTAATCCAACCCACTGGAAGGTTAAAAGCCAGAGTTAGTTGCAGGAGGATAAAGATGTCAACATCAGGGACTTCCCAATTCTCAGCATTTGGCACTGACTTTCTTGCAACAATTCTCTTAGTTTTGGCCAAAGCAGTAAAGATCTCAACGACCGTTTCTCTCTGCCAGTGGCTTCCAGACTAGAGGTCCCTGAACAGATGTTGGTGATGGGGAATAACACAAGTAAGAAGGAAGTAATAAATGGAATTTCTGTCTATCTTTAAAAACATCCTAAGGACTCTGGCAGATAGCATTATTTAAAACTGAAAATAAAATAACCTCATGGTATTTTAAATTTAATTTAAGCTGAAAATATTCAGCTTCCAGGAAAAGAGCTTCATACATTGAGCCAAGAGGAAAGGTGAAGAAGAAGAAGAAGAAGAAGAAGAAGAAGAAGAAGAAGAAGAAGAAGAAGAAGAAGAAGAAGAAGAAGAAGAAGAGTTGATTCTTATATGCCGCTTTTCTCTACCCAAAGGTGGCTCAAAGCAGCTTACAGTCGCCTTCCCTTTCCTCTCCCCACAAAAGACACCCTGCGGGGTAGGTGAGGCTGAGAGAGCCCTGATATTCCTGCTCAGTCAGAACAGTTTTATCAGTGCCATGGTGAGCCCAAGGTCACCCAGCTGGCTGCACGTGGGGGAGCGCAGATTCAAATCCAGCCAGATTAGAAGTCCGCACTCCTAACCACTACACCAGTATAGGTAATTTAATACATATAAATAAAATTATCATCAAACCCAGGTATTTGGACACATTGATTGTAAGCCATAGCTGGTACTCTGTGTTCTGGTTTTGTATCTACAGAAAGCTCAAGCCTTCCTGGAAATGATGTTGCAGAAGTGGTGGCTACATAATCTCCGATTTCCCCACAAAATCTTTATATCCAATATCTCTGGGGTGTGACCTGACAGCTCCGAACTGCTTCTTTGGGCAACAATTTTAATAGTAACACTTTGAATTGTTCTTGTCAGGAGCTCACTGCAGCAGAGTTCAGTGACTGCTGTGGAGTGCTGGACTTTTAAGATTCCACTGCTGTCACCAAAGCTCTGCTGAAGTGTGTTCCTGGCAAGAACAATTCAAAGTGGCAGTTTTGTAAATATTGGCCAAAGTACTTTAGGGTTGCCAGATCAAAAGGGATATTGCAGTGTCCTGTTCCAGCCACAGCTTCTGAATTCAAACAGCGGAGGACCCACATTCAGTGTCTTGGAATAGCAGTGCTCTGGTGTTGCGGTTTCAAAGGCATGTATCTTATGTCTGATCGCTAAAGCTGTGTTTCATTTATGCTATGTGATTCCCTTTGTGTTTTCATTAGTAGTGTATTGCTTGAATGGAACATATGGTTATTCATGGCTGCCAACTTCCAAGCAGGGTCTGGAGAAATCCTGGAATAAATGCTTATCTACAGAATACGGAGATCTGTTCCGTGGAAAAAATGGCTGCTTTGGAGTGTGGACACTACATCTGAAATCATACCATGCTGAGGTCCATTCTTCTATTTACTTTCTCTACAGCAAATTAACAATATTCCCAGGTTATACATTCCAGGCTCAATTTTTGGGGGGGTGAACTTTCTCCAGATGGGAATCTATCAGGAGGTGATCAGCTCTAAGAATGATTTGGACTGATGAGTGAATTGTCACAATATCAGCACACCAACAGAAACCAAGGGCCTTTCCGCACAAGGACCAATGTTGCTAAATGTTTTCAGTATGCAGAAACATATATTTAATAGTGGAATTTCGTCATTCCGCATACCTTTAATTTTAGTGGAATATTGAAGTCCCAGTAGCGTTGTATTCATTCCCCACAGGTTTTCGGTCTCGCTGGAATTGCAACAAAGGAAACGATATTTTTCTGTGCTTCTTCCCACCCCTGGCTGTCAATCAAACAGAACAGCCAATGGACTGTTGTCCCTTTAAAAAACTGTTTTTTAAAAACGCAAACACACCAGTTGCAATGAATATTTGTTCGATCATTGTCTCAGAAAGACCTTTTTTGCTGCCGTAGGAGCTGGCGCTTAATCGTTTACACGCTCTTCAAGTAAAAAAAAAAAATCCCCCCCCCCCCAATGGGCGCAATTGTGGCTGAAATTACAGGCAGTGTCGAACAGGGGGCTATATTGTACTTGGGAATTTTAAAGACACTTGCAGTAGGGAGCTTTGTTTTACTGTTAAGCACTTCTGTGGAGGGACTTTAGCTGGAGAAGCCTCGTTCGTTGCTTTTGCCAGTCTAAGGGGAAAAAATGGCGATCGCATTTCCAGAAGCTCGGGGGCGAGAGCGAGGCAGGGACATTCTTTCTACCACTATTTTGAGAATGCACATGCCTTTCGCTGATGTGTTGCAGCTTGTGCTCAGAGGTGTAGCAGTTTTTTCAGGGGGAATCCACTTTTCTGGATTTCCCCCTAAGCGTTATAAAATTCCGATTGTTGCAGGAGTTCGGCGGGAGTTTTGCAGTTTGCTTACGACGTCATGCAGAACGTTAAATTAATAGCATTCACGAAAGGTAAGACTTTGGCAACATTTAAGTCGTGCGGAATGGCCCCAAGATGTGGAATTGGCTTAAAGAGAGAGGCAGGTATATGTGCTGGGCATAGAAAAAGAAATAATGAGTGTACCAAATCTTCACCGTACTTGTAAATAACACACCTACATATAGAACTAAATGTGAGGATAGAGCAAGAACAATTCATTTGTGCCTGTGTGTGAGAGAATAAGTGAGTCAACACAGAAGTTCCTGAGTTTTTTCAAAAGGTAGTTTAGTCAGTGAAGTTTTTGCTCCCATGGAAACACCAGAGGGAAAAATCTTTATCTACCTGGGATGCTTTGCACCTCCCACCCTCTCACAAAAGTGCTGTGGCACTAGCGGCTATAGAGTAGCAGGCAAAAAATTAAATTGACCTTATTCATCAGTACATCTTCAGGTCAGAAAGCTTGATGATGTGGGGGCAGGACTTGGTAATGTAGGGATGGGGGACAGCCAACCTCTTAGCCTCCGAAGAGAAATGTCCACCCATGCCTCAGGCTCACCCCATCACACAACACTTCCTCCAGTGCTGCCCCCCCCCACCCCCAATCAAGAGGAGCACAGGGTTCCTGCTATGGCTGACCCCGCAGATACACCTCTGACTAGAGGAAATGCAGGCCAAATGTGAGGTGGCCATTAACAGCAGCTCATAGCCACTGTTCCCACTATGCATGTCAGCAGCTGCTCGTTAACACAGGAAGCCCTGCTCAGCAGCAGTCTGGAGCTGTGCAGGGGGTTGCACTGCTTATTGCCCATTTTATGATTATGATTATGTGGACTGCTAGGCTCAATAGATAAAACAAATTAGACAGGAACATTGCTTATAGTTTTAATACATGTGGATGCTAGCATCAAGAGGACCATCACTATTAAAGATATTCATGGAGTCTAACTGGAGTTACCATCTCCTTTTTAATGGTCTCTATACCTTTAAAAGAGCCTCTTGTGGCGCAGAGTGTTAAGGCAGCAGAAATGCTGTCTGAAGCTGTTTGCCCATGAGGCTGGGAGTTCAATCCCAGCAGCCGGCTCAAAGTTGACTCAGCCTTCCATCCTTCCGAGGTCGGTAAAATGAGTACCCAGCTTGCTGGGGGGTAAATGGTAATGACTGGGGAAGGCACTGGCAAACCACCCCGTATTGAGTCTGCCATGAAAACGCTAGAGGGCGTCACCCCAAGGGTCAGACATGACTCGGTGCTTGCACAGGGGATACTTTTACCTTTACCTTTAAAAGAAGCATGATTTGCTGGCAATAGCCAGTGACCAGATTTATCTCAACACCAAGCTTCACATGCGGATTTCTGTCAGCCGTAATGTTGTTAAGGCACACGAGCAAGTCAGACTACTATTTCTCAACTGGGAATCCTAGATAGAAATATTATAATTCTTCAGATGGTTATAGTGTTCAAAGCACTTCATATAACTCACTTGTTGGGATTCTTAGAACAGCCCTGTAAAGCAGTCCAGTATTATCCCAATCGAAGTATGAATCTGAGACAAAGTGGCTTGCCTAAGAGCTTTTGGCAGTGGAAAGATTTGAATGACAGCTTAGGGCAGTTTTTTTCAACCTTTTAAATGTGGATTAACCCCTGAAGGCTTGAAATAAACCCTGACGTGTTGTCAGATGGCCATGCCTCCTTGCCATGCTCCCAGAAGTGACACGATACTCACCTCAACCCACCCAACCAGAGTTTTAAAAAGTCCCAAACAACCCCCCCCACACACACACACACAATCCCTAGATGACTCAGCTGGCTGGAGAATGGCAGCCTGCTTCACCCGTCACTGAAATGCCAGACCACAATAGTGGGTGGGAGCTAGGCCTCAGTCCCACCCATCCCCAAGTCCTGAAGCAGCCCAGCGGCCTGCTCCACTGCGCCAAGCCTGAGGCTGGACTAACCCCCCCCCCCAACAACCCCTCCAACCAACCCCAAGAGGACTCACCATGTGGGACTCCAACCACCATTAACAGGTCAACTATGATAGAGGAGCCTCAACTTGCAAAGCTTTGTCTGGCTGGGGCCCCACCCCTTCTCACCTCTCCTGAGCCATCATTGGTCATTTTGGGTAGGGGGAGTTGACCTGTCCAATTAAGGTGATAACCACCCCAGGTCCTTTAAAAATATTTTTTTTTAAGTTAAATACTCCCTGCCCCCAACCTGCATAACCCTTCCAGGGCTACTCCAGAGCCCTGGAGTTATGTGTAACCCTGGATGAGAAACACTGGCTTAGGGAGAAGTCAGCTTGTAAGTAAGCCCCATTTTGTTCAATGGAAAGTGCTCTTACGATCACAGCTTTAGGCACTATGCTGCACCAGCTCCTAGCCTAAATGTTTATTTTAAACATTTATTCCCTTCGTTCAGCCAAGCATGACTTGCAGTTGGAGAGGATGATCTTTTAGGACATCACAGACCAGCTCAATGCAGCTCCCAGTTTTGGTTCTTATCTCTATGCTGAACACGCATCACCAGCTAAATCACCCCTTCTCATAGTTGCCCTTGGAAAACTAGGAAACCCTGCTCTAAAGTGACACCAAAGCATGGTGATAGGATGGCAGAAGCACTTGCGTCGTGTGGGGGGTTCGATACTTAACTGTAATCCTATATCTGAAATTGCATGGAATCAAGAACTCGGAATGAGGTATGTGGTTGAGGACCGGTTCCCTTGTCTGTGTACGTGAGTGCTGAACAGCAGTCCTCTATGTGAACTCTGGAGGCTGGGAAGATGTAATTCACGTCCACAGACAGGGAACGAAAGCTGATGGGATTGTTTAACTATTTTTGTTAGATCTGTGCTGCTTCCTGCAGTCTCCGGTCAGGGTCAATGTTCTGGTTAGCATCGTGTTTTATAAATATGTTTTATTTCTAATTTTCTGTATAAAGCTATAGCTATTAACTGTCTTATAAACACATTTTTCATTTGTCTCAGACTTTTTTTGATGCCTGAGAAAATAATGCATTGTTGTTGTTTTTTTAAACCAACTTGGTAGTTTAAGACACTCTTTCTTCCTCCTAAATGTTATTTATTTATACTGCAGCTCTTTCACCAACAGGAGATAAAAGGCTAGTTCAGGCATTTTGGATTCTTCTCACCATTGTCCTGGTAGGACCTATAATACTGATGGGGAGGGATAAGAAGGTAGGGCAGGGCTTAGTTCTTATGACTACAGGAAAGATTTCTTTAAAAAAATATTTTTATTTGTTAGTTTTTTTAGGCTGCTCCTTACTAACAGTAGTCTCAGGGCAACTGACAACAGTTAAAACTCCACCCATCTTTAAACCGCCCGTGGTGCCACGGGCGCCACGGACTAAATAAATGGTTAAGGGCTGCCGAGGTGGGATTTGTCCGTGATGAGGAAGGGTCCGGATTGGACCCTTCCTCACGACAGACAATTGGAGGGACCAATCAGCAGGCGCAAAGCGCCTGCCGATTGGTCCCTCCAATTCCCAGCCTCAGCAACTGTGAGCCGCGCGTGGCGCGGCTCGCAGATGCTCCCGGCTTGATGCGGCGAGAGGCGCAAAGCACCTCTCGCCGCATCAGGCCACCGCCCGAGGGAGCCTCTCGCCGCGTCAGGCCTCCGCCGCTGAAGAACGCCGCCCAGGGCGAAGCGCAGCTGCCGGGGGCTCCCTGCATCGGGCTGCCGCCGCTGAAGAACACCGCCCAGGGCAGCCACCGCCCCATCGGACCGCCGCCGCCGCCAGAAGAACGCCGCCGAGGGAGCCCCCACCCACAGTGAGTCCCTAGCGCCCGCTGCATTTAGCTGCAGCGGGCTTGATTACTAGTAAAAATATAAAACCATTAACATTTAAAATTGATATCAATTAAACTAAAACATGCTCCATCACAAAAACCTGGAAGTGTTGAGATTCCTGGAAGTAGGCTGATCCTGTGAGTCCCCCAACACCGCCATTGGCAAAGGCTGCAAAAGTGAGCATATGAAATAAAACACATCCCCTGTTCATTCCATGATCCAAAACATGGCCTCCTTCAATAATCCAAGATCACAAGAAGTATGATCACTAGAAGTAGTAAAGGAACCATTGTATGGTCCTAAGATTTCCATCTGTTGCTTGACACTTGTGTGGTAGGCAGAAATTCAACAGACGTCATCACTATAGGTCATGGAGTTGTTAAAATCACAAGAATTCTGCCAGAATTCATGGTGGCAGAAATTCTATCTGATCCTCAGAGTTCTGTGGCTATGCTAGATCCAGCATCAGTCCCTTGCACGGGGCTGCTGCCCAAAGTTCAGAATGTTGCCTGGTCAAACAGGGTCTGGGAGTAACATTTATTTGCCCCCACGTCCTTCAGGGAGGGTATCAGGAAGGCACAATTGCTGAAGAAGAAGTAGAAGAGTTGGTTATTATATGCCACTTTTCTCTACCCGAAGGAGGCTCAAAGTGGCTTATAGTCACCTTCCCTTTTCCTCTCCCCACAACAAACACCCTGTGAGGTGGGTGAGGCTGAGAGAGCCCTGATATCACTGCTCAGTCAGAACAGCTTTATCAGTGCCATGGTGAGCCCAAGGTCACCCAGCTGGCTGCATGTGGGGGAGTGCAGAATCAAACCCTGTCAGATTAGAAGTCCGCACTCCTAACCACTACACCAATATAGTTAATTTAATACATATAAATAAAATTAATATATCATCAAACCCAGGTATTTGGACACATGGATTGTATGCCACAGCTGTGTTCTGGTTTTGTTTCTACAGAAAGCTCAAGTCTTCCTGGAAATGATGTTGCAGAAGCAACATCATCTCCACCACATAATCTCCACTTTCCCCACAATTTCCCCATGATTTCACCAGATTATTTTAAATTTATTTATTTATTTTGGATTTTTCTTATACCGCCTATTCTTTACGGTTCGGGGTGGTTTACATGGAACACTGCATAACTTTACATGGAACATTATAACACTTTCTAACATTATAACACTCTATAACAGGGGTCCTCAACCTTTTTAAACAGGGGGCCAGTTCACTGTCCCTCAGACCGTTGGAGGGCCAGACTATATATATATTTAAAAAAAACTATGAACAAATTCCAACTCTATGCTCCAGAGGAGCTATGTGTCTACTATCCCAGTGCCAGCTAGTGACAAGACCTGCTCAACTTGCCCACTCTGGCAAAATGTGAGCTCCTCCACCCCCCCACCCCCACCCCCAATGCACTGGCTGCTACACTGTCAGGCAGTGAGCTAAATCTGGGAGATCTGCCTCCAGTGATTAGTCCTGTCATGGACTTGCCGACTGCTCTGAATGCTAAAAGCTGTTGCAGAGGAGTTGGTTCTTATATGCTGCTTTTCTCTACCAGAAGGAGTCTCAAAGCAGCTTCCATTCACCTTCCCTTTCCTCTCCCCACAACAAGCACCCTGTGAGGTAGGTGAGGCTGAGAGAGCCCCGATGGTACTGCAGAGGAACAGCTTGCAGTGCTATGGAAAGCAAAGGTGACCCAGCCGGCTGCATGTGTAGAAGAGCAGGGAGGGACCCCCAGCTTGCCATGTAGCTGTCAGGCCACCTGATCACCCCAAAATCCTGGGTCAAGAGAAGCCCTTGGAAAGCATGCCTGCAAGAGCTCATGCAGCTGTCCTCCCAAAATGTTTATTCCTGCTCCCCATATTGAATGTCCTGGCTCTTGAGAACCTGGGGAGGGGGGAGTCCAGCTCCCATGCACCCAACATTTGCCCCAAAGGATCCAGTTAGCAGGACTGGTCCTGCTTAGTATTTGGATGGGAGACTCCCAAGGAATATCAGGGCTGCTAAGGGAAGCAGACCAGGGCAAACCACCTCTGAATGCCTGTTGCCTTGAAAGCCCTAGGGGGTCACCATAAGTCAGCTGTAACTTGATAGGAAGGAAGGAAGGAAGGAAGGAAGGAAGAAAGAAAGAAAGAAAGAAAGAAAGAAAGAAAGAAAGAAAGAAAGAAAGAAAGAAAGAAAGAAAGAAAGAAAGAAAGAAAGAAAGAAAGAAAGAAAGAAAGAAAGAAAGAAAGAAAGAAAGAAAGAGAATTTTGTCATTTGCAGGGGTTGTGTGGATTACAACTGTCCTCTAAAATCCATGTGGCAAATTGTCATGCTCTGTCATTGCTGGTATCCCTCCTTAGATGTTAGCAAAAATGGAAGCAGTGTACAAAGTTTTATTAAGGCATGAGTCATTCCCTTATTTCTGCTCCATCATTGTTCCACTGTCGTGGATCTTGGGTTCTTTGGTTATTTGGTTGATTCCAACATTATGGATTGTGTTGTTGTTGTTGTTGCCCACCACTCCCAGACAGGCTGGCTCATGGCAGGTTACATACAGACATTCAGAACAATAAACAAGTCCCAATTAAAACCCTGTATAATTACAGAAAAATACAAAAACCGTACAGTGGAAATAATAAAACTCTATCTTGACAGCCCCCGCTAACAGTCGGGGTAGCTAGGAAAGTCGGGGTAGCTAGGACAATCAACTATGCCAATGGACCGGTGTGGAAGCATATCTTCCAGGGGAGAGCCCCATCTGATCTTCTACTAGCACTAGCACAGACGTGAACCACAGACCTGGTGGAAGACCATTTTGCAGGCCCTGTGGAACTCAGAGAGTCCCGATAGAGCCCACAGCTACTCCAGGAGCTCATTCCACCAGGTAGGGGCCAGGACCAAAAAGGCCCTGGCCCTGGTCAAGGCCAATTGTACTTATCTGGGGCCAGGAATGGCCAACATGTTGGAACCCGCAGAGTGCAAAGCCTTGCGGGGAGATAGGGCAACAGGCAGTCCCTCAAATACATGGGACCCAGACTGTGAAGGGCCTTAAAGGTCAAAACCAAAACCTTGGACCTGATCTGGGCTGCAACTGGCAACCAATGCAGCTGCCTCAACACAGGCTGGATGTGGGCCTTCCAAGGTGTTCTTGTGAAGACCCTAGCAGCAGATGCATTTTGCACCAGTTGCAATTTCTGGGTCAGAGACAAGGGCAGGCCCACATAGAGCAAATTACAGAAATCAGTTCTGGAGGTGTTGCATGGATTACCATGTGTAGATGTTCAGGAGAGGTAGAGTGGTAGTAGCCTTGCCTGGTGAAGATGGAAGAACGCCTGGCAGGCTACTGTCTTGACCTGAAACTCCATAGTCAGTGAGGCAGCCAAGATCACACCCAAATTCCTGGCTTGAGGCACGATGGTAAGTTGCGCCCCAACCTGGGGGGGGGGGTAAACGCACTTCCTGTTCCGCCCCCTTCCCACCCAGCCAGAGGACTTCTGTATTGCAGGGGTTGAGTTTCAGGCAACTCTGCTTAAGCCATCCAGCCACCGCTTCCAAACATCTGGCAAATGGTTCTGGGGGGGGAGTCCAGGCAGCTGTCCATGAGGAGATAGAGCTGGTGTCATCGGCATATTGATGACAACCCAGCCCCAAACTCTGGACCAGCTGGGCCAGAAAGCGCATGAAGATGTTAAAAAGAGTGGGGAGAGCACCATCCCACGCAGAACTCCACAAAGGAGCCTACAGGGATGAACAACTCATCCCCCACAGCCACTCTCTTATTAGTAAAAGTGGTTCTAGCTTCATGTCTTACTTGCCTGCCTGCAGTTTTTGGAGTGCCACTGAAATAGTTTCAAATTAGCCTAGCCATGTTGTTAATTGTTTTGATCCAAAGCAAACTCACCTCCAAGCTACTGAATGAGCCCATTTATATTTACATATATTTAAATGGACTTGCACATGCAAATGAACAATTGCAATTTTCCTCTCTTCCTTTGGAGAAAAGTGATGACCTAAAATTGAGAAGGAATATCTCATCCTACATAGTATTGTGCATATGGCCAGTTCCATTGGCAGGACTATATTTCACTGCTGTGCATCAATGATTTCCATTTTTCATATTTAAAAATATGCCTTGGATTACATTTCTTCAAAAGAATTCTAAAAGAGGAATATACGACTCTGGCGCAAAATATCTCTGCTATGACAAGTAAAATTTATTTGGTGTTTGGCAAGACTGCCCCCTTGACTTCCATTGAGGTTCTTGGGACTAAGCTGCCCTTCAGTGTGGATTGGACTGCAGCTGTAAGAGTGGTGAATGCAGCCTGGCACTTATCGCTCTTAATCCAGAAGGACGGAGGTGATAGTCAATCTCACAGTAATAGTTGTTTTTGTTTTTTTTTAAGTATCAGAATTGGGACAGAAGACATAATCCAAAAGGGTACTTTTACTGCAAAGAACCCAAAATATGGTGTTCAATAGAGACAGTGTAGCTAGTCTCGTGAGAGGGGTACCTCATGGTTTGGGTAAACATTAAAGGATCTCTTTTACTGGGCTGGCATTGGTTAATTACATTTTGCCATATTTTACTCAACTGATGCTTGTCAAATAAAAGGCATTGTTTTTTTTAATTTTATGCTGAAGCAGCATGTTTTTGTTGTGAATTGCTCACTGAATGAGGGCTGAAGTAGATGTTACCTGCAAATGTGTATCTCACACCAGACAACTCTCCCTGCAAAAAGCTTCTGGAGAGGGTACAATATGAATAGCTAAAGAAAGTATGCTTATTTCCCCATCTGTTTTCCCAAACACATATTTTCCCTAGCAAGTAAAACCATCAAAGAGATAAAAATGATCACCCACATAATGCTCGCTCTGCTGAATTGATTGTGGCTTACTTCTTGTAAGACTGCTTAGGGTAACAGGTGATCCATTTTACTGTTTCTAATTACATGTGTTAAAAAGGGTCAGGGAAGGGAATGTTACTGTGTTCAGTTTTGGGCACCGCAGTTGAAGAGGGATGTTGACAAACTGGAACGTGTCCAGAGGAGGGCAACAAAGATGGTGAGGGGTTTGGAGACCAAGATGTATGAAGAAAGGTTGGGGGAACTTGGTCTGTTTAGGCTAGAGAGAAGATGACTGTCATATGGTAGCCATTTCAAGTACTTGAAAGGTTGTCATATAGACAGGTGTTCCCCAAGCACCGGGCTACGGCCTGGTACCGGACCATAGAGAGGAGACGACTGAGAGGGGATCTGATAACCATCTTCAAGTATTTAAAAGGGTGCCATATGGAGGATGGAGCAGAATTGTTCTCTCTTGCCCCGGAGGGACGGACCAGATCCAATGGGATGAAATTAATGCAAAAGAAATTCCATCTAAACATCCGGAAGAAGTTCCTGACAGTTAGAGTGGTTTCTCAGTGGAACAAGCTTCCTCGGGAGTTGGTGAGTTCTCTATTTTTGGAGATTTTTAAACAGAGGCTGGATAGCCATCTGACGGAAAGGCTGATTCTGTGAAGGTTCAAGGAGGTGGCAGGTGACAGTGGATGAGTGATAGTGTTGTGAGTGTCCTACATGGTGCAGGGGGTTGGACTAGATGACCCAGGAGGTCCCTTCCAATTATATGATTTTATGAGTCAAATGGACAAAGGAACTGGATAAGGAACAGACAGAGGTATCTGTAACACAAATTTTAAGGGACACAGAAAAATTTGGGACTGAGGCTGAGACCTTCTCCACAGCTCAGAGTTGCTACTGTTTCCCAGCAAGTTTAATCCCCAGCTGATGCTCTGCCTAACTAAAGATCCAGTCCTTATATATTTATTTAATGTAGCAAGGTCACCAGGAGGAAAACCCATATTCTGGTGGTGATGTTACATCAGAGCTGCCTATTAGGTTTGGGCTGTAGAGAAGATTCACTTGCTCTACAGAGAGCAAGCTCTAAACGAGAAGCTGTGTCCGGATGGATATTCACAGGTGTTGTTCTGTATGTTTGATGCAGAAGAGTGCAGTCCTTGGTCAGTTCTGGGCTGTGCAGGGAGGAAAGGAAGGTCCTGTGAGCCCCTGAGCCTGTGCGTAGGTATGATTTGACCCTTAACTGTTGCAAGAACTAAGTCTTCACTCAAAGGCCCTTCTTTTGATAGTCAACATGTGGGGGGAAAGTTACCTTTTGCCGATTTCCAGACATTCAGCCAATGTCAGACTGAAAGACAATGCTGGCCCACCACAGTTAACCCAGATTTAGGTTTATTAGGGATCATGGTTAGACCTCACTTAGAGTACTGTGTTCAGTTGGGCACCACAATTGAAAAAAGATGTAGACACACTGGAGCATGTCCAGAGGTGGGTAATGAAAAAGGTGAGGGATTTGGAGACCAAAGCATATGAGGTAAGGTTGAGGGAGATTTATCTGTTTAGGCTGGAGAGAAGATGACTGTCATATGGTAGCCATTTCAAGTACTTGAAAGGTTGTCATATAGACAGGTGTTCCCCAAGCACCGGGCTACGGCCTGGTACCGGACCATGGAGGCCTCAGTACCGGGCCGCGGCAAGGGGGAGGGAGGCACGGGTGCCTGCACCTCCCCCCCCACAGCGCTTGCTGCACCAGGAGGCGGCCGATCACTCCCAGAGCAGCAAGTGCTGCGCCACGGGGGGGGGGGGGGGGAGGCACGCCTGCTGGTTTGCAGGTGCCGGTGCGCCAGCGCCCACACCTCTCCCCCCCCCCGGTCCCCAGCCTGAAAAAACTTAGGGACTGTACAGCTGTTTTCTGTTGCCCCAGAGAGTCCAACCAGAACCAATGGGTTGAAATTAATTCAAAATAATTTTTAGCTAAATCTTCAGAAGACGTTCCTGACAGAGCAGTTTCTCATTGGAACAGGCTTCCTTGGGTGCCTGTGAGTTCTCTGCTTTGGAAGTTTTAAAACAAAGGCTAGATAGCCATCTGACAGAAATGCTGATTCTGTGAACTTAGGCAGATTGTGGGTGGGTGGGCAGAAGGGATTGTGTCAGTGCTTGGCTCTTGTGGCCCTTTCTTGTATGCCTAGGGAAATGCTGATCACCACTTTAGGGTTGGGAGGTGAATTTCATCCATGCCAGATTGGCCAGGGATTCTAGGGTTTTTTCCCCCCGAGGGATGGGGAGGCATCATCTTGTAGAACTGGGATCACTATAGATGGGCAGGTAGTTGTGAGTTTCCTGTATTCTGCAGAGGGTTGGACTAGATGACCCTGGAGATCCCTTCCAATACTATGATTCTTTGGGCCAAAATTATCTCCAGTGTGTGTGGTAGTGAGTGTCATAGATATAATGCCACAGTGGCCATCTGTCACCTTGAGATCAAGTTGTAGATTCAAGCAATCTCCAGCTACTAACTAAGGTTGTGTCAGGACATCCCCTCTCGCACCCCCTTGCAGAGCCCACTCCCGGGTGGGACAATCCCTCTCCTGGGTGGGTTGGGAGCATTGAGGGTTTGGACAAGGAAAGGAGAACAGCCCTGCTGCACCGTTCTGACTCCCTGGCAGCCTGCAGGGCAGGCGGGCAATACTCTAGATCAGTGGTCCCCAACCTTTTTATCACTGGGGACCGATCAACGCTTGACAATTTTACTGAGGCCCGAGGGTGGTAATCTTTTGCTGAGGGACATCGCCACCGCTGCCTGAGCCCCTCCTCTGCTTGCTTTCCCGCCAGCACCCCTGACTTCTCGCCACCCACTGGGGGGCGCTGCCAGCAGCAGCTACGCAGTGCCATGCCGAGGGGGAGCCCCAGCCATGGTGGCCACCAGAGAGCACCAAAGGTGAGCTGGCGGCAGAGTGGCAGGGCAGTCCCTGAGGCAGCAGCCGGGGAGGAGGACAAGAATGAGCCATACCCCGGTGCCTACTGATTCATGGACCGGCACTGATCCCAGGACCGGGGGTTGGGGACAGCTGCTCTAGATGGACCCACAGGCACCTTATCCGAGATTGAGAGCAAAGAGTTGGTGCAGTAGATTGGGGCCGGGTTTGGAACATGCAAGTGCAGAAGAAACCCCAGAGGGTGGACAGAGGGAAAAAGAGATAAAAGCCGGGAGGAAAGACGTAGGGAAGGGGAGTAAAAAGCCCATGGACCAGTCTACTGTGAACTTACCTTGTGATTCCCTTGTAGGAAGAAGCCGACCAGGAAGCAGTAGGAGCCAGGAATGACAGGACTAGATTCAAGCATAGAAGACAAGGGAAGAGAAGCTATTAGGAGGGGGGCGGGGTTAAAGTAGCATCAGGTGATTGAGGAAGGGGGAGGATTTAGGATAGGAAAAGGGTATAAAAAAGAAGCAGGTGAGAGATAGAGGTGGTGGATAAAGGCTGAAGAAGGAAGAGGGAAGGGAGACCAAGGAGTAGCGAAGAAGCAGAACAACAGAGACCTGAGAGAGGAGTCTTGTGAGCCTTCTGGGCGTCTGCCAGTCCAGAACAGCCAATGGAGGGCAGAAGAGTCAGCAGTTGGGAAAGAAGAGATTCTCAGAGGATATCCGGTGACTCTGATAGCTCAGACTCAGGATCTTTGGAGGGGTCAACTGTGAGTGTGGAAGAGAACCCTGACTTGGCTCTTTCTGCACCACCTGTTGTATCTACGCCAGCTCCATTAAACTCCAGAGTGTGCCAAACCTTTGTGGGAGTCTTCTTGTTGGAGTGACATCAGTGGGCCGGGACTGGCTACTCCAGGGTACCCCAAAAAGCCTTACAGCTTGGCAACCATATATTATACCCCACTGCACTGTCTCCCCTCCCCAAACTCTGCCTTTCCCAGGCTCCTCTCCCAAATCTTCAGGAATCTCCCAGCTCAGAGTTGGCAACCTTATGCCCACTCTTATCACTGTAGTGAATGTTTGAAAAAGAGCAGTTAGCCCTTTGAAGATTGAAGGCAAGGAGACAAGGATTAGAAAGGATTCTCTCCTCCAGAGATCAGTCACTGAAAGTCAGCTCTAGTTAGTACTTGCACACATTGACCTATGACTTACTGTGACCTTGAGGTCAGAGCCTGGCAAATTTAGTGTTTTTAATTAGAGGGTTATATGATTTGATGAAGCCAGCTTCCAAGCTGCCTTCAGGTAAACTTTTTCCCCCAGGGACACTTGTACATCTTTTCCCATTCCATCAGGCGTAGAGTGAGAAATTTTAACAATAACAACAAAGCCTTTAATATCATATTTAAAAATACAATATAGGGAAGAAAAGTGCAGTAGGATTCACTGCAATACAAAGTAAACAAAGCCAGATATCATGCTTTAGAGTGAGACAGAACACATTCACAATCTCTCATGGTGAGATATAAAAACTCTGCAACTTGATCAATTATATCAGGGTTCTGGGAAGGGATGTCAAAATAAATTGAATTTTAAATTCATCCAAATGCAGTTATCTTTTACAAAGCAGTGAGATAAGAAATTTAGCTTGGATTAAGAAATAAAATGGACAATGGAAACAAAACATGTGTGGTTGATTCCATACAGCATTGTCCATAGGGGCAAAGCCTAGCTGGATATGGGATGTGTTAAAATCTCCCATACAGCACAGCAGAAGTGAGAAATTTTACATTGAGGAGGTATAAGAGTATGGGTGTCCATCATTAGCTTAAAAGCAGCAAAACTTAACAAAACTGATATGCTCAATGCTTTCTTAATTTATTAATTTAAATTGAGGCGGATATTAAGACAGTTTCCGCATGGAGGGGTAAAGCGCATATGGCCTCCTGCTTGCAAACGCAGGATGGTAAATGCGTTTGCAGCCCTCCTTGCAGGAGTCCCCTCCCGCATTTTCCCTCTGCCCCATCACAACATTTTGCCTTCCAACGAGGCTGCAAGGGAAAACAAGCTGAACTCCCCCTCCCCCACTCCTTGGCTTGTCAATCACAGCAAGCCACCAATCACAGCACAGAAGTTCTCTTGTGGACTGAAACTTTCTTTTTTTCCCCCATGAGCCCCCAAATTAATTATTTTTAAAGGCACTTCTGTGTTGCTTTGCAGTAATGCTACAACACAGATGCGTTTTTAATAAAAAATGAAAATTTCTGTGTTGCTATGGAGAAATGCCAGGACGATATAGCATTCCCCCCCCTGCCCTTTTGGGATTCGTGTTGTTTGGGATTCTATGTCTGAGTGGATTTATGCTGGAAATGGTAACTGGAGCCAAAAGAGTAATTTTTTTTGTAAAAGGTTGGCTTAAAAACAAGGCATTCAGAGGCCTGGATGATCGGGAGAAGGCTGCTTGATCACCTGTCCCTCCCTGTTTCCCAGCTCATTCCCCTCCTCCAGGAAACAGGAACAGAATTGTGTTTTTCCTGTCTGATCCCAGAAAGACCATTGACACTTTTCAGAAGATTTTATTTTACCTTTGACAATGTAGCTTTGTGGTTGCGCTGCAATGCATACCGCACCATTTTTGAAAACAATAGAGCAGAAAATGGAGAGGGGAGTGTGGGTATGAGGGTGGGACAATACTACAGAGACTATCCTACCTTTCCCCCTCCGTACGGGCTTGTCCCTGGCTGCTCACCAATGGGATATGAGATAAAACATGGCAAATCCACTTTTTATATTTTCCCTGATCATTTCCACATGAGGAATCTGCCCCCGGATAGCCTTCAAGTTTTGTCGACTTTTAGAGCCCCTTCCACATGATGTCACCTGCATCCCCAGGCTGTCAAGGAGCTGGATCGGGTTTGGGCCATTTTTAACTTGTGATGAAGGAAATGGCCAAAATTGGATTTAAAACCTCAAAGGATCATGCCCAGCCTTCTCACAACGTGGGCAGGCAAAAACAGCCCCATTTCTGTTTTCTGGAGGTGGGAAATAGGGTGGGAAAGATGGGGGGTGGGGCAGGTGATCAAGCATTCTTCTCTTGATCATACAGGGGCCTGAGCACTATGTTATTAAACCAGCCATTAACACAAAATGTATTTTTGGGCAACGTAGAAGTGCCTTTAAAAAAATTAAGTTCAGGGCTCGGGCAGGGGAGAAAGTTTCCGTTCACGAGAGAACTGCTATGCTGTGATTGATGGCTTGCTGTGATTGATAAGCGAAGGAGCGGAGGGAGAAGTTCAGTTTGCTTTCCTTTACAGCCTCATCAGTGGGCAAAAAGCCACAATGGGGCAGGGGGGGAAATGGGAGGGGTCTCCTGTGAGGAGGGCTGCAAATGTGAGGTTTACCATCCCGCGTTTGCATTTTTGTTTTACCCTTCTGTGCAGAAATTGTCCCTCATCCTGAGGCAAATTTGGGCAAATCATGAGTCAGCCCCTGGACAGCCTCAGGATGCAGGCAACATCATGTGGAGGGGGCTCTAAAACTATCAGATTACTCATGCAGAAACGGTCTGAGTCCTGGTCCTGCCCAAGTGTTCATATAGACCCAGGGGCATTTCCCACGGCTTAAAAATAGCACAATGGTAGCTGATTGAAAACGCTACTAATTTGCCATAACGCACGACGTCGTAAACAATCTGCAACAATCCTGAAACCGAACCGCCAAAAGCGCTTCGTTGTAGCGCTTCTAGGGGAATCCAGAAAACTGGATTCACCCTCCGGATAGCGATACACTCCTGCAACCAATCTGCAACACTAGCGCTAAAGACCTGTGCGTTACCATTGTTGCGGGTTCTTCAAAGTCCCTCCTCCCGAGCCTGTCCTCCAAACTTCCGGCGAACTGTTCGCCATTTTTTTTTTCTCCGAGCGAGCGGGGATCTACGAGGCAACGGGACAGCGACTGGCTTTCAAGCACGATCACTTTCGGAAATTCTGCCCGGACACCACAAGAGTTTTTCACAAGCACAGTGGCACACACCGTCACGTTCCCAAAATTTGCCCAAAGCTTAAAACCCCGTCTACCATCGGCCAGTCCTAGCGGAGTCAACGTACAGGGAGCATTTTAAAAAATTTTCCTCTGAGCGTGCCAACGAACGTTCGCCGCTCGCAGTCTCCTGCTTAGCTTAGAGGGGTTCAATAGACATGATTCGTGGTGATATCATGAGGGGCGGCTTATGTGTAGTGGGTCTTTGTGTGGTTCCCGGTGCGTGCTTGTGCTTGGGTGCGGACAACCCCTTCCATTGGCGGCTAGACCTCCGGCAAGCGGAGTTGCCGTCCCCCGTTCATTTTAAAAAATTTTCCTCTGAGCGTGCCAACGAACGGTCGCCGCTCGCAGTCTCCTGCTTAGCTTACAGGGGTTCAATAGACATGATTCGAGGTGATATCATGAGGGGCGGCTTATGTGTAGTGGGTCTTTGTGTGGTTCCCGGTGCGTGCTTGTGCTTGGGTGCGGACAACCCCTTCCATTGGCGGCTAGACCTCCGGCAAGCGGAGTCGCCGTCCCCCGTTCATTTTAAAAAACATTCCTCTGAGCGTGCCAACGAACGTACGCCAGTAACATGTCATGTTTGGTTGATTTATGCTGTGGCTGGTGAATATTATTGGGGAACTGCCGAGTACTGCCGCACTTGCTCTCGGTTGAACACCGGCATGCGTTTGTGTAATGGCGGACATTTTCCTAAAATGGCTCCCGCTGCATGTTCAAACTGCTCTTCTCGCGTGTAAACGAATACGCGCATGCGTTAAGTCAAACAACAAGGGCGCCAATCTGGCCATTAGGAGCAGATCCTGTTCCCGCGCGAGGAGTTTTGAACGTGACATGTGACCTGATGTGGCCAATGTGCGTGTCCCCTGCTGCCCTCCACCAATCAGGAGCCGGCTAGTCCCTTTGTCTTTGTGTGCGGGAAGGTATATGATCCGTTGCACCCTGCACCTCCCACCACCATTTTGCTCAGCTACTAGCGAAAGCAACATGGAATCGTCTTCTCAAGCCTCGTCCGTCCCTGCAACCGGCCGTGGCCCAACTTGGAGGGACGCGGAGATCAGGGACCTGATCGGGATTTTCTCGGAGGAGAAAATCCAGGACGCGTTCCAGTCCTCCCACAGGAATAGGGAGGTTTTTGAACAAGTGGCTATTAAGATGCGCGCCCTGGGCCACAACAGGACCGGCCTTGAATGCCGGTCGAAGACCAAGACAATGAGGGCAGAGTACATGCGTGCCGTGAACCATAATAAGGGTTCCGGCAACGAAAAGGTTACCTGCCCCTACTTCGAGGAGCAGCGCCAGCTGTACGGGGACGGGGAAGGATCCGGCAGGCCGAAGCGCGTCGGCCGGAGCCTTAAGGTGGTTCGGAAGCCGGCTGCCCCGGTCGAGGAACCACCCGCTGAGGAGGATCCCGGCGAGGGAACCTCGTCCAGCTTTCGCCCTCCACCCCCCGTCCAGCAACGAGCCGCGGAATCGGTAACGCTGGACCTGATCGCCATCGCTCCTGGGGAGCCAGAGGAGGCTCCTGAGCAAACGCCCCTTGCCTCCGGTAAGTGATTTTCTTTTTATTTTATATTTCCTTTTGAGCAAATGTGTGTTCTGACGTTTGGGCATCGTTTTCTCGTGTGTTCGTTGCAACGCATAAGATGGTAGGCTGTGGAGTGCTTGCTGTGGTTACTATTTGAAACGGTTTTAATTTTATAATTTTATAATTTAATTTTTAAAAGATTTTAAAAGAAGGTAGGCTGTGGAGTGCTTGCTGTGGTTACTATTTGAAACGGTTTTAATGTTATAATTTAATTTTAATTTTTAAAAGATTTTAAAAGAAGGTAGGCTGTGGAGTGCTTGCTGTGGTTACTATTTGAAACGGTTTTAATGTTATAATTTAATTTTAATTTTTAAAAGATTTAATAAGATGGTTGGCTGTGGAGTGCTTGATGTGGTTAGTATTTTAAACGGTCATGTTTAACCCACAGCCCCAAAATATTTGCTGCATGCCTCGCCCATAGGCCTTCTGCAGTACTTTGGCTCACTACTTTGGGAGCTTGCTTTGTGGTTCATGGTGTATGCTTGCTCATTTTTCACTATTTTCTGCTCTTGTCCACAGAGACACAGTTGCCAGGGACGGGGCCCCTAGAGTCTCCAGCAGCACCTGACGTGGATAGTGATTCGGGGGCATCAACTAACATTGGTAAGTATTAGTAAAAATAGGGGGGGGGCTGTTTTAACTGCTTTGTGCTTTTCTGTTTGTGCAGGGCAGCAGCACTGCTAAGAGAAAGAAGAGAGTCCCTCTGCGTTGCTGGTGTAGGCTTTGAAGCTGGCTTTGCCACCCTTTGGTCCTAGATCTGTTTTTTTTCCTTTTTTTGCAGATTTCATACCCGGAACACAGGAGGAGGAACAGCCTGGGGTGCTTGGACCTCCTGCCCGGCGCAGGCGGATACAGATTCAAGATGGTGAGCGTGCATGACCTGTTCCTTTCGAGCCATAGCTGCAGGACAATGTCGCTAGGCACTAACCATGTGCTCCCTTTTAATTGTTGAGAGTCCTGCTGTGAAAGTAGGCAAAAGTAAAAGCACAACATGGGCAAACAAACAATAGCCATGTGCTCGCCGGGGATTGTTTAAATTCTTGGCAGGAAAACACGGGGACAAAAAAGAACACCATGTCCACCATGGTGTGTTTTGACTTTTTTGATGTTACTAACAGTTTTGTTTCTCATTTTTTGCCAACAGAGGTTCTTTCAGATGAGGAGGAGGAACCACCCCTGCCTCCAGGCAGCCCACCACCTAGAGGTGCGCTCCCAGCAGAGGAGAGGCTTACGAGGGAACGCGGCAGGCTGAGGCGCGTCTCCGTCTTGACAAGCGTGGGAGAGAGGCTCCTTGAGCACTGCTATGAGGAGTCACGGCGTGCCGCGGCCGCTGACCAAGCCATGCTCACACTCATTGCCCAGGAGGGGAGAAAATTGAGGGCAGTCCTTAGAGAGACAAACCAAATCCTACGCGAAGGCGTGGAGGAGGTGCGACTGATAAGGAGACTCATGGAGAGGGCTGTAGCGGTCATGGAAAGGGCCTACCCTCCACAAATCGCCCCCCCACCACCACCCACACCAACACCACCACTTCCAGCACCCACCCCACCAACTCCCTCTCAGAATGCCTCCACCCAAACAAGAAGGAGGACTATTCTCGGAAAGAGAAAAATTAAACCAGCAGACAAGTACTCCCCCTCCTAGTTTTGCCCACTTTTTCTATTTCATGTTATCTGTGTTTTGTTGTTTGTTGAATAAAGTTTATATTTTTGACTCTGTCTCTGTGTACCCTACTGTAGAATCTGCAAGGCTGAAAGCGGCCTCTCTAGTGATTGTGTATATTGTGGTACTGCTGTGTGGGTTGGAGGTTGGAGGGGTGTTAGTTCAAGGAGTTTTAGGAGTGTGGTGTGGGGTTAAATATGTGCGAGTTTAAGAAGTCACACTGGAGTCTTGTTATAAAATTTGCAATAACATTTTATTTTAAACAACATTTTAACAGGGGAAAAACATTAGGGAATGAAACTTGGAGCCCCACCAGCACCACCACCCCCCACCCCCCTGGAAAACCTATTTTTTTTAACAAAGGTATACATTTAACAGGGGAAAAACATTAGGGAATGAAACTTGGAGCCCCCCCCCCAACCCCTACCCCAAAACACAAACAGGAAACAAAACTCAGTTCCCACCGCTCCCCTCCCCAGCCCCTTCCATCGCCCTAACTCTCCTGCACAGCCGTCCCACGGTCCCCCTAACTTTGCGCCGGAAGAGCTCTTCGTCCTCCTTCTTCTTAACTGTGGGGAGGGAGAAAAAGTACACATTAGTACCACACATATTTTCAAATTTCTTTAGTTTACATGCATACACTTTTAAGTGGCCTTAGCCACAGTGTGAGATGAGTTGGGCAGTGGGGAACATAACCTACGTTCTTCCGCCTCCCTCTGTTGCCTGTGCTGCTCAATCTCCCCTTTCAGCTCTGCCACTTGAGCCTCCAGGGAAGTAACTCTGGCCTCCATGGCACGCAGCCTTGCCTCCACAGTTTCAGCTATAGAAATCAAACAAAGAATTTGATCACAGTCCAAAAGGAAGCATCACATCAGGCTCCCATATGGCTCCGTGTGGGTACACACACATGGGTCTCCCTCACAGACATAAAACTCTCACCTGCAGCCTGTCCCGAGGTGGAAGGTCCCTCTTCCTCCCCCTCCTCACGCTCAGGTGCTGTTGCCAGCTTGGATGGTGATTGTGTGGCTGGGCAAAGAAAAAGACAAATCATAATTAAAAGCACACAAAACAGAGATGAAACACAGCTGGTGGACACACCACAGTTAGAGTCTAAGCGCATAACCAAAGTGGTTCTACAGTACTGGCTGGCTAAGTCTGAGGGGGTTGACAGCATCTAAATACTTTCTCGAATTTCATTGGGGACAGTAGGGGAAAGAGGCAGCTAGTCATTCCATGCATGTTTAAGGGCAAAACACAACGAGGGCAGCACTCACCCATATGCCTCCTCATGTCCAGGGGGGGCTTCCCAGCCTTCTCCCATATTTTAACCATCTGGTCGTGGAAGACCGTCCTCCCACTTGGCTGCGGGATCCCCCCCCACTGTTCCAGACTGTTTAGGAAGTCCAGCTTAAGGCGCTTGAATTTTGTCCGGACCTGCTCCCAGGTCCGGACGTAGCCCCTCTCCCTCAGCTTTGAAGCCAACACCAGGTAGGCACCCTTGGTGTGGCAATGGGTGCTGGCCATTAGGCGGCCAACACTTTTTGATTGTAGCACAAGCTCCAGAAGTGCCTCAGCCTCGGCGCGCTGCCAGAAGGAGCCCTTCCGTGGCTTCGGCATCTTCGGAATGACGGTTAGGGAACGAACGTGCGTTGCTCCGATCGACCACCCCGTTTTTTAAATGTATCAAAGCTGCCCACCAATAAAATTATTCCTTGGAACATGAGTGGATTGATCCTCCGGTTTGACAGGGGTCGCCAATACTTCCTGGCTACCCGCCTCCCCGAACTTTCCCCATTCAGCGCTTCCGTATTGTGTTTGTCAATTTCAGTGGGGAGTTAGCATTTAGGGCTGTCAAAGTGCTTTTGGACCAGAGAATCCCCGTTTTTTTGCTGGCAAAGTACACAAACCGCACAAGACAAGGTTAAACAAAGAACACAAAACTTTATTCAACAACAGAGTAGGAAAAACAATTAAACACGCCTCCTGTTTCTGTAGATGTGGGTGGCTATGGCGTCCCGAACCTTGCACCCCTCAGCATATATCCTTTTTCTCCTTGCTTCAGGGATGTCCTGTGTATCCTGAAGGACTACAGGTTCAGGTTCGTCCTCAGGGAAGGGGATGTTATGTCCCTTGTCCTCGCATATGTTGTGCAAAATCACACATGCGATTATCAGCGGAGTCACATTGTCAATATGTACATGGAGTCGTGACATTAAACAACGGAACCGTGACTTCAAACGTCCAAAGGCACGCTCCACTACATTCCTTGCCCGGGAGTGACTGAGGTTGTAGTGGCTCTGCACGTCCGTCCTTGGCCGCTTGTAGGGAGTCATGAGCCAGCGTCGTAATGGGTAGGCTCCGTCCCCGAGGACCAACGCCGGCACACGCACGCCCTCAATGGTGGCGGTGGGGTTTCCTGGAACAAAGACCCCTTCGTCCATGGCTTTCCTGAGGTTGGATTCCCTGAAAACAAGGGCATCATGCCTCCTGCCACTCCACCCCACCTCGGCATCGATAAACCGGCCGGAGAAGTCCACTGTTCCTTGCAGGAGAACAGAGCAAAAGTCCTTCCTGTTCCCGTACTCTTTTATGCTTCCCCCGGGGGCACGGATAGGGATGTGGCTTCCATCGACGGCCGCAAAACAATGCGGGAATCCAAGCCTGGCAAACCCGTCCATACTCTGGAATAAGGGAAAGAAAAGAATATAAGCCATGGCATGTCAGCGTGGGGTGTATCGCGTCTTCGTTGCTGACCTGTCAAACAAGAAAAAAAATTTAAAGGGCAAAGGGGATAGAATGACACTCACCGCTCCAAGCCGGTCTCCGAGGCACACGACTTTGCTGAACAATTCCGCCTCCATGGCGAGGCAGAACTCCTTAAGGATATCGCCAACCGTAGTGACTCCGAGTCCGAATTGCTGGGCTACTGTCCGGAAGTACTGAGGGGTGGCCAAGTACCACAATGCGGCAGCCACCCTTTTTTCAACTGGAACGGGGCGCCGCATGCCAGTGACTTGCCTCTCCATGCGTCCACGTAGAGCCTCCACGAGTTCAAAAAATGTCCCCCTCGACATCCTGAAGTTGGCAATCCAGTGGTCATCATCCCAGCGAGTCCACACAAAATTCTCCCACCAGTCAGAGGATCGTTCGTCCACCCAGAACTGTCTGGGGAACCGGACCTCTGCCAGAGCTTGCCAGCGTTTCTTGGCCGCCATGGTTACCCTTACAGAACGTCTTCTGCTGCTGGTCAGCGTTCCGGCCACCCGTTCTCGGTACTCCGCGATAGCAGACGTCCGACGCGACAAGGCGATATTCATGCGCTGGACCACCGCGAGCATGTAAGCCAGCAATTGAAAAATAAGCCTCTCCATTGCAACGTTGACCTGTGCTGCGGGCAGTAGGCTACGCAAACAAAAGAGTGAGGCCGACCGCGTGTCTGCCCAGGTGCATATAAGCAGGTAACCTGTGGGCGTGTACTGTGGGCGGGGATTAACCAATCAAACATGTCAATGCATCTGGTTCCTAGAAAACAATAGAAAACACGTTCCAAGGGCGCCAATGATTGGACGATAACGCGTTGCTACGGGGTTTCCTGGGTTTTTTAAAAAAAAAGGGAACCCCGACAAGTTCGGCTTCAGGGTCGAGGTCAAAGGTGTGCCTGCAGTTTGATTGACGGGCACGGGAGGCCAGAAGCGCTAAAAAGGGACCTCCTTTGTAGCGATAAGACGGAGAACCGGAAGCCTGTGGGTTACGAAAGTGGCGAGAAGTGAAAGTGCCAAATTCCGCAAAAACCGCAGCTGTGCGTTACGGGCACGGCTAGTTACATTTCGCTACTTGAAGTAGCGCTTTCACAAACGGCAACCAAATAGCAACTTTGAGCTCTGTGCGAAATGGCCCCCAGTATAGCTAGTGTTGTGTTGTGCTTAGAATATCAGATTTGGATCTGGGATCCCTATTCTGTCATGGAAGCTCATAGGGCGGCCTTGGGGGCAGTCACTTTCTCTGAGCCTAATCCACAGAATTGTTACTGTAAAGATAAAATGGAGATGGGGGAGAATGGGCCTCCATTGGGGATAAAAGTGGGCTATAAAGGACTCAACAAATAAATAATTTAGTGACCACTTATTGAGGTTTGGTTCAAAGTAACCTTTTCTGTCAAGATTTTACAGACATAAAACCATATTTGTGGCAGTAGTAATGTTTCATCCAGCAATATGAGACCTCTAGTTGGAGAAATGACAGTAATTTAGTGCTCAGGTTTCAGTTAGTGGTGAGGAGAGGGGAAGGATGGCAGGGCAGAGATCAGCGTGGTACTAGAGAATTCATGATCCAGCAGCTATAACTTATTCAGTCTGTAAAATATAGCATGTCTTGCTTTAGAACTTTATCTTGTGTTTTGTTAATGAATTTTTAAGTGTTTACATTATTTAAAATACTACCATTTGTACAGGAGCGTGGAGCTAAGAAGTCATGTAGTGTACAAGCCTAAAATAACAAAAAAGTAAAAGCATGTTTTGGGGATTTATGAAGCTAATAGAGGATGTACAATATGCCATACCTCAGCTATCCAGGGGGAAAAGATTTGATTTAAAAATATCATAATCCTTTGTTGCTGTAATCTGAGTAACTGTAGTCTTCTCTTAAGAGATGCTGTGAGATATTAGGTTGTGGAGAGGATTTGAAACTTTGTAGGGAAAAGTGAGAGTAGGGGAGATGGCTATTAACCAGTGTTTAATTACTAAAATGAGAGGTTTCAGTGTTACTCATATCTGCAAATCACTCCCTCCAGTCTAGGAATTTACCAAACCAGTGTGATGTAGTGGATAAAGTGCTGGACTAGGCCCCAGCTGTCAGATTCAAATCCCCACTCTATGTGAATCTTACTGGACCACCTTGGGTTGGTCATTTTCCATAGGACTCACCTACCTCACAGAAATGTTGTGCGGCCAAAGTGGGGAGGTAGACCCATGAATGCTAATGTAAGCTTCTTGGGAGACTGGTGGGATAAAAAAAATATACTGGATAGATGGAATATACTCCAACATATTTATTTTATCTTGGAAAAACATTCCTTTCACGATTCTGTTATGACTCAACATCCTCTAACTGATTACAAATTTTATTATATATTGCAGCATATTCCATGCATCTGTCTCTGCAAAATGTATAGAATAGCAGGGTATCTGTCACATAGACACGAAGAAGACTCAGAGCAAACACTTATGAGCTTCCCCAGTAAGGTAATGTGGTGGAGCCTGTAATGTGAAGTTGGCTTCAGCCAGGATGCTCTTCCCTGTGAGGTTTGTGGAGTGCCTTCCTAATGGGTTTAGGAAGCTCACAGGCAACTTCCTGTTCTATCAAGCCTTTAGAGATTAGTCTTCTGTGCTTTCCAGTGAGAAAATATTCATTTCACACATAAGTTTTTAAACATATAATACTAAAATCAGAGTCCAGTAGAACCTTTAAGACCAAAAAGATTTATTCAGGGCGTGAGCTTTTGAGTGCAAGCACTTTTTCTCAGACTAACTCCTTACATGACTGTTACATTAGTAAACTGTGTCACACATCCAAATACAGTCAATGATAATTCTTGGCCAATGTAAGGCCAATGTAAGGCATACACTGGTATGGGAACAGATGGGGCAAGCAGCATATGGTGGTGTGGAAGCTTTTGATCACTTTCACAGACAGTTTTATTTCTCCCATGTTTGTGTGAACAACAATTGAATTTCAAGGGGATTGATTGGCTGTATTTGGATGTGTGACACAGTTTACTAAAGTAACAGAATTAATTTTTGCTATATATTCCCACGGTCATATAAGGTGTTCTTAGTCTCAGGAAGAGTGCTTGCACTCGAAAGCTCATGGTTTGAATAAATCTTTTTCGGTCTTAAGGGTGCTACTGGACTCTGATTTTATTGTGCTACTTCAGACAAACACGGCTACCCATTTGAATCTAACATATTTTACTAACACTTTAAGATGTTATTAATTACTTTATAAGTGGATTGTGTGCACATTGGGTATAAATTAATGTATTAATCAGACTGATACACAGTCTTATGTGTGTTATGTGTGTTAGCACAGTCTTAATGTGTTTGTGGTCAGATCCATGAATCAAGGTAAGCTGGATGTGGTCAAACAAGAAATGACAAGACTGAACATCGACATTTTAGGAATCAGTGAACTAAAATGGACAGGAATGGGTGAATTTAATTCAGATGACCATCAGGTATACTACTGTGGACAAGAATCTCGCAGAAGAAATGGAGTAGCCTTCATAATCAATAAGAGAGTAGGAAAAGCAGTCTTGGGATACAATCCCCAAAATGACAGAATGATCTCAGTTCGAATCCAAGGCAAACCATTCAACATCACAGTGATCCAGGTCTATGCCCCAACCACTGCTGCTGAAGAGGATGAAGTTGATCAGTTCTATGAAGCCCTACAACACCTTCTAGAAGCAACGCCAAAAAATGATGTGCTTATCATCATGGGGGATTGGAATGCTAAAGTAGGAAACCAAAAGATAACTGGGATAACAGGCAAGTTTGGCCTTGGAGTACAAAATGAAGCAGGGCACAGGCTGGTAGAATTTTGTCAAGAGAATACAATGGTCATAGCAAACACTCTTTTCCAACAACCCAAGAGACGACTCTACACATGGACATCACCAGACGGTCAACACAGAAATCAGATTGACTATGTGCTCTGCAGCCAAAGATGGAAAAGTTCTATCCAGTCAATAAAAACAAGATCAGGAACTGATTGTGGTTCAGATCATGAGCTTCTTGTGGCAAAATTTAGGCTTAAATTGAAGAAAGTAGGGAAAAGCACTAGGCCACTCAGGTATGAACTAAATCATATCCCCAACGAATACACAGTAGAGGTGACAAATAGATTTAAGGAATTAGATCTGATAGACAGAGTGCCTGAAGAACTATGGACGGAGGTTCGCAACATTGTACAAGAGGTAGCAACTAAAACCATCCCAAAGAAAAAGAAATGCAAGAAATCAAAATGGCTGTCTGAGGAAGCTTTACAAATAGCTAAGGAGAGAAAGGAAGTGAAAGGCAAGGGAGAAAGAGAAAGATACACCCAACTGAATGCAGAATTCCAGAGAAAAGCTAGAAGAGATAAGAATGCCTTCTTAAATGAACAGTGCAAACAAATAGAAGAAAACAATAGAATGGGGAGGACCAGAGATCTTTTCAAGAAAATTGGAGATATGAAGAGAACGTTTCATGCAAAGTTGGGTATGATAAGGGACCAAAATGGTAGGGACCTCACAGAAGCAGAAGAGATTAAACAAAGGTGGCAAAATTATACAGAACAACTGTACAAGAGCGAGCTTAACATCCCTGATGACCACAGTGGGGTAGTTACTGACCTGGAGCCAGACATCCTGGAATGTGAAGTCAAATGGGCCTTAGGAAGTCTGAGCAATAATAAAGCTAGTGGTGGTGACAGCATTCCAGTTGAACTATTCAAAATCTTAAAGGATGATGCAGTAAAAGTGCTACACTCAATATGCCAGCAAATTTGGAAAACTCAACAATGGCCACAGGATTGGAAAAGGTCAGTTTACATTCCAATCCCAAAGAAGGGCAATGCCAAAGAATGTTCAAACTACCGCACCATTGCACTCATTTCTCATGCTAGCAAAGTTATGCTCAAATTCCTACAAGCTAGGCTCCAGCAATATGTGGACCGAGAACTTCCAGAAGTACAGGCAGGATTTCGAAGAGGCAGAGGAACTAGAGATCAAATTGCCAACATACGCTGGATCATGGAGAAAGCTAGGGAGTACCAGAAGAACGTCTACTTCTGCTTCATTGACTATGCTAAAGCCTTTGATTGTGTGGAGCAAAACAAATTGTGGCAAGTTCTTAAAGAGATGGGAATACCAGAGCATCTTATTTGTCTCTTGAGAAATTTATATGCAGGTCAAGAAGCAACAGTGAGAACTGAACATGGGATCACTGACTGGTTCAAAATTGAGAAAGGAGTTCGGCAAGGCTGTATACTGTCGCCTTGCCTATTTAACTTGTATGCAGAGCACATCATGAGAAATGCGGGATTAGAGGAGTCACAAATTGGGATCAAGATTGCAGGGAGAAATATCAACAACCTCAGATACGCAGATGATACCACCCTAATGGCAGAAAGTGAAGAGGAACTAAAGAGCCTGTTGATGCGGGTGAAGGAGGAGAGTGCAAAAGTTGGCTTGAAACTCAACATCAAGAAAACAAAGATCATGGCATCCGGCCCTCTCAATTCCTGGCACATAGATGGGGAAGAAATGGAGATAGTGACAGATTTTATTTTCCTGGGCTCCAAGATCACTGCAGATGGGGACTGCAGCAAAGAAATTAAAAGACGCTTGCTCCTGGGGAGGAAAGCTATGGCAAATCTAGACAGCATCCTAAAAAGTAGAGACATCACCCTGCCAACAAAAGTGCGTTTAGTCAAGGCTATGGTATTCCCAGTTGCAATGTATGGCTGTGAAAGTTGGACCATAAGGAAGGCCGAGCATCAAAGAATTGAGGCTTTTGAACTCTGGTGCTGGAGAAGACTCTTGCGAGTCCCTTGGACTGCAAGGCGAACAAACCGGTCAGTCCTAGAGGAGATCAACCCTGACTGCTCTTTAGAAGGCCAGATCCTGAAGATGAAACTCAAATACTTTGGCCACCTCATGAGAAGGAAGGACTCCCTGGAGAAGAGTCTAATGCTGGGAGCGATCGAGGGCAAAAGAAGAAGGGGACGACAGAGAATGAGGTGGCTGGATGGAGTCATTGAAGCAGTAGGTGCAAACTTAAATGGACTCCGGGGAATGGTGGAGGACAGGAAGGCCTGGAGGATCATTGTCCATGGGGTCGCGATGGGTCGGACACGACTTCGCACATAACAACAACAACAATGTGTTTGTGGAACTAGACATTATGCTGTCTCTACTATGATATGCCTTTATTATCAGGTTTCTGGAAATTCGGGAGGTGCCCTGTGAACAGGGCTTTATAGCACATCAACCTATGAAAATCCTAGTTCCCCCTTTTCATTTCTAGCTAGGAGCCCAAATGCATTTAGAGTATAATGTTATGAATTGCATTTGAAGCCAAATAGGATCATTTGGTTTAAAGCGAAAGGCGAGTTTACCTTCTTAAACCTTAAGGCAAGCTGCAACATACTTAACAAATGAATTACAGCAGTCAGGTCTCTGGAGAAGTAGTGTATAAATTCCTCAAATAAATAAACAGTATGTATCTTACTGAATTATGGCTGTACAATTGCTGGAATTTAGTAATGTTGACATGAAGGAAGTGTGACTCTGGCTGAAAAATACTGTGAGATACAACAGGTTAAATTTAGTAGTTGGATTCAGGAAGTCATGAATAATGTGGGCCATTCTGTACCTCTACAAACATAGTGTTAAGCAACCACAATACCAGTGAGTCTCCCCCTGCCTATCAGTCATGGCAGCCAGCCAATCAGCTTTCTCCTAGCTTTAAAGGGAAAGTGATCTTTTTTTGCTATGCCTATGCATATAATCATAGATGCATAGTGCATAGTTTAATGCCAAGCCATTTTGGAAGTTTGACACTTGAAGATGAACAGAAGTAATTTTTTTCCCGATTTTGGGTGGGTGGGTTGAGAAGCATGTTTTGTGTGCCAACTGGTGGGAGGGAATTTTTTTTTGTTCTGCCTCTATGAACCAACATGTATTCATTGCTCCACTCAACTTGCTAAAAAAAAGGGGGGGGGAGAAGGGAAAGGGAGGCGGGCATGAGGGCGGGTGCTGGAGACAGAACACTTCTGGCCACTTTGGTTATGCACAGCCATTTCGCTAGTGGTTGCTGGTTGCTCTCCTCCCGCTCGCGCAATATAGTGCTTTAAAATGGAGGATGTAGCTGCCGATTTGCTGCTGGAATGCTGGATGCTGATGACGTTGAGTAAAACATTTTTTAAAAAGTGACTGCAAGAGGTAACCCTTTCACTACATTTTCTGGGAGTGAAATCTCAATTTATTTTCATATCCCTATCTTTGTTGACGAATTGATATAAAAATTTAACTACATGCCTATTGTAGTAAGCAGGCTTTTCAAATAGAAATGTCTAGAACTGTTAATCATTGAGATCAGTTTTCTCAGAAAATGAACAGATGTAGCATCAAACACCTTCAATTAATGCCTAAAAGGCACAGTCATATTTCACTCAAATTTCACAATGAAATGCATCGCGCATCATGTATTAAGGCCTGTAAAATAGGAAAGAAAAGAAAAGCAGTAAATAAAATAACCTGTAAAATAAACAGAAAGCACTTGGGTTACAACATGTTGTACTGGATCTTTTTAAAGCTATAAATGAAACGATCTAGTGCGAGGAAGTTGTGAGGTAATACTAGTGTGGGAGTTCTTGAAAGCTGATTTGCGGGCTTTAACAGCTAATGATTGTGTCACTTGCCCAAGTTTCTCGTGTCTGGTTCCTTTGACCATGCCTTCCTCTTCTTGGCATAGAGTGGTTGGCTCCCTGTTTTAAGGCTGACTAAGAAGAATCTATGAAACTTAACAGATTTTGGGGAAAGCTAGATAAGCACCTTCCTCTGGCTGTGTAGGCCTGGGATATCCTGTCTTAAGGACAGGCTTTGGTTCACATCCCTTCTAACTCTGTGATCTAGCCACAAACTTATTCATGCATACCACTTATTACAGCATGTTTACTTCCCCCATTAGCCAGGGATGCCAGCCCTTGGTATCATGCCTGCTTGAAATGTTTACACATGTTTTCTTTGACATTATGGAGGCTCCTTAGAAGCCTCATCAAAGCAGCCTCTTGTCCCAGTGGAAATGAACTGGACAATGAATAGCTCATACAGAAGCAAAAATGAGCCTTTCTATTCCTTCATAACTCCATTGCCACTTAATCATAGCCTCCATCGCACATTACCTGCCCTTCTACTCCATATGCATCTGCTTTCGCTTAAGTGCTGCATTTGTATGACTCACAAAACCTTCCCATTATGTATTTGCTGTCCTGTGCCAACCCTGTGCATCATGCAGAGTGTAAAACTCAGTCTCAACTGTGAGGTAAGAAGGTGGAGAGGGCCGCATTGGAGCAAGAGTTTGTAATCAATTTAATTCAGCCTTGATAGAGTTATGAGTTCTTTGGGAGGAAGTTTCCAGCCCTCTGAAGGCAATCAAATTTGTAGAAATGAGTGCGTGGTGGAGAGGAATGACCTTGCCCCTCTCTTTGGAATGGGATAGGAGCCCGATGCATATAGGTTGTGATGCCTGAATGCAAACTCCTCAGCGCATATAGGCTAAGACAAAGGATTCTGTGCTTTCTGTATCTGTAGGGTACAAATTGCTCATAAGCTCTAAATGTGTGCTGGGTGCTTGCATGTAAACTGTTGTGCACAACAGGGCCTAATCAGTATGTGGGGGTTGGGGTCAAGAGGAATGACCCCATTTCTTCCCTACCCCCAGTAGATTTATTTCTGCAATGTTTGGCCATATGCCCAGAGAGACTGCCGTTTAATATGAAGCACAATTATTTGCAATTATTCTTAGCATCATAGGATGCTGGCAGGGTAAATTTCTAGGTTACAGGGTTTAAACCTTTACTCAAGCCAAGCCACGGCTAACCTGGGCTGAATCTGCACAAAGCTTTTATTGCAATCCCAGATCAATTAAATCCCTCCCATCTGCGCTGAAATCAATTTCCATTTTGATTTTGGTCGATGGAAATTTTCCATCTGCAACCTCCATGCCTCGACCCGCATTGACCCTACCTTTTCATCGGAATATTAGGGAGCGCTTATTTTCCGGGATATCCGACTAAAGCGCTCCGGAAGCCCAATAGATGAAAGTGTAGATATTCGTGGCTTCGGATCAACCAGCTCTCCCCCCCCACACACACACACACACATTTTTACAATGCTGTAAACGTGTTTACAATGCTGACATAGCACGGTTGTGTCTTGCTGACTGGTTGAGTCGCAGACTCAAAAAGAAAGGGCTATCCTTTGGATCCTTTGCTTGGGATTGTTGAGAGACTGATTGTTGTTGTTGTTGTTAGGTGCGAAGTCGTGTCCGACCCATCGCGACCCCATGGACAATGATCCTCCAGGCCTTCCTGTCCTCTACCATTCCCCGGAGTCCATTTAAGTTTGCACCTACTGCTTCAGTGACTCCATCCAGCCACCTCATTCTCTGTCGTCCCCTTCTTCTTTTGCCCTCGATCGCTCCCAGCATTAGGCTCTTCTCCAGGGAGTCCTTCCTTCTCATGAGGTGGCCAAAGTATTTGAGTTCCATCTTCAGGATCTGGCCTTCTAAAGAGCAGTCAGGGCTGATCTCCTCTAGGACTGACCGAGAGACTGATATCATTCCATTATTTGCCGTTTTATGCTACTCTCTGCTCACTAATCTGAACATACATTTTACAGAGCCTTATCTTTCTTTTTCTTTTTAAATTATTTAAGGGGCTTGAGGCATAATACATTCTGTGTCTAAATGGAAACTCACGAACTCCAGCTCAGTGGCACTTGCAACCCCCCCCCCCTTTGGCCTCAGCCATGCGTTTCAAAGGGTCACTCTGCCCCGGGGCCCTTACATCTTGCTATGCACAGGCAGGGGGGAGCAATAAGCGCAAGGTTGCTTTAAAGTGGTGCGGTGGGCACTAAACCTCCTGGCAGCCCGCCACAAACTGGGGGAGGGGTGGTGTGATCGAGAAGCACTAAGGAGGGCTACAACCCCCCTAGATGCAGATGGCAAAAGCGACTGAAGACTGATTCAGTTCGGGGAAACTGTTTGCTGCAGATCACTCACTATGTCTGGGCCCAAATCGAACGGAGATCGGTAAGAATGAATGCGGGAGAAATTATTCAATGCAGAATAGGCCCTGGAAACATTGGCCTTTGACTGCAGATCTTTAGAGACAAGCACTGGTTACTCAATAGCAATGAATTTCTGAGAGGGATGTGGCTTTAACATATTCCAGGCATGGTATTGTATTCCTGCTGGAGCATTTTCAGTAAAGAAGTGACATTTTCCTATTATCCAAGCTGTGGAAAGTGTTAAGCCTTTCCAAGGTCCATTTCCATTAGAGGAAGAACAGTGAAGTCTTAATGGCACACTTGTGAGAATGTCTTTATGCATGAACAGAATAAAAAGGAATGTCTGGATGCAGGCCCCAGCATCTGACACATTCAGAGCACACCGAACGTCTTGGCAAATCCCTGCTATCTGGACTCAAGAGGACCAATTCATAGCTTCTTCTGCAGACCAGGAGCTCTTTATCAGTGTGTCAGTGGCTTCCATCAATCCCCATCCATTTCCTATGGGTCACTAGCAAGTATGCCAGATGGGTGTAGTGGTTAAGAGTGGTGGTATCTTATCTGGTGAACCGGGTTTGATTCCGCGCTCCCCCACATGTAACCAGCTGGGTGCCCTTGGGCTTGCCACAGAACTGATGAAGCTGTTCTGACTGAGCAGGAATATCAGGGCTCCCTCAGCCTCACCCAGCCTTGTGGGGAGAAGAAAGGGAGAAGAAAGGGAAGACAAATGTAAGCCACTTTGAAACTCCTTTGGATAGAAAAAAGCTGCATATAAGAACCAACTCTTCTTCTTCCGTGTTTTCTAGTTTTCCAATGGGGACAAGAGGCTTAGAGCTTTCAGTGCAAGTAGGGTGGCCAACTGACCTGGGGAAAATGTCCAGTCTTTTAATAAACGGCTTAATGTATACAAATGGTTTATTGAAGCTTTTTAATGGTAAAGAGGTAAATACCATCATCTGGTTTAAAAAAGTCTCTATTATGGGGAAGGGGCACCTTTCTTCATGCCTATTGGAAGCCTTAAGAGTAAGGCTTTGGTCTGTTGGAGGGACTGACTGAACTGATAGCTTTGTTGTGCTGCTCTGGCATAGACCCTGGCCATACACCTTTAAAAGGTATGTAGGCTGGCTATATCCATTTCCAGTTGAGTAGCTGTGCTGGTCTGAAGCAGCAGAACAAAGTTTGAGTCCAGTGACACCTTTCAGACCAACACAATTTTATTCAAACTTTGTTAGTCTTAAGGAGGCCACAGAACTTTGTTCATGTCCGTTTCCACTAGGGTTTCTTGCCTCAGATTCAAAACTGTTGGGAAACAGAGTGTTTTTCCTGCTTCCCTACAACATTATGGTGCTTTCATGCAGCTCTTGAGGTTTCCCTGGCTTTTCTATGATCTTTTGCTTGGGGGAAGATCATAGTTATGCCTGCATGGCTGTTGTATGTGTGGGAAAATGTGGAATTTCCCACTCACTTGACAGCCATTTTCCCAGACTCTTTCCTCATGGCAGCCACTTCTTCCGTGATGCACTGAGGGCCCCCCCCCCCAATTGATTATTTTTAAAAAGGACATCTTGCTTCTTTCATTGTGAAGATATAAGGGGAAAGGGGGAAAGGCATATTTCCACAATAAGAGGAGCTAGAGACTTCAATTAAAAAAAAAACAAAAAATAAAACTGAGGGCCTTTCCGCACAAGGACCAATGTTGCCAATTGGTTCCTGAAAGCAGAAACGCTATTTTAATAGTGCAATTCGGCGTTATGCATATCTGCCTTTGTAGTGGAATCCAGTAGCTTTTCAATCGTTTCCCACAGGTTTCCAGTCTTGCAAAAATCACTATCCAGGAAGCGATTTTTTCTGTGCTTTGTCCCGCCCCTGGCCGTCAATCAAATGAACAGCCAATGGGCAGCTGTTATCATGCTCCCAGAAAGCCCCTTTCCCTTTAAGCACAGGGTTTTTAAAAAAAAGAAAAACACATGTTGCAACGAATATGCCTTGATTCCTCCTAACGTTGAGACCCATCTAGCTGGCGTGTGAGCTGGCGAGTCATCGTTACCACGCTCCCCCGAGTGAAAAAAAAATCCCCCCCATGCACGGGCGCGATTTTTGGCCAAAAATAAAGGGAACTTGCAAACAGGGCTGTGTTGTGCTTGGTGTCTTAGGGGAGCTTTAAAGCAGCTCTGTGGAGGGACTGTAGCCGGAGAAGCCTCGCTGGGTGAATGAAGGCTCGCCGGTTCCTTGCTTTCTGCTTGCTCCGGAAAAAAATGGCGATCACTTCACAGGAAGTTTGGAGGAGAGAGCCAGGGGGAGGGACTTGGCTGGAACTGCAACAATGGGAACGCACAGGTCTTTTTCGCTACTATTACAGATTGTTTGCAAGAGTGTAGCGCTTCTCGGAGGGTGAATCCACTTTTCTGGATTTCCCTTTAAGCGCTACAACGAATCGCTTTTTGTGGATCGCTTTCAGGAATGTGGCAGATTGTATGCAGCGTCGTGCATAACTGCAAATTAGTAGCATTTACAATTTGGAAACATTTTGCAACATTCAAGTTGTGCGGAATGGCCCTGAAAATTCACAGAACATGTTACAATTATTGTTATAATAGTATAGTGATACAACGATGTAAAATTTATGATTATTAAAAAAAATAAAAAGCTCTAATGGCCCAGGATAGCAGGGATGATCGCTACTGGTAGAAGGGAAACTGCAAGGAAACCTTTCATATCAAAGCCCTCGTGCTGCTAAGCTGTGTTCAAAGTCATAGAACCAATGGGGAAACCACACAAACAAATGCCTACATGGGGACATAATGGGTGGGGGAACTAAAATATCCACTCCTGACTTCTATGTGTTCAGTAATACTATGCATAGAATTATTCTTGCATAGTTAAAAATATGAATAAATACACTATTTCATTTGTTGTGAAAACAACAGTAATGGGCTTGGTTAACTTGAGCACTCTTCATGTCAGAAGGGACTGATCTTGCTCTCTTTGTGACCCTGGGAGGAGAGAATCTAGTTTCAGAGTATCTTAACTATTTCTTAAGAATAAAACATAAAGAATGGGTGGAGGTGGCTGTGGATTTCTACCATGAAGCAAACACAATTAAAATGACCCCCCCAAGAATAGATCAGTTTAAGATCCCACCTGCCTAAACACACACACTTTTGAGAATGTCTTTCTATTGCCTCTGTTAACATAAATGATTGCTTGAGCCACTTGGATCCCCTCTGTTCCATTCACAGAGTGTTCATGACAGGAGTTTGGCTGAAGAAAGAAACTCCCCAAGTGCCCCAAAGTGGAGAGGATGCGGGTGAGTGGGAAGGACCACAGTTGGATTCCCCAGGAGAAATGAAATCCTCCCGGGTGGTGTCGTGTGGCATCTGCCTGAACAACCTGTATGAAGTCATTTCAGCTGAGAAGGCTGCAGAGTTTAGTGCACAAGGCAAATGGTTGGGTGGCAGGAGAGGATTACATGGGATTCTCAGAGCCTGGCAAAGATTCAGACTTTGCTGGTTATTGCTAACTAATGCTGCCTTTATTAAAAAGGATTTGAGGGAGGGGTTAAGAGATTGGCCAAGTATATACGTGAAAGCTAAAATGGAAAATAAACAAATCAGGGAGAATCCTGGTAAGAAAATCATGCAAAAGGAGGAGAAAGGCAGGAAGCAAGAAGAGCCAGCTGGGAATATGTGAGCCAAGGCATCAGGGGTGTCTGTGTTATTGATACTGCAATTGATTAAATGAGAAATCCTAAGCCAGGGTCCCTGAAATTACTAGCAGGCTGAAGCCTTGCTGGTGGCCACATTCTTGTCTGTCTTGCAGGATCAGAACCTACAGTATGATATCCAAAAACAACAGCAGAGTAATACCTTTTATTAGGACCAACAAAACGTGATTCTGAAGGGTTTGACATTTGTGTGTCACTTCCTCAGCTCAATATAATCTGCTGCAGCACACCGACCCCTAGCAACTTGCTTTGGTATTTCATTCCCTGCAGAATTAACATTATCTTCCCAGTCCAAAGCCACTCTCTCACAGGGGTGTTTCTTCATAAGGAACAATCCTTAAAACAGCCATTCTCAATGAGGGCCATGTGGCACCTGGGGGGCCCTGGCACATTTGAAGGGGGCCCAGATGGGGAAATGTGAGAAGGAACTGGGAACTGAAATAATGCAATACCCTTCTTGTCATGTATGAAGTCATCAATAACTAGAAAGTTTGACTTTTGTCAAGGGGAGAAAACATGAAATAATGTAATCTGAATTAATACATTCAAGGGAAAAAAATGAATGCACATGCTTCTTTTTGGATCACGAGTAATCTGCCAAATAAATTTCCAACACTGTGGAAAAAAGCCCAAAGATTTGTTTATTTCCTCTCCCTCAACATATTTAGTTTAGTGTGGATTCAGCAAGGTTGTTTCCTTTACAACACCAGGGAACAGAATTGATATTGTGGCAAAAGGTGACCTGATTGTCATAGTTGAATTTGGACCCCAATATCATGAAACTTGCAGGAAAGCACCAAGTTCAAGGATCACATTAGGCCTGATAGATGTTTATGCTTTAATCTCATACAGTCTTTTAAAAAGTTTTCCCAGTACAATGGAATGTTCAAGTTTTCTTGGTATTCAACAATAAATTATTTTCTGGCTATTTGTTTGTATTGCATCTTTGTGTCTCAGGGGGCCTTGAAACCTAAGAAGAGTTCATAAAAGGGCCGGGGCCAAAAAACTGTTAAGAATGGCTGCTTTTGAAGATGGACTCTTCTCTGGTTTTTCTGTGGTATAATTTGGGGGTAATTTTCTCTAGGATTTATCAGTAAGACTGTATCTCAAAACTTTGAACTGGCTAGTGGCCACTACAGGTATAAGAGGTGATCAGTCTGTTAAAATGGGGAAATTGTATCTGTTTTCTCCTCTAGATTATGTTCTGCATATATGCTACATGGGAGACAAGATGATAAGCTACAAAATTTTTAATTATTATTTTTAATATTGAGGCAGCAGAGATACTTAATTGCCTTTGCATAACAAGGGAGTGCGAAGACAAAAAGCAAGTACACTTAAGGGCAATTTATGCGGGTAGCAGGTAGTTTTGCTGCTCTTTAAACTTAAAACAATGCCATCTACTGCTAGATGCTTCAGTATGGGGATGGCACCAGAAGGGAACATACAGCCAGCAAAACAAGTCATAATTTGGGGGTTTTTTGGAGTGACCTCTTTGCCCTGCACAAAATGGCAGCAGGAGTGGTAGAATGTTCTTATTTGTTGACGAGATAAGATGATAATATGACCATCATACTTTCTCAGCATTTCATATAGCATTCACAGCAACGGCTGTACTTATCAGAAGATAGAATTACGTTTTCCCAAGATTATTACATGCAATAATAGGGAAATATGATATTGCTGCAAAAGCGGCATAAGTTAAAGGGAAGACATTGATCTGGATGGTGAAGAGCAAAGACGTGGGAACTACAAATTTATTGTGCTACAACCTCATCATAGGCAAGAACCATAGCAGCTATTGTCAGTAGTTTGCTGTCCTAGAAAATGTGAGAGTTACATGCCATACCTTTGAGAGAAACATTAAAACAGCTCAAAGTATGGGAGAAGATCCAAAGCTACCTGAAGTTTCTTGCTACTTGATGAGAATCAGAGAAACTAGAGAATGCAGCTGTAACTTATTTGGGCTGTGTCAGCATTACATGCAGGTTTCACAAATGATGATGGGGATCACAGCATCTCTACTTTGTAATGAAAAGCAGAAGAGACCAAGACACATCTTTTGTCTCCTTCCACAGATCTTTCTAGGCAGCATTAATCAGCTGCATGGAAAGCTGTGGAAGCAATCTCTGCTGGGCTGGAATGTGCTAGCTGGAATCTCATAGCTGTGATATCTCTCTCTGAAGAGTTGTTATGGTATGCTATTGTGAACTCCTCAACTTTCAGAGTTGATGATGGGGCCTGCAACTTTGTATCTGAAAATGATGCATGTTTGTAGGAGGACAATAGCCTGTTCTGAGGTATGTTCAGTTCAGTTCAAACTTTATTACAGTCGTTCAGACCAAGTTATACAAAGTTAAAAGACCCAAAGAATATGGTCATTTGATATAATACAATTTAAAACATCATAAAATTGAACTTTAAAATTATGCTACTTTAGAGCATCGGATTTTTATGGCGGCGGCACAAAACTTAGCCAGCTGAGTTGTCACCTGGGGGGACTCATCACTTAGCAGCCTCTTTGCTCAATCTACATCATGATGTTCTGGCAACTTTTAAAGGAGTGGTTCAATCAAGTGGCTATGAATGTCTACATAAGCAGGGCAGTGGAACAATATATGCTCTCTTGTATCAATTTCGCCACTCCCACAAAAACTGTCTCAGTGTAAGGGGAATGTTCTTATAGCGACCCTCTACAAGAGCTGAAGGCAACACGGAGCATCTTGCAAGGGTAAATGCCCTTCTTTGCTTGCTTATTACCAGCTGAGACAGATAGGTGGTAAGGGCCAGAGCATATCTTGTTTTAAATGGGGCCAAAAAAGTTGGAGCTATATTTGGTCCAGTTGACGTCAAATGTCTTGTATCCTCTGCTTAACTAATGATGCAGCTTGATCGTGAGCTAATTTGAAGAATTGTTGAGCTATGTAGAATCCCAATATTCTGCAGTACTTGAAGCATTTTTCTTATAACCCCGCCCCCCTTTAGAATCCTCTAAACAGCAATCCACGCATCTTAATCTTTAACCACTCCTCGCGGAGCAGATAAAATAAACCAGTATGGGCTCCATCGGCGGGCCCTGTCCGGTAGGCCCCTTCAGCCGGACTGACAATCGGAGAGCCCAATTGGCAGGTGCTTTGCGCCTGCCAATTGGGCCCTCCGATTGTCAGTCCGGCGGCAAGGGACTGACAAAGCACCTCCCAATCCGCCCCCCTCCGAGTTGTGACACCGCCGCCCGCCCGCTGCCATTAGCTCCCAGACTTGCAAGCCTGCAGGTCGCCACTGCCATCAACACATGGCCCCCCGCCCCCAGCCAGCCAGCAGCGGCCGCTGGAGGAAGCTTGGGGACCGCCGGCGGCAGCGACTTGCCCCATCCCGCAGCGCCATCTGGCCAGCTCCATCCACACCGCCCGCAGCAGCTCCTGCCTGCGGCGCACGTGCCGGACACCCCGCTATCGCCCACAACGCATCACCTGCTGGACCAGCCACCCAGCTGCAGCTGCCGGAGGGAGCTTCAGGGCCCCCGGCGCCGCCGCTACCGCACTCCACCACGGGCTGCCAGCCGCCCGACTCCAGCGGCACCACACCCAGCCGCTTCCGCCTGCTGGCCAAGCACCGGCTGCAATGCCGGCCACAGGACATCGGCAGACCAAACAGCCAGCCACCGGCAACCGAGGCTCCGGGAGACAGCGCGAGCCGCCACAGCCCCTCCACTTTCTCCTGCCCTCGAGCTCGCCTGCTGCTCGCCCCAACAACACAAGGTAGGCCACGAGGCCCCAGGCCCACACGACCATCCCGGACTTGCCCAGCCAGCCCGCACAGCCCTGCCACCCTCTTGGCGTGCTCTGCTAGCGCCTGCTGCATTTTGAGTGCAGCGGGCTTAATTTCTAGTTCTAGACATATTTACTGCTCCAACTTTATGCAGTTGGACTTCCTTTCTAGTAGGCATGGATAGGACTCTCTCTCTCTCTCTCTCTAGATAGACAGATATATAATAAAGGTATCCCCTGTGCAAGCACCGAGTCATGTCTGACCCTTGGGGTGACGCCCTCTAGCGTTTTCATGGCAGACTCAATACGGGGTGGTTTGCCAGTGCCTTCCCCAGTCATGACCGTTTACCCCCCAGCAAGCTGGGTACTCATTTTACCGACCTCAGAAGGATGGAAGGCTGAGTCAACCTTGAGCCGGCTGCTGGGATCGAACTCCCAGCCTCATGGGCAAAGCTTTCAGACGGCTGCCTTACCACTCTGCGCCACAAGAGGCTTTAAATACATATAATATATATATGACTCCTTTAAGAAGTATAGGGCCCAAACTTGCAACTTGATTTATCTCCAACTTTTAAGAATCAATGATCTGTCTGGTCAATGTCAAGATAACAGGATAGCTCCTTACCATTTCAGCACTGCTTACACTTGCTCCCAGAAGCACCATGGGTGCTGTAATACTATTTACTGGAAAGTTAATCTCATTGACTACAATGGCACAAAACTCTTGTGACTGAAGAGCAAGGAACACAATTAAGCATTTCCCTCATTTATTTGCTGTTTAAACCTTGCCTGGGAAATATCAAACAGAAGACATTTGCAGGAGCCTTTAATATAAAAAACCTGCTGGTTAATATTGGTAGAATAATATTACTTCTTTCTGCCCAAATCCATATATGAAACATTGACTCAATAACAACCTGTTGTGTTTATTTGGGAAATATGTTAATTATATCAGAATGCTTGCTATAAAAATGCACTTTGCTTCTTTCACAGAGGACCACTGGCATATGGCAAAGTTGTACAGCTGTTAGTCTGGTCAGGATCTTTCACATCTCTGATATCTCTACTGGTCCTCCTGTCTAAAATACAAGCCCTTTTACCTCTCTCCTTCCTAAACTCTTCCTCCGGGATCCCAGGGCAAGCCCTGAACTAATTGAATTCAATTAGCACTCCCTCGTTCATGACATACTGAAATTGATTGCATGCTGGTCCTCCAGCACTCCCTCGCGTGGTCCTGACATCTGTTTAAAGCATTTTCCCTGAGATTTCAGTTTTGCTTGCAAGTTTTTGTGTCTCTAGGTATCCATGTAATGCAAAATGCACTGCTCATTCCCTGCTGCAAATATCTGTGTGCATATCTCATGAAAGAAAATGCCAAGGAACAATCCTAAGTAAGTCTACTCAGAAGTAAGCCCCATTCATCCAATGGGGCTGATTTCCAAGAAAGATGTCTTAGGTTCACAACCTTTTGTACACACATAACCAACTTCTGAGTCCAACTTTCAGACTAACACAGCTACCACCTGAAAATAACCTATTTCTGTTTAGATTTTGAGAGAAAGGCAGATGGGGAAAGATGGTTGCGTACTGTGAGGAGCAGCTCAAAGGTTGTTGTTGTGGGGGGGGGGTTGGGGGGGGAAGCACTATCCAGTGACCTCACCATTAAGTATGCTACTCCTTCAGTATACACAAATGGACACTGCCACCAGGCACCACCACACATTTTCCATAGAAAGCCAAGAAACTTTCTCAAAGAACTTTAAAGCTGCCTATTCTCAGCTCATCTCTGCGAAGTTTGGACCCTATTTTGCAGACTTCAGTTGCTACTCCTGCCGGTGAGTCTTTCAGCATCTTTATGATGGAGTACCAGAGGGCAGTGGGGCTGGCAGAACTCATGACAGGTCAAAGTCCTTTTTGGTTGGAGTACCTAGAATAAAGGGGAATATTTCTGCAGAAGCTTCTTCTGCCATCACAGTAGTATTAGGGTACATAGCTAGTTGAAATTCCTATCATGTTAATTCCTCTCATGAAATTCATTCGGGTAAAAGGCACTACTATTAATTGTAGCACCCCTAGATCTGCCTGAAGGTATATGACTATGGTGCAAATAAATAAGTACAAACAAGGTGTTGCATAACCAAGATTAAATTATCATTTAGTTTCTTACACTTCATGAGAATAGAGTTAAGATGGCATTTGGATTGTCATGAACTGGTCAATTTTGGCCAATTGAAAATTTAAGATGTACTAAAAGCCATTTTGTGCTACTTTAAGCTCCATGTCTTTAAATGGACATTTCTATGTCATCTGGCAGAATCATGTCAAAGATACCCCAGAGCTGTATCACTTCCTCAAGCAAAGATGTGTGTGGGTTCTTTCATGCCAGTTTACACTATAAAGATCCAGGCAGACTGTGTCACATTGAGGCTGATAGCTAAGAAATGCAGCAAAGCATCAATGCTAATGCTTTCCATGTTGGATTAAATGATGGGACTTGTTATATTTTTTAAGATCCTATAATCGCTCCAAGGAAATGTTCCTGCCCTCCCTCATTTTATCTCTACAACAACCCTGTGAAGACAGTTATTCTAAGACAGTAATCTAGTGAGCTTCATGTTACATGCTGACCGTTACATTGCGCTGGAGGAGTGGGAGCAAATAGGGTATTGTTAGAAACCCATGCCATTATGAAATCCTCCTTAAGCCCCTGGATTTTGCCTTTTTTTTCTAAAAAGAAAATGCCCAGCAGTTCAGACTGGCTTATAACACGTAACACTTTGTATATTTATGTGGAAGTAAGGTCCACTGTGTTTGATGACATTCCCTGCCAACAAATGCACAGAGAATTGCAGCTCCATTGATCTGGTTCTTGCATTATTTTATCTCAACTTTGCACCCAGGGTTACTTATATCCTCATATTTATTGGTTGGATTTTTAACACTACATTAATATTTCAACCAATTCATCTTTAATTCCCCCTCCTGTAAAATTAAAAAAAAACATGAAGGTTTTTAAAAGAGAATTTGAAGGACAAGTCTGGAACCTTTGCCTTCTGATGCAGTCCTAATCAATACATTTCTTTAATATGGGGGAAGGGGGCTGCTTGGGGTGGGAAAGGTTTGGTAAGCACGGGGAGCTGGTCGGTAGGAAAACATTCCAGGCCTGGCTGCTGCTGCTGCTGCTTCTTTCCTTTTTTAACCGCAGTCTATTGGCAAAGATCGGTAATCCATTCGCTGTTTGAATGACTGTGGGGAAGGCAGGCAGTGGGACTACGGCAGGGAGCCGCTTGGCTCTGCGCTGTTCCTTCCAGCTCCGCAGCAGGAGAGAAGGAGCAGAAGGGCTGGTGTGGAGGGCATGACAATACCCCACACGTGCAGCCCGGAGGATGGTTCCTTCTTCGGGAGCCCGCCTTAGGCAGCCGGCTCGGCAGCCGACGCGTGCAGCTGCCGGGAAGTCCTCGCGGGCAGGCCTCCCTCCTTTCCCCTCGCCGCTTGTTCTGGGCCACTCTCGTTGCAAGGAGCTGGGTGGAGCTCTGCAAGTATAAAACTTTGCAGGAGGCTCGCAGCCGGCGGTGCTCCTGAGGGCAAGCAGCGTTTTGTTAATTGAGAGGGAGAAAGCGCGGGCTCTCTTTGCGCCTCTCGTGCCGGCGGGGGCTCTGGCAGTTGGCGGTGATCCCTGACGGGACTGGAGACGGGATCAGCCCCCGCTGAGTTGAGCGTGAACAAGGGCTCCATGCAAAGCAAAAGGCAAGTGACCATGCCGCGTGGATACAGCTCCTTGGCCAGCCTGGCCGCCTGGGGGTGGCTCCTCATGGGGAGTCTCCTTGCCCGCTGTGAGGCCACCAAGGGCAATGTGCCCCGACTTCGCCTCTCATATAAAGGTAAGCCTTGTGAACGTATTCCAGCCCTAGGCAGGCCGCTTGTGTACATCCCTTGAGAGAGAGTCCCATTTCACAGATGTGGAACTGAGGCTGGAAAGGGCAGCTTGGCCAAGGGAATAGGGAAGAGTTGTGGTTTGAAATCTAGGTTCTTCTCAGGGACAAGCATGCCCCACGCCTGGGACATCAATCATTTGGTCTATAGTCAAAAAGTTAAACGTGCTTTGGCCAGAATCTTTACTGTTTTGATATTGACTTTCTACATTTTCTGTGGTACATTAATAGCATGTATGTCATGAAAGAGGTGCAAAGTTTTTTTTTGGGGGGGGGGAGAGTTAAACAAAGTAATGTTAATTAAAACATTTCATTTTCTGGAAAACAGTAAAATGAGTGTGTCCCTGAGCAGTATGGGCAGGGATAGCCTCTGACTTCATGCCCATTTTTCTGGCTTCATTATTAAGTCCTGAATCCCACGTGGAGAAATTTTTGGACTGAGATCCAAATTTTTATGAGTTGGGGAATGTTATAATCCACTTAAGACTCTCGGTCATGATTTATTTGTCAAGTTCAGTAAGGAAAAAAGGCAGGAAATGGCATAGAGAAGAAAGATTTTGGCATCAGGTGAGAAGCAAAACTTGGCTGGCTTTGTAGGTGTTCCAGGGATTAAGAGTGCAAATATGATGAAAAAATGTGGGTGTGTTTTGGTTACATGGAGATGTTGTATGTGCAATATATATATATGTGTGTGTTCACCTTTCCCCCAGTGTGATGTCCCATATCATTCATACAGGAATACATCCAAAAGCCCTATTGTCAGTAACATGTGCCTGTTCATTTCACAATACATGGGGGGAAACCCGTTATGCAGTCAACTGGCAGAACATCTAAAACTCTTAGTTTTCCTGGCTCAGAAAATTAGGAAGCCAGTTACGTATCCTTATAACATGCGCTCAAGAATTCAAGAAACAAGAAACAGAAGGACCCTCTCCTGGCCCTTCTCTACAGATGTGAGAGAGCTACTTTCAAGACATGTTCCCACAAGTGAGGGGTGCCCAGAAAGATTGTCTTGCAACTTTAACGGCAATCTGATGTGCAGTAATAAACCAAGTTCTTCACAGCATGCAGAAGGAACTTTACCGCTTGTTAAATTCTTCTCACCATTTGCAGTAAAGGCATAAGTTCTGGAGCCAAGAAAAGAGTTAACAACCATTAAATCCATTCTGATTCAAATATTGCTAGGATTTGGTCCTTTGTCACAGTAGTAGCCAAGTAAAAGAACACCATGTTATCAAATCTCCCTTATTATTGGACGTATCATTTGTACCCATTACAGTTTCTTCTCTATGCCCTTATGAATGCCAAGCGGTAATACAGTCAAATAAAAGCCAGTGCAAACTTAATGGTTGTCTCCTCACCTATTCCCAAGTAGTATGTGGGTTTACCATCAGCCTCATGGCAAGGCTCTGTTCACATGGCTATGTTATTCATGTGAAATGGTATAGCTTTCTTCATCAGAGCTGCCTATACTGCTAATGGAATTTGTAGAATTATGTTAGCTGAAAAACTTGCTGCCATGGTCGCAGACACCATGATGGCCACATGGAAGCTCTCATCCATGCAGATACTGTGACCCGTTACTAGGAGAACATGAAATACAGCTTACAGTTAGAGAAATAGTGGAGTCTTTATAAATATGTGAAGAAACCTTATATAAATCTAATAAATGATTAGATAAGTTAAATAATGGATGTGACTAGTCCAATTATGATCTATTCTGATTATTACTGGTTCCTAGTGTCTTACACAGAGGCCTTTCCCATACTCGTGGTTTGAAATTACTTGTTAGTTGGGGAAGCCAAAGATTGAACGTAGAACCTTCTGTATGCAAAGCTCTGTTGCTAAGCTATGTTGCCCCTCCTATATCTGCTTTCCTAGGAGAAAGTTGTATCAGCTATGACCTGTTTTATACCTGTTTTGTTTTAGCTGTCAAGGTTGTGTTGCCATTGGTCTAGAGGGGTGTGTATGTGTGGAAGATTATGTCTTGGAACAAGAGGTACCAATGGAGATGGAATGCTCAAAGGAAGGATCCCAAACTCTTGCAATTTTTTTTCTGAAGGAACTACTAGGCAGTGAGTTATGACTACTTGGCTGTTATGTCCTTGCCCACTCAGAATGAGGAAATAGCTCATTCTAGCTATCAGGGTAGCAGAGACCAAACTTATATAACTAGGATATACCTAGTTAAATGGAAGCTCTCTTGCATGCAGACACTGTGTACCTGATTTGACTATCTGTATATTTATATGCTGCATATTTCCTTACCTGTACAGCACTGGAATAGCATATAAACTGGGTTTGGTGGCTTATTAGCAAGAAGCTTCCCTCCCTTCTTCATCTCTCGCTTGCCATCATCATTTCTCAAAATGTTAATTACTTGACAGATCCATAGTACCATATTGTTTCCGCAAAGTCTGGTATACCAGGACAATGACTTCTTGTCAGTTGTCATCTGTCACAACAGAAACTTAGGCGCTTTCTGGATTTAGAGTTGCTGGCTATATGGAGCCTTCTCTTCCATGTCTTGACTAAAGCAGGGACTTCTGGGAATGATGATGGATTCCCACTATAGAAGCAGGAGCCAGGATACAGCTGCACAATCCAGGACGCAGCTGCAACACTTTGCTGAATATGGGGGATCTCTCCTTAGCCTCTTGCAATATACTTTTGGTATGTTCAGTATTATAGTAACCATTATTCTCAGAATCCAAGATAGATGTAATGACCTCAAAGGCTAAATCGTATTTTAAAGCCTGGGACAGGAATTCCTGGAGTTTCCTGATGCTGCAGGCTTGGCAGGGTTCCAGAAAGAAAGACTAAAGTTCTCATACTTGATGAAGAACCCATTTAACAAACTCACGTCAATAGGATTCTCTCCTGAGAATGGGAATCCTGGTGCCATAGCTGCCACGCAGGTATAAAGTTTTAGCACTTTACCTTCTTGCAATAAAAATGGAAGCGGATAAGAAGAAGAAAGTGCAAGAAGCAAGAGCCAGTGACAAAAAATCTGGGCTTGTGTCCTAGCAAGAGGTTGTGATTGTTTTTTAGGGCTGGATCTTATGAAGGTTCTTATGGAACTCACATTGATTCTCGTGGGGATATGTGGAAGGGTTTATTGTTTGTAAGTAGTATAAGATCTCACAGAGATATTTCTACAGCTTAAATAGCAGCTGCACATGAGTAGAGGGAAACTTTGCTTTTTGACAAAATAGAAGATACTTCATTGATCCAAGATCCAACTGCATGTAAAATGAGAGTCTGTGAGCAACAAATAAAGTCTCCTTAACCTCAAACAGCCTAAGGGAAATGGGGCAGCGGGGTGGGGGTGGGGAGACAAGACTGCCTTTAAGAGCTGCTGAAGGACTTCAGGAAACACAAAACAGAAGAGCTGGGTTTGTGCTGTCTGATAGGATTCTTATGCAAACTTTTCAGAAAACAGATCAGCCCAGCTTGATGTGAATTTTGTAGCTTATGGTCTGAGAGTCCCAGAGCTGGGAGAAGTAATGAGTGCATTTATTTAGACTCTTCAGTGGCGGTTTCAGTTGAAATGTTAAATGTTTCTGTGGTCATGGTCATTTGCCTTTTCAAATGCAAAATGGCCAGTCCTGGCTCTTGAACTTCCCCTGGGAGCTTTAGGAAGGAAGAGAATTAATCTCTGCTCTCCATAAAGCAGAGCCTCTTGTGGCACAGAGTGGTAAGGCAGCAGACATGCACTCTGAAAGCTCTGCCCACGAGGCTGGGAGTTCAATCCCAGCAGCTGGCTCAAGGTTGACTCGGCCTTCCCTCCTTCCAAGGTCGGTAAAATGGGTACCCAACTTGCTGGGGGGTAAACGGTAATGACTCGGGAAGGCACTGGCAAACCACCCCATATTGAGTCTGCCATGAAAACGCTGGAGGGCATCACCCCAAGGGTCAGACATGACCCGGTGCTTGCACAGGGGATACTTTTACCTTCACTTTTTACCTCCACAAAGCAGCCTTTCTCAACTTTTCTATAGGCTTCAAGAAACCCCAGAAGTGGCGCAATCATGCAGAATATGGTTGGGAGGCATAGTTGTATACACACTCACCCGGGGGCCCTCCCCTTCCCACCTTCAGGCCCATCACTGGCCATTTTGGGAGGGGGTGGAGTGGGTTGGCCATATCACCTGATACATGTTTAATACATTTAAATATATATATAAATAATTAACACCTACCCATTCAGGAAACCCTTCCAGGACTGGTTGAGAAAGCCTGCCATAGAGTGAAATCCCTCATCAGACCCAGGGCCCCTGTTAGGGCATCCAAATGCTAAAGAAGTCGTCTTGAGGGCCCAGGAAGGCAACAGGTACAGAGACATGGCAAAAAAGGCAAAATCATAATCTAGCCCCATAATTCATTACAGAAGGGTAAGGCAATGAGGCAAAAACTAACTTGCCAAATTCTGTTTCATACATTGGTATTCTAAAACCTTTATGGTAGGAGGTATTATAGCACAATCAGAGTATGAATATTTGCAAGCAACTTCAAACTAGGAGGATCTGTGTGACAATTTCTTTTCTCAAGACCTGTAAACTTTTGGGAAATTTGCTGTAATTGAAATGGAAGTATAGTTCTTAGGAAAGAGCAACCATTGGCTTCAAGAAAGAGATTCCCCCTGGGCATCCTTACTTTCAAAAATATGCATACAACCTTGTTTGATTAGACCAGGTATATTACTACTATTCCATGGTGGTTCCTTGCCCACCTGCCTTAGCCACAGGGTATCCCAGGTCTCTGGAATTCTGTGTCCTTATGATCTCCATGCCTCCTCTGGCAGCCCTGCATCTAGATATCTACAGACACCAGGGAGCTCTGTGTAGTATGAGTGTTGGATTCTCCTATGTTATACCATTAATGATGCACTGTACCTAACAGCCATCTCCTCTATGATTCTATTGGAGCTGGGGAGAGAGAAAGTGCAAATGTGGTAGAGCTACCACTTAAAAATACATTTTCAGTTTCAAAAAGAATGCTGGCTATGCATCTACTGGTTTTTACTTTGGTATCTAATATCTTTGGAATTCCCACAGAACCTAACAGCTCTTTTTGTATGTGGAAATTTACGGAAGGTAAATTTCCATTGTTATTTTGAGCTACTCATTCACATTCTTAGGCATTGCTCCAACTGCTTTGATTATTACTAGAGTAATCTGTAGGTCCTGTTTTAATAATAGCTCTTATTACTTTTCTGTGAGCATTTATATACTGCCATAGAAACTATGCGTAGCTTCTCCTGAAGAGGTGTTGAAAGAGAAACAGTTTCAAAACATTCAATCTAGGTATTTTAATAGGTCAGGACAAGGGCCTTTCTTTCAATCAAACCCTTGGAAATATCCTAAATTTGTTTTTATCATGCCAATCACTCCATTAAAGACTGATTCAAATGTTACCTCACTGGCGTGGCTCGATGCCACTGCTGAAAAGTGCTCTCTGTGAATGTGGAAACATTTGAATCTGCTTTCTATGTGAATTGCCTGAGTTGGAAGGGATTCAGAAGTTACCATAGCTGCACTGACCCCCAAATATCTGCCTTCTGATATCTAGCATTCTTTTACTCCTCTGCTTGGTCTTCTGTTTCCTTTATGGCAGAAGAATAGGAATAATTGCTAAAATTCATGAGTATCTTACAGGATACCTTGAGGCATATCCTATCCAACTGTTTTTGGCTGATACCAAGTCAGTTACGATAAGAGACCAAAGAATCGTTTTTTGTGCTTTTCAGCATAAAAACTAAAAAATCATTTTGAGTAAAATGACTCTCCTGTTTATCAGGAAGGCATCTTTAACACCAACAATAACTCATATTACAGGAAGGTTGGAATGTGATTGTGAATGAGCTTTTTCTCATATCCCTCAATTGATTCCAAAACACATTAGAAATGTCTTTGTTTTTTCATATGTACTCAACAACAGTAGAAAAAATGTTGAAAACGAAGTGGCTTATATGAATCTGGCCTTAGGTACAACTGACTGGGAATGCTAATATATGTAGTGGTTATGTTGCATTCATTAAAAGTTTTCCTAATAATTAATTAGTGATATCACAAAAAAATTTCTATGACTTCTTTTTGTATTTTCCCCCCAATTACTACAATTTTTGCATTCTAACCATATCACATCACAGGATTAAATGCATCAAACAAATAATAGTCCACCATATATAAACTGTCCCAGATTCTGCAAAGATGCGCTGCAATGGTAGGTAAGTATATTTTGTTCCCAGAATTGTGCAGTTAATAACTTACAGGGCCATCCTAAGAATCATTTCCTGCAAATAAGTGCTGTTGAAGACAGTTTTGAGTTGACCTGTTTAGGTTTGATTCCTGTGTAGCTTAAGATAGACCATTCCATCTCATTTGCCTCGTCCGCACCTTCCAGCAGCTCCCTCATCTAGTTGCATGTAGGTAACATATAAAAATGTTCAACATATGTGCTCCCAATATTTTTTATGTTGCAATCAATCTACTAGATGGGATGGTATAATTCCCCCCCAAGTTGTCCTCTATCATATCATGGAACAAAATGCAGTTTCAAGGATATGATTTGGATTAGAAAAATGGCATAAGAAGAAAGCAGAACACTCCATTACACTGTGCCACTTAACTGATCTTCAGAACAGCAGAAGAGGCTTTAATCTTAGATGTCCTGTCACTGCTGAGATGCAAGTTATTACAAGACTCCAAACAATGGAATTCCCAGGACTCAACAGAGATATTGATTTATTATCTCACTACATGGGCTAACCTAATTCAACTCTTAGTCATTTTCTCTCCATGCTAAACAAACCAAGCTCCCACAACTTTTCCTCATATGACTTGGTCTCCAAAACCCTCACTACTCATCTGCTTAGCCTTTCCCCAGTGGCTACTTCACCAGAATAAGTTAGCTGCTACCTTAGACCACAGTGCACCCATATGTGGATGACACCCAGCTCTATCTCCTGATGGATGGATAGCCAGACTCCCCTCAGTTAACATTTGCCAGATATTTGGAAGCAGTGTCTGGATGGCTCGGGTAGAGTTGCCTGAAACTCAGCCCCTCCAAGACAAAGGTCCTGTGGTTAGGCAGAAGGGGACAGGAGCAGGAAGTACACCTCCACTCCCTGGATTGGGTACAGCTTCTTGCTATGCCTACCACCAGGAATTTGGGGGCGATCTTTGATGTCTATCTATGGAAGCACAGATCTCTAGAGTAGCCCAGGCTGTGTTTTTCCATTTGCACCAAGCTGGGCTACTAGCACCCTACCTGTCTCCAGAACACTTGGTCACAGTGATCCATGCAACAGTCACTTCCAGACTAGACTTCTGTAACTCTCTCTATGCAACTCTCTCCTTCCCTTGTCCTTGATCCGGAAATTACAGTTGGTACAAAATGCAGCTTCTGGGGTCCTCGCAAGATCATTCTAAAAAGCCCATACCCAGCTTGTGATGAGGCAGCTGCATTGGTTACCAATTATATAGTGTATCAGGTTCAAGGTTTTGGTACTTAACTTCAAGGCCATTTGTGGCCTGGGCCTTGCATATCTGAGGGACCGCTTGTCTCCTTATGACCCTCGCAGGGTGCTTCGTTCTCCAGGTTTGAATCTGCTGGTGGTTCCTGCCCCCCAGGAAGCACGCCTGGCCTCAGCCAGGGTCAGGACCAGGACCAAAAATGTTGGTGGAATGAGCTTCTGGAAGAGCTGAGGGCCCTGATGGAGCTATCACAGTTCTTCCGGGCGTGCAAGCTGGAGCTCTTCCACGAGGCATTTGGTTAACGTTGGGCAAAGGAAGATCAGGTCCCCCTCTTAGAGGCCTCTGGATGCCCGTCCATCTAGGCAAGTGGCCTCTCGCAAGGCAGGTGGGCAGTATGAATTGGGTTTAGACTGATGGGTTGGGAGGGGATGGGATTATACTGCTAACAGTATACTTTATTTTAATCTGTTTTATAGGTTTTACTGTAAACCACCTCAAGCTGGCATGCCCAGGAGGGGTGGTTAATAAATTTAAATTAAAAAAATTAAATATATATTTAAAATATAAAGATATAATGCTGCATATTGGTAGGATATCTACATGCTGTTTACTAGGGTTGGGCATTTCGATTGCCAAAGTGTCTGTTTGCGTCCAAAGCAGCAAGCACTGTGGTCTGTGTGTGGGGATGGGCGGCATGGGCACTGGTGTGCCAGTCAGTACATGCATGCAGGCGCAGAGCTCTGTGCCTGTGTGTGCCGACTGGCATGCCGGCGCAGGCACCGCCCCTCCCCCCGAGCCACGGCGCTGGCTGCTTCGGGCACAAATGACCATTTTGGCGCGGATCTGGCTGAGTGCTCAATGATCCTTCCAGAGCAGTGCATAGCCAGTCTGTGTCACCTCCCACTTGGAGAAGTGAAACGGTGGGTAGCTGTGTCTGGAAATGGTGCTTTACAGACTACAGTTTATCACATCCCACATCCAAGATGTCCTTTTTATTTTCCTTCTTTCAAAGAACCGTATCACATCCCCCTCACTTTCCTCCCTAGGCACACTGAAGTGTCTTTCTCTTTTCTGTTTAACAAAGAGATCAATGTATCTTCAAATCTTTCATAGTTTCACTGTCTGAGCTTAGCAGTATCACTATCAGTTGTATTTTTAAAATCCATGTATATGAGCAAAATTTGTCTTTAAAATCCCAAAAGCGAAAATATATTGTTAGAGGATTTTCTTCCTGTGCTTCCCACATACTCCAGTTTTTCTGTTGGAGAAACTGAAAACAAACGGAATTCCTAGACTCTTTTCTCCCCACACCCTTACATCTCAAATCCTTGCTTGCAGATTTAGTTGAATGAGTGGCCTGGGCCTTAGTTGAATGAGTCTATATTTTTCATATGGGCAGCAGTGCACAAAAGACTCCTCTGAGATAACATATTAACATCATGATGAAGAGAATGCCAGGCACAGAAGCTAAAAGCAAAAGTTCTACAGCTGTAAAAGGTTGCATTTTGGGGGTGGGGGGAGGAGGCTGCCCAGGAGAAAGGAAATGACCCAAGACTAGGAATTGGATTGGGAGTTCTGCTTTGCAAGTGTATGGAATAGGAAGGGAGACTACAACCCCCCCAAAACACAGGCTGACTTTGCAACAGTTTGAGGAGATGCCAAGTCAGACAAAAGTGTCAACCACCAGTATTAACTGGACAGAAGCAACATCCTGCTCCACCCATTGGAGTTCTGGTGAGCATTGCAGGATGTTCTTTCTTTTTCTTGAGACCAGCTGCCTCACGTGCTCTTATTTTTCTTTACAGATTGTCAGTATGTACAAGGAAGTAGTAAGTTTAGTCAGATAAGACCAGCTACTTTTTTGGAGAATCTTTTTTGGTATGTTCAGGTATGTGTTTTGTACATGGCAAACATCCAGACTAATTATTTGGCCATGTAAGAGGGACCCTGTTCTAAGGAAGACTGAACAGCTTCATTAGTTGCCAAAAGGAGAGGTGATATTTTTTGGTTGAAAGTTGTAGACTTCTCTTTTTAAAAAATCAGTCAGAGCAATGGCACACTTTTATATTTAATGCAGTGATGAACATGTGCCTTCCTGATAATTTTTCACCTGGTGGAGAAATGGAAATGTGTCTCTGTGCCCCCTTCTCCCTATAAAAGGAAGATGGAAGAACAGTGAGTCTGAGCTTCTAGATGTCGTAGAAGATTTTCGAATTACCATTCTAAACTGGATGTTTAGAACGGTATCGGGAAAAGTGATATCGGGATGGAGGTTTCATACAGCAGATTTCCTTCCATTAATGGAAGGAAGCACAATGATAATTTCAAACAGTGCTACTTCCCCCCCCCCCCTCCACCGCGCCCTTTTTCACTATGCAATCTTCCTGGAGTTTTTTTTAATGCTCTAAGTTGAGCACTATAGCGCTAAATCAATGTAGCAACTCAGTGCTATAGTGGCACCCCTGAGATGCATTAACTTCATTTACTCCATTGACTCAAGACAAGACTGAAGTGCTATATTGATTTAGCGCAATAGTAATGTTTTTTTTTAAAAGTCTGTAGAAGATTGGCTGGCAAAAAGGGCGAGGGGGAATCCCATTATAGGAATCCCAATGGACATTTTAGACAGCAGCAGCACAGCAATTTGAATTGCAACGGAAATGGGAGAAAAGTGGTGCAACCATGCTTTGCCAACCAATGCTAGCAGGTTTGTATGAACAGGGAAATAAATTTGGCTAGCAGTGGGATACTAAAATGAGTCTGAAATGATAGAAAAAATCCATTAGCAACAAGTTACTTAAACGGAATACAAGGGAAGTCTGGAAATGGCCATAATCAAACACAAAATTAAAGTCATTGCTTCGCTTTCCACCTACCCTTCTGCCTTAATATACCAAAATCGTTTCTAAATTCCAAAAACATAATTTTATACAGAATACAATGAAGTGACACATAAGCTTGGTGGAACAGCTCCTGCTTGCAAGCCCTGTGGAACTGAGCCAGCCCTGTCAGGGCCCAGATCTCCTCCAGTAGGGGCCCTGGTTGAGGCCATATGTCCTTCCTTCCTTCCTTCCTTCCTTCCTTCCTTCCTTCCTTCCTTCCTTCCTTCCTTCCTTCCTTCCTTCCTTCCTTCCTTCCTTCCTTTATAATTATATTTGTTGTTGTTGTTAGGTGCGAAGTCATGTCCGATCCATCGCGACCCCATGGACAATGATCCTCCAGGCCTTCCTGTCCTCTACTATTCCCCGGAGTCCATTTAAGTTTGCACCTACTGCTTCAGTGTCTCCATCCAGCCACCTCATTCTCTGTCGTCCCCTTCTTCTTTTGCCCTTGATCGCTCCCAGCATTAGGCTCTTCTCCAGGGAGTCCTTCCTTCTCATGAGGTGGCCAAAGTATTTGAGTTTCATCTTCAGGATCTGGCCTTCTAAGGCGCAGTCAGGGCTGATCTCCTCTAGGACAGACCGGTTTGTTCGCCTTGCGGTCCAAGGGACTCGCAAGAGTCTTCTCCAGCACCAGAGTTCAAAAGCCTAAATTCTTTGATGCTCGGCGTTCCTTATGGTCCAACTTTCGCAGCCATGCATTGCAACTGGGAATACCATAGCCTTGACTAAACGCACTTTTGTTGGCAGGGTGATGTCTCTGCTTTTTAGGATGCTGTCTAGATTTGCCATAGCCTTCCTTCCCAGGAGCAAGTTTCTTTTAATTTCTTTGCTGCAGTCCCTATCTACAGTGATCTTGGAGCCCAGGAAAATAAAATCTGTCACTATCTCTATTTCTTCCCCATCTATTTGCCAGGAATTCAGAGGGCCGGATGCCATGATCTTTGTTTTCTTGATGTTGAGTTTCAAGCCAACTTTTGCACTCTCCTCCTTCACCCGCATCAAGAGGCTCTTTAGTTCCTCTTTGCTTTCTGCCATTAGAGTGGTATCATCTGCATATCTGAGGTTGTTGATATTTCTCCCTGCAATCTTGATCCCAATTTGTGACTCCTCTAATCCCGCCTTTCTCATAGGCAAGGCGATAGTATACAGCCTTGCCGAACTCCTTTCTCAATTTTGAACCAATCAGTGATTCCATGTTCAGTTCTCACTGTTGCTTCTTGACCTGCATATAAATTTTTCAAGAGACAAATAAGATGCTCTGGTATTCCCATCTTTTTAAGAACTTGCCACAATTTGTTGTGCTCCACACAATCAAAGGCTTTAGAATAGTCAATGAAGCGGAAGTAGATGTTCTTCTGGAACTCCCTAGCTTTCTCCATGATCCAGCGTATGTTGGCAATTTGATCTCTAGTTCCTCTGCCTCTTCAAAATCCTGCCTGTACTTCTGGAAGTTCTCGGTCCACATATTGCCGGAGCCTAGCTTGTAGGATTTTGAGCATAACTTTACTAGCATGAGAAATGAGTGCAATGGTGTGGTAGTTTGAACACTCTTTGGCATTGCCCTTCTTTAGGATTGGAATGTAAACTGACCTTTTCCAATCCTGTGGCCATTGTTGAGTTTTCCAGATTTGCTGGAATATTGAGTGTAGCAGTTTTACTGCATCATCCTTTAAGATTTTGAATAGTTCAACTGGAATGCTGTCACCACCAGTAGCTTTATTGTTGCTCAGACTTCCTAAGGCCCGTTTGACTTCACATTCCAGGATGTCTGGCTCCAGGTCAGTAACTACTCCATTGTGGTCATCAGGGATGTTAAGCTCGCTCTTGTATAGTTCTTCTGTATAATTTTGCCACCTTTTAAAAATCTCTTCTGCTTCTGTGAGGTCTGTACCGTTTTGGTCACTTATCATACCCATCTTTGCATGAAACGTTCTCTTCATATCTCCAATTTTCTTGAAAAGATCTCTGGTCCTCCCCATTCTATTGTTTTCTTCTATTTGTTTGCACTGTTCATTTAAGAAGGCATTCTTATCTCTTCTAGCTTTTCTCTGGAATTCTGCATTCAATTGGGTGTATCTTTCTCTTTCTCCCTTGCCTTTCACTTCCCTTCTCTCCTTAACTATTTGTAAAGCTTCTTCAGACAGCCATTTTGATTTCTTGCATTTCTTTTTCTTTGGGTTGGTTTTAATTGCTACCTCTTATACAATGTTGCGAACCTCCGTCCATAGTTCTTCAGGCACTCTGTCTATCAGATCTAATTCCTTAAATCTATTTGTCACCTCTACTGTATATTCGCCCGGGGATATGATTTAGTTCATACCTGAGTGGCCTAGTGCTTTCCCCTACTTTCTTCAATTTAAGCCTAAATTTTGGAACAAGAAGCTGATGATTTGAACCACAATCAGCTCCTGGTCTCGTTTTTACTGACTGTATAGAACTTCTCCATCTTTGGCTGCAGAACACATAGTCAATCTGATTTCTGTGTTGACCGTCTGGTGATGTCCATGTGTAGAGTTGTCTCTTGGGTTGTTGGAAAAGAGTGTTTGCTGTGACCATTGTATTCTCTTGACAAAATTCTACCAGCCTGTGGCCTGCTTCATTTTGTACTCCAAGGCCAAACTTGCCTGTTATCCCAGTTATCTTTTGGTTTCCTACTTTAGCATTCCAATCCCCCATGATGATAAGCACATCATTTTTTGCTTTTAGAAGGTGTTGTAGGACAGTGGTCCCCAACCTTTCTGAGCGGGCCTCGCCCCCACATGGGGCCGCGCCCCCGCATCGGGCCGCGCCCTGTGGGCCGCGCCCCCATGTGGGCGCGGCCCGGCCCCGATTCCCTCTCCCCGCCCTCCCGCAGTAAGAAGCTTCCCGGGCCGCAAGCTTGCGGCCTGGGAAGTTTTTTACTGCGGGGGGGCGGGGAGAGGGAGCCGCGGCCCGGCGCCATGGCCTTCGCGGCCCGGCACCGGGCCGCGGCCCGCAGGTTGGGGACCACTGTTGTAGGGTAGCGGTCCCCAACCTTCTTGTAGTCCGGGACCGCCTCCAAGGGTGGGGGAGAGCCGGCGGCCCGGCCACAGCAGCTGCACGTAAACGCACAGTTGCAGTTGTCGCGCATGCACGTTTTGGCCACTTGGCTTCACGGCTCCTGATTGGACACCTCCGAGTTTTTATCCCGGACCGGTCCCGCCCTAACTCCTCCCCACCACCCCTTACTCCTTTATACAGTCCGTGGCGCCCGTGGCGCCACGGGCTGTGTACAGATGGTAGTGCTGTCTGATAATCTAGAGTTCATGGTCTTTGCTTGTTTAAAACAAATGTATCCCATTCTTAAAGGCTTGTAGGTTTACCAGGAATGGTTTAGGGATTTTTGGGGCCCTGGCAGAGTACAATTGTTCTGGGAGAAGCCAGACTGGAGATGAAGAGGATCCCCACAGTGGAAAGGGGTGTCACTCTGAGTGTCCTTAAAGAAGGGAAAGGAGAGGAGAGAGGCTACGTCCTTGATCCATGGGGGTGGGGGGAAGACACTGTGTGGGACGTGGAAGCATGGAGCCTGTAGCATGTGCTGCATTGGTAAACTGGCTCTGGGGTTTACATAGATGTGTTTCCCCTCTTTTAAGAGATTTGTTAACTGCTCCAAGACTGCTTACTGAGATTCATAAATGAGCCTCAATTTGGACCTCAGTCCCACCAGTCCCAAGTCCAACATGTAACCCTTTGCCTGTCATAAAGAAACTAGCTGAACTTCATTGGCCCACAGCCTAGTATGAGAAGGTAGTAGATTTTGCTTGCTTCACACTTTGGTACACCAAAGTTGTATGCTATATAAAAACTGGAACATGCCCACTTCTGGAATTTTGGTGACCTCATGTCAAGTATCAGGAACATCTATCCAGTAAATGCTGCTAACATTTTGATAATTCTTATGTGATCAGTATCTAGAACAGCTAGCATAGTCCTCCAGATTCAAATTCACAGCTACTAGTGCCCCCTCCCACAGTTGCTGTGAAAAATAGACATTTAAATGTACAAGGTTGGTACTTCCCGGCTATTTTTGATGGTTGATTTTTAATTGCGTTTCACATTCCTGTTCTTTGCTGTGTACAGATGATTCCAGTCTAAACTAATGCATTGACTCTGATTGTGAGGTATCCTAGTCATGCCAGTCTTAACACAGTATACCCCTTTAAGTAGGGAATAAGGTCATGGAGTTCATTTCCCAAAACCTCCATTTTCTCCACGGGAATTGATCTAGCCTGGAGATCAGTGGGAATTCTGGGAGATCTTCAGCCATGACTTGGAAACTGGCAACCCTATTTTGAAGTCTTGGATCTTAGAAGTGTGCAGGTCTGCTTATAAAGGCACTGTAAATAACCTGATCCTATCTTTAGCTTGCTTTGTCACTTCCAGTCTATATCTTGCTGTTCTTTTATTTGCTCTTTATTTATTTTTAAGAGTCTTGGAGTAGTTTAACACTTTTGTTTCTGATGGATTTTCCAAACGTTACACAATATTCCTGTCATTCTTCTTCATGTAAAGGCATAGTGAGATTTGGCCAAGGTCATCTACTGTTTATGCAGGAGAGCTCACATTGAAAGCCGTCTATTATAGCTCCCTATTCTTCTCTCTATATTTGTTTCTTTGCTAGGAAAGCACTCTGTAAATAGTTTACATAAAAACTGGATGGAGCAAACTGGAACATGTTTGGCCAAAGATTCCAAAAACCTAGGAAGCCAGTTAGAGATGTCTTGATAACTGCTACATAGGGAGGGGTTCACTTACTCAAGCAATCCAGGGGCACCTTTAAGACAAAGAAAGTTTTATTCAAGGTATACGCTCTTGTGTGCACACTTTGTTCTGCTGCTTCAGACCAATATGGTAATCCACCTGAATCTATTCTCATGGAATCATAGGTGCAGATGCCATAGTTCTGGTTCCCCATAAGGAATACCTAGGGAGCTGTATTATTATCGTATTTCTTTCCCACCCTCCCCCAATGGTCCATGGCAGGTCACAACATACCAAAATACAAACACTTTAAAATTCTACAAAAATATAAAATACACAGAGTAGTTGTGGGGGCAGCAATGAGGAAGAACCATGTTTACCATCTTGAGCTGCGAGAGAAAGGGCAGGATACAGCTGAATCAGAATCACACAGAGCTGGAAGAGACCACAGAGAGTCAGTCCAGCCACCTACCTTCTTGAGGGCTTAAAAATTACACTCCTGACAGGTGCTTATCCAATCTCCTTCTAAAAACTTCCAACAAAGGAGACTCCACCCCTCCAAGGTTGCATATTCCATCTATGAACAGTCCTCACTGTCAGAATATGCTTTCTAATAATATTTGTGGAACTTCCTTTCCCATTGCTCCTAGTCTTTGTCTCTAAAGCTGCAATAAACAAGTTGGACCCCTCTTCAGCATGTCTACCTTTTACATAGTTAAGCAGTATCTGAATCATCCAGTTCCTTTCAACTCCATGAGTCAATGACCTTTAGTAGCTAATGAAGCCCTCAGCACCTTAAGACAGTGGATTTGGTTCTGTATCTTCTCTATTTACCAGCTGATAACCCTTCTTTTTTCCTCTTTTGGATGTTGCTGGGTCCATGCAGGTTCTATTTCTTGTGGCTTTTAACCATTTAGCACAGAGGACAAAATAGGACCTATTCCACTCGGAGGGCTAAAACGCGCATGGCCTTCGGCTCACAAATGCGGGGTTGTAAACCTTGCGTTTGTGGCCCTTCATACGGGAAACTTCTCAGCCATCGCGTTACGCCTTTTCCCTACTTTACGAGGCGGGAGAGAAGGCAAAAGAGAGAGCAACGTAAACTTTACTCACCACTCCTCGGCCTGTCAGTCACTGGTTGCAAACAATCCCCTCTCAGTGGAGATTTGGGGGAGCACCCAACATAATTTTTTTTTAATGGAAACTTCTGCATTGTGGTTAACACCACAACATTGAAGCATTGCCTTGTTTTACAATAGGGATTAACTTTCCTGTTTAAATTTGCTGCTTGCTGTTCTGTCGAGTACATAACCCCACCCAGAACATACACCAGTTTGGTATAGTGGTTAGGAGTGCAGACCCTCTAATCTGGCATGCCGGGTTTGATTCTGCACCCCCCCACACACACACATGCAGCCAGCTGGGTGACCTTGGGCTCACCATGGCACTGATAAAACTGTTCTGACCGAGCAGTGATACCAGGGCTCTCTCAGCCTCACCCACCTCACAGGGTGTCTGTTGTGGGGAGAGGAAAGGGAAGACGACTGTAAGCCGCATTGAGACTCCTTTGGGTAGAGAAAAGTGGCATATAAAAACAAACTCTTCTTCTTCTTACCTGTATAAGTCTGCCAAACAGCACACCTTCCCACCATTTTCCTTTGTTTCTTGAGAGCGGCCATTTTGGGAGTTTATGCATGATGGAGAATCTCTTGATGGCCATGCTGGTTCAGCATCAATCATCCAACTATCTCAGGGAGGACACAACTCTTTTCCAAGTGGACCCTGCACAGACCTCTGTCCAGGTATGCCCAGCACGGCCATTCCATTAGGATCTCCCTAAGGTCTCGGAGAGCCGCAAGGCAAAGGTGGTTCACTCTCACAGAGGTGCCCTTCCTAAAACAGGTTTGGGTCGACAGGAGAATTACCGACTAATGGGAGAACTTCGTCCTGGCAACTTGGAGTGATGATGAATGGATCTTGAATTTCAGGATGGCCAGAGGCACCTTTGGGAAGATTGTCACCATTCTCCAAGGGAGGCTGCAGCATCCAACATGCACCTGCTCAACACGGTGCAGAAGAGGGTGGCCGTGGATCTATGGTACCTTGCAAACAGCATCCCATTCAGACTTGTCTTCCAGCTGTTCAGCCTGGGCATATCCACTGTTGAGGAAATCATTCTGGAGGTCTGCTTTGCCAAGCTCTACAGCAATGTAGAGGGACAGTGCATGATATGCTCCACACCAATGCTCTTTGTGTTGCCACTGAGCACCACCTCTGCCCATCAGCTGCCTTTTCCCTCTGCAGAGACTAGCCCTTCCATGGCAGGGCAGGCTCAGTGGCAGTGATCACCCCTTGTGTGACCTCAGGCAGGATCCAGTGGAATGATCTCCACTACTTAGCTTGGTTCAGAGGAAGGGATACTAACCACTGGGCATCTTTAGGCATGCTGGGGCTGGGTCCCTCCTGGCCAGAACTGCAGGCTGCACCATCGGGGGTGTTGGTCTGGGGAGAAAAGGTCAGACATCAGAAGCAGTTCAGAGCAAGAAATGAGGAGCACGGTAGAGATTTGGTGAAGCCTTCTCTTCAAAAGGAAGCCTTGTGAGCTTCCTTCCCTTGTGAGTTTCCAGGATAAGCAGGACCTTCCCCCCTTCCCAAATATAGCTGGTGGGGACCAGCACCCACCTATCTCTGTGGTAGAAAAATCTCTGCCCTTCAAGTCCTCCCTGTGAGGAGATATCTCCTGGGATTCACGGGGTGCTGGCTCGGAAGGAGGATGCACTATGAATTAAAAGCAGGGGTTGTTACCAGCAGACTAGTTCCTATGGCTGCCAGCTGGACACATAGAGGTTGGGAGGGGCAGGGGGTATGAGAGGGAAAGCCTCCAGCGATCCAACACATGGCTGGAGATGGAAGAGCCCCAGACGGGCAGGGGATTTTCCTTCAGTGTCCCTTCTCAATGCAGCAACAAAGCCACATAGGGACACTGGGCACATATCAAAGGGTCCAGCCACCCCAATCCTGACCCTGGGGCTCCCAGCTTACCTGTGGTGAGAGGCATAGAGCACCAATGGCCTTGGAGTTCCCCCTGCTGTATGGGGATGAGGTCCAGTCTGACAAACCTGGTCCCTACATCCCTCTCCAAGGCAGCTTGCCTCTGTGGTGGTGCTCAGGAAGTGGAGAGACTCTCATCCAAGTCCTCCAGCTGCTGGTGGCTGCTCTCCTCGGTGGCAGACTTCCTTACCTTTAACTTAATGCTATGAGCCATGTGTTTTGGATGGCCAGTGCCATTCCTCTCTCCATAGGTGCCCCTAAGCTTGTTGAAGTAGAGGCAAGTCACCGGTATAGCTCTGGAGACCTTGTTGAGGCTCCTTGTCTTTGTGTAACACTCGAGCCCTGTCTGGTTGTGCCCCAGAGCCCTCATCTGGTGTGCCACATCCTCAAATACCTCCTGTATCCTATGAGAGGCGTTGAGAGCTTCCTGAACCTTCTGATCAGAAAAGATGGCCAGGAAGCCTCTAACCTCACTGTCCCTCCCTGTTGGTCCCCCTGCACCAGCAATAAAAGGCATGGAGGAAGCCTGAGAGGTGGAGGGAAAGGAGGTAGCCTATGAGGTAGAGGGGAAGGAGTCTGCGAGCTGGAATCCATCTTGGCTGTGAAGAGCTTACAGGCTCTTCCCTCTTCCCACCTTGCACTGCTCAAGGGGATTCTCAACTCTTGATTGGGTAGACAGTCTCACTGGCAACCAAGGGGTCAAAATAGATTGGATGGAACTTCAGCAACATTTGTCTAGATATGTCTGAATTTCAGTTTCAGAGTGGTACTGGCCTGACTTTGCCAGAATTCAAAAAAATTCTGTCCTCAATGAGTGTCTCACTGGCCATGTTGATTGGATCACATAGATAATGAGTTGGCTTTCCTTGTCCCTGGCAACATTTATCTTCTCTGTGGAGCACACCACCACCACCATTCCATGTAGTGGCAGAGCTGCGCATACACATACCCTTCCCAAATATGAGGGGTAGGGAAAACAAGTATGTGCATTGGCAAAACAGCCACAGCTGATTGCTCCACTGGGGTATGGAGTGTGTTCCCTGGCTAATTGCTTGTGAATGGTGTTCTGATAAGGAATCTCAAGCCTCATTGACACTTATCTGCGTGGAGGAAACAGCTGTTGGGGCAGGCACTGCCAAGATTTTTCCCATAGAAAGGGAGAGGTGCATAGGCTGTAGTATATACACAAACTTTTGCCAGACATAAACATGAAAATGGGGTTTCGAAAATGTTATTCCTAGAAGAAAATAAACTCTTTCTCTTATATATAGAGAAATCTTAAATGTCCTGAATTGGAAATGAAGAAACCGACCCCAAGTTTTTCTGGATTGCTTCAAGTTCTGATTTTTGCTGTCTTAAGAACTGTACAGTTTGTCCTGGAGAATTAAGAGATCCATAGGAGCACACAAATTTAAAATTAGGGGCCATTCCGCATTCGTCCAAAATAGCACAATGGTTACTAATTGAAATCGCTACAGTTTTGCCATTATGCACAATGTCGTTGACAATCTGCAACACTCCTGAAACCGATCTGCAAAAAGCGCTTCGTTGTAGCGCTTTCAGGGAAATCCCAAAAAGTGGATTCACCCTCCGGAAAGCGCTACACTCCTGCAACCAATCTGCAACACTAGCGGGAAAGTTCTGTGCGTTACCATTGTTGTGGTTTCTGCAAAGTCCCTTCTTCTGGCTCTCTCCTCTGATCTTCTGGCGAAGTGATCGCCATTTTTTTTCTCCGAGCGAGCGGAGATCAACGCACCAGCGAGCCTTCATTTACCCAGCGAGGCTTCCCTGGCTGCAGCCCCTCTGTTTAAAGTCACCAAGCACAAGCATTGCAGAGGCTCGTTTGCTGGTTTATATTCACTTTATTTTTCACACTGTTTTTGGCCGAAAATCGCGCCCATGAGGGGGGGGGTTTCACTTGGGGGGAGCGTGGCAACGATGAAACGGCAGCTCAAACACCACCTGCTAGCTGGATGGGTCTCTCCGTTGCAATGAATCAACGCGTATTCGTTGCAACATGTGTTTTTTTTTTTTAAACTTCCTTAAAGGGAAAGGGGCTGTTTGGGAGCATGATAACGGCCGCCCATTGGCTGCTTGACGGCCAGGGGCGGGACACAGCTTAGCAATAGTGCTTCCTGGCTAGCGATTTTTGCAGAGACCGGAACCCTGTGGGAAACGATAGAAACGCAACTGGATTCCACTACAAAGGCAGGTATGCGTTACGCCGAATTCCACTATTTAAAATGGTGATTTTTCGTTCAGCAAACAATTTGCTACATGGATCCCGGTGCGGAATGGCCCTAGGAGCTGGCAAAGTAGAGTGGTTGTATCTCCTGTGTGTAGCTATGACATTGATGCTTGAGCCTGTAGTTAAGTCTATAGCTGCCATGTGCAGGTGCACCTAACTTTGCTGCGTGGCTGTGGGCATCCTCCAGGGATACACTTTCTGCCTTATTCTTCTTACCTGAGCCTGGGATATAGCAAGCTATATAGCACTGTTTGTAAAGCAGAGAATGGGAGGATTCAAGTCTTGTGTATGCACCATGTATCATGATCTGTTTGCATAATGAAGAGTTGCTGCTCAACATTCTCCCTCTTGGTGTTCACCAAATGCTCTCCAAATCTGAGCAAAACGTTTTGTGCAGGAGTGGACTAATGGGTAGTAAAATATTGCTTTTATTACATTGTGATTTTTAAAAATGTTTTACAACTTTAAAAAAATTGCTTTGGCTCTTTGTAACTAGGCTAAAAGTTAAGAAATGAATATGTGACCTCCAATCCTTCTTTGCTATCTGCTCTTCCTTTTGAATCCAGGAGGATTGATTGTCCTTGGCAGGCTTATTCTTCTTTGGAGTTTAGTGCTCTTTGGCATCCAGCTCTGTCAATGCAAATGAGCCATTTCCCCTGCTCTGGGACCTGTAAGACTCCTAGGCCTGAAGAGCTATTAAGTGTGTTGGGCCACATAATTAAACATGTGAAAAGCTGCAGCAATACTTCTGTGAATCTTATTTCTGCCTGAGAAGATGTCCTTTGGTACAGTTTATAAAATTTCCTCTTGCAGCTTTAAAACTCTGAACTAGGGCTAGGGGGATACTTCCCTTCCAAATGTATCTTTTAGGGCTACCTTAAATCCTACTCTGTCCTTCTCACATTGATCATAGAAGGACATCTGTAGTCTTCATGAAACTTCTTATGGGTAAAAGAAAAAAGAAATGGGAACAAAATGCAAGGTATGGAATGTAATGATAATGTAGGAGTGGTTGAGTTAGCAATTCCCACAAGATTCCATGCCCAGACTGTGGTTTCCCAGACTATGTGGGGCCCTTGCTCAGTCAGTCCCCCATTTGTCATGCCAGCAGCAGACTCTGATCAGCTCGTGGTCATGTTGTTAGATGAGAAAGAGACTGTTTAAGCAGAGCCAGGTTTCTGTCTTTCCGCAAAGTACCATGGAGACACAATAATGTGGTTGGGAAAGGGGCAGTATGAGGTCTTGTCAAAAGCCAAGTAGAGATTTTGCAGAAGGGATGTGTCAACAGCACCCCACTGAGCTGGAAGAAGTGGCTCTTTGCTTAACAGTTCAGGTCTGTAATTCCTGACTGCAGCAGCCTTGGGTGGGGTGAGGGGTGCTCATGTCTGAGATGGAGCTCTGGGCACAGAGCCCAGGTTCCCTTCGGATTGGTAAATTAGGTGATGAAGAAAGAGACTGTTATTTTAACCACAATAAACAGGATGGAGAACAATTTTGGAACCAAAACGGTCCTTTTTGGAAGGCTGAATCCTTGTTTCTGTTGAAGCGATAGTGTTGTGAACCATGGCTCACCAGAAGACCATCAGTTCATCCCAAGAACATAAGTAGCACCTGCTTGATCAAACCAGTAGTCCATCTAAGTCCAGTATCCAGTTGCCCTAGAAGGCCAAAACAACAACAACAACAAAAAAACTTTAGGCGCTGCTTTCAGAGGTAACCATCTGGCAGTGATCAACCTAAAGCCACTGATGATTGGTGGTAGACATACTCTTCCATCTTTTTGCTAGGTTTTATCATGCATATTTCATTGTGCTGTGAAATTATGTAGATTCAGAAGCATACATAACACAGTAGCTTCTGTTCCTAGATGAGGTGTGACTAGATTATGAAGCCCTGGCCTAAGTGATGTCATGTGAATGTCCATGACGGAATCATCCTATCTCAGTGGACTGCTCTTGGAATTCTCGTGAATTGGGGATATTAAACGGGTAAAGTGCTTCTTTACTTGTTTGATGGCTTCTCCCTGCCCCAGAAGCTGAAGGAACTTGCAGTAACTTCATAGCAAGGTATTTCTGGCATGACAGATCTTCATTTCTGAAGTCACAATGAGAGATGCGGAAGGAGCCTTTAAGAAATGATAATTCTGAGTAATGTTGGCTTCACTGATGTTTCTGGTAACAAATGAACCCTTTCGCAGCAGGTTTGTGATAGAGGAAACATTTAACTCTCCATAAGGTACAAAATCTGTTGTTGTTCCTCCCAAGAGAATAGAATTATGGAATCATCACACTCTCTGGAGAGGATCAGGCATAATCTCAGAACAGCACTCCTGTAGTTGACCCTCACCCCCCTTTTTACTACTTCCATCATTAATCTCTTTTTCTGGTGACAATACTTGAGCAGGAGAAAAGTCTTGCCAGATTAATGCAACTATAAACGCTCCCTATTCAAAGAGGAACTTGCTAGGGGAAGTTTTCTTTAACAACAAAAGGCTGCGAGCCTCTGCCAATGCTATTCTGAGGCAGCAAAATATTATTTCTGTTCAATAATAGAAAAATAAATGGCTTCTTCTGAAGTGGAGCCATGTAAGGCTTATGTTCCCTATAAACTTTCAGGAATAGATAGGCAATTACATGACTGGGAGCAGACCTAAGTGATTTAAGAGCCTTCCCAACATGCTCAGTATGTATTATGTGTATTTGTGGCTGTTGCAGTTCAGAGTTGGCTTTAATGTAGTAGGGTTACCCACTTTCTGAGCACTCAGAACACAATTTTGTTGTTGTTTTGGAAAATACTATTTTTTCCTCTACCAGTAATTGCAAATTCATTTGTACTGGAGGGTCTCTTTCCATATGTCCCTGTGTGCCAATTACAGATGTTAAGCAGCCATCTGTTGTGTATCCGCCTTTTCCATCATGGCTATGGCACTGTGGAATGGACTCCTTCAAGAGGTTAGAGGGGCTTTTTCTTTGGAGATCTTCAGGACGTGCTTCAAGGCCTGCTTGTTTGTCAAAGCTTTTGAGGGGGTTTGAATGGCAGGCATTTTAGTTTTGGTTTTAACTGAAAATGTTAGCCACAAAGATTAGTAACAATCTAAAAACATATAATTGCTTCTTAGGAACCCTTAAACAAGCACATTATGAAAACAATTCAAACTAGAGCTTAAATACACATACAAAAGATTAAAATAGTTAAAAGTTAGGACAGGAAGGAGGAAATGCCTGACTACATAACAAAGTCTCCACCTGCTAAACTAAACTGAGGGAATGCCAATCTAAACAAAAATAACTGAAGATTAATTCAAGGCTGCCACCTGCCTAATCTCAAAGTGGGGGCACCTGAAATAGGGCTTCCAAAGATGACTGCATTCATTGGGTGGGTCCATATTTCTGGTACATTGATCCCAAACAATATAGGGCTTCAGGGTCAACACCAGGACTTTGAATTATGCACAGAAACGGATTGGATAAGCTACATCTGAAGTGATATGGTCCCTGTTACCCACTTCAGTCAACAGCCCGGCTGCAGCATTCTGCACCAACTGATATTTCTGAATGCTCCTATTCAGAGCTCCTCCAGCCTTCCTGAGAGCAGCTGGAAGCATGAAATAGAACTGAATGTTATTCTAGGGTTGCCAACTCCGGCTTGAGAAATTCCTGGACATTTAAGGGTGGTACCTGTGGATGGGGGTATTTTAAGGTGACCAGATTGTCCTACTTTTGGAGGGACATCTGGGGGTACCTGGCAAATTGTACTTATGTTGAAATTAAAATATATAACAGTACTATTTTTGCATTCTGTGTGTCCTATGAAACTTTTTGTTGCTCCATATAGACCAAATTTTTAATCAAGAACCCCCCCCCCCCCGGTCAATGGTGTCCCACTTTACCAATGTTAAAATCTGGTCACCTTAGGGTATTTGGAGAGCTGTTTCACCTAGGCCTCTTGTGGTGCAGAGTGGTAAGGCAGCAGACATGCGGTCTGAAAGCTCTGCCCATGAGGCTGGGAGTTCAATCCCAGCAGCCGGCTCGAGGTCAACTCAGCCTTCCATCCTTCCGAGGTCAGTAAAATGAATACCCAGCTTGCTGGGCAGTAAATGGTAATGACTGGGGAAGGCACTGGCAAACCACCCTGTATTGAGACTGCCATGAAAACGCTAGAGGGCGTCACCCCAAGGGTCAGACATGACCCGGTGCTTGCACAGGGGATACCTTTACCTATACTTTCACCTAGGCATGGTATACCATAGAGTTCACGTTCCAAAGATTCCATTTTCTCCATGGAAACTGATCTCAGGATATCACTTGTAATTCCAGGAGATCTCCAGGCCCCTCTTCAAGGTGACAACCCAACCCAAATCCTGATTTGTGGTTTCATGTAGATGTTAAACATAGTTTTGTGAATATGTTAAAAGAGTATAAGGGGCAAAATGCAGCCTTGAAAGACCTCAGAGGCCAGGGGACCGAGCAGTACCCCCAAACAGCCTTCTGAAATCTACTCTCCAGTCAGGACCAGAACCATTGTAAAATGATGCCTCCAAGTTCAGAAATGTGATCCAGAATGATACTATGATCAACGATTACACTTCCTTGGTTACACTCTACCAGTCTCCCTGCATAGGTCATTTACCAGGCCAACCTAGGCTGTTTCAGTCAGGCCCAAAAACAGATGCAGAAGGATCCAAATGCTCTGATGGTTGTCTGGAATAAGCAACCCTATAAACGTTTCATTTTTCGGTTAAGGGACTGTGAATAGCAACAAGGCTGCTCCCTATGAATAGCTCAAAGCTGCAGTTTCCTCTTGTAATAGGGCTGCCAGATCCCTGATGGGGGCAATGAATTCCAAACCCCCAGCATCTGGGGTCCTGTGTCACTCTGAGCAGCAGCCAGGGTGGAAATGTCATTGTGCTGTCAATGTGGCATCACTTCTGGGAAACAACAGAAGCAACTTCAGTCCTCTCCAGGAATTGCCAGTAGTAAAACTATAGAGTAATTTCCAGTGATTTCTATAGAGATGTGATGTCATTTCTGGGTCTTCCCTGGAAGTGACATCAGGCTGCTGCAGATAGCTACCTTCCCCATGTCCCTGCCCTTCCCCTAGTCTCCTGCTGCTTGCCAGGCCAGGCTTGGCATTTCCATCCTGTAATACTGGACTGCAAATCAACCAATGAAAACATCAGTGAGGTGGATCCAACCCCCGTATTCTACCACTCCACTGAACAAAACTGTGTGTGAGAGAGAAAAGTGCATTCAAATTACAGCTGACTTATGGCAACCCCAGCAAGGGGTTTTCAAGGCAAGTGAGAAGCAAAGGTGGTTTGCTAGTGCTTTCTGCCAAAACTTCCTTGGCACTCTCCTTTTCAAGCACTGACCCTGCTTAGCTTTCCAAGGTCTGACAATATCTTGATAGACTGTGTTGCCTTCCCTCTCATACACACATGTGTGTTGGTCTGTGTGTGTGTGGTTCTTAAATTGGAGGAAAAGCCGCTTAGGCTGGAGGAAGGCCACTTGAAGGATGGTTGGACCCACCTCAATAGGAATGATGTACAAGTGGTAAAATGTGACCGGAAATAGTGATGGAATAGTATCATTGCTATTTTTCAGTTCAGTTATAGAAGAGGGTGAAGAAACTGTGGCTGTTAGCAAGCAGATAGACTCCTTTTATATATGTACAATATATGCCATTAGATTCCCTTCTAAAATATCTGCCTGATGTACAATTTAAAAAATATTCTGTCAAACTAACTTTCAGGTGATTGGAGAGGGAACAACCCTTATGTGGAAGGTAGTGTTGTGTTTTCTGTCTGGAAATATGCAATAGTTTGCCGTAACAAGTCTGAATGTTATCTTTTTCTTCTGGCATCGCACTCAGCTAGAGTGATCACATTTTAAAAGCTGATGAGAGTTTTAATTTCAACTAAGTGCAGTGCTATAATCTTCGCTGTCATTCTTGAAAAAGTTGGAAATTTAGACCCCAAACTTGCTTATGTTCCAGACTTTCACCTTTATTATTAAAGTCCCCACCCCCCAAGTTATGCGCGTTGGATATGCAAGTTTATGTTCTCTGGGAATGCATGGGAATGAGGATGGAGGGCAGGGGCTGCCTCTTTTATGAAACAGCTGCAAGACCCCTGTGCTGGTCCACTGCCCTTCAATAATAATCCTTCACAAGCTGATGTGTAAGGAAGGAGACTGGATGCCATACACACAGCAGGAGGAATGGGGCCAGGCCAGAAGGGTGGCAGCTGTCAGGGAACAGTTCTTGCTGGGAATCTCTAGGACCAGCCCCTCACGAGTCAGGAGGGTCTACAATGGTCTGGAAACTATTCCTGGCAGTGGGAATTGTCAGGGGGAGAGGTTAGGTTGCTCATGGGAGGGGCCTGGACCTAACGTGCTTGTTCTTGTATTTGAGGCAGTACCCCAGGGATGGAGCTGAACTAAACATGGTTTATGGTTTCTGTACAAAGGAAATCATGCTGATTTTTCTGCCATGCTTGAGTGTCAGGTGTTTGCTATTTGGTTTCGTATCATTTTGCATGGGTTTCTTTTATAGCTTTTTTTTGCAGAAGACATAGATAAGACTTGATATTTGTGTGCATTATAATCTTTGTATGAGCTGATTATTAAGTGCATAAAGAAGTGGGAATAATCTTTACTACATAAAGAATACTACTTATTTATAATTCAGTGTGGTGTTTATATATTAGTTTTTGAGTGTTCTAAGCACTTCAAACAATATAATAATCCTTAGCAAAATCATCTCCGGTACATCAGTCTTTTTGAATTCCATGGTACAGATGTGAGGCTTAAAGGTATGAGCTTGTTTAAGGCCACTGCATTCTATTATTATTTTAGTTATTTTATCTTGTTTTTCTCCTGTACCAAAGAACAGTGCCTTAAAATGAAATCCATATAAAAATCACAGTTTAAATTAACAATGTATTGAGTCCAGTAGCATTTAAAAAATGAACCAAAAAAATTGAGGTATGAACTTTCAGAAGTCAAAGCTGCTTGCCTCTGAATAAGAATACACAACCCAACAGACCCCTAGGATGATATTAAAATGGGTGATGAATGAAAAGGATATCCTTGGCTGGTACCACTTCTACTGGCACAGCTCACACAGGGCCACATGGCAAGTCCCTTTGGGTCATGCTGCTGAGCAAGGCCAAGTTCCTGCCTGAAAGGAGAGGTAACTCACTCTATACAGGTCAATCTTTGTCCTTGATCTGGAAATTGCAGCTGGTGCAAAATGCAACTGCTAGGCTCCTCATAGGTACATCTTGGAGAGCCCATATCCAGCTTGTGCTGAGGCAGTTGCATTGGTTGCCAATTGTGGCTCGGATCAGGTTCATGTTTTGGTACTTAACTTTAAGGCCATCCATAGACAGGGCCTCACTTATCTGAGGAACCGCTTGTCTGCTTATGCCCCCCTCAGGTTGCCTTGCTCTGCAGGAGCTAATTTACTGGTAGTCTCTGGCCTGAGGGAAGCTCGCCTGAGATCAACCCGGGCCAGCGCCTTTTCAGTCCTGGCCCCTACCTGGTGGAATGAGCTCCTGGAAGAGCTGTGGGCCCTGACAGAGCTTTCAAAGTTCCACAGGAACTGTAAGACGGAGCTCTTCCACCACATCTTTGGCTGAGGTCAGGGCTCCCTTCTTTATTTTTCATTGATTAAGATCTAGGCAGCTCCTCTAATCCCCCTCTTGGAGATGTATCTATCTGTATGAGTGGGGGTACGGGGAGAGTTATAAGTTGCAATTGGTTTTTCGATTATGTTGTTATTTTTAAGGGGTTTTATTGTGGATTTTAATGTGGTTTTATTCTGATTGTTAGCCGCCACGAGCCGGTCATGGAAGTGGCAGATTAGAAATGGAATTATACATTTAAAAAATGCTCACCCTTGGTCTTATTCCACTGGGTCAGATGTTCCCAATTTCTTTCCCAGCAGTGTGCAAGATTTTAACGTGTTAATACTCTTTTTTATGTATACTGGAACAGTCCTGAGCATGTCTACTCAGAAGGAAGTCTCATTTTACAGTCAGGAAAGCTCATGCAACCATGTCCATGTTAACTGTTCATTCTGCAGGATAAAGAGCATTGACTGAAACAAGAACTTTCCCCCCTTTTTGTTTTGCAGTGCTTATTACTTAGTTTAACAGGTGTTGAAGGATATACTGCTCTGTATTCAACAACCCAACTTAGAAAATATAGGTGCTTTAAAGAGGGTGGCAATTTCCGCCAACCTCCCTCTCCCCTTGCTGCATCCTATTAAGTCTCTCCTCAGGATTTTGTTCCTGGCTATCATCAGACCTCTATGAGCAGCATAGGGTGTGCAGGTGGGGTGGGGTGGGGTGAGGGGTGACTCTGTTTTTGGCCTGTTTGAAGAGATCTTTGTATTCAGCCAGTGATACTTTCTGGGGTTTCTTCCACTTCCTCAACTTTTCTGTTAGCTGATACTGATTTTATTTATTTATTAAATGTATGTGCTGCCCTTCCCTGATGGCTCAGGGCAACTCAAAAAATTAAAATACATACACTATAGTAAGTAGTATAAAATTAGAAAAATACAGTTGTCATAAGTTTATAGATATAGATAAGTAGCACCAATTTACTGAAATTCAGCTTCTATTTCCAGGGAATGGGAACAGCAACTAATGAAATGCATCTTCAATAGTTGTAAATGGGTGGCAGGGAGGCCAACTGGCTATAACAAACAGTTTGGCTACATTATGAGTGTGGAATTAGAGTAGCATTGCCAGAACCCAGTTGGGGCTCTGGGGATTCACCAGTTTGGTGCCTTTCCCCCCATTTTCAGGCTCTCAGAAACTGGGAAAACTTACCAGGCATGGAGAGGAAAGAAGCAGGAAGTAAATGTGACATATGGACGTCACCCAGTAATATGAGGAGGGGAATCTCTGGTATTTGGGCAAAATTCTATGGTAAGAACTAATTCTACCATAGATTCTTTGCCCCAAAGTCAGAACTTCGCCCCTGACATGCATTAATTTTTTGAACTCCTGCCTATTCATGAAATGCTCACTCGCCATCATCCACTAGCAGCTACAAGGGACTTGGCAACCCTAGGTTAGAGTCATATATACTGCCCAAGACCTTGGGTCACTGGGTTATGTAAAATAATGACATCCGGGTTCCCACTGGAAGTGATGTCAAGCCATTGCTCCATGCCCATGTCCCCATCCCCTCACTCTCAGTCTCCTGCCAGGTACCAGCCACTAACTGGCAACCCTATGGGCACATCCTTATCATTGTTCTCCATAATATTTGGGAAAAGGCCCTGTGGATGGAGTGCTGTCTGGGACACATACAGTGTCCAAACTACGCTTCTGCCTGCACAGAACAATCTGGCTGCAGCCAGCAAAGCCAGGCACAACCGAATTGAGCTGGCCCCTGCAGTGCCTGCCTCCTGAGGCCGGCTGCGAGCTACACAGTCCGCCTGGCCGCCAGATCCTGCCTGCCTGGCGCCAGCAGCCATGCCTGCCTGGCCCTGGCCCCGGCCCCTGCGGAGATCGCCCCCTGAACCTGGATGCAAGGTGAGCTCGCCACCTCGTGCCCACATACTCACCACCTGCTGAGTGCGCCCAGCATCTGGCAGCCTCACTACACTGCCTGCCTACAAGCACTCCCACCCCTAACCTCGCCCATGCTGCCACCTGTCCACCTGCTGCCAACTTGTCACAGGCCCACTGCTTCACTCGGGCTGTGGCGGCATCCCCTAGAACCAACAGCCGCTCCCCCCAGGTAGTCAACAGAAACTGGTGAGCAGCCAGTGATGGCGAGGTGTGGCCACAATCCACCCTTCAGAACAGCCTCTTAACGAGCTGCTGCCACTGCTCCAACCCCAATGGGCCGTCGCTGCCCAGACTGCAGAGGGACGGTGGGCCCTGTGGCGAGCCAATGGCGTTCACTCGCTGCAGGCAGCGCTGACCCTCCCCAAGCCCGCGCCATCATTACCACCCCCTCAGCAGCTGCTCGCTCGCCCCTCAACCTCCCCCGGGGACATGTGCCCAAAGGGGCATAGAGGCCGCTGTGCCTGCATGCTCCCACCCCACCCCACCCCACCCCACTAGTGCAGCTGGGTGTAGCTGGCTTATTTACTAGTAGGTTGCATAAAAATAATCGTTTTCAAATGTTAACACTTAGTAAAAGATAAATAGGCGAATTAACATTGCTCAAACTAACCTTTCCATAATTCTCTGAATGAGATCCCTTTGAATAATTTTAAAAATCTGACTGTTTATGGACTGGTGTACACATTTATGATGTGTAGACTGTTTGAAATATCCTTTTGTGATAACTTACCTGCTCTGCTGTTGTAATATATAGATCTGGTCATCCTGTTCTTTCACTTCATGTTATAAGCTGTTAAAGATGGAGATAGGTAAAAGGCTCCTATATCTTATAAGGAAACTCTATTCTTCTACTTGTTGCCAAGTCCCCCCCCTTGGGAGTCTTACTCCTAGAATACCAATCAACAAAGGGGTAAAACAAGGGTGCGTTTTGGCTCCCCTCTATTTAACCTTTTTATGAATGACCTTGCTCCGTCCCTATCCCCCAAAGCTGGCCATAGTCCAAAAATTGGTTCCCTTCACATCCCACTGCTTTTATATGCAGATGATGCTGTAGTGCTGTCCCATTCACACATTGACTTAAAACGCTTACTGGTTCAATTCCTGGACTTCTGTGAAGTAAACAAACTTGCTGAGAACTTTGAGAAGTCAAAAATTGTGGTTTTTGGAAAGCCATGGAAGCCTCTTAAATGGAATGTAAAAGGTAACAACATTGAACAAGTTAAAAACTTCAAATATTTGGGAATATTTTTCACCATAATGCAAATTGGGCTACACAGAGGAAATATGCAATCACATCTACAAAAACTAGTTCCCTGGCAATTACACGTTTCTTCTACACCAGAGGTAACCAGTACGTGCCAGCAGCCCTCAAGGTATTCAGTGGGAAACTAAGTGCCCAACTGCTCTATGGCATCCCTATTTGGATCGCTTTTAACCAAGCAGTCGAGAGTCTCTAATCCTCTCCAATCTGGAGAGGAATTGGAAGGCAACTGTAGGCCGCTTTAAGCCTCCTTCGGGTAGGGAAAAGCGGCATATAAGAACCAACTCTTCTTCTTCTTCTTCGTAAAATCCTTGGGACCCCGAACTGTGTCTCTTACGCAGTCCTGTCTAGAAACCAGCCAAAGACTATTGGAAACCAGAGCATGGTTGTTTACAATTAATTTCTGGCTTCGCATTCATTTTAGATCTGGCCCCAACAGTCTAATTTCCCTTATGCTGTCGGAACATGAGTCATCTACTTGGTTAAGACACATTGAGGGAAAAATTAAATCTATAGGAATCTCTTTAGACTCCTTGTATCTGGTATCTGAAAAGACTGCATTTGATTCAATTAAACGCGGACTGTTAGACATAGAACTGCAGGGACTTAGCAGTAAAGCTAGAAATGTTTGCTCGCCATTGACCTTGGGGCTCTCACCAAGCTCTCAGCCCCTAGCTGCGTACTTCTACCATCTAATCATCCCACAACAGCATAGAGCATTCATGTTAGCTAGAACTAAGGCTCCACCTTCTGCTGTTCTATATGGGAGATTTCAACAGAGCCCATATTCAGCTAGGTTATGCCCATGTGGACAATGCTGTATAGAATCAATTACACACATTTTCTTCCATTGTCCATTTTATTCTTCGATCTGAGCTAAATTTCTTAACTCACTGCTGTGTAAAAGAGAATTGCATTCGGATGAACATAAGACTCAGTTTCTTTTGACATCCCAGAATCCTGATATAATTGAACCAGTTGCAAAGTTTTTATATCTTGCCATGAGAAATCATGAATGTATTATGTCTTACTCTAAAGCATGATCTTTGCTTTTGTTTTCTCTGTATAGCAGTGGATCCTTTTGTACTTTCCCTCCTTATATTGTATTTTTATATGCTATTAAAGGGTTGTTGTTGTTGTTGAGAAGCCATTCTAAACCACTTCATGTTAAGTCTTGTCCTACCAGTGCTCATGCTGCCATGGAGATGTCTCATGTGATGATGATGAACACCTTCCTAAGCTGGCTCCCTGGGAAGGTGGTATAAAAGTCAAATAAACAAGCAAGCAAACAAACAAATAAATAAATAAATTGCAAATTCTGGCTTGAGAATTGCCTGGAGATTGGGTGTGATGCCTAGGGAGGGTTGTTCTGGATTTTGTAGTTAGAATTGCTAGCTCAGTGAAAGTCTAGGGAGTGGGAGCATTGGGGGGGGGGTAATCTGGGCATTGTTTGGCAGCAGCATAATGTCACTTCTGGGGGGAAAACTGGAAGTGACATGTCTTTAGGAATTAATGGGGAACTCTATGGCTAGAGAGGACTCATGTAACTTCTGAATTTCCCCCAGAAATGATGTCAGGTCATTGCCTATGCTGATTTTAAAAATAATTCTGCCACCTGCTACAAAGTGCCAGCAGGCAACAGCCTGTTGAGGGTAGAAGATCTTGCATCCCAACAGGCATTTGGCATTGGTAGTCTAGAGATCAGTTATAATTCTGGGAGCACTCCGGGCTGGATCCAGAGGTCAGCAATCTTACAATGAGCAGAGAGAGCCCTTGTATAATAAATACAAAATGCTTAAATGTTTGTGTTTTTTTATATATAAAAGTTTTTTTCATTTTCATAAAGATAGAAATATAGGATGCATTATTAATACAAAAAACAATAAAATATAATCATCATTTGAAAATGTACGACCCCACATTAACTACACAATGATATAAACTTTTGCCCAAAGCTTATAGACTTGTTCATGTTTGAGTCTAAGAGCCATCCGCATTTCCACTACATTAAAAAAAGAGGCCTATTTAGATATACAAAAGAGAAATTGTTAATAATCAACTTCGTAGACCTCACGTTAACTGCTTAATACAATCTAAGAGCTGTCCTTAGAGATATTTCTAGGTTTAAGTTAGATGCTTAACATTAAACATTTCTTGTAGAACAGTACAAAAGGATTTCATAGCTTCTCCTTATCCTTAATACAGATACATCTACAAAACAATTTGTACTTGACCTGTTCTAAGAGCCATCCTGACAGGTATATTTTCAGATTTAAGTTGAAAGCTTAACATTAAACATTTTCTACAGATCAGTGTGAGCTTTGGCCCTATAGCAATACACTAATAAAGAAAGAATAAGGGGGGAAAAACCCCGTTTTATATTTCCAGCACTAACGATTATATTACCTATATGCCTACAAAAGGAAAGAAACAAGAGAGAAAGAACCACTGCTTCCCCTTTTTCATAAAAATAGAAATATAGAATACAGTATAAGTCATTAATACAGAGAATAGTAAAGTTTCCAGGTTTAGATTAAATGCTTAACATTAAACATAGAACAATATGAGCTTTTGGTCTTCTTAAGGGGGTCTCATATCGAGGCTTGCTACATCTTATCGTTCCCGTAGACTTATATTCTGTCCCATTGGCCTTTGGCGTAGAAAGTGCAGTTGTACTCTTTCCCGCAGAATATGCATCGATATATTTTGAGGCCGTTGCACCTCCTGGACTCCAGTATCAATACAATTTTCCCCCCAGAGAGCTCCTTTAAATCGGTTACTTTCACTACAGATCCATATATCTTTTTTTTATATATAATTTTATTATTATTATATGAAGCATTTACAGAAAAGTAAAGAGAAAAAAGTGACCAGCTGATATGGTTTGCCACAGATCCATATATCTTTTGATTGATTTTTGTACACTGTTGCTTTGAAATGGCTGTATGTCTTTTAAAAAAGGGTGTCCTTATCTGGGCTGCAGAACTCCGACATCCCCTTTTCCATCTCCAGAATTTCAGATTTCTCTTCTACTGTTGGTTTTCCCCCTTGTTTAGAGCTGTCTCCAGCCACTGTTATGGATCTATCATTCCTGTTAGAGACTTCTTCTTGGATCTCCTTGAGAATATTTTTGAGCAATCCTTCTGTAAATGCTTTCAAATCTTGGGTTTGTTTCTCTAATAGATGAGCCAATCTTTTTAACATAGACATGTTTTTGACTTGGAAATCAACAGCCAGCCTCAAACAATTTTACAAGTGGCCAGTAGAGGTCCTCTGTTTTATCCTCTAACGCAGTGGTCCCCAACCTTTATTAGGCTGGGGACCGGCAGGGCATCGGGCTGCGCCCGCGGGGACCGCGCCCGCGGATCGGGCCGCGCCCGGTTGCGCCCGCGGGCCGCACCCGCGGATCGGCCCGCACCCGCGGATCGGGCCTCGCGGGTGCGGCCCGGCCCTGATTCCCTCTCCCCGCCCTCCCGCAGTAAGTAGCTTCCCGGGCCGCAAGCTTGCGGCCTGGGAAGTTTTTACTGCGGGGGGCGGGGAGAGGGAGCCGCGGCCCGGCGCCATGGCCTTTGCGGCCCGGCGCCGGGCCGCGGCCCGCAGGTTGGGGACCACTGCTCTAACGTTCCGGTACAGGCATGTGACGTATTGAAGTCAGTAAGGCAGATATTCTCGTGCTGGAACAGAGTTCTCATGAGATCTTCCCATTCACAGCTCTTATCTCTTATCTCCGAAAACCAAAACAATTGCAGTGAGAGCTTTTGCCAATTAATTTGAGTTGATTTAAGTCCTTCTTCTGCTTAGTTAGGAGAATTAGCCTGCCTCATAACGAGGTGGCTTCGGGCAGAGCAGAGTAAAAGGAGGGGGGAAACAAAGGGCTTTGATGCAGGAAGAGAGACGGAGAAAAAGAACCCGAGAGTTACTTGCAGTAAATGATGTTTTGGAACTCAGCCGATGTCCTCCCCTCAGTTCACAATGTTCATTTGCAGTAAATCGTCGTGTAGGGTTGAAGCAGATGCTTTAAGATTAAAGAGAGAAAAGAAAGTCCGAGATAGAATATGGCAGTCGTCCTCTGGACCTGGAACGCTGACAGCCTATAATCCAGGGAGATATACTCCCTAAAGGATTGGAGACGGCTCCAAGAACTTCCTGGGTAGAAAGGTGAGGTGGGGTTTGCGTACCCCTCCTCTTTTCTGCCAATTGCTTCCGCAATTGACCTCTGTCAGGCTTCAGAGATAGCAGAGCAGATGCCCTGCAACCCTCTCAGAACAACATCTTGGCCACCACCAACATGCTTAAATGTTGATCTGATATACATCTTTTGAGTATTCCTCCAAACCCTGCCTTGACGGCAAAATATGGTTCAGTTTATTAATGAATTTTTGGGGGGGCGGGGGCATACCTCTAGAAGCAAAGATGATATTAATTGTTATCTAAAAGAGAATGTAGCCATAAACAGAGTTAATTTTGAACATGTGTAGAACTGCAAAGATGGCAGTAGCTACAATCTGAAGAAAGAATCCCCACCAAGAAGTAATTATTTTAATTACATCTGGCATATTGTGATACATTATCCAGCATCTAATAAGAGAATTTTCAAAATGTAGACATTTATTATGTAAGTATGATGCGTATTATGTTTTGGAACAATAAGTTATGAGACAGTCTATCTGTTAGCTTTTATAAGTCATATAAGTTGTTTGGTTTAGTTGCTTCCTGGCACATAATGGTTTTAGAAAAATAAAATACTGTATTACCAAAAAAAAGAAAGGAAAAAAAGAAAAGAAAAAACTACCTCCAAACAAATAAACAAAAAAAGCAACATGTATACCAGCTCTGGGCTTTTGAGAATGAGGTGGACGCAAGATATGTTTTAAACATCACAAGACCACTTGAAAGGAACATCCTAGAAATAATTTTTTTTTCCAATGTCATAAAGTTCTTATGAGAGGGAGATGCAGTGCCTATGCAAGCTGAGGACAGTCTGTTTGGCACAATGACTTTCCAGAGAAGCCACATCTGGAATTAGAACAAGAGCCATCCATTTCTATCCCCTGATGTCCATCCTTAGAGCCCCTAGGTCCCTAACAATATGCTATAAAGCTTCATTATATAAAGAGGGGCATTAAGCCAAAACTTTCCCCCTAGAGCAAAGGGTGACGTTAGATAGTGTTATAGGAAAGAAAGCCCAGTGTAGTAAACTACAGTGTAGTAAACAGGAGAGACCAAATTCTGAATATGATTCCTAAGCAAGTACACAATAAGTGTCACCCCTTAGAAATGGTGGTGGTGTATGATCAGTTTATCCCCTCCACACTTGGGTTGACAGCTTTTATTGTTGTTGTTTTTTAATTGGCACATGGGCACCTCTAAACATGCAAAGATGTGGTTGACATAATACATGTTATAATGTGGTTTAGGCTAGTTGCTGGCTAAATAGCTCAGCTTGATCAGTTGAATGGAACCTATTGATAAGTTCTTGCACCTATTGATAAGTTCTTGCACTTTCAAAGTGAAAGAGAGGGTTTTACATAGCACAATAAATAACTTTAAAATAATTATAACTGAGAGTTCTAGAGTACCTTGGGCAATGGAAACTAGAGATCTTCATGGTTCTAATAAGTGGTTTTGGTACTAGAATTTGGTCCACACATCATTTCATGCATGTTGGTACTGGATCCACCCCACTTAGGAGCAATTAGGACAAAAACTGGACTTTAGACTAGGTCTTGGGGCACCCCACTTTGGAGCAGTGGCATAAGAACTGAGGAAACACAATATTTTATTTATATATTTATGTTTGTTTGTTTGTTTGTTTATTTATTAGATTTTTATCCCTCCACTCCCCAAAGGCTCATGGCGGGTTACAGAAAAAATACATAAAACCCCCAATAAAACTACCCCTAAAATTTATAAGTTACATCACATAGATTAAACCCCAAGATGGTCGCGACGAAACCAATTAAAAGAGCGACCCCTACCTCTGGGGTAGATATAGGGGAATGACAGAAGCCGCAAGAGATGGTTTCAAGGTTTCAATATGTCCTCTCAGAGGGCAGAGTCCCCTGAACATCAGGAGGTTTTCTTTCTTTCTTTCTTTCTTTCTTTCTTTCTTTCTTTCTTTCTTTCTTTCTTTCTTTCTTTCTTTCTTTCTTTCTTTCTTTCTTTCTTTCTTTCCTTCCTTCCTTCCTTCCTTCCTTCCTTCCTTCCTTCCTTCCTTCCTTCCTTCCTTCCTTCCTTCCTTCCTTCCTTCCTTCCTTCCTTCCTTCCTTCCTTCCTTCCTTCCTTCCTTCCTTCCTTTCTTCAAATTTATACCCCACCTCTCCTGACTGAGTTGTATTGAGGCACCTTACATTAATAAAAACATACCCCATAAAAACCCATAAAACCTTCCTAATGCCGCGACCCTTTAATACAGTTCCTCATGTTGTGGTGATCCCCAACCATAAAATGATGCAAGTGTTCTTTCATAGAAATTAAACCGAAACTGACCAATGGCATGAAGATCCATTGTTCATGATTGTATGTAAATTGCTTTTTTCTGGAGTTTCTCAGTTCAGTACTATTTTGGGGCACAGCTTGGCACCAGTTCCTTCATATCAATTTGCTTTGGAGGTGCCCACCTTGGAATAGCTGGCACGAGAACTTGGCTTTGGACCAGGAACAGCATATATCGTCTCAAAGGGCAGACTCCCCTGAATGTGGGGGTGTATGATGTGTGGTGGTCCAAACCTTACTTTGGGGTGCAGATGGCATACAGCCATTCCAGTTCCTTATTCAAATTTTCTTTACAATACAGGCTTCTTGGTGGCACTCCAAATAGAGGCTTGTGGTGCCAGAACCAATATTTGGACTTATCAGCACTCTATGTCCTCTTGTTAGGGACAGCCTCCAGAGTGTATATGTGATTTGGTGTGGTCCAAAAATTGTTTTGGAGTGCAGCTTGGCCCCAGCTCCCAAATGTTGATCTGTCCTGGGAGCATCTCACCTTTCAGCAGCAGGTGCAAGAACTGGATTTGAATCAAACTTTATTTTGGGGTGCAGACGGCATTCATCCATTCTAGTTCCTTATTTAAATCTTTGTGATTATGTACTTCTTTAGGGTATTCCAAATAGAAGGTCATGCTACCAGATTCAGTGTTAGGATCAGGCACCACTGTATGTTGTTTTGCAGGGGGCAGTCTCTGGAGTGTGGGGACATGTGATTTGGGGTTCCCCAAAGCGTGCTTTGGGATACAGCTTGGCCCCATTGTCTGCCTGTGCAATTGTCCCGGGGACACCCCACTTTAGAGCAGCTGCTGCAGAGTCCCCTGAATGTAGGGTAGATGATTTATGGTGGTCCAGAGATTATTTGGGGGTTCAGAACTTTTAAGCTATCCTCAATTTTTTTTGGTTGGATTCACAAATAAGGAATTAGGAACCAACTTTAGTCTCCTGATCTGGGCTAGTCACACTCTTTCATCCAAGCCTAACTAGCATTGTGTGAGTCTAAAATGGGGGTATGATGCATACCACTCCGAGGACCTTGGGAAAAGGGTGGCATAAAAATGTAATAAATGAATGAAATGTAAGTGGAATTTAGGTGATGGGATGCTTTATGTGGTACTGCTCATGTTCTCTGAGGATCTTCTGTCTAGGAATGCTGGTTTGCCTTTATTTATGCTTTGTTTTTGTATTTCTAAATAAAATAATTAATGGAACAGTACCATGAGTCTCCAGCACTCTCTTATCCATGAAAATGTAAGGTCAAAGTAGACCTGATGGGTGAGTTCCATGACTAGCATCACCTGTATTTTACTTATTAGTCTTTATGGAAATCAGTAGCAGAATATATTCCACGACTGGTTTGTGCCATATTCACCACTTCTTTCCTTTCTTGATGTCACTACTCTTGAATTTATCTATAACCTCTTGAGAGTTTTATCTCATCCTAACCTTGGGAATTATTTTCACTGCTTCTCCTTTTTCACAGGTCTTTTGTTTATACCTCTGCCCTCGTTCCTCTCTGCTTGTTCTCTGTTCTGTTGACAGGATGTTTGTTGTGGTCCCCAGCTGTGTTATAAATGTTTTTTTTTGTGTGTGTCTGGTCTCTCACAGGATCAGGTGACTCTGGCCCTGTCAGAGCCCAGTCAGCTTTTTCTTGAGAAATAATTACACTGCCCAATACAAATAAGCAAAGAGTCAACTGGAAATAAATGACACAGCTAAAGAAAACAAAGCTGGGTTGTGCGTGCGTGTGTGTGTGTGTGTGTTGGGCTCTTAAAATAAACTCCATCAAAAGGAAGAAAAGATATATATGGATGGGAAGCTTTGGGAGGAGATTGAGCCCTGACTGGAGAGAAGCCAGAGGAAAGAGACACTATAGACTGGAATGACTAGTGGTGAGCTCCAGTTGTTTTGCTAATTTTATCTATCCTTGCTGAAATCTGGCTTTATTAGATTAGTGCAGTTCTTTGTCAGCAGACATTTTCAAAAACATTTCATGGCTTGATTCTAAGTTAGCCTTCAGTTCTACTAATGGCCTTGAAGGACAGCATTTCTACATTGTCTTCCATGAGGCAAACTGCAGCTGAGCGGGGTAGGAGAGAATTTGTTTTTGCACCTCCTACCTCAATCTATATCTATCCACATCCATACCAGCCTTTCTATCCATCCACACATCCCCAATTCAAAGGGCACACCAAATCTCCATGAGTTTCTTGATCTGGAGATGGCAGCCCTAGTGTCTACAGCTTCCTGATCCTTAACTACCAGGACTATCCTACCATCTTAGAAAGATCTGGTCCAGTTTGGGGAGCCTCTGTTGGGAAAAGAGAAGCTAGAGCAGTTAGGAGAACAGGCAGCAATAGAGTGCTTTTTCATATAATTGCCATTTAGTTCAGCTGTGGAAAGGAGCAGTCTTAGCCCAGAAAAACTAGACAAGAGAAATGATTCAATCAGGGACAGTCTGTTTTATTATTGTCCTAAAAACAGATCCATGAATCAAGGCAAGCTGGACGTGGTTAAACAAGAAATGAGAAGACTGAACATCGACATTTTAGGAATCAGTGAACTAAAATGGACAGGAATGGGTGAATTTAATTCAGATGACCATCAGGTATACTACTGTGGACAAGAATCTCGCAGAAGAAATGGAGTAGCCTTCATAATCAATAAGAGAGTAGGAAAAGCAGTCTTGGGATACAATCCCCAAAATGACAGAATGATCTCAGTTCGAATCCAAGGCAAACCATTCAACATCACAGTGATCCAGGTCTACGCCCCAACCACTGCTGCTGAAGAGGATGAAGTTGATCAGTTCTATGAAGCCCTACAACACCTTCTAGAAGCAACGCCCAAAAATGATGTGCTTATCATCATGGGGGATTGGAATGCTAAAGTAGGAAGCCAAAAAATAACCGGGATAACTGGCAAGTTTGGCCGTGGAGTACAAAATGAAGCAGGGCACAGGCTGGTAGAATTTTGTCAAGAGAATACAATGGTCATAGCAAACACTCTTTTCCAGCAACCCAAGAGACGACTCTACACATGGACATCACCAGACGGTCAACACAGAAATCAGATTGACTATGTGCTCTGCAGCCAAAGATGGAAAAGTTCTATCCAGTCAATAAAAACAAGACCAGGAGCTGATTGTGGTTCAGATCATGAGCTTCTTGTTGCAAAATTTAGGCTTAAATTGAAGAAAGTAGGGAAAAGCACTAGGCCACTCAGGTATGAACTAAATCATATCCCCGACGAATACACAGTGGAGGTGACAAATAGATTTAAGGAATTAGATCTGATAGACAGAGTGCCTGAAGAACTATGGACTGAGGTTCGCAACATTGTACAAGAGGTAGCAACTAAAACCATCCCAAAGAAAAAGAAATGCAAGAAATCAAAATGGCTGTCTGAGGAAGCTTTACAAATAGCTAAGGAGAGAAGGGAAGTGAAAGGCAAGGGAGAAAGAGAAAGATACACCCAATTGAATGCAGAATTCCAGAGAAAAGCTAGAAGAGATAAGAATGCCTTCTTAAATGAACAGTGCAAACAAATAGAAGAAAACAATAGAATCGGGAGGACCAGAGATCTTTTCAAGAAAATTGGAGATATGAAGAGAACGTTTCATGCAAAGATGGGTATGATAAGGGACCAAAATGGTAGGGACCTCACAGAAGCAGAAGAGATTAAACAAAGGTGGCAAAATTATACAGAAGAACTATACAAGAGCGAGCTTAACATCCCTGATGACCACAATGGGGTAGTTACTGACCTGGAGCCAGACATCCTGGAATGTGAAGTCAAATGGGCCTTAGGAAGTCTGAGCAACAATAAAGCTAGTGGTAGTGACAGCATTCCAGTTGAACTATTCAAAATCTTAAAGGACGATGCAGTAAAAGTGCTACACTCAATATGCCAGCAAATTTGGAAAACTCAACAATGGCCACAGGATTGGAAAAGGTCAGTTTACATTCCAATCCCAAAGAAGGGCAATGCCAAAGAATGTTCAAACTACCGCACCATTGCACTAATTTCTCATGCTAGCAAAGTTATGCTCAAAATCCTACAAGCTAGGCTCCAGCAATATGTGGACCGAGAACTTCCAGAAGTACAAGCAGGATTTCGAAGAGGCAGAGGAACTAGAGATCAAATTGCCAACATACGCTGGATCATGGAGAAAGCTAGGGAGTACCAGAAGAACGTCTACTTCTGCTTCATTGACTATGCTAAAGCCTTTGATTATGTGGAGCACAACAAATTGTGGCAAGTTCTTAAAGAGATGGGAATACCAGAGCAACTTATTTGTCTCTTGAGAAATTTATATGCAGGTCAAGAAGCAACAGTGAGAACTGAACATGGAATCACTGACTGGTTCAAAATTGAGAAAGGAGTTCGGCAAGGCTGTATACTGTCGCCTTGCCTATTTAACTTGTATGCAGAGCACATCATGAGAAATGCGGGATTAGAGGAGTCACAAATTGGGATCAAGATTGCAGGGAGAAATATCAACAACCTCAGATATGCAGATGATACCACTCTAATGGCAGAAAGTGAAGAGGAACTAAAGAGCCTGTTGATGCGGGTGAAGGAGGAGAGTGCGAAAGTTGGCTTGAAACTCAACATCAAGAAAACAAAGATCATGGCATCCGGCCCTCTCAATTCCTGGCAAATAGAAGGGGAAGAAATGGAGATAGTGACAGATTTTATTTTCCTGGGCTCCAAGATCACTGCAGATGGGGACTGCAGCAAAGAAATTCAAAGACGCTTGCTCCTGGGGAGGAAAGCTATGGCAAATCTAGACAGCATCCTAAAAAGCAGAGACATCACCCTGCCAACAAAAGTGCGTTTAGTCAAGGCTATGGTCTTCCCAGTTGCAATGTATGGCTGCGAAAGTCGGACCATAAGGAAGGCCGAGCGTCAAAGAATTGAGGCTTTTGAACTCTGGTGCTGGAGAAGACTCTTGCGAGTCCCTTGGACTGCAAGGCGAACAAACCGGTCAGTCCTAGAGGAGATCAGCCCTGACTGCTCTTTAGAAGGCCAGATCCTGAAGATGAAACTCAAATATTTTGGCCACCTCATGAGAAGGAAGGACTCCCTGGAGAAGAGCCTAATGCTGGGAGCGATCGAGGGCAAAAGAAGAAGGGGACGACAGAGAATGAGGTGGCTGGATGGAGTCACTGAAGCAGTAGGTGCAAACTTAAATGGACTCCGGGGAATGGTAGAGGACAGGAGGGCCTGGAGGATCATTGTCCATGGGGTCGCGATGGGTCGGACACGACTTCGCACATAACAAAAAAAAAACAGTTAAAGTCCAATGCCCTGTTGTCTGGTCTTGAACTAACCTAATCAAGCTGCAAAAAGACTTTCTCTGAACTCAGAACAAAAGATGCCTCCTTACCTTGACACTGCTGATTTGGTCATGGGAATTCACGCAAAAGTAATGTTAACCCATTAGATTGGAATGGGGAATTTAGTTTGCGAGAGAAGTAACAATGGGATACTCCACCTATATATACTGGGGTCCTTCCCGTAGAGACTTACACGGAGATTAGCTTGAAATAAAATGGAAATGATTTTATTGGAAAAGCAAATTAAAAATAAAGCTGGCATACTTGCACACAGTTTAAACATACACACAAGGAGAAAATGAAGGCGAGATGATGCAATAGGAAAGTATAATTGGGGGGAAAGAAAGAGTATATCTACTTTTGCAATGTGTAGAAGCCCAAGAAGAAACAGTGAAAGCTCCCAGTGCACCGGGTGTATGTGGGATATCCAGAGGACACACACACACACACACACACACACACACAGGTTTTGTCATGTGCCTTGCATAGCCAGATCAGGAAGACTTTGTAGCCCCTAAAACAATGAACTTGATGAGATTGCTGGTATAACATAAAGAAATCTGGAAGGCAGGAGATGGCTTTGTCCAGTGCGGATAAAACATAGTGCGACGTCCCAGCAGTTTCCCAGGATAGAAGTAATATCTGTGAGTGTCCTGGGTGGGTCCTTTATGAATTTCCTTGGTGATAGTGAAAAGATGCAAACGCTCCTGGGATTAGGAAATGGGTTCATGTGTGGTAGGTATGTTACTCATGGTTAATCAAGCTCCATAGGTGAGGTGGGAGGGAAGGAGCATTTCAGGGGTGATAAGATTCATAATATTCCTAGGTAGTCACTGACCTGCAAATAGGCATTGTTTCTGGAGAGGGGAGAAAAAAAACTAACATGATGATGATTTCCAGGCAGCCTTTGATGAAACTGTCAGATACTGTGCATTTCCAGCATTGAGATACAATGGCAGAGCAATATAAATGTAGGATGCAAGCAGTGCAGGCAAACTTCCCCTCAAAGTGAGGAAGGATCTGACCACTAACAGCACTAGTGCAAAATGTTGTGGCTCGGCTATTACCAGGAGCTAGAAAAAGCATGCATGGTGCTCCCATTCTACAGTTACTCCACTGGCTGCCCATCAGTTACCAGGTTCAATGTACCCTTCATGCCCTTGAATCCTCATATTAGTGAGACTGCCTTTCCCTTGGTGCATTGCTATTATAGCTTTGCTGAGCCTACAAATAGACAAAATCTACAATGGCCTGTACACATGCCTTTGTGGCCCCTGAGGAGGCCATTCACCTGGTTTTCTGCAAACTGTGCAACAGTGAATTATTCAAGAGGGCTTTTCTACGCAGGCTATAGAGTTACACTGTACTAAATGATTCGCAAAATCATTTGGATAAATTATTAAGGACTGTGTCTTCTACTACTGTGTTTAGCTGCTGAAACTAGGTTCCTATCATGGCATGTTTTGCTCGTTTCATTTAACATGTCCTGTTAATACTTAATCTTTCCATCAGTTCTGTTTTTAGATTTCTGATTGGTTCTGCAACTCTAATTCTATTGTATTGAATATTCTATCTTATTGATTATATTGACTCACTCTGACCAATTATGCATGGGCTGAAATGCCCATGATGGCGGCGACAGTGCTTTGGGAAAAATCCCCAAGTATACACAACGCTGCTGCCATTCGAGGCCTGGCCCAGCTCAGGTCCTCGGAAGACCTGCGTTAAGGAAATGCGGATCCTTCCTCAGGCCTGGATCCTCTGCAGGTGCAGGCAAGGGCTAGGTCAGGCTAGCTCTGTGCATAATCGGAGGAGCTGGGCTTTCAGGCCCAGATCCTCCTCCGACCTACGGCACCCTAGCAGGGATGCCTCTCAACCTAGCAGGGACGCCTCTCCGTGGCTCAGCAGAGTTGACAGAGGCATCCCCCCACCACTACCATGGTGGGAGAGCAGCATGCTGCTCCCCACCATTGTGCAGTAGGGGCCTCATGCCCCCGATCCCCCCTGCTGCTGAGGCTGCAGAGCGCTCCTGGTGCTTCCGGCCCCGCATTGTATGCACGGGGCCGTTGTGTCAGGACAAGCAGCATGCACCAAGAGCCCCTCCCCTGTGTATACGCAGGGACCAGCGGGGCTTTTTTCGTGGCTACCTCCATGCATAATAGGTCTCTGTGTAATCCACTTTCAGTCCAAGTGAGAAAGGTAGGCTATAAATAACATAAATAAAATTAAAGGAGTGCTGCAGAATTCCACCTGTAACTGAAGCAAGCTATTCCAAAAGAAGCCCTGGCATGTCTTCTTATAGTTCTCTTTATTTGAAAAGCCTTCTGCTTCCAAAATCTTTTCTGAACATTCCTCCTGCACTCAATCTCTCTCTCTTCCCTCGCTCCCAGCTAATCCAGAACCTTACTCCAGATATACCTGTTTATAAAAAACTTTTGACTCTGTTATTCCCTGTCCTATAACAACATACTCAGCTTGACTGCTACCTTAGGCCCTGACTCATTCCCCATCCTGCTCCATTTGCTCTTTGTTTTGGATCTGGATTATTACCCAGTCCACTGCCTGGATTCCCACTGGGATCCTTGCCAAGTGACACCCCCCTCCCAGAGTAAGAGATAATGCTTGGATCATGAGATGACATGGAAGCTAAAAAGCTACCCCTGGCAAAATACCCACACAGGATAGGTAATCCCTTTTTCACCTCTCCATACTGTCACTTTTCTCTTCTCCTACTCTTCAACACTTTGTTCTTTGTAATAGTCTACACAATATGGCTAAATGTTGTGTGGATCCTGGGACTGATTGTGGTACATACACACAGGCACACATACACACACATATTTATACTTGTATTACTCTGACTTCTTGTTTGTGCTTCAGTTCCTCTTAGTAAACATTCACTGATTTTATGGCAAATCTCCGTCTTCACTCAACCTTTCACTGGAATCTCATTACTTTCTCAAAAGATCCCTAATATAAAATTATAGAGGACTGGAGTTCTAAGTCCAGATCTGGGCACTAACTCTGTCTAGCTGGGTATTAAAACTTATTAGGATGTCCTGACATGTTTGGAAGGGAGAGACAAGAGGGAAGAAGTTTCTTTCCCATGATTGGCTATTTTGTGTGAGGCCACTTTATTCATGTGTAGTATACACATGTACAAACCATTCTTGATAACACCACCCTCCCTTGCAGGTACAAGCAACACAATAAAATCAGAGTCCAGTAGCACCTTTAAGACCAACAAAGATTTATTCAGGGGGTGAGCTTTCGAGTGCAAGCACTCTTCCTCAGACTAGTGTGGTGTGATGGTGCAGAATATGGTTGGGAAGCATAACCCCACCCAATGACCCTCTCCTTCCCACCCCCTCTAGGCCAATCATTGGTCATTTTGGGAGGGGTGTGTGTGGGTTGACGTGACCATATATGATCATATCATCTGATAAATGTTTAAGACATTTTTAAAATATATTAAAATATATTAAAAATTAATCAACTCCCACCTATTTGGGAAACCCTCCCACGGCTGTCTATAAGAGCCTCTTGTGGTGCAGAGTGGTAAGGCAGCCGTCTGAAAGCTTTGCCCATAAGGCTGGGAGTTCAATCCCAGCAGCCGGCTCAAGGTTGACTCAGCCTTCCATCCTTCCGAGGTCGGTAAAATGAGTACCCAGCTTGCTGGGGGGTAAACGGTAATGACTGGGGAAGGCACTGGCAAACCACCCCGTATTGAGTCTGCCATGAAAACGCTAGAGGGCGTCACCCCAAGGGTCAGACATGACCCGGTGCTTGCACAGGGGATACCTTTACCTTTACCTTTACCCACGGCTGTCAAGAAACCCCAGGTTTTCACAAAACCCTGGTTGAGAAAGCCTGTCTTAGAGAAAGCCTGTCTTCTCTACATTCATCCTGCATATGGTTCCTACTCTGACTTCTTTGTTGTTGCTTCATTAAGTGAACAAAGGAACACTCTCCTTTCATAGACTTATGCTACCTGCTCTGGCTCTAACTCCTTTAGTTGTGCTTTCCACAAGGGGAGGAGGAGAGTGCTGCCACTGGTTGGCACTGATTTCAGGTGAATTTTCCCTGAAGCAGATAGTGTGTATGTTGGCACATGCCACAGCAGTGAGCTCTCATTATATTATGTGGTGTTTTGTGGCATGTTATACATACACAAAAGTGTGTTGCGGTTTCTGTTACTAGCAAGTGTTTGAGTCTTCTACAGCATAACAACCAGGTTTGCAAAAGACCTGTGGTCTATCTTCTTTTACAGCTTTAATAACTTGCTTCCCAGTTATATTCCAATTCTCAGTTGACAGCCGTGAAGAGGAGTAAAGCAGTACTTCTTACAAGGTTTGGCAGCGAAGCATGAAATATCTGTCCTTTTATTGGAATTAGAATGTGTAGTCTATCAAACCCATTCCAGATGTGTGGTGAAGAGGGCCCGTTTACTACAAGGGCGGTAGAGAAAGAGGCCCACATAGAGATGTGTTCGTGGGGGGAAATTCTAGTGGGTTGAAGGAATATGGCTGAGCAGGATGACCCATCCTTGCTTTCTGCCCCAATTTGAGAAGCCTCATTTCACACAGACACAATCTACACAGAAAAGAAGCCAAACCAAGAAATAGGAGCAGCTGTTGCAGTTGTAGAGTCTGGCGTGGTGTCCATGGAGAATAGTACAGCAGGGCAGTATCCTAGCCATTCCATAGAAAGCTCTCTCTTATTCTTCCACCCAGTTGAAAATTCCATTGGGAGCTTGAGTTCCACACATGGTATTTCAGCTCCATAAATGATGGCTTCTTGATGGGGATCCCACTACCTGCATACCTTCACGTAATTAAGAGGATTCCAGCCAGGGCAGGATGCCAAAGATGTTTGTTTTATTGTTTACAGCTGCAGCAAGGCAGAAAAGGATCTAACGTCTGGCATGATTAGAAGAGTTCTGCCTTCCCTATGCAAAATGGGATTCTCCTGGTGTATATCCTTCAGGCACTGTAAACTTCAGTTGTAACTTGCCCGTAAAGTTTAATGATAAATGATCCACCTCAGCTTCAGACATCTGATGCATATGGCCACAGTGGAGTCCAAATGGGCAGTTTTTGAAATTTTAATTGCTAAGACATACAGGCAGAATGTGGGTGGGAGCAAAGTAAAATCAGGATTACTTTCAGCCCTCAAAGAAAAGTAAGAGTTCTGAATGACTCTGTAGTATTAATCATTATCTGCTCCAAGTTACGAGCATGGTCCAGGAGGACCTGGGTTCAGACCCTTCTTTCAATAGACTTATTAGCTTCTTGGTCATGCATCCCTTGGTCATGCACATTTCCAACATTCTTAAATCACTTTGTCTTTTACCTTCCTTCATTCCTTCTTTGGTGTAGTGGTTAAGGGTGGTGGCCTCAGATCTGGAGACCCGGGTTTGACTCCCCACTTCCACCCATGAAGCCCTGCTAGACGACCTTGGGCCGGTCACAACTCTCTCAGCTCTCTCAACCCCACCTACCTCACAGGGTGACTGTTGTGGGGAGAGGAAGGGTAGGCAATTGGAAGCCACTTTGAGACTCCTTTGGGTAGTTAAAAAGCAGCATGCAAAACCCAGGTTTCCTTCTTTTAGCCACTGTGAGCTAGCTGGCTAGGAGCATCAGCATAGAAATTAATTAAATAAATAAAATAAATAAGCACTCACACATTTATTCCTGATTTTTCAGGAACATGGTACCAAGGTAGCCTTTGAATAGCAGAAGAGTTTTATTTAAGAACCTTAACCATTCATAGCATGAACAAATTCAAATTCAGATAATCTAGATCTGGTTTGACTCTGGGCTACACTGAGCTGCTTCTGTGTAAAAAAGAAATGAATTCATGAAGAACTGAATGTGAGGAACATGCTTACCTGTTATTTACAATGCTGCAAATGTTGCAGCAAACATATTTAGCAGCTAAAGGAACAATTTTTGACTGTCACGGACAGAAATTAGCCGGTTTCTGAATCTATCCTGTTTGGCTCGCTGGGCTAGAGCAGCTGATGAACAGAAGCCATCTCCCAGCCTTTTGCTGAGTGCCACCCTTGCAGGGATCCAGCAGACAGTGCATCAGAAGTGTTCAGCGGTGCGCCCCCCCCCCCATTCAATCCTATAGGAGATGGCTTTTGTTCTTGTCGTCCCAAACATTTTACTATATCTTTGCCTTGCTGACAGTGGAAAGTCAGCTGCTGCTCTCCCCTGCAAAACTTCTCCTGCCTCCTAGAAGGCTGGGAGACAATAAAATATTTCCTGTTTGTCCCAAACAGGCACGGACAGTGTGCTGCTAAACTGGTTCCCTGATCACAACCGCCTATAGAACAAGAGCTCAATTGACAGGTGCAGGCCTGCTATTATTTTACTTTTGCCACACGTTACACAGTTGGTCTGTAAGGTGCCCCCTTTCTCTGCTTCTCTTTTTTATACTCTTGCTTAGTTCAGAAACCTTGAACTCCAAAGAAGATAAAATGCTGAAAAATACTGGGTCGTGGGAGGGCAGGATGAGCTGGCAGAGGGAGGCATTTCTGAATTAAATAAAGTTCCAGCATATACATGAGAGGTATGCCTTACAAACATAAGCTATTCTGTTGTTTCTGAGAATCAATGGATACATATTGTTCCTTAAGTAATCAGACTTATTGAATTTGGGTGGTGACTTGAGGGTTTCCTATGAAGTGCTTTAGAGCAGTGGTCCCCAACCTTTCTGAGGTTGGGGACCGGCAGGGCATCGGGGCGCGGGCCACGCCCACGCCCACGCCCACGCCCACGCCATCGCCCGCGCCCGCGGATCGGGCCGCGCCCACACATCGGGCCGCACCCGCGGGCCGCGCCCACGCATCGGGCCGCACCCACATGGGCGCGGCCGGCCCTGATTCCCTCTCCCCGCCCTTCCGCAGTAAGAAGCTTCCCGGGCCGCAAGGTTGCGGCCTGGGAAGTTTTTTACTGCGGGGAGAGGGAGCCGCGGCCCGGCGCCATGGCCTTTGCGGCCCGGCACCGGGCCGCGGCCCACAGGTTGGGGACCACTGCTTTAGAGGGATGATTGGTAGCGATATTCTTGCCACCACTCTGAAAAAAACATACCAGTATTTGGGTTTGCTTCATGAAGCTATGGTTGGAAATGCACACCCCTATTTTTCCTAATAGTTGCAGTTCAGCAAAAAACCCCAACTGGTTGATGCTGAAGAGCAAACTGGAGTTCTGGTCTCTCAATTTGTCATGTACAGTAACAGATGGGGAATGTTTCATTATTACTGGTGCGTGACTCTAGCCTTGTTGTTGTTGTTATGTGCGAAGTCGTGTCCGACCCATCGCGACCCCATGGACAATGATCCTCCAGGCCTTCCTGTCCTCTACCATTCCCCGGAGTCCATTTAAGTTTGCACCTACTGCTTCAGTGACTCCATCCAGCCACCTCATTCTCTGTCGTCCCCTTCTTCTTTTGCCCTTGATCGCTCCCAGCATTAGGCTCTTCTCCAGGGAGTCCTTCCTTCTCATGAGGTGGCCAAAGTATTTGAGTTTCATCTTCAGGATCTGGCCTTCTAAAAAGCAGTCAGGGTTGATCTCCTCTAGGACTGACCAGTTTGTTCGCCTTGCAGTCCAAGGGACTCGCAAGAGTCTTCTCCAGCACCAGAGTTCAAAAGCCTCAATTCTTTGACGCTCGGCCTTCCTTATGGTCCAACTTTCGCAGCCATACATTGCAACTGGGAAGACCATAGCCTTGACTAAACGCCCTTTTGTTGGCAGGGTGATGTCTCTGCTTTTTAGGATGCTGTCTAGATTTGCCATAGCTTTCCTCCCCAGGAGCAAGTGTCTTTTAATTTCTTTGCTGCAGTCCCCATCTGCAGTGATCTTGGAGCCCAGGAAAATAAAATCTGTCACTATCTCCATTTCTTCCCCATCTATTTGCCAGGAATTGAGAGGGCCGGATGCCATGACTCTAGCCTTACAGATGATAATTTGCTGTTATTATGGGTGAGAGACAGATTCTTGCACTTGTTGGAAGGAATGAACGGTACAATGTTGTTTAATACTAACACAGAGTTTGGCATCTCAGAGGAGGATAGTAGAGAGTTAGTATAGTGTTAAATGAGGTGCTGTCTGACCCTCTGTCCACTCCTGTTGCTACCATTTTGTTACTCAATATGCTACTCTCAGGGGTTCCTTCTTACTAGTCACTTCCCTTTTCTCTGTCTCTCTTCCTGTCTACCAGGAGGGGTGGACAAGCTTTCTACAATCTCTCTCCACCCTAGCTTAGATAGCTAGCTAATAGTCTTTACTCTGCTTTTGCTGTGTAATATGAATTTCTCTTACAATAAAGAACTTCAGTTTCTTTTCTAAGAGTAAATGTGAACTTATTCCTGCAGCCAGCTTGGTATAAAGCCAGTTTGGTGTAGTGGTTAGGAGTGCGGACTTCTAATCTGGCATGCCGGGTTCGATTCTGCACTCCCCCACATGCAACCAGCTGGGTGACCTTGGGCTCGCCACGGCACTGATAAAACTGTTCTGACCGAGCAGTGATATCAGGGCTCTCTCAGCCTCACCCACCCCACAGGGTGTCTGTTGTGGGGAGAGGAATGGGAAGGCGACTGTAAGCCGCTTTGACCCTCCTTCGGGTAGGGAAAAGCGGCATATAAGAACCAACTCTTCTTCTTCTATAGTGGTTAAGAACAGCAGCCTCTAATCAAGAGAACTGGGTTTGATTCCCCACGCCTTCACATTCAGCCAACGGGTTGACTTTGGACCAGTCACAGTTCTTTCAGAACTCTCTCAGCTTCACCTGCCTCATAGGGTGTCTGCTGTGGGGAGAGGATGGGTGAATTGTAAGCCAGTTTGAGACTCCTTTGGGTAGTAAAAAGCAGGCTAGAAAAAAGCAGCTGTTCTTCAATTCTCTCTCCGAACTATAGAATTTCATTGTGCAGAGACTCTGCTCAGTTTTCACATGTATAAGGCAGACAATCCCTTGGGGGATTTATATTCCCAAAGCACATGCTTTATCATTGCTATGCAGCGGAACTAATGTGTTGCAGAACTGACACAAATCACCTCAACCTGGCTGGGGGTCACAGCTTATAAGAAGCCGTGAAGATAAATTCAGGTGGGTAGCTGTGTTGGTCTGAAGCAGAAGAATAACGTTTTAGTGTAGTGTTGGTCTTAAAGGTGCCAGTGAACTCAAAATTTGCTATGAAGCCATGAAACTTCTTTTTTTAAATCCAAATAGGTGGGCTCCTAATTAAATGGGGGAATTTGCTTTAAAGCATATAGAACAAGAGGTGGTAACTGGGATTCTCCACTTATGTTTATGGGGATTTTTCCCTTAAGAGAACTCTCAAAATAAACACATATTCAATCAGAAAGGTTTTTATTTAAAAGAAGAGAATAAAGCAAAAATGCACACAATAAACACTCACACACAGCTAGCTAAGAGAAACAGATAGTGGAAAAGGGAGAGAAATCTTGGAATCTTGGAGATATAGGTCTATAGAACCAGCAAGTAGGTCTATAGAAGCAACAAAACAACCAGAGAAGAAAGCCCAACAAAGTGGGGGTGTATATGGAGGATCCAAGGCACTCCCATATACACACCACACTGTGTTCTTAAAATAGGGCAAAATGAACCCTGGGGCAACTGACATATTTGCCTGAAAAACAAAAACTTGATGTACTTTCCCATGGTAGACAATGATTTGGGAGAGGTTTGATGACCCTACAAGTACCAGAAAAGCTTTGGTGAATAGAATTAAGAGTTGGTTAAGTGATGCTTAACTAGGATAAGTAGGTACAGAGGAAGTAAAGTTGGGCTTCATGGGATTAGTCCACTGGTGAGTTAATAGGTTTTGGGAGATTTAAGGCATTTCCCCACATTGGTAAAAATAGTGTTATTCCAGCTGAATGGCATAGTGCTAAATATTATCGTGCCTCCCAGCCCCTCCTCACCTTTTTGCTGTCTCACCGCCTATTCGCGCTTCTCACCCTCCACAACTGCTGCTAGAAATGGTGGAAAAGAGCAACACGCTTTATAAGTGACTCTTTTCCACCTGTCAATCAATCCAGGCAACCAATCCACTTTCCCCATGCTTTAAAGCAGTGGTCCCCAACCTTTATTAGGCTGGGGACCGGCAGGGCATCGGGCCGCGCCCGCGCGGACCACGCCCACGCTTCGGGCCGCGCCCGGCCGCGCCCGCGGGCCGCACCCGCGGATCGGGCCGCACCCGCGGGCCGCACCCGCGGATCGGGCCGCGCCCGCAGGCCGCGCCCGGCCGCGCCCGCGGATCGGGCCGCGCCCGTGGATCGGGCCGCACCTGCGGGCCGCGCGGGCGCGGCCTGGCCCTGATTCCCTCTCCCCGCCCTCCCGCAGTAAGTAGCTTCCCGGGCCGCAAGCTTGCGGCCTGGGAAGTTTTTTACTGCGGGGGGGGGGGCGGGGAGAGGGAGCCGCGGCCCGGCGCCATGGCCTTTGCGGCCCGGCGCCGGGCCGCGGCCCGCAGGTTGGGGACCACTGCTTTAAAGGTCCTGTGAAGCCCGTTAATTTTTTTAAATTCATATTTCTCCATTTAAATGCCTATGCATCTAATCATACATGCATAGCGCTTTTTGAACACTACACCTTATGGAATCACGAGTCTTTAAAATTAATCTTGTTCCTGATTTTGGGGAGGGGGACTTTCAAGAGGCATACTTTGTGTTACAAGTTTGGGAAAAAAATATTTCCGGCATCTCCTGCATGCTTGTCTGCCTATTCGTTGCTCTAGTAAGTTAGCCATTTAAAAAATATTCCCATCCCCAGGAGCAAGGGAGAGGGAGGCGGGTGAAAGGGTGGGACGAGGCAGTCACCTTTAGCGCTTTTGAGACTCCATACCTTCCCTCTGCTGGTTGCTCTCCCTTAGCTAGCACTAAATAGGTTGGGGAATCCACTTTATGCGATTCCCCAACTAACACTTTAAAATGGAGGCTGTAGCCAGCTGGTTACTGCCGCGTCATATGGAGGTGCCGCAGGGCCTGCAAAAGGGAGTTCTTAAACCAGGCATTTGGTGAGGCCAACTGACCCGTAACATCTACAGGTCCCCCCCCCCCAGACTGAGGGACCAAACCTACTGAGGGAGTGTCAAAGTTATTGTTAAAATACTGTTCTAGTTGGTATGTTATTGTTGTTATATTGATTTTGAGAGTGTTCTATGTAAATGTTTCAGAATGTTTTATATAAACTGCCCAGAGCCGTAGGGAAGGGCGGTATAAACATCTAAATAAATAAATAAATTTTATAATGACCATATAAGTTAAGCAGTTCACTACATAGAACGGGTGTGGAAATCCCCCCATTCTCCCATAGTTATGTATCTCTCCAGGGTATGGAAGGGAAAGACAGTCAGCCACCCTGACACAGCTTCCAAAATACTTGCCAAGGCTTGTTTCTGACTGGCATGCATTTTGTGTCACTTTGGGCAAGGTAGTATGGAGAGGTGTGTCTGTCTCTGTGAGCTATAAACTCTCCCTCTGTGACCAGAGGGGTCTAACTGCTAAAACCTTCCCCCCCCACACACAAAGCTGTCTTTTCCAACTGTGTTTGTTTCTGGTCCAGTGATTCTTAATCTTTATTCCCCGCATCTCCTAAAGGCCAAGCTGCTCAGGGAAGGCCATGGGATGTGGGCTGCTTCCTTTTCACCTACCCCATCTCCCAAAGGCCAGGCCAGATAGGGAAGTTTGCGGGGGGGGGGCGTGCTTCCTTCCCACCCCTGCCCACGTCTCCCAAAGCACAGGCTGGTCAGGTAAGCCTGTGGGGGGGGGACTACCTCCTTCTCGTCCCACATTTTCCAAGGGCCAGGCTGGGCAGGAGAGGCTGATGGATTTCACCAACCCCTACAAGGAGAGGGAGGGTGGGGGGAAGCAAAGAGCACTCTAATGGCTGACTGCAGGGACATTGGGAGGTGTTGTGGGCCCAAGTCCTGTCAGTGAGGACTCCTTGGAGGAAAAGCCTTGCCAGGACCTCCCAGCTTCACCTCTGAGCACCTCTCAAGACCTCTGAGCTTCATCTGGATGAGAGCTTACCCAGCCCGATGTTCAACAGGCAGAGAGCACTGACCAGCAGGAGGAAATGTTGCTGCAGACAAACCGGGGCTTAGATACCAAAGTTGTTGCAGGAGCTCCTCATTGCTCTGCCCAGCCCCCAGCTGCAGCTCCCTTCCTTGTCAGCCCATCTGGATCATCTAAGCCAATTAAGCAATGCTAGCTATATGCTGGAAAAGAGCTCCAGTCTAAAAGGCACCACACCAGGTTAGCAAGACAGTTGTTCTGCAGAAGCCTGTGAACCATCACAGAGTGAGGACTGAGAGGCTGCTGACAGACTATGTTAACTTGGGGCTGGGAGGCCTGGGTTGTGGCCACAACTTTGCAGCTACCTGTGACTTGCTCCTTCTGCTGATGCCCTTGGACTGCCTGAACAAACCCTCACTGGACTGAGTCAAGACATTCATTGTATTCTGTCTGTCCCTTGGCATTCTGTTTTTGAAATACTAATTCTCTCTGCCTTCCTGTCAGCTCATCTGTGATTCCTTACAGCAGAGAGTTGAAATCTGAAACCAATGCAGGAGGCAAAGGAAGCAGCTGGTTTCATTCCTTTGCCTGAGGGAGATGGAGGGTGGGAAGAGGCTGAGGATGGGGCAACTTACCAGCAAGCAGGGTTGGGAGAGTCTGACATCTCTTCCACATGTCAAGCACTAGGAAGAGGAAAACAAAAAAGCATCTGGACTGATCCTGATTGGGAAGTGTTCTCTCCCTACTGGCAGCACACCACCAGGGAGACCCAATCAGGTAGAGAGTGAGTTGTCTGCACGCATCTTGAACTTTATTATGTTTAAAGAATGTTTTATGAGCTACTACAGATATTCCCACATGCTCTGCTCACTATTAGCTTGCAATATTTTATGGCAGTTTGAACACTAAATATGCAGTTCTTCCTCCTATCAAAACAGTTGTGGCATAAAGTGATGAAGTAACAGCAAGAATGATTATTGGTTTGTTGTGTGAACTATGACCAGAGCTAGATTTATAAAATCATACCCCCCTCACCTTTCTTAATAGGAGCCCAACACAGCTCACAGCATTCTTCTGTCCTTCATTTTATTCTCACAAATCTTTATGAGATAGATTAGGCTGAGAGGATGTGACTGGCCCAAGCTCGCTGAGCAACTTTCACTAGCAGACTGGTGATTTGAAACTGGGTCTCTTAGATCTTAGTCAAATACTTTAACTACAACTCCCCACAGCCCTGCTGATCTATTAATTTACACTGTGTAGTCTGCCTTGAATCTCAATGAGAAAGGTAAAGAAAATATAAATAACATAAGTTAATATAAATAAAACCAAAATATGAATAAGTAAAACTAAATAAATGCATGGAGATGTTGAAGAGCTAAATCTGTGGCAAGGTGTCCCAATTCCTTTCATTTTTGGCATTGCAAGTCCCATCCAACTCCTGAAGCTGGTAGCTGATTTTGAGATTCCGAGCTTCATTTTTTGATGTAATACCTGCCACTAAGAAACTTAGCTTTCATTGAAAATTGCATAGAGGTGAAGATTTCTTGAAATAATCTGAGCCAGGATATTTTGATTCCCTTCATGCTTGGCACTGCAACTCTTCCAATCCTCTTGAAGGCGCTGGCCAATTTTAAGGTGCCTCGTTTTATTTTCTGATGAGTTATGCCTGTCATTGACAGACACATTCTTTTATTATTATGTATACAGAAAATACACAGATCTCAGGCATACCTTCAATGAGCTCCTTGTGCCTGATGGCTGTCAGCCAGTTCCTTAATGCTAAGACTGAATCCTGCTGTTGCATGCCACTTTTTAAAGGGCTGGTAGGAGAAATCTACAATCTAGGATCTTTAGGGATAGGATGAACAGTATAAAATATTGCTCTTCCTCTGGCTGTCAGAACTGACTACAAGTAGGGGGAATGGGTTATCTACCCTCATTAAATCCCAAATGCTTCCAAAAGTTCTCAGTTGCTTTTTGGTCATTGCTTTAGTTCTAAGTCACCGGTCTATTGGACACGTTTTGTGAGTGCTGGTGATCCACGCACCAGTTTGTGTAGATTAATTCCAGATTGATGATGGGCACAAAATAGTTCATGACTTTAAAATTCCAATTAATTTGGCTGCTTCATGCCCCCCTGAACCCAGATTTGGAGACAGCACCTTCCCGAAACATTTCCTTTTAGCTAGTTGGGTCCAGGGTTTAGGCCGTTTATACATAACTAGAATTTAAGCCTGCTGTGGCTGCCAGACAGCAGGCGCTAGAAGGAAGCCTCTTGTGCTCGACTCCCCCAGCAGGCAAGTGGGGTAGAGAGTGGGCGTGGCTTCCCGCAGCCCTGGGTGCACTGCCGGCGATGTGTAAAGACCACGGGTGCTAGGAAGGGTGGGGTAGAGAGTGTGTTGGCTTGTAGTGTGTCTTCCTTCCTGTCTTCCTGTCTTTCTCAGTCTCCTTTCTGTCTGTTTCTCTCTGTCTCTGCGTCTTCCTTGCTCTCTATCTTTCTGTCTGCCTTCCTCCTATCCTACTACCCAGCCACTCACCCATGCCTTTATCTCCTTTGTCTCTCCCATCCATGGCTGTCTGTTCCAAGTGTCTTACTGTCTGTCCTTCTCCCTGCATTTCTTCCATTCCTTTATATCCCTCTCTCTCTCCTTCCTTCCTTCCTTCCTTCGTTTGTTCCTTCCTTTTTCCCTGTCCTTCTCTCTCTGGTGTCTGTCTCTGTTTCTCGCGTGGTGCCTCTATCTCTCCATCTGTGTCTCTCTCTCTGTGTGTTTCTGTCATATCTCCTTGTATCTTTCCAGGCAGCCATGCAGTCATCCTTCTCCCTTTATGTCTTCTATCCCTTTATCTCCTTGTCTATCCTTCCCCCCTTCCTTGCTTTTTTCCTTTCTCGCTGGTGTTGTCTGGTTTTCTCTCCCACTGCCTCCATATCTCCATCTGTCTGTGTGTCTCTAGCCCCCCTCTCCCCTCCAGGACCCGGGCTTGTCGCCTGCTCTGCGAGTGGCGGCGAGGCCCCCCCCGAGCCCCTTCTCCCCAGCGGACAGACTCGTTGCGGGAGGGTGGGCGATCAGCAGGGAGGGGGACAGGCACGGGAGGAGGGCAGCCGAGCGGCGGGGAGAGGGACGGATGCGGGAGGAGGGTGGGCAATCGGGCATGCTCCCTGAGGTGTGTGAGGGCAGCCAAGCAGTGGGGAGGAGGGCGGGCGATCGGGCATGGTCCCTGGGGCTCATGAGGGCAGCTGAGCGGTGGGGAGGGGAACAGGCACGTGAGGGCAGGCGATTGAGTGTGCTCCCAGGGCCACGGGAAGGCTCCTGCGGCCGGGCGGCTCCCTGGCACTTCCGCATAGGCCTCAGAGGGCCTCAAACTGAATGGAAGGCTCCCCCAGCCGTTCAGTGACCTACCTGGTAGGCAGGCAGTCATGTAATGGTGGCAGCTGGCTGAAGGCGGCCGAGGTCGGGGGGAGGCTGCGCCTCCCAACTGTCCAGTCTGTGGGCAAGGGGCCAATTGGCATGCTGAAAAGGTTTGCAGCTGACTTGGCCTGACAGCCTAAAGGCTTGCAAACCCTGCTGTCAGGCCCCGAAGACTGCAAGCCTGTTCAGGCTGCTTGATTGCTTTCTTCCCTTTAGAAGTTGGGGGAGCAATCTGGCATGCTGAAAAGGCTCGAAGCCAACTTGGCCTGACAGTGGGGCCCATAGGCTTCTCGACTGTCAGACCAAGACAGCTGCAAACCATTTCAGGTCCCCCCTCCCACTGGTTTTGGATACCCCCCCCCATTTTTAAGCAGGCACAAGTAAAATGGACCAGCCCAGAATGGACTGGTTCATAGGGTGGGGGTTGGGTTGGCTGGGTTTGGATGTTTGGTTCAGTAATACCCTGGACCTTGAACCCTAAACCAAACCAGGATTTTCCAGTTTGTGCCCATCCCTACTCCAGGTAACATGGTGCTTAAAACCACAGCAATAAACCAAGGAGCTGAGTTTGATTCATTTTCAGATTTGCAGGTATTTCTAAACTCACTATTTTTATTCCATTTCTGACATTTTTTAAAAGTGTTTTATCAAGCAATTCAGCTATTTTGATGGGTATATTTGCCTTACAGGACAAACCGCATCTAGTGTGGGAAGGCTTTCAGACTGGGGAAATGGCATGTGAGGAAAGGGCTTGATCCCCCTTCCCCTGTGCTATGCTTTTCATAAAAAACTGAGGCTTGCTCAGCTATTAGTTCAAAAGAAAGAAAACACTGGAGAGTGCTGGACAGAGAATTCCAAGGGCATACGCAGATTATTATCATATTTACCAAGATTAAGCACATTGATGAAAGAATCCTAGCAGAGACTAATGCATTTGCCTGGTTTACTCTGCCCAAATATGTCTTACTTATTAAAGCTCTCCCATTTTGAAGGAGGATTAGAGGAGGCCATGCTGGTACATAGAAAATTCCAAAATTAACAATTATATAGTACTTTGTTATTAGAATTGTTCCAGTTTAAAAGAATTTTTAAAAACAGATCTTTATTCTTATCACCCAACCATCCTACATAGCTCAAGAGTGAGTGACAACACAGTTAAAACAACAATTAGGTAAAATCATAAACAGTTTATAATTTAAATTACCCCAATTAGACAGACAGACATAAAACAGATATAAAACTACAGATTTTTATATCAAAGCATTAACTGCTTATTACTTTTAACCCTCCCCTGCAAGTTAAATAAAATCTTTTGTTGGATTTTAACATCATTTGGAGCCTCTTGTGGCGCAGAGTGGTAAAGCAGCAGACATACAGTCTGAAGCTCTGCCCATGAGGCTGGGAGTTCAATCCCAGCAGCTGGCTCAAGGTTGACTCAGCCTTCCATCCTTCCGAGGTCGGTAAAATGAGTACCCAGCTTGCTGGGGGGTAAACGGTAATGACCGGGGAAGGCACTGGCAAACCACCCTGTATTGAGTCTGCCATGAAAACGCTAGAGGGCGTCACCCCAAGGGTCAGACATAACCCAGTGCTTGCTCAGGGGATACCTTTACCTTTAGTGCCATTTTGAAAAGTGTTTAGTGAAGAGGGTTCTTACACCTTCCCTTAAAGTTCCAGGGCTGAGTTAAAGCCAGATCTTCTGCCAGTGATAGAATGGGACAGCCAGCATTATAATTTCAAAACAAAGAAATCACACTACTTTCTTTTTGGAGGAAAAATGTTACCTTAGTGTGTGGAAGTATGTAGAGGGCTGTCATAGTAGGAACGGCATACTCACTGAATCCTCATATGAGCAATTCATGCATCACATTGCTGAGAGCTGATACAGAGTAAGTATGTGAAAAAGCATATTTCTAAGCTTTTTCATTTTGCTGAAATTTCTGTTTTTCAACTTGCTAAGAATGATATTACAGTTAGCATATGAGTCATATTAAAGTCACACTGTCAAAGTTAAAGGCAAGTTCAGTATTCTTTTCTTGGGATTGAAGATAGCAGACAAAGAGCTATTCATGAGAAGTTACTCCAGTGGTTATCAGAGTTGGTCTGTACTAGCTGAACGAATTTTCACAGATACTGCTTGTGCATTAGGACAGTGAAAAACAGAAAAGCCTGAATGGAATTGTTACAGAAAAGAATAAGCAGATCTGTAACTAATTCAGAGTAATTTTTGCTAAACAATAAGACCATAATACATTCTAGATTCTATTATTTTCATTAGATTCCACAGCAGAATCATCCAGATTATCACAAAAGAGTGTGCTTTTGAGTTCCACAGAATTTATCAAGTCATTGTGATATTTGAAAACTCATTATAAAGAGTAGTTTGCCTGGGCATTTAGTGGAACAGTTTGTGACCTTCAGTTTACCATCTGGATTATAAATATTAAGAAATGCAATTTTAGCCCACAATTCAGTTAACCTTTCCTTTGACCTCATCTGAAAAACAGCTGTGCTTGTGGTCAAGTTAAATGTAAGAGATCTATTGTTTTGTGTCACAGTTTGCCCGTATGAAGAACTTTCAATGGCTTTCTCTTTACAAAGGGGTTTTGTTTGATACGGCAGAAATGCTGTTATGCAAAAGAAACAACATATATACTTGCATATAAACCGAACCACATATAAGCCGAGGAACCTAATTTTACCAAAAAATCTGGACAAACTTATTGACGCATATAAGCCGAGGGTGGGAAATGCTCCATCATCACCCCCCCCCAACAAATACAGAAAAGTCAAGAGGATGAATAGCTGCTGGTTTTTCTACCCTGCTTTTCACAAACCAAAGGAGTCTCAAAGTGGCTAACAATTGCCTTCCCTTCATCTCGTGATGCCAGATACCCTGAGAGAGCTCTGACAGAACTGATCTGTGAGAACAGCTCTGGCAGGAGAACAAAACAGTGTCCCCCAAGCCAGCAAACCAGAGCAGAACCTACTACAACAAGTACAACAGCTACGAAACTGGGAAAATGGACAACTCTAACTACAACTGCAGTGCCCCCCAGAACAAAACACTGAAATAAAGAACTGTAACACTGAACACTGAAAGAAAGAACTGTAAAAATCAATAAAAGAAACACAATCCCAAGAAGAAAAGGCAAACAATGCTGCCCTTCAGATAAAATAATAAAGACTAGGAGAAAGAAACAGTAAATCCCAAAGCACCCCCAAAACCCACCCCACACATAGAAACCAAAAGAATAGTTTGGAAGAAGTGGTGTGAAGAAGAGGAAGAAGTGAAGGAAAAAGGGAAAAAAAGATTAGAGTCCCTCAGTCAAACCATTTATTATTATTATTATTATTTATTTGATTTGTATGACCGCCGCTCTCGGAAACCGGCTCGCGGCGGTTCACAACATTTTAATACAGATACAATATATTAACCTCCTGGCAAATAGATGGGGAAGAAATGGAGATAGTGACAGATTTTATTTTCCTCGGCTCCAAGATCACTGCAGATGGGGACTGCAGCAAAGAAATTAAAAGACGCTTGCTCCTAGGGAGGAAAGCTATGGCAAATCTAGACAGCATCCTAAAAAGCAGAGACATCACCCTACCAACAAAAGTGCGTTTAGTCAAAGCTATGGTATTCCCAGTTGCAATGTATGGCTGCGAAAGTTGGACCATAAGGAAGGCCGAGCGTCAAAGAATTGAGGCTTTTGAACTCTGGTGCTGGAGAAGACTCTTGCGAGTCCCTTGGACTGCAAGGCGAACAAACCGGTCAGTCCTAGAGGAGATCAGCCCTGACTGCTCTTTAGAAGGTCAGATCCTGAAGATGAAACTCAAATACTTTGGCCACCTCATGAGAAGGAAGGACTCCCTGGAGAAGAGCCTAATGCTGGGAGTGATCGAGGGCAAAAGAAGAAGGGGACGACAGAGAATGAGGTGGATGGATGGAGTCACTGAAGCAGTAGGTGCAAACTTAAAAGGACTCCAGGGAATGGTAGAGGACAGGAAGGCCTGGAGGATCATTGTCCATGGGGTCGCGATGGGTCGGACACGACTTCGCACATAACAACAACAAATATATTAACCATTAAAATTTCCCATTAAAACCCCATTAAAACAATGACTAAGTCACAATGATGGCGATTAAAACTATTCCCGTACAGGCCCACTGGATGAGCAGAAGGGAACGGAGGATAATTGGGCATAGGATGGAACACTCTGGGGAACCAGGTCAGTTTAGTACTGGCCTCCCCCCTCCGGGGAGAGGGGTCCGATCTTAGCCCCGGGCCATCACCCGGCCTTAGACAAACGCCTGGCGGAAGAGCTCCGTTTTGCAGGCTCTGCGGAACTCAGAGAGCTCCGACAGGGCCCGCAGCTCTTCAGGGAGCTCATTCCACCAGGTAGGGGCCAGGACCGAAAAGGCCCTGGCCCTTGTCGAGGCCAGGCGTGCCTCCCGGGGTCCTGGGATCATCAGCAGATTCTTACCCGCAGAGCGAAGTGCCCTGCGGGGGGCATAAGGAGATAGGCGGTCCCTCAAGTATGCAGGACCCAAGCCGCGTATAGTCTTAAAGGTTAATACCAAAACCTTGAACCTGATCCGGAAACAAACTGGCAACCAGTGCAGCTGCTTCAGCAGAGGCTGAACATGGGACCTCCAAGATGATTTAGTGAGGACCCGTGCAGCTGCATTCTGTACCAGCTGTAACTTCCGGGTTAGAGACAAGGGTAGGCCCGCGTAGAGCGAGTTACAGAAGTCTAATCTAGAAGTAACCGTTGCATGGATCACAGTGGCCAGGTGTTCCGGGGGCAGGTAGGGCGCTAGTAGCCGAGCTTGGCGTAGATGGAGAAACGCCGTCCGGGCTACCTTAGTGACCTGGGCCTCCATGGAAAGTGAGGCATCCAGAATCACTCCCAAATTCCTGGCTTGGGGCACAGATGACAATTGTACCCCGTCCAGGCAGGGAAGACGCGCTTCCTGTTCCTGCTCCCTTCGGCCTAGCCAAAGGACCTCCGTCTTAGAGGGGTTGAGTCTCAAGCGGCTCTTCCTGATCCATCCAGCCACTGCTTCCAAACAACTGGCGAATTTTTCTGGGGGGAGATCTGGCCGGCCATCCATCAAGAGATAGAGCTGGGTATCATCAGCGTACTGGTGACACCCAAGCCCATAACTCCGTACCAGCTGAGCCAGGGGACGCATATAGATGTTAAATAACGTGGGGGAGAGCACCGCTCCCTGTGGCACCCCACATGGGAGTGCAAAGGAGTCGGATAACTCCTCCCCCACAGCGACCCTCTGTGATCTGTTCTCTAGAAAGGAGGATAGCCATTTAAGAGCCACCCTTCCAATCCCAGTATCAGCGAGGCGGTGAACCAAGAGCTCGTGGTCAACCACATCAAATGCGGCTGACAGGTCTAATAGCACGAGAATGGCCGACCCGCCCCGGTCCGGCTGGCGCCGGAGATCATCTGTCAGGGCGACCAGCACAGTCTCCACCCCATGGCCCTCATACTAATATTGGTCTTACCGTTCTATACCTGCAGTCATTGCCTCTTCATCTTTGCAGTGAATACGAGTGGGGACCATATTAATATACCATCTAGTTCATTCTCAACCTTCCTAACACTGCAATCCTTTAATACAGTTCCTCATGTTGTGGTGACCCCCAACCATAAAGTTATGCAAGTGTTCTTTCACGGAAATTAAATTGAAACTGACCAATGGCATGAAGACCCATTTTTCATGATTGTATATAAATTGTTTTTTCCCCCAGGGTTTTTCAGCTGAGTTCTGCCTCTTGTCCCACCATCCTGATCTCACTCTTTTCTGCTGTTCCAGACAGATGACCGCTCTATCTTGATCTATCCCGCAAGGCTGTTGTATGGATGGCACCCCCCCTGGCCAAGCTGCTTGCCCTGCAACCCCTGTGAAAGGGTCGTTCAACCCCCAAAGGGGTCCCTAACCCCAGGCTGAGAACCACTGATCTAGATGTATCCAGAGTATCAAGAACTTTCATTATGATATATGAAAATGGGCATGAAAAACTGGCAGTTCATGGCAGGCACCACAACCAAATGGAATAGTTACTTTATTCTTATAACCAAAACCTTAAGCCTGATCCAGAATTTGACTGGTGCAGTTGTTGGAGAGTGGGCCAGATGTGGTACCTCCAAGAACAAGACTGTTTATCAGAATTTTATATAGTTTATTTTAATAATAAAATGATTTATGACCATGAAAGCAGCAGAACAGGGCCACAGATAAAAAAGGTAGTGGTTTCTTCATAGGAAACTGCCCAAATATGCTCCCCAAATACTTTAAAATTTATCCATAAGGGAGAAAAATTAAAAATGGCCTGATGAAAACTGAATATACCTGAGGTGTGGAATGTTGAGAGAACTTGAGTGTCAGTTTAAGGAGAAAAAAGTAGTCTCCAAGAGTGTAGGGAATCCTGGAGGACATTTTAGGGTGGACAGCGTGGTGGGGATTTCAAGTCGTTGTTCCTGCAATTATACCTTTCAGCTTGCTCTGTTTGTTCCTTCATTTACTTACCAAATGACTTTTTCATGCACAGGCCGTGTATACTTTCTCTTGCATGGATACCATCTCTAACCTGCTTTGTAACCCTTTTGAGATATTCTTATTGTAAGAGACACTTCCTCTTTAATTTCCTTTTTACAGCAGTTCCTTTCTGTGTATTGCAGTGACTTCTGCATCATATTCCACCTGCATCATATTCCAGGGCACAAGTATGAGTGGTCCTATCACTTTTGTTTTGCTCTTCCTTGACTAAATTGAGGGTAAATGCTAGAATACATCAAACTTTGTAGATCTACCTTTAAGAGGAAGATTCTACTATATTTTCAATCATTATCATTAGGATTCTTGCATATCACTCAGGCATTATCTCTTAGTCCAGCTTGCAAAATTCCATGGAGATCCTTCAGTGAAATTGACCAGTGTGGGACATTAATACAAATGTACCATTCAGTGGATTTAAATACTGATAAGCTTATCTGAAAATGTCCAGATTTACCCTGCTGAAGGAAGTAAACCAAAATTCTGCCTCTATAAAATTAGAAATTGTAATATTTGATCCAGTATAAGTGCTAAAGAACATCATCCACATATTTGAACTTTGTAGATAAGGGGACCAAGATCTGATGTGTGTAAAAGGGAGAGAGAATGCCACTTCAGATGGAGTTGATTATACAGCGATGTTAGGACTGATCCCTTCTAATTCCCTTTCACCATATGCAGGAGAATTTCCATTTGCTGAGTATGCCAAGAGCTCCAGGGCAGCTGTTCTCAGACCCTGGATACAGAACTTAACAATCAATTTATACTGCAAACTTATGTGAGATTGTGGAGGAAGCTGCTTCTTTAATTGAGATTCAGCTTTTTTTTAAAAAAGAACTGTTCACACTGATAGCCTAAGGGTGCTAAACCAGTTGTTCTGGCAGATGTTTCTCTTATGAGAGTTTTAGGCTTTTGAATTATCCCTTTTCTTTGTTTCTTTTCTAAGGCATGTCTACCAAATTGCATCTTCATCTCTGTATACTAATTTGGAGTAATCATTTGTTAATTGCATTGCTCATGGAGATAGCTGAAGATGGAGTAAACTGAGAAAACTTGGTTTATTAATTCTTTAGTGCTCTGCTCCCTGAGGCTGCCTTGGACAGCACCTGCATTTTAAATTTGAAGTAGCATAAGAGTTAAAGGATAAGATCCTTACCATATCTCCATGTGGCCCTAGTCAGAATGACCTTAAGGTCAAAATTCTGCAGCCGTGTTTAGGTGACTAGATGAACAAGTTGAAACTCAGCGCAGACAAAGTAGAGCTAATTCTGGTAAAGAAGGCAGAGTAGTTGTTGGTTGTTGATCTGCCATTGTTGGAGTCCAGTTTAGGGGTGTTCTGGAGCCCAGCACTGTTGGAGAAGAGGTTGATGTTGTTGGAAATGGCTGCTTTTCAGTTGCATTTTGTACATAGGGAGCCTAACTTATTCTGCCAGTCTCAGTATGCTAAAACATGAGTCTAAAGAGGAAGAGTGGAAAATAAGTACAATTATATATAAATAAATATTACCCCAATCTGTCATACTATTATGATTCACCCTACTCAGGACTCAGACAAGGAAGTCACAGCCCTTAGTTTGCAAGACCCAACAAAACTTTGGAGGTTGTTAATTTGTAGCATCCCCATAAATATGGAAGTAACTTGATGTTATTTAGCACATACAAACATTTTGATGATGACGTGGAAGTTCCAGTTGGTATAAAATATAATAGCCAGGTTATTGTCTGATATTAGCCTCCAGGAAATACAATATCTGTGTTTCATCATCTGAACTACAGTTTGGTGTAGTGGTTAGGAGTGCGGATTTCTAATCTGGCATGCTGGGTTTGATTCTGCACTCCCCCACATGCAGCCAGCTGGGTGACCTTGGGCTCGCCACAGCACTGATAAAACTGTTCTGACCAAGCAGTGATATCAGGGCTCTCTCAGCCTCACCCACCCCACAGGGTGTCTGTTGTGGGGAGAGGAAAGGGAAGGCGACTGTAAGCCGCTTTGAGCCTCCTTCGGGTAGGGAAAAGCGGCATATAAGAACCAACTCTTCTTCTTCTTCTTCTTCTTCTTCTTCTTCTTCTTCTTCTTCTTCTTCTTCTTCTTCTTCTTCTATTTCCTTCCAAATCAAATTAGAGTGCTGCGTGATAACTTTTAAAATTCTCACAACCTGGGGCTCACAGCTAAGAAATCATTTCTCTTATGTGTAAACTCCACCAAATGACTGGTTCCATTTTGAGGTGTTCTGTGTTAGCCTGGGCAAAAACATTCCCTATCCTGGGGAGGGCAGGTTGCGGGGAGGAGAGAGACCTCAACAGCATAAAAAGCCATAGAGTCTACCTTCCAAAGCAGCCATTTTCTCTGAATTTGGTTGTCTGGAGATAAATTGTGATAGTGGGTGGGGCATCTCCAGGTACAGTAACTGTTTGGGTTAGTCTTCAGTTAGGCTGTTCACCTCTACTATTTCTTTTTCCCACAAAGCCCCAACACTGCCTGTTTTCCTTTCCCTATTACACTGTTGTTCTTGCATCCTTCTGCAGTGTTTGGCACCCTGAGCTTTCAAAAGCTACCCCAGCTTTCAGCAGCTTCTGATAATTCCCTGTCTCTGACAGTCTAAGGATAGAATGGCGATAATCCCTGTCACACTGATGGATTTTTAAATAGAGCATTTATCTTTACCCTTTTTATCAGCAATAAATAGCCCTCCTGTCTTCACTCTTAGATAATGTTAGCTTCTTCAAGTCACTCCTATAGAGTGCTGAGTGTTCCAAGCTGTAGAAAGGCTTGGTGACCTGGGCCGCCTGTCTGGGTGTAAAAAGATAAAACTTGAAGGCTCGTGAGATTAATTGTCAGTTAATTATAGCCAATCCAATCTAGTGCTGTACTTATTCCATAACCCAGTTGCTTCGTTATGAATTCAGGTAAGATGGAAATCTGAGTGGATGCACAGGGCGATTTGCTGCCTTATCTTAGGTTGTCCAGAAGTCTAGTGGAAAATGTTCTTTTCCATTAATAGAGGCTTAATGTGTACAAATGCGTATTTAATGTCTTTATGCATGCTCTTGCCCAGCTGGTCTGTGGGTTTGGGCTTGGGTGTCATCAATATGCAGATGACACTCAGCTCTTCCTCTTGATGGTTGACTGCCCAGATTCACCTCCAGAATCTTTTGCCAGTTGTCTGGAAGCGGTGACGGAATGGCTCAAGCAGAGTCGTCTAAAACTCAACTCTTCTAAGACAGAGGTCCTGTGGCTGAGATGGAAGGGGCCAAGCAAGGAAGTGCATTTGCCATACCTGGATGGGGCGGCTCAGCCAGGAATCAGTGTGATCCTTGATGCCTCCTTTTCTATGGAGGCACAGGTCACAAGAGCAGCGCAGCTGGCGTTCTTCCACCTATACCAGAGAAGAGAGGTCAGAGGGCAGCTCCTAGGTTACGACAAAGACTGTTTCTACACTAAAGGCTTTGCGCTGAGCTGCAGGCTGGAATTTGAGCCAGGGCCAGTTGACCCACCTCTTCCTGCTCCCGGATGGAGCTCCTGGTGCACCTCATCCACCCCAGATTTGTGCTCCTATACAGGAGCCAAAGCAGCAAAGTTCCCAGTGTTGACATGGTCAAAAAGGGGTATCCCATTGAAGAAGATAACACCTATGTAGCATCCTCCGATATCCTGAGTCGTTCACGCTAACAATCGTATGGTAAATAACGTTATAGGATGCCTTTTCTCCAGGCTGCTGGCAATCCTAACCCCCCAGTTTCTTTGACCCCCCCTCCCCCCTATTTCATCAAGAAAATAAACAAGTTTACTCTAGAACAGTCTTACATAGTTGTATATCAGAAACCAATCTCTCTACTGTCAACTAGATTAGATTTTAAAACTTCATGGAGTCGATAAGACTGTTGTATTTATCCAGATACTTTTTAATATCCAGATTTCTTGTTAGTGTTATACTTCTATTTATTTATTTGTGTGTACACCTTCTCCATTTTAGAATTCAAGGTGGCATAAAGAGGGTTCCAAGGATGTTTCCCATCAGATCCATGTAGCTTCATTATGTGCCTATGCTGTTGCATTATGTGTCTTTCACCCATATCTGGGTAAAAATTGTAACTTCTTATGGACAAGTAATGGATAAGAGATAATGGCTATGAAGCAGAGGGAACAGTGTGTTTGTTTCTCTCTACCACTGTTAGAAGGTCATGGGGGTTATATTTGATTAATGTTCCTGTTTGGGGGGATTTGTGGCATACATTGTTCTGAATGGCAAAGGCTGACCTGTAGTGGCAAGATTTGTTCAGTCTTTTAGTACAGGACTACATGTGGTATGATCTAGTTATGTGATTTTATAAGATAGGGTTTCAACACACGGACACACATTTCTAGAAATGTTTACTCTGTTACTAGTGTCCATTATGGGGTTCACTCTTTAGGAATTGTGATCACTGATGAAGCTATTTATTCCTCATAATTTTTATTTGCTGAATTCTAAGCAGAAAGAAAACAAGGCACTTGCCTCAAAGGCATCTGGCGCTCTGTATTTTGGCAAAAGCTCTATGGTAGAAGCCAAATTTACCATAGAATTCCAGAGCATTGTTTGGATGTGATGGCATCACTTCCAGGTCATGTGGATATTGAAGTAGATATGTTCCTGTATATCAGATGAGCCTCCTTGCTTCCTCTCCCCCCACCATTTGCTCGGAGGGACCTGGCAAACCTTTGTTTGTTTGTTTGTTTGTTTATTTCTTTATTTATTATATTTGTATACCAGCCTCCCCAAAGGCTCAGGGAGGTTCACATGAAACAGAACAGAAACAGTACAGATGACTTAGATTAACAATGATGAATGAAATGAAACAACAAGCAACATGGAACCATAGAAAAGTTAAACTATTCTATTGCCATTTGATTTCTTTCTTCCCTTTAGATCTTTTGGCCACTAACCGCTCTGTCCTGTTCTTTGGCTACCGGGGAATTTTAGACTTTCGGTCTTTGTACCTGGATGAATATCGTGACCGCCTGTTCATTGGAGGAAAAGACACGCTATACTCTCTTCGATTGGATCAAACCAATATGGATGCCAAGGAGGTAATGCTCACAAAACACGTGCATATGCGAATGCATGCAAGCCTATCAATCCCAATACTTATTCTTTATCACTTTTCAGAGGTACTCAATGTATCACATACATGCTTTCGGTAATACAACAGATATTTAATACAGTTTAGTATTTCTATCCCCATTTTATATATACCAAGCAATCATTCCAGGGAATTCATAGGAATATTGAGATTGAGCTGAAGGACTTCCATCCCATGTTTGTAATGCCACTATACTATTTGTCTGTCCACAAGATAGGCACATATTAGTAGTAGAGGAGAGTCATTCTCCATGAACTTGAATCATGGAAGGCTGGTTGGCAAATAAGTGCAATTGTGATGCTGATGGTTTGGGACTAGGATGCCATAAAGAAACCTCTGGTTCTCACATTTCATGCAAGACAAAAGATGTTTAGTGCATAAAGATCACTAATGTTAATTCCTGGCAACTGCACTGATATTGAGCAACTGAATGCATATGGGATGTACAGAGTGACTATACTGTGTGCAACATTATGCCTCTTGAGTGGTACAACAGTATGGTTTAGCTTTCTTCAGTGACCTGTGTAGATACCATAACACTGAAATTATCCTTCAGGGAAATTATTTTTGCATATAAATTTTAGATGAATAGAAAGATCTCTTTCCTACTTTCTTCATTATGGCATGTCATACCTTAGACCAGGGGTGGCCAAACTGTGACTCTCCAGATGTCCATGGACTACAATTACTATGAGCCCCTGCAGCAGATACTGGCAGGGGCTCATGGTAATTGTAGTCCATGGACATCTGGAAAGCCACAGTTTGGTCACCCCTGCCTTAAACATTTTTTTCATATTGTTTTCCATTTCTGTAATCCTAGACCTACTTCAGAGTTTTATTGGATGTCTTATAATGCCTGATCAAATTTGAATCTCATTAAGAAAGGAGAACTATAAACAAAGTAAATTAAATTTTTAAAAAGAGGAGCTCTGCAAAGCTAGGCATTATAAAGCTTTAGAGCCCAGGGCAGGGAACTAATTAAGTAGAAGCCAGAAATTTGATATCAGCCAAGGTTGAAATGGAAGAGGGTGAGATTCATATAAGGCTCCTAGCTCAAAGGAAATTATATTGCAATTAAATATAATTGGAAGCATGGGAAGTCTGGACAAGTCATGGGAAATTAGTAAACTGTTACCAAAAGATTAGTTTATCAAATCATTTATGTTCCAAAACCAGGCAAAATTGTCACAAGAATCAAGGTAATTGACGGGCTAGATTTCTTTTAGGGTGCAAGTGCTATAAAGTAATTGTTAAATGTATTCTTGCAGTAACACTGTGGGATAAGATAATTTGCATCTAATTTCAGAAGTTCAGTATACAGTGTTCTGCAAAGCTTATTTTTTTCTCCTTTGCTTGTGTGGACTCTGTATCTTTGGTCCCACTGGTCACCTTACGCAAAACTTCCATGACTTTCTGCATCTTCCCTTCTACCCTTTTGGAAGCAAAATAAATACTGTAAATCTTTGCAAATTGGCTTTTGTAATAAAGGAGTATATGTGCTTGTTTTGTTTGCCAAGAATATAAATTATGGATTTATCTTAAGTGGCTGAATTCAAGAACTAGTCAAGAAGGCCTCCTTACAGAGCTTTTTGCTTTATTTTGCCATAAATATTGCTCTTCACATTCCAGCAACTGTTCTTTATTGAAATTACTGGCATTGTAGCTGGCTCAGGGTGGGTGTTGAAAAGAGCAGAAGCCTGGGTAAGCAAGAGCCACATGCCTTGCAATCTCTTGTATACACTGTAAATAAAATTATCAGAAATATGACACCTCCATCAGTACTTATACAAAACAATAGCTATTCTCTTTAGTTATGATTCAGGTATCTATTTGATGGTTTTCTGATTTTACCTGGCAATTGTTGTGATGTTCTATGTGACGTTTATTAGTAACAAAAAGTCTTCTTTGTACTTCCTGTGCCACTTGTGCAGGCTGAAGGCTACCATGTTTTGCAGCTCAGGCGCAGTGGCTCCTTCCCAGGAGCGAAATTGAGCAACTTAAATGTCTTTTTAGTACCAGTTTGCTTTCACACTTGTTCCTTTCTCTTATGGGCTACTCTATGGCTAGCTACCAGTTTTCCTGGTCTTTTCCAATAAGGGAATAAGGGATGTTGCTAGGGGAATTGTATAGAATTGAATCTCATTTCCTTTCCTTCCTGTGGGCTGGGAGGCAGTGCCTGACTGACATGTATTTAGTTAATAGTAATTGCAGACATTTGACACCAGCAATTTAACTGTGTCTTTAGCCCAGTGTTCTCAGCTGTTTTGTTAGAACCTGTAAATATCAACTATATGATTACTTCAATGGCTACTAACCTAAAAGGCCTGGAGGCTTTTCCTTCCATGAAAGGAGGGTTGCTTTAGTTTCCTAGAGCCTTCCTTTACCTTATAGAGCTAGCACTAAGGACTGGGCTGACCTCCGCTGCTAGAAAGTTTACTTAGGGTTGGCTTGGCTATAGTGGGAGACCTCCCAGCAAGCTGTTGTTTTGCCTGGTGGTGCCTGAAATACCAGTGGACAGAAATGGAAGAGAATTGGGGCACGTGCTAGTATCAGGTCAGTGTGCTGTCACTGCTTGTAAAAAGTGGAAGTGACATCATTAATGTTCTAGGATTTCCCAAAAACTGTAGTTTTATATATAGATATATAAATTATAGAATGTCCCATGACATCTGTTGTAGTTTTTACCAGAAATGATATCAGAGGACTAGTGTGACCACAGCATTCCAGTCCCCTCCCCCAGTTGTTCCCGTGACCTGGCAACAGTAAATTTACTACGTGACATGTAAAACAAACTTTATCAACCAGTTTTTGGCTTGGATAATCAGTTGCTGGGGTTATTGATGAGGAGCCAAGTTTTAGAATCACTTTAGGGTTCACCAGTTATACCTATTTACAAGGGTATTGATTAATTCAGAAAACTGCATATCAGTGATGCATAATAGATGTCTCTTGTTTGAGATGCTAGAACTTGAAGGATGTTTTATTGCTGGAGTATATACATTTCATCTTTAAAATCATATACCAGATTAAATGGAGCAAACAACCATTACAAGCAACAGATAAGATTTTGTTTTATCCTTTGCTAAAATATGCAAAGGAATATATGAGGATGATTAATAATACCATGTCTCAAGACAGTTGTTTTACTTGCTCAGTACTGACAGTAAGAAAATGGGAATTTGCCCATTGAGTTCTCCAAATGATCTACACATCTTTTCATATTTTGCTCAACTGCTCTTCATTTATGATTCTCAAGATTACCATATTATGCCACTACTAGCTTCAAAGCCTGTTCCTAAGAACAGGCCTTGAAAGGGTCCCCTCCCTTTGCCTCTGGCAGCTTAAGGTGGCTTTGGGCTGCTCGGACTCCAGAGCAGCTTGCAGCCGGATCAAGTGGGGTGGGCAGGGGCTGGCCAGCTTGTTAGCAGGGCCGGGACAGAGGTCCTTAGCAGCAGACCGGAGGCCGTCGTTAGCAGGCCCAGCCTAACAGGCCAAGAGGTTCTCGTTAGCAGACCCAGCCTAGCAGGCCAAGAGGCCCTTGTTAGCAGGCCCTGCTTAGCAGGCCCCTGCTTAGCAGGTCAAGAGGCCCTTGTTAGCAGGCCCTCCACCATGATCCTTTGCTCATGGCCCCTTACCTGCTGCTGGCTCCAGGCACTGAGAGCAAAGAGGCGAGAGTCCAGGGATGGAGGGTGGGAGCTGCAGGGGCAGGGTCAATTGGCCCTATTCCAACTTGGACAGCTGGACACATTTCACCCCCCCAGGCTGTTTCACAAATATATAGAATAACCATGGATAAGGATTAGGTAATCCCTCCTACTCTCCAGAAACTGTTTTCTTCTTACTCAAAGATAATGAACCAAAAATTACATTTGGTGTTTGGCTAAATATGTATCAGTCCTTTTAACCCTTGATTCTAGAGCCAGTTTGGTGTAGTAGTTAGGAGTGCGGCCTTCTAATCTTGCATGCCAGGTTCGATTCTGTGCTCCCCCACATGCAACCAGCTGGGTGACCTTGGGCTCGCCACGGCACTGATAAAGCTGTTCTGACCAAGCAGTAATATCAGGGCTCTCTCAGCTTCACCCACCCCACAGTGTGTCTGTTGTGGGGAGAGGAATGGGAAGGCGACTGTAAGCCGCTTTGAGCCTCCTTCAGGTAGGGAAAACCGGCATATAAGAACCAACTCTTCTTCTTCTTCTTCGGATATCTAGACATTTTCTGCTCCTCAAGATCACATATCTATGAGCTTCTTGGATAAACACAAAAATAAGGATTTACATTTTTGGTTGCACTGTTATACAGATAAATATGCAGACTTACTTTCATTTTATTATTTATTAATTTATTTTATTACATTTTTATACCATCCTCCCTTGGGACTCAAGGGGGTTTTAAAACAAGAACTGGGACTTAGTATGTTGTTGGAGTACATCCATAATGTAATAGTATTATAGTGGGTTTTTTTTTTAAGCCTTCCAAATCCCTCTGGTAGAGCAAGGAAACGGGCATCACAGGAACTAAGGCAAGGAAGATGGTGCTGATGTAGTCAGGACCTGAAATAATGTGCATCTTCATCCATATGTAATTTTTCCAAAACAATCATATAAAACCAGGTTTGGAAACAACTGCAAAAAGGAGGGAACAACATGGAAACAGCACAATAGAGGACGATGTTGTGTGCATGCTCCCTAGCAAGCAGTGAAAAAGCTCCATGTGGAAGCAGCCCAGATTGTCAGAAGTTTTGTCTTTCCTTCTCCATCATTTGATATCCCTCCCATTTTCCTAATTGACTTGCCTATAGATTATGAACCTGATGATTTACTTCATAAAAGCATAACTGTTGTATAGCACTATTTCTTGAGGCTCCTTAATAATTACATTTATGACTTTAAAAATAATTTATGGATTCAGAAACATGCACAGAGAAGCAGAATTTAATCAGAAGTGAAAGAACAGAATAATGTATAAGTACCTTTTTGTGACTAAACCTGGAATCAAATAGAGGCTAGTAAGTGGTGGATCTGAAGGAAGGAAGAAAATAGAGGTAAAATCCAGGGCGGTGTTATAGGGTTGCCATGTCCTCTTTGACCACTGGTGGGGGATGGGGTTGGGGGTAGGCTAGCCAGATCCAGTTTGTGGAACTCTTGGAGATTTGGGGATGGAGCCTGTGAAGAACAGAGACCTCAACGAGGCACAATGCAATAGAGTCCACTCTCCAAAGTGTTCGGCCAAATAAATTTCACAAACAGACTTCACTTAGAAAGAAAGTTTATGTTTGTACAAACAGGAGTAATGCTTAGCCTTTTTGGGTGAAAACCATGACCTTACTCAAAACTTGCTAGTCCAAAGCAGTCTTTTATACAGTTCATCCAGGAAAATTCCATCAAAACTGTCCGTCCCAGGGCATTCCTGGGCTGGGCTCACACTCTTCCCTGTATGCCCCAAATATACAATTTCCATACATGCATGTGCATTAAAATGAGCTCTAAGTCCACCCAGGGTTGGGGATTCTACTATGCTAATAAGCCTAACCCTAATAAGCCTATCCCTGAGACTGACCGACCATGGCCTATACCAGCCTGACCTCTCTGTGGGTTTATCTAAGTTGTTGTTCCTATTACATTATTGTTGATCAAATTCATTGATATTATGTTAATTTAAACCACTGTTGGATTATTGTTGATGTTATTTTTACTATGTTCTATGCTTAGGTCATTCCATGTAATACCCCACAATGTTGTATGTAAACTGCCCTGAGCCATATGGGAGGGTGGTATAAAAATCAAACAAACAAATAAATAAATAAAAGCAGCCATTTGCACCAGGGAAACTGACCCCTGTAGTTTGAAGATGAGCTGTAATTCCAGGGATGCTCAGACTCCGCCTAGAGTCTGGCATTCCCATTGGCTTGTACCAAGCACTTCTTAAGCCTGCCTGCCCATGTCTAACCACCAACATTACTTCTTTGTCTATGGTTATCTTTATTATACGGTACTAGACCAGTAGTCAAATTACAAAATACATAAATGGTTATCAAGCAGACTAGATGTTTAGGCTTGCTCTGGATTAGGAAATATCTGGAGACTTTGGGGGCGGAGTTGGAAGCGAATGAGATTTGGGGCAAGGTGAGATCCCAGTGGAGTATACTGCTGTGGCTTCCATCCTCCAAAGCAGCCATTTTCTCCAGGGGAACTGATCTCTGTCACTTGTAGATGAACTATAATTCCAGGGGATCCCAAGGCCACACTTGGAGGCTGGCATCCCTAAGTGTTCAGGAAATTTCAAGTGCAGAACACTTTATTAGCCTTTTCTAAAGTTGCTGTGAAGTAGGATAACTTGAAAGCTCTGGCTTTCCCATTTGCAGGATTTTCTTCTTAATCTGAGGCCCTCACATTTCTTTCCTTACAGATTTACTGGCCATCTCTCCCTGGACAGAAGGAAGAATGTTTTCGTAAAGGGAAAGATCCAGTGGTAAGTTACCGATTGCTTGTATAATATCCCAGTGGATTTGCTGTGGCTTTTATCTCTGCCTTAATGACATACTTTAAAAATGAATTTAAATTTACAGCTACCAGAAAAATAGCTGAATTCCCCCTTTGGCATTGCCTTCAGGGAATTCTTAGCACCTTCTATATCTCTAGCTCACTAGGACTTCGTAGGGTGTGTGTGTGTGTGCATGCGTGTATGTATGTATGTATGTATGTATGTATGACAAAATATTCAGTAGATGTATTAAAAATGCTATGGTAATAGCAGTATCCTTGAATGAAGAAAAAGGAAAGTTGTTAATGGAAATTCACTACTTATAAAAATGTAATTGTTTAGTATTGCTTAGCAAATACAGTATTTAGACTGTTGTAAAACACATTGCAATGTGTTGCCTTTGAATTCTTGAAAAATGTCACTGCTTGTCTTCTAATTAGAGTACACCAGTATGGAACGCCTGTTCTAAAACAGCTTCACTGGTTGCCTATTTGTTTCCAAACTCAAAGTGTTAGTTTTTTTGCCTTTAAAAGCCTTCATGATCTGGAATCTACATATCTGAAGGAGTGTCCCCCTTGATACCATCCTACTTGGCTCCTCCCAGTGGTTCTTGCTTGCTGTTCTGTTTCGCCAAACCTTTTCCATTTCAAAGGGGATGTGTTGAAGTTATATGAACCTGAAATTAGAACTAGTTGTGTTCTGCACCAACTGCAGCTTGTCCAGAATGCAGCAGACTGATTACCAGGGAAGTGCGCTTGGCCTCGACCAGGGCCAAGGCCTTTTCGGTCCTGGACCCTACCTGGTGGAATGAGCTCCCGGAAGAGCTAAGGGCCCTGCGGGATATTTCGGGGTTCTGCAGGGCATGCAAGATGGAGCTCTTCCGCCAGGTTGAGGCCAGCACACCAGGAAGATCTGGACCCCCATCCTGGACTATTCTATGGGCAATTGAGATCATTTCCCATGCCACTCCTGGTTTTTAGGGGGGTATTTTAGTTGTGTTATGTCACCGCATATGTCTTGGGTGTTGGTTTTTTGTCAGGATATTGTTGTATTTTTAGGAGTATTTTTATTGGGATTTTTATTGAATGTAACCCGCCACGAGCCTTCCGGGAGTGGCAGGCTAAAAGTCAAATAATAATAATAATTACTATTATTGGGAACATATCTTGCAGATTTTGAAGCAGCTACATTGGTTGCTAGTCTGTTTCCAAGTTTAATTCAACCAGCTGATTTGGACCTTTCGAGCCCTTAATGGCCAACATATCTGAACGGTTGTTTCCTTCCATTTGTTTCCATGCATCAACTGTGGTCATCAGGTTGCCCTGTGCTGCTTGTTCCCCACTTAAGGTGACCCACCTGGCACTGACTGTGACTCAGGCCTCTTCTACCACTCTGTGGAATGGACTTCCTGAAAAGAAGGTGTTTATACCCCACTTTTCATTACCTGAAGGACTCTTAAAGCAGCTTACAATCACCTTCCCTTCCTCTCCCCACAACAGATACCCTGTGAGGTAGGTGGGCCTAAGAGAGCTCTGACAGGACTGCTCTGTGAAAAGAGGTCTATCATATTAACCAGAGATTCTCCTGATTAACTTCCAAGATCTGATGAGATTAGGTTAGCCTGGGCTATCCAGGTCAGGCTGAGAAGGTCAATAACTATTAGAAAACGGGCTCATCATATGGGAATATGTTATTTCATTCCTACAATTTGGATTTTGGAAACAATTTCATTGATACCTACAAATTTTCCTGGAATGAATCCCTCATGTGGCTTGTAATTTAGAGACTTGGGCATTTATTATTATTTTTAAACCCATAAGGCTTCAATACTGTTATTTTTGTGCATGGAGTTCCACTTCAGTATCTGAAAATACATTCCATTGTAATTGTGAGGGTGGCTGAGCCAGCTACACATATCTGGAACTCTGTACTTTCAGTTTAATCTGTGGGAGCATAAAGTATACTTGGATCCTGCATATTTAAATTCTAATATTAGACAATAAATGGATAATATGCCCTACTTTTCCCATGCTAGCAAAAAACCATTGATATCTTGCTTGTTGTTGGATGCAGTTTCCTTTTACAAAATCTCATTTTCATAAGCAGGGTTAGGTAGAAATTCCTTGGGTAGGGAAGAAACAATACTAAAGTAGCAGCTTGGGACTTCTCTTGGCATCTTTTTCTGCACGGTTTTAAATACAGATAAGAGTGAGGTACACCTAACTTGCCTTCCTCATTTGGTGCAAAATACTCTTTATCTCTATGAAGAACAGTAAAAGGAAAATGTTGGTGTCATTGTTATCTAAACTGCAAGCATCCTTTGAGTGTTAGGAGAAATGTCACAGAACTTGCAAGAAGAACTCATGAGATCTCCTTCAAAAGTGGGTGTGTAGAAATTCATAATAGGGTGTCATATTGAGTATCAGTTCCTCCACCTTTTTGTTTGTTTGTTGCAATGCTTTCCAGACTTCACATTATTTGTCTTCATAGCCAGTAAGTGAGGATTATCCATGGGAATGAAGTCTGAAAGATAGTGATAGCCAATCCAGTGAGTTTAGGCTGGGATCTCAACCCAGATCTTCCAGAATGATTAGCCCCAAATGATTACATTAATAAAGCAAAGGAAAACATATTTATGGGAAGGGGGGGTTTGCTGCAGGATTCATTACACATTTTACTTATCAGCTATTATTTCACAGCCATGCAAGTAGCTATTTAAAAACATAATTTGAGGCAGTGGGCAAATTAAGGGGCCTAAGAGGGTAAGTGAACTCTTTGTTGACAGTCCATCCCAAAGTAATTGCTCCCAGGAGTGGTTGTCACTCATTTCAGTCTCCATATGTTTATTTTGCAATCTCTCACCAATAGCTGCAAGGGTAGTCTTTTCCAATTCCTATTTCTTGCTATTTTAATCCCCCCCTTTGTTTTAGGGTATAGTTTTTACAGAAGAAAAATATAAATCCATAAAATCAGTTGTTTAGAGAGATATACAATACAGTGTTCCTGCTCTTAACTGAGTATCGAGAATTGAAACAGAGCCAGACTAAGACTGCAGTCCTAAGAACACTTTCCTGGAATAAAATAGGATTTACTTCCAAGTAGGCCTATTTATGCTTGCTAATATTGGTTTCAAGGAATCTGCCCGAGTAGCAACATGCTCGAGCTGCTTGACTGGGCTTAACATGCTGTTGTCTTCTATCATCCTGCCTTTTAATTAAAATGCATATCTGGTGGATTTTGTAGTCTCTGGTTCTGTTGACTCTTTTCATCCACATATTACCAGAGACATCCTAATTTTCAAATGTAATCTATCCAACTCTTGCAATAGAACACTGCAATAAATTTGACTTTCATCTTAAACACTAATGCAGTGGTCCCCAACCCCCAGTCCGGGGACTGGGACCAGTCCGTGGATCAGTTGGTACTGGGCCGCGGCTCCTCCTCGTTCTCCTCCCCATCTGCTGCCTCGGAGGCTGCCCTGCCACTTTGCCACTGGCTCACCTTTGGTGAGCTCTCCAGCGGCTGCCATGGCTGGGGCTCCCCCTCGGCGTGGCACTGCGCAGCTGCTGTTGGCAGCACCCCCCAGCGGGCGGAGGGAAGTCAGGGGTGCCGGCGGGAAAGCAAGTGGAGCAGGGGCTCAGGCGGCGACATCCCTCGGCAAAAGACTACCCCCCCCCCTAGACCTCAGTAAAATTGTCAAGCGTTGACTGGTTCCCGGTGATAAAAAGGTTGGGGACCACTGCACTAATGTATTAAGAGAATGTAGTAAAAAAAAATTAATAGGAGTGCTTTACTGACTTGTTCCTTTTCAATTATCTCAACAGAAATGCTGTGCCTCTGGCCAGGCCATACTGGGTACTGATAGGCTTTTGTTTGACTTGGTCTGTGCAACACATAGCTTGCCTAATTCTTGTGAGCTATCTTGAGCTGTTTGTTCTTTAAGCACATTTCTGCCACTGCAGCTATCATTTATGAGAAGTTGGTCCTACAGATCCCTTGAATGTAAATAGGGTTCCTTTAGGTCCTGTCTGAATGGTATTTAAGGGGGATTAAACTAAGACTGTCACAACTGACTTCAGAAACAATGGTAAATTCTCCCCAGTACTGCACATGTCTGAACACAAGACAACTTGCACTACCCTCTTTATTTCTAAAGGGGTCTGAATTGGTGGGGGAGGGTCAAGGCAGAAGAAAAAGTAGGTAGTTGTGATGACTTTTCCAACTTGTGAAGTTCAGAGTTTTAAATGATATTTGAATAGAGGTAGTATGTGAACTTTGACCAGTGTCATCTCTTCTCTAATGCCAATCTTACAGAACGTCCTCAGGTGTCTTCTAGCATTCCAGTTGTCTGTTCCAAGATGTTATCAAACAAGCTTTTATTTATGAAGTGACTCTGGTCTTTTCACAACATTAGGAATTCCACAGTGTGAGCTCCTCCTAGAAATTCCAATTCTTTAGCTAGCTTTCCCCTGAAATTAGACTCTGAGACCAGTATAGGTCTCCTCTTCACTAAAATTAGCCTGCTTTTTCCTAAAGTCTGAGACTATACAGTTTCCTAAGAAAGTATTCTGCCACTGTGTTATTGTCTTAAACTGTGCCTCCTAAAACATTTGTTGTATTCACTTCCTTTTTGCTGAATCCATGCTCTGAAATCTATAAAGTCTTCTGAAAGAGAATTCCTCCAGTTACACTACCTGGAGGAACTGAGAGTTTTACCATTTTTCATCTCACTTCCTTCTCCCATATGGCCTTTCCAGCATCCCAGGTATTCTGATATGCAGTTATCTGCTCTGTATGCCCACCAAATAGGAATAAAGGGAGATTAAGTGAATGGTCCATAACCTTTGTCAATTTGTCACTTTCTCTCACACTCTTACTCACACTAAACAACTACTAGTTCCAGGCAAAATGTATACGTGCATGTTTCTCCCATGCCATCAGGGTACAGGGGCCAGGACTGGAAGGGATGAGGGGATCAGAGAAAGCTTTTGCTGAACTCACTGTTCAATGAAAAGCCTCCCCCCCCCCCCAATGTATTATTTCAGGAGAAAGGAACCTAGCAAAAGTATAAAAAGAAACCGTACTCTGCAATTCTTGTGAGGCCCCCACTTGTACTTAAAGTAAAACCATCTTTAATCCACTCCTGCGGAGTGGATTAAATAAAAGGCTAAGGGCTCCTGGGGAGAAGTTAGGGCGGGCCCTGTCTGGGATAAAAACTCTGAGTGGCACTCAGGGGCCAAGAGGCCAATGGCTGCTTGGCCCGGCCTCACCTCGGCCGCCAGGAGAGACGCCGCGCAGACGGAGAACACCTCCAAGCCGGTGAGTCCTCCGGGGCTGATTCTGCACGTACTTTGTTTTTTTCGGTGTGGATCCTGCTGAATTCAGATCAATTTGAACTCGGGTCTTCCTCTTCCCCCCCCTCCCCACTGAAACAGAAAAGTGTTCTGCACTTGATTGGGAAAATTCAGAAGGGGAGGGAGCCAAGCCCAGACAGAGCCTATTTCTTTCTTTCTTTTCTTGAAGGGGGGGGGGGGGCTTGAAGACAACAGAGAAGGGAGGGAAAAAAACCACGAGGCAAATCTCTGTCCACAGAAGGGCTTCTGCAGCTTCTACAGAAAGAAAATTAGGGCTTCCTCTCTAAAGAAACCTAACAGTCTTGGCTGGCTTTGCAGGTTTAGCTAATCAGAGCTTCTGTATCATGGAGTCAGCTGGCCAATCAGAACTGCTCTACCACGGAGTCAGCTGGCCAATCAGAACTGCTCTACCATGGAGGGAGTGCTTTCTCATCCTTTCTCATGCTTTCTGAGCCGCAATATCCCAATATCGAGGATTAAAAGGACTCCTGGATATGGCGAAGAAATGGTAGGGTGACTCCGGATCTATCCTCCTTGGTGCAGAGGGAAAATTAAAATCGCCCAAAATCAAAACAGAAATCGCATTCTGTGTAGAGGGCAGGGACTGAATCGATCTGGGGTTGGAATAAAATCTCTGTGCAGTTTACACCCTGGAGACCTCTCCTCCCCGTTGGGAAAGGAGCAGGGACGCCGCGTGTCCCTGTTCCTTTCCAGCCACCCGCCCAGCAACACGCCTCTGCTCCCGACCCCGGGTCGCTGCTGGGGGGCTGGGTGCGTGCTGGCCTTATCCCGGCCCTGGGAGCGGCCTCTCCGTGTCGCAAGGCTGGGGCCAGGAGAAGGCCCCGTATCGCTAGCGGGGGGGGAAGTGCCGCCTTCTCCCGGCCCCGGGTCACTGGCGGGAGGGGTCGACTTCTCCCTTCCCCCGGAACAGCGTGTTCCCGAAGCAGGGAACACACCCCAGGTCACGGGCAGGTGGCCACGCCGCGCCAGCCCCCCGGGAAGCCTTCGCCCTGCGAAGGCTTCCTCAGGGAGGGGGGGGGCCTAGCGCCCATTTTATTTCAAAATAAAATGGGCTTTGATTCTAGTTTATCTGATAAAATGTTTCTTCTTCCCACAAAGGATTATTCTACAAAATGATGCCTCAGAACTGTAACTGTCTGACTGGTTCATTCTGCACATTTTAAAAATGTGATTTGCTCAGAATCCTTGATAAGGCAATAATATAATGGCACGTCAGCACTAGTTGATTCTTCTAGAGCAGGATGCTGGTTTTTTTCACTGTTTTCTTTCAGTTATATTGTGAACAACACAGTTTGGAATTTTTTTTGCACTTGTTCCTCACTTTTGGTTATGTATTTCTACAGTGAGTTGAATTGTTCTGAGTTGAGCTAATAATATTTATTACTGTTATGGTATGAGCTAATGATGATTCCATCATCATTTTTGTTTGCTGGCTGCCCTTTTCCCCTAGATACTCTGTTGGACTCTCAGCAGAAAGTGAAATCAAGCCAACTGGCTAAGTGAATCTTAGTTTACCAAACTTGAATATATCATTTCGCAAACATTGCACATATCTGTTGACTAATAAGTTTGGGGGGAAGCAGTATCGGCAAAGTAATTTTTATTTTCATGTGTTGCCTTTTGCTGGAGTAAAGCCAGGTCCTGTTTAAGTATGCTTGCAAGACTAGGAAGACCAGTAGAATTAATCATGGTTGACAGTTTTAAATAGACTTTTTAGGACTTCTTGTTTCGCTAAAAGAGGCAGTAGTGTTAAGTACTAAAGAAATGCAAACAAGGATTTCAGAATCAACCTATTTACTATTAGGGGAAGAGAAATGGAAAAGTATTAGAGTAGCAGCAGCCAGTTAATGTTGTTTGTATATCTGCACTATGAACCTGGGAAATTTAATATTAAATTCCCATGTTTTGATTTAATTTAGCATAAGAAGAGATATAACTTCTGTAGAACAGTATCTCAGTATTGCAACCTGAAGTTTTAAAAAGTAATTGCATGCATAATATGTTTCTTTTAACCATATTTTGTCCACAGTACAATTAATGAAGTTGTATAAAGTGAGAAATCAGCTCCATTTCTAGGTTTTAAATTCTTTATTAATACACTAGAAAATAGAGTAATTGAAAGCATGACTAGGCATGCAAGAATTGTTTTCTTATTCTTATATAAAAGTTTTAATAACTGAATACCATATTATGTTGGTAGAACAGTGGTTGTTTATTTATTTTATCTAGAGTATTAATAAAATCTCATATAGTTTAATGACTATGATCCAGGAAATCTCTGGTTCAAATCTCATCATGAGTTTACTAGGTATCCTTGGGGGCAAGCCATTTTCTGTTAGCATCAGCTCTCCCATCTTCAAAATGGAGTTCATAACATGGACCCACCTTATAGCATTGTTGTAAAGATTACAAGAAGACAATATATGTGAAGTCCTTTGAACACTAGAAAGTGCTATGCTTCCTAAGTGGTAGTGATATTAAAATCGATGAAATGCTAAATAAGATACCTCAATATGATCTCTTATTATTTTTAATTTCCTAATTACAAATTCAAATAAGTACATTTTATTTTCATTTTATGTATTTACAAAATGTATAACTTGCCTTCATCCTTCATGAGGTCCACCAGAGCAGCTATCAATTTAAAACATACATGATAAGTACAATATAGAACCATTAAAATAAACTCTGACAAATGTATCTCGTTTAAACAACTTTTAAAAGAGATTAAAAACAGAGTTAAAATACACATAAAACAGTTAAAAACACAAAACATAAAACTTTGGTTAGGAAGGAAGATTATTGAGAGAATAACAAATGAAACAAAAAAAACTTTACCCGCTGGTGGTAAACAGCAATAGAAGGGGACAGATCCTTGGGAGAGAGTTCCGAGTTTTGGTGTCATAACCAAGAAGGCCTGTTCCCAGGTTCCCATCTGCCTAAAGAGAGCCTGGTTGAGAGCCATCTTGGTGCATGGATTTCTAATCTGGCAAGCCAAGTTTGATTCCCCGCTCCCCCACATGCAGCCAGCTGGATGACCTTGGGCCACAGCACTGATTAAGCTGTTCTAACCAAGCGGTAATATCAGGACTCTCTCAGCCTCACCTACCTCACAGGGTGTCTGTTGTAGTGAGGGGAAAGGGAAGGCGATTGTAAGCCGCTTTGAGACTCCTTCTGGTAGAGAAAAGCAGCATATAAGGAGCAACTCTTCTTCTCTTCTTCTAATCTCAAAAGATGGGGAAATTAGCAATTAATTGGAGATTTAGCAAGAGGCAGGTAACTATGGGATCACCACCTATGTATACGGTGTTATTCCCTAAAGAAACTCTCTAAATAAATTTGTCAAGCGTAAACTAGAAAATTGTTTTTATTAAATAGAATTTAAAAGGGGTACAAACAAGCATGCTAAAAGCACATAAACATGCACATCGAATTATCTAAGGAAGGCAAGGGTGAAAAGGAATAGTGTTTGGACAAGGCTGGGAGTAATTGTTACCATCATGATGTGAAGAGGATACCTGGCAGAATCAGTGAATGGCAAGCACTTCCTGGAAAAGAAGAGATAACCTACACGCAAGTAGGCAGTGTATGCAGGGTACCCAAGGAACACATAAACTGAATAGAAAAATGTAACCTCATACTATGGCTGATGTACTAGCCCCTAAAACAATGAGCTGATGAAATTGTCCACATTTGACAAAAAACGTGGGCATGTGATGGGTTTGTGTGGAATAGGCATGTGATAGGTTTGTCTGTGCCTCTCACTGCTAATATAGAGTCCAAGTTGGAAGGGATGCAAGACATTTTATCTACAAAATATTGAGCAGAAGTGGTCAAAGTAGGCCACTGATCAGTACCGCCTACTACAAGCCAGATCTAAAGAGGCCACCTGCTGGCCTACACTTCGTAGACATAATGATGAAAGAAAAGTATTGTTTCTTTGCTGCCATCCCCACTATGGAATGTTAAAAATGTTTAAAATGAGCTGTTACCTGTAATCTGTTGAATTTAGCCCAAATCTTCCTTTACTCTAGCTGTCTTTCTTGCCCTATCATTGCCTGTAGCCCTTTAGTATAGCGATCCCCAACCTGTGGGCGGCGGACCACATGTGGTCTGTCGACTAATTGGAGGTGGGCCCTGAAGGACGCCTTCTCCCGCCCCCTCGGCCCTTTACTTCATCACTCCGGCCCTTTACAACACACTTGGGTGTCATTGTCTCCCATCTCGTTGCAGAGAAACAAGCTCAGGGTTCCCATTGATTTATCATTGTCATGAGTTAAAATTTCCATGAAAATAAAATGTTCCTTATGTTCATTGTTGTGGTGTGTCTGTATCTTATTTTGAAGGGATGTTTAAACATTACCATAGCGATCAGAGAGCGTTAGGGCAGTGGTTGAGAGTAGAGGAGTAAACTACCCCCCCCCGGGCCACAGTAAAAGGCGTTGAGTGGTCCCCGGTGTTGAGTGGTCCCGGGTGATTAAAAGTTTGGGGACCACTGCTTTAGTAAACCAAGGAGCTACTTGGGTTCTAACACCTGAGAGAAGGCACCTGGGAGCAGTTGTGTCAATTGACCAGGTCATTTCCTCATTCCAGAAGTCAATCAGAGCATCAATCGATATGGCTCTGGGTATGGATCATTTTAAAATCCTCCACCTCTTCAACATCTTGGTATCCTTGTAAGTCTAAACTTAAGCAGCTATTGATCCATTCATGATAAAGGGGCTATTGCCAGTTCCGCCACATTTAAATTATATTCCTCCAGCCCAGAACAAAATACCAGATCAAGAGTGTTATCCGCACAGTGTGTAGGACCAATTATCAGAGACAGGTCCATGTATATATCAATATCAGTTATAGCAGTGGTCCCCAACCTGCGGGCCGCGGCCCGGCGCCGGGCCCCAAAGGCCATGGCGCCAGGCCGCGGCTCCCTCTCCCCGCCCCCCCCGCAGTAAAAAACTTCCCAGGCCGCAAGCTTGCGGCCCGGGAAGCTACTTACTGCGGGAGGGCGGGGAGAGGGAATCAGGGCCGGGCCGCGCCCGTGCAGGCCGCGCCCGCTCGGCCCGATCCGTGGGTGCGGCCCCCGGGCGTTGCTCGTGGGCGCGGCCCGATCCGCGGGTGCGGCCCGCGGGCGCGGCCAGGCGCGGCCAGGCGCGGCCAGGCGCGGCTTGCGGGCGCGGCCCGAAGCATGGGCGTGGCCCGCGCGGGCGCGACCCGATGCCCTGCCGGTCCCCAGCCTAATAAAGGTTGGGGACCACTGAGTTATAGTATATGAATAATGTAATTAAAGTATTGTCAAGTTTCAAAGTGAAAAACATCTATAGCAGTGGTCCCCAACCTTTCTGAGGTTGGGGACCGGCAGGGCATTGGGGCGCGGCCCGCGGCCCGCGCGGGCCACGCCCCCGCATCGGGCCACGCCCGTGAGCCGCGCCCGCACATCGGGCCGCGCCCGCGAGCCGCGCCCGCATGGGTGCGGCCCGGCCCCGATTCCTTCTCCCCGCCATAAGAAGCTTCCCGGGCCGCAAGCAGTAAGAAGCTTCCCGGGCCGCAAGCTTGCAGCCTGGGAAGTTTTTTACTGCGGGGGGGGGCGGGGAGAGGGAGCCGCAGCCCGGCGCCATGGCCTGCCGGTCCGCGGCCCGCAGGTTGGGGACCACTGATCTATAGCATAATAGTTAAATTTAATTTTTAAAACCCCAAGAAGATTGATGGCAGCTGACAATCACACAATCTATGTTTGTAAAAAAAGGATTTGCTCTATTTGTTTTGACATATCCAAAGAAAACAAATTTATTAATGATACATAACATTGAAGAAATGAAGATAATTTTTCAGGTAGTTGTTAGGAAATAAGGAGAGTGCAAATACGGCGTTTCTCTGAGGAAAATAAAAATGTCTAATTAAAAGCACTTGCCACTGTAAAGAATATACAGATTCATTAGTTACTGCTTAATTCATTGTTCTGTTACAGTACTTGGAAGGAGAAAATCAGGCCAACAGATATGGACTTGATTGTGGTTTTGTTAAACAATGAAATATGTAAAATTGCTTGTCTTTGGAAACAAGAGAAGCAAGGCATACATATAATCACTTTCAGGGAGTAAAATTGGCTTTTATGTTTGGTTGACATTTTCTTTAAAAAAAACATGGGCATTCATATTTATTTCATTCTTGTTCTTATTCTCTCTGTGTGCAAAAGCTGCTAACAGAATTTTACAAATAAAGAAAAAACTTTACTTCTTGAGCTCGTGAACATGTGCCATTCTCCCCATGTTTTCTCTGTAAATTCATGCCGTGAGTTTAATTTTATAAAGTAGCTACAATTAGAGATGGGCACTTTTATCGTTTAGTTTGGGGTTCTGGGTGTTCCCAAACCAAACACCTGAACGCAAATAGCAAATGCTGGCAGGGGCTCCTGGGAATTGTAGTCCATGGACATCTGGAGGGCCGCAGTTTGACTACCCCTGGCCTAACCCATCTGAAATGAATTGATCCAGTTTGGGACGGCCCATTTAGCTTTTGCCTGCTTAGAAGTCGGAGAAAGCAAAATAGCAGGCCGAGATTGCTTGAAATCGTGAGTCCTGCTGTTAAACTGAAATGACCACAAGCAATTTCAGTGCACCAGATCACTTCCCTTCCTTTGGAAGTGGGATGTGGAGGGGAGTGATCTGGTGACTGAAAAAGCTTGCAGCCCATTTGACCTCTCAGCTATCAGGCTGAAAGGGCTGGAAGACATTTCAGCACACCAGATTGCGTCCATCCCTTTGGAAGGGGAAGAGTGATTAGCACAATGAAAGTATGAAGTATGAAGCTTGCAGCCATTTTGGCCTGACAGCTGAGAGGCCCACAGGCCCTACTGTCAGGCTGAAAGGGATGCAAAGGATTTCAGCATGCCAGATCTCTTCCTTTCCTTTGGAAAGGGGGTGGGAGAAATCCAGCATGCTGAGATGACTTGCAGCTCTGCTATCAGGCCAATAGGATTACAAATCTTTTCAGCACACTGAATCACTTCCCTCACTTCCAAAGGGGGTAGGGGCAGTAGGGATCCAGGATGCTGAAATTTCTTGCAGCCCTTTGGCCTGATAGCAAGGCTTGCGGGCCTCTCAGTTGTCAGGCCAAAGGGCTGCAAGCCATTTCAGTGCACCAGATCACCCTCCTTCCTTCCAAAGGGAGGGAAGCAATCTGGCATACTGAAATTGATGCAGCCAGGGCACATATACCTGTAAGCTGCCAGTTTAGAATGACTCCCAGCCAAATTCCCAAACTGGATAAAGATCCGTGAAATATTTGGGGGAGGCGCCTACCCTAACCTTGGTTTGGAAGGCATTAAACAGGGCATTTTTGTGGGAAAATTTTGTTCATGCTCATCACTAGCTACATTAGTTTCATCAGTGACCTTTGGGAGAAGCCTGATGCTAGATACTGAATCCTTTTCCATCAGTATGAAGCTGCTGATGCAGCAGGTTGGAGAGGAGGGAAAGGTAGAGGCAAAGAAAGAAACAAGTGAGGAAGGCAAAGAAAGACACAAGTGAGGAAAGGAGAATGAGGACACGAGGAGAGGGAGGCTCCTCTCCCTCTGAGTTTCCATGCGTGTTTCCCCACACACTTCTCTTTCTCTCTAACAATGTGATTTATTCGGTCTCCTTTAGCCATTTACAGTGTTGGTTAGAAATTAAGTTATATATATTAATATTAAATATATACATATATATCTCTCCATGGAGGAATAGGCCACCAGAGTAGCTCAGCTAGCCATAGTGATCCAGGTGATAGTTATCTCTAGGCTGGTTTTCGGCAACTTGCTCAACGTAGGCCTAACCTTATCCCTTATCTGGAGACTTCAACTGGTGCAGAATACAGCAGCCAGAGTTCTTATAGGAACAATTTGGAGGGCCTACTTCTTGCTCACTCCAACAGCTGCACTGGCCACCAGTTGACTACTGGATCAGGCTTAAGGCTCTGGTAATCAACTTGAAGGCCATAAACAGTCTGGGCCTGAGTACATGAGAAACAGCCTATGGCCCCCAGAGAGCAGTACGCTCCACTAACATCAACAACTTGGATTCAAGTGGGTAGCCGTGTTGGGCTGAAGCAGCACAACAAAACAAAATCAGAGTCCAGTGGCACCATTAAAACCAACAAAAATTTATTCAAGGTGTGAGCTTTCGAGTGCAAGCACTCATCCTCAGACTATGGAACAACAAGTTGGTGATCCCTGAACCCAGGAAAGAACATCTGACTCAACCAGATCCAGGGCTTTCTCCATTCTGGCCTTCACCTAGTGGAATGAGCTCTAAGACAACATCAAAGCCTGGCCAGAGCTAAAACAATTCAACAGGGCTTGCAAAATGGAGCTCTTCCACCAGACAAGTGAACCAACCACTAACCAAAGCCCAGAGGCCCCTCCCACCATCAACTGCACCCACAGAAGAACTAAACCACAGTGCTGCAAAACTGAGTCAAATGTTCCATTGTTGAATGTTCTATTTGTGGATACAAGTTTTGATTATTAAAATGTTATATATTCAAAACCGAATGCTGATTATATGGTACTATATTATCAAAGTTTTAATGTAAACTGCACTGAGCCACAAGGGAAATATGATAAAATAAATAATAAATCCATGATGTTGGCAATATAATTACATATCAAAAGTATCTTATCAGCAAAAGATGGGAATATGTGATCGAAGTTCATCTTTAAGGGGAGACTTGTCAGGATTATGAATTTATTTTGAATACATTTATACCTACTACATTTTCCTAGGTTGCAATGATGACTTTTGTGGTTAATGCCTCCCTACTATGAGTCATACAATCCTCTCATTTTATATAGTTTCTTGCGTGGTCTGTAGAGGTTACCAACTTTGGCCTGGGTTTGAACCCATGTACTAACAGGAAAGAGTTATGTAACTATTATTTGGCCTCCCCCTCCCCCTTAGGCGTGTCATTTATCAATGAAAAGTGGTGAAGCTGTGATGGGGATCAGAGCTGGAAGACAGTACTTTCTGCTGGAGAAGGTTATGTAGAGGGAGAGACTGGAGCAAGATAAAAGGGCACATTAGGAACAGGAATGACCGAGAGTCTGTTTTTCTATGGCAATGGATGTAGTGCCTTCTGTATATTGGATGGATGGATATTAGCGGGCACTGACTTTCTCTCTAAATTCTTCATGCTTATCTGCCAGTGATCAGTGCTCTGGAAAACGGAACAATTAATCCAGACTGGAGTCATGAACAGTCATTTGTCATCCTGCTGCAGTAACTAGCTTAGCTTCCTTTAAAAATGACTAGTTTGTTCAGGTCAAGGCTCCTTGTCTCCTTCATTTCCTGCTATTTCTTCCACCACAATATTCTTCATCCACTTCTTAACCAGAACTGGAGAGGAGCAGGAACTTGGTTCCTTGCTAATGCTGACTTTGTACAGCACCTTTCCATCTCATGCGAGAATATAAAACTGAGAAAACATCTGTTTGGTAAAGATTCAGATGGTAAAAGAGTTGAGAATGGAGATCTCTGGGACCATAACAGTCATCAGATTCTCATTCTTTTCATGAAATTGCAAAGAACCTTGTCATTTCATATATTCTAGCCACCTGCACTGAATATGTATTTCTTCTTATAGACACTGCTCTTCCTGGCTTTTTTCTTTAAAAAAAACCCCTGACTTTTCTTCTCTAGGGAACTTTCTTCCATTGTCCCTTAATCAATATGTATCTGCCTGTCTGTAACCATAGTGCATCTTGTTTTAATTGGATTTGGAAGTGGAGGACAGTTGCCTCCCTTCTGAAACAATCTTTAGTATTTTTCAAGATGGTTATCAAGCCTCCCTTTGGCAGGATTTTCAGTTTTCACAATTTTATCATAACTCTTGAGATGTTAATGCTTAATAATAATAATAATTTTTGGTATTTATGTAGCATAGTAACTGTGCTAAGGACAAAGAAGGATTTTAAAAACTCAGTGCATGCTTATTTGTAAAAATTGCTTTTTTTAAAAAAGGGAAATCTCATTTGTGGGGGTGCTGGCAGGCTAATTATTTTTAATATGAATCATTGCCAAATCTATTTCTTGGAATTTCTAAATAGAGACTGTTTTTAGTCCTATTGTGGAGGCTTCTTCCTGTTTTCTGCAGACTTTCCTCTGCTAAGGATTAAGGACAGATCATAGTTCCTGCACCTCTGGTAATACAGGAAATCACCGCACAAGGCAATATGAGGACCTCACTTCCTGTCCTGAGATAATAATACAGAAAGATTGGGACAAAAGGCCTGATCGGGGGAAGGAGCCATGATGGCTAGAGCAGAGAGGCAGGAAATGTGGTATACGTGCCAAACAGCCTGACAGAAATTTACTGCCCAGTTCTGCAATAACAAAGACAGCCCACTTGCCTAGTTGGACACAGTATAATAGGAACTAGTCATATGGCCTTAGAGAAAAGAAGGAATCATGTGACTTGGGAAGACACCATCATACGCCTCAAGGCAATGACATTATCCTTTGTACTTGTAAATAAACAAGGAAAAGCAGGGACTTTGAACGATGGAAGACCTCATGTGGTATCCTATGGCTATGAAGTATCATTGTTTCCTATGATTTCTGTTATGATGAGATGGGGTATGTAAAGAATTGACATGCCCCTCATAATTTTGCCACCCTTACTTTAACCTGGTTAACAATGCCAACAAATCCTGACACCAGCTTCTATGATATATTGTACTGGTTATACTACTTGCTTTGTGCCTAGACCCAGATGTCCACCCTCCCCCATCAGTCCTTTCCACTCTCCCCCCTCTTACTTTGACTGCAGTGCCTGTCAATGCAGTCCTTGTTAAAGCTCACAAATTCCAATCACTGTTCTTTCCCCCCCAGACGGAATGTGCCAACTACATCAGAGTACTTCATCCTTTAAATCGAACACACCTATTGGCTTGTGGGACTGGAGCTTTCCATCCCATCTGTGCTTTCGTCTATGTGGGTCACCGGGGTGAGGTAAGCAGAAGCACTTTGTAGTCTGCGAATTTTAGGCCGCAGTGGTATCAAATGTTAAATCCAGTCATAGCATCCTTTACAACAGTGCTAATGGCTCATGTTAGTAGAAAGGGAGTCTGGGTGCCTCGCTGCAACATCTTTTTCCATGTAAGAGATAAGGGAAATATTGGCACTTAAACCAAATTCCCTTTATTTAATATTCCACCATAAATGTTTAATGAGCAGTAATTCAGCCTTGAGAAAATTCCAAGCTGGATGGTTCATCAGCCATTCAGTAGAAAGGTTTTCTGTTCCAAGAGGACAGTATGGTTGATGAAGAAAACTCATTGCACAATAAACCCACTGAGATCCACAATCCTTACTTTCTTTTAAGCTCCAGATAATTGTGGCTGTTCTTACAGAATTTTTCTAACCTAAGTGTCTGGAAAAGAAATGGATTTTGGATCTAATGGTCATTCTGATTGAAGCTTCACCACATACTTAACTCCAGGTTTTAAAATGTTCTTTTTCTCTCCCTCTCTCAAAGAAATCTCCTTTTCTGTTTAGGCACCATATCCTGGTATAAATCCCAGGTGCTACTCAAGGGAAGGCGTCTGCTCTTTGTTGGGGAAAAGGAGCTACTTAGTCCCAGACAAACATCCTCCAAGCAAGAGAGGTCCAAGACATAGATCCCATTTTTGAACTTAGCTCTTAAATTGTTCATTTTGGAGATAATCCCAAAAGCCTTGCAGTCGTTGGGGATTTAGAGAGTGCTGACTTTCCCTGGTGGGGTGTATATCAGTGGGTGGCATTTCTTTCCCACTCAACCTCTTGCTTTCCCTCCAAGTCTTTGCTCATAAATCAAGCTGGCCTCAGCAGGAAGGTCATCCTACTTCACCCTGTAACCCTCTCTCACTCTGGAGGATTCAGTTTTCAGAAGCTTTTATTGAGTGCTTGAGAGAAAGGGCCCTTTCAGCACAGCTGTTTATCATGAGAAAAAGGGATGGCTGCAGAAAGTCCCTCTGACCTCTCACAGCATAACCCTATCTGCCACTCTCCACCTCACCCTGGTGCTCATTCACACTGGTTTAACTTGCAGGTAAACACAATCAGGCCGCTGTCTTTTTGCTGTTACAGTGTCCCAACAATTCAATAAAGCCTCTCTTTGGTCTTGTCTTGGCACGCAAACTGCATTAGGGGATAGTACTAGGCCTGGGTGTGGGTGGACAGTCATGTGGGCCTGATAGAGACTTGTAATTAGACAACTTGAAGAGGTTGCTTTGTCCAACCAAGTGAGATAACTGGCAGGAAGGCAAGTGGATGTCAAAAACTACTTGTCAGTACTGAAGAGCAGGAGGGAGGTAAGGAGGGACTCCCAGGGCCATTCTGCACCAGGATCTATGTGGCAAATTGGTTGCGGGACTAAAAAACGCCATTTTAAATAGTGGAATTCATCATTATGCATACCTGGCTTTGTAGTGGAATCCAGTTGCATTTCTATCGTTTCCCACAGGTTTCCGGTCTCTGCAAAAATCGCTAGCCAGGAAGCGATATTGCCGAGCTCGTCCCACCCCTGGCCGTCAAGCAGCCAATTGGTGGCCGTTATCATGATCCCAAAAAGCCCCTTTCCCTTTAAGGAAGTTAAAACAAAAAACAAAAACACGTTGCAACGAATCTGCGTTGATTCGTTGCAACGGAGAGACCCATCTAGGTAGCAGGTGGTGTTTGAACTGCCGTTTCATCGTTGCCACGCTCCCCCCCGAGTGAACCCCCCCCCCCGGCACGGGTGCGATTTTCGGCCGAAAATACAGTAAAAAATAAAGGGAAAATAAACCAGCAAACGGGGCTGTTTGTTGTTTCGTGCTTAGTGACTTAAAACAGCTCTGCAGCCAGGGAAGCCTCGCTGGGTAAACGAAGGCTCGCCGGTGCATTTATCTCCACTCGCTCAGAGAAAAAAAAATGGCGATCGCTTCACCGGAAGATCAGAGGAGAGAGCTAGGGGGTGGGACTTTGCAGAAACTGCAACAATGGTAACGCACAGAACTTTTTCGCAAGTGTTGCTGATTGGTTGCAAGAGTGTAGCGCTTTCCGGAGGGTGAATCCACTTTTTGGGATTTCCCTGAAAGCGCTACAATGAAGCGCTTTTTGCGGATCGGTTTCAGGAGTGTTGCAGATTGTCAACTACGTTGTGCATAATGGCAAAACTGTAGCAATTTCAATTTGCAACCATTGTGCTATTTTGGACGAGTGCGGAATGGCACTCAGTATTCTCAAGCATTCACTCTCAAATATGTCCGTTTAGGGAAGCTTTAAACACCTAGAGATCTGGCTATTAGGGATAAACTAAAAAGCACTGAGAATATATATCCTCGAAGGGAAAGAGAGAGACCCTTATGATAGTTCAAATGCTTGAACTAAAATGTCATGCCTTGCCTTTCTGGAAAAGGTGCAGACTTTCTGCACAGCATTTCCCCTGAGTGAATTGGCATGACAATTCTTTTTTCCTGTAGGGATAGGACAAAATTAAACATCTTACAGATTCTTGAATTCTGACCACCTGGGTTATCATTATTGTAGGCTAGATTGTGAGAAGACTCCCTGATGCACTGTAGAGAAATGGGTGCTAAATTCTTCTGAAAGTGGGGTTGTGGTTCTCTTAGCTATATTTTATTACTTCATTTTATCATTTGTGCTTTTTCTCTTCCCAGCATGTGTTCAGCTTGGATCCTACAAGTATAGAAAGTGGCCGGGGGAGATGTCCTCATGAACCCAATAGGGCATTTGCAAGTACCTTTGTTGGTAGGTGTTACACTAGACCTAGATCCAATACTTCTTGTACCCTGGTGGCAGCTTATGGACAAAGATCCAGCCCTGTTAGCCCAAAGTGCAGTCATCTGTTCTCTGAACAATGTAAGGTACCGGCCAAGCCAGAAATGACCAATAAACTACATCTGAAACCTAACATTGAATGCTTCTCAACTATTATTTCATTTCATGAACTTAGAATGCACTTCATCTAAACAAAATTAAAAACACATAAAGATTGGTGTTTGTTTGTTTTTTTGTCAACCCTTAAATTGCCCAGTCCTTTCTTGATATGAACAAGTTGGTTTTCTTTCATTTGTGCAGTGAATTATCTCTGGTCTTAAATGATATCTAGGCATATCTGGAATGATTGTGTTCATTTGGGATTATGGGGACTCAAGGAACAATGCCGTCTAAGGACCACCCACAAAACAGCTTTCTGTGCTACAGGATTTAGATCAGAAGCCCAGGAAGCACAAAAGAAGAAGAAAAATTCAGAAAAGATTACACCTTTCTCTGTTTTCTCTTTGAAAAATTATACAGTGTTACATACCTAGCATTGAAATGTACTTAATCTCAGTCTGTTAAGGCAGTGGTCCCCAACCTGCGGGCTGCGGCCCGGCGCCGGGCCGCAAAGGCCATGGCGCCGGGCCGCGGCTCCCTCTCCCCGCCCCCCCCCGCAGTAAAAAACTTCCCAGGCCGCAAGCTTGCGGCCCGGGAAGCTACTTACTGCGGCAGGGCGGGGAGAGGGAATCAGGGCCGGGCTGCGCCCGTGCAGGCCGTGCCCGCGCGGCCCGATCCGCGGGTGCGGCTCGCGGGTGCGGCCCGATCCGCGGGCGCGGCTCGCGGGTGCAGCCCGATCCGCGGGCGCGGCTCGCGGGCGCGGCTCGCGGGCGCGGCCCGAAATGTGGGCGTGGCCCGCGCGGGCGCGGTCCCCGTGGGCGCGGCCCGATGCCCTGCCGGTCCCCAGCCTAATAAAGGTTGGGGACCACTGTGTTAAGGGAAGGAAGTAACGTCGTGAAAGTATCTCCACATGTGTGCGTACTTCATCTCTGAACCTTCAACATGAGAATCTCTGTGAAGATGTACTCTAAGTGGGGACATAAATCTTTTCATCTCTGGTATTCTTTCATTGTACACTTATAGCCACAAAGCTCCCATACACTGAAGTAGTGTCCTGGCCAAGGGTATGAACTGTGAACAGAGAAATCAATCCTTACCTCTTACTTAGTAGATGGCTTTCGGCAAGCTATGCTTTCTCATCTTTGCCTGCTGCCTCACTTCTACAATATCCCAGAGGGTAGTTGTAAAGATTCTGGAGATAATTATATGAAGTTTTCTGAACATTCCAAAACACTTCATAAACTCTTAAGTATCATTATTATTGCAGGGATATTCAGCAAGACTTTATTGTTTCTGTGGGGTTTCTTTCCTAGGTGGTGACTTGTATACAGGACTAACAGCAGATTTCTTGGGCAGGGACTCTGTGATCTTCCGAACAATGGGACACCGTTCCTCTCTACGCACTGAGATGGATCAGCGTCTGCTTAATGGTAGGAGAAAATTATATGAGTCTTTCACCTCAAGGGTTTTGTTATATGGTTATTCATATGCTTATCTCTGTGTTTGGAAGTGTATGTGCCTTCCAGCTAATTTGGACAAATCATAGCAAACGTGGGTTGGAAAGTGTTTGGTGAATGAATAAAGTATATACATTTCACACAGTTGTGAAAGCAAGGAAATGCCTTTCAGCAGAATGGGACTGCAGGCGGGTTAGGTTAAGATCTGTTTGCAACAAAGCCTCTTTTAATGATTTAAGATCTCAACCCCCACTTTTTAATGAACATGGCTCCACGAGGCTACTTAAAACATTGCTTAAAACAATACTTCAGTAGAACAACCAACAGCTAAGCAAAGTAAACCAGGAAAGATGGCAAAAGTTGGCCAATGGGAAATACTACCAACATTTTTATGTTGATCCCTTAATAAGTGAGTGTTTTGTGTGCCCTCTCCATTGACAGTGGCACCATAAACAGTCCCTACAGGAAGTTTGCAGAATCTGTGCTTAGCTGAACACATTTTCTGGTGTCTTTATTTCTCACATGCCTTACAACCTTTATTACAGCTCCTAAATTTGTTGCGGCTTATCTGATCCCAGACAATGATGACTGGGAAAATGACAAGGTATACTTCTTCTTCACTGAAAAGGCAATGGAATCAGACAGCAAAGGACATGCCATCTTCAGCCGTGTTGGGAGGATCTGTGTGGTGAGATAACAGGGCAATCTTTGTGTGTGTCTGTGTGTCGAATGTGTTGTGGAGATTTGGTTGGCAGCTTCATGCACTGCTCTGGAAGACAGTGTGGTCCTTGCATTTGTAACTTACAGCTTTGTGTTGCTTGACTTCTCCATGTAAGAGGCATGTTAAGAGATTCAGGACACAGTCAGAGCTCAGAATTTGGTGGTATAATTGCGACTTATACCATTGCTGTTCTGTCCAACAAAAGACTGTGAGAACTACTAAAAAGGGAATAAACTGTCCATTGATGCAAGTGGAGTTCTTTTGCAGACAAATTAGGGTACAAATTAGGCAGCATGGAATTATATCAGTGACACATATATTACACTGATATTTTCTCTGCTTAAGTTAGGGGTGTGCAACTAGAGTGGCCATTTCTCGGTTGGAAAATACCTGATGGATTTTGGGTGGAGCCTCGGGAGTGCCGGGTTTGGAGAGGGAAGAGATCATAGGCTCTAGCTGCCATTTTCTCCAGGGATTGGTTGTCTGGAGTTCAGTTGTAATAGCGGGAGATTTCCAGTTGCCAGTTGGAGGTTGGCAGCCTTATTCCCAACCTGTCTTAGCCTGTGGGCACATTTAAAATTCTGACACGGGGTGGTGGGCACAACCATAAACTGGCTGCCATAGAAGGCAAAGGTGCCCACTAAGGGGAATCCCAAGTGCATTGGAGAAGAGGGGTGATTTAAAAAATACACTGGGACAGAGAGGTGAGAGAGAATGAAACAAACACCGTAGGAGCTGCAGATACAAAATTGTTTGAACCTCTGTGGGGTCAATCAGATCTTCAGTGACAAATCAGGAGCCCTGTTTGGCAAGAGCCCCACCTAGTCCCACCCATTTTCTAAAAACACTTGCTGGGTGCCAAGAAAGGTGTTTGCGAGCAACATGGAACCCATTGGCAATACACCGAGGACCCCTGAGTTATGTATTTAGAAGATTTTCAAAACACCCTTCCATAGAACCTGCTTGGGTCTACTTACAAAGTGAAACATAATAAAAACATAATCTACCTTAGAAGCAACAATTAAAAAACATAATTAAATGACAGGAGCACACAGCAACATGTGTGGTTGTCCCTTTCTCCACTTGATCATAACAGTCCTGTAAACTACATTAGTTTGGGAATGACTAGTCCACCATCATCAGTGAGTTTCATGGTGAATAGCAATGTGCACCTGCATCTCTTCAGGCTGAGTGCTGCATTAGCCACCCCACACCTGAAAAGTGCTGCACACCAGAGAACACGCTTCCTGGGAATAGCAGCTGATTGCATGGACCATTTAAAACCCAAGAAAGATGCCACATCATCCTTGGATGGTTCACTAGGGCTGAACTGAATTCTCCAGTGGAGATTTTTGTACATAAAGAGCCATATGAAGTCAGACCATAGGATCCTTTTAGCCCACTATATTAAACTCTGCCTATCAGGAGTGCATCTTTAACTGGAAGAACAAGGGACTGAACCCTGCAGTCTTCTCTGTGCAAAACATGTGCTGCAGCCTGGAGATATGACCCCTTTCTGTTGGGAGATGTTTCCCAAAAAACATTTATAAGCTTAACTTTTTCATGTTATCTTCCTTGCCTCCCCATTGGGGGGGGGGTGCTGTAGTGCCTGTTGATAAAAGAAAGGCTATTTTCAACCAGAAAGCGTGCTGAAACTACAGTAGATTGGATTTCCAGATTCTCTTTGCAATTTCTTCCTGCCTCCGCCTCCCCCCAAGGTCCACAGAAGATAGTCTTGCCACTTGAAACTGCTAAATGGGAGGAGAGCATCTCACCTGGGGCTGGGGAAGTGTTCACTGAATACACCCTCTCATTTCAACTTAGTCCTACTTGAGACAGAAATCAGATCCACTCCCCACTGCCTTTGGTTCTTGATTAACAGTATGTTATAGGAAGTCTTTCTGGCACACACAACATTTTTAAGCACTTCAATCAATACCTCCTCATTGGTAGTGCCTGGCTGAGGACGGTTGAGTAAATCTCTCAAGAGTGCAAGTGTTTCTTTTCAAGCCAAAGCCAGGAAGATGGAATTTTTCTTTTTGGCAATTCTCTTTAATGAATTTTTGGCAACTCTCTTTCACAATAGAGGTGAAAGGGGAAGGAATCTTCTTGACTCTTTGAATGACAGCTTCAGAATCTTTTGTCTTTCATCCAAATGAAAATTGCCTATTTTTTTTAATGTAAGCAATTTCAGTTTCAACCTTTCTGCTTTCTCAGGTCTCCCTTTTCATAGTTTCTTTATAGGAACTGTGTGTCCAAAAGGTCCTTCTTTAAAGTGTCCTTGGCTTTTAGTATGTCTCCTAGATTCCAATACAGCAGCCATGCATTTATATCAAACTAAATAATTCATTTACAAGGAAATAAACTTAATGCAGAAATAATGATGAACAAGGAGCCATGTTAGTCTTTTAAAGCAAAAATATATATATCAAGGATCAGAGTTGAGGGGTCATGAAATTCAGGAAGTACAAAATAAGATGTCAATATGTGAAATTCAGATGTTATGAACAAGAGTATAAAAGCCATTCCCAGTAGCAGTAATTGCTGATAATGCAATGTTCCTAGTTTTGCTAAGCTAGTTGACACCCATGGCACCTTTAAGACCCCAAAAGTTTTATTTTTGGGTATATCATGTACATGCACACTTTTTCAGACACCCATAATGGCTGAGGAATCCTAGGTTAAGCTAAGCTAGTTAATGAAAGATGCAATGACAAATTTGCCTCACCAGATGTTCAACTCCTTAGTTTTCAGTGATGTATCTGGAGTAATATCTGGAGTAATAAGCCATTTATGAACTCAGATGTAATTTCTCAGGTTGTTTTATATCCCATGTATACAGTTTTTGCATGCACATATAGTTTACTTCCATCGCTGGGAGAGATACAAGTACTGCCAGATACAAGTACTTCCATCGCTGGGAGAGATACAAGTACTGCCAGGACACTCCCAAATTTTCCTCATGGGGATGCCTTTCTCTGTACTGCAGCTTTTATCCTCTGTCTTACAGGCCACGTGCACTCAATCTTCAGAGATATTTATAAATGCGCTCCCATAAGATGACAAAGAGATCACTGAGTATACATCAGGTTAGAACTTGTTCCCTTTCTGAGACTTAAGGATCTCAAGTTTAAAATCTAGGGTATACTTTGACTTTCGCAACAGTATGCTGAGAGTTTGTGGTAATTACAAGAAGTGGTGATTTTAGGTGGGTTTGCTTGTGTGAGTGATGTCTGCATATAGCCTCAAAGGACTAGTGTTATAGCTGGCTAATCTGCTATTTGACCTGTGTTTATAGGTGAATGTTTTTCAAGTGATATTGGTCTGTGTTAATCATATTGATAATGCTTGTGGCCCTTCTATTATTTAAGTTATTGTCAAGTTGTTTTCTTATTCACCATCACAATGTTAGTCATATTTGACAGTCTGGTTGAATTAGAACAGAGGCTGAGAAAGTAACTCACTCTATGCCACCCAGTGTAGCATTTCATGCTACTTTCCCCTGATCTCCTTAAAGCTTGTACCTAAAGTGGGTGTGGGGAAATTACAGGAGATAGACAGACAGGCAATTTTCAAGCAATGGCTGGACAGATACTTACAATGGATGCTTTAGGCTGGTCCCGAACTGAGTAGGGGGTTGGACGATGACCTGTATGCCCCCTTATATTATTCTATAGATCAAGCATTTTCAACCAGGGTTTCATGATGGTCCTGGAAGAGTTTCCTGAATGGGTGAGAGTTAATAAATTTTATATTTTTAAATTTGTTAAATATTTATCAGGTGATAAGACTATATATGATCATGTTGACCCGCCCCCACTCTCAAAATGGCCAAGAAAGGGTGGAAAGGGGAGGGGTTCTGGGTGGGCATGTACACAGCTATGCTTCCCAAACATATTTTGCACAATCACACCCCTTCTGTGGTTTCTTGAAACCTGAAGAATGTTTCAGGGGGTTCTCAATGGTAAAAAAGTTGAGAAAGGCTGCTATAGATAGATACAGCACACCAAAAACTTCCCAAGATCCCTAAAATATTATTTCAGTATCTAAGCCACTTCCTGGACCTTGATACAATAAGACTAATATGTGTTGTAAAGCTTGGAAAAATGGAGAAAGGAAGGAAAGGGGTGGGTGAAGGGATGAATAGAAGAGAGACAGGAAGGAAGGCAGGAAGTCTGAAAGAGAGGACGGGGGAAAGAGAGCAAGTGAGAGGGAGAGCGAGAGAGGCAGGAAGTAGAGGACGTCAGGAAGGAAAGGAAGAAGGAAGGAAGGAGGGCAGGGAGGTAGGTGGACTTGGAGGGGAGTGGGGGGAAAGGAGGGTTTTTTTTAAGGGTCCGTGGGGGGATTGGCGAGGGGGGAGCGATTAGGGGGGATTGGGGGGAAGAGCATGGGGTAGAGAGGGGCGGGTGCGCGGTTCGGCAGTTCAGGGGGGGTGGGCCGGGGGATCCGGGGGGAGCGCGGGGGCGAGTGTTGGGCGTGTGGGGGGGGCGGGAAATGGCAACGGGTGGGTGGGAAGATGGGGGGATCCACGGGGGAGTGCGGGGGCGAGTGTTGGGCGTGGGAGGGCGGGAAACGGTGATGGGTCGGTGGGTGGCTCGGGGGGATCCGCGGGGAGGGGGAGAGCGCTGGGCGAGTGTTGGCCATGTGGGAGTGGGAAACGGCGACGGGTGGGTCGGTGGGGGCGGGGGGGAGCACGGCGGAGATGACTTGTGGGGGGTGGGCGGGCGGGGGGACAGGCTCGTAGGGTGAGAGGCATCATGCCGGGGTGCGGTGGTTGGGAGCGGGGTAACTGCCAGGTCTGGCGGTGTCTTGGGGTGGGCGGAAGAGCTGGGAGGGTGGGTGGGTGGCTTGGGGGGGAGGCTTACCTTAGTGGTGGCAGCAGGTGTGGCGGGCGGCTCTGTAGGGGCACAAGGTGGCCCTTCCCAGGCATCGCCGGCCTCCCTCTGCCGACTGCAGGAGGTGGCCAATGGCAGACGGCAGTAGGTGTGGTGAGGCGGTGGCCTGGGGGGAAGGTGGGCCAGGAGGCTCAGGAAGGACCCCCCCAGGCAAGGTTTGTTGGTCTGCGGGAGGAAAGGAGGAGGGCCTCCGTGTCTTTGACATGGCAGCCCTGCTCCTTTCCTGGAAGGGGCCTGCACAGCGAAGGTCCTTTCCCTGCGTCGAACCTTGCGAGTGACCAGTCCAGGGCGGGTCAAGGGGGAGGCGCACCATGCGTGCCTCCCAATTGGCCACTTGGCCCCTCCGAGTTTTTATCACAGACAGGCCCCGCCCCTTTCTCCACCCACACAGCCCTTACTGCTCTATTTAATCCGCTCCGCAGGAGCGGTTACAGATGTTGTTTTTGTTTGTCAGCAATAGAAGGTGCAAGATACAATTTCCCCAACTGTTCTTAACAAGAACCACTTTGGCTGTGGGGATAGAGAAGCTGATTTTGGGAGAAGTATTGGAAAATGTGCATCATTGAGCAAAACATAGGACAGGAGAATATTAGGGATGCATGTTGAGAGAAGCTCCAAGTCCTGAATGTATATTGAATATGCAAACCTCCCAATATACATGGTGGAATGTTAATGAGAACCTAAACCATATGGAACAAAGAATGTCTACCTCCTAGAGATCCATTTGGCTATTACCCCAGTATTTTTAGTAGGGAATGTGTCAAACATGCTTATTATTTCCTCCCCGCCCTTTTGTCTCAAGGGATGTCCCAGATGTTGTATTCACTGTTGGAGGTACATTGCCAGATCACATATAGATGGATGAATTTCACTCTTCCATGTAATCCAGTTTCATGGCTATTTACACTCCATTGCAATACTAGTAGCCAAATATAGCAATTAAAACTACCTAGATATAGGAGGAATTTAACATGACTAAAATCAACCTTATAATTTTGGAGCTTCCAGCAGTTCATGATGTCTGGTTTGTTAGTCTTCCTTATTTTTGTATTGATGAGGTTGTTAGTTTCCACGGATTATGCCGCGTATCTGGGGGTATTGAACATGAATATTTGCATCTAATGAATATTTTTATTATTGTATAAGAAACCCAAAATACCTTGGGAAGGGGGAGAGAAGAGCATTCCTACCTATGGGCAAAAGGCCAGTCTGTTGGCTGCAGCAATCATTTACATGTGCTTGCAGTATTATCATCCACACCCATTTCTGCAGAATAATGAAAAATAGGAAACACAATTGACTTACTCCTGATTTTCTTAGGAGTTGAGCCAAAAGCAATGGAATCTATTTGGGAACAGTTCTTCTTGATGTCTACCCTCTCTCTGCATCTTCACACTTGTGGAGTCAGTGTATTGTTCTTCACATGTCTTAAATAATCAGGATTATAAAGGGAGACTGCTGTTGTTTTTATTGTGACATTGATGGCATCACACCGCCACCCCTTTCATTTTGTGGGCATGCTTGTATCAATTCAATAGAGTAATATAATGATTGAATTTTTTTAAGTCTCCAAAATATCAATATATTGTTGTAATGATAGGTCATGAATATCTAACAGAGGCTTCTGTGCTTCAGAAAGTAAAAAAAAGAGGTTCTATCTACCTACAGACCTATCTGCCCTCTCTTCAGACTCAGGGCAGGGCACACTACTCTAGCAATGATCCAAAACCTCACTAGAATACATCAATCTGGAGTCAGCTATGTCACTAAACAGAAGAAAATATCAATTTTCTGGTCTCCTGAAAACACAACAGGCATACAATAGTACTTATAAACTGTACATAAGAGTTTTCATATTTGCCAGTCGCACAAACCAAAGTGCCCAGGCTTCAGAAATGCTGAGTAGAAGCATTTGTCAGAAAGAAATGATTGTGGCAACATTTGCCTGCTATAATTCTCATTCTTTGGAACAAGCACCAGTCAGTACTCACCAGATGCGGATAGAGCGGGGGAGATGGCAGCTTTCCATCCAAACAGAAAAGCTTTGCTGGCTGTGAATTCCTTGCTCTCCCCCTAATCCTTGAAATAAACATCAAGCTAATGTTATTTATTGGATTAATCCATCCTCACAAAAAGAGGGCTTGTGTTTGTTTGAGAGATGGGAGTGGGGATGGGATCTGACTTCCAAAGCTGACGGGTTGCCAAATGAGTCAAAGGAGATGCTCTGCTCCATGCAGCCAAGTCAATCTGCTATTGTATCTTCTCCAGTGTCTTTGGCAGGCAAAAAATGCACACAATGGACAGGGTAAGCTGCACCACCCATCATATCTCTGCATCATTAAAAAACAAAACCTGGGTGTCCAGAGGATTGAGGGCTCATTTAGTAGCTGTGCTTGCCATGCATCTCAGCAGGCTTTGTCTAAGGAAAACAAAGCTCTATCTGAGATTAGTGCTGTCACTGGACTCTAATGGCCTGTGTTTGCTGAAATGCAGGTGGATCCAGCTGTGTTTCCTTGATAGAATGTGGCAAATAAAGTAGTTCTGGCAATACAGACTGGAGGAGCTTTCTGATGCCAATGTGTACGTTTGTATGTGTGAGAGAAGAAGAGACAGAGGTGCCTTATTCATTGGATGCCCCAAGGGTTAACTTGCAAACAGGATTGTTCACAACAGTTTAGATTTAATCTTGAACTTTAATGGATACCATTTGTTGTTGTTATTGTTGTTGTTGTTAGGTGCGAAGTCGTGCCCAACCCATCGCGACCCCATGAACAATGATCCTCCAGGCCTTCCTGTCTTCTACCATTCCCCAGAGTCCATTTAAGTTTGCACCTACTGCTTCAGTGACTCCATCCAGCCACCTCATTCTCTATCATCCCCTTCTTCATTTGCCCTCAATCACTCTCAGCATTAGGCTCTTCTCCAGGGAGTCCTTCCTTCTCAGGAGGTGGCCAAAGTATTTGAGTTTCGTCTTCAGGATCTGGCCTTCTATGGAGCAGTCAGGGCTGATCTCCTCTCGGACTGACTGGATTGTTCGCCTTGCAGTCCAAGGGACTCGCAAGAGTCTTCTCCAGCACCAGAGTTCAAAAGCCTCAATTCTTTGACGCTCGGCCTTCCTTATGGTCCAACTTTCACAGCCATACATTGCAACTGGGAATACCATAGCCTTGACTAAACGCACCTTTGTTGGCAGAGTGATGTCTCTGCTTTTTAGGATGCTGTCTAGATTTGCCATAGCTTTCCTCCCCAGGAGCAAGCGTCTTTTAATTTCTTTGCTGCAGTCCCCAACTGCAGTGATCTTGGAGCCCAGGAAAATAAAATCTGTCACAATCTCCATTTCTTCCCCATCTATTTGCCAGGAATTGAAAGGGCCAGATGCCATGATCTTTGTTTTCTTGACGTTGAGTTTCAAGCCAACTTTTGCACTCTCCTCCTTCACCCGCATCAACAGGCTCTTTAGTTCCTCTTCACTTTCTGCCATTAGAGTGGTATCATCTGCATATCTGAGGTTGTTGACATTTCTCCCTGCAATCTTGATCCCAATTTGTGACTCCTCTAATCCCGCCTTTCTCCGCATACAAGTTAAATAGGCAAGGTGACAGTATACAGCCTTGCTGAACTCCTTTCTCAATTTCGAACCAATCAGTGACTCCATGTTCAGTTCTCACTGTTGCTTCTTGACCTGCATATAAGTTTCTCAAGAGTCAAATAAGATGCTCTGGTATTCCCATCTCTTTAAGAACTTGCCACAATTTGTTGTGCTTCATACAATCAAAGGCTTTAGCATAGTCAAGTTCTCAGTCCACATATTGCCGGAGCCTAGCTTGTAGGATTTTGAGCATAACTTTGCTAGCATGAGAAATGAGTGCAATGGTGCGGTAGTTTGAACATTCTTTGGCATTGCCCTTCTTTGGGATTGGAATGTAAACTGACCTTTTCCAAACCTGTGGCCATTGTTGAGTTTTCCAGATTTGCTGGCATATTGAGTGTAGCACTTTTACTGCATCTTCTTTTAAGATTTTGAATAGTTCAATTGGAATGCTTTCACCTCCACTAGCTTTATTGTTGCTCAGACTTCCTAAGGCCCATTTGACTTCACATTCCAGGATGTGGTAACTACCCCATTGTGGTTATCAGAGATGTTAAGCTCGCTCTTGTATAGGTCTTCTGTATAATTTTGCCACCTTTTTTAAATCTCTTCTGCTACTGTGAGGTCCCTACCATTTTGGTTTCTTATCATACCCATCTTTGCATGAAACGTTCTCTGCATATCTCCAATTTTCTTGAAAAGATATCTGGTCCTCCCCATTCTATTGTTTTCTTCTATTTGTTTGCATTGTTCATTTAAGAAGGCATTCTTATCTCTTCTAGCTTTTCTCTGGAATTCTGCATTCAGTTGGGTGTATCATTCTCTTTCTCCCTTGCCTTTCACTTCCCTTCTCTCCTTAGCTATTTGTAAAGCTTCCTCAGACAGCCATTTTGATTTCTTGCATTTCTTTTTCTTTGGGATGGTTTTAGTTGCTACCTCTTGTACATAGTTCTTCAGGCACTCTGTCTATCAGATCTAATTCCTTAAATCTATTTGTCACCTCTACTGTATATTCGCCGGGGATATGATTTAGTTCATACCTGAGTGGCCTAGTGCTTTCCCCTACTTTCTTCAATTTAAGCCTAAATTTTGGAACAAGAAGCTGATGATTTGAACCACAATCAGCTCCTGGTCTCGTTTTTACTGACTGTATAGAACTTCTCCATCTTTGGCTGCAGAGCACATAGTCAATCTGATTTCTGTGTTGACCGTCTGGTGATGTCCATGGGTAGAGTCGTCTCTTGGGCTGTTGGAAAAGAGTGTTTGCTATGACCATTGTATTCTCTTGACAAAATTCTACTAGACTGTGCCCTGCTTCATATTGTACTCCAAGGCCAAACTTGCCTGTTATCCCGGTTATCTTTTGGCTTCCTACTTTAGCATTCCAATCCCCCATGATGATAAGCACATCATTTTTTGGCGTTGCTTCTAGAAGGTGTTGTAGGGCTTCATCGAACTGGTCAACTTCATCCTCTTCAGCAGCAGTGCTTGAGGCATAGACCTGGATTACTGTGATGTTGAATGGTTTGCCTTGGATTCGAACTGAGATCATTCTGTCATTTTGGGCATTGTATCCCAAGACTGCTTTTCCTATTCTCTTATTGATAATGAAGGCTACTCCATTTCTTCGGCGAGATTCTTGTCCACAGTAGTATACCTGATGGTCATCTGAATTAAATTCACCCATTCCTGTCCATTTTAGTTCACTTATACCATATGGATACCGGCTAAATTTATGGATACCATATGTATACCGGCTAAAGTTTCGGCTAAAATACAAGTTTGAAGAATAGGAATGCAGTGGAAAACAACTGACACAATAACACAGCAGCAACATAGAAGGCAAGATATTTGTTTTCTGCATATCTTGTGGTTTTCCACAATGAAACTGTGGCAACCATAGCATTTATCAATGACTGAAGTGTAGTGAAGCAGGTAGATTGTTTGAATAGCCTCAGCTCCCTCTTCCTTTTCCATTTGTAACTCTGCCACTCCTTCCGCTGCCAGTCAATTCAAGTAGTTCTCCCTCCATCTTGTCAAGAATCTGGCCTTTGAGAAAGAGCTTACAATTATCGTTAGAAATAATTCTAGTTGTAATGTTTTGTTTTCTGTATTGAAGTCAGCCATTTTACCTGTTTTTCTTTCTCCCCTATTGATGTCAGCTGCACATACTGTAGGTAACCTGTTGTTGTCTTATAATTTGATATCATCATAATAGCATATTAACTACAGTCAGTGTGACCCTTCCTGTTGGAGTAAAAATGTTTCTCAGCCAGGCCACAGTCTGGAAAGTTTTCTGCACTTATTCCTTTCTTTTCAATGGAACAGTTACATAGCTTCATTGTGGATTTTCTACAATGCAGCAGTCTTCAGAAACTTAGTTATGTCTCTACATCAGGAGTAGCTGTTTGCAACTATACAAGAGAATGTATTCTGCTCAGGTGTAAGGAGACCCGGTGAAGTATTGCAAAGATAGCTAACTTGTTCCTAGGAAACAAGATAATTTGTGAACATCTTTTACCCTTTAAAAATATGTCTCTCAGTAACTGAATTTTGGGCATGTTTTTTGAAGGCTAGAAATCATGATTTTGGTAACCACAGACAGAAGACCACTACCAACCTTTGTATTCAGTGGAGATGTGATTTAGGGATGGGCATGAACTGGCTCACAAACCAAAGTCTGTGAATAATATTGGCTGATTCGTGGTTTACTAAGTGAAGTTTGTGGCAGGTCAACTGGCATGAACTTTCCATGTACTTTCAAGCTGCTTGTTGGTTGGTGCCAGGCTCTCTCTGCTCAGATAAATTGTTTACCAAACTTCAAAACAAGGAGGGAGTAGAATTAGCCAGCCTTGAAAAAGTTGTCAATTTCAAACTAGTCATATCAGTTTCATGAGGGTTCCTCCACCATTTGCCTATATTTCTTTCTTGCTCAGAGTTTGCAGAATTCCACTCCATCCCTTGCTTGTATTCGTGACTCTATGCTATGAGATCAGACCTTTTCAGCTGGCAATGCTAGTGACACTGGTCCTGATGATCACTCTGTAATTGCACTGGTTCTGCTAGGCTTGCAAAATGCCTCCCTAGCTTGAATTGTGATTGAGTTGGCATTTCCACATTGGCACTAGGTTCTGATAGGCACTAATATGTTTTACTGGTTCTGTGGGCTTGCAAATATGACCTCCCACCTTCAGTTTCCACTGCAGAGATTTTCTTGGACTTTGATTTTGTTCTGTTGGGCTTCTATTGCCCTTGTGTTTTTTGCTACTTTTTCTCCCCCATTAGGAATAATGGAGGGTAGTGATGTCTAAAGGTAAAGGTAAAGGTATCCCCTGTGCAAGCACCAAGTCATGTCTGACCCTTGGGGTGACGCCCTCTAGCGTTTTCTTGGCAGACTCAATACGGGGTGGTTTGCCAGTGCCTTCCCCAGTCAATGTGATGTCTAGGACCTCATAAACCCAATGCTCACCAAACTTGAAGGGCAAGTACAATAGAGTCATTTGGAGAGCCTCTGTGAATTTGGTGACTTTAGCTTGCATGGGATCCATTCTTTACACTCCTGAACCTCCTGAACCTGAGCCTGTCAAAATGAGTGCCTGTTGGCTGTTATTTCCCCAGAAAACACTTTCCTGAGGGCACCTTCTTTGTGATGCTGTAAGTTGGAACCTATCAATCCATTCATTACCAAATTTTCAGGATGAGTGTAGGAGTGTCAGCCAGAGTTTGATGAATTTGGTGTCTCTAGCATGCCACAGGGCCAATCTACAGCACCGTGAACCTCATGACCTGTTTGGCTCTTAAAAGTTTGTGATGGTTCATGGTTTGTAATCTGGGCACACCACGAACTGAACCTCAGTTTCCCATTTCATGCCCATCCGTGGTGCAATCGCTCTTCACTGTTTTATTTTCTGCTTTCTACTTAATGAGTTTCATTTGAAAAATGTATTTGAAATGTGTTGATTGAAAACTAAATATAAAGACATTTGCAATATGCTGCCATAAACAAAAAAATTGCTTCTCTTAGTGGGTGTTTGAAATGGGGGGCTACAAATTATACAAATAATTCATAATTATGTGGATTGAGGAGTTCTATAACTTCTTAGTCCCCACTCTCTAAAACAAATTATTTTAGGCCGCAATGACAAGCTTTGGTCCAGGTTTCCTGAAGCTCATTTTGTAGGAGCATTTCAATGGTAGCAGCATGTATCTCTGTAGCCCTTGTTCCAAGACAGAAACTTCCTGTGAGTGTGGATTCAAACACAACTCCCATGTGCAGAATGCCCCAGTTGACTCTGTGGTACCCAAATGATCCCATCTGGGGTTCTGGGATGGGAAGAGGAAGATAAAGAACACATGTCATGGGATCACTTGAAAACTGTTCAACTTCCAGACAAATGTTTCAGAGACACAGTTGAAAACAAAAATGCAAAAACAAAACAACCTCTCCATCATGTGTATATATATACATGTAGAAAATTAAGGAAAAAATTGAAAGCAGATTCAGTAGTTGCCAGGCCTTTGTTTGACTCATTAATAGAAATGCTTGCTAGAACAAAAGAGCTTTAATAGGACTGTAAGACCTCTTTAAATAGGACATTTCACATGATTAGAGTCCTTTTCTGTGTTGTTTGCCAGCTGAAATCTCATTTTGTCAGTACATGGCATTTGAATTTGAGATTCCCCAGAAGATGTGAGGATGAACCTCACTAGCTTCTGGGGGTGAAGCTGGTGAATAAATGAGAGTTTCTTTGAATCCTTGGATTGGCAACAATGATTGGAGTACTCTTCTCCTTTCAGAATGACGCAGGAGGACAACGAGTGCTCGTCAACAAGTGGAGCACCTTCAACAAGGCTCGTCTGGTATGTTCTGTCCCAGGACCAGATGGCATAGACACATACTTTGATCAACTGGGTAAGAGGGATTTAAGTGTCTTCTTCTGATACCAGTCGATTTTCATAGAATTAGCTTCTCAGCTTTTTAGTTGGACATCAAACTCTAAGGACTTTCTTTAACAATATGAGAGGAATAAAATACTGTGTCAGTTGCCCACTTACCATCCCTTCTTGAGGTTAGAATCCCAAAATAAGTTACCTGGTGTTTCCTCAGTGGTTATGAATTGTTAAGAGATGGCCTCCTGATTGTTCTGTTCAAGAGCCCATGGGAACATGAAGGAGGTGGCTTCCTTAGGGGAGAAGGCAGGTTAGTATATAGATGAGATCGTGAGATGGCTGAAGTGCCTTGGGGCACAAGTTCTTCCTTTGTGGGGATCTAATACCAGGTAGTCAACCTGCTGCATTGTAGGAGTGCCTTTTTGCCTGTACTTTTGCTGTACTTATGAGAACTCTCATTGCTCACTGAAAAGGAACCAACTCAGATAGTGCTGCAAGAAGAACCTGTACTAGCTCAGGAAAGCATGAAGCATGTAACATACAAAGCATAGAAGAAAAATCCTTAAAGGATATGTTGAGATCTATTGATGTGTTGCGACCTGAAGCTGGCCTCTGGGTGGGCCACTGCTGGGAGTAGTATGTCCAAATTGGGACATTTGGATGGCATCAAGGCATCAGGTTGTCCTCATTAGAAATCACTGCAGTAGGCCAAAAGGTTCTTCCATCAGTTGTCTCCAGCAATTGATTCCAGTAATGCACCTCCAGCAATTGATTCCAGGGGCCATTTCGCACGGCTTCAAAATAGCACAATGGTTGCTAATTGGAAACGCTACTAATTTGCCATAACCCACGACGTCGTAGACAATCTGCAACAATCCTGAAACCGACCCGCAAAAAGCGCTTCGTTGTAGCGCTTTCAGGGGAATCCAGAAAAGTGGATTCACCCTCCGGATAGTGATACACTCCTGCAACCAATCTGCAACAATAGCGCTAAAGACCTGTGCGTTACCATTGTTGCGGGTTCTTCAAAGTCCCTCCCCCTGGCTCTCTCCTCCAAACTTCCGGCGAAGCGATCGCCATTTTTTTTTCTCCAAGCGGGGATAAACGCACCAGCGAGCCTCTTTCTGTTTAGAGGCTTCCCTGGCTTCAGTCCTTCACCTTTAGTCACTAAGCACAAACCACATAAAAGCCCGTTTGCTGAAATAAAGTCCCTTTATTTTTTACACATTAATTCAGCCGAAAATCGGGCCCATGAGGGGGGGGGGGATTTTTTTTTTATCACTCGAGGCAGCGTGCCAACGATCATACAATCAAACGACAGCTCACATTAGGCAGCTGGATGGGTCTCTCCGTTGCAACGAATCTACCTAGATTGGTTGCTATGGGTCTGTTTTTTTTTTAAAAAACCTTTCTTAAAGGGAAAGGGGCTGTTTGGGAGCATGCTAACAGCTGCCCATTGGCTGCTTGACGGCCAGGGGCGGGATGAGCTCGGCAATAGCGCTTCCTTTCTAGCGATTTCTGCCGAGACCGGAAGCCTGTGGGAAACGCTAAAAAACGCAACTGATTCCACTACAAAGGCAGGTATGCATAACGACAAATTCCACTATTTTAAATGGCGATTTTTCATTCCGCAAACAATTTGCAACAAAGATCCCCGTGCGAAAAGGCCCCAGTAATGCACTTTAAAAGCACAAGAGAAAGGCATAATTGTTTGGAACAGGATATTAGGTCCTTGAAATGTGTACATAGGTAACCTCAAAAGACATTCAGAGTAGATGCATGGCATGTACACCGGAGGAGATAGCCCATTAAATGTTGTAAACTATACTTCTGAACTATACTTCCCTTAAACAGAGGATGTCTTTCTCCTGAGGACTAAAGATGGAAAGAACCCAGAGGTTTACGCACTATTTAGCACCATCAGGTGAAATTTTTGCTTTCATTCTCTGGTCTTCTGTACTTCTTGTTGATAATGCTGATTTTAAAAAGTTTTCTGTTGGCTAATTGCAGAATTTTGTAAGAACAAATAGGGACTTGCAGAAAGAAGTGATGCTGAGAGAGCGGGGAGGGGGGGGCTTCTCTATTAGATTTTCACTGGAGACAAGTGGTGCTGGCATGATATCCACAGAATCCTGGCTTAGACTATAAGATGGGTCTGGAACAGGAGGAAGACTGAACTTGCTCCCCCTCCTCTTTGACTTTGATGCCATTGCAAGTTGAGTCCCTGAGACCTGGAGTCCCTTACAAGGTCACTTGAAGGCAGAAGGGAAAGAAGAGAGGATTATTATTATTACTATTAATCAGATTTATTACCTGCCACTCTCTGACTGCTCGAGGTGGGTTACATAGATTAGAATAAAAAAACCCATGAAACCCTGATTAAAACCCCTAACATAAAATTACATTCAATTACAATCATTAATCAGATAAAATAAAGAGAAGATGGTATGGCAGAAAATAAAACCCTCACTTTTCTCAGTACCCCCCAACAATTAACATCAGAGTGGGAGGGAGGAGGGTGCAGATGTCACTTGCAACCATCAAAAAACTGCCTGGAAGGGGGGCCATAGTTCTCCCTAGCTGTATTGGTCTGAACCATAAACCTGGTGGAAGAGCTCCATTTTACAGGCCCCGTGGAACGCTGAAAGCTCCCACAGGGCCCGCAGCTCTTCTGGGAACTCATTCCACCAGGTAGGGGTCAGGACCGAAAAGGCCCAGGCCCTGGTCGGATTTCCCTGGGGCCAAGAATAACCAACAAGTTGGTACGGAGCATAAAGCACTGCAAGGAGCATAGGATACCTGAGCTTTGTACCCCAATGGCTCAGGCTATACTTGTGTACTCTCCTTGACTGTCAGGAGGTTAGGGTGAACATGCAATTTTCATACTGGGGTAAGATTTGGGGAGATAAGACTTGGGGGAGAAGTCTTGTTGGAGCAGCAGGAGATTGATGTTAGCCGCACCAGTTCTGTAGCCCTCAATTCTTTATACATCTATATAAGCAGAAGGAAAGCTAAAAAGTAATAGCTCACAGAATAAGAAGTTTTTATATCCCGCTTTTCACTACCCAAAGGAGTCTCAAAGCAGCCTACAATGGCCTTCCCTTCTTCTCACCATAACAGACACCTTTTGAAGTAGGTGAGATGGGATGGGGAGTATCAGACCTGGTTCTCCAAATTAGAGGCCACCACTTTTAACCTCTACACCACACTGGTATCCTTCATTGTTCAATTGTCCCCCTTTCTTGAGGAAGGGGCTCTGATAAATTTTGATGCTTGTACTGACTACTGTTTGCTATTGATCTTGTCAGTTAAACATGGAAATAAAGTTACTGCAACAATGCCGAATTCTGTACTCTGAATGAAACCAACTCTCGGAAGACTGGTCTTGGACCTTTCACTGGTCTTATAAGGCTGTGTCATGATCTGAAATGGGACAGTTATAGAAAGACACCATGAGCCATACACATAAGCAGGCTTCCTTGTAGTACTTCTAATTGGAAGAAGAATTGCCTGTGCAAGTGGGGTTCTGCATACACAGTTCCTGGTCTTTACCAGTTGCTAGCATTGATCCTGCAGAGTTTTGGTCAGCAAACCAGTGTTCACTAGTGGTTGGGGCAGGAGAGTCAGGTGGATGGGTCTTGAGTTCTCTTCCATTTGAACGGCTGATTAGAAGATCTGTTTCCCTGGAGCAATGTGCATGCGACTCTGGCTGGTGCAAAAGCTTTGAGCAGGATCATGGGAATAAATATGGGTATATTTTGAAGAAATGTCACTGAAATATATTATCACAGCTTAAGAAAGTGAAGCCCTTCGAGGAAAAGGGGAGGTTGCCGGAAGAAGTAGCTTTAGTGGGGATTAGGCCAATATAAGCGACGTGCTTTTTTTCTTCTGAAGTAATAATCCTATTTATTAATTATGGTCACCTTCTCACCAAATTAGAGACTGAGAAAAGTATGGTCTGAGTGTGCAGCAGGGTGAGCTGGTAGGACTCTGCACAGCTTCAGAAGACAGGCCACTCTTCTTTTGCTCTCCCGTGTCAAAACTCACTGCAAATAAAAAATCAGTCTAGCTCCACGGATGACTTGCTAGCTTTTCACTTAAAGAGAATTTTGAAAACAGAATCCGTCACCTGTACTCTGAAGTGGTTCTATGCACTCAGCTGTTTCCCTGCCGACTCCTTCTGCTGCATGTCCAAACCAGTCCTCAGTCCCATTGACAGCCAGGTTTCAATTGCAACATGGCAGCCAAATTCAGTTTGTTGGGCTGAGTAACTATCTCTCAGTATTTTGTACCTAAACTCATATCCTGCCCAACAGACTCTAACTGAAACCAAAATCTCTCATTTCAGCAATGTCTTCCAAGGTTTTGCTATCTGCGTCTATCGTATGGCAGACATCTGGGAGGTTTTTAATGGCCCGTTTGCCCATAAAGCTGGGCCTGACCATCAGTGGGCAGCTTATGAGGGCAAGGTGCCCTACCCAAGGCCAGGAGTAGTAAGTATCTATATTTTGAAAAATATTTGTATGTTGCGGCAGAGGAGGGTAATGGGTAAAGTTTCCCACCTGGGAAGGGTAGGCTTTGCTTAGGGGAGGGACCTCTGCAGAGTATAATGCCATAGAGTAACCATTTTCTCCAGGTGAACAAATTTGCATTGTCTGGGCAATTCGAGCAGGTCTCCAGGCTCTACCAAGAGATTGGCAACCCTAATGTATCCATATGATACACATTAGCCCTTTTCAAATTTTTGGATTTGCTGTATGCAGACCAGAGTCCTGGGAAATCAAGGTTTTATGTAGTATATATAGAGCCTGTAAGCAGTTGCAAAATTCACGTGTTGCCCCTTTCAGGCAACACAGCTACCATCTGTATCAGGAAGATGGCAAGTGGGCCTGGTTAGCAGGTTCCCAGTCTGTGCAGTTCTATCATCCTGAAAGGGTCGGTCACTGCAGGACATAGTTCTCACTGTGAATTATTGTATATTTCTTTTGCTAGTCAGTCAGGTGATCTCCTGCTTTCTTGGTTATTCTTTTTGTTTGTTTGAAGGGGATGGGCAATAAATTCAGGATAGATAGCATAGAGTACTTCTTTATTCAATGAGTAACTAGACTGTGGCATTTACTGCCAGTGGACATAGTAATGGCCATGAGTATAGATAGCTTTAAAAGAACATTATATGGGTTCATGGCCCATCACTAATCATCATAATTAATAAAGGAACTCCCACATTCATAAGCAATAACCTCTGAATACCAGTGCTAGAAGGCCTTGGCATGTTTCCTGGCCTTCCAAAGCAACTGGCTGGCCACTGTATGAACTAGAGTCCTGGACAAGATGGACCATTTGTCTGACTCAGCAAGGATCTCTTACAGAGTTAGCAGTCTTCACATGGGGTAATCCCAGAATTACACTTGATCTCCAAATTGAAACGGTCCATTCCCCTGGAGAAAATGGAAGATTGGAGGGGAGTTAAACCCCTCTGGCATTAAAACTCTCTGAAGTCCTTTCTCTCCCCAGAGTTCACCAGGGAACTACCCCCAGATCTCCTGGCAGAGTTGGCAACCCTGCTGAGTTCATGCTAAATGTACTGAATTATAACATCTCATTCTGATGTCATTTACTTCCACTTTACAAATCAAAGCTTTTCTCCCAGTTAAGTGTGTACAAGACTGCAACCTTAAGTACTGAAGGGCTACTTGGGAATGAATAAGGGTTTTAGGGTTTAGGACAGTGGTTCTCAACCTGGGGGTCGGGATCCCTTTGGGGGTCAAATGACCCTTTCATGGGGGTCACGGCAAGGTGAGCAACTTGTTGGGGGATGCGCTGCCACTGTTGCCGCTCCTCCTGCAGCTGCCTGCACTCGGCCGCCAGACGCTCCAGCAGTGCCTCCAGTGCAGCACAGCCTCCCGCCAGGCACTCCAGGTGGTGGTGTAACTCTGCAGGACAAGAGGCAGAACTGAACTGAGAAACCCCGGAAACAAAACAAAACAATTTATATACAATCATTAACCATGGATCTTCGCACCACTGGTCATTTTCGGTTTAATTTCTGTGAAAGGACACTTCCATAATTTTATGGCTGGGGGTCACCACAACATGAAGAACTGTATTAAAGGGTTGCGGCATTAGGAAGGTTGAGAACCACTGGTTTAGGAGATGTGGAGTTTAACTGTAAACTCCTTTCAATAAACAAACAAATTAGCTGGTGGAGGGACGGGGGTTAATCTAGTTTAATAAAGAAAAATACCCCATTGATTTATAGGCGCCCAAGCATCCATGAGTTGGCAAACTGTTTCTTTGGCAGCTCAGTATAAGTCCTCATGCCAAGACCATAATTCAAGTTGAAAGTTGTAAATGGTTAGATTTGCATTCCCAGAATTCTGGTCGGGAAGCTGATGCTTCTGACCTGCACTCCCAAATCCAGCCGTTGTAAGAGAGCCTCCCCTTGCCTCCAGTCAGAGAGACAGCTCAAAAGACAGAAGTTTTGTCCAAGAACAACCACAATCAAACAAAAGCAATACTTATGTCCTCAAAAGCTTTATTTTCAAGATCGGAAAAGCTAGCACAGAAGATTGGATTACATTTGAAAAAATGAATTCTCAAAGTATGCAATGTAAATTAGATATTTTCAGTTGAGAGTATGTCAGACATAATTAAATGTTCAAGTGATTCTAAGAGCCTGTATTGGGGCCTGTGCATTTTGGGTAACAATCCTTTACAGTGATCTTTCAGGGGCTTCTGGCTGATGGTTTGTTGGAGAGGGAGTGCTGGGCTAGATGGGTCCTTGTCAATTCTAGTGTTGTAAGGCTGGGATCTTACTGGGTTTTTCATGGCATCTACTGATCCTGCCACCCTAATAGATGATCTGCATGAGGAGGACCAAGATTTGTCTGAAATATTGTGCCTTCTCCTCCTTATTATCAGTGCCCCAGCAAAACCACCAACCAACCAAGCCGGCAATATTCCTCCACCAAGGATTACCCTGATGAGGTTCTTCACTTTGCACGTGCCCATCCATTGATGAGCAAGCCTGTGTACCCACTACATCGTCAGCCCATGCTGGTGAAAACCAACCTGCAGAACTGCCTACGGCAGATAGTGGTGGATCGTGTGGAGGCTGAGGATGGGCAGTATGATGTCATGTTCATTGGCACAGGTGTAATGTTGACTGTTGATAATGAAGAATGTTAACAATGGTGGGAGGTGGGTTGCATCTCCTGAACCTGGTGGACCCTCCTTAGGATGTGAGGCCAATTGTGATTATGTCTAAAGGCAATTCTTCCTCTGCATTACTCTTCCATATGTGGGACGGGAGGCTTGGCAATGAAAACAGGTTCTGGAAGAAGAACTAATAAGTCCTGGGTTAACTGAAGCCTGATATATAGAGAGTGGAACCCTGAGCACTTCAGCAAAGACTTCTGCTTTCTGACAGAAAAGCTTCTCAAGCATTTTCTCTTCTCTTTGTTGGGTTTTCAACTTCTCCCTCTATTTACCTTTTTAATGTGCATTCCTCTGTGAGTGTTAATATTTGCCTGGGGGCAAACAAAGGAAAGAGTGCTTCTAAGGTCCAAAGCTGGAGAAAGAGGAGCCCATTAAGAGTCTCTCCGATCACACTTTGTCCTAAGGAGCCTGTGGTCGGAGGACATCTGTCTTTTCAAATATTTGTGCTTCTTTTGTTAAAAATATTGCCTTTCCACTGAATACTTATAAACAAAAATTAATTCTGACATGGAAAGAAGGCCACGACCACACATATAACCTGTACTGTACCCTGGAGTCAACTCTCTTATTGACTTCCAAGATGACACTTTATGTGTTATATTTGTCTATGGTGCTTTTCCTTGGTTGCATCATCATCCTCAAGGAAAAGCAGCTGTTCATCTATCTTTGTGAACATATCTGTCTGTGGTAGAGAAGAATAGTTCCAGAAGCAGACTCTTACCTCTGTATGGACGCTGAGAGCCCAGAAAGATAGTTCTTTTTCAATGTGCTCTTTCTCTTCTCCCTAACATCTAGATGCTGGCTCTGTGCTAAAGGTCATAGCCCTTCAAAGAGGAAATTTTGCAGCAGCTGAAGAAGTAATTCTAGAGGAACTTCAAGTATTTAAGGTGAAGTGAAAAGGCAGCACATGTGCAAATTGGCATACATTACACATAGTGTACTCCAAAGAAGGACGCATTTTCGGCAGATTATCATGGCTGCACTTGTACTGTACTGATAAACAATTAGCTCAATACTCTTTCCTCAGTACAATTAGCTCAGAACCTCTTATCTAATATGCTGTGTTTACTTTCAAAGCCTAATAATAAGAGGTGATATTTCCCATGATGGACTTGATATGAGCACCACAGGAAACAGCAGACTCGGCTCCAAGATTATGGTCTTGGCTCCTTTGTGCATAACAAAGTGTTGACTACACACCTCTCCAATAAACAGATGATTCACATTCTTAGGATCATGTCCCAGTAATCATTTTTTGTCTCTTCCATGCCACTTCTAATATGTAGGTTAGTTTCAAGTTGCAGTGTCATTAATATTTCCCAGCCTGGCAGAGTCAGAACAGAGGCTGAGAAACGAACTTGGCCAGTGCCACCCATCATGCTCAGGGCCAAGCTGACTGGATTGTGAACCTCGAGCCCATTAGACCAAAGGCTGTTCCTTTGTTTAAAAGGATGGACCTATGGGAAATACACTGTGGTCAGAGCTCTCCATTCAGTAGTATGGGCAAGAAGACTGACACTGTTTCCCATGGGACATTTATTTCTTTCCAGTATGAATAAAGTTCTCTTCCTGCTGTGTGTGTGTGTGGGGAGGGGGGACATGTCCCCTTTTGCATCTGGGTGAGGGGCAGATGTAAGGCATTCAGGCCAGTAATTTGCAGCTGTGGAACACAGTCAGGGTACATTGTAACATATTTTATCTGAGAAGCCATTTCTGTTTCTCCCTTCAGGCACCAGTTCCTATTACTGAGATGGAAATTTCCGTTAAACGAGTGAGTAATGAATGGCTTCTTCACGGGACAAGAGTGCTGTGGGGAAACCACTGTGCAGAGAGGTATAGACTGGCACTGCAGAACTACTGCAGATGATGGCAGTAGAGCACAGCAGGCTGTGTTGTTGAGAAACACTCTATCTGAAGTGGCTGGCAAAGGGCCATTTGCCTATTCATACCCACCTGCTTACAAGGAGAGGTCCCTGCCTACATTGATAGCTACATGTAAATTTCCCCATTGGGTCCTCTGGGTCATTTCAGATCAGTGCAGTGGGAAGGGGAGGCTGAAGCCTCTTTTCTATATGTGCTGTTATTCCATTCCTGATCAAACTGCCTTATGCATGGGAATTAAGTCTCCAGCAGCGAACTCTCAGTACGTGTCTGATAGAAATGCATCTGGGCAGCTACAAGGACTTTATAACATTCAAACTAGTCCCTAGTTATCTATCCCACTGTTAGTTTTCCTTTGGACTTGACTCCACATTGGCTCATGTAACGAAGACAAAATGGAGGTTGTTATGGGACATAATCAGACAAATATAACAGACTTGAGCCCAGGGATTCAGGAGGAGTTTCTGCTGGAAAGAAGTGTGTGCGCTGACCTCAGCTCTGATTCTCTTGCCTTGAGACACAAATGAAAATCTCGGTTGGACAGTGAGACCTCAGCAGTTTACTACAACTTGCTTCCTTTGTCCTGACAGCAAATGCTCTATGTGGGCTCCCGGGTGGGGGTTGCCCAAGTGAAACTGCATCAGTGCGAGACCTATGGCACAGCCTGTGCAGAGTGCTGCCTGGCACGGGATCCGTATTGTGCCTGGGATGGCCTCTCTTGCGCCAGATACCAGGCATCGGGCAAGCGTCGCTTCCGCCGGCAAGACATCCGTAATGGGAACCCCGTGCACCAGTGCCTCGACCAGAATCTGACAGGTGAGAGAGCCTGATGATACAAGCCCTGTCCCAAGGCTGGACTGAAGACAGAGTGGCCTGTAGGGAGGAATACGGTAGGGTGGCAACTGGTGGGCTAGCTAGTATCAGCTGAAACTGTCATAGGTATACCACACAGAAGCTTTCATGTATTTTCCAGGTACAGGCACTAAACATTTGGTTTGAAATTCTGTTCTTAGCTGAGATATGGTGCAACACATCCACTGACATCTCACAGATAAATTGGGGAGCAAGCAGGGATGAATGGGCAAAAGTCCTGCCCCTTTGTGAAATACACCAATCCCCTTTAGTCCTGTTTGGGGTGAGAGCAGCTTGCAGGCTATCAGGGTCCCTTGAAGATCTGGAGGAGCCAAACTGGAGGGGAGAGAGAGTGCGCTTGTTACTCCGCCAGCTCATGCAGAGAGTGTCCAAGCCTTCAGAGAAAGAGAGACTGGAAGGATATTGTCTCAGATTGTACTTTGTGTGCAAGCAGGCTAAACTAGTGAATGTGTAGAGACAAACTCTGCATCCCCAAAGTTTTAGCTGAGAGAGAGCCTGTCATAGGAGACTTCATCTTTTGTGATTAAGCAAGCCAGATTGGATCTGTCTTGAAGCCCGTTTGTGAGGGAAAACTATTGAAAGATGTGTGGTTTCTGAGAGGAGCTCACATTTATACTGCAAGAATGCTGAGGTTGAGGGAAGGTCAGCAATTCACCTCAATACAAACTTGGTTGCTAACTGTTCCATACTCTCCAATAATCAGCTGTAACCTTACAAATGAGTGGGTCCAGGAAGACTGGGTTATATCTGTGAATCGTTTTTATTCTCTTTTCAGAACCACCGTATTCCCCTATCCTGGGAGTAAGATAAAAGTTACTGTTCTTGCTTTATTTTTCTGCTGAACTTGTTTTGTTGAGAAGACACTTGGGTTAAGTTTGTAAATTGGAGAATTTGCTTAGATACCTCATAGGTCAGGCATATTATTTAAGACCCCCGCCTTCATACAAGCACTTTGTGATTTTTTTTTAATTTATTTTATTTTTGTAATTCTGAGCATGGTCCCTTTTTTGCACATGAAACAGGTTGCTCTGCCTTGAAGAGCCACCCAATGAGTTGCTGATGGGGCAAGGGTTTGAACCCTGATCCCCCATGTTCAGCACCAACATTCGGTCAATTGGGCAACACTGATCCCCTATAAGGGAAATGGATGGCTTCTGCTGACCACTGGTCTCTTATGTGGGCCCTCATGTTTCCGTAGTGGATGACTTTGACAAGACGGAAGAAAAGGTGGTGTATGGGACGGAACACAACAGCACCTTCCTGGAGTGCATCCCTAAGTCTCCCCAGGCTACACTGCAGTGGTTCGTGCACCGATCCCCCGAGGAGTTCAGAGATGAGGTGAGGCCCTTTCTCATTTCCTCACCTTTGTTACTTCCCTTTCAATGGGGAATTTTTATAAATGCTGTGAATAGGAATCAGTTCTCCTGCAATAATCCATATCAAATTCAATTACCCTACTGCTTCTTTTGGCTACTATTTCCCCTGGCAGCCAGAGACAGGAGAAGCTTGGGACAACTTGATCCCCAAGAGCAACCCAAATAGATGTTGGGTCTTTCTTTTTTCCTACTGACTTCAACTTTCCCTGGCACTATTGTCTTTTCCATTTTTTTCCCATATAGGGAAGATTTTTCAGTAAGTGCTATTCACCCCCTTCTGTCTGAAGTGGTACAATCCATTCCCTGCATTTGGGATTGTGCCCCCTCATTCTAATGCATGTGTGGATCAAGTCTGTTCCCAGTTTCTGTTCCAGTTTAAGGCCTAACTATACATTAAGCTTTTACAATCAAATGAGTTCCCTGTTGGGAGTATTAATCCAGGACTGATTTTAATCAGGACTGTGGCACATGATAGGCTCCAACATCCACCACAAAGTGTTCTCCTGACCTGAAGAGGCCCTAGGGGTTGTTTGCCCTTTTGGGGAAGCTTGGGTGTAAACCATTGGTCTTATGGAACCTTTAACGTGGCATAGAACAGCCACCTGGGGTTGTTTCAGGTTGGCAAAATGGGATGGGCGAGTGGCTGATGCCTTATTACCCAGTCTGAATTAGGCTACCATGTGCATGGGATTAAGTTTGTGGCCAGTGATATGTTTGATAGCATGGTCCTAGGGAGGAACTGGGGGGGAAAACACAGTGTAGTACAGTTATGCTCCCAGAAGCTAATGATCTTTCGTGGAAAAAACTGTTTGGAATTGAAAGCACTTGGGCAGGCCTTGCTGAAATATGAATATCTAAAGAGGACACTTGATAGTAGGGGGCTGAGAACAGGCACACTGGTGTCACATTGGCACAGGATACTTTGGGCAAAAACCGGGAAGTGATAGTATGACGTTGGGAGCCGTGCTCTAGGATAGCTTCACTGTCTGTTTTTTGGTGGAAGTGACACCACCTGCCAACAACCCCCATTTCCTTCTACCAATCTTTGAAGTGCTAGCAGGGCAGAGGGAGAATGGCTATAGCAAGAGACCTGGCCTTCCTGCTTGAGGGGAAGAAGAAGAGTGCACATTTCTCCTAAAGCTTTCTAATGAAGTTACAGATGATCCTGAAGTGCCACCAGAGAGGAGATAGTCTGAAGTATCCTGCCCAGAAGTTGACATTCTTTAAGAGCTTCTCTGCATATTTGTCTTTGGCTTGTATTACATCACTTGCTTTTTCTATGCAATCTCTTTTCTATTTCCCTTCTTCATTAAGTTTCTCCACTTTATCTGCTTGTTGTAGCTTGAGGAGGAATTCTTGAATTAAACTGAAAGCAATGTTCCTGCTGTGTGAGGTCTCTGCCTCCTTTTCCCAGAGTTTAGCAGGCCAGGGTAATTCCCAGGAAACAGGGTTGAAATGGTAGACTGGAAGAAGTGATAATAGTGTACATTTGTGGGATGTCTCTAGAGCAAAAGGGGCATAGAAGTGTCTCGCCAATAAACACAGCTGGTTTGTTGTTGTTAAAGACTGCTAGAGCCGATCAGGATTGTTCTGGTGTCATACAGTGAGCAGAGCAGTGTCTGATCTCTCCCCAGCCTGCCCCCCTTCCACACACCCTCCCAAAACTTTCTAAAAGACCACACAGAGCAATGGAATGTGCCATTCCTGCTGAGGCTCCTTGTTTCCTACACAAGACAAATAAATACAAGTCACTCATCAAAAGGAAAAGGAAAAGGAATATATTAAGTGGATTCTTGTGTGTCCCCGCCTCCTTTTTCTCTGCTTAGGGCAGCTTCGTTTTAGGAGGCAATGCTTGTACCATAAGACCTGCCCAGAAGAGTTTTTTTCTACAGGTGGAAGCTGTTAAGAGGGGAACAAAAGCATCTCTCAGGACAGAGCCTGTTATGCCGGTTGTGATTTTTGTTAAAACAAAGGCAGCTCTCTATCTGGTGAGCACACGGGGGGGGGGGGGGGCTCTTCTGAGTGCAGTGGCTAGTTCAGGCAAGTGCAGCTTTCCTAGAGAGATCCGTTCTGAGCTGAAGGAGGTATTTGTTGCCTTCAGGTAAAGTGAGCAACTCGGCCTAATTGCAAAGGAGGAATAAGGAATGGGTGCAGATGAGGAAAGTTTTCAGTGAGGGAGACTGGATTCTTTACAAGATTTGAGTCCAGTAGCACTTTAAAGGCTAGTAATGACTGGGGAAGGCACTGGCAAGGCCACCCCGTACTGAGTCTGCCATGAAAACGCTAGAGGGCATCACCCCAAGGGTCAGACATGACTTGATGCTTGCACAGGGGATACCTTTACCTTTAAGATTTCCAGGGGAGAAACCTTTGAGAGAGTCAAAGCTCCCTTCAGCAGGTATGGATGTTACAGGCCACCGCAGCTATTTGCTTTAAGGGGGACTGATGTCCAATGCCAAATAAAGAGAATGGTGGGAGAAGGACTGTGTTTTGTGTTTCTGAGAAAGACAATAAGATCCAGCCGTGGGCAATCAAGTCTCCTCCTTACCTGCAATGTACTGTACCAGCTCTTTCTGAAGATATAATTCAAAAGCCACTAGTGGAATTGTACTGATTCCTCCTGGCACCACCCTCTGCTTGTCAGTATCCCACCTTGAACACATTATTCTGCAACATTTTCACAATTTCAAATTTCTGTATATTTTGAATTCTTTAAAGCACACATTTTGTACCATAAACACTGAATTATATAAATAATAAGCAATTTGCCATCATTTACTTATTTTGCTCTTTTATTTCTCCTTTTATTCATTTTGCACCTCCATTTCTTCTCATCTTTGCTCCTTTGCATAATTCATTTGTTCAGTCTTATCCATGGAGATGGGCAAGAAGCTGCATTAAGCTCTCAGTGCCCTGCTACTAAGCCCTGAAAATCCTATACACAAATGGGTACAGCGCATGCCAAAATTGCATCAGACATTGGCCATGTGCCCTTTCAGGCCTTTCACGACTGTCAAAATGTATATGAAACATGAGATTTTCCAGATATTGAATTTGTTCCCAATACCAAACCATCTGCTTCTATGAAACACAGCCCTGCCAGTCCCCTCTTCTCTCCAAGTCTAGCAAATCCCAGACTCTTGACTACTGTGATGCTCTATGTAAGAAGAAGAAGAAGAGTTGTTCTTATATGCCGCTTTTCTTTACCCGAAGGAGGCTCAGAGCGACTTACAGTCGCCTTCCCATTCCTCTCCCCACAACAGACACCTTGTGGGGTGGGTGAGACTGAGAGAGCCCTGATATCACTGCTCGGTCAGAACAGTTTTATCAGTGCCGTGGCGAGCCCAAGGTCACCCAGCTGGCTGCATGTGGGGGAGTGCAGAATTGAACCCGGCATGCCAGATTAGAAGTCCGCACTCCTAACCACTACACCAAACTGGCTCTCCATAGGTTCCTGTAAGTCTTGGTGCCCCACTGGAAATCTGGTCAACCTAGCCTCTCTTTGATGCCTTCCACCCTGCTGTTCTTCCAGGTGAAAACAGACGAACGCATCATGAAGACAGAGCAAGGTCTCCTCTTCCGCAGGCTCTTCCGCCAGGATGCTGGAATGTATTACTGCAAGACTCGGGAGCACGGCTTCAGTCAGACAGTCACCAAAATCATGCTGGAAGTGATTGAGAGTGAGCAGCTGGAACAGGTCTTCCAGCGGGAGGAGGAAGAGTTGCCACGGCCACCTTGCCTGCTGCCTGATCCCCGGCTGCTGCATGGGCAAAAGGTGTGGTTCAAGGACATCATGCACCTCATTGGCTACACCAACCTGCAGAGAGTGGAGGAGTACTGCGAGCGTGTGTGGTGTGGGGACCGCCAACTGCGGCACAAAGGCAGGCCCCCCAAAAGCAAGAACATGGTTGATGGTGGCAGAAAAGGGAGGGGCAAGCTGCAGAGCGAGAGGAATCGGGTGCCAAGGCAAGCAGTAGCCACATAAGAGGAAGGGGAGCCCGCCTGTGGCAAGAGGCGAACGTCAGAGGAGGAAGGTGGTGATGGACTGGCCTCCCTGTTTATGAGTGAGAATTGTCCTTGTGGGTTCTTCAGGTGGGTTGAGGGCCACCTTGCCAACAGCTGTGCCTGGAGACATTCTTTTTGCCAGAAGCACACTATTCCCCTCTGCCGTTAAGCAGTGGAGACAAGGGCTCAGAGGGTGCCAGAGCGTTTCCTTCCTTCCTATCTCATCCCATTAGCCTTCACTTGTGCATCAGGACATCACATTGGTGTGAAGGCGTGGGAACGGCATAACTCATAAGGGCCTGCTTCCTCCCAGGGTAGCTTGTATTCAGTGCTGCCCACGGACAAGAACACTGACTGTTAAGGACATGGCTGGATAAGCAGCAGAGGAAGGAGCCACAGCCAATGCGCAGCTCAGAAGGGTGGATGGGAGGTGATGCTGGGACTGAATTCCTGTGGGCAAAGATCTCCTGGAGGAGGCAAGTGACAGCAACCTCAGCTGTATGCAGGGGACCAGATCCCCCCCCCCCGGGGTACAACAGGGATCTCATGTCGGGAGATTTCCCTGTGACATAAGGATGGGGAGAGTCAGTGATGACATTTGCGCTGTGGGTCTATTTGAAGTTCTTGAGGGTCAGATTGTCCCAAGCTTATCCTGTCTCTGGATGGCAGTGGAAAAGTTTTCACCTATGAGGCCTCAAGCAGTTTCTGTGTACTTATAAACGTTAAATTGGCTGTAGGCCGATTTGCATTACAAATGCTTTTCCTCCACTTTCTCTGCTATGTGGACACTGCTTCAGATGTTAACCTAAATTGTGCAAGAGAGAATCAAAGGCGAATGAAGGGCTGAACTGAAAAACATTCCAAGTGCATAGATTCAGGTGGGTAGCCCTGTGGGTCGGAAGCAGCAGAACAATGTTTGAGACCTGCAGCAACTTTAAGACCAACAAAGTTTTATTCTGGGTATAGGTGCCTGGGTATAGGTGCCCCATTGATTGTTCTCTGCTGCAAAATGCCCTCAAGAAAAGGCAATGGAGAATGCAGCTGGGTGAAATGCACAGCTTAAACCTCCTTCTGCTGCTGGCCTTCCTCTCTGTAGCCCTCCACCCCCAAGCTGCTTTTACCTTTGTGTGATTCTAGACTTGTGTTCACAAAGTAAGCATGATGAGTCCAGATGACTGACAGGGTAAAAGCGTATTGAAGTGGGGAAAGTGTGAGGGTGACATGGCCCCTTCTTTTGATGCAAAGCATCCCCTCCCAGACATGCTTTGCAACACGGCACCAGCGTTACATGTGACTGAGGTGTAACACACTGTTCGGTCCTCAGCCTTATGTGTGAAAGCACTCACAATTTTGTATAGCATCTCATCTGACATATCCAGAGCTGACTTAAATAAAGAAGAACAGCTGGGTTTTTGTACATAAAGGAGTTCAAAGCAACTTCCAGTCGCCTTCCCTTCCTCTTCCCACAACAGACATCCTATGAGGTAGATGGGGCTGAGAGTGGTGAGACAGAACTGCTCTGTGAGAACAGCCCTAACAGGGCTGTGACTGGCCCAAGGTCACCCAGCCAACTGCAAGTGGAGGAGGAGTGAGGAATCTGTCCTGGTTCTCCAGATTAGAGGTCTCTAATCTTAACCACTACACCAAGCTGGCTCTCAGGGCTCACCTTGTAACCTCCACATAAGGCTCTCCAACTCTTAGACTTTCCGCACCGGGATCCTTGTAGCAAATTGTTTGCTGAACGAAAAATCGCCATTTAAAATAGTGCAATTCGTAATTATGCATACCTGACTTTGTAGTGGAATCCAGTTGCGTTTCTATCATTTCCCACAAGCTTCCGGTCTCAGCAAAAATCGCTAGAAAGGAAGCGCTATTGCCGAGCTCGTCCCGCCCCTGGCCGTCAAGCAGCCAATGGGCAGCCGTTAGCATGCTCCCAAACGGCCCCTTTCCCTTTAAGAAAGGTTTTTTTTTAAAAAAAACACACCCATTGCAACGAATATGTGTTGATTCGTTGCAACGGAGAGACCCATCCAGCTGGCAGGTGTGTTTGAGCTGTCGTTTCATCGTTGCCACGCTCCCCCCAAGTGAAAAAAAAAATCCCCCCCCCTCACGGGCCCGATTTTCGGCCGAAAACAGGTTAAAAAATAAAGGGAAAATACATCAGCAAACGGGCTTCTCTGTTGTTTGTGCTTAGTGACTAAACAGCTCTGGGGAGGGACTGAGGCTGGGGAAGCCTCTAAACAGGCTTGCTGGTGGGTTGAACTCCGCTCGCTCGGAGAAAAAAAAATGGCGATCGCTTCGCCGGAAGATCAGAGGAGAGAGCCAGGGGGAGGGACTTTGTAGAAACCACAACAATGGTAACGCACAGAACTTTCCCGCTAGTGTTGCAGATTGGTTGCAGGAGTGTAGCGCTTTCCGGAAGGTGAATCCACTTTTGGGGATTTCCCTGAAAGCGCTACAAGGAAGCGCTTTTTGCGGATTGGTTTCAGGTGTGTGGCAGATTGTCAACGACGTTGTGCATAACGGCAAATCAGTAGCGTTTTCAATTGGCAACCATTGTGCGATTTTGAAGGCGTGCGAAAAGCCCCTTTGTCTTTCAGCCATTCCCGGGATTATCCTAGATCAGTGTTCCCTGGGCCATGCAACCATTCTGTGACCCAGGGAAAGCTATTTACCTCAACTGAGCTCCATCTTTCATTTTTGTGTCTGAGACTCTGTTGATCCCTTAGATGAAATTTATTAAATACCAGCCACTGAACTGAAAGGCACCAGTTTGTTCAACAAATAAATGAAATCCTTATGCAGCAAGCTCAGGCTTGGGGGGCAGCCTTTGTTTTCCACTGATTTGGCATTAATCAGCACAATGAATGGGCTCACAGCAAGCTGCGCCTGGGAATGAGATTTATGGCCCCCAAAATGCCACTATGTAATTAGACATTATTCTGTTTCTCCCAAACTCACTGAGAACAATGTATGTGTCCAAAGTTGAGACAATCAAAATTCAAAGTGCTATGATTTTGTGACGAGATTAAGAGGTTTAGTTATGCACAGAATCCTCTTGAAATGAGATGTCCCACAGCCGACCAGTTCGTAAAGAGTGCTCCGTTCTGTCGTGTTCCAAAGAGGGCAGACACAGGTTTTAAATTTTAAACTTTGACCCAGGCCAGCAGTATGAAGGAGTGACTCCCCTCCTGAAAGAAAGAGAGAGGTAGGACAAGAGGTGAAGCATGAGTCCCTGGACAATGCCTCACTGGAACTGCACCACCTTTTGTAGGGTTCCTGAGCATTGCCAAGGCCACCGGGACTCTCTGCCACCCTTAGGTGGAGGGGGGGGGGAGGAAGGATCCAAGAAGCCTGCCGAGTCTCAGAATGGGGTGAGTCGCCAACAAACAGCCATCTGTGTTTCCAGGTACCTCACTATCCCCAGGCTCCACTTCCTCCCTGACTCACAGCATTCTCTGCCTTTTCAGCCTTCCCCCACCCTGTGAGCCTGCCACCCCCCTCCCGAGTGTACAAAAGGTATACGTCCCTCACCTCCCATCACACTGGCATGTTTTCAGGCAAGATAGGGTTATTAGAGACCAGAAGTCTGGGGGTGTGGCAGCAAGCTGGGCAAGAATAAGGATGTGGAGTGTTGATCCATGCACTGCTGCCATTGCAGGGGTGGCATTTTTGTGCCCCTATATGGAAACATACTCAAATTCTGGGTTTGATAACATTCAAATGTATATTCACTGGATTTTTCCAGTATAGATCCTGCATAAATGAGACATCAGCAAGTGCGAGTCCAGAGGTCCCAGGGCAGGTCAGTCACTTGTGTGGGTGGTGCATGCATGATCCTGTCAGTATCACCCCATGATTCACACGTACAATTCATACATATGAATGTACTTCAACCATTCATTTTCATCAGCAGCCTTTATATATCAAATCAACTTGTATGCTTAGGCAGGAGAAGTCTTCCTGGTTCATGGAACAACCAACTATCTTTAAGATTCTGCAGAATCGTAATTATCTGAGTAGTTGGTTATAATCTAAATTACCATGGATATGTTTTTAATATTAAGAGCTTTTCCAATTGCTGTTCCTCAGGGTTATTTCCAATATTTGGAGCTACAAGGACTGATATGAGTATATTGCCATTCATGTAAATATCACAATGGTTTTGATGGATATCCAAGCTTTTCTCCAGTATTTATGTTGTGTTGCTCTTGACCATTCTGCTGAAATCAATGGAAAGAGGGCCATTGCAATGCAAAATATAAGAGTTCTGTCCAACTAGTCAAGGAGCAACCTCTTCTTTGTGACTCTAACATTTACCAACACTGAAATTTTCAAAATTGGTAAGAGATGCAATAACTTTGTGCAGCTAAAGGCATGTACTACACAGTCATATTAGGCAAGATGGACTACTAAAATCGGGATAGAAAATAGCACCATTAAGGGATTGTAGTGTAGCTGCTGAGAAATAAAAGAAAAAGGAATGGAAACAGCAAGAATAAAGCAAAGCAGTGGGACATACATGCAAACACAATTGCCCTCTAATTGCAAATGTTCCATAATACAGCTTGTATTCGGAGATCTAGCAGTTATGCTTTCCCTACTGATAACTTGTGGTTCGGGGACTGGAATAAACGGAACTGGCTTTCTTATCTCCTCTGCCCCTCCTCTTTGCGTCACCTTGTAACTCTGGTAAATGGTCTTTGTATTTTGTTCTCTGAGGTGATGGGTCTTCCATCTGTATATGAAACAGTTTGTATGCACCACTGGATTCCCTTTGAAAAAACTTTTAATGTCTATATAACAAAATTCTCTGGGGGAAGATGTGTTGGGTGTTACTGGCTCGGGGAGAGTTTGGATGAGAAAGAAATGTATCTGTGCAGAGCTTGAGCACATACTTCCTTAAGCCTCATCTATACCTAGGAAGAAGGTTACAGGTGTTAAATGATTGTTTTACCCAACTTGATCTGTTTAAGACTCTGGAAACAGAATGTGTTGCATTTCATCTACAGAATCCTAAATAAATAAATGAACAGCTAAATGGTTTCTTTCAGAAACATAATTTGGGCGGAAGGAAATATAGTTCCTTGAGGACAGATAGGGCCTGTGAATAAGAATAAAACAATTCTAGACACAGACAAAGTAGGGTTGTTGAGAACAAAACAATATTTGGTAACATTGGCGGTTGAATGGGATATCTCATCTTGCAGATATCAAAGGGAGGAAGGTAAAATACCCTAGTTTTCAGACTTTACTAGTAATAAACATGTTGTACCAAAATTTGATGCACATGGGGACCATCTACTGCAGAAGTATTTTATCAGTGTTTATAGCTGTCACCACAGGGAAGTACAATTCCATAGTACCTCAAAATGTCATATAAATGGAGCCCCTAGATTTAAGACAGGCATGCGGTTAGATGCAGCAGAGGATTTCCCCTGAAAACCTCATGCTACTCCTGGGGAGTCCCCTGTCCTCAAAGAGTAATATGGGTGGGTGAGGAATTGGGACTGAAGTGGGAGAGGAGGTATGAGAATGCTGCACTCAGTTGATGAAAATCCAATCTGTCAGAGGAAATTTTCAGTGGATCCAGCCCATGGAGTTGTGTCGTTTTAAGAGACATCAGTTTTCACATGTTTGCCTATTTCTTGTGATTGGAAAGCCCAAACTGCTGCATTGCATAGAAAGATTCCTAATGTGCTAGAATGAGTGATAAATATTATTACCATCATTATGTCTGGTGGGAAGAGATGGGAATCTGATCTTTGTGTGCACAAGGCATACACTACTGGATATGTCATCTGACCAAGAACTCTCTCTGCAAGGAATTTCTGATCTTTGCCTTCTGCAGCTCTAGTCCCATGAGCGAATGTGCAAACAGGTCTTTGAAGTGGGTGTGTGAAGGAATCAAGGGAGTAGAGACACAATGAGCTTCTTTCCTGCATCTGGTTGAGTGTAATTACATAAAGTTTATTTTTGCAAAATGCCTACAAAGTGGAAAGTGAGCATGACATGAGGTAGAATAACAAATAGCGTGAGAGAGCAGGGAGCGGCATTTCATGGCCTAATCTATGCAAAGGCGGCAGGTTTTTACTGAGCACTAAACACTCAGTGCTGTGTTTGCCTTCTCAGTCTTTTGTGTGCTTATTTCCCTCCATTAAGAAAACATTGTTGATGCTTTATGAGTAGCAAGTGAATCCTACAACTCCTTTTTGCATTGCTTCTATTCATTTGTTGCTCACTGTAGACCCCAGCAACTTTATTCAAATCATTTCTTTGTTGGCAGCCACTGGTGATTTTACTTGAAGTTCTGCATTTTGGACCACTGCCTGAAAGTGTTTTTGTCTCCTGTTCACATCCACCTTTGGAGTTAAAGCCACTGAACACAGTCTGCCTCCCATAGGACTTTGTTGTCTGCAGGGTACCTTATGCTAATGCCTGCCTTGTTATTTCTGTACATGGAATTACTGCATGGCTCATTAATTGTTACAGGCTTATTTTAAAATTCATTGTAGTGACTGGATGGAAGATGGATTTGCATGTACTTGATGTGCTGAGTCAGTCACATGGGAATATGTATTGTCTTGAACAGATACATTAACATCTTTCCAACTTTGAAGGATCTGGATTTCCCTTCTGGCATGAGTGTGGGCATCTCTCCGTGCAAGATAAGGAGGCGGGGTAAGATAATACTGATCCTGCATTGAGCAGGGTCAATGTATGGCCTCTTCCAACTCTGTTTCTATGATTCTAAAAGTGAGGAAAATACTGCACTGTGAATGTACCTAACACATTTGTGAGAAGTCCTGTGCTGAAATGCAAGATACATCACATGAAAAAGCCAGTAAGAAGTACTAGTCATTAAAAAAGGCAACTCATCCAATCAGTTGTGGAAAACCAGCTCCCCACCAATATTGCCACCGCAAGAACTGGACCTGCCAGGGTTTCAAAGTAGGATACTGCCTCTAAAAGAGTGGATCTTGAACAGACCTGCAGTGAAAGATAGTATTGCCCGATGCCCAAGGCAGCGTTAGGAGTAGGGGATGTGTCTGGTGAAAATACTCTTGTCACAAGGCTGGCATTTTGTGGGGAGGCACAGAATGGTTGGTTTTATTCAGTTGCTGGAGGGTGGCTTGGAGAAATGGTACCTTGAAGACTAACAATGTTTATTTCAACATACACTTTTATGTATCAGAGCTCACTTCTTCAGGTGCCATGAAATCATATATGTTTTATAGGAGAAATTACAGAAAGAAAAAATTAGAGAAGCCAGGATTTCTTTCCTCTTGTTTCCTGTTCTGTCTTCAAGGAGAGATAGGACGGTAACAGAAAGAATAATTATTGTATTCTTAAAATTTTGTTTGTTAGATCTTTAGTCCAGCACTCTCCGGAGACTCATAGTGAGGTACAATATAACCTGCCCTCAAGAAAACATGATAAAACCCCATCCCATAACACAACAAAACATAGTTTAAAAGAGGATAAAACAAAATTGGTGGTATAATCGCTCCCCCCATCCCTGCAGCCATCCTCCCCCCACAGTGGGGTATGCTAGATGTTACTGCATAGCCTGAGGAGGGTTCCTCGTTGTTCTTGGCTCTGGCCTCAACCAAAGACGTGGTGGAAGAGCTCCATTTTGCAGGCCCTGCGGAACTCTGATAGCTCCATTAGGGCCCTCAGCTCTCCCGGGAGCTCATTCCATCAGGTTGGGGTCTGGACTGAAAAATCCCTGACTTGGGTCGAGGCCAGGTGTGCTTTGGGGCCACGGACCTCCAGTAGATTAGCACCTGCAGAGCAAAGTGCCCTGCGGGGGGGGGGCATAAGAAGACAAGTGGACCCTCAGATAGGCAGGGCCCAAGCTGCGAATGGCCTTAAAGGTTAAAACCAAAACCTGAACCTGATCCGGACCAGCACTGGCAACCAATGCAGCTGCCTCAGCACAGGCTGGATATGGGCCCTCCAAGGTGTACTGGTGAGAACCCTAGCAGCTTGAGTTTTCAGGTCAAGGACAAGGGTAGGCCTGCGTAGAGTGAGTTACAGAAATCCAGTCTAGGGGTGACCATTGCATGGACCACTTGTCAGCTAGGAGCCCCAAGGATTATGTTGCTTTATGTTGGATTTATGAGGTCTGACTTATAGCCCAGCAGAACAAGAATCAAAGTCCCAGAGCATCTCTGCAGTAGAAACTGAAGATGGGGGGGGGGCATTTTTGTAAGACTAGCAGTACCAGTGCCACTGAGGCAGTGCAAACACAACAGAACTAAGGTCACTCCAGAAAATCTGCAGCAGAAGGGGTCATTTTTATAAACCCAGAAGAACCAGTGCCACCCTGGCAGTGCAACTCAATAGGACTAAGATTAAGCCAGGAAAGTGCTTTTGAGGGAAATGTCAGGGCCAGGTTCAAAAGTGTATAGAATGGACCTCCTGCAAGCTACACACACCAAGCACAGGGCACATCCTGCCACCCGCTCCTGTAGAGTCCCTTCAGGTTGGGGGCAGATTACATTTCTGGGGCCCCAGTTACAGACCCCTCAAAAAAGGTTTGTCACACTTATACGCTTCTACCCCTCCTAAGTGTGAACATGCCATGAGGATGAAGGGGGGGGGGAAGGTTGCTCTTTGTCGAGGGTAGAAGTCCTTAACAATCAATGGGTGTTCTAATACAAGGTTGATATGAATAATAACTTCTTCCCAGAAAAATCAAATGAGTGGATGTGCCCAAAGCACACGCTCAAGGGGCACATCCTGTAAGTTAAAGCACCAGCAGTGAGACATCCTATTCAGTCCTCTGCTAAAAAAATAACACTATGGTGTCTAGTACCTTCTAAACATTTTTTTTTTGCTGAATAAGTCTCAACTTCAAATCCATAGAGAGAATAGATAGACTGTAAGGTCTTATCCCATTGCTTTGGCAAAAGAGGGTAATTAATTCCTTATTCTATTCATTTTAAAAACTCTGCACATCATAGTTGTTAATTGACATCAAATGGTGATAAACAAATTTTGTAGCTTTTCTGCCTTGATTCAATTAGAGTTTCTTGGAAAAAAGGGTGACTTAATAAGGGCCTGTTTGCAGAAGCAGGGGCAAAATAGGAGCAGCTGTCTGAAATGACTTCCCCAGCAAAGAAAAGGAAGGGAAAAGAGTTTTGTCATAGCCAGTAACAGCTCTGGCTAGAAATGCCAAATGTGTTTTTTATGGGGATACTCTGATCTCTCTTGCTTAGTGAATCCCCTGGGGCTGATAAGGATCTTGCTTCTTCCTGTAGCCCATTCAGGCATCACACAATAGTGTGAACCACAAGCCTTGTTGGGAAAAACATTGTTCCTGAGGGCAAAACAGCCACCCACTCTCCCAACCCCCACCTCTCTCTCTCTCTCTCTCTCTCTCACACACACACACACACACACACACTTGGACCCAGGCATGGACACACCACAGCTCTAAATGAGAGGGTAGGGTCCTTCCAACTGGATATGTTGAGACAAAAGATGGTGCATTGAAGAACTGTTCCATGCTTACTGGCGTCAATGTTTTTCAGGATGTAGAACTCTTATTAACTACATCAAACAATTCCATACTGCTGATCAGGTATGGGTGGGGAGAGAGGGACATGCTGCTTTGTTACTGGTCATGCCTTTACATTTGCAATCCAGGTAGAATGCTAGTTAGAGACAACTTGGAAATGCCCCTAATTAAATCTGGTCTCAGGGCCAAAGAAGGTTACCTATAGAGTTCACAAGAGAAGGGGGAGGGGAAGATATCATTTAAATAAATAGCTTAATGCCAATCTAGCTGTATTTATATCAATACTCCTATTAGTTTTAAAACAGCCATGTTGAATTGACATTCTGATAAAAGAATGTACAGCAAATGACCTTCATGCTCTCTTTACAGGCTTCCCTGAGGGATTTGATTGGCCATTATGAGAAGCAGGATGCTGGACTAGATGGGCTTGTGGTCTGATTCAGGAGTTCTCATATGTTCTTAAAGGCTGGGGAAGAACTCCTACCAAAGTAACTTCTGCATTGCTTCAGCTGATAATATGTCAGCTAATTTATTGTTGTTGTTGTTTCAATTTATTTCCCACCACTTTGTGGCGGGGTACAATTGTCCATAATAAAACCCTAATACAATCCCATTAAACCCACTAGGACATAAAAGTCATATAGCAAGAAGTCAAAAATCCCAAAGAACACAGCGGTGTAACCCAACCTCCAATCCCCCCAGCAATATCTAATTTAGGCTTCTTTTTGTTCTCTGAGAAAGGGCTTCCAACAGGGCAAAGTAAAGCAGTACCTATTACATCACCTTGGATATAAACGCGGCATCATACACCCCTCCTTTTTCTTGACCAATCAGGCTTGACCAACTACCCTTTACACACAAATTGTAATAACTTCTGCTAGGACAAAGCTTGCTTCTGACAGTTTCTGAATGGATTGACTTTGGCACTTTAGCTCAATACCCCAAATTAAATTCTTCTTTCACAGCTATGGTCCTGTTTGCTTATACATCTTCAGACTTTAGCAAACACTGACATTCTTTTGGACATTATACATTGGGGGGAGGGGTTGTTTCAAGGAAATGCTGCATACCTATATGTTGGGTTTGGTTCAAGTGTAGTATTGGGACTGTTGAAAGGCAAGAGATGCTCAGAGGTGGTCTGGCATTGCCTGCCTCCTTGTCATAGCCCTAACATTCCTTGGAGGTCTCCCATCCAAATACTAGCCAGGGTCATCTCTGCTTATCTTCCGAGGTCTGATATCAGGCTACATGCCAGAACCTTGCCAAAGACTTTGCTCTAGAACATGTGCAAGACAGTCATCAGGCACATATATACTAGTGTATGTTGTATTCATGAACATGCAGGTTTTCACAGGCAAATAATGTACCAAAAATACCCAGAGGGAAGTTGTTAACAAAGGAGATTAGTGTACAACTTGCATATGTTTATTCTACATATATCTAACTGCAGACTGCCTGAAAGTATCATACACTAATACGCTAACTGCTATTGAGAGTAGACGTTGCTTTAGATTAAACAGCATGTGCTTTGCAGTCTTATTGCAGCCACATGGGGAGAGTAGCAATGAAAGGGAACTCGTGGCTGTGTTGCTCACTTATCACTTTACTGAGGGCCTCTTAGTGCAAACAAGTTCCAAGCTGCACATCTTCCACCTTCTGCAACCTAGGCCGATTCAGGGGTATGCCGCCTTCCAGGGAGCAGAGTCACACTGTTCTTTCAATCCGTGGTATGGTGACCCAAAAGTGCAAATTCACTTGGTATGGTGACCAGCCATGGCTGGTTCAAAGGGTTTTTTTGGCAGTTTAGGCAAACGATGACCCTGGCACCCATCTAGTTCAGCCTGCCATTTCCTACAGTGGCTAACCAGATGTTAGCACAGCTCTCCCAACTATAAAGTGGCATTCGGACATACACAGCCTTGGCATATGGAGGTTACGTTACTGCCCTCTCCTTCTCCATTCCTCCCCCTCTAATCCCCCCTAAGATTCTAAGACACTCTTCAGGACAACTTTTATTTGATCAGCATATATATGCCGTGAAGAAGAGCAAAATCAACTAATGTATGGCATGGAAGATACTGTTTCTAGGGTCAGATCTTGGTTTCCAAAATACAAGAGTGCCACGTTCAGAGGCTTTGTGACCCATGGGGTTTCCCACAGATTGGGAAACCCTGCTTTAAATCTTCTTTAAACAGTACTTTAGCTAAAAGTGAAATGGCTGTGCACAGCCAAGACCTTGAGCACCAGCACACAACAGGTCCTGTCTAACTTTCCAAATCCCATCTGGCTTTATTGGGGCCCAGCAGACACCTGCAAACAGGCTGCCCACCTCCTCCCTTCTGGACTGAAGGATGTTGCCCTGATAGATGACAGGGCCAGTTCCACTCACTGCATGTGCTCCATGACTAGCAGTGTACAGACAGACTCATCAGAACCAGTCCCATGAACTACAACTTTTCCTTATTTTTAAAAATATATATTATAGCCAAATATTGTAAAGGGACAACAGCATGATTTATAGGTGGTTGGGATAAATAAAATGAAGCATTTCCTCACAGGAAACTAAGACGATGCAAAATCTTTTCACAGCTGTTTGATACAGGAGTCCTGCCAAAAAAACAGCCTCCTGAGAGCATCCATACCAGGCTTTCCAAGTCCAGACTGGAGAAGAGGTGTGCACTTTGCAAAGAGGACATTCCACCTGGTATGGCTTCTTCATTCCAGAAGAACACTGGTGGAATTCTTCTGTCCCAACTCTGTCTAATCAGGCAGCTGCAGCAAACATGCCTATTTCCTGTGGCCTAATAGCTTATGAGTGTAGCTGGAGAATGAACAGGCCAGTCTTGTGCGGCCAGAGTTTCCGTATTAGTTGCATAATGAAACGTTCCATCCTGTCAAGATGGAAACCGTAAAGAAAGCTCAGGCACTGCTGGCTTGGCACAAAGGGGACTACACACTTCACCAGATGACGCTAAATGTCATAGGAAGTCAGCCCACGGCTGATTAACAGCTGTAGCTGCCTCAGAGAGACTGTAGCGTTCTTAATACCAAGGGCCTTGATCCATCTTCCCCATGACATTTACCCCAGCTATGATCCTTCTACGCCTAGCCCAGCTGCAATGGGAGCTAAATTGTGCCTTTCATCAGCACAATGAAATGCTTCGCCAGGAATTATTTCCATGGGGAAAGAGAATGTAGCCAAGCAACTCAGTGGAATCTCACAGCTTGTTAGAGTGGGCAAACACAGCACAAGTGCTACCAGGAGGCCCTTTCGTATTCTGTTTAATTAAATGGCACTAAGCTAATGTTTGCCACAGGAAAGAACGCCAGCAAAGAAAAACACTATTTATTTATAAAATGTATGCATTGCTTTCCCTTATCTAAGAAAGCAAAGAGGTGGCTACAAAAAAGCCAAACAATTTCTTTATACCAAGAACATGTAAAACCCATAGTGGCAAATCCAATTAAAAACTTGTGAGGCTTGTCATCATATCTCAAAAAAAAAAAAGTTTTTGAAAAGCCAAGGAAAAAATGCAAATATATGTGTGAAATGAACAGATGGGGTTTGTCGTATGATTTTGGAGAAAAAAAATACTGGGTAGATGCGGCAACTGTGAAGGGCTTGTCCTACTCCCTCCTTGGTCACACCTTGGTGACTATGAGAGAGTAAAGTTAGTCATCCCACACTGATCTCTAGGAACAGAGAGTGCCTAACACATGTGTCAGCCAGTTCTAGAACTGGTTAAGGCTGGACAATGCTTGGAGGTCACAATTCTGGCAAGGGGACAGGGCCTACCCATCACTGAGCTGATGCAGCATTGAGGAAGGGAAATGGATCAGGAGAGGCGGAGCAGAGACCAAAGCTTCCAAAAGTCAGTCTATGTGCTCATCTCATCCTATTTGCTCCCATCGTAATCGGAACACTGTGGAGCAGAGGGGGTTCTCCGATCTCATTGGAAGTCCTTTGAGCCATTCCAGTCATGAAGAAAACAATAACAAATATGTCAGTAATTAAATAGCCTTTCATCGGTTCCCTCCACTATAAGAAAACTACCAAGACAAGCCATCTGATAACGGTCCATAAAGGGAAAACCTAGTCATCCCCATGGATGCACCTCACTCTGGTCAGTTTGCAAATTTCATCCCTGTTTACTTTCTAAGGCTCCCTTCTCTATAATGCTGAAACACTCACAGCTCTTTGTCCTAAACCACTGTATAAAGGAGTGCAGTTGAAGGGAAGAGACGAGCAGGACACCTGTCCCAGCTGAATTCTGATAAAACCCTTCCTGAACAAACTGAAATCAAAAACCACATCGTTGGGAAACAAGTGTGATGCAAGGCATACGTAGCCCCAATACCATGATCCAAAAGACAAGCCATGGACTCAGGGAGGTGAGTAGCATCAGTGTTCACTTAAACCATTAACCAGTAAGACAAAAGGATGAAAAGGGAAGTAGGGGCATCTATGCCATCAGAATTTGTGTAGAAAAGGGAATATGGGCAGATGCTGGCTGGGATAAGAAAACTTGAAGTCTGTTTTGAACAAAACCTTTACAGATCCATTCTTCTTTTGTATCTGGTCACCAATTTTGGCCAAGCCCACTTTCTGAGGCTCTAGCTCAACAAAGTGTGTGTCTGTCACCCTCTGTAAAAAGCAGAAATGCCATTGATCAGCCATTTGACAGGAAAGAAGGGGAGGAGTAAGAACTCAACCCTCCACTTTCCCTACCAACAGGATTTTTACTCTGTTTTAAGAGCACTGCACAAACAGTCCCTGCTGATAGATCAGGAAAGGGTAATACTGCAGTCAGGCATGTGGGAGTCCCATTCAGATAGGGGAATACTTTTGGGAACCTGCTTCTTTATATCGCTACCCTTGCCCTGTTTGTCTGAGCAGTGAGAGATTCTGAGGGCTGGTGCTTATTGGGGTTGGCTCCCTTTGGAACCTTATAGTGTCTTTCTATTGTTTGCTTCATATGTTGGCAAATCAAAGAGTTTAAATGTGTGTAGAGCAGTAAAGCACCAAGCTGCTTAAAAGAATAAAATGGTTTTATTATGAAGAGAAACAAACCTTGTATAGAAAGAGAGGAGAGAAAATTCTAACTAACTGTTCATTCGTTTTTTTTGTGCTGGAGGCAAGCAGGGAGGAAGCATGCTCAAAGGAGCACAAAATCTCCAAATTAGACAATCAGGACATTGAAAATTATTTCAAAAATATAGTCTAACTATGTTAAATACATATATCCTCCAATGCCCCCTGCAGGACACTGTTCATACTCTGTTCAATCATGCACGCAGCAGATCTTGCATATCCCAACAGAGGCAGTTCTACAGGGCAGCTAATTCCTCTACCCATAGTATATCCTGAGAAACTGTATACCAACCCCACCCCTGGTGCTTCAAACAATTTTCTGCAAAGCCTGTCTACTTCTCTCTCTGACTCCTGACAGCATCTATAATGCTGTCGTTCATTTTCACCCAGATGACCATTTGTCCCCCCACCCTCTAGCTAGGCTGGAAGTCACCCCTTCCAGCCCTGATAGGAACTAGAATTAACCATTTGCCAACAGTTATGACCCATGGAGGAGATTGTTATAAGAACTAACAAGCTTTACCACTCCTTTTGTCAAGTATGATAGACTGAATCGCAGTGGTCAGAAGCCAAACCATAGGATCCTTTGGTTAATCTCAGATTTGTTGTACCTAGCCCAGCTGTCCATAGCTGGACTGAGGCACGTCCTGAGTCATGTCCATCCCCCCCCACACACACACACTTTAGTCTCTATGAATCTTTGTTGTTGTTACTTTCCTTCTGTTTAAACATTGTTTAAGTGATTGCACCATTTATTCAGCCCTAATCATGGTTATGACGGGTGGGATGAGTCAGATTGTGTTGTTAATACAATGCACGCTTTTGAACATGTTTTTCTTGCTGTAATCTATCAAATTATTAAAAGTAAAAATAATTACTTGGAAATAGTTAGCTTGCATGCCTCAGTCTTAGGGATGGCTGGCCAACTTCTCTGAACTGTGCCAAACATATGTTTGAGATGTATGGCTGTATGTTTCTCAGTTTACAAAGATGCACATCTTCTGGTAAAGAAATGAAGCGTGTCAGGTAGTCCTTTGGAAGACCTGGCAGAATTGGGAATAGGGTTGAGAATGAAGCAAAGGAATGCAGGCGGCACTTAGATCTCGTGTGATTTATCCCAAAACACTATAGGACTTGTTTAACAGAAAACTAATCAAATATTAACAGAACAGGAACCAACAATTCTGCAGAGGTTATTGTTTTTGAAAACCTAAAGTCTTGTTTTTAATTTTAGCAATAGTGTGTTGTCTTGCAAAGTTTTTATTTTTTGGAAGAGGGGAATAAGACAGTGAAGGATGGGCCTTCTTTTGGGATTGCCTCCAGATCTTAAGCCCCACGGGTGGTAGTATTGAATCACTTAGATATGAATAATTTCAAGCACGATGTATCAAGATTCATTGTGGGGAAAATTCCCTGAACTCTTTGGAAGAATGGAGGAATAAAAATATGACTGATTAAAAGGCAGCATGACTCAAAATGCAAATGGCATATGCCAGGGACTTCCAACATCTGGAACAGGCACATGTAACTGCCACCAGGATGGGGAAAATATTCCCTGTTTCCATATGTGTGTCAGCTGTTTAGGTCTGCTGATTTTTGAGAGTTCATCTGTACTGCATATGTAACTTCTACTGAGGAGTGTCCTCTCTGCTCAGTACCCAAGATCTTGTGTAAAAAAAAGTTATTACTAAAATATGATAAGCAGTATTTATATCTACATAAAGAAGATATCCTGTATAGTACAGTTCTATAACATTCCTCTTTTGTGCAGGCTATGTTCTGTGCTATAGGGCTGGCAACCTCCAGGTGGGGCCTGTAGATCTACCAGAGTTATAATTCATCCCCACACTATAGATATCAGTTCCCCTGGAGAAAATGGCTGCTTGAGAGGGTGGACTCTATGGGCATTATACCCTAGTGAGGCCCCTCCCCTCCCGAAACAAACCCTCTCCAGTTTCCACTGACAAATTTCCAGGAATTTCCAAACCTGGAGTTGGCAACCTACATATTGTAGCCTCTTGAAACTTTAGCTTGGAAGTCTTGTAGGCACAACAGAAAAACTCTGTTGCAGAATAAAACACATACCAAAGAAGTGTGCATTATAGCCTTTATGAAAATGTGTTTTGAAAATCTCACCTTATATATATAATACTAGAAAATAAGCCCGCTGTTGTCTGAATACAGCGGGCCCTAGCAGTTAACCCCCCCCCCCCCCCGCGGAACAGCCTACCTAAAGCGTAGCAGGGAGGAAGAGCGGAGAGCCATTCGGGGGCATTCTCCTTCCCTCTCTGTGCTCCGTCCTTCCGGCTGCCCTGGCCGGTCGTCGAAGGCTCCTCAGGCTCTTCTCCTCGCCCCGCGGAGTGGGTGCACAGGCCGCGCGGCAGGCTCTGCGCCCTTGCTGAGCGAGGCGAGGTTGGCTGGCTGACGGGCGGGAGAAGGAGGCTTCAGCGCAGCGGCAAGCTGAGGAAGCGGCAGCAGCAGAGGTCAGCGCAGCAGCAAGAGGCGGCGGCGGCATAGCTGCTGGGTGCGGGGGCATCAGGGGTGCCGCGGACGTCTCCGGCGGCGCCGCTGACGGGGCCGCCAGCTTTGCCGCCGCCGCAGAAGCCTCTGCCTGCTGCATGCGCCCTGGTGGCTCCGGCACTGGTCCCGCTGGCGGCGGTGGCTTTGCCACCGGTGAGGACGTCTCGATTGTTGGCCTGACGGCCCCACCGGCTTCAGGGCGGCCAGCTGCTTGTTGGCAGGCTGCGGGGCTCCTCGTTAATGTTGGAGGAGGCGGCGGCGGGAGGCGAGTGAGGCCAGCAGTTTGGCGGCGGGCTGCGAGGCTCTGGGTTGATGTTGGAGGAGGCAGCGGGAGGCGCTTTGCGCCTCCCGCCACGCCAGGCCGCCGGCAAAGGAGCAGTTGCTCAGGGCTGGGAATCGATTGGTCGCTCCGATTGGTCCCTCCGATTGTCTGTCCAGAGGAAGGGTCCAATCCGGACCCTTCATCATCACGGACACATCCCGCCCCAGAACCCCTTCCCCTTTTATTTAGTCCGTGGCGCCACGGGCAGTGTTAAGACAAGTGAAATCTCTATGGAGGGATGGATTAATAAGATTATAAAATCCCATATAGGAAGATGCCAGCATGTCCCAAGATTGTGTCCTTGTTCTGCAAACTGCTCTGATTCAACTTCACATATTATTTTTGACTAGGGGCCAAACCTGTTGCATTCTACAACGGATGCTAGACTGGGGTGGTGATGTGGAAGAACTCTGTGGATGGCCTCTCCCTCCCTCCAGGACCTGGAAAGGCTGCAGGCAACTATTATGGAACTCACCGGCAGGGGCAGTTCTCATGTAGCAGGGATCTGCAGCCTCCAAGCCTCGGAGGGAAGTGGAAGGAGGTGGGGGTGGTCAGGGGTGCGGGATGGAAGGCAATTGGCTGGCTGCTGGACAGACAGGCAAGCTGGTTGGAGGAGGAGGCATTTTGGGGCGGGACAGCTACCCTGAGTGGCTGTTAAACGCTGAGTGGCACTTAAGCCATGAGACACTCTCCTCCTCCAAACCCTTACCAGAAATATATTACGTGGAACAGATTGTCAACTTCATGTGACGCTTTACAGAGAACTTCTTGATCCTCTACTTCATCCCAAGGGCTTAGTAAATGATGAAGCTACACTCCAGTTCCTGCTAAATGATCTCTCTGCAGAGACCACATTGTATATAGCTGAAGTTTTAATGGTTGCTTATCAGGCCAGAACGAAGATGTTTTAAATCAGCCTATTTTACTCTGTTTTAGTTTATAATATTAGCCTATTTTACCCTATCATATTCATCGGCTGTATTTGCCTTTTATTGTTTTATGCCAAAAAAGGTTTGTTATATTAGACTAGGGGCAAAGCCTCTTGTGGCGCAGGGTGGTAAGGCAGCCGACATGCTGTCTGAAGCTCTGACCATGAGACTGGGAGTTCAATCCCAGCAGCTGGCTCAAGGTTGACTCAGCCTTCCATCCTTCCGAGGTCGGTAAAATGAGTACCCAGCTTGCTGGGAGGTAAACGGTAATGACTGGGGAAGGCACTGGCAAACCACCCCATATTGAGTCTGCCATGAAAACACTAGAGGGCGTCACCCCAAGGGTCAGACAGGACCCGGTGCTTGCACAGGGGATACCTTTACCTAGGGGCCAAGCCCGTTGTATCCAAGAATACAACGGGAAGTGGGAAGAGGAAGGAGAGGGGTTGTCCAGTCTGAAAGGGCATGTGGTTGAATGTGTATCTTGTGGGGAAGGTTGTGGTGGCATGGTAGCAAATGAGGGCATTTACAGTTTCAGGCTGTAAATATTTATTTAGATCTTCCTGCACTTTCCAGACTCACAGGACTGATGCTGGTCTGCCTGTGTGCGCCCCAGAATACAAACAGCTGCTGGTAAGGGCCAGCCATAGCCCATAGCCCAGGAGGGACACACCTGCACCACTCCCTCCCAACTGCAGGCAAAAATGGCTCCTTTGAAGGCTGGACTCTGAGGCATTGTACGATTTTGAAGTCCCACCTCCAAACCTCCAGGAATATTTCCAACCCAGGGGTAGCCAACCTACAGGTGTGGCCTGGAGAGCTCCTGGAATTACAGTTCACCTGCAGAGTATAAAGATCAGCTCCCCAGGCAGAAAGGGCTGCTTTGGACAGGGTTGTGGTAGAGAAGAAACATTTAAGGCCTGCCACACAGGTTGTTGTTGAATTGAAAGACTTGAGGCCTACTGCACAGGGTTGTTGTGCAGATGAAACAGAAGACAAAAGAACCAGTTTAGTCTGCAGAATAACACTGTGCAGTGGCCTCAAATCTGCAGAGAGTTGCAAAGAAGACATATGGCTTGGCTGTGTCTTGTCCCAGGCCAGAGCAGTATTTTAAGTGAGAAGGGGCTTTTCTGTGGCCTCCCTGTCAGCCAACTGTTTGGCAGAAGGGGAAAGTCCCCCCCCCTCAAAAGGAAGGCCCCCAGGCTCCCCTGCGTTCCTCTCTGAAGGAAAAGGCCTCCTCCCCTCAGTCAGGGCCTGTCAGAGGCTCCTTCGCAGCAGGCCTGAAGGGGGGAGGGGGAGGGGGAGCACTCTGCAGCCTCCTGCCAGCTCTGTCAGGGTTCTGAGGCCATTTGCAGTTGGACATGACAGTTAGGACAGCCTTGGGGTGAAAAGGGCTGGCACAGCCTGTCCAAGCCTCTGTTCTCATCCCCCTTGGCAGCCCTAGTGACCTACTCTCCCTGCGGTGGTCAGGAGCAGACTGGCAGCCATTTCTCCAGATTGCCCCTAGCTGGGCTGACTGGATGGAATTTTGGTCTGTCCTGGTGAGGGGCCAATCAGAAGGCGCTTCACGCCTTCCAATTGGCCCCTCCGCTTGTCAGTCCAGGGCCAAGGGGCCACTTGTTGCCCCCCCCATCCCAGACTGAGCCCAACACCCCTTACTGTTTTATTAAGAGGGAACAGATTATAATACAAGTGAGATCCTGCAAGAATTAGTAGGGGGCTTCTTACTTTCCCCTCCCACACTACTTCCTTTTGCCAGTCCCTGAAAACCTCCATAGCCTCTCCCCTTTTCCTGCTTCCTCTCTTCTCACTCACCAATTCACCTTTCTTTATTGGCCCTGTCTTCAGATTCCCCTCATGGCAGCTTTCCCTCAGGAAAAATCCAGCCCAGGTATGCAGTGCTGACCCAACAGCCAGTGAGATTCTATTGCAGAATATAGATCTGAAAATGGCCCTGCCAGATCCTAGTCTGAAACTAAACACTACACCACACCAACATTTTGTGAGGTTTCTGCTGCTAAACAACAGCAAGCAACTGATCCTGAGTGAACAATGCAAGTCCTGTGGTAGTAAGTCTCTCATCCTGACCCTACTGAGCTCTCCCTTCAAAGGCCCAGCCCCTCCCCTGCATTTTACTAACAGAAGCCAAAACTAGGCAATAGTTTTGTGGTTGCCTAGCAATTTGGGTTGGCAGCCTCCAGGAAGTGGTTAGCAATATCCTGCTGTTACAGTTGATCTCCATGTGAGAGGGGTCAGGTCACTTGGAGAAAATGGCTGCTTTGGAATTTAGGCTCTATGGTACTATTACTCCAAGCATGTTAGGCTCCACCCCCCAAATCTAGTTATTTTCTGTCTCACAGCTGGCAACCCTACTAGCAACACTCCCAATGGCCATTGAAGAAGTGCAGATGGTATGCATTTCTTAAAGCTGCAGATGCTGCTTCTACTATTTGGAGGGGGACACCCCCAATGTGGGAGGGACAGTGGTCTGGTACAGCCTAATCTTATAAGATAGAAGCTAAGCAGGGTGAGCCCTGGTTAGTACTTGGATGGGAGACCTCCAGGGAAGACTGCAGAGGAGGCAATGACAAAACATGTTTGCACCTCACTTGCCTTGGGAGCACCATACTGGGGTCACTATAAGTTCACTGCCATTTGATGGCATTTCCCATACATATTTCAGATTTTTCTGAAAATCAGGGGCTTTCTTAGATTTGTACAAAGATCTGCATCATCTGTTCATGACTCCAGTGTCTGCATTTAAGTATCCACAAATTTGGCTACATTAAAAATTAGATATGTGAGCATGTTCCAAGAGCACACTTTCAGAATGGGAAGGATTTACCAGTAGTGAGGAAAAGCAGGGGAGGCCCTGGCCGGTGACGTGGTAAATCTGATGGCAACACAGGACTGTCACTTTCAAAAAGTACTGGAAGTGATGTCATTGTGCTGCTGGCACGACTGGGGACACTCTGGAATTTGGGCAAAACTCTTAACGTAAATTTTTGGGCAAAACTCTATCGTGCCTTTATTACCATAGAGTCTTGTCCAAATATGAGGGTATCCCCAGGAGTTCTGGGGCATGCCAGAAGCAATATTTCTGTTTCAGGATGCAGCTGCTGGCTTCCTCTGTTTTTCCAGCCATTCCTGCCACCCACCTCTCAACCAATTAATGGGCAATGAGGTGGGGGAGCGTGAATCCCCAGCTGCCAGCAGAGTCTGGCAGCACTATTGCCAGGGAAGCTAAAATGTTTGGAATCCCTGAAGTTCCATTCCACTTTCTCCTCCCACACTGACAGCTAAACTAGGATAACACTGCTAGTTTTCAGTTTCATGGTTACAGGTGCTATCTGCTGACCTGTGGAGGACCAAGCTTGAGGTCTGAGGCAGGATTTGTAATTGACCAAATGCAGCTACATACCATCTACCAGATCCAATCAGTGTAAACTGAACTGGCATGAAGATCTTTTATTTGCTTGTGTATATAAGTTGGAATTGTTGGTTCAGTTCAGTTTTTTGTACCATGCTGGGGTCACAATAAAGAGCTCAAATTACTTCCAGTGTGCATGTTGACCTCTAAATCTTTGTATTTAACATGTACATAATTTTTATATGCAAGTTGCATATCCCTTATACATATATTAAAGTGGTCCTCAAACTTTGACTTGTGATCCCAAAGTCTATCTTTACCATCGAGACTGAGGGAATTACTAGAGGTTCACAGAGGTTGTGATGTCACTTCCAGATGCCTAGAAGTCCTGTCATATAGGGCCAGTGACATTCTCCCTCCCCAGGTTCTGCTCTTGAGTGCTCCTGGGGGGTTGGCAGTGCAGGGCTGACTTCCAGCCCTGCAGTCAGCAGGCCTTGTACTGCCAACCCTAGTCACAGCCTTAAATGTTCTATGTAAATGTTTCAAAATGTTTTATGTAAACTGCCCAGAGCCGTAGGGAAGGGTGGTATAAAAATAAAAATAAATAAAAATACAAACAAACAAACTCCTATACTGGGAGGAGTCTCTAGCCTGCACTCATCGCAGGAGTGGGAAAAGGAGAAGACACGGCAGTTCTGGTGCATTCTTTCCTTCCTTTGCCCTGTACCTCCATTCATTCCAGCCAGAGCTACCAGCCATGTGCCAGGTGAAGGCCTTAGTCTGTGCTTGTTGTCTCCTAGACCCGCAATGGTAGAAAATGAGAATGCTGTTATGAGAGTTCCCATAAGGTAGTGCAAATTTAAAAATGGGTCTCACCTCAAAAAGTTATAATACTGGAATAACACAAAATCGTAATATCTTGATGCAACGATAACGTTGAAACACTTTACTTTATGAAAACTGAGATGTTGATGAACAACAGGAATGAGACGTTTGAAATATGGGTAGAAACCCTTGGGGTAGGGTTGCCAATGGTGGGCAGAAAAATTCCTGGAAATTTGGGGATGGAGCCTGAAAAGGGCCAAGTTTGGGGAGGGAAGGGAGTTCACCAGGGACATGATGCCATGAGTCCACCCTCCAAAGCTCCCATTTTTACTAGGGAGAACTGATCTCTGTCATCTGGAGATCAGTTATAATTCCAGGCCACATCTTGAGGCGGGTAGTCCTGTCTTAGATAGTCCTATTTCTATTAAGCTGCCATCTTTTCATTTAGTCACAACAGCAGCCTAGGTCTTTTTTTTCTGGGGTCAGTTGAGTTGGCAGAGTTTCAATACACAGACAGAGCAAAGCACCAAAATACTTAAAGAATAAAATAGTTTTTATTCAGAAGATAAAAAACTATGTATAGAACAGTGGTTCTCAACCTGGGGTCGGGACCCCTTTGGGGATTAAATGACCCTTTCACAGGGGTCGTGGCAGGGCAAGCAGCTTGGCCGGGGGGGGGGGTGCCATCCACACAACAGCCTTGTGGGGTAGATAGAGATAGAGTGTTCGTCTGTCTGGAGCAGCGGAAAAGAACAAGAGCAGCATGGTGGGACAGGAGGCAGAACTCAACTGAAAAACCCTGGGGGAAAAGCCAATTTATATACAATCATGAACAATAGATCTTCACGCCATTGGTCAGTTTCAGTTTAATATCTGTGAAAGAACCCTTGCATAATTTTATGGTTGGGGGTCACTACAACATGAGGAACTGTATTAAAAGGTATCGGCATTAGGAAGGTTGAGAACCACTGGTATAGAAGGAGAGAGATAGAGATCTAACTAACTCCAATGCCCCCTGCAAGGCACCCTTTATATTCTACTCAGTTGTGCATGCTGCAGATCTTGCATATTCCAACAAGTTGACAGTCATCTATATTAAGAGAGGAGCCAGGGGTATGCAAACACAGGGTGACAACCTGTTTTGATGAGAGGGAAGCCTTTCCTTTCCAGCTGCTACTAGGGATTACAACTCCTGTTTGGGACAGTCCTAGTAATTTGGTAGCAGTGCTGGGGATGGCAATGGGGACTAGCTTGGTTGTAATGCTGTCGAGTCCAATCTCAGAAGCTGCTTGTGCTTCTAGAAGAACAGATCTCTGCAGTCTGAGGATCAGTTGTAATTCTGGGAGAACTCCAAGACCCACTTGGGAGTTGGCAGACAATGCTGCTATGTGGAATTTCATCAAACAAGATTTGAATGGATGGTGCACAGACAGATGCTTCCTTCCAAACCATCAGAAGAGAACAGAAAAGATGGCAGTCCTCCCCATGTGTTTGTGAAATATAATTAATCATTGTGACAGCACTTGTCCTAATTCTCCCCCACTCCTCCTGAGCTAAGAGGCATCCAGGCAGCAATGGGGGCATGGGATGGGGAACCAGAGAAGTTCAAACACAGTAGGTGATGTTTGAAAGACTATGCATTGGACACTGGATTGGTCTGATAGTCCATCTAGTGGCCGGCTCTGCATATTGCAGGAATAAATATGACCAATTAAGAAGGGAGAAAAAAAACATGAATAAAGAACTCAAAGGTTAAATAAATTGATTCAGATTGAACACATACAAAGTTAAAATAAAAAAACGATATGGAAAATACATATATTTATTACATAATGATTAAAAACAATTCATAAACCCAAATGATAGCCTAAAAATAGAACAAAATATAACATTCAGTATACAGTATTTATGTATTTATTTACTTACTTATTTACTTACTTGTTTTTTAGGCTGCCCCTCTCCAAAAATGGTCTTGAGGTGACGTACAACAATTTCATAAAAATCCCAAATATAAAATACCTATAAAACATAACTGTTAAAATTACTCTAAGTATTTGCTCCATCCATAAGTTATTCCCCAACCATAGGTGGACCATATGTGACCCTAATCATATGTGTTTTGACCAATTAGCCTTCTTCAGTTGTCAGTCATACAAATTACACATTACACAATGGCTCCAGACTTTGACCGAATCCGTACCACAGTTCCTCTATATGATTTTGAAAGGTTCATCTGGGCGTCGCTGTTCGAGTGTCAGGGCTGCTGTCTGAGCCTGTCCGGCTCTCTGAGACCACAGGCCACTGCCCACAGTGCCCGCCTCCAGGAGCTGACTGCGCCATCCGGACACCATGTGGGCCCTCCAGGAGGCCACGTGCCTGGGTAAGCAGCGCTCTCCCTGGAGGGCAAGGGGCTGGGGATGCCTTCCCTGATTCCCGCCAACCACATCCACCGCCTCATAGAGGTGGCTGGTGTGCTCAGTGGGCCGTGGGGAAGTCGCGTGCTCGCCAGGGGGGAGGGGGATGGGGATGCCTTGACTGCGGCCTGTCGAGCATACCCGCCGGCTCGCAGAGGCCTCGCTGAGGTGGCGGGTGTGCTCAGCGGGCTGTGGGGAGGCCGCATGCTCCCCTCGCCGGGGGGGGATGAGGAGGCCTTCCCCGCGGCCCGCCGAACACACCCACTGCCTCGCAGAGGAGGTGGGTGTGCTCGGCGGCCCACAGGGAACCCACGGCCTCACTAATGGGGAGGGGGCCCAGCCTCGCAGGAGACGGGGCCTCGGCCCCACCGCCAACATACTTCGCTGCCTGAGGACCTTGCCCGCGCCTCCATGGCGCGCCAAGGTGCCCCACCTCCCCCCATTCCTGCTTTCCATCCCAGCCCCCGCTAGTGCCCATTGTTATTATATACTATAACAGTAATAACAATAACAACTATAACTAAAAGTAACAGTCTCGTAACAGTACAACAGGTCATGTGGAACTGTTTCAGCTCTGTCAAGCTGGGTACAAAGACCTTCCATTCCCTTTCCCTAGTTTGGCTCTTGTATTATGCTGAGACATTTCTAAAGCTCATGATGGTTGGGAATGCAGACTTGTTGATCTGTGAATCCTATGCTTAATTAAAGGTGATTGGGGAATGCATACAAGAAAGGGCTCTCCACCAGATGCACTCTCTCTTGTCACTGGTATTAAAATGATCCCATCTATGCAACTATTAAAAAGACAGAGGCAAGGACCAGATAGTAGTAAACTTACCTATCAATCTTGAACTTGCCTCATTAGGTGACCTGAAAGGTGGTTGGTTAGTGCAGAGATTTAGGAGCAAAATCCACAATCTGTGGCGTACATGCCTGGTCTGGTAATCCCTGTGGGTCATAGAGTGTATGTAATAGTGGCTTCTGTGCTGGTCTGCCACACATCCTTGAATAGAGTGCTGGTAAAGGCCTGATCACTTCTGGCTTTTCAGACACTTGAGATAATTCCTCTGGTACTCCTTTTAGCAGCTGTTTCATTGAAAGGATTTGGTTCAGCTCAGTCCTGGCAGCTGCTAGCCCCACGTGAGGCTTCCGCTCACTTGGAAAACACGATCACTGCACATTAATATTGCCAAGAGGTGATGACTGGATCCCCCCTCCCCAGGCTAAGCAATTGCTTATTTATGACACAATAGAAATGTGTGTAATTATTGGCACATTGTCTAAAAATGTCATGATTGCACAAATAATATTTACTTACGTGGGAACATTCCAGTTGTGGCATTAGGGAGATTTAATGGATATCTGTAAAGAACACTGAGGAAAAACAGAACCTGAGGCTGATATGCATTTGCTACAGGATTCTTGCCAAGTCCTATTGCCATGTTAAATAACCCAACTGTGGGCAGATGGCACAGTTCAGAAAGATGGATTGTCCTTGCTCAATGTTGGTCAAATACTCTTTGTTTTGTTAAAGAGAGGACCTTTGTTTTGGCTTGGAGCACAAGCTGGGTACAGATAATTTAATAACACATTTCAGAGGAGGTCCTGTTTGAGGTGAATAAGAGGTCTAAGGGGAAGGACTGTGGCTCAGTGGCAGAGCATGAGCTTTCCATGCATTTGGCCCCACAATCATACTCTGCAGTTAAAATGATCAGGTGATGTGAAAGACTTTCAAAGCCTGAATTTAAACTGGCATTTTTCAGTAAGCAGCTGCCACATAACCAACTGTTACTATAGATTTTACTTTCTTGCCATCCCTTTCGCCTCTAGCCAGGGCACATGGAAAGCTACTTGACATTCTATGCAGACCTAGATTGGGCTTGCTTTCGGATTGACGGATTCTTGGCATCTTTATTTTGAAGCGTACTTTTAAAATTGGCATCGTGATAGAAATATTGAATCTTAAATCTCAGAAACTGACCAACACATGAAATAAAATCATTCAAAAACAAATATTCTTTAATAATAATAATAAAATAAAAACAAGCCCTGACAATTGAGTGTGTGTAGTGCCGACAGGTCACAGCCAACTCATGGTGACTTCTAGGGTTTTCAAAGCAAAAGACAATCAGAGATGGGCTGCCACTGCCTGTCTCTGGATTTCTTTGCTGGTTTCTCATCCAGATATTAACCAGGGTGCACCCTGCTTCCAAGATCTGGAGAGACTAGACTAGTCTGGACTACCTAGGTCGGGGCAATTTTAAGAGTCAATTAGGAACAGATACACTATATTTGTTTCAACAAAAACAATGGAAGGTAGCCTTTTGAAAGCCATGGGAGATGCTTTTTGCTCCTAACAGGCAGTGGAATAGCAGGGTTTAAGTTTGCCTTTCTGTAATATGTTTTTTGGTTTACTTGCTTGAACTATCCGTACCCTTCTGTTAAATGTGTGGAGTTTCCAATTTTGATGTTTTGTGAAATATGACTTGACACACAGGGACTAATATGATTTAATAGATAGAGGCTTACACTACCCAGTGGGTGGACGTCAATGTTTTCAGCTCTGATGCTATTATTTCCCACTGATTTAAAAAGTATTCCGCAGTAACATGCTCCAAAGACCCAGGTGTCACATTGCAGGGTATATAAGCAGGGTAAAATGCAGCAGGAAGGAAGTTGGTGGATAGTTGGCTTAATTTCTATACTTGGTGATGCTGCCATCATGTGCTCAACCTGATATTTTCTTCCACTGTCTGTGTAACCTTCTTTCTATGAAAAAATCTTCAGTTGCTAGGCTCAGGGAAAGCAGAGGAAAGATTCTTATAAATAACACCAGATTTCCCCCCCAAGAGACAGGATCGGGTTGAAGTGTAGGGCTGAGTCAAAGGTTCAGGGCTGAATCAATAAATTATAAATAATTTTTTTAATTCTACAAATTTTAAAATTCTAATTTCAATGCAGAGAACATAACTTGACTTAAGGACCACAATATAGAAAATTACTGAACTATGGACTACACTGCTTACCGGTCTGCTTCCAGATCAAGTTCAAGGTTTTGGTTTTAACCTTTAAGGCCATATGCGGCCTGGGTCCTACCTGAGAGACCGCTTGTCTGCTTATGCCCCTCGCAGGGCTTTATGCTCTGTGGGTAGGAATCTGGTGGTTGTCCCAGGCCCCTGGGAGATTCACCTGGCCTCGACCAGGGCCAGGGCATTTTTGGCCCTGGCCCCAACCTAGTGGAACAAGTTCCTGGAAGTGCTAAGGGTCCTGACAGAGCTATCTAGGTTCCGCAGAGCCTACAAGATGAAGCTCTTCTGCCAGGCATTTGGCTGAGGCCGAGGGGTGGGGGGGTTGATTGGAGTTATGAACAGGGGGTCCCGCCCTATCCTATGCATTCTCATCCTGAACGTGGAAGACCATAGCCCAATTGTACATCATTAGGACCATGCTATTGGTCCTGGTTGGGATTAGCTGAGTTGGTTTGGAGAGTTTATTGTTGAGTTATACCACCATCTTTATAACTACACTAGAATAATGTTTTTAAATGTTTTAATGGGCTTTTATGGGTTATCTTGTTTATGGTTTTTTCTGTAAGCTACCTCAAGGTGACATTTGTCAAGAGAGGCAAGGTATACAAATAAATAAGTAAATAAATAAGTAAGTAAATAAGTAAATAAATAAATAAGTAAATAAATAAATAAATAAATAGAATTTTGGAAATGGTTCATGTCCATGTGATATATTCTTTGACCTTAAGGTATACTAATTAAATACTACCAATTTGCAGAATTCACATAGTCCCAGTGCACTTTCTGTGTGGGTGGTGCAATCTATATAAGAGAAAGAAATGCCATACTGGGCTGTACTTCCCTATCAGAAATCCTAGTACTGACACCTTTTGTTGGTTATTTATTATTGTACTTGTATGCTGCCTTTCCCCAGAGGCTCAGGGTGACGTGCACACTTTAAAACACAATATGGTCATAATACTGAATTTTATTATGCTCAATTGCATTACAGAAATACTAGTGGAGAAGTGGTCAGCGGTGTGGTCAGCCTTTCTTGCCCACCCCTAGGTACCCCTAGTACCCTGCAGCGTGCCCAGTTGGCCTTCCGCACCCTTCCCCTGGTGCCCAGGAAACCAGTGAGAATGGTGTGGCTGACATGCAGTATAACCGGCCTTCTCTGCCCTCTCCCAGAGGGCAGGAGGGTGGCAGGTATAGCAGGGGAGGGAAGTGCCAGAAGGAGGAGGACGAAGGCAAGGAAGAGTCTCTGCTTGGCCCTCAATGTTGGATTGTTCTCACCCTGTTGGGGGAATGTTCCCCCAGTGAGGACCAATCAGAGGTGTATGACATTGGAAGGACCATGCAGGTTTTATGTGGTATGATGATACCAATTTAAATGAGCAATTACAATTTTTTTTCTGAAATGTTTCTACTAAGTTGCTGGGTGATTGTCCAATCATAGTACTGAATTTGAGCCCTGGAAAGCACAAGCATATGTAGACATACTCTTAAAAGAATCATTATGTAGTTTCTGATGGTAGGAATCAGCAGGATGGAATTATCACCACCTTGCTTGTCTTGTACCGTCATCCAATGAAGGACTATTGGGCAGGACACTTGGCTGCTTCAACCATTAGTTTTTATACAGATTTCAATATGTGTGATCTCTGTTAACGCTCCCCTTCAGAGCTTTGACTGTACTTATTCTGTTTCCTTTTCATCATAATGCCCTGTTCGGGCCTGGATAGCTACTTTTAAATTCTGGGTCAGACTGTTTTTTAGAATAGAAACTGGCAGCCTTTTAACTTGTCTAAAAAGTGACCCTCTTAAATTTCAATGGTTCCAGGCTATTGAACAAAAATTAGTCTCCATTGGCATCGATCTGAACTCCCTACTACCTCTGGAAGAAAAATGTATCTTCCGGATTATTAAACAGAGAATATTAGATCATGAGCAGCAGGAACTCATACCTACCCAGCCTCGAGTCTGCTCACCAGCATTCTTTGGCATCATTATGCAGAGAAATATTATGCCTACATATTTGCATCTCCTTGATGTCCCACCCCTGAGAAGAGCTTTTCTTCCGGCACGAATGAATGCTTTCCCCTCAAAGGTCTTAGAGGGAAGATTCCACCATATCCCATACCATGCGAGACTCTGTCCGTGTGGTTCTGGTTGCCCTGACTCTATCTCACACATTTTGTTAGATTGCCCCTTATATGAGCAGTGTCGGGATGACAGCTTTGTTGCTTTGCTGGGAAACAAGCCTTCTGTAAGTAAATCTATGACCTTGCAATTTCTGCTCTCTGACAAAGACCCAGAGATAACCATTTTAGTTGCCAGAGTTTTAACTAAGATGCTTTTATAATATGCTGCCTACCTTGTATTTTATCTTTTATAGTTTATTTAATCATTTTAAGATCTGTTTGGTTATGTAACCCCATTTTATTATTTTGTTGAAATTTTAAACCCTATTTTTATATGTCTTATACATTTTATGCCAATAAAAGGTTACTGACTGACTGACTGGCCCTGTTCGGATACTCTTCATAGTCCCTTGGTGATATGAAATCACCTAGCTTCAGAAAAAATATTGTAATTGCTCATTTAAATTGATATGTTTCTGTAAATAATTGATTTTGTATAGTTTAGAATGGCATTAATGTTTTTTTTTTAATTGGAAACAAATACTTTGGGAGGGCAGTATAAAAATCTAAGAAATAAATAAATAAAATAAAATTTAGGTCATTGTGTGTTCCAAAATGAGATCTAAAGTGCTGCTAACAGAGTATCAGCTAAGACAAACTGACTATGGCTTCTTGGCAAATTTTGCTGCTATCTAATAGGTCAATATAAATTAATCACCAAACACTAATTACTGGCTTACAGATCAGGTTTACAAACCTCAGTTAGAACAATCCGGAATTCATCTGTCATATTAAAGAAGCAGGTAAGAGTTATGTCCCCGTATAATATTCCAAGTGCCTTAATCTAGATTACACCAGATTCCTCTATTTAAGTATATCACTATAGAACATTATATTCATACACGTTTTTATCCAAGATTATTTGCACAATAACATTTGTATCAGAAATGTACAAAGGAATCATGGTAAATGTTCATCTTTAACTGCAGGTTACACATTCTATCACAGTATTTTCTTTATATTTTATGTTCAGATGAAGGTTCTTCACAGCATCTAATTTAGATAATGGATTCTTACATTGTTGAAAACTGGTTTCTGCAGTAATATGGGCTACACTCAAACTTATCATGTCCATAAGAAACTGAAGTACTTGCAAAGTATTGCAAGAATACCATCATGTATTAAGATCTGAACAAATTCCAATACATTCAAATGGAGTGTTGTCCCCATCAGAGAAAAAAGAAACAAAGACTTCTGCATTTTATACTGTCTTTACAAATGTAAGTTTACTATGTTGTCTTTTCAGAATTTCTAAATAATGCAAATGTATCAATTTCCCTGCCTAATTTTTAGGCTATGAAAGGCAGTATGCCTAAATTCAGAAAACCCTGAAAAGAGAATTATGAACAAGATTTCACAATCTTGTTTCAACTGATTCCCTATCTGGATCGCATCTTCTTTTTGGGTACTGACAGCAAGGGGGAGGAGAGTTGGGGGGGCAGAGTTATTTTTTGGGGGGGGGGTTATTGTTTGTAAGATATGTTGTTGGTTTTATATATGTACTGAATTTTAATGTTAGCCACCGGCCAGCCAGTAGCACCGGCCTACAAATCTAGCTAATGAAATAAATAAAAATAATAAAATTTTTGTACAAGTACATAATAGCACTTCCAGAAGGTATTTATGTTTATGCTAATAGTCAGGATAAGCCAAACAAGAGTGGGAGGACCGGACTTGGGGATTGTATCATATGGGCTTCAGTGATTATAATAAATTTTCTTCTCTTAAATCCAGTACATGCCTCACAACAGCTGCACATTTTTGAATATTTTCATAAATGAAAGATCACTGTACAATATTTCAAATAAAAGTCACCATGTGATTAGGATTCAGGATTTCTATCCAATAGCCATCAGGATACTGGATAAAAGCCATTTTACCATCATCTGTTTTTTTTTACAAATGCTACTCCCAGCTCCTCAAGTCTTTTACAAGTTGTATTAATATCAGGGACAGCAATTCCAATGTAACTAAATCCTCATGGATCTGAATTGCCATTGTGGTAAATCTGGTTCTCATTATTTTCTGTCCCCAGTTGTGCATGAATTCCAGTGTGGCCTTTCTAAAAAAATTCCAAGCTGTTTTCTCTTTGGCATCTTTTGAAATATCATTTTTTATTTTCATAAGCTAGGAAGCAGAAAGAGAATTTCATAGCAGAGAAGTCACACTTCTGGAGTAGAGTCATGCCAAGAACTCGAGTTTAAAAATCCAGCAACTTCTTAAGGTCTTTTATTCTTAGCATTGTCTATTATAACAGAAAATCCTTCATTCTTGGATTGGGATTGGAGAAGACACTGAACACTGTTTCATCAGTAAGGCTGTTAACCTCAAGTTACACTGACATGTTGAAGTGATATATATTGAAAGCCATGACTTTTAATTTTTTGTTCAGTCCTCAACCCCCTTTTCAAACTGTTTTATTATTATTCTAGGATAGGATATTTTGGTTTATCTACTGGATGGCCATGTTCCTGTTTGACAACACACTTTAAAAAGATTATAGAAAACATTAAATTCCAAATCCATAAATAGAAATACGATTTATTTATTTGAAGGAATGTAGAATAGTATAAGAGTTATTATTCTGATACATTCCTGGCTAAGGTTTACAACCCGCAAATAAAAGGGGGAGAGCTGTGACCCCCCCCCCCAACCCCTTTTATTTCCCTACCTTAAAGTGCAAGACAATTTATGTTTGCGCAGAAATAAAACCCTCTTACTTTCATGGGGCTTGCTCTCAATTTAAGCCGGCACGCCTGCAACTTTACAGTGCAATCCTAAAACCATTTTTATGGGCGCGCGGTCCTCAGAAGACCTATTCAGCGCTGCGCTGATGATCCCTTTGCGACTCAGACGTCAGCTAGGAAAGTTAGAAGCCTCGGGATTGGAGGGCAGAATACTCTGAAGCCCCGCCCACAAGGTAACGAACGATAGTCTGGCCAGTTACGTGAGGAGGAAGTGCCGCGCCCTCCTGCCAGATCACGTGATCGCAATCCGTTTTCTCTCTGAGCGCATGCGTCAGGACTCTGACGGCCTGTTAACGGCCGTCGCACAGATATGACGTAATGGTGTTGCGAAGCCTGAGGGGTTGTGTTGTTGTCCTAGGAGGGTGGGCTATTGGCGGAGAAGGCAGCTTGGGGCCGGACATGGCGCTGAGGCTTGGCCCCGGGGAAAATGAATAAGGGCTGGCTGGAGCTGGAGAGCGACCCCGGTGAGTAAGTGAGTCCCTGGCCCGGGAAGGGAGGCGAGGCGAAGCCCTGGGCCTTGAGGACCTGCTGGGCTTCTTCCCCCTGGAGAGGTTCTGGGACCAGGTCGGGGGGAGGGGCTGGGTTGCCATGCGAACGATGACGGCAGCACAGTGGCTGGTGCGCCTGCGTGGGGGGTCCGACAAAGTTGGCCAGGAGGGGCCAACGAGAAGCATTGGTCAATTGCCGCACTCCCTTCGTTTTCCCCGTGGGCAGCTGAGTATGTGAGACCTGTGGTGCTGTGGGCCCCATGTTGTTGCCCATCTCTTACCAGGTCACTGCCCTCTGTTGACATTGCGAAGAATGTGTTCTTTTGCCCTATCCTGCTCCATCAGCCCTCCCATCTGCTTTTCAAAACTCATGTGAGAGAGCAGCCCAGATATTTGGTAGCAAGCAAAGAAAGTCAAGGGTGCAAAAAATAGCAAATGATGTAGGGTAGCACTACAGAAGAGTGTAATGTATTTGGAAATGTGAAAGGCTGTGCTGCAGTGGATTCCTGGTATTATGGCGATGTATCCTTCCCGTAGAAAATAAAATATTGAAAAAATGTTGAAACACACTTATAAATGAATTGTGATAATTCATTGATAATTCTTTGCTAGAAAAGGCAATCAATCCTGTGGGTTCAGTTGTCATTTACAAAAACATTGGAGGAATAAAAATGGCAAGGTTAGTGATTAATGGCAGACACTTTCCTAGTTTTGAAAATAAGTAAATAGATGCTTTCAAATTATGATGTTGGAGACGAATGCTGCAAATGGACAGCCAAAGTTACCAACAAGACAGTTTTAGAGAGGAGCAAACCAATGATGTTATTAGAAAACAAGATATTACGGCTAAAGCTCACTTACTTTGGACACATCATGTGATCAAACTCATTAGAAAAATCATTAATGCTCATCATGGTCAGTGGCAAAAGGAAACGTGATCGCCAAAGGACCCGCTGGCTCGACACGATCAAAGCCGACACAGGGATGACCATGAACCAACCAAAAGAAGCAGTCATTGACAGAGACACACGACAGAGACTTTCCTATAGAATCGCTGAGGGTCGGACACGACTGATCGGATGACATCATCATCATCATCTTGTTAGCCCCATCCGCCTCCACCCAGGCATGGAGGAATCCCCACAAGTGACAAGCCGTGCTGAGTATGTTATTCTGTCCTGAGAACAGATAATTAGATTCTAAATAGCATTACATACTTACATAACATAAATCTTATTGTCCCAAATAAAATAAAAAAGAGGGGGTTGTAAGGAATGTGGGTATAAATTATTAAATATTAGTAAAAGAAGGTATGGTAGATAGATCATGTACAAGCCTGGATAAGTCTGATCCAGACTTTAGACCCAGGTGTCAACTATATCATCTGCAAAGATGGCCTTTAATTTTTCAGTTCTTCCTTAGGCAACTGAACTGAGTGGAGGTTTTTTTGGGGGGAAGGGAGGTTGTTGATGTTCATATTTTACATGTATCCCATCTAACATGATTGATTAGCTCTGATAACTGTAGATAAACACATTATATTTACATATGTGGGTGGAAATTGTTTCATAGAAAAGTATAACCTTGGAAAACACCACCTTGAATTGTCAAAACAGATCAGAATTGTCATTTTACCTGGAACCAGCATGCACTGAAGTGTATGAAAAAATTCCTCTTTTTAAACTCTAAGAAAATAAAATGGCTAAGGCTGCACTCCTGTGTATACTTACTTGAGAGTCTGCTAAATTTAGTAACACTTAATTGTTAGTAAAAGAGCCTCTTATGGCGCAGAGTGGTAAGGCAGCAGAAATGCAGTCTGAAGCGTCTGTCCATGAGGTTGGGAGTTCGATCCCAGCAGCCGGCTCAAGCTTGACTCAGCCTTCCATCCTTCTGAGGTCGGTAAAATGAGTACCCAGATTGCTGGGGGGTAAACGGTAATGACTGGGGAAGGCACTGGCAAACCACCCCGTATTGAGTCTGCCATGAAAACGCTAGAGGGTATCACCCCAAGGGTCAGACATGACCCGGTGCTTCCACAGGGGATACCTTTACCTTTAATTGTTAGTAAACCTACAAAGACAGTTGTCCCCAACCTTTTTATCACCAGGGACCGGTCAACACTTGACAATTTTACTGAGGTCCAACGGGGGGGGGGTAGACTTTTGCCGAGGTACGTCGCTGCTGCTGCCTGAGCTCCTGCTCCACTTGCTTTCCTACCAGCACCACTGACTTCCCGCTGCTCACTGGGGGACGCTGCCAGCAGCAGCAGCGCAGTGTCGCGCCGAGGGGCAGCCCCAGCCATGGCGGCTGCTGGAGAGCACCAAAGGTGAGCCAGCAGCAGAGTGGCAGGGCAGCCCCTGAGGCAGCAGCCGGGGAGGAGGATGAGGAGGAGCTGCGGCCCAGTACCGACTGATCCACGGACCGGCACCGGTCCCCGGACCGGGGGTTGGGGACCACTGTGCAAAGAGACAGTCTGCATTGATCCTAAATGGTCCATAATGTAGCTCCTCTTTCCAAACTCACATTTATGAAGGATTAGTTTCCAACCCAACTGAACATCTCTCAGTTCCCATAGAAACAAAGTTTGGATGGAGAAGCAATCTTGTGTAATTATCTGGTGAGATGCAATTCCGTCATTTATTTGAAAAGAAAAGTCACTGAAATTAATGATACCTCTGTGGAAGTGCAGTTAGAAATAGCGATAGGAAGGGTGGTAGTGGTGTTCTGTCTTATGATAACGAAAATTCAGCTTGCACATCAACACACACTACATTCTGTTCTAGCTCCCATAGATGAAAGGTGGATGATGTTCATCATACTCATAGTAGATTTTCTTGCTGCTCTGCATGTTGTCCCAAACACAAATGTGTATGCTGTGTTTGTGGAGCATGTGTTTGTCTTTAGTCCTGACAACATCTTCTAGCTAATTTATAGCCATCCATCCTCTCCTCTCTTCATCCTATGACCAGCATTCCGCCGGGATGGGTGTCACTGGAGCCATTGGGTGGCTCCCGTTGATGCTGCAGGGTATAGGATTGCTTTTTCCCTTGTTTATCGATTCTACTCTTGTTGCCCCTACTGCAACATAAGATGTACGTGTTACTGCCACTGTGGTTCTTGATGGCTAAAAGTAGCGACAGTAGCAGTACCTGTAAGCTGGAGAAACAATAATAGCAGCTAGCATATGGCCATGAACTAAACTAAAGGCATGTGTGATTTTTAAACTGGTTCATCTTTGTATTGTGCACTTGGAGTTGAAAGGACATACATGTGAATTTTGTGCAGAGTCTGAAATGAAAGGCATCCCCCGATATTCTTTGATTGTAGAATCTGTGATTTTTGTTGTATTCTACAGAACATGTGTGCTTCTCAGTAAGTAATACTTTCTTATTTCTTCACAGGGCTATTCACTCTTCTAGTAGAAGATTTTGGTAAGTAATCAGTCATCTGTCTGGCCATTTTTACAGGACTTTCCATTCACTCACTTTTACTGTGCATTTTTGGTAGGTGTTAAAGGGGTGCAAGTTGAAGAAATATATGATCTTCAGAGCAAATGTCAAGGGTAAGTAACTAACAATGATGTTGAAAGCCAAAATAACTTTTTTGTGATGCGCAACTGGCCCTGATGCTTGCAAAAAATCATGTTGAATTCAAATTTGTTTCAATTCACAATTGTTAATTTTTTACGTGGAAGTTATTGCAGGTTTTCTATTAATCTTTTTCATGGCGTGGTACTGAATTGGATGTTCAGAGCTAGCCATAAGACCACTGAACAGAATCATGTCAGTACTGATAATGACAATAACAAAAAATATGTAGATAATGTTAACTTACTCATGGGGCAGGCCATAGAGTCCAGGCTGGCTAGCTGGCGGCGGGGGGTGGGGAGGAGCTTATGCCCATTTGGTCAGTTTCTACCACATGTGTTGCGAGCTAGAGAGGTGTAGTGGCTAAAATCAGCAGCCTCTAATCTGGAGAATTGGGGTTGATTCTCTGCTCCTCCACATAAAACCAACTGGGTGACCTTGGGTTATTCACAGTTCCTCTCAGAGCACTGTCAGCCTCACCTGCTTCACAAGGTGCCTGCTGTGGGGAGAGGAAAGGTAGGTGATTGTAAGCTGCTTTGAGACTCCTTAGGATAGAGAAAAGTGGGGTACAAAACCCCCCAGCTCTTCCTTTTCTTTTTCACATGTGGCTTCTTTAAAAAGCCACATTCAGACCTATAGCTACTTAACAGTGCCTCAGCTGAGATCAAAAGACAGGTCCCAGCTATGCCAGCAGTCATATCAGCTCCTCATGAGGAGGAAGATCTTTCTTTCTAGATCAGACTTCCTCAACCAGGCAGGGCTCCATGAAACCCGGAGGTTTATTGATAGCGTGGAAGGGTTTCCCAATTGGGTTAACTAATCCTTAACACTATTTCGCTCCCTTGTATTTGGGAAACAGCCTCCTGGGGCCCGGTCTGTCCAGGTCCTCCCTCCCTCCTTGCCTGCTAGAAGCCTTGTGGCTGCGGCCTCCATTGTCACCCACGAGGAGAGAGGCAGTGACAGGGCTTTGCGGCCCACAGGCACGCTCCTGCTGAGAGGGAGTGGGGTGGGGGGAGCTTTCCACTCCCTTTAGCCCGCTTTGTGGGCCAAAGGGAGCCACGACCACCCTCTCACGCCCTCCTGCCTGCCGCCCCTTTCAAAGCCCATTTGATACTAGTTGTTTATATATTTTTTTAAAATTTGCTGAACATTTATCAGGTGATTTGACCTATATGATCATGTCGACTCTCCTCCCCCCTCCCAAAATGGCCAGTGATGGGCCTGGAGGGGGGTGGGGCCCTGGATGGGCATGTACACAGCAATGCTTCCCAACAATATTCTGCACAATTGTGGCACTTTTGGGGTTTCTCAATGCCTGAAGAATGCGTCAGGGTTTTCTCAATGGTAAAAAATTTGAGAAGGCTGTTTTAGAGTAATGAAGCCACGATGGAGCTTGTACTGATTACAGCATGGTCTTTAGAAAGAAAATGGAATGGCTCAAGGGAGGATTTGTCAGTGTCCTGCTCCATGCTGCCCAGGAAGGGAACTGAGGAGAGGAAGAAATGGATGAGACGAACCCTCTTCCTTCTCTTGCTGAGGCCATAGGGACATTGAGGCAAACTTGTGGATGGGGTGGGAGTAAAGTCCATGAATAAAGGAGAAATAATACCCTATTATACCCTAGTGCATTCAAATCACAAGAGTTTTTATGCTAAGGTGCTACAGGCCAAATGAGGTACCACGTGTGAACCTCCCATGATATAATATGTTGTGGTGCAAAAATAGATATAGTTCAGAGATGTAATGGGATAAAGGCATTGATAAAATGAAGAGCAATATCTCCATATTAAATTTCTGATAATATCTTTTTGTACTGATTGTCAGCATTTGGGTGTACAGGGATGGGTCCTGGTGAATGAATTTGCTTTAGTAGTTTGTAATGTGACCAGCGTAGATTTGTTCCCTCATTGTCTCTGTTATGTTCTTCAGACCAGTCTATGGGTTCATCTTCCTCTTCAAATGGATCGAGGAGCGCAGGTCCCGACGGAAGGTCTCCACACTGGTAGATGAGACGTCTGTGATTGATGATGACATTGTGAATAACATGTTCTTTGCTCATCAGGTAAGCTGAGATGAGTGGGGGAAAAAAGAAAAATCTCCAAAGTAAGGGCAAGCCAGAGCTTATTTTGAGCCAGTTTTATGTCTCACACTCAGGACATATTTCTAGGATCAGTTCTACAGTATGCATAATACTGAGGAGAAAGTTTTGCTTTGGAGTATTCACAGAATGCCTTCTTTCTTGCTGAATTAGTTGTTCGTCTGATACAAGAAGTAAGGCTTTCCCGACCATGGGACATTATCTTCAGTCAGTTAAACTCTAGTGCTTACTAGAAATTAGGGCCAGAGTACAGCATTCTCATGGCTGGAGTCAGGGCAGTCTCACCCCATCCCATCATTACTTTCTGTCCTTGCAATGATTATGAGTTACCTCCATTTTCATTTCTTACTATAGTTTGTCTCCTTACTTCTTGCTTTGATGCCAGCTTTCACACTTAACCTGGACAAAGTGAGCATCGATTTCCGTATCTGTAGGTAATCCAGCTTTTTGATGGTTCAATACCAATGATCTTATGTACCACATTAGGTTCTGAAAATAGGGTTTTAAAAGCAATGCCCTGCACTTGTCAGGTGCAAATCTCTTGGGCATAATATTTCACCCTTTTTGTTATGGCTTTTAATTTTATGGGACAGACTGCTGCAGAAAGCTCCGAACGGAAATTCACAGACAGTTTTTTGCAAGGCAGTCCATTTTTACAAGGAATTCTTTCCTTGTATTTTATTATCTTACAGCTGGGGAGTGGAATTGCTAAATTATGGCTTTGTAAATTGCATAGAATGCAGGATGAGGTGGAATAGAAATGTTTAAGACAATGTACTTCTTTGAGTATGAGGATATGTTATAATTTTACCTTTCTGTTTCTTTTTCCATCTTCATGTTCAGGGATGATTTTGGATGTAAAGAGGGCAGTAGTTGTTGAATTTGCCCCCCGTTAGCTTCTTGCACTTCGTCTTAAGGGACTTTACTGTTGAGCAAGTGGGCTACTGTATTAAGTAGCATGGTGTAACCACCTTGGATTCAGATATTTTCTATAAATAAATTACAGTGATCTGTCCTGACTAGGTTAGTCTGTATAATTGCTAGGAGAATAACTGGGTGGACCTCCTAGCAGGGGAAGAACTTCATGGCATTTTGATTCATGATTTTTTGTTGTTCTATCTGTTACTGTGTAGAAATAATGCAAGTTTTGCTTAAGGCACTGTTTGCTTCAATTATTGATCAAAATTATTGCTTTAGAAGCAACTTTGCCCAGCCTAGCTACTCCTACTATTATTTTATTATTTTGATAGAAGATTGATTTTTCACACTGAATATAAATGTTCCTTTGTCTCATTTTTGTACAGCTGATTCCCAATTCTTGTGCCACACATGCCTTGTTGAGTGTCCTCCTGAACTGCAGCAATGTGGATCTGGGGCCAACTTTGAGCCGAATGAAGGAGTTCACTAAAGGATTTAGTCCAGAGGTATGGTGCGGCAGTGTGCAGATGAGGGCACATTAAGCTCGTTGTGGGCTGTTGATCTCCTTTGGTGCTTTTGTAAGATTTTCAGTCTTGATGGCATTCCCTTTCTCTACCACTTGACCTATTCCTTTATTTCTTTGGTAATGGGACTTTGCATTGGCAGTTAAAAGGATCTTTTCTGAAGTATACATACCAGTTTGCAAGCATTAGGGAGGCATTAGGGGAACAGGAGCTGGAGATTCTGTGCTGAACCATTTTAAGTGTTTTCATCCTGTGAGGCTGGGGGTGGGTAGTTTGGTTCACTAGGCTCCTTACTCTTTTGGTAAATGTAATTGTGGATTACTAGTTTGGTTATTTGGCAGAAATGGTTTGCTAGTGAAACTACTGACAGACTCTGAATGTAAACTTTGTTCATGTTGAGTGTCTGCTGTCTGACAGTGCTAATGCTCCAGGTGTTCTCTTATGAATTCTGCTGAACTTTTTCCCCTGCCTTCTATACAAGAAAGGAAATTACTTTGGGTGATTGTGTAGGGGGAGGGGGCATTGTTTGTTTTTGAAAGAATCTGGTGTACCTTTTTCCTGTTCTTTATTTTTCCAGAGCAAAGGATATGCAATTGGAAATGCCCCAGAACTGGCCAAAGCTCATAACAGTCATGCTAGGTAAGTGGGATGGTAGGACACCATTTTCTATCAAATGAAGTACAGCCATCTTCCCTGACTTATGTGGATGTTTGCTGTTTTGGCAGGCCAGAACCACGGCACTTGCCAGAAAAACAGAATGGGATCAGTGCTGTACGGACCATGGAGGCATTTCACTTTGTCAGCTATGTTCCCATCAAGGGAAGGCTGTTTGAACTGGATGGCCTGAAGGTTTATCCCATTGACCATGGTAAGAGACCCCTTAACTTGTGTGCTGGCTCAGCTGCAGCCTAGGAAATGTTGACACATCAGGTTTCTGACGGTGTATCATTTCCATTACTGTATAGAGCAGGGGTGGCCAAACTATGGCTCTCTAGATATCCAGGGATTACAATAACCATGTGCCATGCTGTCAGTGGGTTATGGTAAATGCAGTCCATGAACATTTGGAGAGCCACAGTTTGGCCACCCCTGGTATAGAGGAATCAGTGTACTTATGATTTCAGGAGCTCTTAGCAACACATAGCACGCTTTAGAAATCATGTTCCTTATCAGTCTGATTTACTTAGGGTGCTGTTAATATTAAGTTTGCTTAATTAAGTTTCCTGAAAGATGATTCTAGTCATCTCTAATTTTTGTTCCAGCTTCATTCCAAGAGTATCTTGGAGGTATATATTTAATTTTTTTCTCACATTTTATTTCACAACAATCCTTTGGAGTCAGTGACTTGCCCTAAGTCAACCAGTAGCCTTCAGGGTTTGAGACAGGATTTGAGCCTGGGCTCCATGGTGGTAGTCCAGGATTCTTGCCACCACACTGTACTGCTTTCTTGAAATAATCAACAATTAGTAGTTTAGCATGGTTACTTCTTTCTTTTTACTGTTGAATGGCTAGTATCAGTTTAGTAATATCAAAACATGTCTTGCAGTGCTCTCCTAAAAAACACCCCTTGGAAATCCACACTTTGAACGGTTAAGGTGACTAAGTTATGGTTGGTGCTAATTGCATAACAGGTGGAGTTAACTAGCCTGCCTTCACTTTTGTCTGCTTCTCTTTTGTCTGCTTCTTTTTCAGCATTATTAACCCTGGAGGTTAAACAAGGAGTTTGTTTCTTGTATGAGTTGACTTTGCAGGTAGCATGTGTTGTTTAGAATCCTCCTTTCATCCATGTGGACAATTCAAGTCTATTCTTAGTCTTAGATGACCCAGGAGGTCCCTTACAACTCTATGATTCTATGACTGATCCCTGTAATGTTTTTCTGCTTTTACACTCCTCATTACTTCTGCACAGGATGAAAGCCCCCTCAGGGCAAGCCCTGGTAGTAATTGAATGGAGGAGCATTTCTCCATAAATGTCTTTATTTGTGTCTTCTTCTTTTTTAGGGCCCTGGGCAGAAGATGAGGAATGGACAGACAAAGCCAGGAGAGTTATCATGGAGAGGATTGGACTCGCTACAGCTGGGTAAATACCTAAATCAGTCTGAAGTGAGCATTTAATAGGTTTTTGTGATAACTTTAGAAGTGTACTTAAGAAGAGACAACTTCTGTAGACATGGCTTTGGTTCAATAATGGTACTCACCTCTTTTCAGAAGGTGCATGGTAAGGTTAAGACCTGGCCTTGAGATGTGATGCTCCTGTAGAAGCATCTGCATACACTAGCAAGTTCATCAGTCCTGTGCAGTGCCAGAAACTGACCCTGTGCTTTGTTGGAAGGGCAAAAGGATAGATGTTGCTAAAAAATGTTAAGGGCTCGAATACTTAATGGCAGGTGTGGTCTTTATGCAGGGAACCATATCATGACATCCGTTTCAACTTGATGGCAGTGGTGCCTGACAGGAGGGTGAAATATGAATCCAAGTTGCAGATCTTGAAGATGAACAGGCAAACTGTATTAGAGGCTTTGCAGCAGGTAAAGGGCAGGGTGGGAGTGGGAGCCTAATGGTACAGACCCCATCTTAAGAAAGAACAGTGAAAACCTGGGAGAGATAGAGTGGCCGAAATATTCTGAGGAATGGGGCTTCCGTTAAAAATCTACTAGTTGGTTTATAATCTTATTTCCCAGACAGGACATTTTGGGAGGCTCCCAAAAGCAAAATAACCAGTTAATGTCAGAACTGGACAATTATGTCTTGAGGGAATGTGTAGGTTCCCAGCTGCTTCAGAATGAAGGCACATTTGAAACATTTGCATGCCCCAGAAGTCTTATTGTAATAACGATAGGAGCAGATGTGGCTGATATGCTGCACATGCTTGGAAGGTGACCAGCAAGCATTCTTTTAAAAAGTCTCTTTCTACTTATAGGGAAGCTTGTTAATGGAAACTTTCTTAAACGATAGGAAGTCTCATTATTTTCTTTTATCTTTGTGGTTGTTTTTCTCATTTTGTGAACAACTTGGCCCCTTCTTTGTGTTTTTCATATAAGCTAATCCGAGTGACTCAGCCAGAGCTTGTTCATACCCAGAAGTCCCAGGAGTCCCAGGCTTCTGAGGAGTCCAAGTCAGGTAACAGCAAGACCCCTACTGCGCTGGAACTCGGGAGAGTGCAACTGGCCCCTGAGAGCTCACAGGCAGGTATGGGATTCATTCTAGGGATGTATCCTTAAGTGCTGCGGAGTATCTGTATACATAAGGAGTGGTTCATACTTCTGGCAACATGCTGAAGGTTCCAAAGACTCCTATTGGTGGAACCTCCCCTCCCCCAGAGCCAATTGCTGCTCTTGCTCAGGATTCCTCACCCCCTCCTCTCTTCAGGCCTGCTATGAAGGAAGCCTCTAACAACCCCTGATTGAGGGAAAGGACACATTTTTGAGAGCAACGCAGGGGAGTCTGAGGGCATGGGCATGCTTTCCTTTTGAGGGGAGAAAGCTTTTCCTTTCTGTTTAACCACTGGCTGACAGGGAGGCCACAGAGAAGCCCCTTCTCACTTAAAATGCTGCTGGGACCAGCCTCACTGCTCAAGGGCAGATGCAGCCAAGCCATGCATGTCTCTTCTCCGCAACTCTCTGAACATTTGAAGCCTACCACACAAGGTGGTTGTGCAGATGAAACTGGATGCTGCTCTGGAGGTTCTTTTGCCTCCTGTTTTATCTGCACAACAACTCTGTACCATAGGCCTCAAGCGTATCATCACGACAACCTGCATGGAATGCCTTAAATGTTTCTTTTGCACAACAACCCTATCCACTCTCCAAAGCAGCCTTTCTGCCTGGGGAGCTGATCTTTATACTCTGCAGATGAGTTGTAATTCCAGGAGCTCTCCAGGCCCCACCTGGATGCTGGCTACCCCTGGGTTGGAAATATTCCTGGAGGTTTGGAGGTGGGATTTTAAAATGGTACAATACCTCAGAGACTGGCCTTCCAAGTTGCCATTTTTCCCTGCAGAGCAGATCATTATAATCTAGAGATGAGCAGCAATAGTAGAGACAATGGTAGAGGCTCGCAGACTCAGTTTGTGGTGGAGTAGTGTGGATGTGTCCCTCTTGGGCTATGGCCTTTGGCCAGCCCTTACCAGCAACTGCTTGTATTTTGGGGTGCAGACAGACCAACAGACCAGTATCAGTCCTGTGAAGAAGATCTAAATAAAGAATATTTACAGCCTGAAACTGTAAATAGTGAACAAGTAAATGGCTGGTGGGACATGGGATTGAAGTGAGTTTTTTCAAGCTTGGCCTGGTAAATAAAAACTCCTATGAACTCAGAGACATAAGTGGCTCAGAATTTCAAGTGTAGTTAGCTTTACAGGAAAGTAGACAGTGAGATTTTGGGGGAAACTAGATGATCCACTTTTAATAGGCATTGACTTGGCCTTGCAGACAACAGCAGGGACTGCAGTTTCCAGTAGTAGGCTTCAGGCTTCAGAAGTGCAGACATCACCAGCCAAGCAACAGACTGTGCTAGCCAAGTGCTGTCTGTGGTCACGTGCATTCCTTTTGAAGGGGCGCATATGAGGGGGAAGAGCTTTCCCTTCAGCCTTACTGCCTGGGAATGAGCTGTACTCCCAGGAGATCCTCAGACCCCACCTGGAGACTGGTGTACAGTGCTACAGAGTCACTCTCCAAAGCAGCGATTTTTGCCTGGGGAGCTGATCTTTATAGTCGGGAAATGAGTAGCGATTCCAGAAGATCTCCAGGCCCCACCTGAAGGTTGGCTGTCCCTGGTCTTCCTTGAGGTTTGGAAGTGGGGACTCAAAAGTGTATAATGCCTCTGCAGCCACCTAACCAGCCGCATAGCACCCCTTGACCTATTTCAGGTCAAGAAAACATTGCAGTGAGGAGGTAAGGCTGCCAGATTAGTGTAGGTTCATGTTCTGGAATTCCACAATACCTAGGTATACATAAACCTGACTTGGGTCAAGACTTCTGTGCAGAGAGACCTCCTCTTAGGGTTGCCAGCTTCCAAGTGAGACACTAAACCCACACCAAACCATGACCTAGCGCTCATTGCATTACAGAACGCAACGGGGTTTACTACTGGTACTCTGAATGAAGAACAATACTCAAAATGTCTGACAAACAGGAACAGAAGGTTCTAGTGGCAGTGGTGAAAAGCATTTCCTTTTGAATATAAAAGGACTATGTATGTACTTTGCAGAATCTACTGAGGATTCAACAGGCCAAGATCAGCCTGCCTCAACCCAGAACCTGCCAAGCAAATCCAAGCTGAGCCATAAACCATCTGTGAGCAGTATAAATGGGGCACTTGCAACCCCCAGTCCCATTGTCCAGAGGCTGCCAGCTTTCCTGGATAATCACAACTATGCCAAGTCACCCATGCAGGTAAAGAGTGTGTTGTGTATAGATGTTCTGTTCCACGTGGCATAGCAAAACCTGCTTGAACTGTGCTTTTCTGGCTCTAATTTGTCGCTTTGTTCCAGAGGAAATAGTGACTTCTTAGTAGACCTGGCGTAGTTCAGTAGCTGCTTTTGGGGTACTGCTTCACATCCAAGTTTTGAGATTCTATAGTGGAAAGTTCCAGTTTTAAGAAACAGAATCCATCTTGGAAATTGACATTTGTATATCTAGTAATAATATTTACCTGTAGTGTTTTTAGGCTGCTTTTCAAAATGGCATTGGAGGGAGAATTTGGTTTGAAGGCAAAAACAAATAACGTTAACAAGGCTGAATGGAGGGACAATCTGATATGGAAAGCCACACTGAGTTCTGGTGTTTAATTCAAGCCTTTTCTAGTTCACAAAACTCTGGTTGGCATTCCCTGGATGTTTTTTGTTTTTCCTCCAGGTGGGAAAAAAACCCTTTAGAAAGTGAGCTGATATTGTTACCCTTTTAATTAGGATTGTCTTCAGCATTCATCTGAACCTTTTGCTAGTCTTGGGATGATTCCGAAGTGCAATGTAGCATTTGCACTTGTATTCTGCCTTATAATGTTCCAAGAATATAGTGTGAAGTTTGCCTCTTGATCTGATAAACTTTCTGGGCAATCTCCATAGGAAGCAAAATCCTTGATAATATATCTGCCACTACAAAAGCTCTAATGAATTCTTGTCTGGTGAGAGTTTAAGTATTGCAATATAGTTTTCCTTTGTGTCAGTAAAAATACTTGTAATGACCATTCCCATTTATTGAAAAGGGTTTTTGATAACTAGCAAAGTATGAAGTGTGTCTATGAGAGAGGGAGTAAGTTTGTGTGTGTGTGTGTCTTTGGTGTTCACAGTGGGTCTGAAAATGCCCCAAAGTATGTCTTGTACAGCCCTAGAATACATCTTTCATGAGACTGGAGAAAGGGGGGGGGCATAGCTTGCATTTGTGTTCTGGTGAGTCTCACAAACTTCATCTGGAAGTCTCAAATCCTGATACTATACAGGGACTCATCCCCCATAGATAAACTTCTTTAGGCAGTGCAGGTTCTAGAAAGACTGGTTTCCCCGGGGTATAATTTCCAAAACATGTTCTTCAGGTAGTTCTGTGACTTTTGCTGCAGGAAGAGGAGGACCTTGCAGCAGGAGTGGGAAGGAACCGGGTTCCTGTACGGCAGCACCAGCAGTATTCTGACGATGAAGATGACTATGATGATGATGATGAAGAGGAGGTTTGCAATGCCAATCCTGCTCTGAGGTAAATGGTGAGGCCAATCGGAGCTCAATCCAGCCTTGTTTCTGTGTAGTTAGTTAGTTAGTTTGTTTACTGCCTCTCTCCTTCCCTTCTCTTGCAGCACCTACCCATTTTTTGTTCATCTCTCTTTCAGTCTCTGCCCCTTGACTCATCCCCCTATCTTTTCTTTCCCGCTTCCATATCTTTAGTGTTCCATTTTGTCTTGCCCCTCTCCAGATCTACCCATTCTATCCTTCTCTTTTACTTTTTCCTCTCCCCTGACACAGGTTTAAAATCCTTGGCATTATTGCTTGACAAGATCTGCCCCCACCCCCAGCCCATGCGATCTCATAACATAGTCTCATGAGAGCTCAGTGGCATTTTAAAAAAAGAAACAGTAATTGCTTTTATTTTTCTTTAATTTTCTAGCCCCCATTATTATTTTTGTCATTTTATGCTTACCTGTAGACCTGGAGATTCCCTCAGGCTTTTAGCTCCCTCCCCTGTCTCTGTCCTTGGCTCCATTGTGGAGTTTTGATCCATACTCACTGGCCTATTCCGGAGTTCGATGTGATCATGCGATCCTAGAAATCAGACTACAGAAAAGCTTTCCATATGACCAAAATCTGTGCCATTAGTAGAACAGTTCAGTAGGATCTAGTCCTGTACAATATATCTATTTTTTAATTCTAGAATAGGCATGCAGTTTTTGGGGTGTGTGTATTATATACTGGGTGTTTTGTTCCGATATTATCCCTCTATCATCACATCCTAATCTTTCTCTTTTGATTGGTTTTGGACAGATTCAAGAGGAAGGGACAAGGGAAGCAAGACAACCTGGTTGGGAGTGCAGATAGCCAGCTCTCCATGCTTCAGCCCAACACCATTAATGTGCTGACTGAGAAGCTCAAGGAAACGCAGAAAGACCTCTCCATTCCTCTGTCTATCAAGACCAGCAGTGGAAGCACTGCAGTTGCCGTTGTTGCCCATTCCCAGCCATCTCCTACCCCCAGTAACGAGAGTACGGACACTGCCTCTGAGATTGGGAGTGCCTTCAATTCCCCGCTCCGTTCCCCCATCCGGTCAGCCAATCCGACTCGCCCCTCCAGTCCCGTCACCTCTCACATTTCCAAGGTGCTATTTGGGGAGGAGGACAGCTTGCTGCGCGTGGACTGTATGCGCTACAACCGGGCTGTGAGGGATTTGGGTCCTATGATCAGCACAGGCTTGCTACACCTCACGGAGGATGGAGTGTTCTGCCCACTTACAATCACAGGTAAAGTTAATAGGAAAGACCTTACCCATGATACTCCACAGTGAGATTGATTTAGCTTTGTACGTGGTGAGCCATCTAGTGGCTTGTAGTCTAGGCTACACAATGAATGTTGAGAAGATGGCAAGCATTTCCCACTCAGTTGCTGAACTGCCTTCTTATATCAAGTCTGTGCTAAGTACTGATCTGCAACTTTGCTGTCTTCAGTCAAATTACTTGTTTAATAGGTGCTGTTTAAATGGCTGCTGTTGACCTGGATTGATCCAGGCTGGCAAGGTCTCAGAAGCTAAGCCGGGTCAGGCCTGGTTGGTACTTGGATGGGAGATCAGCAAGGAAATCCAGGGTTGTTCCACGTAGGCAAGCAGTGAACCTTTCTTGCCTTGAAAACCCTACAGCATTGCCAGAAGTCAGTTGCAGGTCGATGGCACTTTCAACCACCATTTACATCCCTCTGTCCTGTCCTATTCAGAGAACGGATAAGCCAGGGGACTTGAAGAGACGTGATAGTTTTAAAAAAAAGTCCTGCATCTTGATGAGAATGTGACTGGCAGAGCACACACTCTTCCCATGATACTCAGGGTATGGCCCCTTTGTAGAAAGCAGAGCTACAAAGAACTCCCATGAAAAGCAACAGTATTCATGTACCCCTGCATATAAACAAGTGTAAGAAACCTTAAGAAAAACATGTTTTAATGAGTAAACTCTAAACATGTTCCTGTTTCCTTGGAATATTTTTGTGGAGCTTTGTTGGCTTGCTTCATTGTTATATGAAAAGGTGCTAGGCCCTGAAGCTGCCAGGCTTTCCTTTGATAGGACTGTTGGAGCCTTTGCCTTGCTAGGGCTCGTAGAGTATGTTGTGTTATTATGCCCCCTTCCGTCATCCTATCAATCCTACTGATTGACTGCCCTGAAGTATTGGAGGACTGTTATCTTGCCTAGGTTAAATGTTTTTCCCCCTGCGGGGTCAATTTCAAGAGATAGCTTTGATGGACCGATTCCACCCTTATGGATCTGGGCGTTTGAAACTTTATTTTACATCCTTTTTAAAACTTTATGTTGGTAGCCCTTTTGAAAGATCTCTGGATTTGGCAGGTTGTAGCTTCTGATAGTGGTTTTTGGCCTTTCCATCTGTGTGATACCAATTTTGGTATTATGTGCGCTGTAGCAGATTTTTTATTGCAGTGGCTGCTATCTGAGTGTGGAAATAGATGGTGGTATTAGAAGGGTTTCTGTTGTCAAAGACCATTGCATCATTATATTCTTATCCATTGTTGTTCCTCTATATATTTATGAAACAGCCTAGGGGGTGGGACGTATCCAAGTTAGAATAGGGCCAATCAGGGTGCAGCCAGCTCTATCCTGATTGGCCTTGCCCCTGCAGCTCCCACTCTCCGTCCCTGGACTCTAGCCTCTTTGCTCCCAGATGCCTCAGTGCCTGGAGCCAGCAGCAGGTAAGGGGAGAGGCCCTGGGCAAAGGGTCGTGGTGGAGGGCTTGCTAATGAGGGCCTCTTGGCCTGCTGAGTGCCTGCTAAGGAGCTCTGTCCCTGGCCTCCTAACAATCTGCCCAGCCCCCGCCCGCCTCACTTGATCTGGCTGCGAGCTGCTGCCCAAGGCCACCTTCAGCTGCCTGGCCAGGGGCCAGGGCTTTGAAGCTAGTATTATATAATGAAACACTAATAGAATTCTTGACTATTGAGGGTTTGAGGATCCAGTCTGTCCTGAGAATGTGAAATGTGGTCGTTTGGAGATCAGGTATGTTCATAAAAAGTGTGAACAGTGTTGAAGTACTCAATGCATTAGTTAGTCTGGATAACCTTTATGTGGTTAATATTCCTCCTTTTTGATGTCTTCGCTGATACCAGATAGTGAGAAAAACTCTTCATTGGGCAAATCAAATGCAGAGATTCAGGCCATTGTCAAACTAGAAGAGAGAGACTCAGGTGAACCAAACGACAGCAAAGAGAAAGCGGGACATAGCCGGTCAAGTGATCCACCCTGTGGGGAAAAGTATTCTCCGAAAGTGAGTATGTGCTTCGCTTCCCACTCTATCCAGCAGTCATGCTTTGGTAGAGGGTAACAACTGACATGCAGGGAAGACCACTTGCTCTGATTCTGACGCAGTAGTCTGTGAAATGACTGTGTTCTTGCAAAGTTATGCTTTACCAGAGCTGTGTCTCTACTTTCAACACAATCTGTACTATAGCTGCTAAATAGCAATGATGAAGCAGCACTGTGTGTAATAACACAAGCTCCAAAATGCTAATAAGCTGCATACACTATTATAAACAACCAAATATTTACATTTATGTATGTATTTATTTTTATATTTATACTCTACTTCTCCTGGCAACCACCAGCCTGAGGCAGCTCACAATAATACAATAAAAACAAGAATCAATAAAAGCAAGAATCAACCCCAGGCCCAGTTAAAACAACCTAATATTAAAACAATAGTAACAGCAAGATGGCAGAAACAGCACAAAAGAACCCATAGCTCCTCCGCACAAGCCACCGTTGCCTACCACAGTTCTCATGTGGTGTGATCTTCCATAGCAACCAACCATAGGGCAGGACCCCAGATGGAAACTCTGGGCACCCTTTCCCTGGCCTCAGCCAAACGCCTGGTGGAAAGGAGATTCGTCTTACAGGCCCTGTGGAACTTTAACAACTCTGTCAGGGGCTTTAGCTCTCCTGGGAGCTCATTCCACCAGGTTGAGGCCAAGGCTGAAAAGGCCCTGGTCCTAGTGGAGGCCAGGTGAATTTCCTGAGAGCCTGGAATAACCAGTAGATTCATACTTGCAGAGCACTATATTATAATGTCCATGTATAGATCTATGATGTGCCTTTATTTGGAATATGGTGTGCAGTTTTGTTCACTGTATCTCAACATTCCAAAGCTGGAAAAATTACAGAAGGCAGTCATGATATTTGGGTTCAAAAACAAGGTGGTGGAGATAGAAAAGGCTTTCAGTTGAGGCTGGGCTGCATACTGGGCTATGAGCTCGGATCCTCCCCTGCCCTCGTGGCATCTGGATCCCCCTGGGGTCATCCCAGTTTACATCCAATGACACTGCCGGGAATAGGCAAATAGGTGAGTGAGGAATATGGGTCTGTTAGGAATTGTTATGCCTGCCATCTTTGTTTTTAAAGGGTGTATTTTACTGTACTATATTGTAATATCAGCAAGGTGGTAATCTTGCCGTCTTATGTTTTTATTGTTGCCACAAGCTGGCTGGTCTGGGAGTTGGTGGTATAAAAATTTGATAATCCGTACCACATAGTGGCTCTATATAATTGGGAAGAGCCACTATAGGTGGAGTGGTGTCTGGTCACTGCTTCCGCTACATGGGCCAATCTGGGCACGGCCAGCAAAACTGGCTGCACCCTGATTGAGCCGGCCTGTAAAGTGCCCGCCCCCAACACGCGTGGCCATGCATTCCCCACCAGCTGCTGCGACCTGCCCAGCCCACTGCTGCACCTGGTCACCAGTGGCGGCCACAGTGGCAGGGAGGTAGCGGGGAGGCGGCAGCCAGGAGGCTGTGGAGAGGCGGCAGGCACAGTTGTGAGGAAGCAACAGCAGCCAGGTCGGCACTGCTGCTGCAGACAAGCACCGCTGGCAGCGGTCCAGCGGAGGCAGCAGCGAGCCGGCAGCCACAGTAAGGGGCAAGGAGGGGAGGCTGCTCCGCACCTTGAGGAGCCTGACTCTCCACCCACCGGTCCCCCCCCCCAAACACCTCCCCGCTAGCTCCCACTGCATGTGCATTTACATGTGCAGCGGGTTTTTTACCTAGTAAATAAATAAAATAAATAATAAAATGGAGACCAAACAAAACACTAGGAAAACACCCAAACATAGCACACAGAATTTCAGATAAACAAGGATTGGTCTAACTTGTTTGGTACACGTTACCTAGGCTACTAGATTCCTCAGAGCATGTGCAGAGTTTCTTATCGTATGGTGGAATCTTTAACCCCTACTCACCATTCTGTGTTCATCAGATATCATACAGTTCCATTGGGACAAGGAAAAAAACTCAATAACACCCCCCCCCCCCCGGTACGTGTACACACACAGAGCGTATGGACAGTGGACTCTGATCTAGGCCAGCCTCCTCTCTTAAGACTGGCTAGCTGATCTAGTCAGTCCAAGGCAAAACCCTGTCTCTGGTGACAGAGACTAACATTACTAATCAGTAAATTACAATGATAGTCCCTCCTGCCAAGTAGCCGTTAATGACTCTGAACCGCCATGACAAGATGGTAGTCCTGTCCAAACTAAGATCTCAAAGGCTGTACTTGGCACTCCTGAGCAATATCAAAGTTTCAGGGTTTTCTGTCAGTTCTGAAATTAGAATGTTTCACGAAATTGTGTCTTGTGATGATTCTGGTTCATACTGTCTCTCCCTACTTGGATGGCTGGGAATCAGGGACTGGAAGGGCTCATATTTTGCCTATTTTGGACTCTGGCAGGAGCTGCTGGCACTCCTGAAATGTGTGGAAGCTGAAATTGCGAACTATGAAGCCTTTTTAAAAGAGGAAGTAGAGAAAAGAAAGAAATTCAAGGTATGCTAATGGCATGTTGCACGTGTCTTGGGGAATCTTTGTTGTGTTACTAGCATGAGCAGAATAGGCAATAAATATTTTGTTAGTGCTACCTGTTTTTAGCAAAACAGCAATAATAAAGTTAGCAGGCATTATACATATCCCAGATTCCATCTGCTAGCTTTCTGTAATGAATTAATGTCTTTGTCCTGGAACTAGGAATCTCATTGTCTTGTGGAACATCTCATCAACTGAGAAACTGGGGCTTTATCATCTTGCTGAGCGGACTCCGGTGTGCTGTTGATTGCTTGAGCTGCTCTTGGATATTGTGGCAGTGTACACTTAGCTTTTATCTTAACAGCCAATCAAAGATTCATTAATATTGGCCAGATTTCTTTTAACTTGCTTGAACACAGTGGCTGAACGGTTCTTTTGCTCTTCTGATGTATCGCTATAGATTGATGACCAGAGAAGAACTCACAATTATGATGAATTCATTTGCACCTTTATCTCCATGCTGGCACAAGAAGGTGAGATTTATATAGAGCTTTAGCAGCACTAAAAGAATTTGGTCAGGCAAAAAGTTGAGTCTGTGGGGAATTCTATCTGTTGAATGTCTCAAATGGGTTACCCCTTTATTTTGCATTAAGGTGCCAATCCTAAACATTATTATTGTTATTTATTAGATTTATAGGCCGCATTCCTCCAAGGACTCAAGGCGGTTCACATAAAACAATCCCCATAAAACCCCCAATCCCCTGAAACCAAGTCTATCCCCAACATACCACGATGGCAAAAACCCTCCTACCTCCCACAGCCATCCATCAAGAGGTTTATCCGATGGTATAGGGTGGCCCGTTGATCTTAACCCAGCCTCAGCCAAAGACCTGGCGGAACAGCTCCGTTTTATCGGCCCTGCGGAACTGTGACAGCTCCATCAAGGCCCTTAGCTCTTCCAGGAGGTCATTCCACCAGGTTGGGGCCAGGGACCTCTAAAAGATTAGTACCTACCAAGCAAAGAGCCCGGCAGGGAGCATAAGGAGACAAGTGGTCCCTCAGGCAAGCAGTCCCTCTGATAGATATTTTGTTTTTAAGTGAAGTAACTGATTTCAACAAGGTTTACATTCAAGTATATGAGGGATGATATAGTCAAATTCTGACTAAAAGTTTTATTCTAGTTTTAGTTGCTGCTAAAATCTTTTTTTCCTGAACAGAATAACAGGAAATCTTGCTGATTTAGTTTGTAAAAATAGGTCTTATGCAGTTTGATCGTGCATCAGTTAAAAGGAAACTTTCCTAGTTGAAACTGTTCCCAGCATGAAGATAGAATGCTGTCAAATGTGCAGGATCTGTGGTAGGCAGAAGGTGGCAGTCATGTTCCTTAAGAGCCAACGTGGTGTAGAGGTTAAGAGCCGTGGCCTCTAATCTGGAGAACTGGGTTAGATTCCCCACTCCTCCCCCATATGCGGGGTCACCTTGGGCTAGTCACACTTTGCTTAGAGCTCTCTCAGCCCCACATACCTCATGGGATGACTGTTGTGGGGAGAGGAAGATTCAAATGGGTAGCTGTGTTGGTCTGAAGTAGCACAATAAAATCAGAGTCCAGTAGCACCTTTAAGACCAACAGAGATTTATTCAAGGTGTGAGCTTTCCTGTTATATTGTGTTGTGGGGAAGGGGATTGTAAGCTGCTTTGAGACTCCTTTGAGTAGTAAAAGGTAGGGTGCAAAAACACTAGCTCTTCTTGGAAATAATGCATGAAAAAGCCTAGATTAGTGGTCTTCAACCTTTCCAGGCTTGGGACCCAACACCCAGGTGGCACTGAGCTGTAGCCAAGTGATGGAAAACCACGTGATGTTAGAGTGATGAGACAGGAATAGGAGGAGCCAGAAGTATAACCTCACCAGTGGAGAAGGGGGCAGTAGACAAGAAGTATATGTGGAGCACTGGAAAATGAACAGGCAGGATGGAGAGTGGCCCAGTTAGGAGAAGACAAGGGAGAGCTTTTATGAGGAGTGGGTTTCTGAACCTACCTGTGCTAAAGTGGACTATTCTAAGATACAAGTAAATTCTCCTTGCCATCCTATGTTTGCCTCCAAGTTCATGCAAACAGAGAAGCAGGAGGTATGATGCCCACTCAAGGCCTGGCAAGTGCCGCGCTGCATGGAGGGAGGTGCGGCCACCAGCATTTTGGCGGGCACAAACGCGCTTGTGCGGAGGCCCTGTAGTTGGGAATTACATAAAGCTGTGCAGTTGAGGGCAAGCACTTAGACACTGTGGACAGATAGGGATGCTAGGCTGGAACTCAGTTTAAAGGAAGAGAAGTGGGTGTGCTAGAAGTTTGCTGAAAAAGAAGCCTTTTCTCTTCCGTTTGTCACAAGCTCCAAACTGGGGCTTTCTAAAATCTATTGTTGCTGAGACTATGTCAAAATATTTTACTATTCTTGGTTTCAGTGCTGTAGAAAGGTCCAGGGCTATAAAGAACACCACTATCTTGGCCATAGATTTTACTGTGGAGATAGCTCTAATTCTGTAGTCTCCAGTGGAAGGTGGGGTATGTGTCTATGGTGGGGGAGAGAGCGTGTTTATATTTGTATGGATTTGAGTTGATGCTGTACATTAGCTTTTTTCAACCTTTGGACCATGGTTGTGCCAAACAGCACCCCTGAAAATATTTTCAGGCTTTGCGGCATACTGAAAGTGATGTCAGCTGCCCATGCCTCCTGCCATGCCCCCAGAAGTGCCACACCTCCTTGCCAGGCTCCTCTGCCACCTCTCAAGCCCCAGAGCTTAGCAGGGACATTCCGTGGCTTAGCATCCAGCTGTGGCTTGATTTTCAGGCTGTGGACAGGTGCTAGCGAAGCCAGGCCTCTTCCCCCCTCCCCTAGTTAAAACAAACACTCACCTTGTCACTAACAGGTCCACTGGAAGTTAGAGGAGCTTTGGCAAGCAAATATTTGAATGACGGGCTGACGCCCTCCAGGCCCACTATTGGCTACTTTGCGGAAGAAGAGTTGGTTCTTATAGTCTGCTTTTCTCTACCCGAAGGAGGCTCAAAGCAGCTTACATTTGCCTTCCCTTTCCTCTCCCCACAACAGCTCCTGTGCGGTGGGTGAGGCTGAGAGAGCCCTGATATTCCTGCTCGGTCAGAACAGTTTTCTCAGTGCTGTGGGGAGCCCAAGGTCACCCAGCTGGTTGCATGTGGGGGAACGCAGATTCAAACCTGGTTGGGTTGACCTGCCATATAAGGAGGGAAATTTTAATTTAGCAACCCCCCCCCCCACACACACGCACACTGCAGCACACCTTTGGGGAGCCCCTGTGGCACACCAATTGGGAATCCCTGGCATATATGGACACTTGCTTTTAGGCTACCAAGTGAACATTTCCATAACAGCATGCCCAAGACTTTGATTCCCTAAGTGCATAGGGGGGCTGTGTTTTGAAATGTATGAAAAGGGAGTTAAGAGCATCTTTACTTAGCAGTTGTTTCCTGTTTGAACTCTCCATACAGGAATGCTGGCTAGCCTTGTGGAGCAAAACATCTCTGTCCGTAGGCGGCAAGGAGTCAGCATTGGGCGCCTCCACAAGCAGCGGAAGCCTGACCGGCGGAAACGTTCCCGGCCGTATAAAGCCAAACGACAATAGCATCAGTCTTTGGATAGGACTCTTGTGTGCACAGCTTGCTGCTGTTGATCATGTGGTGCAAATCCCAGGCATTTCTGTGCCAGTGTTGAGGAATGAGGCTCCGCATTGGACTCTTCTGCTCAAACCATCAGTGTTAGTAATGTTCCACCTGAATCCCATTGCTTTCAGCTGGGCTTCAGATGTCTTTCTCCCCACTCCCCCCTGGTGGCTGCCATGTGGGAATCCCACCTTTTCATCCAATGCTTTGTTTCCCCAAGAGAAGGTGCCTGCAATGTAAGGACTGGCCCCCATTTGAAGGCCCTGCTGACATAGCCCTTGGACTTGTTGCTCAGAGCCCTCAACCCATTTGCAGTGTATTTTGCCACACCTAGTGGCAATCTGCAGAGACTCTGTACCAGTTGAAGGGATAAAGCAGTCTTTGCTGTGCTCTGGAAGGGCATTGGGGCTGGTGTTAATAGGGTGGTAGGTTTCTTCTCAGAGATTCGGAATAAACAAAGTCCTGTTCACTGCCAGTGCTTGTACTCTGTACTCCATGGGAAGCTGACACTTATTTTCTGAATTATATATGCTGTTTTTGTTCTGACCTATATGCTTCTGTCACTTTAATGGAACACAAGAGGTTGTTGATCTTTTTTTTTTTCCTTCCTCTCATTCCAGTAATTACTGCTTGATATGCATTTGAGTCATTTGGTCCTTTCATTTGTTCTTTGCAAGTAGGCTTTACATTCAGTATCAGTTCCCTAATTGGTTATTTCTCTCCAGGAGGCGTCTCTTCTTTGAGGTGAGTGTGTGCAAGATACCTTGGGCTGAAAATGAATTTATGCATTGTGCAGCCATGACATCAACATTTGTAAATGTGAATTAAGACTAAAGAGAAATAGTGGGCTGTAATAAGTTAGTTTTCTACCTTACTCCAACCAGGTATTCCAAAGACCCTTTTGTCCTCCCCCTGCTTGTAACTCTGATTGTGAATTAGCTGAATCTCCTCTCGTACCCCAGGATAAGAGAAGACCTTGCACTAGCTGGAAAACACCAAGCAGTTGAATTGATGTGACCATGACAGGCAGAGACTAGTTTTTGAGAAGAGGGTAATGCAGCTGCAAACAGAACTCCATGTGCTTTCCCTTGTGTACAGGTGCTGATAGAACCTTTTAAAAATGTTGACAGAATGATCTGTCCTTTGCTTTGTTGGTTTCAAGTGCTGTAAATACCAAGTTAAAAAAAATAAAACATATACCTGTTGGACCTATCAAAGTTGTGCCAAACAGCTACATGTTTTTATTAGATTGGTGGGAAGTGCTTGAATCCTCAGCCCATTTCCTCATAGAGGGGTAAAACACAAGTGGCTTCCTGCTTGCAAACGCTGGATGGTAAATATTGCATTTGCTACCCTCCTCACAGGAGACCCTTCCTACGTTTTCCCTCTGCCCCCTCGCGGTTCTTTATCTCCTGACAAGGCTGCAAGGGAAAGCAAAACAAACTTCTCCCCCCACCTCTTGGTTTGTCAATAACAGCAAGCCACCAATCACAGCACAGTAGTCCTCTCGTGGACTGAAACTTTATTCCCCCCTTCCCCGAGCCCCAAAATTCTGTGTTGCTATGGACAAACGCCAGAACAATACAATACCCCCCCTTTGGGATTTGTGTTCTTTTGTCATTTTGTGTAACTGATTAGCTTAAAAACAAAGTGCTTAGACCCCTGTATAACCAGAAGAATGCTGCTCAATCACCTTTGCCCCCTCCATCTTTCCCAGATCATTCCCCACCTCCAGAAAGCAGAAAAAGGGCTGTGTTTTGCCTGCCTTATCCCAAAAAGACTGTGGTCATGAAATATTTTATTTTACCTTGGACAATGTAGGTTTGTGGTCATGCTGCAGTGTGGACTGTGCCAACAAAACAAAAAATTATTTGGAGCTGGAAATGGGAGGGATGGTGCAAGGGTGGGACAACGCTGCAGAGACCTTTGTGCCTTTCCACCTCCATATGTACTTGCCCCTTGTTGCTCACTGGTTGCTCACCGATGGGATGCACGACTGAAGGTGGTAAATCGAGTTTTGGCAATTTCCCTAATTACGAGTTAAGAATGCCCCAAACTCGACCCAGCTCCTTGACAGCCTCGGGATGCAGGCAATGTCATGTGGAGGGGGCTCTAAAAGCCAGGGGCAGATTCGTCATGCGGAAGTGGTCTCAGTGTTTAGCAGCAAGCATCTAAGCAAGGTGGGCGATATGTAAACTACTGAGATTCAGAGCCTGGTTCCTCCAAGAGATACATACAAACAATGTATTTTTCTCTCGAGGAACAACTGCACCATTATTATTTCATAATACTTTTAAGCCTTGATAGTGCACCAACCCTCTAGAAGATGGAATTATCACTGGATCTTACAGTACATAGTGAGCTAATGCTCACTTTAATATTAACATTGAATTTGTTAATATTAATATTAAATTTGTTTAGGATAGAGATGAAAAACTAGATGACACCTTACAGCACAAGCCATAGGATCAGTCAAGAACACTCATGAATGGCACTAAAATCATTTGTGCAACTCAACTGAAACTGTTTCTTTAGTAAAAAGTCAATTTGCTTCATAAAACAAAAATCACATGTTTTTCTAGTCAACTGAGTTTTTCAGGTAAAAATTAATCAAACAAGTCAGTCCAGTGGTCTGGAGGCTTATGGCTATAGAAGCGAGCTCATCTGTTTTATTGCTTAGAAGTCCAAGGCACAAATCAAGGCAACACCACGTTTGATCCAGTGCCTCTGAGACTTGGAGGTAGGGATTTCAACTGCAATCACATAGTTGGTGGAATGACCAGTTGTTGACAGTGTCCCTATGATAGAAACAAAGCCATAGTTGACGGTACCTCAGCATAGGAAGAATAACTACCAGTCTACTTCTTGCAACTCAAAACCTGCATTGTTTTTAGTAGTGCTCTTACAAGTGTTGTGAGTAATAATGAAAGAAAACCTCTCTTAGGGGTGTCAGGCAGTAGCTGCTGGGGTGTAGAAAGTTGCAGCAGACTGGAGACAAATCATGGCAAACAGTTGCTTGCCAGGAAGCAGCTGTTTTTAACAATAACTAGAAAGTCAACCTAGCCCATCCTGGGGCTAGACTATTTAATTATTACATATGGCAGCTGCTCAAAAAACAAAGGAAGGTGGCTGCAAACATGAGAGAGCTGGGTTTCACTGGACAATGTCTGAGATGTTATTCTCAGACCTTAGTAAAATATTGCTTAATAAGAGTTCCACAGGATATGAATGGGATCAGAATTCAGCTTACAATTCCCAGCCAGGTGCAGTTAAGAGTTTGAAAAGTTTATACTGATTGGGACAAAGATGTGGTGTCCTATAGCGTTCATTTTCCTTCTTCAAATATATGCAAAATCAAGAAAACTGCCATGGATGGGTGGGCAGCTTTTAAGAGCACAGAATATCTGCTTGGCATGCAGAAGGTCCAAGATTCTTATTCTTGGCAGCTCCCAATAAAAAGGACCAGGCAGTAGCTGCTGTAAAAGACTTGTGCTCGAGACCATGGAGAGCTGCTGCCAGTCTGAGTAGACATTACTGACATCACTGGACAATGGACTGATTCAGTAGGAGGCAGCTTCATGTAGAGCAGCCGTGTGAGATTTTAAAATCCAGCTACAGATCAGCAGGGGAAAGTTTTGAGTCTGCCCTGGTCAAGTATTGGGAGGAGGAATAATGAAGGTTTCACCTTAATAAATGCTTACCTGCACGAGTGAGTGTCTTGTAGATGGGACACAGATAGATGCCTTTGCCTGGAGGCTTGCGGTTGGCTACAGGAACCAACCAGAAGACGGCCATTTCTGTGTACAGCTCTTTAGGCCGTGATTCTGTGAGCAGGAAGTACAAGGGATCCCACCGAGCCCCTTCCAGAAATAAGCCATGGATGTAACATCCTACGTCAGGGCGTTCCGTTATTTCATTGACAGACTCGACCATTACCTAAGTTGAGAGAGGGAAAGAGTTGGCTTTCTCAAAAAAGCCCAAAAAAAAACACTGATGTGCGAGAAACCTGCCAGTTGTGAGCAATATAACTCCTAGATGAGTAATGAATTCCTTAATTTACACTTGTAGTAGATTCACTGTGTGAAACATGTGGTATGGGGTAGCAACGATTCCAGTTAACAGAATGAGGTTATTTATTTATTTATTTGGATTTTTATACCACCCATTCTTTACAGCCCTGGGCGGTTTACATGGAACATTATGTAATTTTACATGGAACATAATAATAATTTAATCTATAACATACACGTTTCAATACAATATTATAACAACCTAGTAACAATTTATAACACAACATAAATAACATCACCGGGGAGATCAAATTTGTTCAATCATGGAAGGGCGTCTGAGGAGGGCCCAGCAGATGTTTTCAAGCAATCAGCCTCAAGCGAATGCCTGGTGGAGGAGCTCCCTTTTGCAGGCCCTGTGGAACTGTGGAAGTTTGGGCAGGGCTCTGATCTCCTCTGGGAGCTCATTCCACCAGGTGGGGGCCAGGACCGAGAAGGCTCCGGCCCTTGTTGAGGTCCAACGTGCTTCTCTGGGGCCAGGGATTCTTAGTAAGATATGGTGGTGGAGGTGCCAGTTAGAGGTGGCGGAGCGCAAGGCTCTTTTGGAGGTATAGGCAGGGAGGTGGTCTCTCAAGTACACTGGGCCCAAACCGCGTATGGCCTTAAAAGTGGTTACCAAAACCTTAAGCTTAATCCAGAATTCAACTGGGAGCCAGCTGAGTTGTTGGAGTATTGGTTGGATGTGGGATCTCCATGATGTTTACAGAGAGCATGAGTTGCTTAAGTGTCAATATAACCCATCCCACTGACCTTAAAATCAAAAGAGATGGTATCTATGGATATGATGGATTTCCTGGCAAAGTTCTGTAATGTCCCTGTTAAAAAGGCTTGGGGGAAGAAGAAGCCACTGATCCAGAACACAGGCGGTATCCCTTTATCAATCCATTTTTTCAAGAAATCAATGCGCAGCAGCAGATCATTCACCCATGAAGCCAAAGGCTTTAGAGAAGGGTATGCCTATTGGAGAGGACAAGTACAATTTATTTATTTATACTTTGGTATCTTGACTGCACCCTCCCTGCAAGCAGGTTTGGGACAGTTTACAACAATGCTTAACAGTCAAAACCAACCCTCAAAATACAGTACAGTTCAGTAAAACGTTTTAAAAATTCAATATCTAAAATGCTCTGCCATTCCACCTTTTTATTCAAACTGGCATCATCATCATGTTGTTATTAATATTATTGGATTTATTTCCCCCCACTCCCCCTAGGCTCATGGTGGGTAACAGTAGTCTTTGTCCCAATTAAAATACCCATTAAAAGACTTTAAAACAATCTCAACATGGCGGAACCCCCCCCCCCCAGTATTCCCACTTCCTGCTATCAGAGCAGCAGGGAGGATGGGGAGGCGATATAACCTATTAGACCCGGGGGGGGGGGGGGTGATGTTGGCTCTCATTCGCTGACCTCGGCCTCAACCAAAAACCTAGCAGAAGAGCTCCGTCTTGCAGGCCCTGCGGAAAGCTGGTAAATCCCGCAGCTCACCCGGGAGCTCATTCCACCAGGTAGGGGCCAAGACCGAAAAGGCCCTGGCCCTGGTCGAGGCCAGGCACACTTCCCTAGGGCTGGGATTTTTCGGTTGTTCTGGGGATAGTGGGGGCCCCTGGATCTCCAATGGCAGCTCATTCCACCAGGCAGGAGACATGGCTGGGAAGGCCCTGGCTGTGGTGGAAGCCAACCAGATTTCTCTGGGACCAGGGATCATCAGCAAGTTATTTGCTGAATGCAGCACTCTTCTTGGAACATTGGGAGATATGGTCCCTCAGCTGTGCAGGGCTCAGACTATGTATGGCCTTGATGGTTAATACCAGCACCTATTGGCAGTCAATGCAGCTGTTGGAGGACAGGTTGAATATGGGCCCTCTAGTGGTTGTCATAAGGACCCAAGCAGCTGTATTTTGTACAATTGTAACTTTGGGGCCAGAGCCAAAGGTCAACCTGTGTAGAGTGAATTAATCTAGCCTTGTGATGACTGTTGAATGGTTCACTGTAGCTAGATCTTCTGGGGCCAGGTACGAAGAAGATGGAGACAAGAAGATATACCAAAAATAACAGACTGGATAGAAAAGTTGGAAGAACTTACTAAAATGGCAAAGCTTACTAATCTAGTTAATGGAAGACTAGCAGAAGAATTTGAAGAACATTGGGGTATTTCTCACAATATTTAGCCAGATAGGTATATATGTATTAACTAAATATGTATTAATATTTATCCAGATAGGTATAGGTATTAACAAATATGTTAGTAGGGTGAACTGACTTGTTATGGAACTATAATCTTTTGTTCTTTCTTATTTCTATTATTCTCTCTTTTAAAATAAAATAAAGGCTGGAATTATCCAGCATTAAAAAAAAAAAGATCTTCTAGGGCCAGGTACGACACTACTAGCTTCGCCTGGCAGAGATAATAGGATGTCTGGTGAGCCACATTTGTGACCTGTCTCTCCATTGTAATGGAGGCATTGAGGATCATGCCGAATTCTTGATAGTGCATGCAGGGTAGGGCATACTTCCTCATCCCCAGTCACAGGACCTCAGTCTTCATAGGGTTTAGCTTCAGGTGACTCTCAAGCCATCCCATCACAGCCTCCAAACATCTGGCCAAGTGACTCTGGTGGTGAACTTGGCCAGCCGTTCTTTAACAGAGCTGGGTATCATCTGCAGTTGATGGAACCCAAGCCCATATCCTCAGATCAGTTGCACAAGAGGGCACATGAAAATGTTGAATAATATAGGGAGTTGCACCCTGTGGCACTCCACATGTGAGTGGACAACAGTGTGATTGTTTCTCCCCAATTGATACCCTCTGACCACAACCTTGAAGGAAGGAGACCAGTCACTGCTAAACTGATGAGAACCAAAAAGGTTTAGGGATAGAATCAATTTTAGAAAAATACAAACAGTTTATTATAGGAGCTCAAATGTTTAAAAACCATAAAAAATATCTATTTGGCACACATAAAACACCTAAGTGCGTATACCAATAATGCCAAAAAAAATTGACCTTGACCTTTCAATCTAACAGATCTTTATCAGAGGCCAATTGAACAGATGCACAAAAATATAATTAACAACTTTTTACAATTTCCAACAGGGGGTGAAAAAACTTATTTAGTCTGTTATGATTACTTCTGATCCTGCAAGGTGTTCACATTAGCAGAATCCTCAGCCAGGATTTTGGACCTGTCCTCAGAGAAGCACACAGATTTCTCCAAGATCCAGGGGAGGAATAAGAAATATTTGCTGGCTGAGGATTCTTCTACCATTAACTTAACTCCATCTGTCTAGTGAATGCGTAATTCAGAATTCATGATCCTAGATTTCTAAACTACAGCCTACAGGCATTCCTTCTAGGCTGACTCTACTTTTTGCAATACCAAGGAATTGCAGTATGACTTGATGTTATTTCAAAAAGGATGGTCATCCACAGTGGTCAACTGAAGCATCTCTGTGTACAAATGGCCCATTTCTACAGTAACCATGAAATATGGCTTGCTAAGCACCTCAACTTTGATAATAATTGTCCATCAAGCAGCGGTACCTTGCTATTCCACATCTCTGGGACTATGTTGTTGTACAAGCTGTTGGCCATCAATTCTAGCTGTGATGACATAACCACGAGGCCTTTGAGAGCTTTCAGTAGATCTTTCAGAGATGCTGCAATTACTTCTAATAAGCGATTATACCTGTGCAAAAAAAAGCCAACAAAAGGTACCTTTAACGTTGACACCTTCCCATAAATTCCTTTTGAGTCTTTGTACACTGAAACAACAATGAAAACCTAGGGCTCCTGCCCTCTTTTGATGGAGGCTGTCCTGGAAACAGCTTGAGTAATTTACCATATATACCTGCATACAAGCCGACCCTCAAATAAGCCGAGGCACCCAATTTTACTATATTGAGGATAACCATTACAGTTTTCAGAAAACTTCCCAGTAATTCCAGTTTGATAATTTTTTTTTTCAATCTCACCTGCCAAAGTGAGCTAATCAATGCATTCACCCTGTAGCAACTATGCAGAGTCCTGCAGTGAGTGGATCATGGATTCTTATATTAGCACACTATGAAGGACTTGTTTCTGATATACCAACTACATGTTCAATAGAAGCTAAACAACTAACAAAAACTGCAAGTGGTTTTTGACCTTAAAGGCTCGAAGACATGGGGAGAAGTAGCCCCCTCCTCAGTCAACCAAAATATTTTCCGGCAGATTCATTGTACCCACTTTCTTCCCTTGGTGGCTGATGCTCTATTGGTACCAATTTATTTATTTGGTGATTATGACATACAAAGATATAACCAGTATTAACAGCTGAGCCACAGTAAAATGAAACAGGGGTCTGGTGGCACTTGAAAGTCTTTATAACAAAATTGATTTCAGTATAAATGTTTATATGTAACAGTTCAGTTCCTCAGATATGATGAAGCTAAATTAATCCATGTTTTATTGCGCTGCTATGGGTCAACATGGCCACCCATCTTTAATTATAATCCACATAAAAGTAAGCATTCTACCTGATCACCTCCTGTGCCAGAACGGTATTCATGGACTCCTCATACAGCACAGGGTATTTTAGCATCACTTCCTTTAAGTTGATGGGTTGAGGTACCTTTTCCAATATGTCTTTTGAGGATTCTTCCACAAGCTAAGAGATGAATGGAAAGGATACAAAAAGCGGTTTGAGAGTAGAGAGGTTCCTTATTTAATTGGATGACAGAAGAGAGGCCTTTGTCCAAGTGGAAGTTAATTACTTTCTAGTTTAAGCTCCCTACTTACTTTTAGAATTTAATTACAATTGAGCTTTGGGGCTTACTTAAAGGCTGTTTTGCCTTTCCTTCCCTCTCCAGCAATAACACTTCAATACCTTTGGTATTTTAATTTATCATAAGAAGCCTCATACAGTGGAGAAGCCAGGGATATTAATAGCCTGCATTCAGAACCCTGAAATTCTGCTCCAGAAAAGGCTAGGTTCTGTGACTTATATAACTTACGGATCAAATTTGCACAATTTATTCTGTATAATTTAGTTAGGCCAAAAAGCTGTGCAAGGTCTGAGGCACTGGAAAGCTTTTCAGCCATCCTTTTAGCAAGCATTAACTACATGTTTTTGAGCATATCTTTGTGGGCATCCATGCTAGACATGTTTTGTTTTTTTTAATGATAAATGAGATCCCCAGGAAACTGATTTTTGTTCCCTATCTCACCTTATGTCCTCACCTCCCTCCATCCCTACACTCTTGTCTAACTGTGGCCTTCCCTAAATCTGAGTTTCTAGACAGACTGTTAGGGAACCCCAGGAAATGGGTTTACAAACCTCCTCCCTGCTTCGCCCTCCTGCAGTTGATGTTTTTGGCTGAAGTTGAATAATAGCCCCAAGCAATGCAAAGGTCTCATTCTGAGCAAAAGTGATATTAGCATTGTCATGCAAACCAAATATCTCAGGCATGTCGTTGAGGGGGAGGCTCTTGATGTATTGAATGTATCCCTATGGAAAAATCAACATGCAGCACAGTGGTAGAGAAGAAAGAAAGAACAGAAACACTTTTTAACAATAGCACTCTCTAATTATCTTATCTCCATCTAACCTACTTCAGAAGTACTTAAGCATAATCCAAAGCTTACCAGAGCTATGCTTATAAGCAGGGGGCCTGCAAGATTCCCAACTGGGGAGATAGGTCACCTTTCCCCTCTGGCTTCCACTGGCTCCCTCCCTGCTCACCTGTGTACAGCTCCCACTCCTTCTCAGCTGCCTGCAGCACCACTGTATCCACCTGCCTGGCTCCACCTTCCTCAAAACAGCAGCGGAGATATCACAACTTTGAGTCACTGCCCTTCCTCCTATACTTTAAACTAACCCCCCCCCCCCTTTTTGGGGTTTTCCTGGAAAAATACATTCAGAATTTCCTCCCTTCTTCCTGTTTATCTTCACAAGAACTTTAAGCTGGGAAAGACTCATCAGCCCAGGGGCACCCAATGACCTTCTATGGCAGGGTGGTGATTTGGACCCTCATCTCCTAGATCAGACTTTTTCAACCTTTTAACCACTGAAATATTCTTCAGTCTTCAAGAAGCCTCAGAAGTGATGTCAGCAGACCACACCTTCCTGCCACATTCCCTGAAGTCACAAGTCACCCAGATAATCCCACCAGAACTGGCATCACTGGGCTACTACCACAGCACCGGAAGTGACAGGACAGAAACATTTTCAGATGATTAATGAACAGTTTGCTTTTCTTCACTAAAGAGAGCCTTCCAGAAACAGGGCTGGCGCAAGCTTAAGCTGCTCTATCGCCTCCATCCCCCCCCCCCAACACCAGAAACGGCCCGGGGCAGGCCTACATCATGCCATCACTTCCATGCCCACCTCAGTGCCAAATTAATTAATTAATAAAATTAATTAACTTCTACCCAATCAGTGAAACCCTTCTGGAACATTGTGAAACCTCAGGATTTCACAAAACCCTGATTGAGAAACCTTGCCCTAGATCTACCTTTTAACCGGAATTATTTCTAGACCATTCTGTGCTAACATTTTTTCCCCAAGAACTACTTCACTGGAGAGAGATATTAACAAATCAATACAGACTTCCAGAACAATAATTAACTTTTTCATCTTTAGTTTGCTAAAACAAGAAGATAATAGGACAGACAGGGCTTCACTGTAAATTCCATTTTCCTCACCTCCTCCCTAGGTCCTGTTAGATATGGACTGTGTTCCTTGTTCAGAACTCAGTTCCCAGGTGCACAGGGGCAGCACATGTCTGAGCAACAAAACCCAGGCAAGTTAAAAGAAAAATGTAAAGTAAGGTCCTCAGGCAAGATTCTTCCTAAGACACAGTGTATTTGTCTGCTATTTTGTTCAACTTACATTAAGATCATAAGTAGTATTAATCTGCTTATAGATACCAGATTCTGAATAATGGAACTCTGGAATTAAAACATCTGGGTTATAGAAATCTTCTAAAATATTCATGATGCAGCGTCGATCCCAATCATCAGTCACTCGACCTCCATAATTAATCTCACCAGCAGTGTACTTCAGAACCTGCAATGCACCAGGAAGGAGAAATGACAGAAAAAGTTTTGGTTTAGATCCATCTATTTCTGTGCATCAACAGAAGGCTTTCCAGTCCCTACTATTTCTTTGCAATCTTTGCACTCCCTCTCCCAAACAAAAATGCACAAAATTGTTGTGTGTGTGTGGGAAATCTACCATCTGCATGCACAGCAAAACTAACATGGATCTTTGGTCCAAGTCCTTGCATCTATATCTCTGTCTTTTAAACCACAAAACTCTCTTGTTTGTTTGGTACAACTACAATTATTATTATTATTATTATTATTATTATTATTATTATTTAGATTTATTTCCCGCCACTCCCCCTAGGCTCGTGGCGGGTCACAACAATCCTATCCCCATTAAAATACAAATTAAAAGACTTTAAAAACAACCCCAACATGGTGTAAGCTCTCATTATTCCTATCCCCTGCTATCAGAGCGGCAGGGAGGGTGGGGAGGAGATCTAACTTACTAGAACGTCTGACCCGCTACTCTCTTGACCTGAGCCTCCATAGTCAGGGAGGTATCGATGGTCATCCCCAGATTCCTGGCCTGGGGCGCGATGGTAAGTTGCGCTCCTGCCAGGGTGGGTAAGCGCACTGCCTGATCCTGCCCTCTGCCTCCCAGCCACAGGACCTCCGTCTTGGAGGGGTTGAGTTTCAGGCGACTCTGCTCGAACCATTCAGTCACTGCTTCCAAACATCTGGCAAATGGTTCCGGGGGGGGGGGAGTCCGGGCAACCGTCCATGAGGAGATAGAGCTGGGTGTCATCAGCATACTGGTGGCAACCCAGCCCAAAACTCCGTACCAGTTGGGCCAGAGGGCGCATAAAGATGTTGAATAACGTGGGGGAGAGGACTGCGCCCTGCGGTACCCCACAAGGGAGTCTGTAGGGACGTGAAAACTCTTTCCCCACCGCAACCCTCTGGGTCCGGTTCTGGAGAAAGGAGCGTATCCAGCGCAAGGCTGTGCTCTGTATCCCTGTGCCGGCGAGGCGATGGATCAGAAGGTCATGATCCACGATGTCAAAGGCCGTCGATAGGTCCAAAAAGACCAACACGGCCAACCCACCTCTATCCAGCTGGTGATGGAGATCATCCAAAAGGGCGACCAACACCGTCTCCACCCCGTGGCCAGGACGGAAGCCCGACTGATATGGATCGAGTGCCAAAGTTTCCTCCAAGAATGCTGAGAGCTGGTCAGCCGCAACCTTCTCCACCACCTTGCCCAGGAACACCAGATGCAATACCGGGCGGTAGTTGGCAGGGTCCTATGGGTCCAGCGTTGATTTTTTTAGGAGAGGGGGAACCACTGCCCCCTTTAGCCGCTCAGGAAACTCCACCGAACTTAGGGAGGAGTTGATGATGTCTCTGAGCTGGCCTCCTATCCCCTGGCCGCCTCCCTTGAGGAGCCAGGAAGGGCAGGGATCAAGGGGGCAAGTGGTCGCCCTGACCGAGCTCAGCAACTTGTCCACAATAGAAAGATGAACAGCATACACATGGATACAACTCAGCTACTCAAAGGTGTATTTCAAATATTGGATTATTTGGCAGAGAATTTCGGGTAGATCTCATTGAACACAAAAATGTAAGCACTGAATTTAGACAGAAGTAGGAGAAGCACAAGGACCCGTGAAGGTCATCTCATTTCCCTCTCCACCACTATTTCCACTTTCTCTTCCCGGGAAGCTCCCATACCCCCTCTGCTTTCTTCTCTCCTTTCCGCTCATCAGCCAACCTATCTTTATCTGCACCCCCCCCCCCCCCGTTTCTCTCCCTCCCAACGGCCTCTTCCTGGGATAATTGTGTGATGCTGGGCAGCAAACTGGGCTTAATTACATGGAAAGGAATCAGTAAGCATTTGTGAGAGGCACCTCACTTTCCTGTATTCTACTCTGCCCACTGTTTCTATAGTAATTAATTAATTAATTTATAATTATAATTTATTTCTGTTGTAATGACAATAATTCAAATTTCCTAACAATGTCCTGTATCCTCACCTTTACCTGCTTCCTTTTCTCTCACAAACAAACCTTCCATCTGCCGCATCATCTTCTGCTATAACAGAAGCATTTATACCACACCTTTCTCCACAATGGGAACCCAAAGCAGCTTTGCTTCTACATTCTATTCTCACTACAACTCTGTAAACTAGGTTAAGGTAAGAGTTTGTCACTTGCCCAAAGTCACCCATGAGCTTCCAGGCAGAGTGTGGATACAAGCCTTGGTCTTCCAGATCCTAATCTGAAACTGTAACTGCTACACCATACTGGCTTTTGTGGCGTGCTGTTGAACAATGCAAGCTACCAGTATTATGTTGCAGATGGTTGCTGCCAGGCCTGGCCCTGGTCAGTCTTCCCTCAAAAGCCAAAACATCCCTCAAAGGAACCTGCCCGTTCTCCTGTCTTCTACTGGTAGAAACCAAGGCTGGCAATACTGTTATGGTTGCCTAGCAACAGCCACTAAGAGGGAATGCATTTCGTAAAGTTACAGGTTCTGCTTCTATTATTGAGGTAATTAAAGCACAGTGGTTTTTTTTAAATTTTGTTATCTACAAACCTGTTTTTTTCAGATTTGTAGAAAGATCTATCTTATGTGTTCATTGCTCCAGTCTCTAGATTTAAATATTCACAGATTTGGCCATACTGAGAATTAGATATACTGATTGTGAGCAACACTCTGGATAACTAGAGCTCAAAAAACCTTCCCAAAATTGAATGGCCACACGAAGGCCATTAATTTGGAGCACCCCAAATTAATTTAGTTCAAACACTTGAGTAGTTAAACCGGAAGAAAACTATAGTTCTTGTGGCCAGATGATTCTGAATTTTAGGAGGGGATTGCAGTTAGTATGTAAGTGGCAATTTGACAAGGCAGCACAACACAAAGGTTGAAGGTCTGAACAGAGCTCACCATAGATTAATCAAGCTTCCATGAAATCTACAATACAAAAGAATTCTTAATTTACTGAAGCAGAGAAATTCTCTAGATCAGAGGACTTTTATTAGGAGAAGAATAGGAATGGTAAAAACAAGACAGATAAGATCCATAGGAAGTTTCCTACAACAGATTAAGGTGAATTTTTAAAGGATTGTGTGAAATGTCATGATGTCTTATCTAAGCATGGCAGGTGACAGAATGCAGGAAAAATTAAGGTGAACTGTCAGTCAAAGTTACTCAACTCCAGACCATTTAAGAATATTCCAAACAAATAAAGCTGTAAGCATTCCTAGCCACACCTCTCGTATTTGGCCTTCTCTCTGAGGTATTCTCTTCCACACGTATATACCAGTAGCTATCTTACTTTGTAGGGGATGTCTTGATATTCATCCAGGAACATCTTCAGCTGACTTATGCAGATGCGCAAGTCTCCATCAGTGAACTCATAAGGAATATTGAAGCCCAATGGTCCAAATTTCCTCCTTTCCAGGGCATTTCCATGAAAGAGGCAAAGGGAGAGGAGCAAGGACTTGAACTCTGAAACCTGAAGAGCATAGAAAAAATACAGACAGCATGCCTATTGCTGAGTGCCTGATCCCAAACATGTTCAGAGTGGTTCTAAACATCACAAGCTAAACTGTTAAAATAATGAGTTTAAGTGTCATGTTTTCAGGACAGAAATGTGACTCTTGTCTGCCTTTATCCCAGTTTCGGGATATTTTTATCTGAACATTAGTCACCAAGGAGACAGAAATAACTAACAATATCTAAGTCTCCCCTTTATCTCTTCCTGCATCTGTAAAATCAGAAAATTTTCACTGACAATTGTGGTGAGCTTGCTGCAGAAGTACAGTTGGACACTGGCTGATTTCTTACCTTAGAACAGGAGTTCAAGAAGTCATTGCTCAGGCCTATATAAGACTTCAGCAGATTGGCTTTTACTCCTCGTGGGGGCTCAATGGTCATCTTAGATCCATTTTGGAGGATGGACACTGGAAACTTGTTACTAGGCAAACTGGTGAGCCAAAGGCGAAAGTCCCGGTGCACCTAGAAAATGAAAAGATAATATAATGCATCACTATAGAGAAATAATTAAATTTCTCGTTTGGAGATCTTCAGAGTCCTTTTTGCCATCATAAGAGACATTTTCTTCCATTAAGGGTAGACCAAATGGTGGTGGAAAGTGCAAGTGCCATAAAGTTGCAGCAAATTTATGGCAACCCCATAGAATTTTCAAAGGCAAGAGGTGAACAGAAGTGCTTTGCCACTGCTCAACTCTGTATAGCAACCCTGCACTTCCTGGTTTCCCATCCAACTACCAACCAAGGTCAATCCTGTTTAGTTTCCAAGATCTAACCAATACTGGGCTAGGAACACCAGGTTAGGAACACCAGGTTAAAAAAGATCAAGTTAGTTGTTCCTAAAAGGTGTTTCTTTAACAGGGAAAAATCTGGGAATGTCTCTCCCAGTACATCCCCAAAAGAATGCTAAAATCTAGTGAATGGAATCTGCTCAAGGGCACCAGCCCCGCGCCGGATATCGGTGGGATGGAGTGTGTCGGTATTGGTTGGGAGTCGGCCGAGAATGTGGCCATCTGGTCCGTCTGCCCAATGTGCCTCCAGATGTCCTGCCATGCCTGCTGGAGGTGGTGGCAGCTTGGGTGTTGCAGTACCCCAGACTTCTGGTCCTGGGGGATTTCAATGTCCATGCAGACACGCTGTCTCCAGGAAATTTCACAGATCTAGTGTTTTCCATGGCAACACTAGGGCTCTTGCAATTTGTTGTCGGGCCCACCCAGCACGCCGGCCGCACACTCGACTTGATTTTCAGGGCGCGGTGGAGGTGGTTCTGGACATAGCTTTGGCTGTGCCATGGTCAGACCACTATGCCCTGTGGACCCGGCTCAGGATACCACCCCCTCCCCAATTGGGGGGCGGGCGCATTTTTGCCCGCCCGTGGAGACTTATGGATCCACTTGGTTTTCCGAATGCTCTGCAAGACCCGATGCCTCCCGGCACCTTGTTGGCAGCCATGGTGGAGGACTGGCAGTCCTGCCTAATGGCTGCCATAGATGAGATTGCTCCCAAATGTCATCTCCGCCCTCAACTCAAACGGGCCCTATGGTTTACGGGGGCACACCTGGAGAAGAAAAGGGAAGTGAGACAACTAGAGCAGGTGTGGCGGAAGACTCGAAACGAAGTGGCAAGGACATCTTATTGCACACTTATGAGGGCATATGAGATGGTGATGAAAGTGGCAAAGCGGGAGTTCTTTGCTATGGAAATCATGTTCGCAAGCTCTCACCCGGCACAATTATTTAGGGTAGTTAGATCCCTTATCGCCCTCCAAGAGGGGCACCAAAATACAAGTCAAATGGAATTAGGCTGTGAGGCATTAGCGAGCTTTTTTGTGGATAAAATCTTGTCACTCCGCCGGGACCTTCCGGCCATGGTTAATACAGTAAATGAACTGGAGGCCTGTTGGCCGCCTTTGGAGGTGACGTTTGATGGCTTCAGATGGCTCTTTTTACCTGAAGTGGACAAGTTGCTGGAGTCAGTTAGGGCGACCACTTGCCCCCTTGATCCCTGCCCATCTTGGCTCCTCAAAGGGGGTGGCCAGCGGATAGGAGACCAGCTCAGGGACATCATCAACCTTATCCAGTGGGGAGTTCCCTGAGCAGATAAAGGAGGCAATGGTTCGATCTCTCCTAAAGAAACCATTGCACCAGCCCCCCTCCCCTCTCCTAACCAATTTACAAAGGAATCCTTTCTTGGACGGGAGGCAAGCCAGATGAATACACTCGTTAAACAAACAAAGAAAGAGCTTAAAGAAAAGAGAGAGTTTAAAGATTTGTTGGAGAGAGTTCAGTGGGGGACGCTGACTTGACACGGAGATTGACAAACTGATAATTTTGGATTGCCGAACTCCCGCGAGACCTCACGAGACTTTCTGTTTATAATCTGTGACTGCTTAGAACTATGGAAAAATTAACTAAGGCACAGCTTCTTCATTTGTTATGCGAAGGGAACTCAGAGATACTGAAAGCAGTCAAAAAGGTGGAAAAGGAAATCCAAGACACCAAGAAAGAGCTCTTAGACAGAATCGACGGTTTGAAAAAAACAGCTGATGAAAACACAACTCAGCCAGCAATACATCAAATGAGAATTCAACGTCTGGAAGTTAATCAACAGGAGTGGGAGAGAGCTAGGAACGTAAAAATCAAAAGCACCTTGGAAGAATTTGGGAAAACAGATTTAAGGAAGGAAAGCACCGAAAGCTTGGAAGACTATTTAGAGCAGGAAGAGATTCGGATTGACAAAGGCGACTGCCCGCAGGAAGCAATCAAGAGATATCTCTGTGCGACCTGACAACAAATACTTCAAGACCTGCCAGCAGATACATCATGGAAAAGAGCACAATTCCACCTTTTGCGACCACCTGAAGAATGTGATGAACAGTGGAGCAATTACTTGGTCTCTCTTAGGAAAGGCAGCAGTAACATTTAGGTTAAGGCCGATATACGATGGGAACTGACTATATATTATTTGGGATAATAATAGATTGTACCCTTATAAGTATTAATACTTGGCTTTTTTTCTCTCTTCTTTAAGATAATAACAGACTATACCTTTACATGTATCAATAATTACTTGCTCAGCTGGTTGTTTCTTTTTCTCTTTCTTTCTATGTTTTGGAAGCGCTTATATACAACAAAAATAAAAATAATAATAAAAAAAAAACATTGCCCGACCCACGGGACCCGGCCAACTAACTCCCGGTGTCGCATTTAGCGTTCCTGCGTATGGTGGCTGAAAGAGCCATGGCGGAACAGCTCGTGGCGTTCTTGGAAGAAACTTCGGCGTTCAAACCATATCAGTCTGGCTTTCGTCCTGGCCACAGGGTGGAGACGGTGCTGGTCATCTTGTTGGACGATATTCTTTGCCTGCTGGATTGAGGTGGGTTAGCTGTGCTAGTTCTATTAGATCTGTCAGCCGCGTTTGATGTGGTCGATCACGAACTGCTAGCTCACCACCTCACTGGGACAGGGATATGGTGCACAGTGTTAAGCTGGATACACTCATTCCTCCTTAACCAGACCCAGAGGGTGGCAGTGGGGGATGAGCTCTCGTGGCCCTACGGACTCCCTTGTGGGGTCCCGCAGGGTGCAGTCCTCTCCCCCACGCTAAATATCTTTGTGCCCTCTGGCCCAGCTGGATGGGAGAAAACTTTCAAGAGGCATGCTTTGTGTTACAACTTTGAAAAAAGTTATTTCTGGCATCGCCTGCATGCTTGTCCGCCTATTCATTGCTCCAGGAAGTTAGCCGTTTTTAAAAAGAAATTCCTGTCCCCAGGAACAAGGGAGAGGGAGGTGGATGTGAGGGTGGGATAAGGCAGGTGCCTTTAACGCATTTGAGCCTCCATACCTTCCCTCTGCTGATAGCCTGCTGGTTGCTCTCCAGTAGCTAGCGCTAAATTGGTTGGTGGATCCACTTTATGTGATTCCTGAACTCACGCTTTAAAATGGAGGATGTAGCGAGCAGTTTTCTGCCCAAACAGTGGATGTGGGTGATGTCATGTGGAGCAGCTGGAATATAATGACTACATTAGGTAAGCATTTCACCATATTTATCGGGTGTGGAAAAGCCCTTAGTTGGAGTTGCTGTGACCAGGAGGAAGGACACAGTCTTCCCATGTGATGAATAACATTGTCTTCAGATTAACAAAAGAAAATTCCCACAGAAAGAAAGGCATATGTGCAACTCACCTTGTCTGGGTTAATGCCCTCAATGAGTCTTTCCAAAGATGGCATCCAGCTTGGAGCCAAGTGGCAATTCTGGAAGAAAACCCACTTCCCACGTTCCATAGCACTGCGCATCATGGCTTCTGCACGAGGACCCTAAGAGGCAACACAGAACTGTTCAAGGATGTGTCCATGCCTCAGTTGTATGACTATGCAATGCAAGCATACTATATAGTGCTGGGAGCAAAAATAAGCAATCTATTTTAAGTTTTCCTTTAAAACAAAAATTTCAATTCTTTGTGAGCAATAGCCAATGAAATCCAGGGGGGTCAGAATGATTAGATGTGGAGGTCAGGTTCTGGCTTAGAATCCTATAGCTTTCTATAGTTTACAGAAGAAGAATTTTCATTGATCTTCAGAATTAATACAGGAAACAAAATTTTGCGTCTCCTGGGAATCTGGGTTATTGTACCAGAATTTTTAATGTTGTAGTTCAGGGTTTACTGAAAGATACTGGCTTGGATTAGAGCAGCTGTCCCCACCCTCCGATCCGGGGCCGGTCCTGGTCCTTGGGTCCGGTACCAGTCCATGGGTCAGTTGGTATTGGGCCGCGGCTCCTCCTCGTCATCCTCCCTGGCTGCTGCCTCAGGGGCTGCTCTGCCACTCTGCTGCCGGCTCACCTTTGGTGCTCTCCAGCGGCCACCATGGCTGGGGCTCCCCCTCGGCATGGCACTGCGCAGGTGCTGCTAGCAGTGCCCCCCAACAGGCAGCGGGAAGTCAGGGGCACCAGCAGGAAAGCAAGCGGAGCAGGAGCTCAGGCGGCGGTGACGTCCCTCGGCAAAAGACTACCCCCCCTGGGCAACAGTAAGATTGTCAAGCATTGACCGGTCCCCGGTGATAAAAAGGTTGGGGACCACTGGATTAGAGGACCTGGTTTCTGACATCTCTAAACACATTAGCTGCTTAGATATACGATGCATAACAATTAAATGCCTGTGCCTACCCAATTATCTGCAAGCACTGACTAGCTTACACTTGAATCCATGCTACACTTTTTAGTGATTGTACTTTGCTTTTGAAATCTTCATACATCAATACTGAGTTTTCATTCCAGTGATATTTGCCTGCCAAATTACTAGTTTTGTGTGATAAATCCTTCTATCTTATGAACCTTATTTCTTGCTTGCACCTCCAACAAATTATGACATATACCCTCCATGCCTCCAATCCACTTGTTGCTGGTTGTGGAAGAAGGACCAAAACTAGTAGGCAGACACATCCAATGAGAAAGACAGCCTCCTTTCTTACAAACCTACGAAATCCAGACAGTTCTGTAAAGGTCAACTGGTTCTATATTATTCTGAAGGCTGCAGATTCTTACATTCTTAAATTCATTGGTCTACATTTATTTAGATACAGCACAGACAGACTCTTTGAACATGAAGAAACGGAGGCTGTAATTATTGGAAAATTATGTTTGAGTCAGTAGCAGTCAACACAGAACTTGGTGGTACTTTAAAAAGTAAATATGACAGGCTCACTGTGTCAAATTATTGAAGTTCTACACTCAGTGGGTATATATATCTATCTGTCACACAAGCAGTGTTAGCGGCTGGACTCCTCCTCACGGTAAGGGGTGGTTTGCTGCAAATACATTAATGCTACCTGCATCCTATTATATTTGTTTACAAGTACATCTTGGTGCTAGAAATATGCAATGTTTGTCAGTTCCGCCAAAGACTGACCAGCAATGTCTGCACTCATGCAGAAATGAGAAAGTGTGCTCTCTAGTAAAATACCCCTGCTTTCAAGGAACTGCCTGGATTCCTCAGGTGATATCTTGGTTAGCCTATAGGGCTTATTCGGCCACTAACATTTCTCTCTATAGAGATCATGTCATCTGCAGGTCAATGGTGCACCTAGAAACTGTTATTAATTCCTTCACCATCTAAGCACTCCCTCCTTCCCGGCACACCTAAGGAACTTCACTAGCCCTGATTAATTTGCCTACCACACACAAACTTGTTTCCTGCCCTCTTGTTTCAGGGCTGCCAAGACACTATTTACATTCTGCTTAATTTGGTCAATACAATCATGTGTTTGTTCCCTTTCCTGGGAAATTCATCATTTGTCCATCAGGGGTACTACAGGTATTACCTCTGTCCTGGGCAAACCTTTGAGACCTTGCCCTATGCTTTGTATGCGCCAGTCATAAGCATCACCTGTCTTTTAGATTTCTTTATTTTATACTGGCAATCAAATTGAGTCTATTGTTTTAGGGGTCTAAAACAATAGGGACCTTAGCCTCTAGACATAAAGTTAACATCAGAGTCAATACATGTGTGTGTATCTTCTGGATATCCTGAATATACCTGGGTCACTGGCTGCTTTCACTGTTTCTTATTCAAATTTCTACACATTGGAAGGTAACTATAGCTTTTATTTTGATCCAAATTATAACCCTTACTGCACAATCTCAACCCTGTTTTTCCTCTTGTCCATGTGTTCAGTTAAAATTGTGTGAAAATTATGCTGAAGATCCTTTTTATTTTCAGTTTGGTCTTTGTTCAAGTTTCTGAAGGGGAGGAACCTGGTATACACAAGTGGAGTTTCCCATTGTTACCCCTCTTGCTGTATCTTCTGGAATTCACTAATTCCCCCATCTAAATTAAGAAGACAATCTATTTTAGGTAAACAAGGTTTCACTTATCTATAACTGATGTTCATCAAGTGGATTCTGTGCAGTCCCACGTGGGATCTGTGATGTAGCAGGCCTGCCATAGAGAGGAGCTAGCGAGTTATTTAAAAGAATTCTATCACTCCCAGGAGTGTTACCCCTTCCCTCCTGAGGGAGAATGACTTTTCTCACCCAAAAGCCACCTGACTTGGGAGGGGTTAACACTTCTCCTTCAGTTCTCCTTATATTGCCACCATGAACCAATCGAAATGCGGGGAAGGAGGGAGGGATATGTGACTGCACAGAAGCCACTCGATGAACATCAGTTACAGCTAAGTGAATCCGTTTTCATGTTTGTGGCTTCAGTGCAGTCCCACATGGGAGAATAGCAAGATCACTCACCAAGGAGGAGGGACACCATCAGCAGAAGAGAGTATGTAATACTGCCTTGCCCACTGCAGCATCCGATCCTGAATCGAACAATGCTTGATGAAGGTCGACGGAACTGACCAGGTGGCTGCTCTGCAGACATCGATCATTGGAAAGCCATCTGAGAAGGCTGCAGATGTAGCTAGCACCCTAGTAGAATGTGCTGTGACGTGTAAAGGGCAATCCCTATCAGTCTCAGTGTAAGTGCTCCTTATCGCTGACACCATTCTCCTGGAGATAGTCTGATATGAAGCCTGTTTACCCTTGTTAGGACATTTAAAACAAATAAACAGGTTCCTATGTATTCTAAATTGTTTGACTCTATCTGAATAGGAGTTCCTTTCTAACATCTAAAGTGTGAAGGGCCTGTTCCTGTATACATGTAGGTTTTGAGAAAAACACTGTGAAAGAAATATGTTGTGATAGGTGAAATTTTGAATTCACTTTTGGGCAAAAGGTAAATGATGGATGGAGAGAGACCCTGTCCAAATGAAACTGAGTAAAATGGGGATATTTTAAAAGATGTTTGTAAGTACGGGAGGACTGCTGGTATAATAGAATTGGCCTTGGGATGTTTTGATAAGTATGTGCAATCCTTGTTCTGCACTTTATACATAACCTCCAATTTCCTGGAAGAAGCTGGTACTGAGGTGGGTGTTTTCCATATGGGAAAGATTACCTTTTGGATCCACTTAATAAATGGTAGGGACACTGGGTCAGAACCTAGAGTATGGAGAATATCCATGATAGAGTCATCCGACTGTGGATCAGTGGTCAGATATTCTAACTTGAAGGCTTTAGCCATTCTTATTAATTGCTTTGAGTACAATCTCAAATCATCTGTGGGTAAGGGTGAAGTGGGTTCTCACACAACATCCTCAGCTGCAATAAAACTAGGAATATCCAAGTCCATATCAGTCTCTCTCCTCCATAACATTCGGCTCCATTGGTGCCTCCAAATTTTCAGCCTCGTACAGACATCGCCGGTCATCGGTGTAGAAGAGCAGTGGGACCGCCGTCAGCCTCGATGTTGATCAGCACCGCCAACTTCAACACCAGTCCTCATAGTCTGAAGGAACCATCAAGAGAACTGACATCCATGAAGAGGATCACCTGTTGGATGTACATCTGTATCTCTTCCAGGGAGGATCTTCCAGCACCAGCAGCACCTCATCTGTCAAACTTGATGCTGACCTTGGTGGCAATATGACACTGACGGCATCTCCGCCTTGGTGACAGCTCCTCCCGGTGCCTCGATCGACCCCGATCCTTCTTTGGTGCCAAAAGTACTCCCGACACCTCACAACGTCAAGTCTCTGGAGCTGGAGATTGGCAGCGTCTAAGAGAGTTGCGATTCTGTCAATGCTCTCCTTCCCCTTTGTCTCCAACTTCGTTTTCTTTTTCACCTTCTTTGGAGGGGGCTCTGAGGCTGCTCTCTTCTTACCAGTCTGGCACTCCTGAACAGGATCTTTTTTGGGGGGGAGGGGGAGGCAGCGATGAGACCGAGGAGGTTTGAGGGTGCTGAGACCCTGCTTTAGATCCCTCAGGTGTTTTTAGGGGGGCTGCCATGGCCTTTTCATATAAGGCTGCCTTCAGGCACTGTGCCCTTCCATCTCTTGATTTGGGAGTTATTTTCTTGCACGCTGAACAGGCCCCTGTAATATGGCCTTTGCCAGGCACAACAAACATTTTAAATGGTCATCATTTTTAGCCATTTTAGCTCTACACTCTGTACATTTTTTAAACAGAGCCATATCCGAAAAACAAATTTAACTCAGAAATGACTTAGGTAATCCAGTGAAGTAGCTCACTGTTGAATGTCCTCTCTCAGGGGCGGCAAGAAAAGAACTAAGGGAGGAATGCTAACCCCTCCCAAATCAGGTGACTTTTGGGTGGGAAAAGTCACTCTCCTCCTTCAGGAGGGGAGGGGTAGCACTCCTGGGAGTGATAGAATTCTTTAAATAGCTCACTAGCTCCTCTCCGTGGCAGGCCTGCTACATCGCAGATCCCATGTGGGACTGCACTGAAGCCATGAAGATGAACAGCAGGTACAAAAATAGGGGGAATGGTTCTATTTATTTAATTACTGCATTTATACTTCTCTGGGTTCTACTATCTCCCAGAGGATCTAGCAATAGGATTTATCTGAGAGTTTAACAGCCATTTCACCAGAGGCTATTAAGAGTAGTAATGCTATTTAATGTTAATGCTTCCATTTTGCACCTCACTCTCAGAACTGTAAAAAGTTGAAAACCAATTAGGTAATGTATTTATACATATGTGTTAATCTCCAAAGTGTTGTAATGCTCTTTTTTGTTTGATCATTGCTCAGGATTTCTGAAGTAGAAAACTATGAAAGGCACTTGCATTGCAAGACTGAATGGAAGGCATGTCTGCACTCCTTCACATACAGCCTGCTTGGTGACCCTGGGTTAGTCACAGGCCTGAAAGAGCTGTTGTTGTGAGGATAAAATGGAGAAGGGGAGAACAATGTTTTAAACCACTTTTGGTCCCCACTGGTAAGAAACGTAGGGTAGAAATATCTAAGTCAGGGATTCCCAACCAGGGATCCATGGACCCCTGGAGGTCTGCAGGAGCTACAGAGGGGGCACAAGGCATTTCCCCTCCTATCTTAATGGACTTGGCCACAAGCTGAGGAATGGGCTGCCTCTGCCCAGAGGGCCTGGTGGGTAGCCCATGAGTGTAAAAATCAAAGTGGAGGAGTTGGTTGTGGCATGATATGGGGGTCCAGGCATCTTCTCAGCTCCTGCCCTTCCTTCCAGGCTACATGAGGCAGAGCTATCGTAATAGTAAAGGTGGGCGAAGGGAGTGAAAGGAGGGCGAAGGGTGTGGGTGGTGATGTCACTTCTGGTGACATGTCACTTCCAAGGGGCATGGCAGGGAGGTATGGCCAGCTGACATCACTTCTGGGGGTCCTTGAAGCCTGAAAATTTAATTTAGGGGCTTCCCGAGTCAAAAGGTTGAAAGAGGCTGATTTAAGTCAATAAACTCTTGGCAAATCCGAAGCTCCTGAAATGGATTTATAAAAATCAGTTGTAAGAGCTATGTTCTTCTTCATTGAGCTAACAGGAAAGGGAAGAATGAATGTATTTACTTGTCCTTGGCCAAGAGAAATAGCAGAGAGCTTCTTGGAGAACTTCATTTCTTCAGCAAATTTGTAGAGATCAGCAGCTGGGTCTGTACCTGGGGACAGGACGAATATCAAAGGGGTGCAAGAAGTAGACTCCTTAAATACCACGGTAAGATTTGCTGTCTGAAATGTAAAGAAAAAAGGATCCTGTCATTAGTAACTGAAAGCCAATACTGGAGAGATGTATTTGCTTCATCAGAGAACTTCTGCTTGATTTTGTTTTCTCTACTATAGGCAGTAATGCCCTGACCTGGAAGGTCCAGGCTGGCCAAATTTCATCAGATCATGGAAGCTAATCAGGGTTGGTTCTGGTTAGTGCTGGGATGGGAGACCACAAAGGAAGTCCATGGTTGTGACTTGACAGTGCTTTGTACCACTATAAGCAGAAGGGCTGTTGACTACACGTCTTTGGTGCCACTCAAACTGAGCAGCGATCAGAAAGGGCCATTGCAAGACTGATACCATTACTTTTGCAACAATGGATGGGCTCCTATCACACCTACATTCCTCTCCCCTCCTCCAACTGTTACAGGATACCTGTGGTTCTATAAAGTTCTGTCCCAACTGTGCAGCGACAAAGTCCTGCATTGCATTGGTGACTTTGTCCCCCCGTAAGCAGCGCAGAATAAGTAACTTCTGAAAAGAATCCAGTTTGGTGTTCCAAATGCCAGGCAGTGGCTCTCTGCAAGAGAAGAACAGGCTGTATTAAGTTGCGCTTTATACACAGGAAAAATATATGTATAGGATCAGGGAACCAATATTGATGGTTTCCTTATGGGGATGAACTTGTGTGGTTTTTCTGTTGCTGGCATGGCTGCTGATAAAATGTGGTGACAAGAAGGCTTCCCACATTACAGTTTCACTGCAGTTTCCCTGACCCTTTTCCCCAGCAGCGGACACTCCACTCCCCTGGACCACTGGGGTTTTGCAACCCACCAAACTAGAATGTTATATCAGTCCTGTAACTTGTGACACTAGGTGTGTAACAGGTTCTACAAGTTTTCAGGTTCCATTTTTAAAAACCCTCTAGTCTCTTCTGTTGCAAAGGTATCTTTTTCCCTTATATCTCTACAAGAGAAAAAGATAGAAACAAAAAAGCTGAGAATTCAGAGAACCTGTCACACCTGTTGTTAAAATGGTAAATATAAAGATATGCTACTCCTGATTTTTTTTAAATAAAAAAGCTTCTCATTACTGGGGGAGGAAATTATTGCCAGAGCAACAGAATCAGGGAAAACAACTTCCCATGGAGGTGGGAAAATTCAAACTTTCGAGTCACACAAACCATCCAGCTTTTACAGCCATTTTTTCAAAAACTTTTGAGCAAAGCAGCTTTTAGAGGAATTGGGGAAAAGTTGGTGAAACCCCAGGAGGTGCACAAACGGCTGACAGTGCTGTGAGAAAACATGGGGAAAATCCTGCTTCCCAACAGCCCGGTACCCAGAGCAGATAACCCATGAGGAAATTACCATTGTTGATGCTGAAAACATCCATTTCTTGCAACTTTCTTACAGAATTGTCACTTACAAACATCTTTTAAAATATAAACCAAATACTGTACTGTACTGTAGAGGAGGTGCCCTCAGACAAGCAGTCAACATATCTACTGGTATCCATTGGTATGGAAATGAGTGTTACCTGTGAGGTTCACTGCTGTCAAAAATTGCTTGAAAGGCTCTCAGATTTGCAACAAAATCATCTGCAAAGCTAGAAAAATTTTCCAGGTTGCTTAAGGCCAAGATATCATTCCATGCCCTCTCATATAGCCATTCTGGAGCTGGATTCTCTCGCAGGACCTTAACAGGACCACCAGACAAAAGATACCGCCATTCCTCCTGCATATTGGGATGAAACAAAACAGAAAAATTAAGTTTTCACCCTTAATCTTCCATCTGTGAATCTGCTGAGCCAAGGGTGACTTAGTGGAAGTGTTCCTCTTTCTGGACCATAGATGGCATGCTTGCCAATTTAATTTTATTTATGTAACTGGAAATTTTATTTTTACTTTTTTTGTAACATCTAGCCTGGATTAGAGTTCTGGTGTATTGGGGCTGATTCTAATAAAAGATATCACATGGTTTTTGTTTTGTCAATATGCAAAAAAGCTGACACTAGACCCCCCCCCGCCCCCTCCAATGCTATTCCACAGCCCAGTAGCCATGTTAGGCTGCTACAGCAAAAATACACAGGAGTCTAGTGATAATTTAATAGCTAACAAGTTTATTCTAGCCTAAACTTTTCAGGAGTAGAACCTACTTCATCTGATGTGGGTCTTCAACTGCATTTAACAAATGGTCTCTTGCCCACAAAATATTCTACGAAACTTTCTCAACTTTTTTACTGTTGAGAAACCCCTGAAACATTCTTTATGCTTTGAAAAACCCCAGAAGTGGTAAGGTCATGCAGAATATGGATGGGCAGCATAGCTGCGTACATGCTCACTTAGGGCGTCTCTTCTTCTCATCCCCTCCAGGCCCATCATCAGCCAGTTGGGGGGGCAGGTCAACAAGACCATATGTCAACATGACCAATAAATGTTTAACAAATTTAAAAATATATTAAAAATTAATTAACTCCCATTCAAGAAACCCAGCCAGGGTCATCAAGAAAACCCAGGGTTTCATGAAACTATAGTTGAGAAAGCCTGGTTTAGAGCAAAATATTTTTAGCTTACTTCTGAACGGTGGCAGCAGCTTTTAAGTCCAGTGATATTTAGTTATGTTTATTTCTTTCACAGGAGGCTAACATTCAGAGCTCCTCTAGGTTCTGCTTCCTGCAGTGCAAATAGCCATTACTGCGAGTGGGAACCTTGGAAACAGAGGACACCTTATTCCAAAAGTTCACACAAGCAAACAGTGCAGGAAAAGAGGTTCGTACTCTCTTTCAAAAAGCTCATAATCCTTTTTCTTCTTCTGTTTTCCAAAGTGTATTGTAGCTCAGCGATCCGCAACCTTTTGCAGGCCGCGGACCCCTGTGCCGGGATGGGAGGGCGGGAAGAGGGAGCCGTGGCCCGGCGCTGAGGCCTTCGCAGCCCGGCACCGGGCCACTGCCCGGGTGTTGGGGACCACTGTTGTAAATAACTATTTGTTCAAATCCTCAGCCTTAGAGAAGACTCCATGTATCAGGTCTACCAGCCAGGAAAACACCTAGCTTCCCAGACCCCATTGTCTAACAGACTGGACAAGGCAAAATCTGATAATGGAACTTGAAAAGAGTGAAGCTTGAAGGTGAACCAGTCTTTGAACAAGTCTGTCATGCAGTTGCGGAGCCCCTCCTAGATATCCAAACTCAGTGACTATCAATACCCAGCATTTCACCAGAAAGTTGGTTTTATTGAGGATTAGCAATAAAATCCATTGCAAGCAGGAATACAATGGGCGCAAGGACCCAGGGGACACCAGGAGGTACAGGTCTCTCTCTGTCTTTCACTCTCTCTCTCCCTCTCGCTGCATGTTTCTCAGTGTGCCTCGCAGCAGGAGGCATAGCAGGTAATTAGGGCTGGTTTGTAGGAGGGAAGGAGGGCTGGTGTGCAGTTTGGGGCAGCTCTCTCTGTCTGTCCGTCTCTCCCTCCATTGCAGCAGAGGTGGTGCTCTCTGTGTCCCTGTCAGCAGCTTGGGGGCAGCTCTCTCTATGTGTCTCTCTGTCTCCCTCGCAGCAGGAGCGATATGAGGGAATGAGCGCTAAACTGAATAAAATGAAGTTCAATAGGGACGAATGTAAAGTTCTGCATTTAGGTAGGAAAAACCAAATACACCAATATAAGATGAAGGAGACTTGTCTTGGCAGTAGCATGTGTGAAAAGGATCTAGGAGTCTTAGTAGACCATGCATTGAACATGAGTCAGCGGTGTGACTCAGTGGCTAAAAAGGCAAATGGGATTTGGGGCTGTATCAAATGGAGTATCGTGTCCAGATCACGGGAGGTGATGGTACCACTTTACTCTGCTCTGGTTCGGCCTCACTTGGAGTACTGTGTTCAGTTTCGGACACCCCAATTGAAGAGGGATGTTGACAAACTGGAATGTGTCCAGAGGAGGGCAACAAAGATGGTGAGGGGTTGGGGGATGGTGAAGAAAGGTTGGGGGAGCTTGGTCTGTTTAGCCTAAAGGGGAGACGACTGAGAGGGGATCTGATAACCATTTTCAAGTATTTAAAAGGGTGCCATATGGAGGATGGAGCAGAATTGTTCTCTCTTGCCCCAGGGGGACAGACGAGAACAAGTGGGATGAAATTAATCCAAAAGAAATTCCATCTAAACATCCAGAAGAAGTTCCTGACAGTTAGAGCTGTTTCTCAGTGGAACAGGCTTCCTCAGGAGGTGGTGGGTTCTCCATCTTTGGAAATTTTAAAACAGAGGCTAGATAGCCATCTCACGGAGAGGCTGATTCTGTGAAGGCAAAGGGGTGGCAGGTTACAGTAGATGAGTGATTGGGATGTTAGTGTCCTGCATAGTGCAGGGGGTTGGACTAGATGACCCATGAGGTCCCTTCCAACTCTATTATTCTATGATTCTATTCTAGGCCTTGTGTTCGGTCTGGCAGGGCTCTGTGTGTCTCTCTCTGTCTCTGGCGCCTCTGAGAGGAATGTGGCTAACCTAGCGTCCAGGGAGGGAGGGCAGGAGCTATAGGGGCAGGGCCAATCAGGGTGATTGGCCCTATTCCAAATTGGACAGCCAGACATGTTCCACTCCTGAGGCTGTTTCACAAATATATAGAGGAACCATGGATAAGGATAGGATACACAGACGAGCACTCAGCCAAGGCAACACGTAGTGCAGGAAAATTGACTGCGACACTGCTCTTACATTGGATCCAGGTTTTATAGCCACTTGAGTAGACCCTCTCCCCCCCAACAGGAGAGCCAGACAACCTTTCCCGAGGGGAAGTGTCTGAAACCAGCCGGGTGCGAAATGCTGGAGCCAGCAGGCTGGACCACCTGCTCATGCTTTTAACACTTCAATGTGGAACACCGGATCCCACCACTCAGAGAAAGGAAAGAAAGGGGGGGAAGGAAGGAAGGCAGTGATCAGGGTGACATGTTTTTAACACCTCTAAGCAGAGCCGTCCAGAGAGAGGGAGAAAAGGAAAAGAGTTGGAAGAAGCAGGACGCTCAGAGAGGGGATTTGAAAAGGCACCTGGGTGGAATGGAATGAGCACCTGACAAAGTCTTTCAAAAAAATACATATACATATACATATACATATACATATACATATACATATACATATACATATACATATACATATATAAAATATTTATTAGCTACCTTTTAACCTTCAAGAAAGAGCCTCTTGTGGCGCAGAGTGGTAAGGCAGCCATCTGAAAGCTTTGCCCATAAGGCTGGGAGTTCAATCCCAGCAGCCGGCTCAAGGTTGACTCAGCCTTCCATCCTTCCGAGGTCGGTAAAATGAGTACCCAGCTTGCTGGGGGGTAAACGGTCATGACTGGGGAAGGCACTGGCAAACCACCCCGTATTGAGTCTGCCAAGAAAACGCTAGAGGGCGTCACCCCAAGGGTCAGACATGACTCGGTGCTTGCACAGGGGATACCTTTACCTTTTACTAACCTTCAAGATGGCTTAGAATATAAATGGCAATAAGAAATAATAAAAAAACATACAGCCATCAATTTAAAATCAATAATTTGAAACTGCTGGAAGGCAGAAGAAATACAATGAATGAAATGCCAAACTGAATAAAACTCCTAATGGTGAAGTGTGAGAGAGCCAGGCATGTGACTGCCATTGAAAGGCGCTCTCTTGTGTAATCATCAGATGAGCTTCTGTGGTTGACGGGACTGTCAAGAGGGCTTCTCTTTGTGATCTTAGTACCCAAGCATGGTATGGGAGAAGAAGGACCCTTGGCCATCCTCATCTCAAGCCAAAACTAACATTTTGAATTGGGCTCGGGTAAGGATTGGTTGCCAGTGTAATTGCTGTAATATTGCTCCTGATAGCTGGTCCCAACCAGCAGTCTAGCTATAGCATGCCACACTACTTGATGTCTGAAGAACGTTCAGAAGCTGCAACTAGTGTGGCATGCTATAGCTAGACTGCTGGTTGGGACCAGCTATCAGGAGCAATATTACAGCAATTACACTGGCAACCAATCCTTTCCCACTGCAATAATCCAGTCTAGATGTAACTAAGGCATCATTCTTTACAATGATGAACACCCAATTTCTGCTGTCCTTAGTTCTGCTTCCTAGTGCCCTTCCTTTTCACATCGGCAGTTCATAACTTTCAATACTTGGAGACCTAAAGGTAACATGGATACACCTCACAATGACGGCCTTCTGCATGCCTGGAAGCAAACAGAAAGAGCCACTCCACATATTAAATGTTGCAAGAGACACGGTTACACTGTGCTGATGGAGATACATCTTAGAAGCCTGGTCCAATCAGGTTTCCCTGATGAAGAAGTAGTTGTTATATCTTTTCTAAAGGAAATGACAGCAAAACACTGACAATTTTAATGCGTGGAGTTGCCTTAAAACATCATGTGCTTCTATAGACATTTTTGTAAAGCACAGAGCTGCCTACCCTGAAAAGCAACCTTACTACTGTTTAACATTGTACAGCTACAGTTCACTCACCATGTTGATTTTGCCTTCATTCATCATAATCCGGATCCCAACAAGAAATGCAAACATAAGCTTGTGCTTCTCAAAGAGGCTACGGCATACATTGCTGTAGAGACTGAATGTGAGGTACTTGTTGATATTTGCTATTCGCTTCTTCAGTGTGTCTGAAATTGGAAATTGGATCAGAAATCGGAAAGTGGAGGGTGGAAAAAGAAAAAATTACTCACAACAGTATTACACTTAATTCCTATCTAGTTAATGTTCACTTCTTCTTCCCGCTTCATGTATTCCAGCTCAGCCTGTCCTTATTTACCACTATTAATAATGGCCTTTCCATCTAAACTGGCAAACTACAGGTTATGTTTGCCACAATTTAGAGCTGGTTTGTCATTCTGGCCTGGAGGGTGCGCACAAACCACATTTTGACAGTTTTATGCAATGACCTGTATAGCAAAATTGCTGTTCCTTCAGGATAGTTCAGGCTAAACTAGGGAAAAAAGCTCAGCAAAAACATATAACTGCTTTTAACTTCACTATGCATATCTAATCTAATTCTCCATGAACTATGAAAACTAGATAAGGGTTGAATTTGTGCTGAAGAAGTTTGTGAGGTATCAAGCAATTCTAGCGGCCAGCAGATTCTCACTACACACTCTAAACTAGCGATCCCCAACCTGTGGGCTGCGGACCACATGTGGTCCTTCAACTAATTGGAGGTGGGCCCCGAAGGACGCCTTCCCCCCCCCGGCCCTTTACTTCATCCCCCCCGGCCACACTTCGGGTGTCATTGTCTCCCATCACTCCCAGATGGGACTATCTCGTTGCAGAGAAACAAGCTCAGGGTTCCCATTGATTTGTCATTGTCATGAGTTAAAATTTCCATGAAAATAAAATGTTCCTTATGGTCATTGTTGTGGCGTGTCTGTATCTTATTTTGAAGGGATGTTTAAACATTACCATAGTGATCAGAGAGCGTTAGGGCAGTGGTTGAGAGTAGAGGAGTAAACTACCCCCCCCCACCGGGCCTCAGTAAAATTGTCAAGCGTTGAGTGGTCCCCGGTGATAAAAAGGTTGGGGACCACTGCTCTAAACTATTAGAGATACCTGCTCTCTCAGAGTTTGAAATTCCTGTCAGAAATATATTGAGGAACCACTCTAATGAATACTGGTACATGGGGTCAACATTGGCCAGGTCGGAGACACAGAAGAAAAGAATCTGCGTGCGGACAGCCACGGGAACATACTCCAGCCGGGTAATATCAATATCTTTTTCTGTCTGCTCAGCTACCTTCACTTTGGCCTAGAGTAGAAAGATCACAGCAAAAAGACAATTTTCATATTAAGTTAAAAGGAATAATTAACTGAAGCTTAAACCATAATCATGCTAGCAGATCCATTAATGACCCACTAGCATATGTTTTATTGTTTAATAGCAGCAATCCTCCCCTGCCCCAGACCCTGAATATGACTACAGTATGGGAGGAGGGAGGTATTAATACCCCATGCCATTTCCCTCATTTTTCTAGTCCTTAATTGGGGAAAAACATGCAGACAACCTGTAGGTTTCAAGTAAGAATAAGAGTGGGTGTCACACCAATGCAATTAAAGCAAAAAATGAAAAAAAAATGATGGTGCTGTGGGAATTTTGTTTTAATATATTTCACCCAAGGATCCACATGTCTTTCATACACTGCTTCACTAGGGGATTTGCAAATCTGCTCCAAATCAATGACTCCCACAGCTGCTACTTTATATGTACATGCTAGACACCCACTCATGGATGTTCCAACCTCTTGTCTGATCTTCAACTGGGTGAACAGAGCATTTACCAACCTGAATTTCTCCAGCTTTTAATTTAGATGCCTCCAATACTTTTATGAGCTCTAAATCATCAACAGGATTCCCCTCAGAGGAACTTAGACGGTATAGGATCTGATCCTCTATCTCTTTCAGCTCCTGCCGCATTTTGGCATTACTGACAATCAGCTGGTTCTTCGCCTCTTCTAAGTCAGGGCGCTCTTCCGCCACCACTTGGCCCAGTAACTGGTCCTCCAAGCCACTATTTTTAAAAAATCCAAAAAATACTTGAAATCCCACATATTATAGCTCCAGGTTTTTCCCATTTGCAGACTGCAACTTCACTCAAAGTCAGAGCCCACCCTAAATGCAACCACAGTGCCAACTTAGAATGACAGAGAGTGGATGACATAAGAGAAAAGGAGAAGAATAAGAAAGGTGAATGCTATGCTGGGGATTATCAGGAAGGGGACTGAAAACAAATCAGCAAGTATCATTATGGCCCTGTATAAATCTATACAGTGCAGACTCATTACAAAACTGTACTGTGCACAGTTCTCCGTATCTCAAAAAAAAAAAGGGTAAAGGGAAACTAATTAAAGGAATGGAACATTTTCCCTATGAAGAAAAGTTAAATAGATCAGGGCTTTTTAGCTTGGAAAAATTACAACTGAGGGGTGACATGACAGAGGTTAACAAAATTATGCATGGGACAGAGAAGGCAGAGAAAGAAGTACTCTTCTTACAAGAACTTGAAGGCACTCAATGAAATTAATGAGCAGTAGGCTTAGAATGGATAAAAGGAAGTCTTCACCCAAAGAATAATACATGAAATCCAGTGCTTCAGGAAGGCTGTGAGCATAGACAGCTTCAAGAGGACACTGAATAAATAAATGGAACAGAGGTCCATCAGTGGCTATTAGCCACTAGGTATAGATGGAACATTACATACGGGGTAGGTATATTCTGTATTCTTAGTGCCTGGGAGACAACAGTGGGAGGGCTTCTGGAGTTCTGGCCCTGCTGGTGGACTTCCTGATGGCACCTGGATTTCGGCCACTGTGTGACTCAGAGTGTTGGGCTGAATGAGTCACTGGCCTGATCCAACATGACTTATGTTCTTAATCTCCTTTAAAACTTTCAGATGGCATGAGATCACTAACTGGCAAAGGCAGATAATCAACAATAAAGAACAAAATTAGTTATTGGTCAATGTTTCTGAATTAATATTTTTATTATTTAGGACAATTTCATAAGGACAATGTATGCAAAAGGGAAGCAGTAAAAGATATAAAAAGTTGACTGGTTACCTGGGGGATAGGGTGAAGTTGATTAGTGTTAGCTTGGTGGATAACTCTGGTGTGTAGTGGGGATTGGGTAGATTGGTGGTGATGTACATCTTGAAGTCTTCATGATATGGAATCATTGTGTCTCCCAGTTTCAGTACTGTGTTGCCTTGTTGTTTGTAAGTCTTTATAGCAAGAAAACAAGCAAATAAAAAACTTTTAAAGTTCTTTGTAACAATACATGAGAAAAAAATCTATATTAGATATGTGTAGGCCATGATTTTTGAAGCTAACTCTGCCCAATAAATTATTTTATTATTTTAAGGCAATTTATTAACCTGGGATCACTCAAGTAGGAAACCAAGTGGGGAACATAATAGTATCATTAAAATAAACAAATACAATGGTAAACAAAAAATAAAAATGCATATATCCACATCACAGGCAGGTTCTGGTCCAGTGGGCTGGTTCATTCAGTGGCCATGAGATATAAGACAAAGTTCTTCCCCTCTGGCTCATGCCAAAAGGCTTGAGTATCTGGCCGTTCCAGGATTTATACCATGTGTGTCTGCCACCTCAAGCATCTACTTCATTCATCCTGTGCTGGTTTCCTAGCAACATGAAAGTAGCAAATCTGGTGAGCCATTTTGAATGGGGTTCATGGGTGATCAAGATAAGAAGCGAGTAGTTCTATGGTCAAATTTCTACAAAACCTCTAGTCTTTCTGGCTAAGTCCACCCTAACTGGATTACTTGACTTGTATGCCTCAGCATCACTCTTGACTCCAAGTCCCACCTGAGAAAATGTATAGTTCCACCCTAAATTCAACATTAACAGAGCCCCTTTAATTCCAGTGCTTGTTAAAAACATCACATACATGCTCATGCACACACATACACACACACACTACACACAAAAGAATGCACCTGTTTCAACAAGACTGGCTCAAGTGCTGGATCTAGTTCTTCCCCTACATTCTCCAGGAGAAAGGGTTTTCCAAAGCGAATAGCATTCTCCAAGCTGCGCAGAAAATCCCGATCACTGAGCTTGGATGTATCTAGTCCACCATCTTTCTCCTGAAAAACAACAGGACTCAGGTGACAACAGGGCCCCCAACTTTGAGTGAATGTGGAATGGAAGAAGAGACAGAAAGTAGATTTACATGTACGTGGAAATAATTTTTTTTTGCATGCATTGTTAGTAAACTGAACATAGCACACAGCATATGGTGAAGTTTACCCAGAAGAGACAAAGCATGAATTTTGAGAAGCCAATTCAGTAAAGCAACAAAGACAACTATGGGACTCTTTCAAAGTGAGCAAAGTGGTTGCTGATCTCTAGAGTGTTTAGTAACATTCAGTTATGCTCCTTCTCCCATATATTACTGCTTTCCACATCACAAAATCAATACTTTTGAGAGTAAGAATATATGGACATATCTCTCAGCGGAGGAATGTGAGCAGCAGGGTACCCAAAGGACCAGTACTAGGACCAGTGTTACACAATTTGTTCATAAATTATGTGGAATTGGGGGTGAACAGTGCAGTGATAAAGTTTGCAAAATATAGAAGAGTTGGTTTTTATATCCCACTTTTCACTGCCCAAAGGAGTCTCAAAGTGGCTTATAATCACCTTCCTTTCTCTCTCCCCACAACAGACACCCTGTGAAGTAGGTGAGGCTGAGGGAGCTCTGACAAGACTGCTCAGTCAGAACAGCTCTATCAGGCTGTGATGAGCCCATGTGGGCATGGCTGCATGTGGAGGAGCAGGGAATCAAACCTGGCTCGCCAGACTAGAAACTGCTGCTCTTAACTACTACACCATGCTAAATTATTAAGGACTAAGGGGCAAAGCCCGTTGTCTCCAAGAATACAACGGGCGCCAGAGCTTGGCAGTGGGAAGAGGAAGGGGAGGAGTTGTCCAGTCTGTAAGGGCATGGGGTTGTCATGTGTGTTGTGTGGGAGGTTGTGGTGGCATGGTGGCAAATGAGGCCATGGGTGTGGAGATATGGGTGTCAAGAACCTGTGGTGTGGAATGTTCGTTGATTGTGGGAGAGGACTGACCTTTGGGAATTGTGGCATAGTGGTTACAGATGAGCTTTCCAGAGCCATGTCCACAGATATGTGAAGGGAAAATCAGACTGGAGACTCTTCTTAGGGGAAGATTACATGGCAACCAATTCCCCCCAGTTCTGCATCATTTCCCTTCTTGTGTGAATTAGGCCACATTCACCGAAATGCCCCTCTGCCCTAATACACATGGGGTAGTCACAGTACACAGGTGTCCACCCTGTTCCTTCTGTCTCCCATATTTTCACTGTTGGTAAAATGTTATGTGCCCACATGCTTCTTTCATGGTTGCTCCTTAGAAGAACGGATTTTTGTACCCTATTGCTTACTACCCAAAGAAGTCTCAAAGCGGTTTACAAACACCTTTTCCATTTGTCTCTCCACAATAGTCAACCTGTGAGGTATGTAGGGTTGTGAGAGAACTGGGAATGGGCCGCAGTGACCCAGCAGGCCTCAGGTGTCTCAAAGCATTTTCCAATCGTCTTCCCCTTCTCTCCCCATAGCAGACTCCCCATGAGGGAGGTGGGGTAGCGAGCCTCACAGGGAAGCTGGCAACCCTAAGAGGAAGACTGTCTGTGCACAGCAGTCTTGACCTTAGTAAGGTTTTTAATACTGTTTTTGTATTTGCCAGGCCAAGGTTATTTGCCAATTACTATTTCAGTTACTATGTGTCTCCAGACATTTACTTGTTCTCTATTTAGTTTCAGGCTGTAAATATTTATTTAGATCTTCCTGCACTTTCCAGACTCACAGGACTGATGCCTGTCTGTGCCCCAGAATACAAACAGTTGCTGATAAGGGCTGGCCATAACCCATAGACCAGGAGGGACACTCCTGCACCACTCCCTACCAACTGCAGGCAAAAATGGCTCATTTGAAGGCTGGACTCTGAGGCATTGTACGATTTTGAAGTCCCACCTCCAAACCTCCAGGAATATTTCCAACCCAGGGGTAGCCAATTTACAGGTGTGGCCTGGAGAGCTCCTGGAATTACAGCTCACCTGCAGAGTATAAAGATCATCTCCCCAGGCAGAAAGGGCTACTTTGGACAGGGTTGTGGTAGAGAAGAAACATTTAAGGCGTCCCACACAGGTTGTTGTTGAATTGAAAGACTTGAGGCCTACTGCACAGGGTTGCTGTACAGATGAAACAGGAGCCAAAAAAACAGTTTCATCTGCAGAATAGCGCTGTGCAGTGGCCTCAAATCTGCAGAGAGTTGCAAAGAAGAAAGACACACGGCTTGGCTGTGTCTAACCCCCGGCCAGAGCAGTATTTTAAGTGAGAAGGGCTTTTCTGTGGCCTCCCTGTCAGGCAACTGTTTGGCAGAAGGGGAAATCCCCCCCCCTCAAAAGGAAGGCCCTCAGGCTCCCCTGCGTTGCTCTTGGAAACGCCTCCTTCCCTCAGTCAGGGCCTGTCAGAGGCTGCTTTGCAGCAGGCCTGAAGGGGGGGAGGGGGCGCACTCTGCAGCCTCCTGCCAGCTCTGTCAGGGTTCTGAGGCAATTTGCAGTTGGACATGACAGTTAGGACAGCCTTGGGGCAAAAAGGGCTGGCACAGCCTCTGTTCTCATCCCCCTTGGCAGCCCTGCTGACCTCCTCTCCCTTTGGTGGTCAGGAGCAGACTGGCAGCCATACTTGGCTGGGTGAATGGAATTTTGGTCTGTCCTGGTGAGGGGCCAATAGGAAGGCACTTTTTGCGCCTCCCCATTGGCTGCTTGGCCCTGGATGGACACTCGGAGGGCCCAATCAGGAGCCGCTTTGCGGCTCCTAATTGGGCCCTCTGAGTTTTTATCCTGGACAGGGCCCGCCCTAACTCCTCCCCAGGTGGCCTTACTCTTTTATTTAATAGGACCCTGTCCTATTTAAAGATGATGAAAATCAAAGTGGATTGTAAAGATCTACAAGAGTATCTCTCTAAATTGAGTGTATGGCAACAATGTGAAAAATGAAGCTCAGTGTTAGTTGTGAAAGGTGGTATGCTGTGGAATAAAAAATCCTGACCATAAATATATGCTAATCTTGAACTGGTTGAGACCACCTGAACTACATTTGGGGCTACAGCTTGATGAGAATGTGAAGTCAGTGGACAGCAGGAGTAAAAAAGGAAATGGCAATGGTCCTCCTGCATTTGAAATATCAAATACTCTGTTAGTCATATTTTAAAAATATATTGCAGAGTTGGAAAAAGAACAGAATGGACATCAAAGATGATTAAAAGGATAAAACACTGAGGAAAGGCTGAAGAGACCTCCCAGTTTGGGGAAAAGACAGCTAAGGGGGGACATGATAGGTTTTTTTTTTTTAATTATGCATGTGATAGAGAACGTGGATTCAGGAGCACTCAGATCCAGATGTTCAACAGATCCACAACAGACAATTTCAGGTAAGAGATGTATCCATGTAGGAACTTTCATATTACAGAAAGAAACATTCAGTAGATACTGGTGAATTTCATTAATCGTCTGTCAAAAGTAGAAATCCTTACTAAATTTTTTATCCACTTGTTGGCTTGTCCCTGGGGGTCTATGAACAATGTCCAGCGCTGAGAGAACTGTGTTATCATTCCATTCTCTACAGACAAGGTATCATTGGGTAGACCAGCAATCTGCAGAATGGAAAAAATGTTTAACAATAAACCCAATCTTAAAGTGAACCAATATACCCATACTCTATCAAGAAAAACAAATTTCTGTGCCCTGTATACATTATTAAATTTAAGAAAATATGAATCTCTTTTCTTATTTTGAATAATTTATACTGCTCCAGATAGAAATGATGAGGACAAGTAGCTATGCATGGTGTTAATTTTTTTTAAAGAAGATATGATTTTTTCCAACAAAAATTTACTTTGACTATTTCCACTGAAACAAAATTGGGGAATTACTGAAGTTTCATAAGAGCTACTGGACACCTCCCCCCTCCACGTGAGAAACACTGGGGGTTCGTGTATTCTTTTTTAGAACTACAGTTTTTCAGAATATATAGAACCAATTTAAAATCACTCTCTATACCCTGTTCACACCCCCTCCCCTCCCCATACCTGCCACGATCGGATTTTTACTGGATCTCCAAGTGTGGCTATTAGGTTTGGCTCCTTGGTGTGTGGAACATGATGTGACTTTAACTCATTTATCCATTCCTCACAAAGTGATATGCGGTATTGACCCTATCAAGGAAAACCATGCATCATCAATAATGTATTCTCAAAGTTTTAGTTCAATCAAACCCTCATTACTTTATCAGGACTTCATGCTGAGGGAAAACGTTGAGACCCCCTGTACTTAGCTGTTCCAAACAATACAGGGATGAGTTATGTAACAACACTGGCTCAATTCAAACTTCATATGGTTTTGAGATGGATTGAATGTTTCCTCCTCACCTTTCCTTTCCAATGTGTTCTACAACTATTGTTTGCCATTACAACCAAATCAGAATGAACTATGATGCTATTCTGGAATTCCATATGAACCATAATTTGAAACCATGAACTGAAGTGGATTTGCCGTCCACAGTTTTATACAAACCATGAAAAGCACTTATCAAATTTAGCTCCAGTTGAATATAACAGAAAGCCCCCGTGGTGGGGTGGGATCCATATGCAAAAGTGGAGTGAGCACACAAATTTGTGGCTGTTATCTATAAAGGGATTTTTCTCCATTCAATTAAGAACACTTTGATAAATAAGTACACTGTGGCTGAAATCCTAAATACACTTACTAGGTGGTTAGACCCACTGAATTCAAGGGGACTTTTGAGTACATCTGCTTAGAATTGCAGTGTTCTAGGGCCAATTCTTTCTTTATTCAGTACAAACCTTCCTCAGTTCAAAAAAGCTCAGGGTAAACATCCACCACCTAAAAACTAATTTGCTGTAAAAAATTCTTACAAAACATACTATTCTAAAAGGAGCAATGTTATCCTAAGTAGCGTCTTTATTTGTGCCTTTAGAAAATGAAAGAGAGAACTCCTAGACCATCAAGTGATTACCAGTGGCATTTCTCTGTAGTTCCAATTCATTCTTACAACAGGCTCTCTCAGAGTCACACTGTACCATTGCGCCCCAGGCAAGGAATCTGGGGGTGACCATCGATACCTCCCTGACTATGGAGGCTCAGGTCAAGAGAGTAGCGGGTCAGGCGTTTTTCTATCTTCGCCAGGCCTGACTACTAGCGCCCTACCTGTCCCCTGACCACTTGGCTACAGTGATCCATGCGACAGTCACCTTCAGAATAGATTTCTGTAACTCGCTCTACGCCGGCCTACCCTTGTCTCTGATCCGGAAACTCCAGCTAGTGCAAAACGCAGCTGCTCGGGTCCTCACTGTTACACCTTGGAGGGCCCATATCCAGCCTGTGCTGAGGCAGCTGCATTGGTTGCCAATTGCTGCCCGGATCAAGTTCAAGGTTCTGGTTTTAAGGCTATATGCGGGTTGGGACCCGCCTACCGCCCTATATCCCCCGCATGGCTTTACGCTCAGCGGGGGAGAATCTCCTGATCGTTCCTGGCCCTACAGAAGCGTGCCTGGCCTCGACCAGGGCCAGGGCCTTTTCGGTCCTGGCCCCTACCTGGTGGAATGAGCTCCCGGGTGAGCTGCGCGCCCTGCAGGATTTACCAGCTTTCCGCAGGGCCTACAAGACGGAGCTCTTCCACCAGGTTTTTGGTTGAGGCCGGGGTCAGTGAATGAATGCCAGCATTCCCCCCAGCCCTCGGACCTAGTAAGTTAGATCTCCTCCCCACCCTCCCTGCCGCTCTGATAGCAGGGGATAGGAATAATGAGAGCTTCCGCCATGTTGTGATTGTTTTTAAAGTCTTTTAATGGGTATTTTAATTGGGATAGGATTATTGTGACCCGCCACGAGCCTACGGGGAGTGGCGGGAAATAAATCTAAATCTAAATAATAATAATAATAATAATAATAATAATAATAATAATAATAATAATAATAATAATAATAATAATAATAATAATAATAATAATAATAATAATAATGTTATATAAAAGATCCATAATTGAATGAAGGAAGTATTTGATTCAATTATGTCTCCCCTCCCAAGACTGACAAAGTGATTCTGGAAAAGTCTTAAATCAAGAGAAAACTTCAGATATTGCAAGAAAATAATTCCTTTTGCTCACTGTGAAAGGTCCCAGGTATGCTATAAAGCCAGCTGAAACGAGAACATCTCCTGAAATGTTGTTGATCATATAATCCAGATTCTGGACTGTTTCCTGCCAGCGCACCCTTTCGTCAGCCAGGCCATTAATCAGCTGGAGAAAAGACACACATAAATTGCCATTTAGTTTCTTCCTTCGGCAGCCCCACTCCTATCCATGAAACATCCGCACAAAATGTCACAGAACGACAGTGACAGGAACCTCAGTCCTGAAAACAATAACTGAGAGACAGAAAGTACAGCAGCAGGTCCCCTTTCCAACTGAGTTTAACATCACAACCCTGCTCTAAGTTAGGACAAGGCAAGTACTTGCTGAATGTTCAGCATTTTCCCCAGACAGGGTTGTCACCTCCAGTTTGCATGTATTCTTTTTATAGCTTTTGCATGGTGGAGTGACCACCTTGGTCTTCCTCTGTAAACTGCTTTTCTATAAGCTTTAGTTTTACTTTCCCTACAGAAATCTAACTTCTATCCTGCTCTTTGTACAGAATAATATATTATATGGCACCTGTTTGCTCTAAGGAGAAGTCTTAGCAACCCTCCATAACCTTTGTACAGCGTAAGATATAGCACGTGTATGAGAAAATGAGACAAAATGACATAACGCCAGATCTTACTCCAGGTCATTGAACCCACCTGATTTTAATGTGAAAATCACACCTACTTTTAATCACTGTCCTCCAAGGATATTATAATTTATATGAAATTTTACCTGAGCCACAGTGATTAGAAGATCTTTATCTGTGTCTGTACCAGACTGGACAAAAGAAAGATGACCTAATTTGAGGTGTGACATTTCAACTGTATGAAACTTTGTGTCAAATGAAGTTCGGGGCACTGAATATGGGACAGAGCCTGGTGTGCCTTAGCAATTGGCTTGCATTGGCTGCAGTCATTAAAATGAAATTTTATGAAATAATTTTGTGGATGAATTGGATTCCTGCCCCTGCAAGGGGTGAATGAACAGATCCGTATGGCTGGGGAGATCATGCACATACCACAGAGCATGCAGCCATAGCTTTTCCTATATAGCCAACTCCTATCTCCTATGGTAAATGGATGCTATTTTGCCTGACAACACGTACAAGGAGATGGTGAGTAAAGGGACTGTAGAAGGAGAAGGGCAGGATAAGCCATAATTATCATGAATTGAAAAGCCAAGATACCTGTTTTTGCAAGGCCCAGACATGCCTATGGGAATGGAAGTAACTTGGCTCTCTCCCTTACCTTGTCAGCCCGGCCTAATCTCTGCTCACACTGTTCACACTTCATCTCTAGCTCTTCCTTTGTGGCTAAGGTGCCTTTGTATTTGGCCTGCAGGTGGGCAATGCCCTCTTCCACTTCTCTTAAGCGTTCCTTGGCCTCATCCAGGACCCTCTGTGTAGCCTGCAGGTCTTCTTCTGCCTCCCGAAGGGCTTGCTAGGAAAAAAGAAACATTTGTGGTGCATGATTCTAAGGAGACAGTTTTCAATTACTGATCCTTCCTTCCTTCCTTCCTTCCTTCCTTCCTTCCTTCCTTCCTTCCTTCCTTCCTTCCTTCCTTCCTTCCTTCCTTCCTTCCTTCCTTCTTTCCTTCCTTCCTTCCTTCCTTCCTTCCTTCCTTCCTTCCTTCCTTCCTTCCTTCCTTCCTTCCTTCCTTCCTTCCTTCCTTCCTTCCTTCCTTCCTTCCTTCCATTTATTAGCCACCACTCCCAACACAGCTGGCTCATGGCAGTTAACATCCATTTAAAACCCCACATAAAACAATAGCCAGCCCAATTTTAAAAACTCCCAGATGGTGGGAAAACAGAATACTCCTTCATTTGCACCCCTTGGCCCCCATGCACAACCGTTGGCCCTCCAGGCAGTGGCTTCTGAGAGTATCCAGGCCAACAGCTTTTCCATAGGCCATGTGGGGAGGGAGCAGATCTTCCTGACCTGCCTGGCAGAAGAGCTCTGTTTTACGGGCCCTGCAGAATGTTGACAATTCCATCAGGGCCCTTAGTTCTTCTGGGAGCTCATTCCACCAGGTTGGGGCTCCTGGAAGAGCTAAGAGAAGGTCCTGGCCCTGGTTGAGGCCAGGCATGCCTCCTGTGGGTCAGAGACAAACAGTACATTCCTACACGCAGAGCAAAGGCCCTGCAGGGGGCATAAGGAGACAAGCAGTCCCTCAGATAAATGGAACCCAATCGGTGAAAGGCCTTAACGGTAAGAACCAAAACCACGGGAGATCTCTACAGAGTTGAGAGGAAGCCCTGAATACACTGAATAACTTTTGAAATGCTCAGCTGCAGTTCTTACTCGCTTTGGCTCCACAGCTTTGGCAACAAAGTGGTACTTATGCATGGCTCGAACCCACTGGCAAATAGAGGTGCAGGCTTTGGACACTTTGGCTATGGCTGCTGGCAGAAATTCTTCACTGTCGATATAAGGCTGGATTGATTTGATTACTGTATCTGCAATGTTATCCTGAAAAGAATAAAAGACAATGAATTGCTGTGAACCTGAATGGCTGAAAGTTCAGGGGGTTCAGCCCTGAGGTAGCAATGCCCCATAGCCAAAAGTATGCCGTAGGTGGACCACTTCAATTCAAACACTGTTAATTCCTTGCAGATGACGGCTTTGTGGCCACAAAGCAATAAAAGCTTGATAAGAAAGGTGAAGCAGACTGAATTGCTTGTGATTTTCCTTATTGTCTGTCAGATGATAGGTAGGTAGGTAGGTAGGTAGGTAGGTAGGTAGGTAGATGATAGATAGATAGATAGATAGATAGATAGCAAATCATCACCTATTTCTATACACTATTCAGACAAGAACCATGAGCTGGATTGGTCAAGTTGTCTAGTCAATATCAAGGGAAATAAGAAGTCACCACTTCCTTTTTTCTGTGTTATAACCCATTTGGGGCATTTAATGGAGGAAAAATAGTGGTAGGAACCTGGTCCTCCAAAATATATTTTATATCAGTAAACATTTCTGTATAAAATTACAGATTATGTCTTTATGTAGATTAGATTTTTAAAATTGATAATGGGAGAAAGTACTCCACCCTGATAAGTATTTTAATATCCTTGAGAAAGAGCATTTTCTCAAAACGCATTCAATGCATTTCTATAATAAACTGATTTCCCACACATTTTTTAATATTCTTCTGTTTCTCTTTTCCTATAGACTGGTCCACCCCCTTGCTTCTTACTGCTTAGAGAACTCTGGTCAAAGGGACAACAGATTGGGTGTATTATTTCTCTGAAACACACACACAATATTAAACAAAGAATAAAACTACTTAATTACAGGACTTATAACTGCCATCTGGCTGTATCTACCCATTACCCTTGTGTGCAAGACTATCAACTTTCTTCCCAGCTCCTGGCATTGTACCTTTAACAGCAGTTTGGTCTGCAGATATTAGCAGAAGAAAATGCTTATCAGGAGAAGGATCTGCATAACTCAGAGGGAAAGCTCTTAACTACATGAAGATTAACACAGGAGCAGTTGAGGACAGGTTTTTCTGATCAATTGGCAACCCTATTGGTACTGCTTTTATTCTTGAAAACATTTGTGTGTATGTGAGAGACAAGAGCACGCATGAACACAACCACCGTGAGTTATATAGTGAGTTCAGTAGGGAAGAAACGAGGCGCAGTCATGCATTTCAGCACTTTATTTGTTAAAGTGATTCTAGGTTGGAAGTAACCACGCTAACTGGGGACTTGCCTGGACAAGCCCCCAAATATATACACAGGGGTAGAGGTGGACACACCCTTGGCTGAGCCTTGATTGGATTAGCGGAGCCTGATTGATTTAAACTCACTGGGCCCTGCAGTTGGGGACCTGGCAGTTCATTGGCTGTCCTTTGGAGCTGCTTGGATCCTGCTCCAAACCCCAAGCTCAGCCCTCTGCTGCCTTGCATACACAACACCATGATTACTTACTTTATCATATTTAAACAGGCTTTCAAGAAATTTCCCTGGATCCTGAAGGAGACCTTTGCCAGGTTCCCAGTAGTCATCTATCTTAGAGCCTGGCTTCTCTCCTGCCACTTTCTTGGGCTTGACTCCCTTCATAATGCAGACAGCTTCAATCACCAGTTTCACTCCTAGTGGAGGACGCTGCATTGCTCGCACCTAGTTCAGAATATGAGAAATGAGAGAATCAGTAGTAGTTCAGAACACCGTACTATCAGCTGCAGAGCATTCCCAATCATTGTTTACCTTTAAGGAATTAATGAAACAAGAGTTTATCTGATCTTTAATACACCATACTAGGTGGATGCTCTATTAGCACACTCTCTTTATTAGCACTCTTTCATTATTTGTTCTAACTTTCACATGAATTCTTAAGTCACCTCGCAAGACATAAAAGTCAAACAAGTTCATATTAAATATGCACTCCTGCAATGCAGCTATAATGGTTGTAGTGCTAACCTTGCAATTCAGCTCTAAGCAATGTTACATCCTTCTAAGTCCAGGGGACGTTTCCTCTGGCACTGATAGTCACCCAGAAATTAGTCCAATGTGACTGTAATATATTATGATTTATCTCAATGTTCTTCTAAGAAGCCTAGAGTTCCACTTTCTTTCATTTTATCCTTACAGACACAGACAGGCTGATCAATTTAAAATAATTAAATGGACTTAACTGATGAGTGTGATTTTCAGCATTAGTATAGGAAGATACTAACAAAAATATCCTGTTTGCTTTCTGACTAGAAATAAGAGCCAGTGTGGTGTAGTGATTAGGGATTTGGAAAACCTGGCTTGCATTGGTTCATAATTTCACAGTAGAGTTCACCATTCATGACCATCACAAACTTCTGACACTAAATGAACTAGTTTGGTTCATGAAGATCATGATGTGGTTGAACACCCCCCACCTCCACATGCTAGAAACAACAAATTATCAGGGAAACTCCAGCTTACTCTCCTTTATCTGCCCTCCAAGTTTGGTGAGGAATGGATTTATGGGGTTTCTGTCACACCTCCCCTAAAGAAGGTGTCCTCATCCTCTGTTATTTCCAATGGAGGGGTAAAAAACAGCAAATGAAGTAAGAGCAGTAGAAGACCAGCAGAACAGAATCAAAGTCCCAGGGAAGCTCTGCACTCGTAATATGGGCGGAGTGCCCCTTTAGCCCCGAACTGCTGCCGAGAGCCCATGTCGGAACATACCAGCCAAGACCTCAAGACAAAAGGTTCACAGCGGGGATGGAGGGAGGGAATGTGTGTCTGCACACAAGACTTCAATGAACAATAGTTATAGGTAAGTGAAACCCTATTTTCATTTACAGCCTTTCATTTACAGGAAGAGACTGCCAGGCCCTGTCAGGCCAAAGACAGCAAATACTCCAACACCTTGGGGAGTGAACAAGAGAAGGATATGAATCCAGGGTGGATAAAATCAATCCGTTGGGAAGGAGTCAAATTTGACTATTTAAAGTTAACCTGTAGACCCAGAGATGAGCAGAAGTTTAGAACCATTGACACTTGCCTAGATAGGAGTTCCTCAGAGAAAGCTACTACTAACTAGTCATCTAAATAAGGGGAAATTCTGATACTCTGGGTCCGCAGGTAAGATATCACCACTGCTATACACTCAGTGAACACTCTCAGAACTGTGGCTAAGCCAAAGGGAAGTGCTGTGTATTGGAAAATTTGAGAACCTCTGCAAAAGCACAAGAAGCATCTATCCTTAGGGTGAATTGAAATATGAAAATAGGCATCCTTGAGATCAAGGACTGCAATCCAGTTTCTCTGTGAGAGAAATTCAATAACAGTAGGTTATAACATGCGAAAACGAGAAATGAATAAACATTTATTCAAATTGTGTAAGTCCAGAATCGGACGAAAAGCCCCATCTCGCTTCTCGACTAAGAAAAAGCGAGAATGAAAACCAGATTGAAAGAGACCATCGGGGACTTCCTCGATAGTGTCCTTCTCCAGGAGCTCAAGAATTTGAATTTCCAGTTCAGGAAAGGTATTAACATGAGCCGGAGATCCCAGGCAACAAGTGGGCAAGAAGGAAAATTCCAAATGGTATCCATTATGAATGATGGATAAAACCCAAGAGTCCTGGGTAACAAGGGACCAATTAGAGGCAAACTGAGCCAAGCGATTACCAGACTGTAACCGGTAGGTAGCAGAACAGGTTAACTGTCAGAACCTAGGTTGACTTTGGTGCTGTTGTTGAGGTTGATCCCTCTGGGGATATTGCTGGCCTTTAGGGCAAGATGGCTGTCCCCTCCTTTGAAATTGCTGGGGTGTATGAGAAGAATACTGAGGAGGGGGAGGGGTGGATGGAAATATGGAGTGAGAAATCGTTGATGTTGGTTGGTACAAGGCTGGAAGGATGGAACTGGAGGGAAGGAACTTAAGGAGCAGGCTGTCTGATGACTCTTCTTAAGTGAGGAAAGGAAGTCATCGGTGGCAGTGGCAAACAAAAACTCCTTCTCCAAAGAAAGGTCTTTGACCTTAGTTCTGGTCTCCCAGGGTAAGGTTGTACCTCGGAGCCAAGAGTGTCCATGGAGAGTTATAGCATGAGCAGCGACCTCTGCCAAATGCTTCCCGGTGCGGATTGCTTTTTTGTCAGTTTTAAGTGCTTTCATTTGCAGAAGCATGGCTAAGGACTTAGGTTCATCTGGCAACATGTCCAGATATTTTGACATGCCTTCCCATAGGACCATTGGGTACCCGGTGTTTATTGCCTGATAGCTGGCAATGTGAAATGATAGAGCCACTGAGGAATACGACTTTTGGCCCAAACCATCCAGTTTCCAGCTCTCTCGATCTAATGGGGCCGTGTTGGCCCAGTAGGTGCTTGATTTGCCTATCCTCCAGGATGGTGGCAGTGGAGGGAGGGTGGACAGAGAGGAAATTGGATAGTTCTTCCTTCACTCTGTAAAAGGAGTCCAATTTTTTTGGAACAGGCATAGCCATTGCAGGTTTTTTCCATATTGAAACTGTAAGGTCCTCGAACCCTTCCACTAATGGAAGAGAAATAGCTTTAGGGGTCTCAGAATAAAGACTGCTGAGAACCTTGTCCTTCGGGCACACATCCAAGGAGGACACATCCAGTTCTAAGGTCTTCGCCATACAAAGAAGCTGTTTAGAATGAAGATGGTAGTTTTTGGAGGGGGAGGATGGAGAGGGATCCCCAACGCTGGTGTCCGGGGAGGTGGCAGAGACGGTGCTAGGAGAGGGGGGAGGCTGGATGAGTTTGCCGTCTTTCAACTCCAGGTCCTCAGAATGGGGATGAGGCTCGTCAAAACTTGCAGTTCCTCAGGAAAGGGATGGTCCCATTGACCTACGTAAACAGGCGATGGGTTGTAAGAAGCTCCGGAGGCAAGAGTGCCCAACTGTAGGAGGCGGATTCGGTAGTGGTGAATCTTGACTGGGAACCGAGTGGGCTGGGAGAGGAGAAGGTGTGTGCTGTGTCTGCGGAACCGAAGGAGCTGACTGAGCCAAGGATCTGCTCACCGACCCATAATCAGAGTGGGTGGAGTGAGTCTTATGTTTAGCCTTCTTAGTCTTGGAGTAAGGCTCCAAAAACTGGGCTGGAGTAGACTGAACCGTAGTGGCCTCAACTATAGCGAGAGCCAGGGACAGTATTACAGAAGGTGGTCTCTTTTCCAGATGGGTAGGGACCAATGCCGGAATGGAGGCAAAGGAACGGACAGAGGCTGAACCAGGAACGTGGACTGGAGCTGATGTAGGCTTGGATGCTGGTTAAAGGGGCCCAGTGGAGAGGGCCTTCTTCCAGGGAGCTGCCTTTCATCTGGCAGAACTGTCAGACCTTGCCTTCGGAGTAAACTTCTGGCAGATCTTACAAGCAGTCATGTTGTGTGCCCCACCCAGGCACAGTAAACCGTGGTCATGCTCATCTGTGTGAGGGATTTTGATTCCAAAGCAGGCACATTTCTTGAAAATAGCCTTTGAGGCCAATAGTCAAGTTAGAAAGCGAAGCTAGATCTAAGTGACTGTTTTTTGCGGCAGCAAAAAAAGAACTGAGGGCTGAGGGGACACTCCACTTATATCACATGTGCGTTTCAGCGGGAAGCCACACGGATGTACACCATGTTGGGGCACTAGCACCCCCTATAGGGCTTAAGCTAGAAAAGACTTCCATGGCTGGCCTGTGTTTGCACAGTCCCAAAGTAGGGCTGAACAGAAAGACTGTAAATGAATGCCAGGTGCAAATTTTGAGTCTACATTTAGAATCCAATGTGGTGAAAACACCCTGGCAAATTATAATTGCGGAATCAGTCAGGGACAAGAGATATTTTGTTGTTGTTATGTGCGAAGTCGTGTCCGACCCATCGCGACCCCATGGACAATGATCCTCCAGGCCTTCCTGTCCTCTACCATTCCCCAGAGTCCATTTAAGTTTGCACCAACTGCTTCAGTGACTCCATCCAGCCACCTCATTCTCTGTCGTCCCCTTCTTCTTTTGCCCTCGATCGCTCCCAGCATTAGGCTCTTCTCCAGGGAGCCCTTCCTTCTCATGAGGTGGCCAAAGCATTTGAGTTTCATCTTCAGGATCTGGCCTTATAAAGAGCAGTCAGGGTTGATCTCCTCTAGGACTGACCGGTTTGTTCGCCTTGCAGTCCAAGGGACTCGCAAGAGTCTTCTCCAGCACCAGAGTTCAAAAGCCTCAATTCTTTGATGCTCGGCCTTCCTTATGGTCCAACTTTCACAGCCATACATTGCAACTGGGAATACCATAGCCTTGACTAAACGCACTTTTGTTGGCAGGGTGATGTCTCTGCTTTTTAGGATGCTGTCTAGATTTGCCATAGCTTTCCTCCCCAGGAGCAAGCGTCTTTTAATTTCTTTGCTGCAGTCCCCATCTGCAGTGATCTTGGAGCCCAGGAAAATAAAATCTGTCACTATCTCCATTTCTTCCCCATCTATTTGCCAGGAATTGAGAGGGCCAGATGCCATGATCTTTGTTTTCTTGATGTTGAGTTTCAAGCCAACTTTTGCACTCTCCTCCTTCACCCGCATCAACAGGCTCTTTAGTTCCTCTTCACTTTCTGCCATTAGAGTGGTATCATCTGCATATCTGAGGTTGTTGATATTTCTCCCTGCAATCTTGATCCCAATTTGTGACTCCTCTAATCCCGCATTTCTCATGATGTGCTCTGCATACAAGTTAAATAGGCAAGGCGACAGTATACAGCCTTGCCAAACTCCTTTCTCAATTTTGAACCAGTCAGTGATTCCATGTTCAGTTCTCACTGTTGCTTCTTGACCTGCATATAAATTTCTCAAGAGACAAATAAGATGCTCTGGTATTCCCATCTCTTTAAGAACTTGCCACAATTTGTTGTGCTCCACACAATCAAAGGCTTTAGCATAGTCAATGAAGCAGAAGTAGACATTCTTCTGGTACTCCCTAGCTGTCTCCATGATCCAGCGTATGCTGGCAATTTGATCTCTAGTTCCTCTGCCTCTTCGAAACCCTGCCTGTACTTCTGGAAGTTCTCGGTCCACATATTGCTGGAGCCTAGCTTGTAGGATTTTGAGCATAACTTTGCTAGCATGAGAAATGAGTGCAATGGTGCGGTAGTTTGAACATTCTTTGGCATTGCCCTTCTTTGGGATTGGAATGTAAACTGACCTTTTCCAATCCTGTGGCCATTGTTGAGTTTTCCAAATTTGCTGGCATATTGAGTGTAGCACTTTTACTGCATCGTCCTTTAAGATTTTGAATAGTTCAACTGGAATGCTGTCACTACCACTAGCTTTATTGTTGCTCAGACTTCCTAAGGCCCATTTGACTTCACATTCCAGGATGTCTGGCTCCAGGTCAGTAACTACCCCACTGTGGTCATCAGGGATGTTAAGCTCGCTCTTGAATAGTTGTTCTATATAATTTTTCCACCTTTGTTTAATCTCTTCTGCTTCTGTGAGGTCCCTACCATTTTGGTCCCTTATCATACCCATCTTTGCATGAAACGTTCTCTTCATATCTCCAATTTTCTTGAAAAGATCTCTGGTCCTCCCCATTCTATTGTTTTCTTCTATTTGTTTGCACTGTTCATTTAAGAAGGCATTCTTATCTCTTCTAGCTTTTCTCTGGAATTCTGCATTCAATTGGGTGTATCTTTCTCTTTCTCCCTTGCCTTTCACTTCCCTTCTCTCCTTAGCTATTTGTAAAGCTTCCTCAGACAGCCATTTTGATTTTTTGCATTTCTTTTTCTTTGGGATGGTTTTAGTTGCTACCTCTTGAACAATGTTGCGAACCTCCATCCATAGTTCTTCAGGCACTCTGTCTATCAGATCTAATTCCTTAAATCTATTTGTCACCTCTACTGTGTATTCATCGGGGATATGATTTAGTTCATACCTGAGTGGCCTAGTGCTTTTCCCTACTTTCTTCAATTTAAGACTAAATTTTGCAACAAGGAGCTCATGATCTGAACCACAATCAGCTCCTGGTCTTGTTTTTATTGACTGGATAGAACTTTTCCATCTTTGGCTGCAGAGCACATAGTCAATCTGATTTCTGTGTTGACCGTCTGGTGATGTCCATGTGTAGAGTCGTCTCTTGGGTTGTTGGAAAAGAGTGTTTGCTATGACCATTGTATTCTCTTGACAAAATTCTACCAGCCTGTGCCCTGCTTCATTTTGTACTCCAAGGCCAAACTTGCCTGTTATCCCAGTTATCTTTTGGCTTCCTACTTTAGCATTCCAATCCCCCATGATGATAAGTACATCATTTTTTGGCGTTGCTTCTAGAAGGTGTTGTAGGGCTTCATAGAACTGATCAACTTCATTCTCTTCAGCAGCAGTGGTTGGGGCATAGACCTGGATCACTGTGGTGTTGAATGGTTTGCCTTGGATTCGAACTGAGATCATTCTGTCATTTTGGGGATTGTATCCCAAGACTGCTTTTCCTACTGTCTTATTGATTATGAAGGCTACTCCATTTCTTCTGCGAGATTCTTGTCCACAGTAGTATACCTGATGGTCATCTGAATTAAATTCACCCATTCCTGTCCATTTTAGTTCACCGATTCCTAAAATGTCGATGTTCAGTCTTGTCATTTCTTGTCTGACCACGTCCGGCTTGCCTTGATTCATGGATCTGACGTTCCAGGTTCCTATGGAATAAAAATCTTTACAGCATCGGACTGTCTTTTCGCCATCAGTTACTTCCACAACTGAGCGTCCTTTCGGCTTTGGCCCAGTCGCTTCATTCATTCTGGTGCTACTCGTACTAGCCGTCTGCTCATCCCCAGTAGCATATTGGACACCTTCTGACCTGAGGGGCTCATCTTCCGGCGTCATATTGTTATGCCTATTGGAACTGTCCATAGAGTTTTCATGGCAAAGATACTGGAGTGGTTTGCCATTTCCTTCTCCAGTGGATCACCTTTTGTCAGAGCTCTCAGCTATGACCTGTCCGTCTTGGGTGGCCCTGCACAGTATAGCTCATAGCTTCACTGAACTACGCAAGCCCCCTTGCCACAACAAGGCAGCGATCCTTGAAGGGGGGGACAAGAGATATAGAGCTCTCTAACTTTATGTCCTGGGAGTCTTACGAAGTACCTCTCAAATTGAGGTTATGTTGTCTTTAATGCCTTTTTTCTGGCTAAATTTAATTCTACCCCACTCAAGCCTTGTTCCACAATAGCAGTCACTTCAATATAACTATGTATCAACCTTTTCTGTATTGTTAATCAGCATAATCATGGCTAGCAATAATTCAACTATGTATAAACAAAACCTGTTGTTAAGGCCTTAAACGTAGGGTCTTTGTAGCTACAGATGAGAAGGGGAAAGGGACTGAATTCAAGCAATGTGCTATTAACAAGGAAGATTTATTGTTACAAAATATTGAATTAGCAAAGATGTCATCTCTCTGAAATAACACTCTACATAGCTTGATGCTGAATGTGGCTGATAGTAGAGATATGTCTGCTTGGGACTGATTTAACTTATGCATGTAGAATGCAGAAAGGAGGATGAGGTTTCTGTACCTTTAACAGTTATACAAAAAGGGCAAGTTCACATTTCTCCACCCTGTGTGAAAAAACCTGCAGCTGCTAAAATTCATTCTTCTACATACCAATAAAAGGAACAGAAATTCTGTCTTTATTTGAGATATCTTTGTGTGTGAAAACTCCATGGCAATAGATCAAACTACACACAAATGACATCATAGGCTGCTCTCATTGTATAAAGGCACACTACAGTCACAGGTGACCCTGATTTGTATTGGAGCTGTACAAGGAGGGGAGTAGGACTTTAACCCTTGCATCTCCTCCTGAGTTCACTGAGCAGACACCTTGTCATTACAGTTTTAAAGCGGAAAATGATTACTTGTCTTTTTTTCTTTAGAGGGCTATCCCTATATAGGGGCCAGTTTTGATCTGTGAAGCTGCTTGGGTGAAAGGTTTAAACTCTCTCCCCCCTTTAAGTATGGACTCAATTCAAACTGGGGCCTTGTACAGTGGTAATGAAGTTTAAAAGACAAGTCATGGACCTTATAGGGTGCCATGGCTACTACTAGCCCTGTCTTTATTTATATTGAGAGTTGCTTTCAGTTTCAGAAACTCTCTGAATTTGTCAGTGACTATTGTATTTTTTTACAGGTTCATCCTATACATATTTATTTGGAAACCCCACTGTGTTCAGTGAAGTTTAATTCCAGGTAAGTGTGCAAAGAAGTATAATCTCAATTAAACTAGATTACGGTAAGAAAATGTAATTCCAGTGTTTACTAATCAGCAGATAGGAGAGCATGCAGGAAAAGGAGATTGTGGCAATAACTCTTTACTTCCTCCTCAGAGACCCATCATAAATGAACAGACTTAAAAACCTGAAACACTAGTAGTATGTACTGTATTCCAGCTTTACTATTTGTTATTTCCTGTGAACATCAAGCTAAATTTGTACTGAGTTTATCACTATAAAGTAGAAATAGTCAGAGCAGATGAAAGATTTGTCTTAATACAGTACTGGAGTTTGTATGCACGTACTTCATGCACTTCTAACCCTAATTTTCTATGTGAATAGTTGTAAAGGTAAAGGTATCCCCTGTGCAAGCACGGAGTCATGTCTGACCCTTGGGGTGATGCCCTCTAGCGTTTTCATGGCAGACTCAATACGGGCTGGTTTGCCATTGCCTTCCCCAGTCATTACCGTTTAGTTGTAAGAGGCAGCTAAACAACTTTATATCTATACCTCATAGTTAATGTCACAAGAAAATAAGGGATGAGTCTTAATTTCAACATAACAATTAGCATGTTGTAGCATATTTATGAGAACTCTATACCCCAGTCTTAAACAATGTTTGTCAGAAGTGGAACAGGATTTGCATTCTAAGTCTGTTTAGGACTGCAAGACTGGGCCTCCTTCAGCTGATACGCAAGGCCTTCCTGTTGTCACTGCTTCACCTCTCTGGACAATTTTGGTCCAGGCTAAAACGCAAGGCAGTAGCTGGAGATTATAATAGAGAGTGGCAGAAATAGTAGCTGGATCAAGACCTGAGATACGTGGTTAGGGCTGGATGTCCAGTTTTTCAAGAGGCTTTTGCAGCTGTGGCTTTAACAGCAGGTTGCTGTGGGGAATGAGCAGGTAATAATATTAATCTCCATGTAGCAAGAAGGACAATGTTTGATTTTTGCCAATCAAACTGTTCTCAGGGGCACAATATTTACTGTAGGTCAGGCTATTTTCTGATTAATTGGCAAGCCTAGTAGAAACCTAAGCACTCAGGTAGGAAGCATGTGGGCCACATGTTTCCCACCAGTTTGAAATAAGCTGAGGGGGGCGGGGGACAAATCATATACAGTTCCTGACAATATCAGCTTCCTTTAAAGCAGAAGAAGTCATCCACTGATTCTCATGGGTGCAGAGGTAAGGTTCAAAGTGTGCCGTTGCCAACAATGGTAACGATTACTGTTTCTCATGGCTCCAAGACATACAGCTTGTAAATAATTCACAATTAAAAATACAAATAGAGTCCTTTGGCTGATGTCATTCTTCCAGAGTGACTACTGGCTAGTGATGGCAGAGAAATTTCCTGCTATAGAGGAGATATTTTGGAAGCATTGGGGAGGCGTCTGCACTGAGAGGCTTGATTGCTTTTAACATATCCCAAGTACAGGTGCATTTTACAACAAAGTATTCCAAATATTGATCACAAGAAGTTATGGGAAGTTTTAGACTTACGTGTTTTGCATAATTATTCTGATTCTATAATGTATTTAGATTATCTAATAATTTAGGCTATGGCTTGAGGGTGAGGGAATGGAAGGGAAGAGAAACCCCAAGACCCAAAGACTACAGTAGTATATGACAAATGGAATAGAAAGATACATGGGGCCCTGAAATCCTGCTCAGCCCTTCTTACTCACATACGTTCAAGGTGTACAAAACTTTGCAGAAAGGTTTTAAAAACTGAAAGCTTGGATTGTTTGGAGACTGAATTCTTCATCAGACAAAAACTCCAGGGCTTACATAGCAAAAAGCACAAATCCACACATTTAATAAACAGAACTGAACTCAGAAACCTTTATTGGCATAATTAAATCATTGCTTTTTCCCAGTGTAAGAACATTCTGAACATGTTTACCCGGAGACGCTCGAGGGCTTTCCTACTGGATACCATTAACAGAGGAGCAGAATTTGTGGAGACTCTAAAAATGATCTACCCCATAGCAGAGGATCTCCATGAGAAAGATTTTGACTGGCTATTTGACTGCTCTCAAGCACAGCAGTTTCTAGAGTGGTTCTGCAACACCCTGGGGGAAGAGAATGTGTTGAACCCTACAGAAGTGGAGGCCTACGAGCAACTGTTAATTTCTGGGAAGCCTGTTCTAGAAGATGAAGCATTGGCCCAAGTGCTGAAGACTTGCCGCCAGTCTTCTCAGCTGAAGGGTGTTAAGCAGCAGAATGAAGTCTTCCCCCTTGAGATCATGGAGCAAGAGATGAGGATGTTAAAGATCCATCATGCCCGTCAGATAAAGCGGCACAGCAAGCTTCAGATTCGTGCAGCAAGCTTGAAGCAAGAGCTGTGCCATTTGGCAGAAAAGAAAGAGAAAGCAAGCAAAGAACTGAAGAAGGCACACTTGGAGCTGCAGCTAGCAAATTTCCAAAGCAATGACATTCTCATGCAGACTGGCAATGCAGCAAAAGAACTGGCGCAATGGTATGGGAAACCTGCACATGAGCCCCTGATAGCATCACTGGCAAAGTCAGATCTAGGACATTACCTGGAGGTAGAAGAAACATTCACTAAAGCTTTATTGGAGTTTATCCCACAGTTCTTGCCAGATGTGACCAATGAGATTGAAGCTGATAAAAGCATGCTGGCAGAGAATGGGCAGAAAGGCTACCAGGACAAGCAGAGAAAAGAAACAGTAGTAGGGCTAGTACAGAAAGCACTGCAAGAAAACAAAAGTGTACCTCATGAAATGGCCACTGGAGTACTGAAGGGCCACATTATCTACCAGGGGAAGATGACCAGTCAGGATAAGTCAAGAATTGATCTGAAAGCTCTGCTAGAAGAAAAGGACCATCTCAAAATGGAGGACTTCCAAAAGGAGGCACTGGTGGTTCAGCATAAACACCAAAGAGAGATGAAATGGGCAGTACCTGACCCAAAAGACAACCACCTAGGCAACCACCAGAAAGAACTGGGCCGCATGGAGTTAGCTTACATGTGCAGCCAGAGAATGCTAGTTGTTGCCTCTGCAGAAATTAAAGGAATCTGGGCTTGTTTGCAATGGGCAAATAAGACTCTGAAGGCCAATAAAGAAAAAAAGGTAAGACTTTTGTGTTCAGAGTTTGGTACACAATAGTGGAATAAGGGTAGCTTTTACAACAGGCCTGGAGAAAAGTGTCCTGCCCCTTTAAGGGATGTTTAAATTAGCAAGTGACCTTATTTATCACCTTGCTATGAAAAGTTTCAGGTTCCCATTTTTACACATTAGAAAAAGAAGAAAAACATGCATCAAGTCACAGCAGACTCATGGCAATTCCACCATGAGGCATACCAACAAGGGATGAGCAAAGATGGTTTGCCATTGCCTTCCTCTGCATAGCAGCTCCAGGCTTCTTTGGTGGTCTCCCATACAAGTGCTGACAGTAGCCAGCTCTATTTAGCTTCCAAGTTTTGCTTCTGTCAAAGGAGCTGGACATATTTCACTGGGCCTATTGTCTACTCTGAAGATGAGTGTCTCCAAGTCAAAACTACCTTCTTTGATTTGGGGTACTGCAAAGAGCTTGTGCAAGATCCAAGTGGATGTAAGATGGTTGTTATTGTTGTTAGTTGCAAAGTAGTGTCTGACCCATCGCGACCCCATGACCAATGATCCTCCAGGCCTTCCTGTCCTCTACAATTCCCCGCAGTCCATTTAAGTTTGCACCAACTGCTTCAGTGACTCCATCCAGCCACCTCATTCTCTGTTGTCCCCTTCTTCTTTTGCCCTCAATCGCTCCAAGCATTAGGCTCTTCTCCAGGGAGTCCTTCCTTCTCATGACGTGGCCAAAGTATTTGAGTTTCATCTTCAGGATCTGGCCTTCTAAGGAGCAGTCAGGGCTGATCTCCTCTAGGACTGACCGGTTTGTTCGCCTTGCAGTCCAAGGGACTCGCAAGAGTCTTCTCCAGCACCAGAGTTCAAAAGCCTCAATTCTTTGATGCTCGGCCTTCCTTATGGTCCAACTTTCACAGCCATACATTGCAACTGGAAAGACCACAGCTTTGACTAGATGCACTTTTGTTGGCAGGGTGATGTCTCTGCTTTTTAGGATGCTGTCTAGATTTGCCATAGCTTTCCCCCTCCAGGAGCAAGTGTCTTTTAATTTCTTTGCTGCAGTCCCCAACTGCGGTGATCTAGGAGCCCAGGAAAATAAAATCTGACACTACCTCCATTTCCCCCAATCTATTTGCCAGGAATTGAGGGGACCAGATGCCATTATCTTAGTTTTCTTGATGTTGAGTTTGAAGCCAGCTTTTGCACTCTCCTCCTTCACCCACATCAATAGGCTCTTTAGTTCCTCTTAACTTTCTGCCATTAGAGTGGTATCATCTGCATATCTGAGGTTGTTGATATTTCTCCCTGCAATCTTAATCCCAATTTGTGACTCATCTAACCTCGCCTTTCTCATGATGTCCTCCGCATACAAGTTAAATAGGCAAAGCGACAGTATACAGCCTTGCCGAACTCCTTTCTCAAATTTGAATCAATCAGTGATTCCATGCCCAGTTCTCACTGTTGCTTCTTGATCTGCATATAGGTTTCTCAAGAGACAGATAAGATGCTCTGATATTCCCATCTCCTTAAAATCTTGCCACAATTTGTTGTGCTCCATACAATCAAAGGTTTTAGCATAGTCAATGAAGCAGAAGTAGATGTTTTTCTGGAACTCCCTAGCTTTCTCCATGATCCAGCGTATGTTGGCAATTTGTTCTCTAGTTCTTCTGCCTCTTCAAAATCCTGCCTGTACTTCTGGAAGTTCTTGATCCACATATTGCTGGAGCTTAACTTGTAGGATTTTGAGCATAACTTTGCTAGCATGAGAAATGAGTGCAATGGTGCAGTAGTTTGAAAATTCTTTGGCATTGCCCTTCTTTGGGATTGGAATGTAAACTGACCTTTTCCAATCCTGTGGTCACTGCTGAGTTTTCGAAATTTGCTGGCATATTGTGTAGCAAAGCGTCCTTCCGGCTTTGGCCCAGTCGCTTCATTCATTCTGGTGCTATGTTTTTTCTTGCTGTTTTATCTGGCCGCAGTGCTGTATTAAAATAAATTTGATTTGATCTGGTGCTACTTGTACTAGCCATCTGCTCATCTCCAGTAGCGTATTGGACACCTTCCAACCTTCCGGCATCATATTGTTTTGCCTTTTGGTACTGTCCATAGAGTTTTCATGGCAAAGATACTGGAGTGGTTTGCCAGTTCCTTTTGTCAGAGCTCTCAGCTGTGACCTGTCCGTCTTGGGTGGCCCTGCACGGCATAGCTCATAGCTTCACTGAGCTACGCAAGCCCCTTTGCCACAACAAGGCAGCAATCCTTGAAGGGGGGATGTAAGATAGTGTCTTTTATTTGCTCTCTTAAGGTGGAGAGCATGGGTTGCATGGGTTTAACGAATGTACTAAGAATGAGGGAGGGGGAAACTGCTCCTGCTTCCATTTTGCTTCCATTTTGCCTGCAGCTAGATGTGTAAAAGTACAAGCCAGCTGACAGAAGAGGAAGCAGGGAACTTTTGCCCCTTACCCCTTTTCAGTGCACCCTCCAAGCCACATGGCTAATATTTATATTTTAAAGGAATGTTTATGCAGACTCTCTAGAGTCCTAATTGAGGTGGCTGTTAATCCATGTAGGTTCTGTGACCCTGAGAAACAAATATCCTAGGGCTGGGCAAGACTATTGGGGAGAAATGAATTTGCCAAAGATCCATATTTCTGTTTCAGATCACTGGATCCAAGTCAATAAGTAAAACCTATTGCTACTCCACACCCCAAACTGATATATCTATTAAGTAAAATTGGAGTCACCATGAATTAATGAGAATTAATTAAGTACTGGGAACAGAAGCTTCCCATTTATTGCAGAAAGAAGTAAAGCCTTTACTAAATATGATTCACTTAGGTTTACTTTTGAGTAAGTGTAACAACAGGACCTTTCCTGTGACACACAAAGTGCTGTATTTTTATGGGTAATTTACTATGCAGGAATTTTGCCTGCAGCTAGATGTGAAAAAGGGATCATTCAGTGGAGCATATATATTTGTTCGTAAATTGTATATTAAATGCTGAGGAGGTTATCATTTTTCAGAATATGCAGCATAACTGGGCTTCTTAATGTTTTGAGCAAACAGTTGCTCAAAAGTCAGGATTTAGAGGCAGAGGAAAGATTTTAGTGCTAGAATAATGTCTTGGAATCCTGGAGCTTAAAATTGTGATGGAACTATAGGATGAAACCTTTATAAAGCACAAGTGTATGCACACACATGCTACCCCTAAGGGAATGAGGATAAACCGGGTTGCTAAAGCTAGATGATCATGACCCGATTGTGTTTCTCATTGTATTCTGCATTAAACTGAATTCTACAGCAGCGGTTCACAAGCTTACGCTTGCTGCGGACAGCTGTGGCGTAGTGGAGGGAGAGGGTGGCCCAGGGGCCCGCGCACGTGCGGCAGCCCCAGCGCAAACGTGCATGCGCGGACTGCTGCGCATATGCATTTGCGCCCGGCAGGGGCGCAAACGCGCGTGCGCGGCAGTCCGCGCAGGTGCGTTTGCACTGCCGCCATGCCGGCGGCTGCGGCTCCCCCTCCTGGCCCCTCCGGGCCGCAAGCAAATCGGCCACTAAAGCGGCTGATTAGCTTGCGGCTCGGCAAGCTTCTCTTCCCTCCCCTCCCGAAGCGAGAAGCTTGCCGGGCCGCGAGCTAATCGGCCGCTTTGGCGGCCGATTTGCTCGCGGCCTGGCGAGCTTCTCACTTCGGGGGGGGAGGGAAGAAGGAGCCGCGTCCCGGCGCCAAGGCCTTTGCGGCCTGGCACCGGGCTGCGTCCCGCGGGTTGGGGACCACTGTTCTACAGATCCCTTCCCTTGTTTCAGGGGATAGAAAATCAGCCTCCTGTCTCTTCTGATAGACTATTTATTAAATTCCCCTGCCCACTTTACACTATAAGCCTATAAGAAAATGGTTAGGATGGGCAAATAAAACTCTGTACATAAAATCAGTTCAGGGATTAAACAAAGCCATGGTTCATTTTATGGCTTTGTTTGTAAAATCTGACTTTTTCTTATGAAAGCTCACTCAAACCCTGGTTTGCCTTGAGACTTGCTGGTTTTATCCACTTTTATTTTTTCAAAGTATCTCATTAGCCAAGAAATTAATGAGGACAGAACTGGGGAACAAGCCAGAATTAGACCAGGATGCCAGCATTGATATTGTTCATAGGGAGTGAATAAACAATGGTCTCAGACCCTGGTTTGACAGATCATAACTAACCATAACTATTGGAGTTGCCCAAACTGGTTCCATCATATTTAACACAGTGGTGCATGAAATTTAATATCCCATCTCCTACAGGTAGAGGAAGAACTGCACAAACTTCATCTTCACATAGCTGCCTGCCAGGAACAGCTGTGCATCCTCCAAAGTGAGGTAGACCGAATACAAACCCAGCACTTTGTACCTTTGCTCCATGGCAGCGCCTGCCTCCTTCGCTTGCCTGTTCTACGTGGGGAACTTCTCCTGGAAGCCATCAGACTTCGACATATTGAATCAATTCAGGAGGAAGCTATAGGCCAGATGATGGGGCAATTAACTCAACTGGAGCTGCTGAGGTTTTTGTTGATGGTGGAAAAGAAGGATCTGCACTGGACAGGGACAAATCTAGAGGAGATGGTGACTACCATGAATAAATCCCAGGCTAAATTGCAGGAAAGGCAATCGTTCTTTGAGGATTCACAGTTCTCCATTAAGCAGTGTCCACGAACTCTGATAGACCCTAGTGACCTCACTGCCTTACGGTAAATATCAGAGGGCTGGGGAGAAGGGAGGAAAACTGAAGTGTGGCAGTCATAGGAAACAAGGAACAATTTCCATAGGAGAAAACACAAGGAAAACAAAATGGTTAACTATTGGATTCAAGCTTAGCCTGGGAAAATACTTTCCCTCTCATGCTCTTTGTGCAGTAGAACAGAACGTGACAGGGCAAAAGAGTCATTATGTATGCTGTGAATTTAAGTTTTTAGACACAGCCAATTTACTAGCTTTAACTATTTTTAGCTCAGCTGAGCATCAAGTCCTGCTTTGATTTCTCACTAGAAAACAATCTTTAATGTACCTTAAATTCTCTCTGCATGACAAGTTCACAAGAAATGTGATAGCAGCTAGTGTCTGCTGCAGCCACTCCCTGCCATGTTTTAAGCCTAGCTGCCCTCTTTCATAAATACAAGGACAGAAACACACACAGTTGCAGTCTCTCAACCTTCTGATTGCTGGATGTGTCTATTTACCGTCCCCACTCAGGCTATGGGAGATGCTGGACAAGCATGGTCAAGAGAAGCAACTCTTCCATGCTTATGAAACTTTGGCAGGACGGGGCTCGCGACTGTGCCAGGAACTGAGGATGCTCCATGTACAGCTGGCCACACCTCTCTCTCAGCTACCCAAATTAGAGTCTGATAATGAAGTCCTGCATTGCATGATATATGGCGATTCCAATCAGCTAATGCTCCATGCTCAGGTATGCAATGGCTTTAGCCTATTCTATGTTTATATGCCTTTCTTCTATTCTATGCTATCCTTGGTATGTGCACATCACCCCATAAAGGTTGGCTAGTAGGCGTACTGCACAAGAGTTCTTGTCTGCTGCATCACAAAAGGTTGCATCCTTGGGACAGCTAAAAATCTGTTGAGTGGCAAATCCTACCCATCCCACACACTCCACATGAATGTTCCCAGTCCAATGTCAGGGGAAATGTAGTTTGATAACCTGTTCTGTTTTGGGCACCTATAACTTTGCTTTCTGTTTTTTGAAGGATATAGCAGAACCTCTGGAGAAACTAAGCACCACACAAGCCAAACTCTTCCAAATGCTCATGGAGACTCTCAGTGATCTAGAGGACAAACGTAAATCCCTACAGAACCACTTTCAGCAGACTGAGCGCAGGCTCTATGTGCTCTTCTTCAACAACCCTGACCAGTTGAAGGAGATGGCAGAACATCTTGAGAAGCAGGCCCTGGTCTTCTGACAAACACAAATCTGATCATCACTAGAAAAGTGCACAATGAGTTAAGGCAGAATGTGCCTGCTTGTTCCATGATGCTGTCTTCACTGATTGGAACATCTTAAGGAGAATCTTTTTGACAGCTGGCGAATGGGTACATTACTAGATCTTAACAGCCATGAGAAAATAACTTATGATGTTAAAATAAACCCTGAAAGCACTTATGGGAGCAGATAGCACAAGCCTTTAAAAAGAGGTACTTAAACAATTGTATGATGATAAGAAATGTTCCACAGTGTTTTTTTTTTAATTCTCTGAGTTTGTAGACCCTGTCCTAAAGAGCTGAGTAGATAGGCTGGCATGGGTAGTTTAAACACTATATAGTTTTTATTTCTGTTGACTAATTGTCTAAATTCTTCATCACTTATTTTCAATTCTAATTACTTCTGCTACTCAAATCTGTGTTGGAAAGTGTGTAGGGATACAATGCTGATAATATTTTGTTGTAAAAGATCACCTCAACCCCTATTAATAAAGACAATAAATTCACTTTAGGTTTTGGTATGGCTTAGACCATGGGCATGAGCATACACATGCTGAAAAAGTACAATTATTGTACCATCTTATCTCTCATCTGTCAACTGATTTATAAAAGATGGGGTTACAGAATTCATTTGGGAGATGGGCACAGTAACTTTTTTATAGCAGGAGTAATTTTGAAGACATTTCATATGCAATCTTACACATCTAAATGGACAAATTTTAAAGATCTGGCTGCACGTGAAAACAGACATCTTTATCACAATTTAGCTGCACTATGAGTGTGAACTTTGTGTAAATCCACACATCTGAACCCATCAATACATGCCTTCTGGTGTGTCGCTGGCACCTGACAACACAGATGAGCCTGCTTTCGAGTGGTATAGTAAGTGGAACCTGACAGAAGGTATGGAAGCACGTGGATGTGTGCACCAACGCATTGCATGCTTTCATGTGTCTCGTACAAATATGTAGCCATATAATGACCGTTTCTGGGCACTATAAAGTCAGCTTAAAGTAGCTGTATGTTGTTAAATACTGACCTAGGTTGAAAATACTGTCTCCCTGGTAAACAACAAAGATTGCCCAGCATGGTGTGGTGGTGAAGAGTTATGGCTTCTAATCTGGAGAAACAGGTTTGATTCTCCGCTCCTCCACATGCAGCCAGCTGGGTGACCTTGGACTACTCACAGTTCTACCAAAACTCTCCCAGTCCCACCTATCTCACAGGATGTCTGTTGTGGAGACAGAAGAGAAGGTGATTGCAAGTCACTTTGAGACTCCTTCAGGGAGTAAAAAGCGGGGTATAAAAACCACTCTTCTTCTACTCATTAAATGTCGTAAGCTACAAAAAGCATCCTGGTATCATTTTTTTTCAGCAAGGCAAAGAGGTGCAACACTCCTCCAGTCTGCTAACATCCTATGGTTAGATTCTGTGACAATCAAAATACTTTTAGCTGGTTACAACTATTTTGATAAAATAATAGTCCAGGTTTCAGTCCTGTGCGCAGTAAACAGAGAACAAGTCTGTGTCTCATTCCACAATGTTAAGCCTGCTTTTAAGCCCCCTTCTAAGTGAAATGGTGTCATGGGGAAGCATTGCTATAAAGTCATTTGCTATAAGGTTGTTAAGGCAGTTACAATCCCCCAAGCACCTTCTAAAAGAAACTGGAACATTTGTCTTGTCTTACTGATGCCTGCCAGGTCTCACAGCAGACCCAGATGCCTCTGTTGCAAACTGCAGAATTCCTCTTATTTCATTACCTCAGTAACATCATTTTTGTTGAGATTCCGTAAGCTGGCCAGGGCAGCGTCCAGAGCAGGGAGGGCTTCTGCCAGGTCCTTCTGGGCATCATCTGCAATTGCCTGAGCCGTCTGAGCTTTCACTTTAGCTTTCATTTCCTCCGCCTGCACAGCATTTCGTGTCTCCTCTGCCACAGCTGTGTCCACCTGCAGCCCCACAAAGAAGGGTCATAAACATGAGAGAGCACAGACAGAAGCCCCCTTTTCTACATTGCCAAAGCCTGCCTTGGATTCCATGGCAGAATCTATACCTACTGATTCCTAAATTAATTCTGATTAAACTTTCCTTACTCCCAGGCTCTCTATTTTGCACATCAGTCTTCTAGCCTTGCGCATAGCTTCCCCACCTTAAACTGCTGTAGTGGGAAGTTTTATGCCCAGGCACACATATAAGTCTGCTTGTTGAAAGCACACCTAACAAAAAGCTGTGACAGGCAGAAGATTTCCAAGCATACATCAAGAACATTGCACAGAACAGTTACACAGGTGTTGGTTTCTCCTGCAGAAATTTGCCTCTTTGTAGCAGCATGAAGGGGGGGGGGGCAGTAAAACAAATCCATCCTTTGGCTCCAGCTCAGTGTTTGAAGTGGCAAGATGCCATTCTTGTTTCATGCATCATTCTCCGAACAGGTTAGTTCATTAGAGTATGTTGATAGCTGAGCCCAGGGTGTGTGAGCATGAACAGAATTAAATTCTGACTCAACAAGATACAAGCGGATATTTAAACAACCTATGAACACCAGTCTCCTTGACTCTGCATGCTTCTTCCTTGACAGGAGGAAGAGGTGTTAATAAAAGCTCAAAGTGGTCACCTAACTTGAATCCAAACTTTTCTTCCTCACAACTGGGTGGAGGTTTTGTTCCATGCTCCCTCACCCCAATTACAGCAGGGTTTCCCCTCTGGATTTTTTACTCAGAGCAGGCTCAGCAGCCCCCTTCCTCTGAGTTTTCTCACCTCTGGTATTCCCCACCACACACACTATTTGGCCAGCTTTTTTTTTTAAGGTAGCAGGTATACTGTGGCAGAGTGAGAACACTGTCACAATATGCTACTGATAGGCAACCAGGAGCATATTCAGTGAAAAGAGGACTATGTTCACTTTTGTTCAGAACTGTACATTACAGTTTGTCTATCTTTTGCATTTTCTTCCCATTCTTACCTAAAGGAACTCAAGGTGCTGTATGCAATTCTCCCTTCCATTCCCTCTTTGTAATAATCATGTGAGGTAAATAGGGCTCACAGGATGCGTGATTGTCCCAAGGTCATCCAATGAGCATTAGGCCAGAGAGAAGATTTGAACCTGGCTCTCCCTAGTCCTAGTCTAATATGAAAGACTGTCTGGGTGGAAGAAAGCCCATCCTGAAAAAATCCAAGTGACAATGAGTGACTTTTCGTCTTTCTATGCCATTCAAAATTGGTTGTCCCAGTCTCTCTTCATCATAGGTGGAAATAACTGCCACACAGATGCAATCTAAGGTTAACCAAATGAAACAGAGGCATTAACTCTAATTATCTGGTTCTGTTCCTTCACTGCTTTCTGCAGCAATTTCTGAAGACATACCTCTATCTGCTCCATGGTCACTAGGGTGTCCTTGGCAGCCTCTGCCAGCAGAGGGCGGGCTAATTCTAGCTCTTCCTGCATTTTTGCTACATCTTCTGCTGTTCTCAAAAGCTAGAAGGGAAAAAAGAGACAAGATTTATCTTATGACCATCTGGAGTAAAGAGCAAAATGAACTCTTGCTACAACCGGTGAAACAGTTGTTCACTGAAACCACTTAGCTAAAACGGGCTGTGTGCCTATTTGCTTAGTAAATACTATCAGGTAGGACCCAGAATTAGAAAAGAAATTCAGGGACAATTTAGGCAGGGCTAAGAATTTTTAAGAGGGGGGAATACAAAGATAATGCTTAATGCTCCCAGCAAAATTACTGATATGTAGGTACATAACATGGACAAGAGTGTATTCGCCACACTTGAAAGTATTTTTTTCTGTAGACAAATATCTGCTGTTTTTCTTTGATATCACCATGCACTATTTCATGCATGAACATTGTGCAAGGCATTTATTATCTGCAGCATCTCTCCTAGAGAGAATCACTGAATGCCTGAACATTCTTTTAAGTTTTTAAAAAAATATATGCAGGGTAATAATGTATTTCTCAGCATGTCGATGTTGCCGTCCTTGAGCAGCTTGACAGAATATCCAGACATCAAGACCTTGTAATTATGAGTGATTTCTATTTCTGTGATGTGTGCTGGGAAACAAGCTCTACTAAGCATCTGGAGTCGAACAACTTTCTGACCTGCCTGGCCACCAATTTCATTTATCAGATGGTTGAAGAACCTATGAGAGTCTCGGCCATACTTAATACTGACCAACAGGTAAGATCTGGTGGATGGAGTGAAGAAGGTGGGGACACTAGGGGTGGGGTGTGTGACCATGACCTCCTAAAATTCCTAAAAAAAAGTTAGTAGTCAGACTTATATGTTAGACTTTTGTAGGGTAGACTTTAACAAACTCAGAGATATAAATGAGAGTCATCCCATGGACAAGAATGTTGGATGGTGGGTTGACAGGAACAAAAAGGTTATTGAGAGGCACCTGGCTGCACTGGATGAGTTCAAAACCCTCTGACCAGATGGTGTGCACTTGACAGTGCTTAAAGAACTTTTTGGAGAGCTTGCAGAACCTTTATCTATCATCTTTAGGACCTCTTGGAGAATTGGAGATGTGCCAGAAAACTGGAGGAGAGTGAATGTTACCCCAGTCTTCAAAAAACAGGAGAAATGAGTGAGTCTGGCCAGTGAGTCTGATCCCACTTGCAGGGAAGATAACAGAGCAGATTTCAAAGGGGGTGATCTGCAAACATCTCAATGATAATTTGTTACTCTAGGCAGTCAGCATGAATTTGTCTGTCAGACCAACCTGATTTCCTTCTTTGACTTTCTAGATTGTGGAAACTCAGTTGATATTGTTTACCTGGATTTCAGCAAGGCTTTTGACAAGGTTCCCCATGATGTTCTAATTGGCAAACTGGAAGACTACAGACTGGATTTTTGGATGGTTAGGTGGATAGGGAACTGGTTAGAAAACCGTACCCAAGGAGTGGTTGTCAAAGGTATTTCATCAGACTGGAGGGAGGTAAGCAGTGGGGTGCCACAGGGCTTGGTACTGGGTCTGGTAGTTTTCAACATTTTTATAAATGATCTGGGTGAAGGGGTGGAGGGACTCATTAAATTTGCAGATGACACCAAACTGGGAGTAGTGAACATCCCAGAAGATAGACATAGAGTTTAACAAAATCTGAACATGCTGGAAAAGTGGACAAATGAGAACAAGGTGCAATTCAGTAAGATTAAGTGCAGACTTCTACATCTGGGTCACAAAAATGAAAAGCATAAATACTGGATGGGAGATATCCCTCTGGGAACAGTGTGTGTGAACGAGATTCTGGGGTACATGTGGACTATGAGCTAAATATGAGCAGACAATGTACTGTGGCAGTAAAGAAGGTGAATGCAGTCTTGGGCTGTATCCACAGAAGCATCACATCAAAATCACAGGTTGTCAGAGTCCTGCTTCGGTCATACTGCACCTGGAGTACTGTGCGCAGTTCTGAAGGCCTCATTTCAGAAAGAATGTGGATAAAATTGAGAGAGTACAGAGTAAGGCAACGAGGATGATCCAGGGCCTGGGGACCAAGCTCTATGAGGAATGGCTGAGGGACTTGGGAATGTTCAGCCTGCAGAAGAGGAGGTTGAGAGGGGACATTTAAAAGGTTGTCCCTTAGAGCAGTGGTCCCCAACCACCAGGTGCCGGGCCGGTGCCGGGCCGCGGCTCCCTCTCCCCGCCTCCCCCCGCAGTGAGAAACTTCCCAGGCCGTGAGCAAATTGGCTGCCAAAGCAGTCGATTAGCTTGAGGCCCGGCAAGCTTCTTTCTGCAGGAGGGGGGGAGAGGAAAGCGCGGCCAGTGGTGCAAACGCGCATGCACGTTTGCACCCAGTGGGGCCTCAAATGCACATGCACGGCAGTTTTGTGCATGTGAGGACCTGCCATGCATGTGCGTTTGTGGCCCCATCAGGAGCGCAAACGCGCATGTGCGGACCTGCTGTGCATGCACGGCTCCCGGATCACCCTCCCCCCCACCGGTCCGCAACCCGAAAAAGGTTGCGGACAACTGCCTTAGAGGAGAGCAGGGAGCAGTTCCTGTTGGCAGCAGATGGCTTCAGTAATGGCTTCAAGCTACATGTAGAACAGTATTGGCTAGACATCAGGATATTTTTCTCCACCGTATTTTATTTATTTTTATAAATTTATTTGGTTTTTTATACCGCCCATTCTGTACAGCTCTGGGTGTCGTTCAGCAATGGAATAGGCTGCCTAAAGAGATGGTGAGCTCCCATTCATTGGCAGTCTTTAAGCAGCGGCTGGACAGATACTTATATTGGATGCTTTAGGCTGACCTGCATTGAGAAAAGGTTTGGACTAGATGGCCTGGGTGGCCCTTTCCCGCTCTATGATTCTAACCTTGCTTCATATAGGTACAGTGAAATGTTATTTTCATACAGAGAACAGGGAAAGCTCATGAGCCACTGAATACAGTAGATGGAAAGGCAATACCAGTCTTTGCCTTAGACATATACCTGACTGTATAAGGGAAACAATGGATATGATTGCTGACAATACTTGCCTGGACAGAGTAAGTAGAATAATTATAATCAGTAACCTCACATTTACATGAAGGTAGTGTGATGCAGTAAATAGTCCAATTTACTTCAGCTATTGACAGAGAAGGGGCTTCCTATTTAAAAGGAACTGACCATTTGATTTAGTTACCACAGATTAACTTTATGAAATATCCACAAAATAGCATATTTGTGGAGTCATGGTCATGTTTACTTTAAACTGGTACTTAAAAACAAGAGAGTTAATCAACTGGAATATCATTAACAGGTTTAAAGCCCAGGTTCTAGCCATTGGGACTATCATAAATGTAAGAATATTACAGAGAAACCAGCATGAATGTTATGTGGAAATAAAGTCTGAGAAGCTTCCCAAAAGGGAACAAGAACCTGATAACTACAGTAGCAAGATTTACATAGAATATCTTCTCTTTTGTAATACATTGTTAGTCATGAGCTTAGGATGCTTTCAGACAGCAGTTTTTACAAACAATTTCAGTGATTTTGCAACAGTTGAATCTTTCCAGCCCAAATGTATGGGGGGGGGGTATTGGGAACCACAGAAAGCAACAACTATTGTGTTCAACCATAACAGATACTTCTCACGTAGTGTATACCTCCTGAGTCATGTCTCAGTTTATAGCTACCTTCTGTGGCTGGAGTTCTCTTAGAAAAAGGGATCAATGTGGGTGTCTACTGTTATAAAGAATATATTGTTCAACACTGCCTATAGAAACCTTAAACGTTGAAGAAACTCACTTTGTCTAAGCCACTCTTCATTCTGGTCTTGGCAACTTTGAGCTCTTGTTTCTTTTTCCCTATCAAGGTAGTAAAGATGCTGAGCAGCTCCAGGTAGCTCTTTGGAGTGACATAATTATGTCTTCCTAGTTCTGCCAGATACAGTTTGCATTTCTGTGCTACACTCTGATGAATTTCAACACACATCTGAATCTGTTAGGAGCAGAAAGCAGAAGCTGACAGTTTCTTAACATTGCAGATAGTGGTAGAGCTTGATCGCAAAAAATACTTCACATGGAATGGGCAGGCATTAAAATATTCATATGGTTCCGAACTGAACGGTTTTCCAGTGGGATAAGAATCAGAGCACAGACATTTCAAATCTAACAGCATGAATCAAATTCTGATTGTAATGAATTCTAAACTCAATCCAAATGATGGATTCTCTAATCCAAACTCTAATCCAAATGATGGATATTTGCAACATGTTGGTACATATACTCATGCTTGTTATAAGACAGTCACCTACCATTCCTTCTATAACTTCAGGGGTGGCTTCAGGGTCTGGAATATCTTGAAAGAAGGAAGAGGCCACAGACTCCAGGGCTTCTGCAGGCCATTCATTAAACCAGTCAATAGTACAGCAGTTAACCAGAGATGGGAATTGTCTGAGTCGTGCACGGAACACTTCTCCAATAGGACTAGGAAAATCAGATGTGGTGAAGAACAGAGAATGCCACAGGAGCAACATTTGACTCAACCAGCCTGAATAACTCAGGGCCATTTCATTAGCAGCTGAGGTTATAATGAAAACATATAGAAGACCAACTTAAAATCTGCTCCATAACTATGTATCATGCCACTGGAGATGGGGACAATTAGCTCATCCAAGGGATGAATTTCAAAATCCACTCATTAAAAACCACATAGTAAGCATAGAAATGATGAGAATTTGAAAAAGAATATATGTGGAAAGAATTATTTTCTTTGCTGTTCTAATTCTTTCAAAAATGTTTTTTCTTATATTTATGCGATTATGTCAGAAAACAGTATGCCTAGAAATGTACTTTATACAAATTTTTTAAAAATGACATTTGGAGGTCCAGCTAAAGTCTTTGAAAAGCACCTAAATTGGGAGGGGGGCTATATTTGAACCCTGTGTCATATATGCCAGTCGACCAGAGCAACAGAAGTATATTCCCTCACATTTCTTTCTGCAATGAACATAGCCATAACAAACTTATAGAAAGCTTGTCAAGATGCAGATCTATACTGAAAACTTCATTTTCCAGCAACATAACAGAATACTATCTATCCAAAATGGGCGGTTCCATCCACCCACCCAGCAGCACTGAAAGGATCTAAGGAACAGTGAGGAATTTGGGGCAATAGAGGGCTGGTGCAGGTAGTACGGAGTTTTGGGGTAGGAGTGGGCAGCAGTCTGACCCTTCCTGTTGCACCTGCATTTTCTTAGTGGGGGATAGGTGGCTTGCCATTGCCTGCCTCTGGGTAATAGCGACCCTCTGGACTCCCTTGGTGGTCTCCCATCCCAGTCCTGACCAATGCAAACCCTATTTAGCTAGCTGAAGGAAACAACAGCTTCAGAAGGTGGGCTGAAAATTTAAAATGTACAGACTTTTCATCACTATGTTTTTCAAGACAGAAACAATCTGCTGCCTAGAATTTGCAGTTTCCTATTCCTCTTATAATCCCAGGAGTATAACTAATTAACTAAGAGCCTTTGCTTTATATGAATAACGGAGGCAGCAATGCCCCATGTGGTAAGGTGCTCTGGGAAAATTTGAATGAGTGGCACGGAGGTCTTGTACTGATTCTAGGTAATCTCAGAACAAATATCTGCATCATGAGATCATCCATGGCAGAAAAGAGAGTTCTTTCTAGCTTGGTAGGTTCCCTACCACGCTTGATTTGGCATGCTAGCTCATACCTCATGCATAGGACTGTGTGGATATTGCTGCGCACCCTCCCTGTGTATGCAGCCATCAGGTTGGCCTTAGTAGGCTGAAGCCCCTGGTCCTGAACAATGGGCTTCATAGTTGTCATAATCTGGTCCTGTTCATCCGGGGCATACAGGTTGGGAATGTCCCCTGAATTCAACAGGTTGTTGATATCTTCAAGAAAGGACTCATTTTTAATCTAAACAGAAATGTTTAAAAAAATGGTTCAATTAATAAAAAGACTGCTGTGGCTATTTCATCAATAGATTGTCAACTTAATGGTTGAAACTCAAACAGGGGATGGTGAAACAGTCTCCTACAGCCAGGAAAAACATGATTTGTAGATAAAAACAAGAAATCCCTTCCTCAATACGAACGGCTAAAGATGGCCAAGTATTAATTCAAGAGGAAAAACGAAACACTAGAGAACAGGGAAATTGGACCTTTTATACCCCTTAGCGGTAATAGTCTTTAGTGAGAGACTGTGGTTGAAAAAATATCTGAAAGGTTTATTCCCTTTCCTGTAGGGTTGCAGGCTGTTGACTTCATCTGACACACACACACACTCTCAATATCCTTAACTAAGATAGATATTCAACAGGGGATAAAAACAAAGAGAGAAATGGTATGTAAACAATGATCAATTCTACTGTAGTAACTGGAATGACATTTGCCTAGGAGAGCTCACAGTATAAAAGCCCTACTTTGTTGCTGCAAAGATTACATTGATGTTTGAAATCCAGTCAAGATGTCTTTTCTGGTATTCCATTTTTAGGGCAATAAATGCACATTTGCTCTTTATAATACATTTCCCTAACCCAGATATACTATAAATGTCCCTGTACTCTTTTAGCATATCTATTAGGTATTGGTTGCCAATGACTTTTTTATTGCCCTCTCCAGTAATTGTGCCATTCTTTGGCTATATAATTTGTTCTTTGGCTATATAATTTGTTAAACATTTATTGGATGATATGACCATATGTATGGTCATGCCGACCTGCCCCCCTGCTCTAAATGGACTTGGAGAGGGTGGAAAAGGAAGGGGCCCCCAGCGGGCATCTACACAGTTATGCTTCCCAACCATATTCTGCACAATTGCACTGTTTCTGGAGTTTATTGAAGCCTCAAGAATGTTTCAGGGGGTTCTCAACAGTTAAAAAGTTAAGAAAGGCTGGTCTAGGATACTGAATCCAGAGGCAGGAAGCATAGATTCAAGTCCCTATTCAGCTATGAAGTTCACTGGGTGACCATGCACGAGTCAACAAGTCTCAGCTAACCCTGGGTTGTTAGGTGGCTGCTAAAACATTGTTCAGAGTGCCTTAGAAGGCTATGATACACCCACATTAATAATCATAAATTTATTTCCTTGACATATGTGCATACAACTGCACCCCAGTATGAGTTATCTTGTTGCAACAAGACTACCAGCCTCCCCACTAAACCATTACATAAAGAATGCTGAGCTAGGACTGAGCCTTGTGGAGTCAACACACAAAAGCTAAAAGCCAACATGGACTCTAATCTGGTGATCTAGGTTTGATTCCCTAGTCCTCTCACACATGCAGCCAGTGGGTGACCTTGGACTTCTCACAGTTCTCCTAGACCTGTTCTTGCACAGCAATTCTCTTAGCCTCACCTACCTCACAGGGTGTCTGTTGTGTGGAGAGGGAAAGGCATTTGTAAGTCACTTTGGGACTCCTTTGAGTAGTGAAAACCGGCCTATAAAAATCAGCTGTTCTTCTTCATCTCCTAAAAGCCAGCAGAGGATATCCCTGCTCATCTGGATAGGCTCTATATGCAAAGGTGCCTTGACATTCCTGCTTCTCAGCAAGTGCTCAAATATTAAAATTTACAAGCCTCCTAGAATTGAGGTTTGCAAACTCTGGTCAATCAGTGAAATAATCTTGACAATTAGAAATGTCACTCAAATAACAGATTTTACTGAGGAAGAAATTTCTTTCACATTTTTCAACAACAGCAGTGACCATGTCAAGACAAATCTGACTAACATTAATTCAAAGAATTAGCTAAGCAGCACATGAAGAAAATGTGACCTTTGATTACCTGTGTATCTGTGAACAGAAATGTAATGGACAAACTGTGCAGGCCAGCCTTCAACATGATCTTTTTGATATCTTCTCGCCACTCAGGAATGCCATAGTTCTTAGAAAGTTCAATCTGGAAACATTCGTAATCAGCACTAAAAAGGACAAGGTCAGAATCAGGGCTTGATCTGCAATTTAAAGATGCACTATATATGCAGAAAGGAACAGACACACAGCAATGAGTTTTGTTCTGTGCCTTGGACAATGTCGTTCTGGCTACTAATACTTGTTTTAAAATTAAGCAATGGCTTTTGTTTCTGGTAGTAAAAACTGTGGTGGTGAAGTCATCAAAAGAATATATTTGAACATGTTCCAGGTATGCATGTTTCTCCTCTGTGTATACATCATTGGATCATAGCCAAAGATTTGTATGTTCATTAAATCTTTAATAAATATATATATTAACAATAAAACAGGGGAAAGTTTCTAACATATGGCAACTCTGTGAATTAATAACTTCCAGAATGTTCTATCATTAACAGCTTGGCTCAAGTCTTGCAAACCAAAGGGAATGGCTTCCTTTATTGAGTCTACCCATCCTATGTTGGGTCTTCCACTTTTCCTGCTGCCTTCCAATTTTTCTAGCATTCTTGTCTTTTCTAGTAAGTCTTGTCTTTTCATGATGTAACCGAAATAAGAGCCTAGAGATGAGTCATTTTAGGTTCTAGGGAGAATTCAGGCTCAATTTGATTTAGAACACACATTTGTCTTTTTGGCAGTCCATGCTATCCACAAAGCTCCACTCCAACATCATACTTTACACGAAGGAATTTTCTTCCTATCAGCTTTCTTCATTGCCCAATGTTCACATCTAATAATAGTAGTAGTAGTAGTAGTAGTAGTAGTAGTAGTAGTAGTAGTAGTAGTAGTAATAATAATAATAATAATAATAATTGTATATTCTTATAGCCCACCCTTCCCTAAACGGTTCTGGGTAGGTAACATCAGAAGTTGAAAATATTCAATTCCAATAAATTAATAAGCATTAAACCATAATCAGAGAAACCTGATTTAGGTTTTTAAATGAAATGAAATTAAAAGCTTTGCTGCAATTCAAATCTTACTGGGGGGGGGGGGCTTGGTCAGTGTTAGTGCCTATTTTTTTATATAAATGGTTCTCAATTAAGTTTTTAGTTAGGGAGGTCAGTTGATGTTAATTTTTCTGGCCTCAACCATAGGCCTGGCAGAACAGTTCCATCTTACAGGTCCTTTGGAATTGTTTAAAGTCCTGGAGGGCTCCAATTTCATTAGGTAGAGCATTCACCATGCTGGGGCCGAGGCTGAAAAGGCCAGTTTCACTTCTTTAGGGCCAGGGACCCTGAACAAATTCTGATCATTCGATTTTAGTGCTCGGGGGGGGGGCATATCTTGGTCTTCGGCAATGCTCCCTTACACTTAAGGATCTTTCCTCATTCCTTTATGGCTGCCTTTCCAAGTCACAATCTTCTTTCGAGTTCTTGGTTGCAGTCTCTGTCTTGGTTAATGACTGAGCCAAAGAATAAGAACTCTTTAATAATTTCAGTTTCTTCACTGTCAACCATAAACTTGTATAATTCCCCAGCAACTGTTACTTTTATCTTCTTGATGTTCAACTGTAATCTTGTTTTGGCAGTTTCTCCTTTAATTTTCAACAGTACTGATGGGAGCTGAATGGATTAACAGAGTGCACCCCGATACTGACTGCTAGCCTTGCATATGTGAACGAAACCCTGGCGTCTGCATGGATTAAGATATGGCAATAGCTCTGGTCAGTGTGTACTTTTCCGGGCAAACACAGAGGTGAGAGTCTGGCTGTGACAAGAGTGTGGAATGAAGGCTAGTGTGTAAACAAAATGTACTGAATAAAGCCTGGGGTCCGGAGAAGCCCCAGGAGAGAGACAGGCAGAAGATTCCTTTTCCTCCAGATACCTGTGCCGTGTGTCCTTTCGTCCCTACAAGTACTCATTTTGAGTCCTCAGTATTTTTTGCTCATCATGTGGTTGCAAATCTCAAATTATTAATTTCCCCCCAACTTTCACCACCTTCATCTTTAACCGCTCCTAGTGGAGTGGATTAAATATTTCGTTAAGGGCACCAAAGGTGGGCCCTGTCCATGATGAGGAAGGGTGCCCATAGGCCCCTTCCTCTGGAATGACAATTGGGCCCTCCGATTGTCAGTCCGGTGGCAAGGACCAATTGCGAGTTGAAGGGGTGTTATCTGGTAACAATTGTGAGCCCCCCTTCGTCCTCACCCGCAGCCGCCCACCCGCCGCCATAACTACCCTCACCTCCACCAGGCCTGGTCGCCACTTCACAGTGCGGCCGCGGCCTCGCTGCGCCGCTGCCACACTCAGAGACTCGACACGACCCCAGGTAGCCGCCAAGGAGACCGCAGGGCATCGACGAACCACCCCGCGCCGTGCTGCGCTGTCCCACACCCACATTGCCACCGCCGACTCCCGCGACCCGGCCAAGCCGGCCCGCGCCGCACAGCCCCACCCCCGCCCCTGCCCTGCCAACTCCTGGGCCCCGCTCACGCCCCGAACCACGGCTGCGCCCGACCAGTCGGCACCGCTGACTCCGAAGCCCTGCTAGCGCCTGCTGCATTAAGACTGCAGCGGGCTTATTTACTAGTCTAAATATAATCCAGCTTTCCAGAGCGTACCATGTTTCAAATAAAGTAGGAAAGACAGGTATGAATTAAACATGATAATCTCATATTTAAGCAGAAGGAAGCAAGGAGCTCATTCACAAATGATGTGTAATACCCTGTGTGTGTAGGAGGAACAGGGCTGCATCTGTCTGCCTTCTCCTGCCCACTGGTTCTCTCTCTGGGGTTGTCTCATAGCCATGCATTGCACATAATAGGGCATATATGCAGAGTATAATAACAACAACAACAACATTATTTATTTTTACAGTCGACTCCAAATTATTTTACAACCATCTCTTAGAATGTCAATGGAGGTGATTAGTTTATGATGGCAAACCAGTACTCTGTAATTGTGTGATTTTTCAGCTGAGAACCCAGCATTCCTCAATGTTAAATTCCTGGCTTCAACTATAGGCCTGATGGAATATTTCTGTTTTACAGGCCCTTCAGAACTACCGAAGGTCCCTGATCTCTCCAGGAAGAGTGTTCCACCAGGCCAGAGCCAGGACTGATGATAGATGAAGGTTGATATGCATGATAATAATATGCATATTAGATTTTATGAACACAGGCATAAGCTTGTTGCAATGAAATAATCTGATACATGGCTACCAGTAGGCTCAGGGGGTGGGGGATTCCACCCTTCCCACTGCACGTAAATTCTGCACAGCTGCTGAGTTGGCTACAGGCATAGGAGCATTGGTGGGAATGAGTTATGACGTCACCTCGATCTGTGGTGATTTCTGGCATTGGGAATGGATCCTTTTTGTGGGGAAAGGACATGCCAGTGTGCTTGCCTTCCCCATTTTGGGGACACCCTTGCAGGGTGTTGGGGGTGGAGCCACTCAAGTCACATGCCTAGCTCAGGGGCTACCAGCTTCCTTTTACCACTAGGTGACAAGGGAACAACATAGAGGCCAGCACCCATAAGGATCTTGGGTCTTGTCACTCCATAGTTTTACCCTCAGCAGGTGAGCTGGGGTGTGTATGTGTTATCAGGTAGCAGTGAGTTGTTAATGTTTGGATCCACCCCCTTACTGTGCCAGTGCTTCTTTTTATAATCACTAAGACTATGCTATATATTTTATCCAAACAGAGTTTCTGGGGCTTTCTTCCATCACATCATTGGCCTATCCTCCCAAGACCCACAAATATTGCCCTGACTCACCACGAGACATTCACTGTGGACTGGGAGGGGAGCAAAGCAATGGAAGCATGGCTTTCAGCCTTCTGCTACCTGAAGGCTGTGGGGCCAAGGCCAGCTACATGGATTGGTCTGCTGCATAAGCCAACATGGTTGGAGTGGGTTGGAGTGGTGCATTGCACAGTGCTTTAAAAAAATGTGCTCACCAGCTGCTGCACCCTCTCTTTGGATCTTCAGCTTTTTCCACTCTTTCCTCCATGTTGTGTGACAGGTTTGTTCTGGGTTGTTCATTATATTTTCCTGTATTGTTCTGCTGTTTTCTGCTATTGGATGGATCTTTTGTGTAGGAAGAGCATGCTAGCATGCTCATCTCCCCTGTTTTGTGAACCTCCCCTGTTTTGGGGGTAGAGCCACTCAAGCTGGCTTCCACCACTGGGTGGCAAGGGGACAATGTAGTTGTCAGTGCCCACATCATCTCGGGTTCATGGTTTTAACCCCCATCAGGAGGGATGGGGAAGAGGTGTTATCTGGTAACAAGTTGCTCAATGTTTGGATGTGTCACCATGCTGTACCAACGATCCTTTTGATTGTAATAACAGAGTTGTGGGCATATATTTTATCCAACCATGGTTTCTGGGATTTTGTTCTATTGAATCACTCTCGAATCCTCCTTAGACCCACAACAGCCAATGAAGAATAAAGTTGTTTTAAATGCCTTGGTTGTCCAAACAATCCCATCACAGTTTGCTAATTCAAAAATGTGTGGAGTCCATAACTTACATGTGAGATGCCAGCTTGGTGAGAGATTGCCTTCCACTGCCACCAACCCCCAAGAGAAGAGCATTGCCCAGTGCCTGGCGTAGAATACGAGTGATACGGCAAATATGCTCCATAGCATCCATGAAGAGTACTAGTTTCATCTTAGTGGTATTGATCTGATTATACTCCTCCATATACTCTTCGATAACATTTACAAGCTACAGCCAGAAAGAAAGAAAAGAAGAAGAAAGATAACAATCTGATATCATCCATGGAAAAGCCCCTCCATATAGTCCCAATAAATCCCAAAGGCAAGGAGAGGTTGTATAAAAAAATAAATGATTCAGGTAGGTAGTGATGGAGATCTGAGGTAGAAGAACAAAGCTGGATTCCAGTGGCATCTTTAAGACCAACAAAGTTTTATTCACAGTACCACTGCACTTAAACTTGTTATGTAAAAAAGAATGGTAATGATGGAAAGAATGTACACAGACCTCTGTTTCTAGATCAATTTGTTTTAGAAAAACTTAAAGCATAAACAGCTTGTTTTAATACATGTTTAGGGAGGTGCATTTTGATACACTTGGGGGGGGGGGATACTGGATATATTTGGGATTTTCCAGGAAGACTGAGAGCCAACTTTGCAGGCTCTCATGGTCCTTTTTCCCTCTCCTTTTTTGTTTCTCTTGGGGCTATTATGGACTTCCCTGCTGCTCTAAGTCTTGTAAATTTCAAAAGATTCCCTCCTCCTCCTTTGTGTTCCCTTTCTATTTTCTTGCTCAGAGCTTGAAAATCCCTTCTCCCCTTGCTTGGATTTCTTGAGACTGTGCTCTGAGATCAGTCCTTTTAAACTTGCAGTGTCACAGTGCTGCTGGTTCTACTGGGCCTACTGTATACTGAATTGGTTGTGCTGGGCTTGAAATAAGGTCTCCCTCTTCAGGATATACCGGGGGTCATCAGCCCTTGGTCTGCTACCTGGTACCGGGCCATGAAGGCCTCGCTACCAGGCCACCGGTGGCCGCGCCTGCCTCCCCCCCTCCCCGCAAAAAGAAGCTAGCCAGGCTGTGAGAAAAGCAGCCGCCAAAGCAGCTGCTTCACTCACGGCCTGGCTAGCTTCTCGCTCAGGGTTGGGTGTGGGAAGAGGCAGGTGCGGCAGCTGGTACACTGGGAGACACAAACGCACAAGCATGTTTGCGCGGAGCTGCCGCGCCTGTGTGGTGCCCGGGCCGCCGGCTTTCCCCCACCCCCGGAGGCGGTCCTCAAGGGGAAAAAGGTTGGGGACCGCTGGTATATACTATAGGGATTCTCTAATTTGACATTAGACCTCTTTTGCCTGCATTGCCACATTGTCACTGGATTCTGTGTCATCCCTTAAAAAACACATTTTTTTGTGCACATCACTATTAATGTTACAAACAAAATCATCATAGCTTTCACTGTGTAAATCTTAGCTGTGCTAACAGTGCAATAAATTACATCAGGATATCTGTTTGGCCATAGTATCACATTATAGACTTGGTTAAATTATTTAAATTATTTAATCTTCCAACCACAATCTATCTATCAGAGCAATGGGTATGACAAACATCTGCCTACCTAAAAGTTGGGTTAATTAATGGTTGTAATTCACTTCGTGATCATGAAAGAGACAGCCTGCTGTTATCATTATTATCCTTGACTATGTGGCAGTGAATGCAAAGTGCACTCTTCCTTATTAAAATCTTTATATTTCTACCCTTTGCTTAATTAACATTTCCTCAGTACGCACAGTATCTTACCAGTTGGGAGTTATGCAGGAAGGGTAATTACTTGCAAAGGTCAGCTGTAAAGATTTTAATGGCATCCACTGCAGCACTATAAACATAAAACTAGTTTCCTTTCTTAGTTTATTGCATTTTCCATATCTAACTGTTATGCTCAAGTCAGAGGCTTGTATAGCAGATTCCCAACTGTTCTTTATGACTTGCCTGAACACCAAAGGAAGCAGGGGGCATTCACAGAAAGCAGCATCTGAATCTGCCTTGTCTTCTTCCATCCAGGTTCATCTATCATTCTCAGCATGATTCTAGAGCTTAGTCTATTCTTCACCTTTTTGCACTGGAAACATTAACTGCAGCTAATGTCAGCCTAGAATGTTAACCCCACATAGTAAAGATATTCTGGAAACATACCGCAAGAAACCCTTTGCTTTTAATCTTAACTCATGTTAAGATAAACAATAAGAATAATTAAGGACAACAAGGTCACAGAAATGAAGGCATGTCATACCTTTTCTTTGTCTTCTATTGGTTCATATAACTTCACATCAGAACCTGGTGTCATGAAATCTCCATACAGAAGAGGCTGGTAAGGAACAACTTCATCAAAGGTGGTTTCCCATTCCAGCACCATGGACTTCATCAAGTCATCAAACCAAGTTCGGTCCTCCTCATTAACCAGGCGGTCACGGAAAACACGACATGTCTCATGACACCACAGTCTCAGCAGTGGCAGTTTGTCCTGGCAAAGAGTTCCAATAGTAGCCTTAAACATTATTGGTAGTCAAATGACCCTAAATAATTTGGTTATCTGCCATTTCTGGAGGTAAGAAAAAATGGGATTTTATAACTTTCCCCCTAACTCCTCCTCATTTAAAATAAAAACTAGAACTCTGTACAGGAGTTTAAAACACACACACACAACTATAAACCACAGTGTACCTCCACCCAAAAAAAGAGATGTAATTAGAATGTTATCTCTTGTTATCTCTCTGGAAAAAGTACTGAGGTAGCTCCCAGAGAATATTGTCATGTATGCAGCAGTCCATGAGCAAGAAGCCCTCTCTGCGTATTTGTGGCAAGTGAAAACAAGTGTATATTTACACATGTGCAAGGCATAACACAAAATATTTCTTCAAATACAAATTAAAGAAAGTCATGTGATATATCCATCAAACATTCCATTGCTCCCAATGCATATTATTACTATACGTTGTATCAAACTCCTGCTGTATTTCTTTCACATGCAGACTTACATAAAGTGCATATTCCTTTCCACTCATTCATCACTAGATCAAGGCCACTGATTCTACCTCCTAGAAGTCTGTCCTAACCCTGATACTGTAGGCATTGTCTTTTCCAAATTCCCTCTCATCTTTCTGTTCTACTATATATTTCTGGTAAGGCCTTGGAGGAGGAGTATGTCTCATGGCTTACTTGGCATTTAACACCCACTCAGGGTGGCTGTCCCGCCCCTGAGTGCATCCTTCTCCAACCGGCTTGCCTGTCTGTCCAGCAGCCAGCTAATCGCCTTCCATCCCCCACCCCTAACCACCTTCTCCTCCTTCCAATCCCCCCCCCCCCCAATGCTTGGAGGCTACAGATCCCTGCCATTTGAGAGATGACTCTGTCAGTGAATTCCCTCCAGCCTGCAGCCTTTCCGGATCCTGGGGGAGATGGAGAGGCCATTCACAGAGTTCTTCTACCACCCCAATCTAGTGCCCGTTGTATTCCTTAATGCAACAGGCTTTGCCCTTAGTTTCAATATAATGCTTATAAAACCAAAACAAGGTACCAAAAACAAAAAAGGAAAAACAAGAAGTAGAACTCGGTGGTTGTATAAAGAGAAGTTATTCCATTGTTAGAGCCACTGAAGGCAGGAAAAACTATTCACATATGCTACCTAGAAATATGGAGAATTCAGCTGCAATCCATATGGAAGACATGTTGCTTGTATGGGATGCATCAAACAAAAAGAAAGGATAACTACTTGGAGAGTTCTATGCAATTTATATTCTTTTTGAACCTGAATACACTGAGAAATGTCACCTGCAGTGTTGTATGGTAAACACTCACCGTGATTTTGGCAGGTTCTGCCATAAGCATTCCCTGGAAAACTTTGGAGAGATCCCTCAAATTAAATGTATAATGAGACTTTGCTGGAGTGGGCAACAATTGTGATGTAACAGTTGAATATACTTGTATGGTAGCATCAACAAGTGGTTCATTCAGGTGCTCCACAGCAAGGCATCCAGCTTAAGAAAACAGCAAATAGAGGCTGATCAGAATTGTAGTGAAAACTTTCATCTAAGACAGATCGCATCTTAATGGGCACACTGGTTCAAGAAATAATACAACAATTAAGCAGAATAGGGGACAATGAGTTCTGTAAAAGTAGCAAACCTGCTCCAGAGCTGATATGTCTCAGCTCCAGTGACAAAGCACCTGGAATGAGGGAATAAACAGGCAATTTAGCAGACCTGTGAATTCAGCAGCAAGGTGAGGAAGTCAAGACATTAATATCCCCATGTCTCTAATACGGTAAGCAGACTTTCCACAAACAAATCCAAGTTAATAGGTAATTTATAAAAAGGGGGATACACAATAACAATGGAAGAATGGCAGCAGGGGATTGGGGGTTATCTGGCATATTGCACTGAGTGCAGCATGTATGTATCTGCCAACAGAAGCCATGGGTGTGTGCTTAGTACAAGGAGCACTAAGGGAACACAGAGAATGAGTTTGCATTCTCAACATCAAGGTGGATGATCTGGAGAAGCAGAAAGTCAGGTAGGAACAAGGATAAGAATCTTGGGAACTTGATAGGTGTGTCCCACTCCAAGTATGACAGGGCACCATGAAAGGGTGAATGTTCTCTCAGAAGGAACCTTTCTACAGTTGGTGAGCAGCTTTTATTTATTTATTTGTTAGATTTATTCCTTGCTGGTATTGGAGGACCATCTCACAGTGGATTACATAGATAATGTAGAATATTATGAAGAACATTGTATCTGAAGAACTGTGCTGTCCTTGAAAAAACTTTGTTGGGCTTAAAGGTGCTACTGGACTCAAAAATCATTCAGCTTTTGATAAAGTTCCTCATCAAAGGCTCCTAGGTAAACTGTGTAGTTATGGGATAAGAGAACAAGTCCTCTTGTGGATTAAAAATGGATTAATTAAGAAGAGAGTGAATATAAATGGTCAGTATTCACAGTGGAGGGTGGTAAGCAGTGGGGTACCACAGGACTTGGTACTAGGTGCTTTTTAACTTGTTCATTAATGATTTGGAGTTGGGAGTAAGCATTGAAGTGACTAATTTTGCAGATGCCACTAAATTGGTCAGGGTGGTATAAGCCAGGGAGAACTGTCAGGCGCTCCAGAGAGATGATTTGAGGCTTTGTGAGAGGGCATCCAAATGCCAAACAAGGTTCAATATGGGTATATGAAAAGTAATGCACAATGGAGCCAAAAAATCTAACCATAAATGCATGTTGATGGGGTATGAACTGGAGGAGATTGATCAGGAGAGAGATCTTGTCTGATGGCAATAAAAAAAGGCAAATGCTATTGTGGGAATTATTAGGAAGGGAACTGAGAACGAATCAGCCAGTATTATAATGCCCCTGTATAAATCGATGGCGTAGCCTCGTTTGGAATAGTGTGTTCAGTTCTGGTCACCAGACATAGCATTGGAAAAAGTGCAGAAAAGAACAACCAAAACGATTAAGGGAATGGAACACTTTGTCTATGAAGAAAAGTTAAAGAAGTTAGGTCTCTTTAGCTTGGAAAAATGACAAATGATGAGTGACATGGTAGAGGTTTACAAAATTATGCATGAGATACAGAAAAATAAGTGCCTTTCACCCTTTCTCACAATACAAGAACTTATGGGCACTTAATGAAATTAATTAACAGTAGGTTTAGAACAGATAAAAGGAAGTACTTCTTCACCCAGAGAAATTAACACATGGCATTCGCTGGTACAGGAAGTGGTGGTGGCTACAAGCATAGACATCTTCAAGGGGAGATTGGATAAACATATGGAGCAGAGGTCCATTAGTACCTATTAGCCACAAGGTATAGATCAGCCTTTTTCAACCTTTTGACCATGGTGGAACCCTGGAAGTGATGACATCTCCCTTCAGAGATGTGGGCATGGAAGTAAGATGTGGAAACCAGCCAATCAATCAATAATCATTTACCATTTCTACTGTGAAGAAAGAGACTAGGACTGTAGAGCAGCTGGGGAAGTGGGCTCCAGGGATGTCAGCAACCATCTGAACTTCTGGGAAAGGCTGCGTAACCATGGAACCCTGGTTGGGAATCCCTGGTGTAGATGGAACACTATGTCTGGGGCAGCGATGCTCTGGATTTTTGGTGCTTGAGGAGGAGAGATCAATGCGAGGGCTTCTGGCCCAGCTGGTGGACCTCCTGATGGCACCTGGGTTTTGGTCAGTATGACACAGTGTGTTGGACTGGATGGCCATTGGCCTCACCCAACATGGCTTCTCTTACATTCTTATATTCTTAAGGCATGGTTTCTTCTAATGTATCATTCAAATTATTAACTTTTAACAAATGTTAATTCCATATTCTAGATAAGTAGCAAATAGCAGTGTCTTATGGCACCTTAGATTGACAAGTTCTTTTGAGCCAGAGCCCACTTTCATATGTTACACAAAGTGGATTCTGCTCAGAACCTACTGTCACAATGTTAAGAGACAGAATTTTATCTTAATTTAGGCCACACAATCATGATTGCCAAATAATGAGAAAAGTATGTGATTTTTCAACTCTTCTCAAATTTCACTGAAGAATTGCAGCTTTAAGTACTTCATTTATTGTGAGAAAATAACAGAGGATAAATATAAATATTAAAAAATTAATATTGAATATTTATTTATATACTTCCCTATCCGGGTTGGTTCAGGGTGGTTGGCAACAGCTTAAAAACAATTCACAGTAAAAACTACTTAATGTTAGTATAAAAACTGTATTTGATTTGTAATTTAACCTTGTGAGGATTTCGCAGAGCTTGGAGGGATTTCCTGTCTGTGGATGAACTTTCAAATAGGGAGGCCAGCATTTCATGGTGTTATGACCTGGCTTCAACCATAGGCCTTGTGGAACAGCTCTGTTTTGCAGGCCCCCTGGAATAGTTTAAGATTCTAGAGGACCCTGATCTCTTCAGGCAGAGTGTTCCACAAGGCAGGAGCCAGGGCCAAAAAAAACTGGCCCTGAGAGAGGCCAGTTTGATTTCTTTGGGGCTAGGGATCCTAAACAAGTTTTGACTGCCTGATCTTCATGTTCTTTGAAGGGTATAAGGTAGGAGGTGGTCCCAGTTACAGGAGCCCTGGACTGTTTAGGGCTTTCAATTTAAGACTTTGGAACTGATTCTTTCTTCAATCTGGAGCCAGTGAAGATGGGAGAGCACAAGTGTAATATGTGCTCTCCGTGGGGCTTTTGTAAGAATCCGAGCTGTTGCATTCTGAACCAGTTGAAGTTTCCAGAACATCTTCAAGGGCATCCTTGCACAGAGCGAGTTACCTTGCTGCCCAATGGTGATGGTGAGGCAACCCCACCGCATCCTCCGCTCCCATGCAGCATGCATACAGTGACACCCCCTGCAAGCTGGACTCTGCTGGCCACAGCATGCACACATTCTTCTAATCTGCAAAACTACACATTCTTGCCACCCATCTCCCAACTCCCACCTCATTTGCCACCAGGCCACCACACCCCCCATGAAACACCCCTTCATCCCCATGCCCTTCCCTTCCTCTTCCCACCCCCAAGCTCTAGTGCCCATTGTATTCCTGGATACAATGGGCTTTACCCCTAGTAAAAAATTCTGAGCAATAAAACTTAGCTTAAAAAGAAAGTGCCAGACAAATTCATATGAATAATTAGCTACAGGCAGCTAAGAATAATGTTCTATGTTATAAGAAAGGCTGAGCCTTTTAAAATGATCCTTGTTAAACCACTTTTCAGTCAATGAGTTTCACAATTTTGGTAACTAAATGTGTACTGACACAATTTAATTAGAGCAGTTCGACACTTTATACAGTACATGTATTTCTTTGGTGCATATTGGTATTACACTATTTTTTCCACAGCACACCTCAAGTGGGGATGACATATCTGTGTGTGTGTGTTTGTGTGTGTAGTCTATGGCCCCATTACGGACAAACGGACTAACGAACTGAATAAGATTAATACCAAATCCTGGGGGGGGGGGATTGCCATAAATATCCCATCTGCAGGGGGGAGGGAAGAAGGCACAAACAGACATTCTCAGAAGGGGGAAGGGAAATCCAACGGACTAACCGAGCTGACTAAGGTTGATGCCTATTTCAAAGGGGAGGGAAATTAGAAATTAAGCAGGAAGAATTTAGGCGGGAAGAAAAAAAAGCGGGAAGAATTTAGGCGGGAAAAACTGTACAGACAGAAAACGGAGGGGAGGGGGAGAATAAGAGGAAAACTTCAAACAAACTAAGAGAAGAATCAAGTGGAAACATTGTGGTGTGCACAGAAAAGGGGAGGGGAAGAAAGAGGGGGGGAGGGAAAGAGCAGGAGTGGTGGGGGGGAATAGAAAAAGGAGAAAAAAATTTTTAAAAGGGAGGGAAAGAGACAACAATCTATGCACAGGAATTATAAAAAAGGGAGAAGAATTAACCCCCAACCCTCAACCTAACGACAACCCATCTGACCATTGACTGACCCCAAATTAAATTAACACCTTACCCATCTACCCATCCGAACAATTATCATCAACTGATCTACCACAACCCCACCATCAATTTAACTATCCCAAACCCACCCAAAACAATTAATTCCACCAATTAATCAACCACATCCTAAAATTGAACCACCCAAACCCACCCCAAAACAATCAATTCTACCAAACAATCAATTCTATCAACTAATTGAACTACCCAACTATCGCCTGAACTACCCAAGCCACCCCAAATCAATCAACTCCACCAACCAATTGAACTACCCAACTACCAACTGAACCACCCAAACCCACCCCAATCAACCAATTCTAACAACTAATTAATTCAGACCATACCTAACAACCCACCCTCCACTTGCCAAACAACGCTAACTGTCCAACCCAATTCCACCCAACCCACAAACATCCAGTCCCAAATCACAACATGAAATAACACAGAGGCCACACATACACCACACACCCTGGACTGGGCAACCCTGAGGTGCCGCAACAGGCGATCGGGGCTACCCCTCCAGATACACATCCTACACATAGCACATAACTGTCACAATTGGAACTGGGAAGTCCTGAGAGGCTATAAATAGCGATTGGGACCAACCTTCCACAGATACACAAAACCCTACACCTACATTAGAAACCAGCAATAAGCACAGAACCAGGGTGGGCAACAACCCTAGCTAAACCGCAAAACCAAGAACTAAAACCAACAGTGTCCATGGAGCCCATCATATTTGAAAGAACGGAGGAAGGGGAGAAAGCGGGGGCCCTGAAAGGGTCAGGGATCCCAACAATAAGGGGCAGAGGCAGAGACAGCGGATGGCGGCGACCATGGGGCCCGGAAATCAACCATACACGGGCCCCCTCCAGACTCCGCCCCATCCCTCGCGACACTAGGGTGGAGGCAAAGGTGAATAACCCGCCTCTGACACTGGTGCTGTGCAACGCCAGGTCAATAAACAACAAAACCTCTACCCTGCAAAACTATTTTGCAGAGCAAAGAGTGGACCTGGCGTTCGTGACAGAAACCTGGACCAGGAAAGGCGAAACAGTCGCCCTCAAAGATCTAGCCCCTGCCGGGTTTTCTGTCCTCCACCAGTCCCGGACAGCGGGGCGGGGAGGAGGGGTGGCAATCCTGATCCGAGAGGCTTTCTCCTTCAGGGCCCTTCCTGCGCCATCAATACCAGGCATTGAATGTGTTGGCCTCGGATGGGGATCAACCGAGAGCGTGGCCATTTGGTTAGTGTACCGCGCGCCCAATGCACCACCAGATGCCCTGCCTGCCCTGCTAGAGGCGGTGGCGGCCTGGACGCTACAGTTTCCCAGTCTATTAGTCCTGGGGGACTTTAACGTCCATGCTGAGCTGCCGTCTTCTAGAACTGGGCAGGACCTAGTGTCAACCATGGCGACACTAGGGCTCTCGCAGTTTGTTGTTGGCCCCACCCACCAAGCAGGTCACACCCTGGATCTTATTTTCGGCGTAGGTCTGAATGTGGATCTGGTCACGGCAACTGCCGTGCCATGGTCAGACCACTATGCCCTGAAGGCTCGGCTATGGCTACCACTCCCACCTCAGTTGGGCGCCGAGCAAATTTTAGCTCGCCCGCGGAGACTTATGGATCCAATTGGATTCCTGAATGCTCTGCGGGAGCCAATGCCTCCTGGCACTTCTCTCAATGGCCTGGTCAGCGACTGGCATGACAGACTGCTGACTGCCATTGATGAGATAGCCCCCCGACGCCCTCTCCGGCCCCGTCTCAAGCGGGCCCCCTGGTACACCGAGGAGCTTCGCAACAAGAAACGGGAACTGAGACGGCTAGAGCGAGTTTGGAGGAAGACTCGTGACGAAGCCTCGAGAACATCTTATAGAATGCAGATGAAGGCCTATGAGATGGCGGTGAAGTCAGTGAAACGCAATTTTTACTCGGCTACCATCGCATCCGCAGACTCACGCCCGGCTCAATTGTTTAAGGTAGTTCGGTCTCTTACTGCCCTGGCTGAAGGGCAACAAAACAGTAGCAAATTGGATATCAGCTGTGAGGCATTTGCGAGTCATTTTGCGGATAAAATCTCGACACTCCGCCATGACCTCCCTCCAACCTTAGATACAGAAAGTGAACTAGAGGCCCCTTGGCCGTCTTTGGAGAATACCTTGAGTAACTTCAGACGACTCACGCTGACCGAAGTGGACAGGATACTAGCAACAGCGAGGCCAACCACATGCCCACTAGACCCTTGCCCATCCTGGCTCCTAAGAACAGCGGACATAAGGATAAAGGGCCCCCTCCGGGAGATAATCAATCTATCTCTCACAACGGGAGAATTCCCGGAGGGACTGAAAGAGGCTGTGGTACGCCCACTGCTGAAAAAAACATCCTTAGACCCGCGAGAGCCCAACAACTATCGACCCGTCTCGCATTTAGCGTTTCTGGGGAAGATGATTGAAAGGGCTGTCGCAAACCAACTAACAGAGTACCTGGAAGAAGCTTCGGTCCTAGACCCATCCCAGTCAGGCTTCCGGCCTGGCCATGGGGTAGAGACAGCGCTAGTCGCCCTGACGGATGACCTCCGTCGCCAGTTGGACCGAGGCGGGTCGGCACTGCTGATATTACTAGACCTCTCAGCAGCGTTCGACACAGTCGATCATGAGCTTCTAGCTCGCCGCCTCACCGATGCCGGAATACGAGAGACAGCCCTCCAATGGCTGATCTCCTTCCTCCGGGATCGTGGACAGAGGGTTGCAATTGGAGACAAAACATCAGACCGTCGTCAACTTACTTGTGGAGTCCCACAAGGAGCGGTCCTCTCTCCTATCCTATTCAATATCTTTATGCGCCCTCTCGCACAACTGGTACGGAGGTTTGGGCTGGGTTGTCATCAATATGCCGATGACACCCAGCTCTTCCTCCTGATGGATGGCCGCCCTGACTCCCCCCCAGAAGCATTAGCCAGCTGCCTGGAAGCAGTGACGAGATGGCTGAAGCAGAGTCGTCTGAAGCTCAATCCTTCAAAGACGGAGGTCCTGTGGCTGGGTAGGAAGGGCCCATGCGAGGAAGCGTGCCTGCCTGCCCTGGATGGAGTACAGCTCTCTACGGCTCACTCCGCCAGGAACCTAGGCGTGATTCTGGATACTTCCCTTACAATGGAAGCCCAGATCACAAAGGTAGCGCGGCTGGCATTTTACCATCTCCGCCAAGCCAAACTACTAGCGCCCTACCTGGCCCCGGAACACCTAGCCACAGTGATCCATGCGACGGTCACCTCTAGACTGGACTTCTGTAACTCGCTCTACGCAGGCCTGCCCTTAGCCTTGACCCGGAAACTACAGCTGGTCCAAAACGCAGCGGCCAGGATCCTCACAGCAACACCGTGGAGGTCCCACATCCGGCCCATTCTCCACCAACTGCAGTGGTTGCCAGTTGAATTCCGGATCAGACTAAAGGTTCTGGTAATTACCTTCAAGGCCATTCACGGTCAGGGCCCAGTGTACCTGAGGGACCGCCTCCCTGCCTATGCCCCTAAAAGAGCTCTGCGCTCCACCGCCACCAACCGGCTAATGGTCCCTGGCCCTAAAGAAGTCCGCCTGGTCTCGACCAGGGCCAGAGCATTCTCTGTACTGGCCCCCACCTGGTGGAATGAGCTCCCGGAGGAGATCAGGGCCCTGACGGAGCTTAAACAGTTCCGCAGGGCCTGCAAAAAGGAGCTCCTCCGCCAGGCATTTGGTTGAGACCAGGCACAACCAACAGCGAATGAAGGGCCCCCGCTCCCCCCCTCCCCCCCTCTCCCCCCTTCCTCCCAGAACTCCACCAGAGCGCTCTGGACCTGTTGTGGTATTGCACCGTTCCATCGTTATATTATTTTATTATACTGTTATACTGTTATATTATTCTGTTATATGGTTACAACCACTGTTATTATTTACTGTATATTTTAACGAAGACTGTTTTATGTATCGTTGATTAGTTTTAATGTAAACCGCCCTGAGCCTTCGGGGAGGGCGGTATATAAATCTAAATAAATAAATAAATAAATAAATAAATAAATAAATTATGATTTCCCAGATGAGTACAGATGGTATTTAAATATGTGTGTATACACATGCATAGTGTCCACATTGCACAAATTTCTTGAATTAAGTATCAATGTGACATTGGCGCATACACAGCCAAAGTAAAGTGTGGAGTTGCCATAGGTATGCTAAATTGGCAGATGTAATTTTATCTTTTATCCTTTCATTATATTGTGACTTGGAAAGTGACTTAGTGGTAGCATATGATACTGAGACAAAGACCATTTTTCTTTTGCATTCTGTCCAAATGTTATAGCACCTTCACGCAAATGAATCTTATTTCTATCCATATTTTACAATTAACTTATGCTAAATTGTCTTTACTTACGAACTGGATCTCTGTAACACACTTCTCCTAATTTTCCAGCTAAAAAAACAGAAATACAAAGATGTTGGCAAAACACTGGTTTATTTATCAGTTAAAAACATACACAGAAACTGGAGATTTCCCCTCCAATGGGATAAACAATGGTAAATCTCTCTCTTTTTCACTTTAAGGACCAAATGTTGACCGGTATCACAAGTCAACCCTAGTGTGACCATAGTATTATATTTCAGAAGATAAACTGGACCTCATATCTGAATGTAGTACGATGACCTAACTCAAAATATTTGATTTCAATATGCCAAACTAAATAGCAAATTTCTTGTTACAACTATGACACCCGATAGCTTAGTGTCTCAATATAATTCTTTTGAGTTAACTCTGTTAACTGAGCAGAATTTGGCCTAAATCAATTAAAGTAATAATGATGCAGTACATTTACTTCACACAACAAAGAGTCCTATAATATTATAACTCACACATCCAGCTGCCTAGAATGGTAGAGAAGATTTTCTTCTTGCTGCTGTCCTCCATCTCAGTGAATGAGAGATAGTTGAAATGGCGTGTTAGACGTGGGGTGATAGCATTTCGTCCTCCACCAGGTGGTCCCATGGCACCGACAAAATTAATATCCACCAATTTCTTAAAGGTACCTGAAAAAGCATTACAGAGAAGAAGGATTGCATGTATGAATGCCAAGCCATGAAAGAAAACTGGAAATATAAAGGTGTTAAGCAAAGAATTTATATCATACCAATTTGTTTCCTGTCATACCAGCCATTATGATCCATCCATTGCCGAAGAAGCTCAATGGGTGGCTGGGCACCATAGGTCTCTAGTGCTGGCATGTTCAAGTCATCTATGAAAAATATGAAGTACCTGCCAAGTGGAGGGCCAAAGACTCCCTTGCGCCTGTATACAGTAAGACAAGGATAAAAATGACTGCACAGAACACATGGTGAAAATAGTCTAGATACTTAAGCACAATCTAAAAACCCTCCTGCATGGAGTCATGAGCCATAATAAAGTTCTGTAGCTCTCCTACTCACTCCTTTATAAAGCAGAGAGGCACGCTAGGGGAGTCTTGGGTACATTTCAGTGTTCCAAGGAACAAACTCTGTCTCCAGAAATACCAATGTCCTGTGGCCTTGATAATTATGAACAAAATTGTGCCTGGTAAGCCTTCTCCTGAATCTATGTAAAATTCACTAATGTTAATAGAAAATGCTTTTATATCTCTCAGGTAGAGTATGGTGTTCAGTCCTGCAGTATTAGCTGCAAAAATTCAACAGTTAATAATATGCATGCAAAAATATTTCACCTGTTTGATGATGATTGCAAATGTGGCTCTTCACAAACTATAGCGTGACTACTACTACTGGGTTAGAGTGAGGGACTAGGGCTGGGAAGACATGTTTTAGTAATTAAATTTTATCTATCAGTAAAATATAAGGGAAGTGCTTAAAAACTTAGCTGTTTCTTAAACCTTTGAACTTTATTTTAAATTGTTAACCTTCATATACTTCAAAGAAGCATACATATGGGCAGGTGACTCATAAATGCTAAACATAATAACATGAATGTGAACAATGTCAATGCTATCAATCATAGAAAAATCCCCAAAGATTTTTGCCTTTTATCTAGCTTGCTGTCAATGAGGTCTTGGGTTTGGTTAGCTGAAGTTCGAGCAGAAAACACTAGAAAGTGGCTGATAAATTCCAGTGGCAGGTTCTTCAGCAGCTTATCAGCAACAGTGAGTGTCTTCCCAGTACCAGTGGGACCAATGCAAAGAACCTACATGGTGAAAAGAAAGCTGTCACCACAGGGAGGATTTACAGAATAATTTCATGTTCATATTCCCAATTGCCCGCCCACTATGCTTTTTGACAGTCCGTTAGGACTGTGCCAACTGGACCCTACCAACTGAGACACTGAGATCTTTTCATTAATTAGCAACTAAGAACTTTTTTCAAGTAGAAAAAGAGAACCAGAAATAAATTCCCAGTGGGTAGTCACGTTCGTCTTTTATAAGAAACATAAATAGCTGCCTTGGGACATGAACTATATTTTCCAGCATAAGCTTTCAGGACTAAAGCCCACTTCAGCAGATGTCTGGGACTGAGGCTGCCTTGAATTTAGTCAGGCCACTCATATATTGAAGTACTGTCTACTCTGACTGACAGCAGCTCTCCAGGGTCTCAGGTGACAATCACCTACTGCCTAATCCCTTTCGCTGGAAACAGTGAGAATTGAAGCAGGGACTTTTTGCAGGAAAATCAAATGGCTTATTGTGGACTGACAGCCCTTCTCCATGCATGCCCTGGTCCTCATTAGGCAAACATATATATGAATGAGGTTATGAAAAATATGGAAATTGCAGGGTACCCATTGACATCATAACTCCATCTACATCATCTTTGACATATTCCAGTGTGATATGAACCCATGTATCAAACAATGCTCTTTTTGATTCAATATATGAACAATGGGTAAAAAGAATAAATGGGCCCAAATCTGGTATTATCAATGATAATGTTCAGATATCAGTGGGACAACACTGCCACCTCCTAGGACAAGTTTCTGATGATTTAAAGTCAGCACTTCCTTGCAATAGTTCTTCAAAGGGAGACTCCAGAGTGAAAATGCTGAATCAGAATCATCAGGGAGTCTGTCACTCTGTCCCAAGCACTTACAAAAAAATATTTGGGTGTTCCCTCCATTATAGGTTAAACAGTTGAGCAAAACTAAATTATGTATGTTTTATGTTATTGTTTTAACTATTTTATACATTTGTATTTTAAACACTGTTAAAATGTTTTAAAGTTTGGCTGAATATGCAACATGGTACACACATTTGACTGCAGGGTTCTCATCCACAAAAGTTTATGCTAAAAAACAGAAATTAGTCTTCAAAGTGCCACTAGACTCCAGTTTATCTTTACCCGCCCTCCCCCCCAAAAAAAAGAAACAAAAAAGCAGAGGCAGATACAAGAAATTTTTACTCTTTATACTTGAGCAAAGTACTGATGGCTGGCTTGATCAAGAAGCAGCCAGTTTGCATTGCTACAAGATTTGCCCCACTTGAGATTCAGGACACGTACTGGCTTATGGTTAGTGAGTAACATTTCCAACAGGTATGCCATCTGGATAGTGTTCATTGTGGGAACGATAATGTCACAAAAACTGGTATCAGGCACCATGGTAAATTCCACAGAGGAGTCCATCCAGCTCGCCCATCCGACCTAAGAGACAGAGAGAGACTGATGTGAGTGACAGATAAAGAACTTTTTGAGCAATAAACAGAGGATTTTACACAACTTATACTTTGTATCCTAAAAGTACAGATGTTCTGCAAAGGACCTGTAGCCTACAAGATTCTGACCAAGTCTTTATTATTTTATTATTATATTTATATACCGCCATCCCCGAGGGCTCAGGGCGGTTTACAGAAAACAGGGAAGGATACAATTAACACTTGGTAACAGGTAACAGTAACAGCAGAAATATTATAACAATAATAGCTTAACAAGATCATAACAATAACAACATAAAATAAAAATTGTCAGAGCCTCAGCTTAACTCTTACTGGACCCTGTGGGCAACCGATTAGTGTTGATCGTAGAGGGGGGGAAGTTGAGGGCCAACTGGAAGTGGTGGTTTGGTCGACCTCAACTAAATGCCTGGCGGAGGAACTCCCTTTTGCAGGCCCTGTGGAACTGTTTAGGTTCTGTATTATCATTTTGCCAAAGTCAACAGTACTCCTATCCTCAATCAAAATTTAGGTTTAACTAAGAACCACTGAAATTAATAGAACAAAATAGTATTGAACCATTGTTTTATCCGGAGCACAACCATAGGTTTTCAGATGGAATCAGGAATTTATGCCATGTCTGCCTCTCCCCTGTCATTATAACAGGTATCAGAGGATCCAGGGGTGGATTGGCTGTTTCATTTATACTAGAAGTATAAATGGCCACTAGCATACAGGGGCAAAAGAAGATTTAATTCTATGGTTCTGTTAGCGATGCAGGGACAACTCAGTTCACACCTGGCCAGCAGTGCATAAGATGGGTATCAGTTCACCTGCTGTCTCCTCCTGCACTGCTGTCATCTTGCAGTGGTGAAGGAGGCAATGGCATCCACTGTGGGTGTAGCTGGCCAGGTCTGAGGAACACTCACCCACAACATTCACTGCAAGGACCTTTCTACCAGGTTTGCCTCTGGGACACTGTACCCTCTCAGTCTGCCCCAACAGAAATGCGGCCTCCACTGAACAAAGCTCCACTGATTGCAGTGGCATGGGGACTTTGGGGCTGGATGATATCTTGCCGGGCCAGAGCTGGCTACACTGGTGTTTCCTGCATTGGCATTCCACCAAATCTGCCAGGGCATGCCAAATTTACTGGGGTCTGCCACCGTGATTGGGCAGCAGGTGATGGGCTTCACACTGGAGGAGGAAGGACCCACCACTGTAATTGGGTATTAGGCAGTGGGCTGGCTTAGTGGGTGGGTTGCTTCTCCCCTTTAAAAAGAGCTATGTGTGTATACCTGGGCGCCCTCTTCCCTGCTCTGGCAGCATCGATGTCACCCACCCATCCCACCCTGTTTCTGTTATATTATTTGATAGTCATCGTATTTCTTGTTTCGTATAATTGTAAATCAATTTGCTTTCTGTCATGGCTTGCAGTTGTAGTGCATGTGGCAGATCAATTTTTGAGGAGGGGGGAATGAGCTTGCATGCTGTACCCCCTCCTGGTCATGGGCTTCCTTAAGAGGCTAAGTGGATGCTGAGCCACAGCCCCATTTCGGCTGGGTGATAGGGGGGTCCTACTTGAAGCTGATGTCCACAGGGCCCCACCTCCCAGGTATCCAGCAAGCATTGGGTCCGTGGGATGGCACATGCACTTGTCTGTGCATCTACAGGCCTGGCTGCTGCCATTGAGGCTTCTTTGCAGTCTGCCAGTTGCAAGACAGCTGGACCTGCTTATAATGTGCCTACATTCATTTGCATGTAAATAAAGGCTGTGGCCAAATTCTTCCTGAATTTTTGTATGTTTGTATGAACTGTCCTGTTGCTACGCAAACAACTTTGTGAGTATGTAAACACCCACACTGATTTTTTTAGATGTTCTATACTTTTCCTTTGCCAGGATTTCTATAAACTTGCCAACTTGACAAATCAGCTCAGCTATACTCTTTCTGTCCCAGAAAGTCTCTGAAACATTGTACCTCTTCTCGCTACAAAATTCCCTAAGAAATTATTTAGCATTTTGAAGACTGAGCACCTTGAATCCGGCACAGCATTTCCATGTACAGAAGGAATTTGGTTGTAGAAGCCAATTTCTCATTTCCCTACTTCCACAGGGAAGCATTTTGGGTTGCAATGGGTGTTGGGAGGTGAGAAACCTGTGCTCAAGAGGAAGAAACCCTGGTCAGATAGAGATGTTTGTATGAATTGGGATGCAATATCCAAAGGTAGTAATTGGTCTTAAGTCCTTTGGTTATTTTGTTTGTCTTGCACACACACACCCCTCCCCATTTCTAATGACTTACAGAAATATTATGCACTAGTGCTAATCTTGGGGAACTTGTGGACTGTAAGCTAAATATGAGCAGACAGTGTGATGTGGTGGTAAAAAAGGCATTCTTGGGCTGTATCAACAGAAGCAACACATCAAAATCACAAGATGTCCTAGTCCCACTGTATACCACATTGGTCAGACCCCACCTGGAGTACTGTGTACAGTTCGAGAGGCCTCACTTAGTAAAGGACGTGAACAAAATTAAGAGGGTTCAGAGGACAGCAATAAGGATGATCTGGGGCCTGGGGAACAATCCCTATGAGGAAAGGCTGAGGGACTTGGGAATGTTCAGCCTGGATAAGAGGAGGTTGAGAGGGGACATGATTGCTATCTTTATGTATTTGAAAGGTTGTCACTAGGGTTGGGCGCTATGGCGTCCGAAGCGGCCGCTCACGCCCGAAGCAGCAAGTGCTGCGTCGTGGGGGGGAAGGAGAGGCACGGGCACATGCCGACTGGTGCGTTGATGCCCACACTCCTCCCCCCACGCCGTAGTGCTGGCTGCTTCGGGTACAAGCAGCCGCTTCAGATGCCAAAGCGCCCAACCCAAGTTGTCACAGGAGGGCAAGGAAAGGTTCCTGTTGTCAGCGGACGATAAGGACCCACAATAAAGAGTTTAAACTATGTGTCTTCAAGCAGCAGCTGGACAGATTCTTATCCCGCATGCTTTAGGCTGATACTGCATTGAGCAGGGGGTTGAACTAGATGGTTTGGATGGCCCCTTCCAACTCTATGATTCAACGATTCTATGAATCTTGCTTCAGAAAAGAATATAAAACAAGTCCAGAGCAAACAGACTGAAATATTCTTTACCTCATTAACAACATCTTCATCCTCCTCTTCCTCAATATTACTAATACCAGCATCATCCAGTTGATAATCATAGACTAAACCTTCGTCTGGGAAGCGTAAAGCAATCTGTGTGAGGGGAAAGCAGACGGTGAGCACCACAGTTCTCATGAATTGTTTTTTCTGAGGTTAACAGGAAAAATATAATATGGACATGAATTGGGAGTGATGGCATTCCATCTGGTTTATATTCGCCATATCTCCCAGAATAACAATTTCTCTGCCAAATAATACAATACAGTCACACATATTCTAGAAAGGCAAGAGCCATATTGCTGTTGCTTGGAAGAGATGAGATCCCATTTTCATCAACTTACCTCTTTGTCTGACATGGCTGTCTTTAACCAAGTGCTGAAGGCTACTCGGCTCTGGGCATCTCCAGTGGCACCCACGCTCCAAATCAAAGCAAATATGAACCAAGGCTCAATAAGCTCATCAATACGAGCTATCTTCTCTGGGGGCATTTTTTTCATTCCCTGGAAATTCATTTTAAGCATTATTTTTTTCTCTAAAATTAATAATGTCTTCATTAATGATAACACAGAGAACATAAACTCATACTGTGTCAGCAATTTAATTCTACCTCTTTGCTATTTCAGCATCTCTTTCTGTTAACGATAAATGCTAAATTTGCCTGTGTTTTGGAACTGCTATTGTGCTCAGGAGAACGAGCTCCCCATGGAATAAAGCGCAATACTCTTGTACTGGTGATAATGGTGTACACTGTCCCAAGCTCTTTGGAAGAAACCATAAAAATATATGAAATTAAAAAAATGTTTTATACACAGAATCATAGCTAACTGCAGTGACTAAGTAAAGAGGATGGATCCCAATGTGAATGCCCATAATTTCTCTTGAATTTTTTTATCATGTTTAATAAGATGACCACCCAATTCAGTTCACCTCTCCAGATCCTTGAACATCAACATCTATAAAAACATACCTCAATAGGAATGAACGGTTGAAAGAAACAGTCCAATAACTTCATGAGACTCATTGTTAAGTTACAATCCGTAGAGGCAATTGTCTCCTTTACTGATTTCCGAACAAACATGATGGATTCCTGTAAGGATTGGAAGAATACAACTCAGATCTAGAGTTAACTTTCCAGATTTACTCGTAGCCTTGCTGCTGTCTTCCCCTTTCCTCACAACAGCTAACACTGCACATAGGTGCTAGAATCTCTGTCATGTCAAGGAGTGCTCTCAACACTCTTCATTGCAACCAGAGAATGTACAATGCTGTAGAAAAAAAACATAGCAATTGACAGAGATTATCCAAGAACCTGTTTCTATCTTTTTTTTTAAATCAATGATCTTCAACCTTTCCATGGCCCTCTTTTAACACACAAGTAGAAGTCCGGGCCCCTCTGAAATGGAAGCAAGGCTGAAAGGATCCTGTAGTGTCATAGGCTGTTACAGCAGGGACTACCTATCAGAGACCTGGCCAGTGGCACCCAAAATAAGGGCCATGCCGCACTCGTTCAAAATTGCACAATGGTTGCAAATTGAAATCGCTACTAATTTGCTGTTATGCACAACGTCGTTGACAATCTGCAACACTCCTGAAACTGATCCGCAAAAAGCGCTTTGTTGTAGCGCTTTCAGGGAAATTCAAAAAAGTGGATTCACCCTCCGGAAAGCGCTACACTCTTGCAACCAATCATAGAATCATAGAATCATAGAGTTGGAAGGGGCCATACAGGCCATCTAGTCCAACCCCCTGCTCAACGCAGGATCAGCCTTAACCATCCTAAAGCATCCAAGAAAAGTGTGTATCCAGCCTTCGCTTGAAGACTGCCAGTGAGGGGGAGTTCACCACCTCCTTAGGCAGCCTATTCCACTGCTGAACTACTCTGACTGTGAACATTTTTTCCTGATATCTAGCCTATATCGTTGTACTTGAAGTTTAAACCCATTACTGCGTGTCCTCTCCTCTGCAGCCAACAGAAACAGCATCCTGCCCTCCTCCAAGTGACAACCTTTCAAATACTTAAAGAGGGCTATCATGTCCCCTCTCAACCTCCTTTTCTCCAGGCTGAACATTCCCAAGTCCCTCAACCTATCTTCATAGGGCTTGGTCCCTTGGCCCCAGATCATCTTCGTCACTCTCCTCTGTACCCTTTCAATTTTATCTACATCCTTCTTGAACTGAGGCCTCCAGAACTGGACACAGTACTCCAGGTGTGGTCTGACCAGTGCCGTATACAATGGGACTATGACATCTTGTGATTTTGATGTGATGCCCCTGTCGATACAGCCCAAAATGGCATTTGACTTTTTTACCGCTGCATCACACTGCCTGCTCATGTTTAGTTTACAATCCACAAGTACCCCAAGGTCTTGTTCATACACAGTGTTACCTAGAAGCGTATCCCCCATCCAGTAGGCATGCTTTTCATTTTTCTGACCCAGATGCAGAACTTTACACTTATCTTTATTAAATTGCATCTTGTTCTCATTTGCCCATTTTTCCATTGTGTTCAGATCTCGTTGAACTCTGTCTCTATCTTCCAGAGTATTTGCCAGTCCTCCCAATTTGGTGTCATCTGCAAACTTGATGAGTAGTCCCTCCACCCCCTCATCTAGACCATTAATAAATATGTTAAAAAGTACCGGGCCAAGCACCGAGCCCTGAGGTACCCTGCTACTCACCTCTCTTCAGTCTGATGAAACACCACTGACAACAACTCTTTGAGTGCGGTTCTCTAACCAATGCCCTATCCACCTGACTATCTGAAAATCCAGATTGCAGTCCTTCAACTTAGATCCCCAGAACATCATGGGGAACCTTGTCAAAAGCTTTACTAAAATCCAAGTAAATGATATCAACTGATGTCATCTGCAACACTAGCGGGAAAGTTCTGTGCGTTACCATTGTTGCGGTTTCTGCAAAGTCCCTCCCACTGGCTCTCTCCTCTAATATTCCAGCGAAGCGATCGCCATTTTTTTTTCTCGGACGAGCGGAGATCAACGCACCTTCGTTAACCCAGCGAGGCTTCCCCGGCTGCAGTCCCTCCCCAGAGCTGTTTTAAGTCACCAAGCACCAAGCACCACACAGACCCGTTTGCTGGTTTATTTTCCCTTTATTTTTCACTCTATTTTCGGCCAAAAATCGCGCCCGTGCGGGGTGTGTGTGTGTTTTTCACTCGGGGGGAGCGTGGCAACGATGAAACGGCAGCTCAAACACCACCTGCTAGCTAGATGGGTCTCTCCGTTGCAACGAATCAACACAGATTCGTTGCAACGTGCTTTTTTTTTTTTTTAAACCCATCCTTAAAGGGAAAAGGGCTTTTTGGGAGCATGATAACGGCCGCCCATTGGCTGCTCGTTTGATTGACGGCCAGGGGCGGGACAAAGCTCGGCAATATCGCTTCCTGGCTAGCGATTTTTGACGAGACCGGAAACCTGTGGGAAATGATAGAAACGCAACTGGATTCCACTACAAAGGCAGGTATACATAACAACGAATTCCACTATTTAAAATGGCGTTTTTTCGTTCCGCAACCAATTTGCTACATAGATCTTGGGGCGGAATTGGAATAAGTGTTGGTATATCCATTACAGCTTCCTGCACTGCTGCCAATGGGTGATCTTAGGCACTACTGGATAATCCCTGCAACACTGGGTAGAGCCACTGGTGATTATACCTGCTTGCTCCTGTATTTCAGTAGGTTAAATCAGTGGTCCCCAACCTGCGGGCCGCGGCCCGGTGCCGGGCCGCAAAGGCCATGGCACCGGGCCGCGGCTCCCTCTCCCCGCCCCGCCCCCGCAGTAAAAAACTTCCCAGGCCGCAAGCTTGCGGCCCGGGAAACTTCTTACTGCGGGAGGTGGGGAGAGGGAATCAGGGCCGGGCCGCGCGGCCCGGGTGCGGCTCGCGGGCGCGGCCCGATCCGCGGGCGCGGTGTGGGCGCGGCCCGATCCGTGGGCGCGGCCCGCGGGCGCGGCCCGATCCGCGGGCATGGCCCGCACGGGCGCGGTCCGCGGGGGCGCGGCCCGATGCCCTGCCGGTCCCCAGCCTCGGAAAGGTTGGGGACCACTGGGTTAAATGGCTAGTCTAACTCTGCCAGCAAGTTATTCCAGAAAGTAACAAAAGAAACTGGCTACCCAATTGGGGCTTACAAGACAGCATGTCGGACTTCATGACTACTGTCTTGGATAGATTCATCTCTGTCAATACAATAATCAGTGATGTCAGTAGTTCTTTTCAGAGAGAATCTACCTACTTCACTATACTCAAGCATTCAAATGACAGTCAAAGGATATCCTTGATATAGACAAGGCTCAGTATCATGCTGCAGAGCACTAAAGACTAACAACTTTCATAAGAGTTTGAAATCATTACAGAGTCTTTGTCCCGTAATTTATATTTAAGGGCTGATTGTTAATACATGATTAGACAGAGGCATACATAATAGGGAAGAAAAAGTCAATGATGTAAGTGAACATTCTGGCCATGGGCAGGTTTGAGTTTTATCTGTGAAAATACCTACTGTATATATTTGCACATAAGCCGACCTGCATATAAACCGAGGCACCTAATTTTACCACAAAATCTGGGCAAACTTATTGACTTGCATATAAGCCGAGGGTGGGAAATGCTCCATCAACAGAGGCTCTCCCATCCAGCCTCTCCCCCCCCCCCAACAAATACAGAGAAGTCAAGAGGATGAATAGCTGCTGGTTTTTGTACCCCGCTTTTCGCCCACATAAACCAAAATAATAGTTTAGAAGAAGTGAATATGAAGAGGAAGAAGTTAAGGCAAAAGGACAAAAAAGATCAGAGTCCCTCAGTCAAACCGTTGATGTCCTACAAGCTGCCAGAGCAAGCTCAGCTTGCAGTACACATTTGCAAAAGGCAATGCAACGATTTGCTAGCTGGAGCAGGCTTTTATTTCAATTACTATATACACCCTCGTATAAGCCATGGAGGGCTTTTTCAGTGTGAAAAAGGGTGCTGAAAAACTAGGCTTATATGCGAGTATATAGGGTATCTAAATTTACCTCCATATATAGTTGGTTAAAATTTCATAGCATTTTGTGCAGTAATACTCTCATTACATCTGGAAGCAAAAGTTACAGGGCTCGAGTACTTTCCTACTAGCAATGAAAGTGAACTGTAATTGTGCAAGAGGTGAGCCTTGGCACAGGAAAAGTTCCTGATGAATTGTACTTACTAGCCACTCTAAAACTACTGAAAGCAAATTTATTGATTTGGATTACTTGGTTGGCTAAACCCAAGGCTGATGAAAAGATCCTTCACTGAATCAAAACTATGGATGCTTTAGTAGTTCACCTCTAGGAATTTGTCAAAAAGAGCCTCCAGTTGCTCTGAGAATGGCTTTATAACATCTGGAATCTTCTTCAGCCAGCATTCTGTAAAGGGCTTCAGTCCCAAAATACTTGGCTCCAGGTATACCATGCCACACCGTGAGACAGTGGCAGGAGAGGCAACAGCTAGATCCTGCACTTCAAACATCATGGTCATTGCCTGGAAATCACAGAAAAGAAGCCAGTTTTTTTTAACCGCACCATCAAAGTTACAAGTTTGAATTGTGCAGCTGGTGTGTTGAACATGTGATTGTGAAGTTTCATAGAACCTGACCTTTCCTAATCCCCAGGTCATTGGGGCGACACATTGATGATACAGTGAGTTGGATTTAGACTAAATTTTCCAATTGCATAGTGGATCTTCCATTTCTCTCCCTTGCTGCTGAAGCCCACCAATCTCCATGAAATGACATGACAAGTGGTCCACTTTACTAAAAGGTAATTAGTATGTGTGTGTTTTGCTGTCAAGTCACAGCTGGCCTATGGCAACCCTATAGGGTTTTCAAGGCAAGAGACATTCAGAGGTGGTATGCCATTGCCTGCCTCTGCATCACAATCCTGGAATACATTAGATCAGGGGTAGCCAACCTGTGGTCCTCCAGATGTTCATGGACTACAATCCCCATGAGCCCCTGCCAGCATTTGCTGGCAGGGACTCATGGGAATTGTAGTCCATTAACCACAGGTTGACTACCCCTGCATTAGATGTCTCCCATTGAAAAACTAGCCCAGGCCAACCCTACTTAGTTGTCAAGATCTGACGAGATCAGGCCAGCCTGGGCTATCCAGTCAGGGGAAGAGGTAATTAGTGGAAACTGTTAATTTAGTCCAGATCCTATGCAATGTCAGCTAGCCATATTTAAGCACAGAAAACAAATCTATTATTTAAAAAATGCTACCTTGAGTATAAAGTCCACTAATATAAAATTACTTTCATTTAAATAAAATATTCTCCATCTCTCAAAAAAAATAGAATCTTCCATCTTGTTTTAGATAATTCTGAATACTTGTTTGGAGTCAGCAGTTTCAGTTGTGTAACAAAAACAAGACAGGAAATGTTTAAAAACAGTAACGTTCTGGTCAGATTATGCTTAATAGATGGCAATTTCTTTTTGAAAAAGTTCTGTTAATAAACATGATGACACGAAAGTCAGTTTGTGTGTCTGTGTATGTTATGACATCAATGGTACAGTTAGATTATTTAGACTTTGTCCTTAATAGACATGCTCTACTTCTCCTCAGATAGTAAGATAAAAATGCAAAACTACAATCTGTGTTTGGGGCCCCTTGCTGGGGCCATGCCCCTGGACCTCTGTCTCAAAGTTTGTCCCTAATGACAACCATTTTTACATCCTAGGAAATCCTATCTACCCTGCCAAATCCCAGAATGAAAGAAAGGTGGGATAGAGATGTAATAAATAACATATGCATGTTGGTACAAGCAACAAAGTCAAATATATAAACAAAATAAGGATACCTCAGTCATCTTAATGATTTCACCAGAGCTAAGACACAACTTTTTGTTGTCATCCAGCACAGTGTTCATATTTTCAATCCAAACTGCATCAACAGGACCATCGAACATGTACCATTTCTTGTTGTGATCTGTGGCAATGGCTCCTACTCGGATGAGTGAAGAAAGAATGCCATCTGTCCTGTGAGATGGGAGGGAGATAAGCAGGAGTCGAATGGATGGTTTTACAGTCTAACAATAGCATGAGACCCTGCCTCACCCACAATTTTTGATGCCATCCTAAACATATCTACAGAATATTTATTTATTTATATACTGCCACTCATGACAAGTCGTCTCGTGGTGGTTCACAAAATATCAATAAGTAGAGGTGGAATCTGCCTTCCTTAGCAATACAGTCTCCCTTCTTGCTATCCAGGTAGGTGCAAGTGAAGAATGAATGCATACAGTCATTCACAATCAGAAATGCAAAGGCCAGCGTGTGAAAAGGTACTGGATGCAGTCCAACAGTTTATCACCCTCAATAAATAATCCTTGCTCTGTCCATTTAAATAGCTATAATTATTATACATTTTGTTTATCTAGTACTAAGGACACGTATGCTTTTTTTCCCTACAGGATCAAAAGAAAATAGCATCCTTTGAAGCCCAGCTGGAGAGAACAGATGGCTTTATGCCTGTGGATGAGTTTTTATGGATATTGTATTTTTTGCCACTCTGCTATGTTGGTATGCTGCCCTTTGGGCAAGAACTGCATTGTAAATAAGCTGTCACGTTTAACTAGAATATGTTATGGAAAAGTCTTCCATAAATATGCACTATACCCCAAGTCTAGCAAACCCCGGGGTAAAATGTAGGAAATGTCTGCATGACCCAATTTCTCTTTTATAGGTTTAATATATGTGTATAATTGTGCACTTCAGCCTTATGATTAGCTTATGACATCACTAGACAAGACTTTGGAAACATGTGATTGAATCTCCCATCTCTTTAAACAGCTAAATAGCAGCCTTGACCTCCCACCCCCCATTAGAACAGTACCACAGTGCTGGGGAAAAGTCTCTCTGTCAAGATAAACAAATCATATGGCTACAGATATATTTTCTCTATTACAGAAATATCAACTCGGAGAGGGTTATATGCTGGGAAAATTCCCCTTACTACCAGGAACCTAGGGTTGCCAAATCTGACCTGGAAAATGCCTAGAGATTTGGGAGCAATGTTTGTGGAAGGGGAGTTTGAAGAGGAATCTCATCTAAAATCTATTGTATACCCTATGTTAGAACAGGGCCTAACAATTCTTTACCATAGGATGAGGACATCATGGTGCTGGATCCCATGGAGGAGAAAGCTATGACAGGCCCTGAGGTTCCTGGGCCCTCAGATCCTCAGAGGCTGTCAGGGAATTTGCAGACAGCAGTGGACTACAGGGCCAGATGCCAAGGAGGCTCAGAAAAAGGAGCCAGCATGAGAACCTGGGATTTCAAGCCTCATGAAGGATAATTGATTACCAAGGACCTCTCAGTTGTACCCAGGACCCAAAAGCAGAGAAGACAGAAAGCCTGGCCAGAAACACAGTTCAGATGCTACAATGCATGACTAGATCCACCATAAAGCCATGCAGAATAGGGGACATGGTCTAGCTATGAGTACCTATGGACCAGTGTTATAATTGTAGGCAGTGACTTCTATAAACAACAACAGTTTAGCTCTGGCTGTTCTGGAATTAAGAGTTCTGACACTGTCTGCTATCCCTGCCCATCTTGACATAGCTCTTGCCTGCCTCAGATCTCTAGGTTTGATCAGCACATCTTCAGAAGCTGTGAATTCCTTCAGAGAAACTGTAGTGTGGAAAAAATTTAATTCCAGGAGAACTCCAGGTCCTACCTGGAGGATGGCAATTTTACCCCAATCTTTCCTGGTTGCCATTTTAAGCTAGGGGTGATGATCCAACTCCATATTCCCCACAGGACCAATAAATTAATTGAGATGGGGAGATATTTAGAAATGGATATCAAGTACTCAGTTCTTATTAGAGTGCAGTGACCAGAACGTCTGTTTCAATTTTTGTGCAAAGCCCAAAAGAAGGACCAGTTAATAAACACTAAGTCCCAGCTATTTCAGTTGGCAACAGCTAAGCATAGTGCTTAATGTTGGCTAGATCCTGCTCATCTATTTAATCTTGTTACTGAGAAAGGCTTTCTGGCATTGCAATTTATGTAGAGATTTCCATTCCTAGAAAGGGAACAAAAACAGACCACAAGCTCTCTAGAAAGGAGAAGGAACCTTTTTTTACCATTCATGAGTTAACAGGTCAAACTCTCCATACAGTTGGCCCATTGTAATAGATTTGGGATTCAGCACATAATATTTGACAGCTTCATAGTTTCCACCACTGACTGACGGCCGACCTTTCAAAGATGTCATTGCAGCTGCCAAAACTTTATAGCACTGAAGGGGGAGAAAAAGCAGTCAGACCCTGGTTTAGCAACTAGGCCCCTCTTCTCATGGAGGGGCAGTTTATATATAGAAAACCATATATACCCTTCCTTCAGTATCATTTCAAATATAACAAGCAACACACTACCAGGTACAAGATTACACTAAAATGGATGTCAGAGACAAGTCGGACATGTAGTTTAGAAATGTGGAAAAAAGTGGCTGACCCCCTAACAACCTCCTCTCCACCCGAGAGAGATGCATAATTAGGACAATGGGCATCCCAAGAATCTATTGCCTCATCTTGATTTAATCTCATCCAACTTCCAGCTTTACTTCACCTCAATCATTTGCCTTAAGTAAGCAATACTTAATGGTATTCACCAAAACTGTTAGCTTTTCCCACTCGCAAGGTCATCAAGCACCATTTACATATATAGTTCCCCTCAAGTAAACTCCAGCTTCTCCTAGAGGGTTGTCCACCTCCAGAATACCAATCAAGTTGTTTTAGGGCTAATACGTCAGCTAGCCCCAGGGAGCATTTTGCTCTATAAAATATGGCATCTTGCTCCATAGCAGTATCTTGGTATTCTTAGATCCTCTGCACACCCCCACTTATGCGTGGGCCTTCTCTTCTTCCCATGAAATGTAGGTTGTTTCACTGCCTGTCTCCATGGACCTCTATCTTTGAGACTGGTAACTACAGCATTTTCCACTCCTCCATGATTTCCTTTTAGCTAGCCATGTTAAGTGTTTCCAGTGTGTCTGTATGTGTTATACCCTTTTATTTTTCTTTTAGAAACCATTTCTGGTAAACCTAGACTGGTTTATTTTCAAAGTTCTCTTGAGGGAACAATCCTAATAAACATTGGTGAAGAATCCCAGTTACCGCCTCTTGCTTTGTCTCCTTTAAAGCTAATTTCCCCATCTAATTAGAAATTTCCTCTTTGGGTAACACAATCAGCTGAAATACCATGGCATCTATTATAAGACTCAATACAAAGACAATACAGACTAACCACACACCTAAAGAATGCAGAGTGGTTAACAAAGAAATTTTACTCAAATGTTTGAAATGATTGAAGAAACAGCATTATAAAAGGCAAACAAGGATCACAAAAGGAGAGACTGAAACTGTCTATTTTCTTCTATAAGACTATTGTGAAGTAGCACATTGTAGAAATCTTGGGAAGGCTAAAGGTTATCTGTACCTGCCTTAATGAGGCTCTTCCCCAGTCCCGGTAAGTTTAGTTATATTTTAAAGGTCTCCAATATATTCTGCTACTAAACTTCACAAGAAACTTGAGGTTGGTTTTCTGCTTTTTTCTTACACTGAGTTCTCATGTCATGGACGTTTGTGCTGGGGGAAATGCAATTGTCCTTTCCTGTGCTGGGAATATTGCACTACATCTCCTGCAGACCCTACCTTAGTTTTTCCAGAGCCAGTGGGCCCCACTAACATAAGGCCGTGCCTCACCACAGTTGTTTCATACAGCTGGATGCACTTTGTCACAAAACCTGGGGAACAAAAGATTCAGAAGTATGCAAAACAGTTTCATTTCCTAATCAAATTCAAAAACCTTTAATGGCATATAAAACATCATAAAAACATTTCCTAATCTGTAAGTGTGTGAATACAAGCATCAACTCATCAGAATGGCTGTGGACCCTATCTAAACCAGTTTGGTTTTATCATATCAAAGCAACATGGAAGAAGCATACTAGTTTGTTCATTAGCTACGGATGCAGATTTCAACATATTGACAGTAGATATGAAATGGATATACGTTTGTGTGTATATTTATGCACTCACACACAATAAATGCCATAATTCTATGTATATCCTTTTACTTTCACTGCTTACAACTCTACCAGAGCATCACAACTTAGTGAAATAAAATATAATGTCACATGCAATATATGATAAATAAACAGGTTGCTTACCTCTTTGATTGGTTATCTGTGTGTTCACACTGATGCAGAGCCATGATTCAGAAACTTCTAGAATTAGCTTACAGGTGACAAAAGCCCCCCCCACCCCCCGAATATAATTTTGACTACATTTTTCTCAAGAGGAGGAGTTTTTTCCTTTATGATACATAAAGTGAGTACCACAGCTCATACTTAGCATTGTACACCTATGTGAATGCATCTATTTTCTAATGAGACATTTTGGAAGCTTATTTAAAATGTTTATAAATTCATTTTTCTTCTAGGCAACTGGGATTAAAGGCAGGTAAAAAAAACTTCTGGGGAGCTGCGGATTAAAAGGACAGTCTACAGATGGAAAGGAAGGCATCACTCATTCCATGTGACCTGACACCTTCCCCTCTCACTTTCTTCACTGTTCTCATACTATGTCAGCTGATATCACTAAAGGATAAACTGCACCCTGCAGCTGTGATGTCCAATTCCCAAAGTCTGCAGAGTGGTGACATTTTTCTGGGCAATCTTTTAAATGCTAGACTGGCCTGACATAAGAGAAGAACACAGGAAGTATTTATTCTAGTTCCACTCACCATCAACATCCTTCAAGTTTTCTTTGCGACATGCTCTGTGAATTGCTTCCTCCAGGATGCCATAGTCAATTGCTTCTTCTTGGATCAAGGGGAACAAGTCAGAAATTATGCCATTGAAAAGCTTGAGGTCATCCAGCAGGAACTTGGGAACATTGACATCCTTGATAGCCCTTAAACAAATAAGTTCCTGCAAACAATTAAGGCCCGTGTATTAGGCATATGCCTTCTCTTTCCCTACAGTTAATCTCCATACTCCATAGTCATCATAGGTAAAGTTTTTACATTCTGAGTCTGCCTTGAGTCCATCATAGGAAAAAGACAGGTAAAAGAACTGGGTTCTGCACAAATTACAACTGCTCTATTACAGCACATCATAATTCATTGTTGCTTTCCCCCATATGGCTACAATTATTGTTGTAAAACATTTTGTTTGATTATTGAAGTTTCCTGAACAGTGTTAGCAACAACTGAAATTCTTTTTTAAAAGGGAAAAAAAGTTTAAAAAGCTCTACAAGAAGACATCTGTGAATGAAATGTTTGCATGTTTTAATATACAAATCAGTTGTACACTGAAAAATGTTGCCCTTATTAGCCCAATTACATATTACGATTTTTAATAAGACAGGTCTGGGTTTCTCAGGCTCAAGTAGTGTTCCCCACAGGCACATAAAGAACAGTTGTTGAAAGAACGGCAGGGGTTCAATTTGGCTCAGGATCACAACATGAGGAATAGGGTCCTGTGCTGTTTCTGGGAACCTCCATGTTGATTTCCCAGGACAAAAGTTATATGCCTCAGTTAGAATACTACATGTGTAGTATTCTGTTCTGCATAACTGAAGAGTAATAACTGTGCATATAAATTTTGGTTCTGCAGGTCAAAAGGGAATGTGGCATTCCCATGTGGTTTTTCTGATCATTTTCATACAGCACACAAACACATCTTATTGACAAGATATCATTGTATGCAGTCATTTTCAGTGAGACAGTTGTGGACTTGCCTCATCCATTGTTGGTTTTTCTCTTTTGAGGTTGCCAGCAGCTGAAATGACAGTCTTCACAGCTCTCATTCCAAAGTCATAATGATCCTGTAGCAAATATACAGTAAATGGCAGCAATGGAAATCAGAATGTCAGTAGAATGGTAAGCATTCAGTTGCACAAGAGGAAGTCCATTTCCTCTGCTACTTGTAGCACAAAAGCTTTGTTTTAGGTAAGCACAAGGAGGGAAATCCTTTAAATTAGTGTGATTTAACAAACAAAATTAAGGATTTATATATAAGGAATAATATAGTAGTCTATTGTAGTATTTATTACATGTATCATCTCCCTTTTTACCGCAATGTATTCTAGTTTTGCAATTCCCTTCCCTCATTATGGTATGATATGCCTCAGACAAGTTTTGTTGCCTTAGAGAGGTTTTTTTTTTTGCATTGTTTTCTAGTTCTGTAATCCTAGTCCTGCTGCATACTTAATTGGATGTCTTTGCTGTCTGATTGAAATGCATTCAACATTTTGTGAACTACCTTGAGTCTCAGTTAAAGGCAGTCTATAAATGAAGTTAACAATAACAATACAAACTGGTAATAGGAACCTTAGAGGCTCTTGCAGTTGTTTTTGAGCCCAGGTGTCTTTGCACATTAGTTCCTGGCAGCAAAATAAAGGCTACATTCAGATATTACTTTTATACAATATTAAAAGAACACGTGCATAAACCCAGCTTGTTCTGGGGCTCACATATGTGCTTCATTTATCCCTCTTCCCCCCCTCCCTTTCTTGCCTAGAGAATTTCAGTTAGATACAAAGAGCTTTTTTGCATGCTTGGCTTACTCCTGATTTTTCAACATGAGTTGATTTGCTAGCACTGGAACTGGGGTTTGGATATGATTATTCCACAGTTTGCCCTCCCTCTGCATTTTTACAGTTGTGGAGTCGATTTATTTCTTCCTGACCCATATGTTTTTCAAAATCTATGTAAATTTTCTGGGAGAGGTCATCCAGATATTTGGGCTGAGTTGCCACTGATATGTGGATTACACTCAACTCTAAAAACAGGTACCTGGAAGGAGTTTCAGGCTGAAATCTAAGAAGCTGAAACTTAATGCTGACATAATGGAGGTGCTACTGAGGGCGGGGGCAGGGAGAGATCTGACCCAGGAAATGGGTTATCCTGGATGGGCACTCCATGCAAAGGAACAGGTTCATAACTGGACACAGGACTCCTGTTGGATAAACAGGTGGCAGCAGGGACCAGGGATACCTTTCACCAGCATTGGCTGGTGAGTCAGCTGCAACCATTCCTAGGCAGAAATGACTTTGCCACTGTGGTGCATGCCCTGGTAACATCTAGAATAGATTACTGCAATGCACTCCTCATGGGGCTGCCATTGAAGGCTATCTTGAAGCTATGGTTCATACAGAATGCTGTGCCCAAAACACTGACTGGAGTAGGTCATAGGGATCATAAAACTTCAATCTTGTTTTATCCATACTGGCTTCCAATTTGCTTCTAAGTTCAATTAAAGAGGCTAGTATTGACATTTAAAGCCTTATGTGGCCTGGGAACCCCTTCTCCCACATGTCCCTACCCACCAACTCTGGTCGTCTTTGGAGGCCCTGCTTCAACTGCCCCTAGCACCTGAAGCTAGGTGGGTGGTGACTCAAGTATTGCTTTCTTGGTCATGACAACAAACTTTGGAATTCTCTCCCAAGGAAGATTAATCTCTATCAGTGTCTTCTGCCAACGGGTGCCCCTAATAATAATTAGCATGCCCCCAATAATAATTATTGGCTATCATACCTGGTTCAAGTGCTTTGAACATGGTTTCATTGTCCATTATATAGTAACTAGTATCAAAGTCCATTTTAAAAATGGGCTTTGAATGGGGCGTCAGGCAGGAGGGCGTGAGAGGGTGGCCGCGGCTCCCTTTGGCCCACAAAGCGGGCTAAAGGGAGTGGAAAGGCCCTCCCTGGGGTCATCGCTGCCGTGGGAGGTTCCCTTTGGCCCGACTTAAGGGAGTGGAAAGCCCCCACCCCCTGCCAGAGGTTACAGGGCTTTGCGGCCCAAAGGGAGGCTCCAAAATCCCCCCCCCGGCTCCCTCCCAGCAGGAGCGTACCTGTGGGCCACAAAGCCCTGTCACTGCCTCTCTCCTCATGGGCGACAATGGAGGTGGCAGTCACAAGGCTTCTAGCAGGCAAGGAGGGAGGGTGGGAGCTGGAGAGGGAGGGCCAATCAGGGTGGACCTGGACAGACAGGGCCCTGGACAGTCTCCTCCCAGGAGGCTGTTTCCCAAATATATAAGGGAGCAAAACAGTGTTAAGGATTTTAATGTTGTATTTATAGAATCATAGAATCATAGAGTTGGAAGGGGCCATATAGGCCATCTAGGCCAACCCCCTGCTCAATGCAGGATTAGCCTAAAGGATCCATGATAAATCTATGTCCAACCACTACTTAAAGACCACCAGTGAGGGAATGCTCACTACCTCCATAAGCAGCCAATTCTACTGCTGAACTACACTGATTGTGGAAAAAAACTCATATATCTAGCTGGTACCATTCTACACATAGTTTAAAGCCATTACTTCAGCTCTCCTCTGCTGCCAGCAGGAACCACCCCCTGCTCTCCTCTAAGTGACAAACTTTCAGATACTTAAAGACAACAATCATGTTCCAATTGTCCTAATATTTTATGTGCACTACCTTGGGAACCCTGATTGGGTGGAAAGGTGGTATAAAATGTTTCAGATAAATGAATTTTTGAGCTGAAAGGGATTGAACAGCTGAAGGACACTGAGATACAATTTGAAATTGAATATGAGATAATAAAACCTCAGAATAAGAAACAATACTGAGTTAACACTTTGGAGAAGGTACAGAGACTATTCATGCATTAGAAAAAATAGATGGCTAAAGATACTGACCTGAGAACTAAGCTGTTCAGAAGATAGTTTGAATGTGGTGGTGATCTTTTTTGCCAGGACTTTGGCTTCATTGAACCCAAAGGAATACAGAGAAATCTCAGCAATCATAGAATAATCTGGAACCATCATAGCCACAGGACGGAAAAGAGCCTGGAACACAATGTGCCATGAAAATTTATACTTAGCGACTTAGACATAGATTGGAGTTAATCTACACAAAAAGAAGTGATTAGTACTATCAGCACATTTGCACATTGTTGACAGGGGCTTGGATCCCTGAGAGTCTTTCTGCAAATAGAGACAGAATATGACATAGGATTACTTTTCTAACTTGGAACATTGCAGGGTGGAAAGTAGCTATTAGGGATCCATGTTTTAATAACTTTCTTTCAAACTATGATGTCATATTGATGCAGGAAACATGGACTGTAGAAGACCTGATTATAAATGGATTTCAGTCACTCTCTGTTGCAGCAGAACCAGGGAAAAAATATGGAAGAGCAAAAGGAGGCCTGGGAATTTTAACATCCACCAAGCTTAATATTGAATTGACAATAAACAAAATAAACAAAATAAATGTTTACCTCCTTCACATGACAACACCGGAACTCTTCTCATACGATGCTCCAATGATAAGACTCCAAACTTTTCAGGTTTCTGTTTAGCCCAAATGGCCTATAGACTAAATCTCCATATACTAAATGGTGCCATAGTGGGAGACCATCCTGCTGAATTTACCTATTTATCCGGGGCTAGAATGAGCACTATAGACTACATGATTGTATCTAGGGATCTTCTTCCATATGTTAAGAACTTAAAAGTTATTCCTAAATTTGTCAGTGACCATTTTCCAGTCATGCTTAATATAAATGTTCCTACTCAAAGGCTTCACATTAAGGACTGTTATCAGCCCACCTTAATGCCAACAGGTAGATCCTACTGTCGTGCTAAGTGGACTCCTCAACGAAATCAATCAACAACTGACTTACTGGACACAGATCGTCTACAATGCCTTCGAACTACTCTAATAACAGCTAAAACTCCAGCTGCTTTCCTGGAAAATTATAGTGCTCTTACCCAAGAAATCTACCAGCATTTATCCTACAAAGACAGTATATTTGTAAGACAGAAGCATTATTATTCGAGATCATGGTTTGATAAGGACTGTGTCACTGCTAAGAAAGCTCTTGTTTCTACTTACCAGGCATTCATATCTAATACTACTTCAACAACTGCAATGGATCTTCTCCATCAAAAAAGACTGTATAAGCAATTGCTAGCTTATAAGAAAAAGGAAGCCATGAAAAATAACTGGTCACGTCTTATTCAAGCTGTTAAATCCAAAGATTCAGCCTCATTTTGGCGTTTGACATCATGCTCCCAAAGAAAGGGATCATCTATAATGGAGTGTCACATCTCCCCTGAAGCCTGGGAGACTCATTTTCAGGAACTCTATATGGATTCTCCAGGTGATAGAGGATGCCCTAATCAATCTATAGAAAATCTACCAGCATGGGCACCAGTGACTGAGGCAGAGATAAAGAGCCTAATAGCACAGCTAAGATCAGGGAAAGCTGCAGGGGAAGACCTAATTCCTGCAGAGGCTATAAAAAACAACCTGGACTTTTGGGTTCCTATTTTGGCCTCGCTTTTTACTTGCATTGATACCTACGGACTTATTCCTAAGGACTGGGGACTTGCAATTATTGTCCCAATATATAAAAAAGGGAAGAAAAATGACCCTGCAAATTACAGACCCATTAGCCTTCTCAATATTATCAGCAAACTATATGCAAGACATTTGCAATCCAAACTTCGAGACTGGCTAGAACAGGAAAACATCCTTGCAGAGGAGCAAGCGGGTTTCAGAGAGGGCAGATCTACTATCGACCAATGCCTGGTATTGCACCATCTTATCGAAAAACATCTCTCCTGCAATATTTCTCCCCTTTATGCTGCTTTTATAGACTTTAAAGCTGCTTTTGACTCCATCTCACGAACCAAACTTTGGGAAAAAATGGAGAACTCCTCACTTGATCGCCGTCTCCTTTACTTAATATGCACACTGCATAAGGAAACCTCCCTTAAAGTACGATGCAACCCCGAAGGTCATCTCTCCAGAGATATTAAAACCCAAAAAGGTGTTAAACAAGGATGCATCTTGGCCCCACTTCTTTTAAACTTCTATATTAATGATATGGTGAGCCACCTCTGTAACATTAATTTCCACCCCCCAAAAATTGCTGGAAGACATCTTTCAACCCTGCTCTATGCAGATGATGCAGTAATTTTATCCCAAACAGCTGTTGGACTCAAAAGAGCCCTGAAAGCCTTAATATTATACTGTAAAATGGACCATTTAGAACTAAATTACCAGAAAACCAAAATTATGTCATTTGCAAAAAAACCTAAGAGACATTCCTGGATCATTGATGGGCACAGAATTGGTCTGTCATTTCAAATACTTAGGGGTAGTCTTTCAGACCTCTGGTAGCTGGAAAGCCCATGGGGACTATGTGGCCAACAACGCACAGAAAAGTGCAAATGCCATTCTTAAGTTTTTTCGATCAAAAGGTGGACAATATATACCTGCAGCACTCAAATTATTTGAAGCCAAGGCAGTGTCACAACTATTATATGGCACACACTTGCCCCCCCCCTCAAACTTGGCCCCCTTAGAGAGGGTTCAATCTAAATTTTTAAGATCTGCTGTTCAAGTGCCAAAGTGTGTCTCCAATGTTACTCTGAGACTTGAGACAGGTTTCATGAAGATGGAGGCTAGAGTATGGCTGACTGCTTTAAATTACTGGCTTAGACTGTCCTTTTTCCCTCGTGGCCTTGCCCCACTAACAACTGAGGATGGCTATCAATCATCTTGGCAACGAAACATCAGAACTAAAATCACACTCTTGGGGTTCTCTCCTGAGTTCCTACTGAGTATGGGATATGATCAGGCCAAAGAAGTTGTTAAGCAGAGATTGACCGACAGAGAACGCCAACAGGACCTAGCGAATAACCCATCTTTCATTATTAGTAAATCCAATAGATATTCATCTTACCCTATGACATATCTGGCCAAGCTTGAAGTACCTAGTCATAGGAGGGCCTTCACTTTGGCACGCTGTGATGCCTTCCCTTCAGCGGTATTAGAAGGAAAATATAAGAAAATACCCTATACTGAAAGGAAATGCACCTGTGGCTCTGGGCATGTAGAAACCATGGAACATGTTCTCTTTCAATGTCGATTCTATAATGAGATTCGAACTAGTCTAATTCTTCCATTGCTAGGCAGATTCCCGGGGCACTCAGGAGAATTTTACATTTCTCTGCTGCTTGCAGATATAGAAAACAACACAACTTATAGAGTTGCCAAGTTCTGCGCAGCAGCGATCAAAATTTGTAATAGAATGGTCTGTTTTAAATGAATATGGACAGCTGTGTTTATCTACCTTTTGTATTTTCTATTGTTATATTTTAAGATGTTTTAATTCCTGGTTTTAATGGATGTTTCTTATGCTGGTCTATGACCGTAATAAAACTGTATGTATGAATATGACTTCCTTCCTGCCTTTCTTCACCTTCCTCCTGTTTTGTAGAGACTGCCATATGTATGATTATCTTCTCACTGGGGGGGAAATTGGGTGCATGCTTATGAACGGAAATCTTTACTCTTAGAGAACAGGTTGCTTCCCTTGCAGCTAGGGTTGCTGACCAGGAAAAGTTGAGGCAGAAAGGTCTGGGAAGAAGACTTTCAAGGATTTACCAGAACCATTCTAATTCTGTGCTGACAGCTTTTCGACTGTTGCAGTGAGTGAAAGACTTGAGGCCAGAGAGCGTTAGTCAGAGAAGAATAGATGTTATCTCTATAAAGGGAGCACACATTCAGTGATGAACCAATATCCTTTTACACCAAAAACCCCCTCTGGGGTTAGGTGAGTGGTTCAATTATTAAGACGAGAGTGAGTCTATGATAGTGAGTTGACTGCAGAGTGACTTGCTTGCTTGCTTGCTTGGTGCAAAGGTTGCAGCCATCACATGTTGCTGAGTTAGGATGATAGTGGTGGGAAGGATCAAAAGTCTCAATGTGTGGATGGGAAAGTGGTGCTGTGGGGAAGAATTTAGATTTGTTAGGCACTTGGGAACTTTCTGGGACAAATCTAATTTGTATAAAATTTAAAAATATTAAAATTGCATTATTAATCGGTATATTAAAAATTGCATAATAAAATTCCTCTAAAACACTTTTAATTGAGCTTGAGTTGTCTTTCCCATGTGCTAAATACATGAGCACAAAATTTGGCAACCTGCTTAATAATATGGACCTTACTATTCCACAGGATAAATCTAACTTTTCTTTTGTTAGAGCTAATGGAGGAATCCCTGAGCAATGAGTGGATGAATTTATTTCTTGCAAAGTTGAAGGTAGGGCACCTTAAGAGTACATGCTCAATTGACTCTATCTCCCCAGGATTACAGGGGCAGAATCTTTCAGCTACTGGGATTTTCTTGAAGTGGCCCACCTGCATGGCAGAAGGTAATGCAGAGCATCTTGCTAGTGTGAATGCTCTCCTTTAGTATTTTGATTCCAAACAGGAGAGACAGTCTGCAGAGGCTTGAATATATCTGGAACACAGTAGTGCACCATACCTAGAAAGATCAGTTTGGCGCTCTGAGTCCTCAGTCCTTTGTTTCACTACAATTTTTGCCTGATCGTTACGTATCTCAAGTAGTGAAAGTGAGGAAAAGCCTCATTTTGTAACTTCCCTTTCAGTGGCCAAAAGCCACTGGGATTTAAAACTGCCACAGAAGATTGAAGGAAGTAAGCCAGATGTGGCCCAGTGCGCCTTTAACAATAGAGAAATAGATGAAGTAACTGCTTTAGCTTTGAATTTTGGTAGCCCTGTCTCTAAATGTATGCATGAATTCGAAACACAGTTTGGAACCTGAAGTAATCCTCTGAGCAATTTTGTTTGCGCCCGCTCAAGTGGGGCAAAGCCAGAGGTTGGTGGGCCTAAAAACATCCCAAAAACCATTTGCGCTATTGTCTTAGATTGAAAGAGTTTGAGCACCGCTGGAACAAAATAGGCTCCATTGGAGCGATGAAATTTAAGTATATTGAGGGCACTTCTCTCCCCTACATTCGCAAGCTGTATGAAGTGTTCATGCCTTCATCCTAAGGCCTGAAAAGTAACTCCCAGGTATTTGAAGGACTTCACCTGTTCTAACCTCTTTCCAGCTAAATGCCAGGCCCTCGCTCTGGGATGACTGATTTGGCATAGGCCATGGAGCATCTGCCACAGTGGCCCAGAATATGTGATAGAATATGCTACTCAGAGTATCAGATCCAATGGCTGCAGATGCAAGCAAACAATTTCTAATTGCAGAGCTTTAGCCATGCTAGTCAACTGCTCTGTGTAGAGCCATAAGTCCTCTGTCAGCAGCAGCAGAGTTGAGTCTTCACCCTTCTTGTCTGACAACAGATCTGAAGCAGCACTGGAGTGAGATGGAAAGCGCTTCTTGGACATCAACAGATTGGCAGTATTCCTCTATTTAATATCAGTCCTTCCATTGTTATGCTTCTCTAAGGATATGCCTGCAATCACTTTAATAAAAAACGTGGCTAAGACTAAGTACAACTGCTATAAACTGTTCAACATACTCTGTCAAACAAGTTTGTGTGTTTCCTATGAGTTAATTGTACCAGAGCCATGGATTTTAGACCCACATGATAATCACTATTTGCACAATCTGTTATCTGTTATCTCCCAACTTATCTCACAGAAGTCTGAGCAGAGATCTTTCATGAAATGTGCAGTTTGTTCCTGAATGCAATACTACATCATGTTCAATATAATTACCTTTAAGTTATCAGGTAATTCAGTACGTCCTGCATAGCCAGGGTTCATTGTGATGAAGACTGCACAAGATGGGACCAGTGGAATCTCAGCTCCTTCAAAGATGAAGCGATCCACCTAGTAAGTAAAAACACAATCGCTACTCGTCATTGAATAAGTTGAAAGCATCTTCGGTTCTAGTTAGGAACAAAAGCAACATAACCAATAAATCCATATACCCAGCCGTACTGCACTGACCAAAAGATGCAATTTGCATCTGTGAGAAGAATCCCTTGGAATCCAGTCTGACATGCAACAATGTTCTTCCTCCCAACTATATACCTAATTCTCAATGTAACTAAATCTGTGGGTATATAAATAGAGAGATTGGAGAAATTAACAAACACGACAGATCTTTTTACAAACCTGAGAAAAGCCCCAGGTTCGTAGAAAAATCTGTTATCTTACACCCTACCCAATAAAAAAATTAACTCCTGCAGCCTTTTAAAACAAATGCCCTCAGTGGCTATTGCTCAGCAACTACACAGTGTTGCCATGCCAGCCCTCAATTTTGGTGTCTGTCAGCAAAGGCTGTTCTGTGTTGCTATGCACCTTGCAAGACTCACTCAAGACTGTCGGTTTGCACATGGGCCTTGGAGATGAGTCAGCAAAAAGTGACAGATAAAAGGGACAAAGTAAGCAAGGCTGGATGAAGAAGTAATATTTTATATTATACTGCTCTGTAAGCTGCTTAGCGAACAGAGCTCTACCCTAACTTGTTGCCTTATACTCTGTTAACTTTGTTTGCTCCTACAGCTCAAGACCCAGACCTCGTGTACTAATTCCTATTCCCTGGACTCTGGACTGGTTTGTACACCTTATGTATTCTGGAAACCCTGGGTACAGTAACAATACCAGGCTTTGCTCAGAATGTGACACACGAATAGACAAGTGTAGGTTAACTGGTGAGGTGGAAGGAGAGAAGAAAGCAGGAAAAAGGCTTGGGGTGGGGGGGTGGGGAATAATTCCCTTGCATGTCCTCTGCTGGTATTCGTGGTTCTACCTACAAACATTGTCTCAGCATTTTCATGTTTTTAGTAAATTGGTAACAGAATGACTATGTGACTGATCAAGTATATAAATGCTTTATTGTTTTATAAATAAATACCAGTTTCCAATAATGTATACAGAAATACAAAGGCAATCTAATGGTAAAATAATTCAAACCATCCACACAATCTTAAGAGAAAATGGACAGGGGCCATTGTCAAATGTTACTGGAGTCTTCATGAGGCTTCAGAAAAACACCTTGAACTTCTTGTATCTGTTATGTTATTTGCCACTTACACCACTGATGCTAACAACACAGAAACATTTCTTGAAGCGGAATGCAACCACTGGCAAAAATTAAGCAGTGGCAGGATCACTGTTAATTAATTAATTCAGCATTGTTTTATTTAGAGTTCTGTAGCAACCTCAGGAACAGAGCTAGAAAATCAGGTACTGGACATGTCTTTACATTATTTATAGCATTTGGTTAATTCTTGGTTGGCCATTTCAAATATGAAGACCATAAGCTCATTGCCACGCATCCACTTGAGTCTACATGACTAATCATTCAAAGAGGGATAAAAAGGAGAAAGAAGCCCCTTCCTTTCACTCTACTGCCATGCCCTGAAAATATAAACTTACCCTTTGCTGCTGTGCCTTCTGAATAGTTGTGATTTGTTGGGCTACTACAGACAACACTTCAATGTCAATGCGGTTGAACTCATCAAAGCAAGCCCACGCTCCTGAGCTGAGCATATAAAAGAAGGGCAATGTCAAGAATCCACAGAGGTAGAATTTTCTATTTACAAGCAATTCCATCAGTCTTAAAAGTTATAGGAGATGAGAGAAGGAAGAGAGGAAATGAGTATTATAATAATATCTTCTGGTCTGCTATGTGTGTAACTATGTAAAGCCCATATTGTAAAAGTCATTTCTATCACCAGGGTCATATTAAACACAACATGCTTCATACATCTTTTTATTTTTGGCCGCAGTTCTGATGGTATGGGTCGTAAAGCTCAATCAGCTGAAGTCCCAGCTTTCCTAAAGGACTCACACACAGAATAACTTAGAAGCTGATACAGCACACTGGACAGCAACTTGATCTTTTGCCTCCAGAAAAGACTGTGGCAGCTAATTCAATGATCAGAAATAGCATGTTTTTTGGATGTGAACCAGCAATGCTGGATCCAGGACACATAAGTTTGGCTCCTAAAGAGAAGGGAAGATTATGAAAAACAAATATATTTGAATTGGTTGAAGCACCCATTGTGAGATACTCTTATCTTGCTTAGACAGGGCTTCAGTTTATTCACTCTCACCCAGTTTGTCACTGATATCAGGCAATCATTAATGAAAAACCTGTTCCATCTGATGAAGTAAAGGAGAAATGAAGCTGGGTATCATCAGCACTGTGATGATCCCACATGCCAAACCTTCACACACTACTGTGTGTGTAATGCCATCAAGATGCTTCCAACCTATGGCAACCCTATGAATCCATGACCTCCAAATATCCTATCATTAACAGTCTTGCAAGCTGAGGGTCATGGTTTCTTGTATTGAGTCAATCCCTCTCACAGTGGGTCATTTCCTGCTGCTTTAATTTTTTCATAGCATTGTCTTTTCCAGTGACTCATTTTCTCTTAATGTTACCACAGGACAAAAGCCTCCATTTAGTCATTTTAGCTTCTAGGTAGAATTCAGGCTTGATTTGATCTAGAACCCACTTAACAAATAATAAGTAGCATTATATTTTATACCTGGCTAGTCCTTTCAGGAATTTTCCCATTGCCATGAAGTCAAGCTGATCAGAGCAGTTAAACACCACAGTCTGGATAGCTAAAGCTTTGCCCAAGTCCTTAGTTGTTTCTGTTTTGCCTGTTCCAGCTGGCCCTGCAGGAGCACCTCCAAATTTCAAGTGCAGAGCTCCAGTAAGTGTCAGGTAGCATCTATCGCAAAGAATAAGACAATCAACCCATTTTATGGCTGGAAGAGAACCTTAGGTTTTCTAGTCAAAATAACCTACACTACAAAACTTATACATAAGCATTAAAAGGTAAAGGTAAAGGTATACCCTGTGCAAGCACCGAGTCATGTCTGACCCTTGGGGTGACGCCCTCTAGCGTTTTCATGGCAGACTCAATACGGGGTGGTTTGCCAGTGCCTTCCCCAGTCATTACCGTTTATAAGCATAAGCATTACATTACAAACATAAGCATTACAAAGTGCCAAATGAGAAGCTCATATAGATTAAAGAGCATTGTGGTCTAAGATGATGGTATCTGCAGAACAGAATCACATTCAGTAAAAAAAGAAATTCAACTTAAACATATGAAAATTACATGCTGCAAGAAAAATGGTTAAAAGCATTCACTAGCCATCCTAATCTAAACATTCTTCCCAGCTTATCAGACCTATAACATGTTAGCAAGTTACATCTAAAACATGCATCTGATAAGGCCCCTGAGAATAATTATTTTATCATTTCAGAAACCCATTTTATATCCTCCTTGCTCTCTTGCGCAAAAGCACCAAAATCCATACTGATGCTCATCACTAGGCGTAACAATTTTATATGCAAAAGTAGGCCCTATGGAATTATTCCAGACAATGAAGATTCATCATTCAATATTAGTCACAAAGGATCACTTGCTTAAATTGCTTCTGCAAATTACTGCCAAATTGTATGGCCATATCCTTATTCAATCTGGAGAAGATTCATTCCATATTCCATATAGATGCATGACTAATACATAGTCCTTCATAAAGACAAATATAGAAGTGCTGGTATACATATCTTTACTAAAGAGAAAAACTTTCCAAAAGGAAGCTTGTGTTTTTTCAAGACACATGATAGAAGAGTTGGGAGGTTTTATGCCCCGCTTTTCACTACCCAATGGAGTTTCAAAGAGGTTAACAATCACCTTCCCTTCCTTTCCCCACAAGGTGTCCTGTGAGATAGGCTGGGCTGAGAGAGCTCTAATAGAACTGTACAGTGAGAACTAATGTTCTTCAACAAGACAGAGAATATCCAAGGTACAGCTACAAACATGTTCCAAAACTCCTAGATCCTATCAGAGTTCTCCACCACCTCTATTCATGACAATATGGAAAATGGCCTAGCAGTTTCAGAAGTGGTAAAAGCAAGAGTGCATATCCTTTAATTCTTAAAAAAAAATCTTTTTATACAGGATGACAGATATATGGGGCTGTTCTTCTAGGTCAGTGGTTCTCAACCTGGGGGTCAAACAACCCTTTCACAGGGGTTGCAGCAGGGCAAGCAGCTTGGCCGGGGGGGGGGGGAGGTACCATCCACACAACAATCTTGCGGGTAGATTGAGATACAGCATTTGTCTATCTGGAGCAGCAGAAAAGAGCGAGATTGGCATGGTGGGACAAGAGGCAGAACTGAACTGAGAAACCCCGAAAAGAAAAACAATTTCTATATAATCATGAACAATGGATCTTCATGCCATTGGTCAGTTTCGGTGTAATTTATGTGAAAGAACACTTGCATAATTTTATGGTTGGGGGTTACCACAATACGAGGACCACTGTTGAGAACCACTGTTCTAAGTGTAATAATTTTTTAATACCTGTCGGTGAGAGGTGTGATTACCAGGCGTCCACTGTTGCCCAGGTATTCGTAACCATATATAAATTCAGCATTCACTGCCCGGATATATAAATCATCTCTTGTCCAATAGTATCTAATAATACAATATAAAACGCAGGAGAAAAACTCAAATGGGTTGGTCTGAAGTAGCACAATAAAATCAGAATCCAGTAGCACCTTTAAGCCCAACAGGGCTGATACAAGCAGTTCAAGGTGAATGATGATGATGATGTCTGAGGATCCTTTACAAATCCCGTTAAGGGCTATGACTGTGTTTTGTTTGTACCAATCTAATCTATACAACTGTTGCGTGAAAATAGCTTAAAATCCGTGTTACTAGTACTGTCTAATAATATCAATAACAGATAAAAGGAACCCCCTCACCTGAGCTGGGAAATCCATTCAAAATCATTTTCACTCATGACATTCTCTTCAATGAGTTTAGCTGCCACATCCTTGGCATGGACTTCAATCACAATGAGAGCAGATAAAACCCCCCGTTGCATCCGAGACAGCTTCCCTCGCACAAGTGCAACTAGATCACTCAGCTGTGTAAGGAAAGCAAAACAAGTCAGACCATACACTGGAGAAAAGAGCATAGCTGTCTCTTTACAATGCTTTAGGTCAGTGGTCCCCAACCCCCGGGCCGCAGCCGGAAGGCCTCAGCGCCGGGGCCGCGGCTCTCTCTCCCCGCCTCCCCGCAGTGAGAAGCTCGCCAGGCCACGAGCAAATCGGCCACCAAAGCGGCCGATTAGCTTGCGGCCTGGCAAGCTTCTTGCTTCGGGGGGGGGGGGGGGAGAGGGAGCCGCCGCCGGCCGATTTGCTTGCAGCCACTTCAGTGGCCGATATGCTCACGGCCTGGCAAGCTTCTCGCTGTGGGGGGGGGGCGGGGAGAGGGAGCCACAGCCGCCGGCATGCAGGAGGTGCAAACGCGCATGTGCGGACTTGCCGCACATGTGCGTTTGCGCCCGGCAGGACCCAAACGCGCACACACGACCATTTTGTGCACGCGCAGCAGCCCCGCGTACATGCGTTTGCACCTCCGCTGGACGCAAACGTGCATGCGTGGCAAGTTCGCACATGTGCGTTTGTGCTGGGACTGCTGTGCATGCGCAGGGGCCCGGGTCGCCCTCTCCCCCCACCCCGTGGCAGCGGTCCGCAGCCACGGAAAGATTGCGGACCACTGCTTTAGGTAACAACGTATAAAGCAGTGGTCCCCAACCTGCGGGCCGCGGCTCCCTCTCCCCGCGCCCCCCCACCCCGCAGTAAAAAAACTTCCCAGGGTGCAAGCTTGCAGCCCGGGAAGCTTCTTACTGCGGGAGGGCGGGGAGAAGGAATCGGGGCCGGGCCGTGCCGATGCGGGTGCGGCTCGCGGGCGCGGCCCGATGCGGGGGCGCGGTCCGATGTGCGGGCGCGGCTCGCGGGCGAGGCCCGATGCGCGGGCGCAGCCCGATGCGCGGGTGCGGCTTGCGGGCGCGGCCCGATGCGCAGGCGTGGCCGCGGCCAATGCGTGGGCATGGCCCCCGCGGGCCGCGAGCCGCGCCCCAATGCCCTGCCGGTCCCCAACCTCAGAAAGGTTGGGGACCACTGGTATAAAGTATTTAAAGAAACCAGTATTCCTTAGGAGAGAAAAAAACACCACCTATTTTGTTTAAATTTACTTCAAGAAAAATTATTGGACACTGCATGTACCACAACTTACATTTTAAACTTTTATTTACTGCACCTGGCAGTGACATACTAAGGTCAGGGCAGTGCAGATGGTCCAACCCAGGTGAAGGAGATAAGGGACTGCATTGTCAAACTCCAGAACAAATTCCAAGCAAAGAGAACCTGGCAAAAGATCATGGGACTGCAGTTCTCTACCAGTTTTATACTTCTGAACTGCCAGGTGTCAAGTACATAGAACCATAATTTTAGGCAGGTTTTCCTATATAGGTAGCACCTGGACCACGTTGACTCTGTGTATTGCTATAGATAATGCATTTATTGATAACAGAAAACCAAAATCTAATGTACACTAGATGGGACAAAGATTGGGTAGGATGACAAAGGAATGAAGAGAAGATACCTTGGTCATGCAAAGCCCTACGTCTTTACTTTTAACATGAGTTGGCTAAATGTGCAATTTTCATGTTGTTTGAAATCAAGACAATTTTTAACAGGTGATATTGAAAGCAGATTTTCCATGCATAAATAATTTAATCTAAACAAAAATTAAACATTTTTACCTGAGCACTTAGCTGTGGATACAGCCTGAAGGACAAATCTCCAGCTTCCAGGGCCTCTGACACTTCTTTTGTCCAGAATGTCTGACAGCCAGCAATGGTCACCTGGCCTGGCCAGTCTAAGACCCATGTAGTCCTTGGTGTCTTCATTAAAAAACATATTTCAATAGTAAACACAATACTTTCTTGCCTTAACACCACTGTCTCAAGATTTACCTCTAGTCAATTCTATATTAGATACCACTCATTCTGCATAATTTAATTGCTTGTTAATCTCTTTAAGGTTGTAAAACAATCACTTGGTGTGATATAGGATTTACAATGGAAATTATCACATGATTGAAGCTTAACTGAAGGGGAAATGCAAGACAGTCAAATCCCTGGAGGATACTATTTAAAACCATGGTAATTGAAGCCCAAATAGAATGCATTCCAAAGGTAAGGAAAGGCATTGCCAAGTCTAGAAGAAGGTCTGTGTGGTTAACAATGCAAGTTAAGGAAGTTATAAAAAGTGGAAGGTCTGTCCCAATGTATTGAACAGGAAGAACCACAGGCTCCGGCAAAAGAAATTTAATTCAATAATTAGGCAAGCAAAAAGAGTTTTTGAGGAGCTGGTTGCTAAAAGCATCAAGATAAACATTTCTTTAAATATATCTGGAGCAAGAAACCAGTCAAAAACACAGTGGGGCCTTTGGATGACAAATAAATTACAGGACTGCTTTTGGAATTATTTGAGAAAGTGAACAAGTATGTAGACAATTATGACCCAGTATACATTGTATACTTGGATTTTTCAAAAGGCTTTTTGACAAGGTACCTCACCAAAGACTCCTGAGAAAACTTACTACTTACAGGATAAGAGGATGGGTTCTCTTATGGATTAAAAAGAAGTTAAAGGGCAGGAAGTTAAAGGACAGGAAGCAAAGAGTAGAAATCAATGGGCAGTTCCATTTCGTATGATCCAGACTGTCTACTCTGAGTCACAGGTTGACTTCTTTGGTCCATAATGAAGTTTATCCCAAAGAAAATAGTAAGTGCCTCTTAACTGCAGACACAGGGAAGAGGGGAAGAAAACCTGCTTCTTAAGTGACTCAAAGGCAGTTCTCTAACCCTGCTTCTCAGCACTGCCATTGAGAACAGGGGCAGTTGGTAATGGAGTGCCTCAAGTGCTGAAGAGTTGCACCACAGTGTGAAAGCTGTTTGACCCTTCAAGCAGTTGCAAGATGTGGTTTAGATCAGTGGTCCCCAACCTTTTTATCACCGGGGACCAGTCAATACTTGACAATTTTACTGAGGCCGGGGGGGGGGGGTAGTCTTTTGCCGAGGGACGTCGCCGCTGCCTGAGCCCTTGCTCCGCTAACTTTTCCACTGGCACCCCTGACTTCCTGCTGCCCGCAGAGGGGCGCTGCCAGCAGCAGCTGTGCAATGCCACGCCGAGGGGGAGCCCCAGCCATGGCGGCCGCTGGAGAGCACCAAAGGTGAGCCGGCAGTAGAGTGGCAGGGAAGCCCCTGAGGGAGCAGCCGGGGAGGAGGACGAGGAGGAGCCGCGGCCCAGTACCGACTGATCCATGGACCAGTACCGGTCTCCGGATCGGGGGTTGGGGACCGCTGGTTTAGATGGTCACAGGAGTCCCGATAAATAGGAAACTGGCAGAGGAGACAACTCAGCTAGAACTAGACAGATTCATGGAGGAGAAATCTATCAATGGCTACTAGCTATGATGACTTAGGGGAACCCAGAGTGAGAAGGTAACACTGGGGAAGGCTTTGGCCTCTAAGCCCCGTTGTCAGTCCTCCAGGTTTGCCACTGTGTGAAACAAGAAACTAGATAGTTTGATCCAGCAGAGGTCTTCTTATGTTCTTAAGATTCTGCCCCCTCTTGCATTTCTTGTATGTCTCCTGTTCATGAACTCAGGGGGCATCATTGGGTGAGCATGCTTAAGGGACAGTCCTTTAAAAGAAATCTTTAGAAGAGCAAAGGGAGACATGCCTTGAGTCTCTCTCTAGGGATGCCAGCCTCCAGGTGGAACCTGGAGATTTCCTGGAATTATAGCTCATCTCCAGACTACAGAGATTAATTCATCGGGGGAATATGTCTGATTTGAAGGGTAAACTCTATTGCATTGTCCCCCACCGAGGTACCCTTCCTCCAACTCAAAATCTCAAGGAGTTTCCTAACCTAGCAACTCTAGCAACTCTTTCAATTAAGAGGCTGTAAATTAGTTCTTGATGGGAAATATCCTAAAATTCCCCATATGTATAACATGGATTTCCTTAACAGTTCTAGGCAAGTCATTAGCCCTGTTCAAGTTACAGTGAGCATACAGAACAAGGTGCGTACCGCATGAACTTGATTTTTCTTTATGTGCACTGAGTAATTCTCATGTTACATTAAATTCATGTGCAGCTGAATGAATGTATGACTGAAACTCTGTCAAAGCATTTGCTCCTAGTTTCATTTCTAAACACCTTGGTTCTTGCTTATGAACAGGAGCACACACTTACATGCAGGTTGTATGTGAATTCACTATAACATACAATATGGGCTACTTACACGTGGATAAACCTTGATTGCTCTTTCAATGTTGTCCCGCACACTGGCCTTCATGATCCGTTCAACTTCCAACAGCCAATCCTCCACGTTGCCCGTGGGATAAATGGGAGAGAACAGCTTCACTTCTTCCCCTTCTGCTGAATACATATGTGTAATCTGAAGATCTTCTTGAAAGAGCAGCTAATGAAATGAAAGCCACAACATGAGATGTCAAGCAGAAAGTTATTGCATATTTTAGAGTTAGACAAGATAATATATTTTTTTCTAAGTGATCAAAAATTATGTAGCTTTCATGGATGACAGAAAGACAATAGATTAGTTCTCTTATGATTAACAATCAAATGATATAAACCCATTACAAATAACAATGCTGACTTTCATGCTTGTAGGATCTTACCACACCTGATTTACTAGAAACAATATATGCAAAATTACCAATTTTATATGGCAAAATGCTAAATGCTTGCTACATGCAGCCTGCTGAAAATTATTCAGACCACAAACTCTAAAGTCTATCTTGGTAGGCAGATGTACAGTTAATCTACTGTTAAATTTATTTATTGGAATCAACTTATTATCCAATTTACTAATGCTGGGTTAAGCTGAAAGGGGTTTAAAAAAAAAAGCTTCATCAATTCAAATCAGCTGAAGTGGACTGTGCCTATATTTGCTGATACATTCCCTAGAATGATGCTTATGTATCTGTGAAGGCCACAAAATGTAAATTTCTAAACAAACAGTGCCAATGAAAAATGCTAGCATAGTAATCCTAACATTTCAAAGTACTAGGAAAGGTAAAGCAGAATTGTAATTACCCCCAGATTATTCTGCCGGTAACTTTCCACTTGATAAAATATGGACTAGGAGGAATAGGTTAAATCCACAATTCATCCCAGAGTTAAAATTTACCAAAGCCAACTGATATAAATGGGATTAGGAAAATCTACTCAATGGCTACACTGTGAACTAAATACATCTTTGTGGTTGATTTCATGGTCTTTTCTATACATACTTACATATATACATACACACACACACCAACATATATACGAAAGACCTGAAATGTAACATATACTTTAAAAAGTACTTTCTAAAGAGTTGCTAGCTATGCAAGCAAAGATTCCAAGCATGCAATGCTGCAATGTTCTTCTTTTATACAAAGATATGAGATTCTGCTCCACATTCATTTCCAAATCTGAGAAAGTATCATTTGCTCTTGGAATCATGCTAGTATAGCAGAATCAAAGTGCTCTAGCTATTTCCAGCTATACCACAGTGTAAACATTCCAAGAGCTGGATCTGTCTCCTGCTCCAGACAGAAAAGGCTGTTATTTACCCGTGCAATATTCTCAAAACACTTGCGGAGATGAGGCTGCACAGCTGTGGGGTCCTTGGTCTGAGACAGTATTTCTAACAATTCATCATCAGAAAGGAAGTAAAATCTGGAAGGAAAGAAGGCTTATGTTTTTGTCTCTTCACTGCAACATATGTTCTGGTAAGATCTCCTCTAATGAAATACTGAAAACTACCTTTTGACTTTGGGCCTCAATCCAAAAACATTTACTCCAGTGCATTTACTTTAGGATGCACTCCAGTGCATTTACTTTAGGATTTACAGTATCTTGTATATTGGCTGTAGGTGCATTGCACATATATGCAATTATATCACATCCATTTTAAAACAGCTCCAGTTGTTACCTGTACAGTAGAATCTTGACATTGGTGGGGAATCCTTTCCCAGGATCACCACAAATGGGTCTACTGTACAGATCCAAGCGTAATTCAAGGTGCTGATTTGTTCCTTTAAATGACTGAGACCAATATAATTAAGGGGATCACCTTCATCCTTCCCAGAAATCTCTCCTGCTCCCTATTCACAGTAGAGGCATCCTACTCATGGAAGAGTCTCCTGAAGAATGTTAAGAGGGCACCTAACTAAGCAATTGTTTAAACAAAACCCTGTAAAGCAGTATTGTTCAAGAGGGCTTTGAAGAAAACTGATGTTGCTGTGGTGTGCCAAAAGAAGATAACAAACAAACAATATATCTATTTAAAAACAAATATTTTAAAAAATCTAATATGTATCCTACAAGGACAGCATATAGACAACAGACACATTATCTGGATCTGCATTAGGGTGGTGGTGTTCTTTTGATTCATTTAAGACACATCTGTCTATTTTCATATAGATATTTTCTTGTTGTTTTCTTTTTCACAACCTTCAGGATTACCCAGTCTGTCTTTTTCCTTTTTTGTTGCTGATGTATGTATCACTAGGGGGCTCAGAGCACTTGCTATGGATGTTGTATTATTGTCTGTTTGTATTGATTTTGGCTATTGATTTAATTCATGTTGGTTGTCAGCAGTTTTGAGCCTTCTATATGGAGTGAAAAGGTAGGTTACAAATACTTTACTAAATAAACTGTGTTACCATGAATCTAACTTGTGCATAGTTTATCTCCTCCCAAATAATGAGACTGAATGATACAGCATCAAAGCTTTTCTCAACCAAGAATGCTCTGTGGAATTTTTAAAAAATCTTCTCAAAAGGTATATTCAAGAGACACCTTCCACTCCTTCACTATAGCCCCAGGAAGTTTGCTTAAACCTGAATCCTAATATTACCTTGGAAAAGCTCCTCTCTTCGTCTCCAGATATTCACTTAGGCCTTTCTGTACTAGATCCAGTAGTTTATTACATTCCCGCAACTTTTCCAGCAACCTGGGTTCAGGGCACACAATAATCACCTGGGAATGGCATAAACAACACTTTCTTCTGTGGGTAGTTCAATAACTTAATCACAAGAGTAGATAAGAAGCAAACAGCAACATCTAAAAATGTTTTAGATCATTGGTCATAAGAATACTGGCATTTACTCAGTAAAAGAAAGGGCTTACAGGTAGCATGAAGTATAGTGCTATTGTAAATACCAAGGAATGCAATACAAAAAGCAGGGAAAGGAGGAATGTGAAGGATGTGATTACACTTCAAGCCATTTATCTGCTATATACACAAGAATCACGAGACTGCTATGCCTGCCACACTGAAGTGAGAAAAGGCAGGAGAGGAAGTAGCTGATGATATGACAATTTACAGACTTTTAGCTAATGGCTCAGTTCAGACAACTGGAAATGTGCTATATAGTCTCAAATACGCTGTCTTTCCCTACTCTTCTCTCTCATGCTGATTCATTCTTCCATTTTTTAGTTTCCTTGGACCACAATTAGCCATGAAATAATCTGCCAAATCAATACACTATGATTCAGCATGAAACTCTAAGCCTACTTCAGAGTATGGTTTCAAATCAAAGGCTGGAACTAAATAAAGTTTGTCCAGTTTGGACTGCATAGCACAGTACAGTTAGATGAAACGAAGAAGTAGAAGGGTAGGAGGAACCATGAGAGCCAAATCTCCAAACCAGTCAAGAGAGAGACAGTCCTTAATAACTTCTATGCAAAAATATACATGAGGATTGAGCAGCAAACATACAGAAGATTTATGGCTCTCTTGTGTATGGAAATAGAATTATTATGAGGGCTGAATTTGCTCAACCCTCCTAGTGAGTTTATTACTGCAGTTGGTAGATTCCAACAGGAGGAAAAACATTCTTAGTTATAATAACAGGATATAGAAGTGCTTTTAAAAGCACTCTAGTAAAATATGAATAGAATCAAGGTATGCCTAGAGCCTCACCTCTCTATTTTCCTCAGCATTCTTCATGATCTTTCTCCACATCCTTTCCATGGTTTGATAACGTTTGCTTTCGACTGGCAGTTGCCTATTGATATCTTCTGAGCTGAAAATGGGCTCTAGATAGAGCCAGGCACGCTGGCATGTCAGCCATTCCTCCAAAACATCCTAGAAGGAATGCATGCACATCAGGAGAAGCCTTGGAATAATCAGCTCAAATATGATACGAGAAAGGAAAATCTGCACTTGGAATAGTAACATTAGTATGTATTCTCTATCCAGTCAAATGATCACATTAACTATTTCACATTAACTAGCCTACTGAGATGAAAGGGGGGTGCATTTGGGGGCTGGATACTACCATTTGATACCATGCAAGAAAAGTCCAAGTCCAGTTTACAGAATCCAAACATATATGATAAAAAGAACTCAGTAAAAATGAAAAGATGAAAAAACTGCTAAGAAAAGCCCTTGATCAAATACTGGAACATGATTCACTTTCAGTGAATTAAGTAGTTGACAACACATCTCCAACTCAGAAATTCTGGCTGTGATCCTATCTTCATTTATGGTGTTTAGTTATTTATTTAAAACATGTCTATCCCACCTCTCCTTAAAATGACCTGAGGAAGATTGCAAAAATAAAAATTGATATCAAGTGTAAAGCAAATGAGCCAGAACAAAAAAAAACTTTAAAAATTCAGATGACAATCTCAATCTAATTACATTTTCAAGTCCTTCAAAATAATTCAGTTTTGCAGCAACTTTGAAAAACCATAAAAACAAGGGCCATCACATCCTCAGGAAGACCATGTTTACTGAAATCAAAGCTTCTCTAATTCTTTAATACCTTCAATAAAAGTGAGAAGCAGCATACTGGTTGGCACTCAGGTTTCTTCAGTATGAGAAATAGTTTTACCATTCCTGGCATAGGCTATCATGAATGGAATTAGCATTTTAATAGTGACATTCTTATGGTTATTTAGGATATACTAATGAATTCTGGAAGATGTGCAGAACATTGTTTGGCTACTGGAAGCGCAACAGAAAAATCTGTGGTGATAGATGATTTTCCAGAAGTGGAAGGTAATATGAATCCAGTAGTTGCAGCTGTATTTTATATTAGAATTTAAATGGGAATGTATCACTTGAGGCAAGGATTACTGATAGTCAGAACTGGAAGACTTTGGGTCTCACAGTTCCAGAATGCATACTGAAGAATTGGTGATCTCTGTAGTCTGGAGATGAGCTGTAATTCCAGGGGATCCCCAAGTTGGCATCCCTGCTGTCAGGAACCAGGCAGGAGACACCCCAGTAAAAGGAACCTTTATTCTGGAAACTAATACAACAAAGGCATCAACAGGGAAAGTTCGATTAACAAAACTCTTTGGCAGAGACAAAGGATCAGTAGCCCCCAGGGGTTACTTATACATGGGATCAAATAAGGGAGGTGGGAGAGGGGTCCGCAAGGTGGGAAAATACAATAGTTCTCAGGAGGGCCTGTGCTTTGATCTAAAACATTACAAGTGTTGAGGCTTCACAGCTTCTAGCAAGGTCAATCAGAGCAGGAAGAAATAAGGTGTTCTGGCAGGGAGACACTCTGGTATGAAGAGGGAGGACAGGAACTAACAGGCAATTTATGGCTTTATGGCAGCAACCCCAGAGTCTCTGGGAGAACGTAGGTGAAACTCAGGTTCATGACACCTGCTTCTGTATTTCTCTTAGGTTATGTATTCAAAACTCTCCTATGTAAAACACTGCCACACAGCTGCACTGGGGAAGTACCACCCAAGAGAAGGCCTTCCTTGTAGAGATTTGCCTAATTTTGTCTCTGCTCTTTGCTGTTAGGCAAACCCAGGTGCTGGGGCAGGGTCAAAAGGTCAGTCTCTGGTCTCTTGGAATTAGCTGATCTCAAAAGAATCTTCCTGTCGAAAGCTAAACAGCATCTTGAAATTTGATAACAATGAATGTTTACATAACTATAAGCTTTGACAAACCGCTATGTCCACTGACATGTGTATTGTGAAGTCTGTTCTCCTGAACTGTTCTCCTGAAATAAAAGGCTAGCCTGCTCAAAGGGGTACCAAGCTCCTGAGCAACCTAGCAGAGAGAGAAGGAAGCCTTGTGTCTGTCATTACTTCACCTCCTGTGCAACATCCCGCCAGAACAACATATTTTCCTTCTTTGACCAAGTGATAGGCTTATTAGATGATGAAAACTCAGTTGATGTTGTTTGCCTAACTTTCAGTGTTCTGATGAAGTAGACTGGATATTCAGATGGTTAGGTAGATACAGAAAAACCCCACACAGAGTGGTTGTCAATGGTATTTCATTAGATTGGAAGGAGGTGAACAGTGGGGTGACACAGGGCTTGGTACTGAGTCTGGTACTTTTCAACATTTTTATCAGTGATTTGGATGAGGGGGTGGAGGGACTCCTCATTACATCTGTAGATGACACTGCATTCGGAGGAGTAGCAAACACCCCAGAAGATAGAGTTCAACAAGATCTGAACACAATGGAAAAGTGGGCAAATGAGAACAAGATGCAATTCAATAAGGATCTACAAAGATCTACATCTGGGTCACAAAAATGAGTAGCATATATAATGCATGGGAGATACACTTCTGGGTAGCAGTGTGTGTGAAAAATATCTTGGGGCACTTGTGGACTGTAAGCTAAATATAAGCTATGAGCAGATAATGTGATGCGGTGGTAAAGAAGGCATATGCAGGTCTTGGAGTCTTATCAACAGAGGTTTTACATCAAAATCACAAGATGTCATATACTGCATTGGTCAGATCGCACCTGGAATACTATCTGCAGTTCTGGAGGCCTCACTTCAAAAAAGACATGGACAAAATTGAGAGGGTTCAGAGGAGAGTGATAAGGATGATCCAGGTCTGGGTACCAGCCCTATAAGGGACTTGGGATTGTTCTGCCTAGAGAAAAAGAGGTTGAGATAACTGCTATCTTTAAGTATTTGAAAGGTTGTCACTTAGAGAGCAGGGTGAAGTTCCTGTTGGCAAAAGAGAACAGGATCTGCAATAATGGGTTTAAACTACATGTAGAATGGTATCATCTAGATATCAGGAAAAAAATTTTTTTCACAGAGTAGTTCAACAGTAGAACCGGCTGCCTAAGGAGCTGATGAGCTCCCTCTCATTGGCAGTCTCCAGGCAGCAGCTGGGCAGATGCTTATCAAGGATGCTTTAGGCCAGGGGTAGTCAAACTGCGGTCCTCCAGATGTCCATGAACTACAATTCCCAGAAGCCCCTGCCAGCAAATGTTGGCAGGGGCTTCTGGGAATTGTAGTCCATGGACATCTGGAGGGCCGCAGTTTGACTACCCCTGCTTTAAGCTGATCCTGCATTGAGCAGAGGGTTGGATTCAATGGTCTTGTATGGCCCTGGGAAATGGAATCATGGGGGCTACAATTTACAGCTCCCACCCAGTTCACATATTACTTCTTTTCATATATTTACAATAAAGAGGATGCATGGAGGTGAGTGGAGGATTTTGAAAACTTGTGCTGAGTGTTGTAGTTAAAAGCAGTGGTTTAATTCCCTGTGCCTCCACATGCAGCCAGCTGGGTGACGTTGGGCTAATCAGTCCTGATAATGCTATTCTTACAGAGCAGTCCTGTCAGAGCTCTCAGCCTCACCTACCTCACAGAGTATCTGTTGTGAGGAGAGGGAGGGAATGTGATTGTAAGCCACTTCAGATTCCTTCAGATAGTGAAAAGCAGGGTACAAAAACCAACTCTTCTTCTTTTTCTATGTACCTATAGAAAAGCCCTCATCAAAACCATGGGACATATTGGTATCTTTTTAGAATTTTTCTTAGCTTAGCTCACAATGGCCTTTGATCTACAGTTGTTAATTGACAGCTAGGACATCTTTAACGGGGGGAAGGGGGTCAAAGAAAACTGTGAACCAATTTGTTTCTATTTTTCATATTCCCAGTGAAATTAAATTTAGAGAATTACACTGCTCATCTTGGGCTATGGATTATCTAGGCTCTACAAATGGTCTAGCTCATATTCAGTCACTTAACTCATATAACTGCACAAAGATTGCAATGAAGAGTTAAAGTAATTACTTGCAGAATGACCCTGATGTATGTTTGTTTGTTTAGATTACTGTTTAAAGTATCACAGCTTAGCCAGGTTTAAAACACCACTTTCTTGGCACCTGATTAAAGTTGCTCTGAGCTCCTCTCTCCTTGTTGGTACTGGCAGGTATACAATATCTCTCAGAGTCAGGCTGGAGGTTAAGAAATTACTTTGATCTCTCTGCTCGTCAAATTTCGTGGGCAGACAGGTGTGTAATTAAGTGTCTTCTTCCAAACAGGCAGCACTGAGACTTGTGTGGATGGTCAGAAAGCCATACAGAAAAATAAATGTGTGTTGAGACTTTCTGAGACTGAGATGAAGATGAGCAGTACCTCACTCCTCAACTTTCAGACTAGGATATCTGCCTGCCTATGATGACATGCAATGGAACCTCTTGCCTCTTACCCATTATTTGTGGCACTAGAAAACGATTTCTTACAGTAATATTTCAGAAAAATGAGTATTATTACCCTACTTCCTAATTCCGTCTTGAGTTTTATCACTATCTTTCTACTATTTCATTCTCCTTTTCTGCTGTACTTAAGTACCATGAGAAAAATATGTGTTATAATTTCTGGCAATGCATCTTCAATGCACATTGAGATTAAAAATCTCAGCACAGCTACCTGATGGAAATTCTGTGTCTTCAATAAAAAAATAAAAAGGGAAGGAAAAGCCAAGCACAACTGCACATCCAACTCAGGGCACAAATTATCACACAACTGCAAGCCAGACCCTCATGTCACCTGATTCCTTAGAGCCTTAGGTGTCATGTCCTTGTTGTCCTGAAACAACCAGAAAAACTTGGCAGACTCATGTTCAAACTCATAAAGATGGCTAATACCCGTAAATAAAGCAAAAGAATATAAAATGAAAGCATAAATTTCTGCTTTGTCAAAGTACATTACAAATAACAGGACCATGAGTAATATGAGGCCATTGTGATTTAAATCATTCTTCAAAGTACAGAGTACTATACTATACAGCAGACAGAAACATATGAAAAAACATGCCACCTCCTCAAAATTGTTTTAGAAACCTAATTCATGCCACATCTTTATGAAACTGGGCAGTTGGTGATACAAGCATCTTAAAGTGCACCAGACATGGTGGAAGGAAGTGCTGGATACTTTTGACTATCCTTGCTTTCCCATTTTGAAGCAACTTTGTTTGAAGCTTCTAGTGAACATTCTACTGGCTATACTTCACTAGGTGAAATATAGATTCAAGTGTTGGTCTGAAGTAGCGCAAAAAAACTGAGTCCAATGGCACTTTTAAGACCAACAAAGATGTATTCAAGGCATATTCATGTATTAATGTATTCATGCCTTGAATAAATCTTTGTTGGTCTTAAAGTGCCATTGGACTCTAATTTTGTTGGGAGAAATATAGTTAAAGGAGAAAGGGCAGACAAAGGGTTAAGTATCTCCCTCCCATCCTTAATGTGCTTTAAACTGCTACCTTGAAGCAGTTCAGGACTCAGCTACATGTGATGATGGGGAAACCCTCTGACAAGAATATGGTAGCTGCCAAATTCTAAAGCAGCAGTGGGGTGGCAGTTAGGGTTGGGTGCTTTGGCGCCCGAAGTGGCCGGTCACTCCTGGCACAGCCAGCGCTGTGCCATGGGGGGGGAGGGGAGGCGAGGTGCTTGTGTCAGTGCGCCAGCAGGCGCACACACGCAGGTGCACTGATGCCCGCGCCTCCCCTCCCCCCCTCCCACGATGCGGCGCTGGCTGTGCCGGGAGTGACCGGCCGCTACAGGTGCTGAAGCGCCCAACCCTAACTACCAACCTACTGCTGCTTTATAATTTGGGAGCTACCATATTCTTGACAGAGGGTTTCCCCATCATCACATGTAGTTGAGTCCTGAACTGCTTCAAGGCTTAATAGTGAAACCTGGGTACTAAGGGCCATTCTGCACCCAGAAAATGTAGTGAAAGGGTTACGTCTTGCAGACTCTTTGGGGTTTTTTTATGTTTTACATGACATCGTTAGCATCTAGCATTCCAGTAGCAAACTGGCAGCTACATCCTCCATTTTAAAGCGCTAGCTGGGGAATCCACAAAAGTGTATTTCCCCAACTATATTGCATGAGTGGGAGGAGAGCAATAAGCAACCACCAGCAAAATGGCTGTGCATAAAAAAGTGGCCAGAAGTAGTGTGATCTCCATCTCCAGAGCCCACCCTCATGCCCGCCTTCCTTTCCCTTCTCCCTGGAACGAGGCTTTTTGTTTTTTTTTGTAGCAAGCTGCCTGGAGCAATGAATAGACATTGCTCCATAGAGGCAGAACAAAAAAAATTCCCTCCCACCAGTTGGCACACAAAGCATGCCTCTCAAACCCCCCTCCCCCATCAGGAAAAAAATTACTTCTGTTCATCTTTAAGTGTCAAACTTATATGCATGGGCATAGCAATGGATAAGTTTTACTTTTAAAAGATTACTTTCCCTTTAAAGCTAGGAGAAAGCTGATTGGCTAGCTGCCATGATTGACAGGCAGGAGGAAACTTGCTGGTATTGCGGGTCCCTCTCCACAGCCATTTTAATCAGCCATGGGAAGTGCCTAAAAGCATCAGAAAGCAGGAGAAGGAGAAGAAAGCAAGAGAGCGAGGGGGTGAGAAATGGCGGGGGCATAGTTTTTTATAGCGTTAAGCAATTGCGGTTGCTTAACACTAAGTTTTTAGAGGTGCAGAATGGCCCCGAGAGTTAAACCTGGAAAATAGTGTGACAGACATGTGATTTTTCATAAAATAATTTTATTTAGAACGTTGTCTCTACTAGGGATCAGGAAGCCAAAAGTTGAGCTGCAAAGCAATATTAAAAAATCAATATAAATATTTATTTAAAAAGTGCACCAATACTAGGGGATCTGCAATGATTCAGAGAGGAAATTCCATTACCTCCCCATGGGCTCCAGTTTCCCTTCCTAATCGCCACCTCTAGGTCACCTCCCACTCACCAGACATGGTTCATTTCCACGTCATTCCCCTCTTTGCCAGCTCCAGCCTGCCACCCTTCCTTATTTTCTCCTCTTGCTGGCTCTTCATAAGGCCATCATGTTTTCATGTGCCATTTTGCCAAGTGAACTATTTTTGGGATATTTGCCCATGCACTAGCTATGAACTTCTGGGAATGATTACCCCCGAGTAGAGGGGGGGGTTTGTTTTTGTTTCTTTTTAAAGAAAGAATGAAGATTTCCTGCAAACCTGGCAGCTTTTTGGATTTGCTTATCTGATACGGACCAGCTCTTCCTGACAATTCTATTGTAAGTAGTCACAGGACTTAAAACAAAGCTCTATGAAATTTGTATTGTGTACATAGAATTCCCAATAAGCAAGACCAGATCTCTGTGTATGCAAAAAGGAATACAAAGAAATGTCACCATGTCATCCTCATAGCTACTTCTTGGCATTTATCTACTTTGTAAGATTTCTATATGAGAACACAAAGACAAGTTGAAAGTACCTGTGTCATCTTAAGTTTATTTTCCCATGTGTTAATCCGATCCTCAAAAGGCTTCTTGAATGGTGAGAAAGACATACTCTGAGTCATGACAATGTGATCATCTAAGAGTTGTGAAGCTTCATCAGGGCTCTTCATAATGAATGTTCCTGTTTCTTTGTAGGGAAGAATATTGAAGAGGATAGATTCCCATTCATGTTCCATCTTATCCAAGGCCTAAGAAAAGAGACATCAGCAAGTTTTTACATGGTTTTACATATGTACATTGCAAAACATTTGTCATCTTAAATTTTGCAGAATGGTTAGTAGAATGGTTAACCGTTGTTAGAAAAACAGAAATCTAGGGAAAGGGAACTGCTTTCTACCAGAAGCAACTTGTTGTTGTTGTTAGGTCAGGGCTTGTCAAATCTTAAGCACCAGGTAGCCATGGTGCCTAAAAATTTAATTATGATGCCTGCTGGGGATGGTACACTGTCAGATGACCTTAGCCTGTGGCACAGCCCTCAAATGCAGACTCAGCACAGCTTGAGGAAAGAGAATTTTTTATTTGACCAAGCAGGGCTCTTCCTGCAGTCCTTCACAAGGGTTAGCTTCTAGGGAGTTCACAAGCAGGACAAGAAGGCAGAGGCTCTCCTCTACTGTTGCCCAGCAGCAACTCTAAGTTAAATGACATACTGCCAAGTTCCATATATAATAGACTGACTGGAAGACCTTAATGGGTAGAAGACACCATTTTATGTATACCATAATTAAATTGGGATTGCCAGCTGACTAAACAGACACTGAGAAATGACTACATTTTATATATCTGTGATCAAATAACTTGTGAACTAAGAATGGCCTTGGCCTACTTTTCATTACATCATAGTGATGTCTGATAAGAAATGAAGCCAGAACTCCTCTGCAGGGAGCAGGGGAGTAAAATCCTTCCATTTAGTACAGTCTATGCAGATATATTGTAGTTGGAACTACCTGAAATCACTAAGTCCCTGCTGGCCACTGGGAGGTGGTGTGAGAGGTATGTTAGCCAGCTTCACTTTGGGAAACTCCTGGAAATTTGGGAGTGGCATCTGGGGAGGAAAGGGACCTCAGAAGGATATAATGCCTAAGAGTCTACTCTCCAAAGCATACATTTTCTGCTATTGCCTTCCTTCTGCATAGCAACCCTAGAATTTCTTGGTGGTCTTCCATGCAAGTACTCCCCAAAACTGGCCCTACTTACCTTCTGAGATCTCAAGAGATCAGGTTTGCCTGTGCCATCTAGTTCCAGGCTTATCAGCATTATTGTTCTAATAATCTGCCTGCCCTCTATATGTTCTATATGCCTTCTATATCCAAGAAAAAACTGTCAAGTTCTGGGTTAGATATCTAATATTATTATTATATATAATAATAATTTTATATATATTATCACAGTATCATGCCAAATTATGAAGTATCTAATCTTCTAGCATAAGTCTATACACTCGATGATACATTTAAACAATCAAACTGCAAGGAAAGTCTGAAGGAATATTCTCCTCACATGTTCGATGGAGTATTCTTTCCCCGCAATCTCAGCTATTTTGGCTATAACTTCAATGTGGTCCTGAAGCTTCATATCCAGACAACGTGCAAATGTCAAATTGGCTTTGGGCTTCACATTGATTTTGATCTCCTCTGAAAGCATCTCCCAATGACGATTGCGCATACCAGGATTACGCAGGCCTTGAATAAGGGGTATGTATGGTTTGAATTCTTCAATCTTGCCACGGATTTCCACAGCCACATCTTGGCATGCTTTAAAAATAATGACAAAAGTTCCATTAAGCAGAGGCTCTAAGGAGACCACATTACATAATACACAGTCCAGGGCAAACTAGATTCATTGTGTACAAAAATACAGATCTGAATACTGTAAATGGAATGCAATATTAAAAGAAGGAGTGAGAAGCACTGGGCTTCAACTGTGGCTAAATTCTTTATTTGGATATCTGAATTAAAATTATGTCTTCTTGTATACACAAAATTGGATCCATTGAGACATCAAAGTAATTCCTTTCCCTTGTTCCTCGCCCTCCTTTAGTTCTTTCCAACTCAGGAAAAACATTATTCCTGGGTTGCAGAATTCATATGAACTAACAGCCATGGGTCAGGAGGTAGCAGAGGGGAGGGAGAATGAAATGAAATTGCACTTCCTACTTCTTCTGTCAAGGAGTCAAAGAGGGTGGTTTTGTCTTCTCCCTTCTCCCCAGTTTTCTTGGATTGGCAAGAACTATTGTTAGAAGAAGAATCAGGGAAAGATCCACAATGAGCCCGTGGCTCATTGAACCTAACCCATATAATTTATACTTTCTCCTTGTCAAACAGCAGTTATAAGAACTACAAGGGTCACAGTTTAAAGGTTCTAATTTGCAATGCTTTAATGTACACTGTGCAACCTATGGCTGCTTTTACAAACTGAGGAATAATATCGCAGCACTGCCTTTGACAAGATCATAATATGATGGTATAACAAGAAGTCAGGCTTTCGAAAAAGACTTGAATGTAAAAGTATGTATTTTTCTAATCCTTCGTTTTGAATGAATCACCCTCATTCATACATTCATTCTTTCATTTCATCCTCTGTTAGGGCTTATTCACTGCAGCATTTATACTAGTTCATTGTTTAGAGCAAAGCAAAGCAAAAAAAAAAAAGAGTGAAGAACCCTCACTACTACTGATTGTATTACAATGGAAATAAAAAGCCAATGCTGAAGATAATTTTAGAGATTTTACAATTCTGACCTATAGGAGTCTCATGGAAGGCACCTTAAAGACCAGCAGTTTTAATTCTACCATAAATTTTCGTGGACTAGAGACCACTCTATCAATCAGGCATACGTTCACAAATTTTATGTAGCATAGAAGACTCCTGTTTAGCTTTGCTGCATGGACTAACACAAGTACTTCTCTGGAACTCTGAAAAAGCATTAAGAGCTCTGCAGGATGCAGAATTAACCGAGTGATTTTTTTAAAGGACAAAATAACTTGCAATTCCTTGAAACTGGTTTCACACTTTGTAGAGCTATTATGTCATCATTGTATGCCAATTCAATTCACATATGTAATGAGAGAATTAAAGCCAGAAAAAAAAGCCTAAGATGTCTGTCTCACCTCTCTCCAGAACCACAAGTAATCAGGTCAAGATCCTGCAGTTACCTGGAATATCCTTGAACTGCTTCACACACTTGTGCATTGTCTTAAAAGACTCGTTGACATTCTTCTCCAGCTGCTCTGCATCAATGGCAGTCAGAGGATCATTCATCCAGCTTTCAGACCAGCGAAGCCAGTCTGATGCTGTAGTCCAGAGATCATAGAATGGCTGGAAATCTTTAACCATCTTAGACAATTTATCATACTGTGAAAAGCAAAAGAACACTGATATGGACATACATCTCTCTAGCAAGAGTTACAACTGTGCCCTAAGCAGATAGGCCTAGTATCATTTTACCATGCAATCAGATTGAGCATGGTACACTTTAAGGTCCTTTACAGCCGCCTAATATATTCTTTTCTCTTTGCAGAGACCAGTAAATAGGCATGGAGCTCTGGCTCTACTTCAAGACAGTTAGTTGTATTTGATGTATTAGGCCAGGGGAAACTTTCCCTCTCTCTCTAACAGAGTCCAGATGGATACAATGATGCAGGCATTACTAGGGCCTGTAATGTGGACTGGCAGGAACCAGCTGGGAAACAGGATGGAATAATAGGAGTATATGAATTGCAAAGGATATACATATGCATTGGGGGCACATCCACTGCGTTTCAAAATCACTGTGTGAATGCACACCTAATAATTAGCTCTACAATTATTCTAAATGAGACAGCCACAGGGGGAAAATGTGCTAATATAATGGTGGCAATAATAGGCACAATTCCTTTTAATTGCAAGAGGTGCTGAAGCAAAGTTTCACTACATTTTTATATGGTATTCAGAATCCCATGGGCAGCTTGGACATTAAAGCTCCCACAAAACCCCCAGTGACAATCGCTTGGGGGGGCTGCCCCCCCACCCCCCGCAGAGCCTATGCAAAGGGTAGCAGGAGCCACTGCAAGCTGATCCTGCTTCACATGAGGCAGGCAGGAGTTGCTGCTGCAAACGAGAAACCTTGCCTTACACTAGGTGGGCAGTAGCTACCACCACTGCAAGTCAGCAGTTCCCCCCCCCCTTGTGTGAGGTGGCTGCAAGTTGCTGCACAAAGCAGACAGGCAAGAGATGGTTGCCCTTGCCTCAAGTGAGATGGGAAGGAGTGCCTGTAAGCCTGCTCTTTCCCTCACTGTCTCCAAAATGGGAAAGGACCAGAGCCAGACCATCTTCTTCCTCATTCCTCCTCTGCCAGAGGACTGGACTCCTTTTGCAGGGCTATTTTATTTCCCCAGTCCACCATGGCCTACAGGTTTCTGTGACATTTCAGGCAAACTGTCAGAAGGGGAATTACCTGACAAACATTTGCAACAAATAACATTTAGCATTTAATATTATGCATTTCAAGCGCTCAAAGAAGAACTTCATGTGTGTTAAGCCAATCATCTTTACAGTGCTTTTGTGGAGCAAAGAATGCCATGGTCCCCATATTGTAGAATGAAAGGTTGAGTTGAGTCTAACAGTGTGTTTGTGGGTCAGAAGATGTGAACTTGGCTCACAGTCTACCATCAGTGGGCTACAACAGTTCTCAGTTGCAAGCTGCATCAGTTCCATGGATCTCTTGTGGCTATTATAGGCCATATCAATAAACATTTGGCTAAAATATACTGCATCTAAAAGTAAAAGCTGAGTCCTTGAGAGTCAAAGACAAAACACACTAAAGCAGCAAGAGCTATATATGTAAGAGAACAAAAAGTATCCTTGATTACGATTACACTAGCAGCAAACAATATTTACAAAATAAAAAGAGAAGGGAACCAGGCATACAAAGCTCCTTTATACTGAGACAATTAGTCTACCATTAACTTGTCTACTCTAACTGGCAACAGTTCTATAGGCTCTTAGCTAGAGGTCTTTCTCATTAAAATGGTACTACCTGGCTATTTTAACTGGAGGTGCAAGGACAGGACTGGGATCTTCTTATGTAAAGCAGATGCTCTTACCACTGAGCCATGGACCCATTACTAAATGGCATTTAACATTAAAAACAAAGTTTTTAGTAAGACATTCTGAAAAAGATGGCATCTAAACATGAAGATGTTCAATTAAAGATTTTTGCCTGTCAAGGAATCACCTGGGGTCAGTGTAGGAATCACTTTCACATTAGGAAGCAAAAGAAAAAAACAACCAAACTGAATTGCATATGATATGCTTTGCTTATGAAGCAAGAATGCTAACTTTAACTGGAGAGATTTAATCTGTGTTTAGCTCTCCGATTCAGTTTTAAATGTGCTCAAATTAGACTGGATCCGTCCTCAGTTTTGTACTTAGAAACAATGTATATGATATCTGTTCACGAAGTTTTCTTTCCATTTGTCATCTGGGATCCAAGAGAACAATATATTTCATGATCAATACATAATGGAAATGCTGAAACCCTCCGCCATAAATTACGGTATGCACTGCTTGAATGAGCACACAGGAGAAATTAGTGGATTATGCCAATAGTTAGTGAGCTTTTCCTTGTTATTCACAGCCCATGAAAGAGCAAAGGAACAGGACACTTACACTAGTCACTGGCATGCCAAAGATTCGCTCCCTATTATTGTAGAGTAATGCCATTTGCTGGGAGTCCTTCAATTGCTTTTTGATTCTTCTTGCTTCATTGGCTATCTCATGGGCCCGGTTAATATCCATGTGTGCAGAAAACCCAGCCACAGCAAGCTAGGAGATAAAAACAAGTTTGACATGTGGGGAGATAGAATGCTTGCTTTCTAAGGATACGTAGAGACTGCAGAAGAGGTTGAGACATTTAGCTTCACATTCAATCTTGACAGGGTTTTGATGCTTTCATCTTTCATATTGTTATGACTGAATATTTCTAACAGGTCATGAAAATAATTCCCTCTTCATCATGGTGGAACTTCTTGGATAATCAAACCTGATTAAAGGATAATTCACCACAGCAATATTTGCTATATTTCCAGACAACTACAGTTATGGTCATGTCCCTTTAATAAAGGTTTAATGTGATATTATGTATCAGATGATGTTATTTATCTCTATGTCATGAAAGGTTCAGTTGCTCATTTCCATGCAGTGTGCCCCTTTTAAAGGGATACGATATTTTCTCTAGGTCAGTTGTGCATCCTACCTAGGATGCAGGCTAAAAGGAGCAGAGGCAGATCTCACATTTGAAAGATAGCTTGTAGGCTTACGGCCACTTCTCAAATATAGATTTGTAATCAAATTTTAGACTGCAGTAGAACTAAGAAGGGGGAATAGTCCCCCTCCACTGACAGAGAACCCTAAGGTTAGTGCTGGATTACTGCTGGATTCAACACATTTTATGTTTAATTGTTGTGAGTTTCTTCAAAAAATGACTTCTTGTAGTATGGAATTCTAAAAGTTAACAATACCTGTTGTCAAAAAATGAGACACAGTAATCAAACAAGCCCTACTTTCATTAAATCCATACAAAGCATAAATACAAGAGCAAGACTGAGCCTGAGTCTTGTGCATGACAACGTGTTGAACACAGCCCTCAGATGAGCATGGTCTCCATGTGCAAAAGAAAGTCTAACAGGGGGCATTCATAAATTATTCCTAGCAGTCCCTGGAATGGAAAGAGGGAAGGAAACAGTAAGAGATGGGACTGACCCATCTTAATAATGGGTAAATTAAATATGAAATGTTGCTGTGACTTTCTGATTTTTTACACAATTGCATGCATTTACATGGTTTACTTTGTACCTGAAGGCCATCTAGCCGTTCCTGGAAGTTGGTTTGATCCATGAATTGAATTTTTCGGAACCTCTCCTCATCTTCTATGTGCTGCTGCCGTATCAGTTCAATTTGTCCGCTGATCTTGGAAGGCCAGTTGCTTGCAGCCCATCTGAAAACACAAAGAGATTAAGAAGAAATGACTCATGGAGATATGGGCAGAATAATGTTAATGAAGATGTTACAAAATGGATGCAGATGAAACTTCTGGAACGAAAGCAGGAGCACAGATTAACCAGCATATCATCTCTAGAACTTCATTCCCATATCTATTCCCTTGGTGTCTTCATCTGTGGGTTTTAGATGCCAGTGAAAACAATTCTCTTTCCCCCAGCTTTTTATGTTTTTGTTATTATGTATTTTAATTAATTTATTTATTTAGAGATGTTTATACTGCTCCTCTCATGCTTTGCCATCTATTTTGAAAGTTTATGTTAGAAGGATAGGTTATAGCTATTTTCTTGAAATAAATGTTTTAATTTTTTGTTTAAAACACACAAATCCTACATCATCAATGCCCCCCCTACACCGATCCCATGGAAACATTACTGAGCAGAGATCATGCTAGAAATATATTAATTGATGTTGCTGCTAGTTTTTGGAATTAATTTTTAACTGGCTTTATAGTGTTACTAATGTTATAATTTTTAACACTTACTTCTGCTTCATAAAGCCTTTGATTGTGTGGAGCACAACAAATTGTGGCAAGTTCTTAAAGAGATAGGAATACCAGAGCATCTTATTTGTCTCTTGAGAAACCTATATGCAAGTCAAGAAGCAACAGTGAGAACTAGGCATGGATTCACTGATTGGTTCAAAATTAAGAAAGGAGTTCGGCAAGGCTGTATACTGTCACCTTGCCTATTTAACTTGTATGTGAAGCACATCATGAGAAAGGCAGGGTTAGAAGAGTCACAAATTGGGATCAAGATTGCAGGGAGAAATATCAACAACCTCAGATATGCAGATGATACCACTCTAGTGGCAGAAAGCGAAGATGAACTAAAGAGCCTGTTGATGCGGGTGAAGAAAGAGAGTGCAAAAGTTGGCTTGAAACTCAACATCAAGAAAACGAAGATCATGGCATCCAGCCCTCTCAATTCCTGGCAAATAGATGGGGAAGAAATGGAGGTAGTGACAGATTTTATTTTCCTGGGTTCCAAGATCACTGCAGATGGGGACTGCAGCAAAGAAATTAAAAGACACTTGCTCCTGGGGAGGAAAGCTATGGCAAATCTAGACAGCATCATAAAAAGCAGAAAGTGCATCTAGTTAATGCTATGGCCTTCCCAGTTGCAATGTATGGCTGTGAAAGTTGGACCATAAGGAAGAATTGAGGCTTTTGAACTCTGGTGCTGGAGAAGACTCTTTTGAGTCCCTTGGACTGAAAGGCGAACAAACCGGTCAGTCCTAGAGGAGATCAGCCCTGACTGCTCCTTAGAAGGCCAGATCCTGAAGATGAAACTCAAATACTTTGGCCACCTTATGAGAAGGAAGGACTCCCTGGAGAAGAGCCTAATGCTGGGAGCGATTGAGGACAAAAGAAGGGGACGACAGAGAATGAGGTGGCTGGATGGAGTCACTGAAACAGTGGGTGTGAACTTAAATGGACTCCGGGGAATGGTAGAGGACAGGAAGGCCTGGAGGATCATTGTCCATGGGGTCGCAATGGGTCGGACACAACTTCGCACCTAACAACAACAATTTTAACTGGTTTTGTATTGTTACTAATGTTATGTTTATCATTTTTTAATTGTATTCTGTTACTGATCCTGTTGTTCATTGCCCTAAGCCAGCTTGCTGAAAGAGTGGCATACAAATAAAATAATAATAAAAATTATTATGACCCTCCTCATAGGGTTCTTACGAGCCTGATAAATTAACTGCAATAACAGTAACTTATTGTGCATACTGAAGTTGCTAAAGAAGTGATTCACACTAAAATAAATAAAATTGGATTCAACCCCCTAATTCAAATTGCATTTAACATTTGTTGTCTGTTCTGTGTCAGATGGTTTCCCTGGGTGAAATCAGCACACAGAGATACTGTACTATCACTGAGGTAAGGTCTGTCACTCTTCACTCAGCACTGCACATGGATACAGCTCTCTGTTCCCGTTCCCCTTTTCCTTTAATTTCCAGAGATGCTTCCTTCGTAACCTAAAGCATGGGTAGTCAACCTGTGGTCCTCCAGATGTCCATGGACTACAATTCCCATGAGCCTTCATGGGAATTGTAGTCCATGAACATCTGGAGGACCACAGGTTCACTACCTCTGACCTAAAGCATGCATAATTTCTCACTCACTCACTCACTCTTTACCTCAGAATTCCCAATTTTCCCCCACAACAACTATAACTTCAGAGTAGGCATGTCGATAGTGGCACACAAGACCATTTTCTGCTTGGCTCCCAGGGCCGGAGCCCTACCCAAGGAACCAGGGTATTGGCAACACTGAAGGGAGCAGCAGTATGGGAGAAGGCCATGTCTGTCATTGCATCCCAGATCTGCACAACACCAGCTGAGTCCAAAACAAACTTTGAGATTCTGATAGTGGTTCTGAGGTATTGAATGCTTTAAGTATGTTTCTAAACTTCAATCCCCCCCACAGCCTCACCATTTTGTTTGCTAGCACAGCAATGCCTTTCCAGTTCAATATTGGTTGTTTTTTTGGGGGGGGGGGCGGTTTGGCACTGGAGTAATAGAGGTTGCCTACCCTGCGCTGCACCAGAACCTTCTCTGAGGGAGAAGAACACCAGAGTAAAGCATAACAGTCTAGAAGCTTAATAATGAGGGACTACTATTCAGGAATATTTGTGCAATGTACCAAACTACCATCTGACCTATTGTTGTACCTTATGCAAGTCATTTCCTCTCTCTACAGACACTCTTGCTTACTTTGTCCACGGTAGGGCAGGGACTCTGAATAGTGTCCTGCAGCTTTCCTGCCTGACTTCCTGTATTTCAAATCAACAATGAAACTATGGGAGCCTCTGGCAATTCTCTAATCCCCAAGAGTACTTTACATCTACACAGCCTACCAACCTCCAATAAGCATCTATTCACAGCATTGCTTTTTCATTAAAAAAACAAGGCAAAAATAAAGGCCTCCAGTTTGCTAAAAAGGTCAGAAACTACAAAATTGCCTCAGTCTCTGGCCTGCAGGCGTGTACCATCACATCTTCTGCATCTGAATCAGGTAGCTCAGTGGCATCTATTATCAGTGCCTGAAGAGATTTGCTAAAGTCTTCTGATGTGTAAATTAAGCCCTGAGGCAGAAAAGATGGTAACGGAAGCCAAAGGTCTTGCTCCCACTGCAGGGGAAATGCCTTGTGCTTACTTGTCATTGAAGTCGTCTTGAGTCAAGTTGTAGAGGAATTCTTCCATGACTTCATATTCTTCCATGACCTTAGTTATCAATTCCTACACAGTGGCAGAGAGGAGAGAGGCTTTAAGTACATGATCAAAATTTCATTCCAAGTGTAGTGTATTGGTATTGCATTAAAATGCTATATATGAGTGAAATTCGGGGATTGTTGTGTAGTAGGGTTCTGCTATAATGAAAAATGGAAACACTTCTGCCATCTCAATTTTTGGGAAACCAATATAGCACAGGAGATCTATCAGGCCTTGGAGTTCCACGAAGCACTGGCTCAGGCCTAAGAGTACACAGGAATCTCAAGAAACACCAAGGTTCATGAGCCAATGTCCCCCTGGCCAGTGGTGTATTACTGTAGAGAGGTACACTTCCTAAATAATGAAAAGCTGGGAGGAAATGAGATTTGGGAACTGAAGTATAGGCAATAAGTATTATATTACTACTTCAAGAACATTCAAAAGCTTGCATAACCCTGTTTGTGCATAATTTGGTATATTAATGAAAAATGTTTTAAGTGTGTGAACAATAAATACAAATATATCCAGAATCTGTGATGGAGCAGTAAGCTGCCACCCAAGGTTCATCCCTAACTACATCATTGTGCCAGTTGGGAAAATAGGGGAAAAGATAACATCAACATCGTAAAGAAATAAAATGATCTGGGCTTTAAAAACAGTTTTCCATACAGCCAGCATCATGAAGAAATAATAGAAATACAATACCACTGTTTACCATAGCCAAAAGTATAGCTAGTATATATCCCACAAGCAATGATCACTCTACCAAACTATTTCCATCTCCCTAAAAAAATAGAGTGCCTGCCTTCAGCCAACAGATCATAGTGTTGAGAACTATCAGTTAATCTGGATATCAATTTAAACGCCATAAGAACATGGAATTATTATGCAGTGTGTAACACCATCCCACACACCTTTAGTTAATATCAGATTAGGGAATCAAGATAGATTCCTTTCTTGTTAGTAGACAATTTATTAATATGCCAATATCCAAACATTTTGAAATACTGAATAGAAAACTTTAAAGAAGGGATAAGCAATTCAAATACAGACAGTGGCTTTTTGCTGCTCTTCCCTATCCCCAGACAGTGAATTCAAATCCATAAACAGAAATGGTAGAATTATGCATCCATGCATAGCCAACATATATGCATGAAAAATTATGACATTTCAGATGGAGGCTTAACATTTATTTTTCAGAGATTTGGTAAACATAAGATGCTTTATTAGTATACTCTTAAAATCCCTCTAGAACAGTGGTCCTCAACCTTTTTTAGGCTGGGGACCGGCAGGGCAACTGCCACGCCCGCGCATCGCGCATGCGCACCCGAAAGTGCTTCGGCCTCACATGGTGCATGTGCGCATGCGCGGCCTGGCCGCGCATGTGCAAGGTACGGGCACGGCCCTGATTCCCTCTCCCCCCCCCCACAGTAAGAAGCTTCCTGGGCCGCAAGCTTGGGGACCACTGCTCTAGAACCTAGATCAGCTCATTTCACAAAACCCCCAGCATATATCAGTAACATTTTTCATTTAAATAATACGTTCACATTTTTCCTGGGGAAAGGTTTATTTCATTTATCTAAAGCATTTTAAAATCTTCTGTGCTATATGAATATTCTTACACTACCAGAAGCTGCTTTGCTTCTACCTACTGTTCTTGATAAAGATAACTCTGAGACCTTTTCCGCACCTCAGGGTTGTTAATATTATTATTATTTAATAAATTTCTATACCGTACTCCTGAAACTGGATCAGAGCGGTATACATAACAACGATCAATTAACAAACAATTAAAAACAGAATAAAACATTAAACATTAGTAACAATTTAAAACCTAATAGCAAACTAGCAGCATCTATATCAATAGCAGCATCAATTTATTGTCTTATTACCCAGAAGCTGGTCTCTGTCAGTAACTTTTTTCCAGACTGGATATCTCCGTGGGAGTGTTTTGTCATGGAGGGCCCACAGAGGTTATAAGGTCATTGACCCCAACCAAAAGCTTGGTGGAAGAGCTCTATCTTACTGGCCCTGTGGAACTCTGCCAGCACTGACAGGGCCCTGATCTCCTCTGGAAGTTCATTCCACCAAGTAGGGGCCAGGACTGAAAATGAGACCAAACTTGGGACTAGGGACCAGTAGCCAATTGAGATTTGCATAGCTGACACTCTTCAGAGCAGCTGTGCTCTGAACCAAGTGCAATTTCTGGGTCAGGGATAAGAGAAGGCCAAAGTAGAACAAGTTATAGAAGTCCAGTCTAGAAGTGACTGTCACATGAACACCATAGCTAGGTGTTCTCGGGCCAAATAGGACACCGGTAGTTTGGCTTGACAAAGATGGAAACATGCCAGCCACACTACTCTTGTGATCTGTGGAAGATCACGCCCAAATTCCTGGCTGAGTGTGTAGATATAATCTGCACACCATCCAGGCTGAGTAAGCGTGCTTTCTCATATGGCCATTTCCTACCCATCCACAGGACCTCTGTATTTGATGGGTTGTGTTTCAGCCAACTCTGTTGCAAGTTGAATCACCAGCTGATGCTCTAACTTTGTGGCAACCCTTATGTAAAAGAGCACTTATTTTGGAGAATTTTTTCCTTGACCCTCCCCATGTGTTCTGTATATGAAAAGAGGCTGTGTCATCATATACTTCATCAGCAATAGAACCTCTCTTTTTGTACATGTGCACTATAGCAACATCATAATATTGTTTTTAAAAAGGCTGGCTGTATCGAGGGGAACTGCAAGGTTTCTGCCATTTCAAAGATCCCATCCTCCTCCTTAGTTGCCAACTCAGAAAATGGCTGGTGATCATCAAACTGGATACACCAATTCATAACAGTATTATTCAACAATGATGAAGCACACTAAACGTGTTGCCATGTACTTTGTCAATAATGGAACCTTTTTTATGAGCATGCATATGTAGTAGTGCTATAGCACCATAACATTGTAAAAAAAAAAAAAAAAGGGCTGGATGTATTGTGGGGAACACTATGGTACCTGCCATTTCAAAGCTCCTACTCCTTAATCACCAGCTAAGAAAATGGCCAACAAAGATCCCTAGAAAATCCCAGTGAAAATAGTATTTCGCTTGCAATCATGAAACCAGCATTCATAACAGCATTACTCAGTAATTAAGAAGCATGCTAAATGGAAACGCTGTGCATGTTGCATTTCCCTGATTATCAAATCAATTATACAATTCCATTATTTTTAGATGTTTAGAAAACACTTGGAGTGATAGGAAAGGGGTGGAGAATTAAGAAACTATACAAACAAGCACAAAATGACAAAACCTACCCACCAAAAAAAGAGGAAAGGAACTTCATGGACAGGTAATTGCATGAAACCTTGCTTCCCATTTTGTCTAAACACTACAATGTTGCTATATTATAATGCATTTTTGTCATAACAAGTCAACATTTCAGTTTTAAAAATTTAGTGCATTGCTCAGGGGACAACCTGAGGGGAGGGGGAGGCAGGATGAACATGCAATATTGATGCCACAAAGGGGTGGCAGGAAACCAAATTTGAAATTAGGAATTTCTTACTGGAAAACTGAGTTCAGATCTGAATGGGGGGAATCATGGAAAATCTACCTACTATAAAGGTAAAGGTATCCCCTGTGCAAACACCGGGTCATGTCTGACCCTTGGAGTGACGCCCTCTAGCGTTTTCATGGCAGACTCAATACGGGGTGGTTTGCCAGTGCCTTCCCCAGTCATTACCGTTTACCCCCCAGCAAGCCAGGTACTCCTTTTACCAACCTCAGAAGGATGGAAGGCTGAGTCAATCTTGAGCCGGCTGCTGGGATCGAACTCCCAGCCTCATGGGCAGAGCTCTCAGACTGCATGTCTGCGGCCTTACCACTCTGTGCCACAAGAGGCTCTACTCTACCTACTATACATTTCAATAATTATATACCACTTCCCTGGTCACATCTTACCTCCTGCACTTTCTGCTTTTCAGGGATTCCTTTCATCCACTCTCGCAGTTCAGCCAGCTCCTCAATGCTGTTTGGTTTTTCATAAATCTTTCTGCTGATGGCTTTGAAAGCATCACATATCTAAAGAAAGAAATGCTGAATCTGTAAATTCTAAGACTTAAGTACAGTGGAAGAAAAAAAAACATTAATGGGTTGTATTTCTTCCTGAATGGCCACTGGTTTTTATCAAAGACTTAGAATAAAATATTTTAAAGCCCGATTTTCAGTTGTGAGGACACAAAGGAAAATAGAAGCCCTCTGAATTCCTGAAAAGCAAGCCCAAATGACATTTTAAGGAGCACATATTCCCTAGTAGCCAGAATAAAGCACCTAATCTTTCCTCATGTAATATTAAAGAAAATGTATAACGTTATACTATCATGCCCACTGTTTCTCTGATCAAGTTCCTAAGAGCTTAGAAAATCCTGAAAAAGGAGATTGGGGTGGGGGGGGGGTAAAATTTCCAAATTGTTGCCTTCCACAAATGCTTCCCAGCATTAAAAAGTACTAGTAGTGAATTTTTTTTGCACATTAGTAAACTTAGGAAGCAGGAGCAGAACTATTTTATCTGATGCTTGAAATGCATGGGCCCTGTTGTGCAGAAGAACTTGATTTATGGGCTATTGATATATCCCACCAAGAAAATCCCCCCAAAATGATACCTGAAAAAAGGATTTGAAAAATGTTACGACTGTGCCCACAAATATCTTTTGGCAATCTCCTTGCAATTTTAAATTTGCAGAAGTGACTACAAAAAATCTATTTTAGTTACTCCAGTTGACAAGTATGCCATATATAAAACTCACATCTTCTACTTGACTGTGTAGATTCTTAGCCAATATGTCCAGCATAGAAGTAGCCAGTGCTTTGCATTTCTTGGAGAGGTTTTGCCTTACACCTTCAACACCAAGATGGAAGGGGCCAATGACTATAAAGCCTGGCAAGCTGTTGTCCAACATCTCCTTTTCTTCCATATGTGCATTTACTATCTCTCTTACTTCTTGAGCAGGGGGGCACTGGGTTTCATATGGTCTGAAGACATACAAAAATGCTGTTAAGGGAAGACCACACAGGTATAGATCTATACACTGCCCCAGATTATACCCTATCTTCATACTTGGAAACAGGGGGGCTTTACGCACCGGGATCTTTGTTGCAAATTGGTCACTGAATGAAAAATCGCCATTTAAAATAGTGGAATTCGTCGTTATGCATACCTGCCTTTGTAGTGGTATCCAGTTGCGTTTTGTAGCGTTTCCCACAGGCTTCCGGTCTCGGCAAAAATCGCTAGCCAGGAAGCGCTATTGCCAAGCTCGTCCCGCCCCTGGCCGTCAAGCAGCCAATGGGCAGCCGTTAGCATGCTCCCAAACAGCCCCTTTCCCTTTAAGAAAAGTTTTTTTTAAAAAAAAAAAAACACACCCATTGTAACGAATCTGTGTAGATTCGTTGCAACGGAGAGACCCATCCAGCTGCCTAATGTGTTTGAGCTGTTGTTTGATCGTATGATCGTGGCCACGCTGCCTCGAGTGAAAAGAAAAAAATCCCCCCTCCCCCCCCTCTCACGGGCCCGATTTTCGTCTGAATGACTGTGTTAAATGTGTGTGCTTAGTGACTGAAGGGGAGGGACTGAAGCCGGGGAAGCCTCTGTTTGAGCTGTCATTTGATCGTGGCCACGCTGCCTCGGAGTGGAAAAAAAAAATCCCCCCTCCCCCCCCCTCTCACGGGCCGATTTTCGGCTGAATGACTGTGTTAAATGTGTGTGCTTAGTGACTGAAGGGGAGGGACTGAAGCCGGGGAAGCCTCTAAACTGAAAGAGGCTCGCTGGTGCGTTTATCCCCGCTCGCTCGGAGAAAAAAAAATGGCGATCGCTTCACCGGAAGTTTGGAGGACAGGCTCAGGAGGAGGGACTTTGAAGAAACCGCAACAATGTTAACGCACAGGTCTTTATCGCTAGTGTTACAGATTGTTTGCAAGAGTGTAGCGCTTTCCGGAGGGTGAATCCACTTTTTGGGATTCCCCTGAAAGCGCTACAACGAAGCGCTTTTTGCTGATCGGTTTCAGGAGTGTTGCAGATTGTCTACGACGTCGTGCGTTAAGGCAAATCAATAGCGTTTCCAATTAGCAACCATTGTGCGATTTTGAAGCCGTGCAAAAAGCCCCAGGGTGAACAATGGGAATGAACAACAAATATAACTAGTCCCTTTTCAGACACATGTCCCAACACCATTCAACGTATCTACACTTGAAACTTGAATGCCATTTGGAAACTTCCCATACCGGCAAGGTATCATTTAAATGAACATGGCATAAGAAGGTGTACAATCAATTTCGATATTTGTTTAAGTAGACTAAATCCCAGGTAAATCAATGAGACACTCCCAGGTAAATAAATGTGCACAAGACTGTGGTGATGAAATCTAACTGCTAGGTCTCCAGCAACATCTTAAAATTTGGTTCCTTAGGCCAAAGTTATTCAGCTGTTTCTTGATGTCAGAGCAGCCAAGCAAGAAAGGTATCAGAGAAGATCAGCTAATAGCACTAAGAGCATTAGCAAAAGAGGGGCAGAAATAGAAAAAGAGAAACTGAACGAGAAGTAAAAACTAAATGAGGAGGGCAGTGGGGCAACATGGTGACAGGGCAAGGGAGCTTTTTTGATACCACTACCTTTACTCTTCTTCCAGGGCCAAAAGGACAGACAGAGGTAAGGAAATACCTCAAGCCCTTCTGCCAGAGCGGTAGAACCTCCCTTGACAAGTGTAAGTAAGGAGGGGAGATTTTTCTTTTCATCTCTAACTCCTAATTGGCTAAAAACATCTTGGCTTGAAAGCAAAAAAGTCCACTGCTTAAAGTAAGCTATTTACTGTCGGTATACCCACTCTACTTCTGAGTCCCAAGAGTAAAGATAACTGCTTTGCGCAGTGGCAGTATCGTAGCCTATGAGGTTAATCCGAGGCGCGATTATTGCTAATTGAAAGATAACTGTCTTAAATTCTTGGATCTTAACGTATTCTGAACTATGCTTGCTGGGACACTGTATTAATTGCAGAAATAAGACAAAGTCTAAACTTCTATATTAACTGAAAACTTTCGTTATTAATTGAAAACTGGGAGCACAAGTTGTGTTTTCATCACTCCTTCCTGTAAGTGGCTGTGGCTTAGGAAGAGAAAAAAAAATCATGCCAATAAATGACTGGCTATGTCACTGGTGTCGTCAGGAAAGGTTTGGATTTCTGGATCATGGTCTATGATGTCAATATGAGGGGCTACTATCAGGAGATGGTGTGCACCTCACAAGGGATGGAAAAAGTATGTTTGGGAGAACCCTTGCAAACCTGGTGAAGAGGGTTTTAAACTAGATCCAAAGGGGGAGCGAGACGCAAATTCAGAACTTGGTGTGATGGCAAGAACTCAAGATGAGAAGATTGCAAATCTGCAGCGAATGGCACATAAGCAGGGAACTACTAACTTGCAAGGAAGTTCAAAAACCAAAACCTTGGGGCACACAAGGAATGGATTACAATGTCTCAACACTAATGCACAGAGTCTGGGAAACAAGCAGGAGGAACTAGTAGTCCTAATAGAGGAAGGGGGCTATGACCTAATAAGAATCACAGAAAATTGGTGGGATAATACTCGCAATTGGAATACTACAATTGAGGGCTACAATCTATTCAAAAGGGGCAGACAATAAAAGAAGGGGGAGAGGTATAGCAATATATGTTAAGAATCTTTATACTTGTGAAGAAATACTGGTACTTGAGCATAAAAGTTCAGTTGAGTGTATTTGGGTAAGTATAAAAGGAGTAGGAAATGGGAGTGGTATTATTGTGGGGGTCTGCTATAGACCACCAAGCCAGTCAGATGACTTCAATGATATACTGCTAGACCAAATTACTCAATTTTCAAAGAGGGGGAAACAGTGGTTATGGGTGACTTCAATTACCCAGATATCTGTTGGAGGGCCAACTCTGCTAAAAATACAAACTTAACTTGCCAACAGCTTCATTTCCCAAAAAGTAGAAAGAGGAACCAGGGGCTCGGCTATTTTAGACTTGATTCTCATCAATAGGGAAGAACTGGTAAATGAGTTGGAAGTAGTGGGCACACTTGGTAGTAGTGACCATGTACTTTTGGAGTTTTCAATTCTGGGACAGAGAAAACCTTTACGTAGTCGGACATATAGACTGGACTTCAGGAAAGCTGATTTTAACAGACTTAAAGATATGTTGGGTAGAGTCCCATGATCAGAATGAGATGGGAGTCCAAGAGGGCTGGAAGTTTCATAAAAGTGAAATACTGAAGGCTCAATCACAAACAATCCCCTTGAGAAGGAGCCTAAGAAAGCCTTGGTGGCTCAATAAGCAGTTGTCAAATGATTTGAGGAATAAAAAAGAGTCATTTAGGAAATGGAAGGAAGGCCTTATTACCAAGGATGAATATAAACAAATAACCAATAATTGTAGGGGGAGTGTTAGAAAAGCTAAAGCTCAATATGAGCTTAGGCTAGCAAGAAGTGTTAAACATAGCAAAAAAGGCTTCTTTAGCTATATTTCAAGTAAGAAAAAGAATAGGGACATGGTAGGACCACTGATAGGACAAGAAAGTGAAATTATAACAGACAATGAAGAGAGGACTGAACTGCTTAACTCTTATTTCTCCTCAGTCTTCTTGTGAGGGAAACAGTGCTCAATGTGGAAAAAAAACATAAAACAACAGGGGAGATGGGAATGATGGCCTAGGATCACTGTTGGAACAGTCCACAAATACCTAGTTTCTTTAAATGAAACAAAGTCTTTTGGGCCAGATGAACTGCAATCAAGGGTACTAAAAGAATTTGCAGATGCAATCTCTGAACTTCTGTCAATTATTTTTGACACCTCTTGGAGAACAGGTGAGGTGCCAGATGACTGGAGGCGGGCAAATGTTTTCCCCATCTTCAAAAAAGGGAAAAAGGAGGACCCAGGTAATAATCAACCTATCAGCTTGACATCTGTAAGTGGCAAAATGTTGGAACAAATCATCAATCAGTCGTTCAGCAGCTGGAACAGAGAGCTGTGATTTCTAAGATTCAAGACAGGTTTTGCAAGAACAAATCACGTCAGACTAACCTTATCTCTTTTTTCAAGAAAGTGACTACTTTACTGGATCAGCGGAATGCTGTGGGCATAGTTTATCTGGATTTCAGTAAAGTATTTGACAAGGTTCCACATGATATTATTGTTGACAAGTTGGTAAAATGCGGTATGGATCCTAATTCTGTCAGGTGGATCGATAACTGGTTGACAGATCGTACTCAAAGGGTACTTGTTAATGGTTCAGCATCCTCTTAGAGTGACAAGTGGAGTTCCCCAGGGATCTGACCTGGGACCTGTGTTGTTCAACATATTTATAAATGATTTGGATCAGGGTTTAGAGTGAATACTTATTAAATTTGCAGATGATAATAAACTGGGAGGAGTAGCAAACACAACCAAAGACAGAATCAGAATACAGGATAATCTTGATAGGCTCGAGAAGTGGGCTAAACTGAATAAAATGTTCAATAGGGACAAATGTAAAGTTTTGCATTTATGTAGGAAAAACCATCTACACCAATATAGGATGAGAAAGACTTGTCTCAGCAGTAGTATGTGAGAAAAGAATCTAGGAGTTTTAATAGACCATACATTGAACATGAGTCAACAGTGTGACTCGGTGGCTAAAAAGGCAAATGGGATTTTGGGTTGTATCAAACAGATTATCGTGTCCAGATCAGTGATGGTACCGCTATACTCTGCTCTGGTTCGGCCTCACTTGGAGTACTGTGTTCAGGTTTGGGTACCACAGTTGAAGAGGGATGTAGACAAACTGGAGCATGTCCCGAGGAGGGCTTGGAGACCAAGACATATGAGGAAAGGTTGGGGGAGCTTGGTCTGTTTAGCCTGAAGACAAGACGACTGAGAGGAGATTTGATAACCATCTTCAAGTATTTAAAAGGCTGCCATATAGAGCAGTGGTCCCCAACCTGTCAAGCGCTGAAAGAACTCACAACAAATATTCTATAATAATAAAGCTTTAATGGAAGTTTACTTTAGTCACTATAACTCGAGAAGTCAAATCTACCTCACAATAGAACTGCAAGCCCTTTTCAATACATTTCTCCCGCCCAAAACTTGAAGGTTCCCAAGGGGATTGGTGCCCTCAATCCCAGGTGTCAGCCCAGGCATCCTGCCAGAGGTGCAACAATTCGCACGTACTTGGACTGGCCGGCGCCTATTGACAAGATACAATGTTGTTGTTACAGAAAGCAGCGACAGCGAGCAGGGATCAAGGCACCAACAGTCCAGAGCGGGCACTACAAATAATGATAACATGAGAACAGAGAAGAGGCTTTGGTTACATAGAAAGCCAGGAAAAGAATAGTGGAATACAGAAAAGATGGGGTAACCCCTGTTCATGGACAATTCATGGCAGAGAGCAGGCACTGATCCTGACATTCCTCCAGCCCAAAAACAACCTCCCCTCACCCGGTGTCCCGAGGTCTAGGACACATGGGGAATTCTCGGTGGAAAGCACGAAGAAGCCTGGGAGCTTTGATATCAGAGGCCCCCACCCACTCCCTATCCCCCATGGGGAAATCCTTCCATTCAATCAGGTACTGCAGTTTGCCTTTATGCCAGCGAGAGTCTAGAATCTTGTCGACCTAATAGTGGGTGTCCTTGTCGATGAATACAGGTACAGGCGCAGACAAGGGAGGGTGCCAGGCATCCGGAGGCGGGGCACATTTCAGCAAGCTGGAATGAAAAACGGGGTGCACATTTCTACAAGTCTTAGGTAAGGCAAGTTCCACTGTTACTGCATTTATCAGTCTGGTAACCCGAAAGGGGCCCACGAACTTGGCCCCTAATTTGCGGGAAGGTTGCTGGCACCGCAGGTTTTTTGTGGACAAATAAGCCAGATAGCTTTGAGCCTTGTTTGACCGCCTTCAGTTGGTTTTCCGCCGTCTCTCGCTCGAACGGATCCACAAACAATCTTGCGCATGGTTCGCATGAAGTGGTCGTAGCTTCGCACCGCCCTGGGGTTGTAACGGTAGAGGTCGATGAACCATTTGGCCGCCTCTCCATCCATGCAGTCACCCACGAAGCGAATGCAATCGGCATCATCTTGGAAGGTGAAGCCTACATCCATCATGTACGCCTGGAGGTGAACGAGGAAGCCCAGAAAGGTTCCAGGGTCCCCGGTGAAGCGAGTTTTGAAGCGATAGAGGAGCCTGATCTCTGCTCCCCTTAGCTGTGGAGGCAATCTTCCTGGTGGGGCGTTCGCCCAGTCGTAGTCAGGTACACGCAGGCGGGGACGTGCTCCCCGGCGCCTTTGCCCTCTTCCAGCACTGGCCCCTGCCCCGTCTCCAGCCCCTGTGCCGTCGCCGTCTCCGTCATCTTGGCCCCCGTCCCCGGGACCACCGCCGTCGCCTCCGTCTTGGTCGCCGCTGCCTTGGCCATTGGGTTGAGATTCTGGCCGACCGCCAGCCGCTCCCGCTCCCAGGTCAGTATCCTGCTGCACCTCGTCCTCCAAGGGCGACGATCCTGCTGCTCCTCCGTCTCTGCCGTTACCGGCTCCCGCTCCTGCCCCTCCGGAGGTCCCTGCTGCCGCTATCTGTGCTCCGCGATTCAGGTGCACCGTGGGTGCGGGGGGCGGCTTCACTCCAGGTCGCCCTGAGGTTGCCTGTAAATCCCGGAGCAGGCGTCGTGCCGCTCTCTGGGACTCCAGCTTCAATTCCCCGGTCATCGAGTGTAGCCATTCTCCCACACGACTCATCTGGTCCTGGAGCTCCAGGACTTCGAGCTCTGTCACGGTTCCGCGGTCCTGCGGTCCGGAACCCCCTTGGGCAGCCCTTCGGGCCAGTATTCATCCCCAGTGGGTTTGTCATATTTGGACAGCCGCCGCCGCTTGGTGACATGCCGCTCCCAAAACTCTGCATGCCCCGGTGTAAAGCTCCCCAAAGCTTTCGACATCCCGGAGGCACCGCTAAGGCCGAGGGAGCCCATCACCATGAGGTCATCTCCGATGTCGCTCGCGTAATCATCCCCCTCGTCCTCTTGATCGCTAAAATGTATGCCTTCTCCCTGCTTAGCCATTGTGCCGGGAGAAAGGCGTTGTGAGATTTGACTTAATGTCAAGCGCTGAGAGAACTCACAACAAAACTTCTATAATAAGAAAGCTTTAATGGAAGTTTACTTTAGTCACTTGAGAAGTCAAATCTACCTCACAATAGAACTGCAAGCCCTTTTCAATACATTTCTCCCGCCCAAAACTTGAAGGTTCCCAAGGGGAGGGGTGCCCTCAATCCCAGGTGTCAGCCCAGACATCCTGCCAGAGGTGCAACAAATTCACACATCCTTGGACTGGCCGGCGCCTATTGACAAGATACAAATCATGATAACATGAGAACAGAGAAGAGGCTTTGGTTACATAAAAAGCCAGGAAAAGAATAGTGGAATACAGAAAAGATGGGGTAACCCCTGTTCATGGACAATTCATGGCAGAGAGCAGGCACTGATCCTCACACCTTTTTATCACCGGGGACCACTCAACTCTTGACAATTTTACTGAGGCCCGGTGGGGGGGGGGTAGTTTACTCCTCTACTCTCAACCACTGCCCTAATGCTCTCTGATCGCTATGGTAATGTTTAAACATCCCTTCAAAATAAGATACAGACACGCCACAACAATGAACATAAGGAACATTTTATTTTCATGGAAATTTTAACAATGACAATGACAAATCAATGGGAACCCTGTGCTTGTTTCTCTGCAACGAGATAGTGGGAGACAATGGGAGACAATGACAATCGAAGTGTGTTATAAAGGGCCGGGAGGATGAAGTAAAGGGCCGGGGGCGGGGGGGAGAAGGCGTCCTTCGCGGCCCACCTCCAATTAGTCGACGGACCACATGTGGTCCGAAGCCCACGGGTTGGGGATTGCTAATATACAGGTTGTAGCAGAGTTGTTCTCTCTTGCCCTGGAGGGACAGACCAGAACCAATCGGATGAAATTAATTCAAAAGAAATTCCATCTAAACATCAGGAAGAAGTTCCTGACAGAGCGGTTTCTCAGCCAAAGTATTTCAGTTTCATCTTCAGGATCTGGCTTTCTAAGGAGCAATCAGGGCTGATCGCCTCTAGGACTGACCGGTTTGTTCGCCTTACAGTCTAAAGGACTCGCAAGAGTCTTCTCCAGCACCAGAGTTCAAAAGCCTCGATTATTTGAAGCTCAGCCTTTCTTATGGTCCAACTTTCGCAGCCATACATTGCAACTGGGAATACCATAACCTTGACTAAATGCACTTTCGTTGGCAGGGTGATGTCTCTGCTTTTTAGGATGCTGTGTAGATTTGCCATAGCTTTCCTCCCCAGGAGCAAGCGTCTTTTAATTTCTTTGCTGCAGTACCCATCTGCAGTGATCTTGGATCCCAGGAATATAAAATCTGTCACTATCTCCATTTGCCAGGAATTGAGAGGGCCGGATGCCATGATCTTCGTTTTCTTGATGTTGAGTTTCAAGCCAGCTTTTGCACTCTCCTCCTTCACCCGCATCAACAGGCTCTTTAGTTCCTCTTCACTTTCTGCCATTAGAGTGGTATCACCTGCATATCTGAGGTTGTTGATATTTCTCCCCGCAATCTTGATCCCAATTTGTGACTCCTCTAATCCTGCCTTTGTCATGATGTGCTCTGCATATAAGTTAAATAGGCAAGACGACAGTATACAGCCTTGCCGAACTCCTTTCTCAATTTTGAACCAATCAGTGATTCCATGCTCGGTTCTCACAGTTGGTTCTTGACCTGCATATAGGTTTCTCAAGAGACAGATAAGATACTCTGGTATTCCCATCGCTTTAAGAACTTGCCACAATTTGTTGTGCTCCACACAATCAAAGGCTTTAGCATAGTCAATGAAGAAGAAGAAGTAGATATTCTTCTGGAACTCCCTGATCTTCTCCATGATCCAGCGTATGTTGGCAATTTGATCTCTAGTTCCTCTGCCTCTTCGAAATCCTGCCTGTACTTCTGGAAGTTCTCGGTCCACATATTGCTGGAGCCTAGCTTGTAGGATTTTGAGCATAACTTTGCTAGCATGAGAAATTAGTGCAATGGTGTGGTAGTTTGAACATTATTTGGCATTGCCCTTCTTTGGGATTGGAATGTAAACTGACCTTTTCCAATCCTGTGGCCATTGTTGAGTTTTCCAGATTTGCTGGCAAATTGAGTGTAGCACTTTTACTGCATCTTCTTTTAAGATTTTGGAATGCTGTCACCACCACTAGCTTTATTGTTGCTCAGACTTCCTAAGGCCCATTTGACTTCACATTCTAGGATGTGGTAACTACCCCATTGTGGTTATCAGAGATGTTAAGCTCGCTCTTGTATAGTTCTTCTGTATAATTTTGCCACCTTTTTTAAATCTCTTCTGCTTCTGTGAGGTCCCTACCATTTTGGTCCCTTATCATACACTTTGCATGAAACGTTCTCTTCATGTCTCCAATTTTCTTGAAAAGATCTCTGGTCCTCCCCATTCTATTGTTTTCTTCTATTTGTTTGCACTGTTCATTTAAGAAGGCATTCTTATCTAGCTTTTCTCTGGAATTCTGCATTCAATTGGGTGTATCTTTCTCTTTCTCCCTTGCCTTTCACTTCCCTTCTCTCCTTAGCTATTTGTAAAGCTTCCTCAGACAGCCATTTTGATTTCTTGCATTTCTTTTTCTTTGGGATGGTTTTAGTTGCTACCTCTTGTACAATGTTGCGAACCTCCGTCCATAATTCTTCAGGCACTCTGTCTATCAGATCTAATTCCTTAAATCTATTTGTCACCTCTACTGTATATTCGTCGGGGATATTTAGTTCATACCTGAGTGGCTTAGTGCTTTTCCCTACTTTCTTCAATTTAAGCCTAAATTTTGCAAGAAGAAGCTGATGATCTGAACTACAATCAGCTCCCAGTCTTGTTTTTACTGACTGTATAGAACTTTTCCATCTTTGGCTGCAGAGCACATAGTCAATCTGATTTCTGTGTTGACCGTCTGGTGATGTCCATGTGCAGTCGTCTCTTGGGTCGTTGGAGAAGAGTGTTTGCTATGACCATTGTAAAGCAACTTATATACTACAAAAATTGTATTCAAATAAAAGTGAGTAAAGATTGGAATTCTGATACCTGATATATGAGACACAGCTAAGACAATGAAGTTACTGGCGGGAGATATTTTTGGAAGTAGGAATTTTGGGGGAAAAGGTAAACAAATTTTAAATATATAAATTAAGTGGGGAAATAATGACAGTAAAAAGAGTTAATATTGGGAAGTACTTATAATGGCGATGATTTTCTAGGTGGAAAAAGAGTGCCTTATATACTCGCATATAAGCCGAGGGTGGGAAATGCAGCAGCTACTGGTAAATTTACAGGGTGGCCTAAGTGCTTAATCCATGCTCCATCATCACAGCCTCTCCCATCCAGCCTCTCCCCCTCCCCCAACAAATACAGAAATGTCAAGAGAATGAATACCTACTGGTTTTTGTACCCTGCTTTTCACTAACCAAAGGAGTTTCAAAGTGGTTTACAATTGCCTCCCCTTCCTCTATTCATGCCAGACACCCTGAGACAGCACTGACAGAACTGCTCTGCGAGAGCAGCTCTGGCAGGAGAACCAACAGTGCCCCCAGGCCAGCAAACCAGAGGAGAACACCAGTACCCAAAGTTTGCAACCTACTACAAGTGCAACAGCTACCAAACTGGGACAATGGACTTCTCTAAATACAGCTACAGTGCCCCCCAGAACAAAACACTGAAATAAAGAACTGTAAAACTGAACACTGAAAGAAAGAACTGTAAAAATCAACTTTTAAAAGAAACACAACCCCAAGAAGAAAAGGCAAACTATGCTGCCCCTCAGATAAAAGAAGAAAGAAACACTAGGAGAAACAGTAAATCCCAAAACATCCCCAAAACCCACCCCACCTACAGAAACCAAAAGAATAGTTTGGAAGAAGTCATCAGGAAAAGAACAGGAAAAAATCAGAATCCCTCAGTCAAACCGTTGATGTCCTACAAGCTGCTAGAGCAAGCTCAGCTTTCAAGACTGAAGGCAAAGCTACAATTGGCTGGCTAGGAGCAACAAGCTCAGCTTTCAAGATCTTTGCAGAAGGCAATGCTATGATTGGCTGAGAGCAGGCTGTTATTTCAATTACCCGCATATAAGCTGAGGAGGGCTTTTTCAGTGTTAAAAACTGTGCTGAAAACCTCGGCTTATATACAAGTATATATGGTATTCACAATGTTTTAAGTAATATTTTGAAGAAATATTTTGAATCTACATGTTAAAAGATAAGAAGGCTTTGGTGTGTGATATTGATATAGGGCAAAAATATTGAGAATTAATATTATATGAGAATTTAAAGATTTGTACTTAAATATATATATATATATATATATGTATATATATATATGTGTATATATGTATATGTATGTATAGGTATGTATATATATATATGTATGTTTCATGCAAAGATGGGTATGATAAGGGACCAAAATGGTAGGGACCTCACAGAAGCAGAAGAGATCAAACAACGGTGGCAAAATTATACAGAAGAACTATACAAGAGCGAGCTTAACATCCCTGATGACCACAATGGGGTAGTTACTGACCTGGAGCCAGACATCCTGGAATGTGAAGTCAAATGGGCCTTAGGAAGTCTGAGCAAAAATAAAGCTAGTGGTTGTGACAGCATTCCAGTTGAACTATTCAAAATCTTAAAGGACGATGCAGTAAAAGTGCTACACTCAATATGCCAGCAAATTTGGAAAACTCAACAATGGCCACAGGATTGGAAAAGGTCAGTTTACATTCCAATCCCAAAGAAGGGCAATGCCAAAGAATGTTCAAACTACCGCACCATTGCACTAATTTCTCATGCTAGCAAAGTTATGCTCAAAATCCTACAAGCTAGGCTCCAGCAATATGTGGACCGAGAACTTCCAGAAGTACAGGCAGGATTTCGAAGAGGCAGAGGAACTAGAGATCAAATTGCCAACATACGCTGGATCATGGAGAAAGCTAGGGAGTACCAGAAGAATGTCTACTTCTGCTTCATTGACTATGCTAAAGCCTTTGATTGTGTGGAGCACAACAAATTGTGGCAAGTTCTTAAAGAGATGGGAATACCAGAGCATCTTATTTGTCTCTTGAGAAATTTATATGCAGGTCAAGAAGCAACAGTGAGAACTGAACATGGAATCACTGACTGGTTCAAAATTGAGAAAGGAGTTCGGCAAGGCTGTATACTGTCGCCTTGCCTATTTAACTTGTATGCAGAGCACATCATGAGAAATGCGGGATTAGAGGAGTCACAAATTGGGATCAAGATTGCAGGGAGAAATATCAACAACCTCAGATATGCAGATGATACCACTCTAATGGCAGAAAGTGAAGAGGAACTAAAGAGCCTGTTGATGCGGGTGAAGGAGGAGAGTGCAAAAGTTGGCTTGAAACTCAACATCAAGAAAACAAAGATCATGGCATCCGGCCCTCTCAATTCCTGGCAAATAGAAGGGGAAGAAATGGAGATAGTGACAGATTTTATTTTCCTGGGCTCCAAGATCACTGCAGATGGGGACTGCAGCAAAGAAATTAAAAGACGCTTGCTCCTGGGGAGGAAAGCTATGGCAAATCTAGACAGCATCCTAAAAAGCAGAGACATCACCCTGCCAACAAAAGTGCGTTTAGTCAAGGCTATGGTCTTCCCAGTTGCAATGTATGGCTGCGAAAGTTGGACCATAAGGAAGGCCGAGCGTCAAAGAATTGAGGCTTTTGAACTCTGGTGCTGGAGAAGACTCTTGCGAGTCCCTTGGACTGCAAGGCGAACAAACCGGTCAGTCCTCGAGGAGATCAGCCCTGACTGCTCTTTAGAAGGCCAGATCCTGAAGATGAAACTCAAATATTTTGGCCACCTCATGAGAAGGAAGGACTCCCTGGAGAAGAGCCTAATGCTGGGAGAGATCGAGGGCAAAAGAAGAAGGGGACGACAGAGAATGAGGTGGATGGATGGAGTCACTGAAGCAGTCGGTGCAGACTTAAATGGACTCCGGGGAATGGTAGAGGACAGGAAGGCCTGGAGGATCGTTGTCCATGGGGTCGCGATGGGTCGGACACGACTTCGCACATAACAACAACAACAAATATATATATATATATAATATGATGAAAAGTAAAGCTTAGAATTCATTGCTGTTATATATTTCTTGTTTCTTTTTCCTTCTTTTTCAAAATTAAGTCATAAAAATGGATGAAATATAATAATGAATGGCAAAATGCAGTTTTTTCATTCACTATTTTCTATTCTATTAAAAAAAATATTGCTAAAATTAACCTAAATGAGCAAGTAGGATGGAGAAGAAATGATGATATCACACTTAAGGATCCCTACTCAGAGCATACTCAATAGGAAAATCTAGTTTATTGCTGTCTAATGTGTGAAATAGCCCTTTCTGTGCCTAGCTGTAAGGTAAAGGTATCCCCTGTGCAAGCAGCAGGTCATGTCTGACACTTGGGGTGACGCCCTCCAGTGTTTTTATGGCAGACTCAATATGGGGTGGCCTTGCCAGTGCCTTCCCCAGTCATTACCGTTTTACCCCCCAGCAGCAAGCTGGGTACTCATTTTACCGACCTCGGAAGGATGGAAGGCTGAGTCAGCCTTGAGCCGGCTGTCTAGTTTATTGCTGTCTAATGTGTGAAATAGCCCTTTCTGTGCCTAGCTGTAAGGAAATACAAAAAAATCCTTTGGATGTTTTATGAACTCCCCAAAACCATTACTATAGAAAAACAAAGAACTCAACCTACAATTTTGTTTTCCTAAAAAGTCACAGTTGATTTATGACAGCTATAAAGTTTTCAAGCCCAGAGACATTCAGAAGCGGTTTGCCAATACCTGCCTCAGGGTAGTGACCCAGGTATACCTTTGTGGTCTCCAGGCCCAACCTTGTTTAACTGGACTAGCCTGGGCTATCCAGGTCAGGGCAACAAACCATCTTAACAGTAGCTAAAAGTAGTAACCAGTAACCCACATTGCTGAAACTCTCTTATCCTTCTGATCCTTTTGCCCTGAAAGTGAAATCAGCAGAGTATGCATGGCATCATTAATACTGAAAATGCATCCACTGGGAAGTGCCACTCCCCTGTGGGCACTGAGCAATAAACACATTAATCTTCCCATCTAGTTTTTAGAAGAACCTCTTCTATTATTCCCTCTCCCTCTATATAAAAATACTTACTTTAGGGTTACAACTATTATATGGCACACAGTTGGGCCCCCTCTCAAACTTGGCCCCTTTAGAGAGGGTTCAATCTAAATTTTTAAGATCTGCTCTTCAAGTGCCAAAGTGTGTCTCCAATGTTACTCTGAGACTTGAGACAGGTTTCATGAAGATGGAGGCTAGAGTATGGCTGACTGATTTAAATTACTGGCTTAGACTTTTCCTCGTGGCCTTGCCCCACTAACAACTGAGGATGGCTATCAATCGTCATGGCAACGAAACATCAGAGCTAAAATCACACTCTTGGGGTTCTCTCCTGAGTTCCTACTGAGTATGGGATATAATCAGGCCAAAAAAGTTGTTAAGCAGAGATTGACCGACATAGAACGCCAACAGGCTAATAACCCATCTTTCATTATTAGTGAACCCAATAGATATTCATCTTTCCCTATGACATATCTGGCCAAGCTTGAAGTACCTAGTCATAGGAGGGCCTTCACTTTGGCACGCTGTGATGCCTTCCCTTCAGCGGTATTAGAAGGAAGATATAGGAAAACACCCTATACCCAAAGGAAATGCACCTGTGGCTCTGGACATGTAGAAACCATGGAACATGTTCTCTTTCAATGGCGATTCTATAATGAGATTCGAACTAGTCTAATTCTTCCGCTGCTAGGCAGATTCCCAGGGCGCTCTGGAGAATTTTACATTTCTCTAATGCTTGCAGATATAGAAAATAATACAACTTATAGAGTTGCCAAGTTCTGTGCAGCAGCGATCAAAATTCGTAATAGAATGGTCTGTTTCAAGTGAACTGGACAGCTGTGTTTATCTACCTTATTCTATTTTCTATTGTTATCTTTTAATATGTTTTAATTTCTGGTTTTAATGTTATGTTTCTGTATCATCTTATGCTGGTCTATGATCGTAATAAAGAATATCTATCTACTTACTTTAGTAGTGAGTTGATATCACGATTGTTCAATTCTAAGTATTTCTGATAATTCTTGGCATATGCTTGTAAAGGGATCAGTGCTTTGCGAATACATTTGCAGATATTTTCGCGCAGTTCTTCTACAGCTGGTTCATGAAGGCCCACAGATTCCAACAGTGGTGTGCCACAGATGAATATGTTTTCAAGCACATACTGAAAGAATGCCAGAATCATGATCATTAAAAATGTTGCAGCCTGCTTCCAGTTTCTCTACTGAGGCAGTGCACAGGTTGAATACCGGTTTACTGCCAAACACACTAACCCCCTTTGCATAGAAACTCATTTTATTCCCAAAATCACACCCTTAACCATATACGAGTTTTGACATATGGTTTCTATTATTTATGCAATATAAAACATGGATGTCACAAAAGTTTGTGGGAGTCACAATGCAAAAACCTTCATACAATGCCCAGAGCCAGTCATGTTACAAGTTGCTTGAACTGTGCGTCATGTCACTTCTGCTTCAGTTTATCTCTATGAGTTCATGATGGCAAGCGTCCTGTCTCAAATCAGGCACTTTGGCCATTCTAGCCAATGTCTCCTGACCTGAAAACAACCACGTCCAACTGATTTCCTGAGATAATACTCTACTCCCTGTTGCAGCTTTGCCAAACAATGCCTGTGGATCAAATTTTAAGAAGGCAGGAAGTGTGCAATGGAAGGCAATTATCGGAGGGCAGAAGACTCTTTGAAAAATCAAAAGGAGCACACTCCAAAAACAGAAGGCAAAACACTTGTTCCTCAAGTTCATTTTTGTAATGTTATCTGTTGAACTATCTGAACTTAGATTTTAAAAGAAGTTTGTTTTTAAAATATGCAACAACCTCTTTGTGAAGCAGTAATAAGATAAATGCAGCAAGCATATTTTGCCACTAATTCAATATCAGTACTATCGATCTAGGAACTTTAAATTATAGCATCACTGCAACCTTGTCTCATTAAAATTCACTATGTTTTTCTCAGTGCAAAAATGATAGCTAAATTCTCTTTCTGTACCATCTTTTCTCCCCTTTCACCTTATTAAATTTTTTGAGATTTTCTTTACCTGCACATGAGTTGGTGTATGAAGCATGCAGTTTCATCTGACATTTCCCTAACTAGAAAATATCAGGATGTGTAACCAAACTAAATCTTCCTTTTCTGAATCTCAGGTTACATTAATTGGACAATGGCATAACCTTTTCCCATAAGGAAAAGGAAATCAGTTTTTCTCATCTTGACTAGGCTGCCTTCCTGTGCACTTTCTCTTTCCACAGATTTCACATGGAAGTAACACATGAACTTGCACTCCCAATTATTCTGAGTATCTACCGATAACAGTAACACTGACAAAGATATGATGCAGAAATAAGACAACCACAATTTATTTATTGGTACAGAAATACAAATCCAGTGTGTTGGGGTGGTTAGAGATTTGGACTGCTACTTGAGAGTCTCAATCCAGATAGAATGTGCAGCATAGCAGCCCCAGAAGACTTCCCCCCCTGCACTTTTTCAAGTCCTATAACAATCATGGTGAGCAGTTTATGCACCTGAATGTAGTCTAATATCAAAGGGTTATTGTGAGGATAAAACACTTGACAGAAGAAAACTACAGATACTATCCTGAGTTCATCAGAGGAAGGATGGGATAATAATATAACAGATTTGGATTTAATAAGGCAGTGTATTATCCATAACGTAAGCACATAGCATCTATAAGCATGCAATAATGTAAATGCATTTTGAATAACAGATCATATTTGAATGAGAAGGTATCTTAAATCCCCCACTCACTTTCTCCAGCTGTGGTATGGTGTGGGTAGCCAAGATCCCTTTATTAAACAGAGAAACAACTGCAGTCTCGAAATTCTCCAAGGGTGTACTGAAATGAACCCCGGTATTGTCCAGAATCAAGTCAACTAAAAACACAGGATTTTTTCGCGGCCTGCAGAAAGGAAAATATGGACATTTTTGTTAGAATTTTGGCACTGGCTGCTTTGATAACTTCTTTTTAAAACCATTGAACTGAGTTATCTCATAAAAACATAAAGGCCCTCCTCCAGTTCTACCTAGGCTCATTATACACACCTAGAGACCCTCAATGGGATTGTGCATTACCATCAGCAGGCACATCTAGCAAGTTCAATGGGACGAGGATGATTATTGTAATGTAAATGCACATCAGCATTAGGCATGCTTCAGGATCTCTCTCCCTGGTCTGGGGCTAGACAGCCTAAAGGGATGCCGAGGGTCATTCCTTTTTCTCTGCAAAGAGATGGTATTCACTATAAACCATCTCATATATATTAATCTAATCTGCCCTTGAAAACATGCTTAGAATGAAGGCAGAATAGCTTTCCTGGGCAGTGCTTCACCCTGTACTCCTGTTTTTACTCTTCTCTCTCTTTCTCTTTCTCTCTCTCTGATAAAGTAAAACTTACTCAACTGCCTGTAGATGAAGCTCATTAACTGCATTCAGAGGTAACAACCAATTCACCTTTTATTTGCGACAGCCGAAAATACCTGGGATAACGTATCTCCCCCTACCACTCACAACAGGGCTTAGGAGTGACTTCATAATTTGGTCAATTTGTAATGATTATATTTCAATATAGATACCCTCTTCCTAGTGCCAATTAAAAAACAGTAACAGCAACATGGTATTAGATATATAGCTATCATGAGGGGGTGGGAACAGCTTGGGTGGCATCATGAATTGCCGGAGCAAACCTTCCAGATGCAATGCCTGCAGCAGATTCTGGGTATCTCTATGTGATCATAATTGAAATGCGTCAATTTGGACAAAAATGTGACAATCAGCTGCAAATTAAAGAACAAATCCAAAAGCACAGACTGCAATAGTTTGGCCATGTCTGCAGAATGAACAGTAGACTGCTTCATATACTCCTTTGTCAAGAAAAATCAACTGAATAGAAGATCCAATGACTGGAGCCAAAGAAACAGATCAAGGAAGGTCTTAGAAACCAGTGATTTACTATCCGTATGGCCTAAACTACTGCCACCAATCGCCAAGAGTGGAAGTATATTATAAACAAGGCAAAAAATCCAGTGGCACCCACAGCAGTGTATTGGCTGAGAGGAAAACCTGCTCCACCAATCACCAGCTAAAGGATAAAAAGAAGGAGGAGGAGAAGCAAACCCAAATGGTACCTGCTAATAGAAGGGGATGGGGGAGGAGGAAGGGAGAGAAAGCAGGGAAAGCAAGGAGGGGAGAACAGGGGTTGGCAAGGATGGAGAAAAATGAGAGTTGGCAGAGGGGATGGAAAAAACAGAGAACAGACAGCAGGTATGAAGAGGTATGGATTGGATACTAGACGCTTCAAATAAAATCGCTTTAAGTGGAAACAGGTGAACTGGTGGAAGCAACTGTATTTAGAGACTCTTTAAACAGCAGTAGCTGCTTCTGCTGGCACAGAACAAATATTCTCTTCTTTTGGACTCATTCATTCTAAATTGAGAAATTGTTTGGGACCACATAAAACAGGAAAGCTTGTTTTTCTTTTCCAGGTTATGAACCAACAAGAAAATGAATATGAGCTGCAAAAGACAGCAGACAATCTGTCCAAATAACCTATTAAATTGAATTGTTCACCTCACAATGATTTCATGATTATCTATTTCCAATGGTAAATAATCAAAGAATCATTAGTTTTCTGATATAACTGTGAAACTAGAAGTTCATATTCTAAAGATGAAACCTTCATCTAGGTTGTAAATATTAAGGGTATTGTTGTTGTTATTAGGTGCGAAGTTGTGTCCGACCCATCGTGACCCCATGGACAATGATCCTCCAGGCCTTCCTGTCCTCTACTTCCCCGGAGTCCATTTAAGCTTGCACCGACTGCTTCAGTGACTCCATCCAGCCACCTCATTCTCTGTCGTCCCCTTCTTCTTTTGCCCTCAATCGCTCCCAGCATTAGGCTCTTCTCCAGGAAGTCCTTCCTTCTCATGAGGTGGCCCAAGTATAGCAACCAGTAAGAATGAGCCTTTATTTAGAAAACCATCATGCATAATCTGAATATATCCAGTTTTACTGACAGTGATTTAAATCATGATCATAATTCAGTTTGATTGACATCCAAGCCACCCTAGTTTGCAGTGTAAGCTGAGAATGAATTCATACACAAGGAGTATAAATGCTACCAAGGGGGAGAGAAAGCAACAAACAGGACAGTGCAATTCTTGTCTAATTTCACATAGTATATGCTGATACCCCGCCCCCACACACACACAGCACACTTGAAATTCCACACATTCCTAATTTATCTTCATAAACAGATCTGTTGCCCAATTTGCTCTGTAACGCCGGAAGGAATTAAGCCATTAACAAAAACCCAAACCCCTTGCTTTGCACTGCTGAGAACTGTAGAAGAAGAAGAGTTGGTTCTTATATGCCACTTTTCTCTACCCGAAGGCATCTCAAAGTGGCTTACATTCCCCTTCCCTTTCCTCTCCCCACAACAGACACCCTGTGAGGTGGGTGAGGCTGAGAGAGCCCTAATATTAAGAATCATTCTAATTTTAAAACTCACAAGCATTATCTCAAGCAATTGAGACTATCTCTACCTAAGTTGCTCTGAATCCACCCAGCTCTTTCTTGTTTTGATTGCTCTCCTAGCAAATCTGGCCACAACAGAAGTTATTTCAGTGCTTTTATCTGACAACATGTCTTGGATCACCCCTGAGTTGGGCTTATTCTGTAGGGAAGGTATAAGTTCTCCCCTGAATTCAGAATTCAGGGAAGCCCTGATATTACTGCTCTGTCAGAACAGCTTTGATAGTGCTGTGGCAAGCCCAAGGTCACCCAGCTGGCTGCATGTGGGGGTGGAGTGGGGAATCAAACCCAGCTTGCCAGATTAGAAGGCCACACTCCTAACCACTACACCAAGCTGGCTCTCTACCAAGCTGTATATAAGAAGGATGCAGAAAATGCCCTGCTGGAAAAGCAGGTCCAAGCTCTTTGCTGACGAGGTTTGACTCAAGGAGCAGGCTGAAGCATGCCAGGGAGGGATTGGTCCTACAGATTGCAATATGGGCTTCATAAAACACAGACTATGCCAAAAGGTTCATTTCAGAACATGAAGAGCCCTTGGGCCATATAGTTAAAATATAGTGATCAATATGGTATTTTCCTTTCTTTATTACCAGTGCATCAGTTCATTCATCTCCTTACTTGTATGGGCTGTTAACAAAGTCATCTCCCCAGACCATATCTTCACGGCAATTCAAAACACTATGGGAGGCATCCAAAAAGAGCTGGACAAAGTTAACCAGTGAATCCTGCACCAGGTAACGTACAGAGTCCTGTAACATGAACTTGATAAGCTCCATGAGCTGGTGAAGCTTGGACATCTGGTACACTTCCCACTTGGTCTCATATAGGTTGTACCAGCCTTTGCCTATGTCCCTCAGACTGCTTCTCACTGCTATCTTTAGAGTATTAATCCATGTATCTTTAAGGAACATTGAAATCTAGAGGAAAACAGAACAAAGCATGTCAATTTAACCTCAGGACTAAACATATAGTCAAATGGCATCTTTAAGAACAAAGAAGTTTTATTCAAGGTATAAGCTTTTGTATACATGCACACCTTTTCAGATACAATGAAATGGGAATTACCAGTCCATACTTACAGGTAAACTATAAGCAATAAATTAACATGCAGCATATCTGTTCCACTTAATATTTATGGTAAGGGCTTGGAAGAGGAGCATGTCTCATGGCTTAAATGCCACTCAGCGCTTAACACCCACTCAGGTTCATTTTCAAGCTGTCCCATCCCTGAGTGCCTCCTCCTCCAACTGGCTTGCCTGTCTGTCCAGCGGCCAGCCAATCACCTTCTGTCCCCCACCCCTGACTCCTTCCACTTCCCTCTGAGGCTTGGAGGCTGCAGATCCTTTCTGCATGAGAGCTGTTCCTGCCAGTGAGTTCCATAACAGCTGCCTGCAGCCTTTTCAGGACCTGGGGGGAGGGAGAGGCCATCCGCTGAGTTCTTCCACTCCACCCCCTAATCTAGTGCCCACTGTATTCCTGAATGCAATAGGCTTGGCCCCTAGTTGAAAATATTTAACAGATTCCAGATCCAAACAGGAATAACAAGCTTAGTTTATAAAATTATCATTTGTTTGGGTTCAGTTCCAGGGGAAAAACAGTCAAGGAAATAAATAAAATGGGAGAATAGTGAGCAGGTGTATCTTTAAATCTAGAATGCTGAGAGCAATTAACTAGGACCCTGTCCTAGGAACCACGGCCGCGGATCGGGCCGCGCGGGCGCGGCCTGCACAGGCGCAGCCCGGCCCTGATTCCCTCTTCCCGCCCTCCCGCAGTAAGTAGCTTCCTGGGCCGCAAGCTTGCGGCCTGGGAAGTTTTTTACTGCGGGGGGCGGGGGCAGGGAGAGGGAGCTGCGGCCCGGCGCCATGGCCTTCGCGGCCCGGCGCCAGGCCGCGGCCCGCAGGTTGGGGACCACTGTTCTGGGGCACAGACAGGCAGACCAGCGTCCGTCCTGTGTGTCTGGAAAGTGCAGGAAGATCTAAATAAATATTTACAGCCTGAAACTGTAAATAGTGAACAAGTAAATGGCCGGAGACACATGGGAACTGCAATAACGTTTTTCAACCATGGTCTGGCAAATAAAAAAACAGTATAAAAAAACCTTACTAAGGTCAAGACTGCTGTGCACAGAGAGTCTTCCTCTTAGGATTGCCAGCTTCCGTGTGAGGCTCTCTACCCCACCTCCCTCATGGAGAATCTGCTATGGGGAGAGAAAGGGAAGACAATTGGAAGATGCTTTGAGACACCTGAGGCCTGCTGGGTCACTGCGGTCCATTCCCAGTTCTCTCTGACCTCTCACAGCCCCACATACCTCACAAGTTGACTATTGTGGGAAGACAAATGGAAAAGGTGTTTGTAAACAGCTTTGAGACTCCTCTGGGTAGTAAACAACAGGGTTCAAAAATCCGTTCTTCTTCTAAGGAGCAACCATGAAAGAAGCATGTGGGCAAGTAACATTTTATCAACAGTGAAAAAATGGAAAAGAAGGAACAGGGTGGACACCTGTGTACTGTGACTACCCCATGTGTATTAGGACAGAGGGGCTTTTCGGTGTCTGTGGCCTCATTCACACAAGAAGGGAAATGACGCAGAACTGGGGGGAATTGGTTGCCATGTAATCTTCCCCTAAGAAGAGTCTCCAGTCTGATTTTCCCTTCACCTATTGAAAGACATGGCTCTGAGAAACTAATCTGTAACCACTATGCCACAATTCCCAAAGGTCAGTCCTCTCCCACACTCAACGAACATTCCAAACCACAGGTTACCGACACCCATATCTCCAAACCCAGGCTATCATTTGCCACCATGCCACCACAACCTCCCACACAACACACACATTCAACCCCATGCCCTTACAGACTGGACGACCCCCCCTTCCTCTTCCCACTGCCAAGCTCTAGTGCCCATTGTATTCTTGAATACAACGGGCTTTGCCCCTAGTTAAGAAATAAATCTCATAGTATTCATATACTTAGGATTGCAACTCAATCATCTGGTAGGCAAGATTTACAAAAACAAATATTTAAAACATTGTTCCTAGCCTGTGTATATAGCCCAGTGCTTCTGAGAACTGTTGTGGATGGGGGGAGCAGGGGTCTCTTCTCTTCTTTGCCATGGTCGAATTTAAAATTCCCATGTAATAGCAGCTAGAGTGGAGTGGATTTAATAGGAAAGGGAGGAGTTAAAGGTAAAGGTAAAGGTATCCCCTGTGCAAGCACCGAGTCATGTCTGACCCTTGGGGTGACGCCCTCTAGCATTTTCATGGCAGACTCAATACGGGGTGGTTTGCCAGTGCCTTCCCCAGTCATTACCGTTTACCCCCCAGCAAGCTGGGTACTCATTTTACCGACCTCGGAAGGATGGAAGGCTGAGTCAACCTTGAGCCGGTTGCTGGGATTGAACTCCCAGCCTCATGGGCAAAGCTTTCAGACGGCTGCATTACCACTCTGCGCCACAAGAGGCTCTTAGGGAGGAGTTACGCCCCTAAAATTGTGCTACTCATATTTTTATTTATTCAAGGATCATACTGAAACTCTGCAACTGCTGCTCTGCTAAAAAACTATAAGATGTCTGCAAAAGGAAGTTCTATTTCAAAGAAATGAAACATTGCAGGTGAGCACTGTGTCTTTAATGACAAATGGACTACTGAGTACTTCTTTGTTTTAAACAAGGATAAAGCAGTTTATCTGATATGTCTTGAAACTGTCTCAATATGAAAGGAGTACAATATTAAAAAGGCACTTTGAATCCTGTCACAAGAGCTACTCAATATATCAAGGAGAGGTATGAATGAACAAGATAAACTCTCTTAAAAATTTAATATTTTTGCAGCAAAATAGTTTTAGAAAGCACGTTGAAGAAAACCTGTCTACTGTGAGGGCCAGCTATCATGTTGCTAAATGTATTGCTGAGCGTTGTAAACCATTCCCTGATGGTGAATTTGTTAAAAAGTGCATGGTTAAAGTAATGGAGGAAATGTGCCCTGAGAAGGTATCTTGTGTTAGTTGTGTCAGCGTTGAAGAATTAGGAGAAGAGCTGCATATGGGACTGGTTGTCAAGGCAAAACGTTTTGAGTTTTTTCTTTGGCATTAGATTAGAGCAATGACATTACAGACAGTGCTCAACTACTAATTTTTATCAGGGGGATAGAGTCCAACTTCAGAATTACAGAAGAGTTGGGTGCACTGCAGAGTTTGAAAGGCACCACAATTGCAGAAAACATATTCTTGGTGTGTAAATCAGTAGAAAACTTGGTCTGAGTTGGAATAAATTGAAAAGCATCACAACTGATGGTGCAAGAAATATGGTGGGAAGTAAAACTGGTGTAGGTTTGAACACATTACATTTGAACACATTGAATCTAAAGTTGTAGAGGAAAGGAAAACTTATGTGTGACATGTATACTGACATGAAACCTTTTGAAGCAAAACTAAGCATTTTGTGAAGCAAGTTAGTGAAGGTAACTTTTCAAACTTCTCATGCTGCAATGGACTAAAATTTGAGGAGGAGGAGAATTTACAATTCAATTTTGAAAGACATCAAAGCACTGAACCTATTGCAGGTAGAATTTCAGAACAGATTCACTGATTGCCATAAGCTTGGAAAGGAAATAAGAATGTTTCAGAATCCATTTGAAGTAGCACCAGAAGATGCAAGTAACTTTTTTCAGATGGAACTAATTGATTTGCAAGCCAGTGATCATCTAAGAGACATTTACAAAGAAAATAGTCTGTTAGATTTCTATTCTGGTCTACCAGATTTATCAACCTAAAGAAATTTGCTGCAGGCATGTTCACAGTCTTTGGCACCACATAAATCTGTAAACAAACCTTTTCCAAGATGAAAATTATGAAATCGAAGTGTAGGTCAAGGCTTACAGATGAACATTTACATGACATTTTAAGAGGGTCTGTCACAAACCTTGACTTGGACATCAGTGCCTTGGCTAACAGAAAACAGCCACAAAAATCACACTAGGTAAGCATGTGTAGGATTCCATGGTAAAATATTGTTTCAAAATGGATTGCATTAAAGTTAGCATTTTTTCATTTACCTTTGAATGTTTACTTTTGATCTAAATAAGTAGGTTAATAATTTTGTTACATTTTGGTTTAAGATGTGGCCCTCTTTAGGCACTGGGCACCCTAATGTGGCCTCCATGTGCCAAAAGGTCGGGGACTCCTGCATATTCTATTCATTACATTAGACTCTACTATTCAAATCTATTAATCCAAATAGAAATAAAATAAAGAAGATGTATAGCTCTTTGGGGGGGGGGACAGATGTAAGAGCTGAGGTTAGCAATGTAATACAACCTTGATGATTGATGCTTCTAGGTAAAGTACCTTTGGAAACTGAGTGATCTGCAACATAGGAGAAGCAGGAAGGGGGTACTTAACCGTTCTCTACTTGCTGCCTTTCTACTGTAATTCTCATCACAGGCCTGTGTGTAACCTGGCCTGTGTGTAACCATCTAAATTTGTAAGGGTAAACATGCATTTGGAATACAAGGGTAGGGGCACACAGAGATGGTTGAAGTAAAAATATGGCAGCCAGATTAAGCACTTTTTCTTTCTTTTTCTCCATCATGTATTTTCTTCTAAGGTTACTTCATCTACAAAAAACAGCTTTCAGTGATATTACATGCATTTTATCTCACAAAACACCACTTAGAATGCAGACAGAACACTGCTATCTACTGCAATAAATATTCCAGTAACAGTAACAACAATAAACATTCCAGCAATGGTAACAACCACCTTTTTAGTAATGATAATAATATTCCAGTAGTGGTAACAACCATAAGAATCAACTTTGAAAGAAAACTTACTATGTAGGACTTGATCCAGTTTAGGATTTTCATTTGAGGCATTACATCTTATTTTTAACAGGCTAAGAAAAACTCCTGCTTTAACTAAAACGGGGCAGCTGTAACTCTTCCTTCTAATTTCCAGCTCCATTTTTAAAAAATAACCCACTAAAAGGTGTTGCCTTTTTCCTCCCTTCATGATAAGTTTAATCAGTATGTACATTGCCCATCGTTTCCTTTTACACTGCTTTTGTTCCTGCCAGACAAACAGCCTTTTTGCATTGGAAGAAATAAAAGATTGTTGAGGAATATCAGGGGTTATCTTCTGAAAAGGGAATGCTGGAAACAACAGGACCTCATGAAAAATCTGTGTGCATGACCATCACTTGGATCCTACCCAAACTGATTTTGGGAAAATAAAAGCCTCTTAATCATGGACAAGAGAATAGATCACCATGTTGGAACAACTGCGACCCTCCTTGACCGCAGATTATTCACAAGGATTTTCTTATATTTCTCCCTCAACAGCACACAGTCCAATAAGTCTGGTCATAGGCTCCTTACATTTTGCATAACCCCATCTCTGCAAAATAGCTCTCCCCTCTGTCTTACCTGAGAAAAGGTCTGTGTCTGGATTTGTTCAAACTCCTCTAATCGGCCATACTTAGTCAAGGTTGAATGGAACAGTGACATCGCAGCAGTTTTATTGCATTCATCCCGCACCTGGCACAAAGCCATGATGACTTCTGGTCGCGTCAGGAGGGAGACAAAGCTGAACGCTTCTCTTTGCTCATTAAATGGGTACTCTGGGACCTCAATGAGACCTGGTGGCAAAAACATTATATTAACTAAGTTGCAAAAGTGGTGTCATAACAGTTATGCTAAGCTTGTGCACACACTTACTTGTTAGCTATAGAGACACTGTTCCTTAAGCATGTTAGGCAGGTAAATGAGCAATAGAAACTGTTCCCACTAGAATACTTTGAAGGAGTCATACTTTGGTTACTAATCCCTCTTTAAACTCTCTTGCCTACAGCTTGTGTCCTTTTGAAGCAGGGCCATTTCTTCAGTTTGGTGTAGGGGTTAGGAGTGTGGATTTCTAATCTGGCAAGCCAGGTTCGATTCTGCACTCCCCCACATGCAGCCAGCTGGGTGACCTTAAACTCCCCATGGCTCTGATAAAGCTGTTCTGACAGAGCAGTAATATCAGGGCTCTCTCAGCCTCACCCACCTCACAGGGTGTCTGTTGTGGAGAGAGGAAAGGGAAGGCGACTGTAAGCCGCTTTGAGCCTCCTTTGGGTAGAGAAAAAGCAGCATATCTTCATCACTCCTACTCCTTACCATACCAACTTCCATCAACTTCCCTCTTGCTCTTTAAAACAGTGGACCACCTCTTCTTGTGACTTCTGATTAGTTCTTTATGTATGACTAGTCTTTAAAGCCCACTCATAAGAGCGGGCTTTGAAAGGGGGAGTGCCCCATGGCAGCGGCCCACGCACCCCCGAGCACCCCCCACACACTGGCCTGATTCGATGCCAACAGCTAAGCCTCCCCCACCTGCCCCCCTCCCCGGAGATTCCCCTGCTTCCCTGTGGGCCTTGGAGCAGGCCCGGCGCATCGGGGATGTGGTGGACCTGCTCTGAGGCCCGCAGGGAAGCCTCCCCCGGCCGGCCGCCTACCTGCCGAGTCCCCGGCCCGCAGCGAACTCCAGGCAGTTGGGTAACGCTTCGCACCTTCCGATTGGCCCCTCACCCAATTAGCTGGAATTCTTTTCAGTCTGGGTGAGGGGCCCCTTGGTCCCGTATCCCGGATTCTGCCTGCCCCCCTTAACCAATTATGTATACCACTCCCCGAGCAGTTTATAGATGGCTCCCAGCAGTCATGCAGGTTCCAGTGCAGGTTCCAGTGCCAGCAACTAATCGCACTCCTCTTTGCACCTTATCTTTCCTCATTTTTCTGTCTGTTGTGGGGAGAGGAATGGGAAGGCGACTGTAAGCCGCTTTGAGCTTCCTTCGGGTAGGGAAAAACGGCATACTTCAACCAACTCTTCTTCTTCTTCTAGTACAATGGATCAGTAGGATCCAGTGCTACAAGCATCAATATTTCATTGGTAAAAATGGGCAAACAGCTACAGTTGCAACCGAAAAATGATAGTAACAGAGCGTAGAAAACCAAACAGTTATTCACCAACAAAGTCCTGGGAAAATCAAAATGTCATCGCTTGACACTTAGAACATAAAAGAAGAGGTGCAGTGAACAGGTGCGGGGAGAGGGACTCATAGGCCAGGCTCAGTAGCAGGAAATGCTGGCCCAAGTATATGAACAGCCCTTCTTATTTGGCATGAAAAGGATTAATGAACTATAGGATTACATCCCATTCTGTTGGATCACCCTATGAGTACAATGCAACCTCCTTCTTCCAAAAGTATGGTAGAGATTAAAATGTGCATGTTACCTAATTTGGTTAAAATGAAGTACACAATGTAAGGGTTAAACACTGGGTTGGATCAATGTAATTCACAAGGTGACTTCAGAGAGGACGTACACATTGTGGGTATTTCAATATATCAAAAGACTAGCTTTAAAACCTGTTCATAAGAACTTCCCGGCTGCTTTTCAGGCTGCCGGGAAGCACTGAGGGCAAGGGGGTGGGGGAGAGGCAGTGCTTCCTGGGGGTCTGGAAAGCTGGCTGCACCCTGACTGGCCCTGGAGAGGCCAGACCGTTGGTCCCCCAAGGCTATTTCACAATTATTAAGAGGCACCAAATGGATAAGATACCTTATGGACAATGGCTGCAATCCTAAAAACACTTTCCTGGAAGTAAGAACTTCCTTCCAAGTGGACCTGATTAGACTTTGTTCCTGGAGTGGGGACCACCCAACTGTGTGTGTGTATGGGGGGGGCAATACAGACACTTTGCACTCTGAAGAATAAGGTCAAAACTTTATTTATTATAGGTTCCTCAGGTCTCGGGGCAGCACAGGCTGGGAACAATGGGCATGGCTGACAGCCAAGCTGCTGTCAGCACCTTTTCCAACTTGCCTGTTGGGGTAACCAAGGGCACAGGACTGTTGTTAAGGTTGGAAGTCCTGCAAACCATTATTCCTATCCATCACCATCCTCCTGGGGTGTGGCCAATGTGTCAGCTCTTAGGCTGGTTGTCCTGCACCACCTGAGCCCTTTAATGGGACTCCCCTTTTGGTCATGCAAGAAGCCCACCCTGCAAACCTCCTGAAAAGATACAATTCTATGACATAATTAATCTCTTCTTAATATTATCTCCTGCATCACATCTAACAGAATTTAACGTTAAACACAACAAATAGGTTTTTACAGCTTAGAAAGAGCTTGCTCATCTCTGCTGTGCCACCTACCCTTCTCCGGCACCTTCTCTTCCTCTTTCTCAGGCAGCGTGACATAAGAGAATGTCTGAGGCTTGGAAATGACAATTCTGTCAAAGTTAATCTTGTTCATGGTACGTTCATAGTCTAGGGACACCTCTTTCCCCAGGTGATACAGCCGATTTAAAACGCTGAGTATAATTAAAAAACTAATTAACAGAATGAACAATGACCACTCAAAATGACACATCTGCATCACTCATACCTGCAATCTCATATTCAACTCCCCTATGCTCACTTACGCTTTGCTTCTTCATTAAAAGTGTCTGAAGTGTATTAACAGGTTCTCACAGTAGACCCAGAATGGGGCAGCAGGTGATGCAGAAAGTTCAGGAGCCAGTGGGGTACAATTGTGTGGCATTTAGGATTGTATGGCTAATGACCGTGAGGGAGAACTTTAGAAACTATATTTCCATTTATGTTTCTTGCTTCACTTCTAGATTTCTATATCATGCTGATTACAACACTGCTCTGCATACTCTGAGAATTTTCCATCTCTCAGCCTGCAGAAAGGATTTGTTATGGCCCTTGAAAAGGACATGCAACTTGATCATGTGCAGCTAGGCACTGTGCATTCGAGGAAGTGTGCTTGAAGGTATTTAAGCCCTAGAAATGCTCTAGTCCTCCCTTCGGCCTTTGCCAGACACAGTTTACCCACTGATCTTTTGACTGAAGGGGCAGTGCAGGCACAAGCTGGTTGCTTCAGGAATGTTTTACCTCCAAAGAAGATCTTCTGTTTAGGCTGTTCCAGATGGGCCAGGAGTGAAGATGTTTTCACCCACTCTGCACTACTTTTCACCCTGAACCACAACATACCTTGTATAATCAAAACATTTTGCACTTGGGAAAAATTCTAATTAGTCATCACAATGATTAAGTGATAGAATGCAAACCCCAGAGGAGGCTGAATGGAACACTCAAATCAGTTTACAGGACTGCCTTAAGAAGGGACAGACAAGAAAAGAAGGGGGGAGGTGTAGCAATATATATTATGCAGCAATATATATTAGGAATCTTTATACTTGTGAAGAAATACAGGCAACCGAGCATGAAAGTTCAATTGAATGTATTTGGGTAAATATAAAAGGAGTAGGAAATGAGAGTAGTATTATTGTGGGGGTCTGCTATAGACCACCAAGCCAGTCAGAGGACTTGAATGAGATACTGCTGGACCAAATTACACAATTTTCAAAAACGGGAAACAGTGGTCATGGGTGACTTCAATTACTCAGATATCTGTTGGAAGACCAACTCTGCTAAAAATGCAAACTTCGTTAAATTCTTAACTTGTCTTGCTGACAGCTTCATTTCCCAGAAAGTAGAGAGGAGAACCAGGGGCTCTGCTATCTTAGACTTGATTCTCATCAACAGGGAAGAACTGGTAGATGAGGTGGAAGTAGTGGGCACACTTGGTAGCAGTGACCGTGTGCTTTTGGAATTTTCAATCGAGGGAAAGAGAAAATCTTTACGTAGTTGTACGTATAGACTGATTTTTACAGCTGATTTTCACAGACTAAAAGATATGTTGCATAAGGTCCCGTAGTCAGAAAGACTTAAAGAGATGGGAGTCCAAGAGGGCTGGGAGTTTCTTAAAAGTGAAATACTGAACAAACAATTCCCTTGAGAAGAAAAGATGGAAGGAGCCTAAGGAAGCCTAGGTAGCTCAATAAGCAGTCGTCAAAAGATTTGAGGAATAAAAAAGACTCATTTAGGAAATGGAAAGAAGGCCTTATTACCAAGGATGAGTATAAACAAATAATCAATAATTGTAGGGGGAGTGTTAGAAATGGATCCTAATTCTGTCAGGTGGATCAATAGCTGGTTGACAAATCGTACCCAGAGGGTACTTCTTAATGGTTCAGCATCTTCTTGGAAAAGAGTGACAAGTGGAGTACCCCAAGGATCTGTCCTGGGGCCTGTGTTGTTCAACACATTTGGATGAGGGATTAGAGGGGATATTAATTAAATTTGCAGATGATACTAAACTGGGAGGGGTGGCAAACAAATGAAGACAGCAACAGAATACATGATGAACTTGATAGGCTCGAGAAGTGGCTAAACTGAATAAAATGAGGTTCAATTGGGACAAATGTAAAGTTCTGCATTTAGGTAGGAAAAACCAAATACACCAATATAAGATGGGGGAGACTTGTCTTGGCAGTAGCATGTGCGAAAAGGATTTAGGTGTCCTAGTAGACCATAAATTGAACATGAGTCAGCAGTGTGACTCAGTGGCTAAAAAGGTGAATGGAATTTTGGGCAGTATCAAACGGAGTATTGTGTCCAGATCACGGGAGGTGATGGTACCACTTTACTCTGCTCTGGTTTGGCCTCACTTGGTGTACTGTGTTCAGTTTTGGGCACCCCAGTTGTTGATAGATGTTGACAAACTGGAACGTGTCCAGAGAAAGGCAAACAAAGATGGTGAGGGGTTTGGAGACCAAGACATATGAAGAAAGGTTGGGGGAGCTTGGTCTGTTTAGCCTAGAGAGGAGACAACTGAGAGGGGATCTGATAACCATTTTCAAGTATTTAAAAGGGTGCCATATGGAGGATGGAGCAGAATTGTTCTCTCTTGCCCCAGAGGGATAGACTAGAACGAATGGGATGAAATTAATTCAAAAGAAATTCCATCTAAACATCCAGAAGAAGTTCCTCGGGAGGTGGTGTGTTCTCCATCTTTGGAAATTTTTAAACAGAGGCTAGATAGCCATCTGATGGAGAGGCTGATTCTGTGAAGGCAAAGGGGTGGCAGGTTACAGTAGATAAGCGATTGGGATGTGAGTGTGCTGCATAGTGCAGGGGGTTGGACTAGATGACCCGTGAGGTCCCTTCCAACTCTATTATTCTATGATTCTATGTATTGTAAGAACAGGAGTGGGGCAGGGCTTGCTCTGTAAGGCTGACATGGCATGTAACACACTGCCCTGAATTCTTGAAGATTTAATGTGGGAATCTGAATGTGGCCACTACTAGGGGCAGAGGTGTTTGCTTCATAAGTACTGTTTTTCTACAGGCAATGTGGCCTAGTCGGAACCACAATGCAATAAACTGCATCCCAATGGCCACATGCTTACATTCTAATAATTTCAGGACAACCTGAACATGGCAGCTTCTTGCCTCCTTTCCCCGGAGGTCTGTAATGTGCTAAGTATTTAATTAAGCTAGGCTGCAGTTCTTCCTATAAGTCTATAACCTGATTAAACCCAAATTCATGTGCCACATGGTCCTTCCAGGGTCAAGGGCCAATATAAACAGGTAGAAACAATCATGCCTGAATCATATGTTCCATCCAATCCAAAAAAGGCACTGGAGGAAGGAAGCAGCCTTCCTTGAATTTAGCAGCTGAAGATGCACATCTGGATGAGTCTCCTTATCCAGACTACCATGTTCATTAGGACCCGTGAAGTATCTAATATGCCTTTGAGGGCACATGATGTGCATTGCCATCCAGATTCTCAATTATTCTGCATAATTAGTTCCCTGCAACGTGCTATATCATGGTTGCTTTCACTGCATGTAGAAGCATACATTAGCATAGCATTTGAATGTTATCACATGGGGGAATTTCTCAAAACCTCTACCACTCATTTTTTGAAAGTATAAAATGCATAACATACCAGTCCAAACCCAGATTTCCAGATAGTATTATTTTACTGTAATATCATTTTCCACCTCTATTACCAGCATATTTTTGTGCAGCCACAGATAGAGCTATTCATAGACAGCTTCTCTTTCCCTTAAAAAATATATTGCTTTTCACACCTCTGTATCTGAATGTGGAAAAAGCTGTCACAGCTCAGTGAAGTGGACAGATATATCTATGACAATACTGGCCGATGATTCATCTAGCTCAGGGCAGCTCAATTTTTCCAAACCATGGAGCCTGCAGAACAGCAACTGCAGGGGTTTATGCTCTCCTTACTTCCATACAGAGATTTATTCTCATTCCATTTGATTACACATTGTTATTGATCCAATATTTGAATATCCATTAGTGGCTGCTAATAAACAGAAGATCAGTAATCTGGTTATAAGGTAGCTCTCAATGAATCACAAGAAGGGTTATTAACCACCCCAAAGGGCTCTTGAAAACCTTATAAATTATGTTTTAAGTATGGATGAACACATGAAACTGCCTTATACTGAATCAGGCCCTTCCTCTATCCAGTTAACTACAGATTTCTGACTGTGGTTACTTTTTAGTAGGGACGTGTGATCCGGTACTATTTTCCTGGGGGGAGGGAGAACAAACAGGTATTCAGGTATTTTCAGCCTCCTGAAGCTGAATCACAATCACCAGAAGATTCAATGGTCCAAATCAGAGAAGCCCAAATCGATTCAAGTGATTCGAATCCCTTAAATGGCTCCAAGGAATTCCAGTGCTCCTTTTTGCTTCCTTCCCTTTGGAAGAGCGGAGGGAGTGAAAGGAAACTGTGAAATTGTTGCTGACCATGTAAATTGAACAACCTGACAGCCTTGCCAATCAGCTGTACAATTTAAAGATCCCTCAGCCATTTAAACCTTCCCTTCCCTCCTTTCCAAAGGGAAGGAAGCGAAAAGGAGCACTGGAATGGCTTGGAGCCATCCCACCATACATCAGGGCAGCCACTGGCTGTCATGATGTGCAGGGGGTGGGTGGTTGAGAGCTACCTCCCTGATCCCAGGGAGAGAAGTATCAGTCACGAATTGAGTATTTCCGTGAATCAATTTCAATACCAATAAAGAATCGTCATAATACTTACATACTTCCTTTTCTTAGATGTGGAGTGTCCATTGCCAACTGCTTCATCCGCAGAAGACTTTTCTCTTCAATGCTTTGCAATCCATCCACAGGCATACAGTCCACATACAGATTGTACAATAATAGTGCCTGTGTTTTTTTCCGCAAGTCATTGGCAGAGATTACGCGCTGGGCAAACACACGAGGATCCTCTGCGAGAAAAAGCAAACGGACCCGGGGCACCCAATATTGACAAGGCATCATTGGGGCTCTCCCTGGGAAGAAATCAAGAAGTGATTAATCAGCTGTAAGAATACATAACAAAAGCTAGAAGCCTTAGGCACCAAGACTGACCCAAGTCCCTATGAACCTATTAACAAGCTGGCATACCCAGGACTATAAAACTAATGAAAAAATGAGCAACAGATAGAAAAATATCCAGTACTCTCTAATTGAAGGGCTCTCTAATTGCATCATCACAGTGCAGGGCTTTGATGAAACTAACTTGGAGTTCTTGTTCTCTCTCTTAAGTCTTCCCCACAATATAAAAAATGTAGTGACAGCCTGACTCTCACAGGTATGTGGAACACATACCTGCTCCAGGGCTCCTTGGTCCCTCCCCCTATTTTCCTCCCTCTCTGTCAGATAGACAAACACGTACACACAAACTCCTTCATCCCCACTTCCCCCTCCCCTCTCCCTCCTTCCCTGTTCCTTCCCCTCCCTCCTCCTTCCTCCATGGACCCTCCCCCCTCTCTCTTTCTCAGGCTGCATAGGCTGTGCAGCTGCCGCCCTGGACCCTGGTGGCTTCACAGCTGCCAGCTCAGCCGCAGCTTTGGCCTCCTCCACCAGATACTCCCGTCTCTTCTGGCGCACTCCCTGGAGTGAGACTACCAACGTCATGTCCATAGTCACATCTGTTTCAGGGGGCGTGCCAGAAGGTGTTCCACATCAATAATAATGGCCTACCTTTTGCAGTCATTCCCCCGTTGAGTACTGGTCTTCCTTTTCTATCACGGACAAGGCCCCACAGGTTTGTCTTATGTACCAAGTACAGTTTTGTCTCTTCATCATAATCCAAGACCCCAACATTTATCCACTTGTATATCAGTTTTGGACTTCTGGGATCCTCTGAGAGATTAATGACAAATTTCTATATTTTCATAATTGCCCAAGTTAGAATGTTCACACTAGGTCATCCTCAGTGTCATATGGGCCTAATATTCCCGTCTCTGATCGCTACTAATATGCAGTTATACATGATGTCGTACACAATCTGCCACACTCCTGAAACAGTCCCGCTAAAAGCGCTTCATTGTAGCGCTCCAGGGAAATCCCAAAAAGTGGATTCACCCTCTGGAAAGCGCTACACTCTTGCAAACAATCTGAAACAGTTTCGAAAAAGTTCTGTGCGTTACCATTGTTGCGGTTTCAGCAAAGTCCCTCCCCCTGGCTCTCTCCTCTGAACTTCCGGCGAAGCGATCGCCATTTTTTTTCTCGGAGCAAGTGGAGAGCAACGAACTGGCGAGCCTTCATTCACCAAGCAAGGCTTCTCCGGCTGCAGTCTCTCCACAGAGCTGCTTTAAAGCTCCCCTCAAGTCACCAAGCACAACAAAGCCCCGTTTGCAAGTTCCCTTTATTTTTGGCCGAAAATCGCGCCCGTGCACGGGGGGGGGATTTTTTTTTTCACTCGGGGGAGCGTGGCAGCAATGAATCGGCAGCTCACATGCCAGCTGCCAGCTAGATGGGTCTCTACGTTAGGAGGAAGCAAGGAATCAAGGAATCAAGGCATATTCGTTGCAACGTGTGTTTTTCTTTTCTTTTCTTTTCTTTTTAAACTGTTCTTAAAGGCAGAGGGGCTTTTCCGGAGCATCGTAACAACCGCCCATTGGCTGCTCGTTTGATTGACGGCCAGGGGTGGGACAAAGCACGGAAAATATAGCTTCCTTTCTAGCCATTTTTGCCGAGACCAGAAACCTGTGGGAAATGATTGAAACGCAACTGGATTCCACTACAAAGGCAGGTATGCATTACTATTTTAAATTCTGTTTTTTCTTTCTGAAAGCAATTTGCCACATTGAACCTTGTGCGGAATGGGCCTGTGTTTTACCATGTCCAAGTACATCATCTGTAGGTAGAAGGGCTTTTCCTGGAACTGGTTTCCTGTCCTTGAATCCAGGCTCCACCCCCAACAAGAGCCACTCTTCTGGAGTCCGGCAATCGTACTCTTCATCATCAAACACCTAAAAAACAAGAAGTGCGAAATTAAGCCTCTGCACAAACTCATCTCATTCAACACCTTGCTTACAGCAAGTTTCTCATTTACACCCAAATTACATTGCTTGAAACAATCCAAGAGGGCCTGGCAATATTTTAAGAACAATATGTGTGTTGTGGGCAGGAGGATGCATGATGGCCTTGGTAAAAGGAGGACAAATCTGTGCACTCAAAAATTCTATTCTCTAGCCTGCCCAATATCTTATAGGAAATGTTCGCTACATGGTCATATATTTTCCTGAATAAAAACCTCCTCTCAATCAGTAAGGTATGTAATTTCCACTAAGGACCACAACAACCATCAAAACAACTATCCTCTCTCATATCCAATGTACCTATATTTTCAATAATTTGGCACCCTAGAAGCTGATAGAGTTAGGCATGCAACTTGGTTTCACAAAATGCTTCCATTCCATCTCAATAGTTTGGATAGGAAGAATGTTTTCCTGAAGGCTGTGGTGGCAGTCCCGTTCTCTCCTGAGCCAGACACAATGCAGAGCAGCAATCTGTAAATGGTAATTTGGTGCCCAGAATTGCACATGGATAACAGGCTAACAGCTTGCTAACAAATGCAATTTGTGCCTTGGTATAGTAGTTGGCTTGGTGTGAAGCCAGCATCCTGTAATACAGGTAGGGATGCCAGCTTCCAGATTATTTTGTTTATTTAAGCAAAATATTTTATTCATTTTCTTGATGCAAAATTTTACAAGGTGGCTTTCCAAAGTTAGATTTTATGTAAGCCAATTTATCCCACAAGTGTGATAAAATATTTAAATAAATAAAAATATATAAATATATAGACCCTTTTAAATACATAGATATTTTTGCACCATGAACAACATAGATATTTTTGCACCATCATGAGTCCCCTCTTCTCTTGCATCAGAAGCCCATCTTGGAGTCCTAGAACAATATCTATGATCAGATCAGAAGACCTTTATTGCTTTGGAGGGTGGACTCTATGGCATTGTACCCCACAGAGGTCTCTGTCCTTCTCAGATTCCATCCCCACATCTCTAGGAGTTTCCCAACTTGCATCAAGAAATGCTATGCTTCCAATTCCACTGGTGGCCAGGTGAGAACCTAGCAACTCAAGTGAAAGGGTTCCCAATGTTCTACCCAGTACTGCCAACACCTTTCTAGCACCCAAGAATGTTTATAAAAGGGGTGGGAACAGGTGAGCTTTTTGCCCAGCAGGGCATCTTACAGGCAACTTGAGATCTAATCGGCTATGCAGATTTTTGTTAAAGGTTTCAGTGGTAGCTTCCACCAGTGTTGGTTTTATTCTTTCACTTCTCTTTCCTAGTATATTTCTTTTAAAAGTTACTCCTCATCTCCTCTGTTTGAACTTCCTTTGTATGTACACATGTGTGCACACATGCATGCATGACTGGCCTCATCTCTTGCAGCAGCCATTCTGTGGTTGGCTCTGCCTCCTGTGGTAAACATGTTGTGGTTGAACCCACCATCCTATGTCAGTATTCCAAATCTGCCCACAGGCTCAAAAAGGTTGGGGACTCTGGAATAGTGGTTAGAGAGTCAGAAAAGGATCTGGAAGAGCCAGGTTTGAATCCCCAGTGTCACTGTCTCTCAGCCTAACCTATTTCACAGAGTTGTTGTGGATAAAATGGAGGAGAGAATAATGTTGTTTTAAGCTGGGTATAAAATAAAATTAATTTATAAAGCTTTGGAACTTGGCAAATACCACTCTGATTTACCTGTAATGGAAGATAGATAGGGAAAAGAGGGTCTTTCTTCTGTTCAATGGTTGGCATACTTGCAGGCTCCTGGTGTCTTGGCATCAGCTCATTGGAATCTATGCCTGCGCTGAGTAATAGTTCAGTGATATCTAAGCTGAGATATAATCGCCTTCTCCTAGTTTAAAAGAAAGGTTAAATGGCTTGTATTTACAGAAAACCATTATTGGTTCGACGGCCTTTATCTTTTTCAGAGATTGACATGTATGCTAAAATGAATGAGACAATGTATCAAAAGCATAATATTAGAACACAGAAACATGAATGGAATCGCAAGTAGATTAGACTAAGCACTGAGGGACATTTGCAATGGTTCCATTACATCAGTTTCATGTAGAAATTTATACATCAATGTCCACTTGGTAATCAGAAATCAGTTTTAAAGTCATTTCTAGTACTCTCTGCATCTCTTTTTTTCACTAATTCTATAGAACATACATCAACATTTTTATTTTGACCATGGAGATTTTGTTCTGCGTGCAAATGGTAACGGCAAAATCATAATAATGGCAGCCTTTACAAAATCATTCCAAGAATTAAAATCCTTTCTTCTCCACCAGAATTTATTTTACAGATTGCACTAGTAAAGACTATAGCCTTTTAGATAATCAAATGCCCCTCGCAGGGCCTTGCGCTCTGCGGGTGAAAACCTGTTGGTCATTCCCGGCCCTAGGGAAGCACGCCTGGCCTCGACCAGGGCCAGGGCCTTTTCGGTCCTGGCCCCGACCTGGTGGAATGAGCTCCCGGGAGAGCTGCGGGCCCTGCGGGATCTTTCAACATTCCGCAGGGCCTGCAAGACGGAGCTCTTCCGCCAGGTTTATGGTTGAGGCCGGGGCTGATAATAGATCTATGCCTCCCCCGGGGACTCGGGTTCTGGACCCGAAGCAAAACATCATCAGGACCTCCTCTCCACCCGCTAGTAGTGGGAGGGAGGGGGGGAGTTGAGCTGCCATTCTTGCCATGCCGGCAATATTGGCAATGTTATTATTGTTTTATGGGGTTTTAATGGGGAATTGCGATATTGTTACCCGCCACGAGCCGCAAGGGAGTGGCGGGCTATAAATCTAATAATAATAATAATAATAATAAAATATATAAACTGAATTGTTAAGCTAAAAGTACCTCTGCAGTTTCACTCTGACTGATTATGCATGGAGCAGGAACCCCGGGAAGGCGGAAGGAGGGCAGCCACAATTATACATGATGCTGCCGCCATCCCAGCCTTGGCCCAACGCAGCACTCCAGAAAACCCGCGGCAAGGGAACACGGAATTTTCAATGTTTCCTGAGATGCCGCGAGTGCGAGCAGGCTGGGTCAGGCCAGTGCCGTGCATAATCGGCAAAGCTGAGCCTTTCGACCCGGTCCTTCCCCGACCTATGGTGTCCCTGCAGGGATACTACAAGCCCTTGTCAGCTCTGTGGAGCCGCGGAGCTGCTCGGGGACTCCCCCCACCCCCACTTTGGTGGGAGAGCGGCATGCTGCTCCCCACCATTGTGTGGTGGAGCCCCCATTCCTCCTGCTTCCCACTCCAATGTTGCTGTCTTCTGTCAGCGTGCTGAGCTTTCCAGCCCTGGTGTTTTGTCCATGTGTACGTGCTACGCTGGGGCAGCCACATATGCTGGGGGATTCCCTCCCCCGTGCATACACAGGAAGTGCCGGTGCATGGTGCCCCAGTGCAATGCCCAGCAGCAGCCCAGTGTGGCTGCTGCCATGCATAATGAGTCTCTCAGGAGCATTCCATGTCAATTGTTCATAATCCTTTCTCTATGCAAGCCTGGCTGCAATGCAGTGGGAAAAGCTGTTAAAGGCTAGATATTTTTCAACTCTTTCACATACAGAGTTAGATATGTCCATACCCATCAAAATCAGTGGCCTTAATTGCACAGGGTCTCTGCCTTAAATCCTTAATTCTATGCAAAATTATATGCACCTAAACCTATTTGTTTCCACAGGCTTTAGCATGCCTAATAAGTATTTATAATACTAACAGCTTGTTAACAAAAGTTTATATAAGTTAAACAGAAGTTTAGTATTCGCATAGTCATATGTAAAACACAATTCCCCAAATTACCTCTCAATCTCTATCTTCCGAGGGCACTGGCCTGGAAGTACCTCAAAAGGAACTTGTACTTTTGGTTTATATGCTTGAAGAGGAAAGTCTGATTCTTTGATAATTTCTGTAGTTGGTCCAATCTGCTGGCTGTCCAAAATAAGCCCAATATTCTCTGGAGTATCAAATGTTGTGACTAACAAGAAACAAAATTAAGAAAAGTCAGAGGAATTGTTTATGGTATTTATTTCACTGTTACCCAGGGTTCCCCTAATACGGTTCTTGTGGGTGCCCAACAGCTTTTCTGGTGCCTGCCAAGTGTTTTTAGGATGGGGAGGGGCAGGTAGCGCTTTTACTCAGCAAGGCTTCTGATCGACTATTGGAAATCTGACTGGCTGTTCAGATTATTTAAAATGTTGCTTTAACAGCAGCTGCCACCACAGCACCAGGATCTATACTCTGTTACTAAAGGTAACTGTGGTGGTAATTTTGTGGCTGGATCCGCTTCCTGTGGCATCCATTTTGTGGCTGCACCCATCATGCTGTGTCAGAATTCCAAATATACCCGCAGGTGCAAAAAGTTTGGGGAGGGACCCCTGCTATAACCTATAACCTGCCCTAACCTGAAAGCTCAGAACAGCAAAACCTTTTGAGATCCATGTGTGTTGAACAGTTATGCTACTTCTTTGGACAACATACCAGCATAAGGAAGAGGCTGCAACTCAGTAGTAGCACTTCCTCTTTACATGCATCTCCAGTTTTATTTTGGTTTTAATAACTTTTTTATACTTTATTTTTTGAGGAAGGAATGGGTTGTGTTCACAATTGGTATACAGCTACCAGACAACATCACATGGAAACAGGAAAAAAAAGGAGACAAGTCAAGTAACTGTAAATCATCCATGTGAGAGAAGCCCAAGAAGTCTTTATCATACTTTCTGGTTAAAAAGTGAATGGAGCAAAAGTAACCGCTTTCTCATCTCCATCTCATGTCTTTTACAAAGCTGATGGTTTTATAATTAAATTGAATTTAAAAACTAACAAATAAAATGCAAAACTAACAAATAAAATGCGTCCTGTTGGCGCGGCGAGGCAGGTAATGACGGCTGCCGGGCGGTTGCGGGCGAGCTAGAAGGGGGGCGGGTCAGGAGGGGATTAGTCAGTCCAGCAGCAAGGGACCAAGGAGCTTCGTGCCTGCCAATTGGGCCCTCCGATTGTCAGTCTGGGGGAAGGGGCCTATCGGCACCCTTCCTCATCACGGATAGGGCCTGCCTTGGGGGCCCTTACCGAGTTATTTAATCCGCTCCGCTAGGAGCTTTTAAAGATAATAACAAGGTAACAGTATAACATTAAACAATAATAATACAAACATTTTAGGAATCTTGATGGATTTCGGGGGGGGGGCAGGGGCCCTGCAGATTTGTTGATTGTGCCTGGCCTCAGCCAAATGCCTGGTGGAAGAGCTCTCTTTTGCAGGCCATGCGGAACTCTTTTAGTACCATCAGGGCCCTGATATCCTCTGGGAGCTCATTCCACCAGGTCTCATGGGACAGAATCTCTTTTCAATTAGGTCTGTTTGCCCATTAGAAAGGTAGACTGCTGGAGCTCCTGTGTCCTGAGATCAGTTGCCCCTGCCTCCAACCCTGTATTCCTTGCTAATAAACACATGTTGTTTAGGAGATACCTGGGGTTTTTTTTGCCACTGGTAAAACAATACTGGATTGGATGGGCCATTAGCCTGATTTCATGTGGCTTCTCTTATGTTCTTATACTTATCTCTGCTTTTGTTGTTGTTAGGTGCGAAGTCGTGTCCGACCCATCGCGACCCCATGGACAATGATCCTCCAGGCCTTCCTGTCCTCTACCATTCCCCGGAGACCATTTAAGTTTGCACCTACTGCTTCAGTGACTCCATCCAGCCACCTCATTCTCTGTCGTCCCCTTCTTCTTTTGCCCTTGATCACTCCCAGCATTAGGCTCTTCTCCAGGGAGTTCTTCCTTCTCATGAGGTGGCCAAAGTATTTGAGGTTCATCTTCAGGATCTGGCCTTCTAAAGAGCAATCAGGGCTGATCTCCTCTAGGACTGACCGGGTTGTTCGCCTTGCAGTCCAAGGGACTCGCAAGAGTCTTCTCCAGCACTAGAGTTCAAAAGCCTCAATTCTTTGACGCTCGGCCTTCCTTATGGTCCAACTTTCACAGCCATACATTGCAACTGGGAATACCATAGCCTTGACTAAACGCACTTCTGTTGGCAGGGTGATATCTCTGCTTTTTAGGATGCTGTCTAGATTTGCCATAGCTTTCCTCCCCAGGAGCAAGCGTCTTTTAATTTCTTTGCTGCAGTCCCCATCTGCAGTGATCTTGGAGCCCAGGAAAATAAAATCTGTCACTATCTCCATTTCTTCCCCATCTATTTGCTAGGAATTGAGAGGGCCGGATGCCATGATCTTCGTTTTCTTGATGTTGAGTTTCAAGCCAACTTTTGCACTCTCTTCCATCACCTGCATCAACAGGCTCTTTAGTTCCTCTTCACTTTCTGCCATTAGAATGGTATAATCTGCATATCTGAGGTTGTTGATATTTCTCCCTGCAATCTTGATCCCAATTTGTGACTCCTCTAATCCCGCCTTTCTCATGATGTGCTCTGCATACAAGTTAAATAGGCAAGGCGACAGTATACAGCCTTGCCGAACTCCTTTCTCAATTTTGAACAAATCAGTGATTCCATGTTCAGTTCTCACTGTTGCTTCTTGACCTGCATATAAATTTCTCAAGAGACAAATAAGATGCTCTGGTATTCCCATCTCTTTAAGAACTTGCTACAATTTGTTGTGCTCCACACAATCAAAGGCTTTTGCATAGTCAATGAAGCAGAAGTAGACGTTCTTCTGGAACTTCCTAGCTTTCTCCATGATCCAGTGTATGTTGGCAATTTGATCTCTAGTTCCTCTGCCTCTTCGAAATCCTGCCTGTACTTCTGGAAGTTCTCGGTCCACATATTCCTGAAGCCTAGCTTGGAGGATTTTGAGCATAACTTTGCTAGCATGAAAAATGAGTGCAATGGTGCGGTAGTTTGAACATTCTTTGGCATTGCCCTTCTTTGGGATTGGAACATAAACTGACCTTTTCCAATCCTGTGGCCATTGTTGAGTTTTCCAGATTTGCTGGCATATTGAGTGTAGCACTTTTACTGCATCTTCTTTTAAGATTTTGGAATGCTGTCACCACCACTAGCTTTATTGTTGCTCAGACTTCCTAAGGCCCATTTGACTTCACATTCCAGGATGTGGTAACTACCCCATTGTGGTTATCAGAGATATTAAGCTCACTCTTGTATAGTTCTTCTGTATAATTTTGCCACCTTTTTAAAATCTCTTCTGCTTCTGTGAGGTCCCTACCATTTTGGTCCCTTATCATACCCATCTTTGCATGAAACATTCTCTTCATATCTCCAATTTTCTTCAAAAGATTTCTGGTCCTCCCCATTTTATTGTTTTCTTCTATTTGTTTTCACTGCTCATTTAAGAAGGCATTCTTATCTCTTCTAGCCTTTCTCTGGAATTCTGCATTCAATTGGGTGTATCTTTCTCTTTCTCCCTTGCCTTTAACTTCCCTTCTCTCCTTAGCTATTTGTAAAGCTTCCTCAGACAGCCATTTTGATTTCTTGCATTTCTTTTTCTTTGGGATGGTTTTAGTTGCTACCTCTTGTACAATGTCGCGAACCTCCGTCCATAGTTCTTCAGGCACTCTGTCTATCAGATCTAATTCCTTAAATCTATTTGTCACCTCTACTGTATATTCATCGGGGATATGATTTAGTTCATACCTGAGTGGCCTAGTGCTTTTCCCTACTTTCTTCTATTTAAGCCTAAATTTTGCAACAAGAAGCTGATGATCTGAACCACAATCAGCTCCCGGTCTTGTTTTTATTGACTGTATAGAACTTCTCCATCTTTGGCTGCAGAGCACATAATCAATCTGATTTCTGTGTTTGACCGTCTGGTGATGTCCATGTGTAGAGTCGTCTCTTGGGTTGTTGGAAAAGAGTGTTTGCTATGACCATTGTATTCTCTTGACAAAATTCTACCAGCCTGTGCCCTGCTTCATTTTGTACTCCAAGGCCAAACTTGCCTGTTATCCCGGTTATCTTTTGGTTTCCTACTTTAGCATTCCAATCCCCCATCATGATAAGCACATTATTTTTTGGCGTTGCTTCTAGAAGGTGTTGTAGGGCTTCATAGAACTGATCAACTTCATCCTCTTCAGCAGCAGTGGCTGGGACATAGGCCTGGATCACTGTGATGTTGAAAGGTTCGCCTTAGATTCGAACTGAGATCATTCTGTCATTTTGGGGATTGTATCCCAAGACTGCTTTTCCTACTCTCTTATTGATTATGAAGGCTACTCCATTTCTTCTGTGAGATTCTTGTCCACAGTAGTATACCTGATGGTCATCTGAATTAAATTCACCCATTCCTGTCCATTTGAGTTCACTGATTCCTAAGATGTCGATGTTCAGTCTTGTCATTTCTTGTTTAACCACGTCCAGCTTGCCTTGATATCTCTGCTATGTGAGCCTAAAAACAAGAATCTATTCCTGACTTGCAAACAAACTCAGAAATGCCAAATCTCGGCAAATTGGATTTACCTGTTGGCAGAAGCTTCTAGGAAGGATATACATACATACATACATACATACATACATACATACATACATACATACATACATACATACATACATACATTACTGCTGTGACTATCTGAGGCTTTTAAAACTGTAGAATACTTGTGGTGCACGACCCATACCAGTCTGGCTTCCATCCTGACCATTGTGTGGTGACGGTGTTGGTTGCCTGGGTGGATGATCTCCAGCACCAACTAGATTAGGGCGGTTCATCCATCCTCATGATGCTCGATCTGTTCATCGCGTTTGATGTGATCGATCATGAGGTGCTGGCCCACCACCTCACCAGGGCTGGGATTCGGGGGACAGCCCTTCAATGGTGCTTCTTTCTCTGGAAGTGAACACTGAGGGTGGCTGTGGGGGAGGAACCATTGTGCTCCTACCGACTCTCTTGCAGGGTCCCATAGGGGGCAGTACTCTTCCCCACGCTATTTATGCGCCCTCTGGTTCAGCTGGTTCGGAGTTATGGGCTGGGCTGTCACCAATACGCAGATGACACGCAGCTCTATCTCCTCATGGATAGCCACCCAGATTCCCCCGCAAATACATTTGCCAGTTGTTTGGAAGCCGTTGCTGGATGGTTAGAGCCGAGTCACCTGAAACTCAACCCCTCCAAGATGGAAGTCCTATGGCTGAGCAGGAAAGGGGCAAGCTGGGAAGTGCATTTACTTACCTTGACTGGGGCGCAGCTCAGTATCTCACCCCTAGCAAGGAATCTGGGGGTGTTACTGGATGCCTCCCTTTCTATGGAGGCCCAGGTCACAGGAGTAGCCCGCACAGCGTTTTTTCATCTTCACCAAGCAAGGTTACTAGTGCCCTATGTGTCCCTGGACTGTCTGGCCACAGAGATCGATGTGACAGTCACCTCTAGGTTGGATTTCTGTAACTTGCTCTACACTGGCCTGACTTTGTCCTTGACCTGGAAACTCCAGCTGGTGCAGAATGCGATTGCTAGGGTCCTAACCAGGACACCCTGGAGCCTGCACTGAAATAACTGGGTTACCAGTCTGGGCCCAGATCAAGTTCAAGGTTTTGGCGTTAACCTTCAAGGCCATCTGCAGCTTGGGTCTTACCTAAGGGACTGCTTGTCTCTTTATGCCCCCTGCAGGACCTCCAGCCGATCTGCTGGAGGTCCCTGGTCCCAAGGTAGTTCGCCTGGCTTTGACCTGGTTGAATGAGCTCCTGGAAGAGCTGAGGGCTCTGTCAGAGCTTTCACAGTTCTGAAGGGCTTGTAAGACGGAACTCTTCCGCGAGGTCTTTGGGTGAGGCCAGGATTTAAGATCAACCAGGCTCCTCCGTGGGATCAGGTCCCCACATTAACATCTGGGCACCCCACCTAGCGTGGCTGTTGCAGGGAGGTAGAGAGTTTGCGCCATTCTTGTTGTCTGTTGGGGTTTCTGTTATTATGGGGTTTTAAGGGGTTTTATAGTTTTATTGTAAGCTGCCATGTGTCCTTGAGTAGTGGTGGGGTAGAAATTGAATAATGAATGAATGCATGGATGTATGAATGCATGAAATGTATTGCGGTTTTTAATTGTAAGGCAACTCAAGCAGAACTCTGAAGAGGTGGCACAGAAATATCTGTAAACCGCTCCTATGGAGCGGTAAAAATAAAACAGTAAGGGCATTGTGGGCGAAGAAAAGGGCGGGGCAAGTCCATGATAAAAACTCAGAGGGGCCAATCAGGAGCCTCAAAGCAGCTCCCGATTGGCCCGTCCGAGTGTCAGTTTGAGGCCAAGTGGCTGTGCGCGGCTCCCGATTGGCCAGTTGGCCCGTCCTGGACTCAGAGGTGAGGTGGCCAGGGAAAGAGGCTTCGGCGGCGGGAAAGAAGCCATGTCGAAGACACAGTGGCCCTGCTCCTTTCCTGCTGTCGAAGCTGGGACCTTGGGCGGGGAGAGGGATGGGGAAAAGCTTTGACGTGTCGAGAAGAGCAGGCCCGCCACATCAGAGATGCGTCAAGCCTGCTCCTTTCGCCATGCCGAAGCCGGGGCTTAGGGTGGGAGGGGGGAAAAGGCTTCGCAGCAGCAAGAACATCAGGGCCCGCCACGTCGGAGTCCCTGTGGCTGTGCGGAAGCAGGGACCTCGGGGGGAGGGGGGGAAGGGGGAAAAGGGGTTGGCGGAGACAGCGTGGCAGAGACGGCACGGCAGAGGGGCCCACAAGGAGCTCTGTGAGCCCGCCGGGCCCACCAGTACCCATCCTAGTGCCCACTGTATTCAAAAATACAATGGGTTTTACCTCTAGTTTTAAATAACCAAATAACCATACTACCAAAGAGATTTTATCTCACATTCATATGTGTTTCAGGAACATAATTCTTTCAAGTGTTGAACTGATGCTATCTCGCGAGCCCTCAAGAACAACAGCAGTGCCTCACTTCCCATTCATTTTCCAGCTCCTTGAACAAGCCAACTCTCTTATCATGTCAATTTTATTTTCTCTCTCTCCTCCTATGATCCCTTCAGTATGGCTTTCATCCACTTTACTGAGACTATGCTTACTTAAGTTTGCTACCTTCTGCTTGTCTCTAAACCCAAGGCTGTTTATTCTGCCCTCATTCTAGTTGACTGCTCTGCTGCTTTTGATGCTGTCAAGGATCAATCAAGCTCTTCAGTATTTTCACTTTTTGTGTTCCAGGACCTCAGTTCTCAACTTTCTTTCTATTGCTTAGTGAGAAATGAAATGAGAGTATTTTTTTCTATGTACTTACCTTTTGGTGTGTGCTCTTCAAGCTCTGACTGTTTCAACAAGTCTTTGTACACACTGGGACCAGCACACAAATCCTACAGTTGCAAACAAGAAGAACGGAAAGCCTCAAAAGCACATAAAAATTATATGTGTATAGTACATTTATCGTACAAGTAGAAACACCTACAACTGTTTATTTATGCTATGAACAATTAAGCTACAAACAATTAAGCTAGAAACTGGCTTCACAGTAACCCATTTATACAGAACAACATATGACATGTAAAGTAAAACCCTGTGGTTTGTGCAATTCTCTGGGTATCTCTCACCAAATAAATATAAAACTTCCAGTCCTTATAAAAGGGAAAATGTTTTAAAGATTTACAGTGATAGAGGTAGTGGATAAACTCAATGAAATTAATGAGCAGTAGGCTTAAAACCAGTTATTAACACATGGAAGTCATTGCTGTGAGAAGTGGTGATGGCTGCAAGCATGATGATGATGATGTTATCCTTTCAGTTGTGTCTGACCCTTGGTGATTCTACAGCAAAGTTTTCACCATGCTCTTCTGTCAATGACTGCTCCTTTTAGTTGGTTCATAGTTGGCTGCAAGCATAGACAACTTCAAAAGGGGACTAGGTAAACATATGGAGAAGAGGTTCATCAGTACCTATTTGACACAATGTATAAATGGAACTCTGTCTGGGGCAGTGATGCTCTGGATTCTTAGTGCTTGGGCAGCAACAAAGGGACAGCTTCTGGAGTTCTGGTCTCACTGGTGAACCTCCTGATAGTACCTGGGTTTTAGCCACTGTGTGACACAGACCAATTCCGCATGGAGGCATAAAACTCAAACTGCCTCCTGATTGCAAATGTGCGGTTGTAAGCCAAGTGTTTGCAAGTGTCCTGATGGGAGACCCCTCCCGCATTTTCCCACAATCTTGTCGTGGCTCCCAACGGGCCAATGAGGGAAAACAACTCAAACTTCTCCCGCCACTCCTTGGCTTGTCAATCACTGCAAGCCACCAATCCCTGTACAGAGGTTATATTAGGAACTCAAATTTCCTCCCCCTCCAGCCCCGAAATTAATTTTTTTTTTAAGTGCCTTTCTGCATTGCTATGGAGAAATGCCACAACAATGAAACATTCCCTCCTCTTTTGGGGATTCTTTGTGTAATGGTCTCTATTTATGTCTGGGTAGATTTCTGATAGGCTGGCCATGGTAACTGCACCCCGATGAGTGATTGTGTGTTCATAGTAAAGTTTAAAAACAAAGACCATGGATGTCTAGCATGGAGAGGGCTGCTTCATCACACTCCCCCCCCACCTTTCCCTGTTCATACTCCTCCCCCACCAGAAAATGCAAATGGGAATGTGTTTTCACAGCCTGATCCCAAAATGACCATGCACTTAGGAGAACATTTTAGTTTTACATGGGGAATGTAGGTTTGCGTTTCCACAGCAACGCAGACTGCACCATTTTTTAAAAATCACGATCAGGAAATGGAGGGGAAGGGCAGATGCAAAGGTGGGCAAAATGCTGCTGAGACGGTCGCGCATTTCTCCCTCCACACAGGCTTGCCCCTGTTTGTTCCCTGGATTCCTGTGCAGTAAGAAGTGGCAAATCAAGTTTTGGCGATTTCTTTCATTGTGGAGCAAATTTGACTAAAACTTGAGGCAGCCACTTGAGAGCTCTGGGTTGCTGCCGAAGTCATGTGGAAGCAGTACTAAAACCCAAGAACAAGAGGCTGTCCTGGGAATAGCCCTCCTCACTATATTTGAGGCACTGAGTTCATAGTACAAAATATCTAACAAAATAACATTTACTTGCTTTCCTGTGAAATGAAGAGTAAGCTTAGATAGAGGACAAGTGGATAGGGCAAGAAAACAAAGAGAATTACTAAAGTATATTTCTCCATTTCTAATGCCAGTTTGTGAGACGGGAAAATAAAATTCTAATATACTTACCCCCAAGAGATCTGAGGCTCCAGGTGTAAGGACATCAGAATAAAATCCTCGTTCTTTAATCACCGGGTATTTCTTATGTGCTGTTCTTTGAAGTTCATTTGTTGGATCTGAGCTAGGTCCTGGTATGCTTGAAATCTGACTGCTGGGATAAGGAGGATAGGGACTCCGCCCCAATGTGTTTTTCAATTCCTTCTTGGCTTTATCCATTCTGATTTGTATATCACACAGAAGAAAGGCACCATGAGGCACTCCTTCACATCAAATGAAGAAAATGAACTGCCATTAGTATTCCTGTCGTGCCAAGAACCTCTAACTTTTGAACTGTTCATCAAATTTGTAAATCAAAATAAGGGATTAAAAGGCATAGAAGTAATGTCTAGACTTCATCAAGGCCATGAAACATTGGGGTCCAAACCTGCTGAAAACCACTTTGACACAAAATGTCTTTGCCTTGACAAATTCCAGATGCTCAGGGCCACTACTTGTACTTACTCAGCAGATGTAGATGGCTTTTAAGTGCAGATGACTTCAAAAGAGGATTAGTCAGACATTTGATGCTCAGGCCCAACAACAGCTAGTGACCATGGTGACTAAAGGTCACTTACATATTGGAAAAACAGCAAACTTCACAGTATGCATGGTATGAGGCAACACTCCAGCTCAGCTGTTTGGTCACCATGTGAAACAGGATGCTGGACTAGATAGACCACTGGTCTGATCCAGCAGTGCAGGTCTTATGCGTGTACATTTTTAAAGATGTTCTGTTCTTCAGAATCTGATTTCAACTCCTGAAAAAGATTTCTAAAACAAATACTGGAACCTCAGTCACGGGTAAACTGCAATTACACAAAATATCAATGTGACTGGCCACATTAAATTAACTTGAAGTCACACTCTCCTGGAAAGGTGGTTTTTAATTCCATTTTCTTGCATATTAGTGCAGAACAGAAATAGCAACAGGTAGAAAAGATAAGAACCCAGTACGGTAGCAACAGTAAATCTTTCCAGAACTATACCCCATCCCAACAAACTCCCGTCCTGCCAGATCCCATGCCTTGAGGAAGTTGGTAGAGATATACAGATGTCTAAAAATCCCCCTGAGGAAGGGACCACAAGATGTTCCTTGCCCTGGCCTCAACCGAATGCCTGGTGGAAAGTCTCTGTCTTGCAGGCCCTGCAGAACTGTATAAACTTCAGCAAGGCCCTCAGCTTGTCTGGGAGCTCATTTCACCAGGTGGGGGTCAGGATCGAAAAGGCTGTGGCACTGGTCAAGGCCAGGTGTGATTTCCGTGGGCCAGGGGTCACCAACTTATTAGTACCTGTAGAGTGAAGAGCTCTGTGGGGGGCATAAAGAGATAGATGGTCCCTCAGGTATGCTGGGCCCAGACCGTGAATGGTCTTAAAGGTAAATACCAAGCCCCTGAACTTGATCCAGAACACCACCAGCAACCAATACAACTGTTTTAGCACTGGCTGAATATGGGTCCTCCAAGATGTTCTTGTGAGGACCCTCACAGAAACATTTTGCACCAGTTGTCACTTCCAGGTCAAGGTTAAGGGTAGGCCCATGTACAGTGAGTTATAGAAATCTAGCCTGAAGGTGACCATTGCATGGATCACTGTGGCTAGATGTTCCAGGACCAAATAGGGCACTAGTAGCCTTGCTTAGTGCAGATGGAAGAACACCAGTTTGACTACCTTTGTTACCTGTATCTCCTTTGACTACTAGGAGGTTTCAAAGATCACCCCCAAATTCCTGGCCAAGGGCAAGATCTCTAATTGTACCTCATTGAGGCAGGGGAAACACACTTTTTGAAATGACCCTTTCCTGCCAAGCCACAGGATCTCCGTCTTGGAAGGGTTCAGTTTCAGGCGACTCTGCTTGGCCAAACTGTTAACGCTTCCAAACAACTGGCATTCTGAGCTTGGAACTGTATTTCCAGGAACCCATGGGCCCTATTCAGCCTGGAAAACCAGAAACAGATCAAGTCCAAAGTCCTCATGCATGACTCATTGTGATTTGTGCTGCCACCTTAACTGTTATATATATTAATCTACTGAAGATCACTCTGCCCTTCAAATCTCTGTGTTCACAAGAATCCTGCTGTATCATTTATCCATTTAAGAATGCCTTAGAGAACCAGACCAAGGCTCCATGTAGTTCCTCTGATTTAAAAAAAAATGAGACAGATTTATTTTCACATATTTGTTCATCAAAATGGAATCAGTTTGGCCACAAGCCATTAAAATTATACCTGTCAAACTCCAGATAGTAGGGTAAATTGCATGTGTGCACACACACATAGCTGAAGGAGCAAAGGAACACTGATACTACAACAAACAAGATTTGAGTCCAGTAGCATCTTACATACCAATAAGATTCTCAAGGTATAAGCTTTTCAGAGTCAAAGCTCCTTTTAACAAATAGAGTATATGATGAACTCTTGGAAATCTTTTTGGTCCTTTAGGTCCTACTGGTTGTCATCAGCTAAACCATCATAGCCATTAACATTAAAAAAAAATCCTTCCAGCACAATAAATACAAAAGTGTTTCCTTTCAGGCTGTTTAATGTGTAAGAACTCAGAAACTGGATACAGTAGTTTTATTTAGTTTTCTAGTTTTTGTCTGTTTTGTATGGTGGTTAGATCTCAAAAATTCTATTCAGCTGTCAGGTTAAATGCAAGTACAAGCAATTATTATGAGCTTGGGTATCCAAGCTAGATAAAAATACTTATGTAAATGATGGTGTTAATTAAGTGCTGCCCTCAGCATTCTGGCAAGAGTCTAATGCAGCTTTTTTGTTGTGCAAAATTTAGCCCCCAAAGCTATTCTTTATGTGCCCAACTTGACCTCTCACAGCAAGATCTTTCCTGATTGGCTGCAGTTACCACACATGGATGACTGTTATCATAGTGGGATGGCATCAACGAATGAGGCTTGTTGATCAGTGACTGAGCAGATGCTATATTGTAATTATGAAGGTGAAATGGCAATAAAAACAAAGGCATGAGCAAAATCTACATACCTTAGGGGTCAGCCTAATCTGTTTTCTGCTGGCTCAGCCTTGCAAGTTTCTTCCAGTAGCTGCCACATAATACTATCTTTTTCTTAGGGATTTTCTAGACAATTTAAAAGTGCAAAGTGCAAAGTGCAAAGAAGGTGGCTTTAATCCAGCACAGAACTGTACTAAATTCAATCCCCATGTAAACAGTCTCATCAGTAAACCTTTTGTATGGGAGGATGGGAGCTTGTATGGGAGCTTGTTGTTTAGCCACTTCTTTGTGAAACAAAGGGTAAAGTGTTAGAGCCAAGGAAAAGGGTGCATGCTGCCTTTCGAAGATTAAAAAAATGGCACAAGGCTCATGAAATCTCTAAGCACCGTTGGTTGTAAAAAAGGAGCAGCTTGCCTTAATGTTCTTTTTTGCTTGGTAAAGGAGTGAATGTATTTCTGTAACAATATTCAACAGAGGAAAGCTTAACTCCTACAGAAACTAAAATTAACGAAGAAATTAAAATGAACAAGGAATAAAAATATTTTTTTAAGATCACTAAAGGTATAGAAGGCAGGGCAGTATCACCCAACAGGTTTCTGTGTTTCCATGTTAGACTGCAAGTGAAGTACAATACTGGGATCATTTCATGTTCCTAATCAAGAGATATGAAAAGCAGAATGCGGGGAACGTATTTTCTTCATTTCTATACCATCTACACTATGTTCCTCTCTTCTGTTTTATCCAATAAACAACCTTGGGAGGTAGGTTAGGCAGAGTACGTGTGGTTGGCTCAAGGTTACCCTGCAAGTTTTCCTGGCAGAATGAAAATTCGAACCTGATACTCCCAGATCCTAGTCCAATGCATATACCACACTGGGACTGATTCTGCACGGGTGGAAAAGGCCAAGAAAGCAGTAAAATGGAAGTGGAGCAAATCCCTGGTTTTATATGACGTTGCTGCCAGGCAGCCACTTTCCCAAGCCTGGTGCAGATCAGGCGATAAGGGAACGCAGATTCTACCAAGTTTCCTTAATCCAGTGGTCCCCAACCCCCGGTCGGGGGACCATTAGAAGAAGAAGGTTGGTTCTTATATGCCGTTTTTCCCTACCTGAAGGAGGCTCAAAGCGGATTACAGTCGCCTTCCCATTCCTCTCCCCACAACAGACACCCTGTGGGGTAGGTGAGGCTGAGAGAGCCCTGATATCACTGCTCGGTCAGAACAGTTTTATCAGTGCTGTGGCGAGCCCAAGGTCACCCAGCTGGTTGCATGTGGGGGAGTGCAGAATCGAACCTGGCATGCCAGATTAGAAGTCCGCACTCCTAACCACTACAGCAAACTGGCTCATGGATTACTCGGTACCAGGCCACAGCTCCTCGTCCTCCTCCCCAGCTGCTGCCTCGGGGGCTGCCCTGCCACTCTGCCGCGGGCTCACCTTCGGTGCTCTCCAGTGGCCACCATGGCTGGGACTTCCCCTCGGCGTGGCACTGTTCAGGTGCTGCTGGCAGTGCCCCCCCAGCGGGCAGTGGGAAGTCAGGGGTGCCAAGGGGAAAGCAGGTGGAGCAGGGGCTCAGGCGGTGGCAACAACGTCCCTCGGCAAAAGACTAACTTCACCCCCGGGCCTCAGTAAAATAGTCAAGCGTTGACCGGTCCCCGGTGATAAAAAGGTTGGGGATCACTGCCTTAATCCACTGCAGGGGCCAACAAGTTCTATGGTAGCCCCTGCCAGAAAATGCCCTGGTCAGCTTTGCGATGCTTTGCTGTGCTGCAGGGCAGACCAGGGCATTTTTTATTTTATTCCATGCAATCCGACCTTCCTGCAAAATAACCCCCCCCCAGAAAAAAACTAATCTGCTGCTGCTTTGTTTCCCGGGGGGACACATTTCAGCGGGACACCTGTGTCCGGCTAAAAAGTTTCCCCCGTGTGGACACAGACTGCTACGGAGCAATGCACCACTGTGTGGAATGGGCCTCGGTCTCTAGGCATACACATTTTCAGGAGTAAAAAAGCCTGGACTTTCTACAATAAACAGGTAACAAAAATGTATCTTTTGTACTACTCAATTCAGAAAGGGCTTAAACATTTTATTTGTATAATTGTTTCTCAAGCTTCTGACTTTTTTCCTGAATTAAAGTTAGGGCCATACAATACATTGCCAAATGGCAAAATACTGTTAGCGTGTTAAACACTCAGATGATCCAGTCTCTCATGCACCTACATAGAAGCCAAACCAGGAACACTGATTCTTGTACAGATGAAGTGAGCAACCTTCTCTGATGATTCTGACACGTGTCTACATCAAGAGTGATCTGTTAATTGACATTGAGGGAATTACTGTTATAACTGATTCAAACCTAATACAAACAACACTGCAAGGATAACCTTAAAAATGTAAAGATAATATGTATCGATGCCATGGTGTCTGAATAGTGCTGACTTTCTGAAGCTATAGCTGGGTACAAGGTGTGAATTACTGCTTTTCATCTCCATGGGAAGTCAGCTCTGTAACCTTAAAACAACATAACCAACACCACCATTTGCTACTTCATTCCTGATCTAATCACATGTGAAAGAAATAGGGCAAACCTTACTTATATATTTCTGCACTATCCACTGCAGGCAGAATTTTGTGTTTGGCAAATTTGGGAACAACATTTTCATCCTAATTTTCTCCTATAAAAAAACCCTACATACTGAAAGTTTCTATATGATAACTTATTTCTACATGGAACTGAAAAGAAAGATAACCTTGCATTCCAAAGAGAATATAAGAAAAATTAGCCCTGAAGGAAGGAAGAACTTTATGAATCCTAATGACCAGTAATCTCCACACATTATTAGTGTGCTGCAAGAGAATTTGTAACATGCTTTCTTGTTGTTGTTAGTTGCGAAGTCGTGTCCGACCCATCGCGACCCACAGAAGTTCCCGTGTCTCCATAACGCGGGTTTTCCGTGGCCCTGAGCCGGGACATGCCCACGCTGGCGGTGGGGGCATGCATAATTGGGGATTTACCCCGATGCCCTGCTGCCTCCAGCGTGGGCATTCTGGCCCGTATATAATGGGTCTTTTTCTTAGTGTCATTGAGTCTGTGATAATAGATTCAACTTCTGTCATTATTTTTAGATAGATATTAAATATTACAAAAAACCGAATAAGGGCATCTCCCAGGAAAGATCCTATGGGGCACACCAGAAATATCCCAGCACCACTGTCTGGCACTAACAGGTTGGAGATAAACCACTGCAAAAAATGTCCCCCAGCTCCCAACTTGACCAGGTTGAGGTGATGCAGGACAACATCACAGTAAATGGTACCAAGAGCCACAAAAAGTTCAGGAAAATCGAGACCGTGCTAGCTTAATACAGGTTACCACTGAGGCCATTCATCACTCATACTGCTGCTGCAGACCCTCTGCATCTAATGCTTGTTCTTAGGGGGCATGGCAATTAATCCTCTTTGCCTTCTTCTACATCATCAAGTTTAAGAACACGGTGGCAAATTATGCATACCCAAGCTATAGAATTTCCAAACTCTCTCCACTGATGAGAGGCCACCTGGAAACCCTGCCATATATTGCAGCTATTTAGGGAAGCCAAATGATTAGCTAAACCCTCATAAAGTGGGTTTGGAGAATGAAGGAAAGTTGCTATGTCTCCCAAATAGATATGGGAAAGCAAGGTTACAAAGACAGCAGTGGAGGAAATGGACAGGAAGGAGATTACTCTCCTAAAAAATATCTGCTGCCTGAGGCAACTGTCTCTGTTGGCCTCATTGTAGAGCCAACAGAGGTTTAGGAACACATTTCCCTGTCTATCTCACAGCTAAACAGTTTGTCTTCCTAAGTCAGGTCCGAAGATTGACAGCAATGCATCTAGATTAAAAAAAAAATCCCAGAACTGATTCATTACTAATGGTGAGAAAAGTGTCCCTGTGCTATCAGAAATCTGGATAACTTACAGCATGAGGGAATTCATAAAATAGTATAAGCTGTGGAAGAAGCACTACAAAATGGGTTCAGGGTTCCTTCAGTAGTTGCAGACTTCTTTAAACATGCACTTCTAGTTGAGGCTTTTCAATATGTATGAACTCGCTGAAACAGGAACAGGAGAAATAATCATATATGAGATCTGTTTGTTATTTCCCATGTCCCAAATCTGTTAATGTTTAAGGGCATTTAAGGGGTCCTAATGCAGCAGGAAATTGGCTTGTTAGCTGAGGAAAACAGCTGACAATGATAAAGAAACTGTAAATGTTAAGTTTTATGAAAAATAATTTCTAAATGGCAGGCTATTGCATGGTTCTGGAGTGCCTGAGACTGCAGCATTTCTTGAGTTAAGTGGCCATGGAATTGATCAGTTCCTTGGATGAGACCACCACTGGAGTTTCATGTAAAGACTACAATATAAATATGATCAATACACTTTAAAGACAGAATTGCTGAATGGATTTGGAACTTCTCCAGATTTTCCAGTACACTCTACCCTCATCTATGCTCAGTCACTTCTCCCAAACTCTATTTTTCTCAGGTACTGAAAGCTCATGCCCTGAAGAATGAATTTTCCACAGAGGATTGGCTATTTTAGATTTTGGCTATTTCTGTTCTAGCAGCACAACATAACACACTGCTATCAGCTGTGATCCAAGGCCACATAATGATTCACAGTTGGACCCTTTTTATGCCTGCTGATCTGCAGGACTAGAACAAGAGTAATGCAAAATGACCCTGCTGTGCCATTCTTCTTGATGCATTTTATCTGTGTTCTCTTGAGGGGATAAGAATGGCAATGAGTAATGGTGCTAACCTTTCACCTTGGGAGACCTGAGCTGAAATGCCTGTTCTGCCAATGAAATCCAAAAGAAGTGCATCAGCCCCACCGTATGCCTTCTTTGTGAACATAACATCTTTGGGATTTAGTGTATGTTCACAGCCATACTTCTTTGGACTAGTTTATTCTTAAATTCAGCCTTCAGCATTTAACCACGCCATTTACACCAACATCTGTTGAGGCATTCTTTCCAACAGAAGAACTCTGTTGATTTCCCCTACTGGTAACCAGTGCACTTTGAAAGTGGTTCAAACACCTGTGTGAAAGGAAAGGACATGTCAAAAAGTCAACCTTCTTTGCCTTACAACAGTTCTTGTCTGACTCCAGACCTTTTTAATTCACAGATTACCCCTGGGAATGTTTGTAAACCTTCCTTAACATTTGGTTGTTGTTAGATGCGAAGTCGTGTCTGACCCATCGCTACCCCACGTACAATGATCCTCCAGGCCTTCCTGTCCTCTGCCATTCCTCGAAGTTCATTTAAGTTTGCACCGACTGCTTCAGTGACTCCATCTGCTCATCCCCAGTAGCATTCTGGACACCTTCCGACCTGAGGGGCTCATCTTCCGGCGTCATATCATTTTGCCTTTTGAACCTGTCCATAGAGTTTTCATGGCAAAGATACTGGAGTGGTTTGCCATTTCCTTCTCCAGTGGATCACCTTTTGTCAGAGCTCTCAGCTATGACCTGTCCGTCTTGGGTAGCTCTGCACTGAGCTTCACTGAGCTATGCAGGCCCCTTCACCACGACAAGGCAGCAATCCTTGAAGGGGTCCTTAACATTAAATCACCTCAATAGTTACTGAATGCAGATAGAAGTTTGTTTCAGTACACTAAGTTGAGAGCTCTGGCAGCAGCGTGCTCCAGGTTCTATGACATCACAACAATCACAGCTTGATTTTTTTTTTACCTCAGATGTTGTCTTTTCTAAAGTTCTTGTTATTTTTTAACTTTTTTGAGGGAACAGAGCTATGCTTTATGCTGTAAATTAACACCTCATTCATATTTCTAAATCTATAGGCAGTGCTACAACAACATCCACAGCGGTAAAGTGGGTTGAATATGGTATACAGATTATTGGCAAGCACTGCTTAGAATTGTAACATATGCTGCAGGAGGGCAGGACTGAATTCCACTGACAGCTGTGTGGGGGAAGTGAGCAATATATCTACCCACTGTGGACCTGAAACTCTACTGCTGTGCACCTGGTACAGTCATTGGCACTTCCCTGAAGTTCTGAGCAATCACCAAAATCTATTCACCAATTAAAACAAACTCCTGCTACACCGAGAGAGAAAAAAACCCTGATCAAAAGAATGCCCATCTGTCAGATGCACAGGAGGAGGCACTCATGCTTATTCTGGACTATTTTGAAATTGGCACAGTCTGTCCAGAATACAAGAAAATAAAGCAGGGCTTGAAAAGAATTTATCACACAACTATTAATTTAACTCTATAGTAATTGACAATGGCTTGCTATCAACTCCATGTTGCTGTCCTATATCACCCCTGAGGCGTTCTCTGAACCTTTATTTTTGATGTTTGACAACACTCCCATCTTGCTCCTTGGGGATTTCAACAATCATGCTGAGAATCCCTCTGGCCCAGCTGCTTCTTAATCTGGTCTCACTAAGAATGCTACTAGTCTACCTCTCCGTTTTGGAATACCATTTTTGCCAACAATACCGCACAGTCTCCCTTTTCCATATTCCAATTCTTGCTCCTTCCATGACCTGCAGTTGACTGACATAGACCAATTATGCACGGCAGCAGCCATGCCGGGCTGCTGCCGGGTCCTTGCATTGGGCTGGCATGCCCCGCTGATTCCTGCGTATGCACGGGGTAGGGAATCCCCTGGCATACACGGACTGCCCCGGCATAGCACACATGCACAACACTGGGGCTGGAAAGCCCAGTGCACTGCCCAGTGAGGAAGTGGGGGGCATAGGCATAGGAAGTGGGGGGGCACTGCATGATGGCAGGGGAGCGACATGCTGCTTTCCCACCAAGTTGGGGGTGAGGGAACGCCTCGGCTGGCCCCACAGAGCTAACAGGGGTGTGTGATGTCCCTGCAGAGACACTGTAGGTCAGGGGAGGAGCCAGGCCTTTCCATTATGCATAGTGCTGGCCCGGCCTTAGCCCCTAATGGCACCCTCAGCATCTCAGGGAATGCGGAAGAGTCGGGCCAGGGCTGGATGGCGGCTGGGATGGTGGCAACGTCGGGGATTTGCCCCGCAGCCCTGTTGCCGCCAGCCCAGGCATTCTGCTCCATGCATAACCGATCATAGTGGTTTTCTCAAAAGCTTTATCTCTCTCTTCTTACTTCTGTGAGACTGCATTTCCTACCATCAACTAATTCTTTATTTAACTCTTGACTCATTTAGTTGACTCTCCCAGTAGACTGTCATCCCTAGTTCTGCCATACTGAGCTGCTGAACAACTATGGAGGAAGGTAGGGGGGACCAGCTGTTCCCCCCCCCCATTATATATTCATTCTCTCTTCTTCAGCATCTCCTTTGCTAAGCAACAGTATTACCTCTCTCCTCTCCAGATGATCTCATCAACGTTAGGAATCCTCAGTGTCTCTTTTCTACCTTTGATGACCTATTGAGGCCCATCCCACCCACCTTCACCTCTTCTTATACAGTGTAAAGTGTCATGCACATTGACAGTGTGTACAAATAACTGACTGAATAATAAATAAATTACCTAGATATTTTTTTAAAGATAACCAGAGGGGTATCAAATGAAATACCCTAGTCTCATTGAGACTGTCATTTAGTCATTTAAAATTATGTTATGCAGCCACTCAGGTTATTACAAGATCCTAGCACATTGCAACACCAACACCCTATACAATGTTGGAATAGAGTGTCTGATGTACAAAGAATAGAAGACCCTGCAGGGGGTATCAAGAAGACAATTAGATAGGATAATAAGGTCAGTCTCCTTTTTAGTGGCATTCCTTGTCTGTCTCCAGATTGCTATTCTTAGGACAATTTCCTGCTTCTTCGCTTTCTACCTTTAATCAGAGATGTGCTTAATCTGAGGCCGTAACTGCTGTTGCAGAGTAATTAACACAGCAATGGTGCACAACCTGCGTAAAGAATAGATAACAGTTTATTTAGGAATTAATATACTTGATAGGAAAGAGGAGAGACATAGGTAGGTACCTTTCTATATCTCTATCTGAGAGACAGAGTAAAACTGAATATGGCATTTCCAAGGAGATGGAAATTGTCCAAAGAGTAGCAGTCTGGACAGACAAGGACAGGAAGTGGTAACATCACTATCCATCTGCTTACTATCTCCTGCAGGATCTACTTCTCCTCTTCTTTGTACACCAGACATTGCCTTTTTCAATATATTTTTAGCCTTGAAAAATGTCCTTCCAAAATCTTAAATATCCCTGATCTTATTAATGCTCAAAAAGGAATTCTTGTTCAAAGAAATAAATTAGTAAAAGCTTCCTCCCACAGTAAATTAATTATAATTATAACCAGAATAAATCATTAAAATCTCATTTCACTGATGCTGACACCATTTATTTACTGTTATGTACCTTATCCACAAAGCACATAACCAAAAGCATTCTTCAGATATCCCATAAATTTTTTAACATCTCAAAAATACATTTTCTGGCTAAGACTAGAACACTATTCTTTACAGAACCATTTAATGATATTAAACAAATGGAGATCATGCTGTAATAGATTGTGGATACAACATAAATCACAGTGTAGTATATTGTGAAGGCAAAACTACAATTTCAATTTCTTCGTCAGAGCCAGGATTACATATCCAAGACACTGAACACCCACACATTTTTCTTACTGCCTGGCATAAGCTTTTGATCTAGAGCTTCAGCTTTATCTCTTTGATCCAACATTTCAACCAAACAGGTTAAGAAAACCATTGCTTTTTAATGAGGTTCAGAATGACTGCATGGTTTTAACAGGAAATTTTAAAAAAATCAATTCTACTAACAATATAAAACAAAAACGGGCAGCATCAGATTATCAGACAGATAAATCTGCGGGGAGAAAAATATTAGCTTTCTCTATTAGATTGCTTATGCATTTTTAATGCCACATTCATTCTAAGAAATAACCCATTGCACAAGATTTTTTAAGGAACATAAACATTTATAATCCAAATTCTACTACAAATACTGAACAATACAGCTTATTGCCCTGAGATTCTTGGAGTATCTTAGAAAGTGATTTTACCCCAACATCTCCTCTGAGACATACATGAAAGGCCATGTGAAAATGACACTGAGGTTACCTCTGAATATCAGAATACTCAGTTTTCAAAAATGGCAACCTCAAAGTCTCTCAGTTACTTCAGGTGGATTTATGAATCAGAAGATCATATTTTGAGAAACGAAGTTTGAAATAAAATGATAAATACATTTCCTGTATCTATTTAGCAGTATGAAAATGTGTGCATGTAAGATACCCTCAAGTCATACCTGACATATGGAGACCCCACAGGATTTTCAATGTAAGAGACATTTTGAAGTCATTAGGTCTTCTATCCAAGTGGTCCCCAACCTTTTTATCACCGGGGACCAGTCAACCCTTGACAATTTTACTGAGACCCGGGGGGGGGGGTAGTCTACTCCTCCCCTCTCGACCACTGCCCTAACACTCTCTGTTGCAAAGAAATCTGTTTCTTACTCATTTTGCTCGGTTGTGGGTTCAGTGTGTCTCACTATTTCTACAGCTGGGTTGAAGCGCGCTTTTTGCCTTTTTCCGAGGGACGTCACCGCCTGAGCCCCTGCTCCATTTGCTTTCCCGCTGGCACCCCTGACTTCCCACCACCTGCTGGGGAGCGCTGCCAGCAGCAGCTGTGTAGTGCCAGGCCGAGGGGGAGCTCCTGCCACAGCGGCTGCTGGAGACCACCAAAGGTGAGCCAGTGGCAGAGTGGCAGGGCAGCCCCAGAGGCAGCAGCCAGGGAGGAGGACGAGGAAGAGCCGTGGCCTGGTATCAATTGATCCACAGACCAGTACCCGTCCCTGGACTGGGGGTTGGGGACCGCTGTTCTATCCAACTACTAACCAGGGCTAACCATGCTTAGCTTCTGTGATTCAACAAGATTGGGCTATCTTATGCCACCGAGGTCAGGGTCAGAATCCCACAGCAATTGATTTGGGTTAAACAAACTATTCATGGATTAATCTGAGCCTGAGTATCTGAGGGCTCAACCACAGGTACTGTTTTAATGTCAGAATGCTGATCAAAGACAACCAATTTCAACCAATTATAAGCACATCCAATTTCTGTCACTTCTGAGCAACCACAAGCAGTGCCACCCTCCACCCATATTTGGGACTTGAGAAAAATTTCCAATTACATTTTGGATATTTGTCTTGGAAGCTATGGCTTTTAAGTTCACATGCTATGATAAATAAAACACCACAAATGTTCATTGTGTATATGCAGGACTACTTTTCAAACTCTACCACTGGTATTTGTGTTCCAGGAATAAATGTTGTGTCACATGCAGATGGGAAGGGGGCACAAGGAGAGGCTTGGGAAAGGCAGCAAAAATACTAAAGTGTGAGAAAGAAGCTGTTGTACCAAAAGCTGTTGTATCCAGTACCAAAGCTTACATCCAGTTTGACCCAAGAAAGATTTACAAGCAAGTGTAAAGAAATTGCTAAGCTCTGATCTTGTTTTAGGATCTATTGTCCTGTCAAATTTTTAAATGCTGTTTTCCCTCAACAGTAAGAAATAATGAAAATCAGCTAAATAATATTAAAAGTAAACCAAAATAAAATAAAGTCAAGAGAGAAAACTATATTTTATTATTTATTTATTATTTGAATCTCTATCCTGCCACTTTCCATAGACTCATGGTGGGTTACTTAAAAAAAGATAAAACCCCAAATAAAACCAATCAACATTCACTTTAAAAACAGAACCAAGAAGGCAGCATAATCCCCTGACTACCCTCCTCCTCCTCCTTAGTCAGCACCACAGGGTGGGTTCGCATGATGTTAAGCGTTGTTTGGAGGAGAGGCCCCAATTCTTCCTGACCCCAGTCTCAACCAAAGACCTAGTGGAAGAGCTCCATTTTACAGGCCCTGGGAAACTTAGCTCCATCAGGGCCCTCAGCTCTTCTGGGAGCTCATTCCACCAGGTTGGGGCCAGGACTGAGCAAGCTCTAGCCTGGGTTGGGGCCAGGTGTACTTAAGGCCAGGGACCATGAGCAGATTAGCACCTGCAGAGTGAAGAGCCCTGCAGGAAGCATAAGCAGACAAGCAGTCCCTCAGACAGGCAGGACCCAAGCTGCAGATGGCCTTAAAGGTTAAAACCAAAACCATGAATCTGATCCAGGCTGCAACTGGTAACCAATGCAGCTGCCTCAGCATAGGCTGGGTGTGGGCCCTCCAAGATATACCTCTGAGGACTCTAGCAGCTGCATTTTTCACCAGCTGCAATTTCCAGATCAAAGACAAGGGTAGGCCCATGTACAGCAAGTTACATAAATCTAATCTAAAGGTGACAGTTGTGTCACTTTAGCCAGACAGTCCAAGGGCAAGTAGGGTGCTAGTAGGTTCACCTGGTGAAGATGGTAGAACACCATGCGGGCTACACCTGTGACCTGGACTTCCACTGAAAGGGAGGCATCTAGGATCAGCCCCAGATTCCTGATTAAGGGAGTGGTGTTGAGCTGCACCCCAGCCATTGTGGGCAGATGCACTTCCAGTCCGGCTGCCTTTCTGCCCAGCCACAGGACCTGTCTTGGAGGGGTTGAGTTTCAGGCGACTCTGCTCTAGCCACCCAGCAACCACTTAAAAACATCTGACAAATGTATCCAGGGGGGAGTCTGGGTGACCATTCTTGAGGAGGTAGAGCTGGATGTCATCCACATATTGATGACAACCCAGCCCATAGCTCCAAACGAGTTATGCCAGAGGGTGTATAAAGATGTTGAATAATGTGTGGGAGAGTACCGCCACCTGTGGAACCCCACACTGAAGTTGATAGTGGCATAATAATTCTTCCCCCACAGCCACAATCTTTGTCTGGTTTCAGAGAAAGAAGCATAGCCACTGAATGGCTGTTCCCTGAATCCCAGCCCTGGCGAGACAGTGAACCAGTCATCCGTGGTTGACCACATCAAATGCAGCCGGTAGATCGAGCAACACGAGTATAGCCGAGGCACTCCAATCCAAATGGCACTGGAGATAATCCACCAGGTGACCAGCACCATCTCCACCCTGTTGCCAAGATGGAAGTCCAACTGGTATGGGTCGAGTTCCAAAGTTTCCTCCAAGTATGCTAGGAGCTGGTCCACCATGGCCCTTTCAACCACCTTGCCAAAGAATGCAAGATACAATACCAGGAGGCAGCTGGCCAGGTCCTGCAGGTCCAGCAATGGATTTTTCAGCCTCCTTAGCTCTTCTGGGAACTCCCCAGAAGACAGGGAGAGATTTACAAACAACGCTTAACATCATCCTGCAGAGAGCTGCCTATCCACTGGTCCCCTGTTTTGAGCAACCAAGACAGGCAGGGATCAAGGAGGCAGGTATTTGCCCTCACTGACCCCAGCAACTTGCCCACTTCAGTTTCCAAAAGCTGCCTGAAGCCATCAAACATTTCTTGAGGAGCCAGTTTCCGTTCTGTATTAAAGGTCGCCGGAAAGGCCCGGCAGAGCAACAAGACTTTATCTGCAAAAAACCCTGCTAATGCCTCATAGCTAAGTGCTAATTGACTAATGTTTTGGTACCCCTCCTCAAGGGTGGTCAAAAATCGAACTACCCTAAATAATTGGGCTGGGCAAGACCTTGCAGATGTGGATAGAGGCAGCATAAAACAAACATTGGTCACTTATCGTAGAGGGTCCTTCTCCTCTGGAGTAAGGAGGATATCTGAAGAGCGTATTTTCTCATCCACTACCAGGGAGGCAGGAGTTAAACTTAAAAGCAATGCTCTCCTGCGGAATGCTGACATGTGCTCTGAAGCTCCTCCTCTCCAGTCGGAAACTCCGCAAGCTAATCAAACTAACTTTAGTAACAGTATAACAAGAATTAAACGTGGGGAAAAAAACCAAAGAAGAGAAAAAACAATAGAGAGAAAAAAAAGATGTCTCCCTACCAAACACTATCTCCCTTCCTACTGAATAACTGAACTTTGCCTCTTAAGAGATGACAGGGAGGGGTCAGATGTCCTCCTTACTCCAGTGAAGAAGGACCTTCTACAGTAAGTGACCAAAGGTTATTCTACCTCTGGAGTGGAGGACATCTGAACAGTGGGACCTTCTAAAGCTATTGTCCCAGGATGGTTGTCATCTCTCTGTACCACCATATTCAGAAGAGCCCTTCTCCCGAAGGTCACATCCAGTGCAGCAAAAACATCTTATTTTGTAATGATGCATGAAGGAGGCTATCGACGACCAAGTTGCCACTATACACAAATCTAACATCAATGTCCTATTCCTGAATGCTATGTTGGTGGAGGCACTCCGAGTGGAATGCACAGTAATCCCTGCTGGCAAGGTGTGACTCTGTACCTGGTATGACTCTGTTACACAAGAACAGATACACCTGCTAATGGCAGCCTTTGACATCTTGCCCATGTTAGGATGGGAAACTGAAATGAATAGATTATATGATTTCCTGATGCCCTCTGTCCTAATTAAAAATGCCTTCAAGGCTCTCCTAACATCTAGCTTACGGTACTCCCATTCCTTGGAATGTTTTGGTTATGGAAAAAAGTAGGAAGATTAATTTCTTCTGACCGATGGAAAGATGATGCTACTTTGGGTAGGAAGATTGGGTCAGTGTATAATACTACCTTCACTTTATGGAATACACATTAGTCAGGTCTTGCAGGGAGTGCCCCTAGTTCTGATATGTGCCTTGCCGAAGTTATGGCCACAAGAAAGAGAGCCTTCACCCTCAACCACTTTAGAGGAACGGAAGCCACTGGTTCAAAGGGGGCTTAGTAAATGCATCCAGTACCAAATTGAACCTCCAAGAAGAGAATCTGTGCATTTGAAGGGGGGCATGGCCAATGCCCCTTCAGAAACCTTACCACCAAGGGATGCCTTGATAGTTGAATTGAATGGATTTTTAGATTTCTGTAAACTGCCACGAGCCAGTGTTCTCAGGAGTGGTGGTATAAAAAATTGAAAATAAGTAAATAAACATTGTGAGCCTAAGGAACTATGGTAGCTAAGGCTGATATCTGCCTTTTTAGCATTGCTGGGCGATGGTCCAGATCAGCCCATCCTGCAAACATTTTCAGATATCACTAATTGATGGACACATACGATCAACTTTATTTCTACGGGCCTACCTTACAAATGCTTTCCATGTCATATTGTAAATACGAACGGTGGACTTTCTTCTAGAAGCCAGCATAGTACTCATCACCCTACCAGATAGACTCTGATCCTTCAAGGTTAGCCTCTCACTTTCCAGGCAGCTAATCATAGGCAATCTGGATTCGGATGCCAAATTGGGCCCTGTGATAGAAGATCTGGTATTTGAGGAACAGTCAGGTGTGCTAGTGTCGATAACTGTTGTATTGTCGAGAACCACGGTCTCCGTAGCCAATAAGGAGCCACTAAGATTACTGCTGCCTGAAGCTATCGCACTCTGCATAGCAATCTCGGAAGAAGTGGTATCAGAAAGACAGAAAGCACATAGCAGTTCCTTTGTCCACAGAGATGTCAGTGCATCCACTACTTTGCCTGTATCTTGGTAGAATCTTGACATGAACCTGGCGATTTGCACATTTTCCTTTGAAGCAAACAGTGGTTCCCAATGTAATCCCTTATCTGATTGAAGTTCCTCTGGCCACGGAGATGTCAGTGCATCCACTACTTCGACTGTGTCTTGGTAGAATCTTGACAGGAGCCTGGCGATTTGCGCATTTTCCTTTGAAGCAAACAGATCGATTTTTGGGTTCTCAAAGTAATCCCTTATCTGATTGAAGACCACTCTCTTCAGGCACCACTTTCCCTCCTGTAGCGATTGACGACTCAACCAGTTGGCTTGTATGCTTAGCACTCCCTTTATGTGTTCAGCTCTCAAAGATAAAACGTTCTTTTCCACCCAACTCAGAATTCCTGACACTTCCCTGTGTAGGGCTGATGAGTGATAACCGCCCTATTTGTTGATATAGGCCCTCGCTGCAATATTGTCCATTATGATAATCATGTATCTGTGATAGATCAAGGCATTAAGCTAAATCAAGGCCTTGTCAATTGCCCTTACCTCCAAGACACTGATTGGTAGGTCTTTCTCCTGGGGATGCCAGGTGCCCTGCACTAATTGATGAAGAAAAGCCCCCCCCCCATCCCAGAAGATTCGCATCTGTGAATATCTGTATCTCATTGTTAGAAAAGAAGTACTGACCCTGATTTAAATTTTGTGCCTTCATCCACCACACCAGACTCTGCTTTAGAGCTAATGAAAGGACCAGGGACCTGCCCTGCTTTAGCATAATCTGAGAGTGATATGGCCTGAGAAAGGCTTGCAGACCTCTGGAATGCTGCCTTCCCCATTGAAGTGCCTCCATGTTCACAATGAAGAAGCCCATCAAGCTAGCCAGAGTCAGCAACGAGGCTCTTCTGTTCTTCAACAATTCCCAAGCTGTGTTCTTTCTTTAAAAACCTTGTTATCTGAAAGAAAAATTTTCCCACTACCGTGTCGATTGTGACAACTAGATGCTGAAGACGGTGTGTTGGAGTGAGTCCACTTTTATCCCTGTTTATCAAGAGTCCAAATATAGTCAGACAAGAAATCGTTGCTTCCATGCTCTCGCAAATCTGATCCCAAGAATTGGTCCTGATCAACACATTATCTATTTATTTATTTACTTATTTATTTATTTATTTATTTAGATTTTGACACCACCCTTCCATATGGGTCTGGGCGGTCTACATAAAACGTCATAGGGTAATTACATAGAACAATTACATGGATGCAGATGTAATTGTTGACACAAATTGACACAAATTCACTATCAGAATTATCAACAGTTTGAAAATACTCCTGGTGCCATCTCTAACCTGAATGGGAGAACCTTGTACTGAAAATGTTCTCAGTTTACACAAAACCTTAGGAATCTCATGTGGAGTGCAAAAATTGGTACACAGAGATAAACCTCTTTGAAATCCATCGAAGTTAGGAACCTGTCTTGGTGTAAGAATTCCACAATGGATCTCAAGGCCTCCATTCTGAATTTGCGCAGGTTTGTTACCCTGTTCAAAAATTTTATATCTAGAATTGCCCGCCAGTCACCATTGGGCTTGGGGACGGTAAAGAAAAAGGAATACACCCCTTCGGAATACTCATAAACTGAGACTTTCTCTATGGCCTGGATGGCCAGGAGGTACATGATAGCCTGTTTGGATTTGAAGAAAGAGGTGAAATTAGGAACCTCACTGGTGGGATAGAGCTGAATTCTATTTTGTATCCTACCTCCACAGTTTCTGCGGCTCATTTGTCTACTAGCAGAACCTTCCAATGAAGGTTCTAATATGACAGGCGCCCTCCCACTGGTGGAATCGAGCCATGCCTTATTTTGTGGGTTGGATTTCTTGTCCTGTCAAACTTGTAATTTGACCCGCTCATGAATCAGTTGAAGATGTGTCTCCTTCTAAACCACCTTCTAGCTTACGACTAGGACCTTCTACGAAAGTCCTGACGAAATTGCGGGAGTGCTCCCTGTGACTGAAAGGATCCAGATTGGTTAGACCTGCTGTAGGACCCCCATCTCACATACCTGCGCGTAACTCTTGTCCCTTGTCACAACTAAAATGCACTGCGAGGTATCTCTGAACAACCGGTCACCCTGGAACAGATATGATGTCACTATTGACACTGACCTGTTCTCTGCTAGCCAAGCCTTGAGCCAGAGAATTCTTCTAGTACCATTTGATGCTGCCATTGCCCTTGCACCAAAAATGATGGTGTCCAAAGTGGTGTCTCCTGAAAATGATGCCACCCTTTGTAACCTGTTTGTACCTTCCAACCATCTAGCATTGTCCTTGGGCAACAATTGAAATAATTTACGTGCCCACACTATTACTGCCCTGTTTAATATTGACGTTATTATTTTTTAAATTTATTTTATTTATAATTCGATTTATATACTGCCAAAAGGTCTCACGGCGGTTCACAATAAAATATAAAATCAAAGTAAAATCACATAAAATCCCATTATTACAATAAAAGATGGCATTCTATTCTATAACTTTCCCCGCTTGTTCAGAGAGAGGTCGGACGTTAATCCTGTAAGAGAGAGAGGAGAGAAAGTCTGGCTGATGGATTAGGGATCTTGGATGGAACCCGGGCTCTGCCCTGGCCTCAACCATATGCCTGGCGGAAGAACTCTGTCTTACAGGCCCTGCAGAAAGATGGTAATTCCGACAGGGCCCTTAGCTCCTCCGGGAGCTCATTCCACCAGGTTGGGGCCAGCAACCAAACGGTCCCACGGGTAAGTAGGACCCAAGCTGTGTATGGCCTTAAAGGTTAATACCAACACCTTAAACTTGACCCGGAAACAGACTGGTAACCAATGAAGATGACGGAGTACCAGCTGAATATGGGCCCTCCAAGGTGTCCTAGTGAGGACCCTAGCTGCCACATTTTGTACCAGTTGTAACTTCCAGATCAGAGTCAAGGGTAGGCCTGCGTAGAGCGAGTTACAGTAGTCTAGTCTGGAAGTGACCGTTGCATGGATCACAGTGGCTAAGTGTTCTGAAGACAGGTAGGGCGCTAGTAGCCGGGCCTGGCGAAGATGAAAAAAGCCGTCTGGGCTACTTTTGTGACTTGAGCCTCCATAGACAGGGAGGCATCAAAAGTCACTCCCAAGTTCCTGACCACTGGTGTAGATGTTAATTGTACACCATTCAGGCACGGGAGGTGTGCTTCCTGATCCTGCCCTCTTCTGCCCAGCCACAGGACCTCCGTCTTGGAGGGGTTGAGTTTCAGGCGACTCTGCCTGAGCCATCCAGCCACTGCTTCCAAACAACTGGCGAATATATCTGGGGGGGAGTCCGTCCGGCCACCCAGTAGGAGATAGAGCTGGGTGTCATCCGCATATTGGTGGTACCCTAGCCCATAACCCCGAACCAATTAGGCCAGAGGGCGCATGTAGATGTTGAACAACGTGGGGGAGAGTACCGCCCCCTGCGGAACCCCAGTGGGGAGTTCGCAGGGATCCGATAGTTCATCCCCCAATGCCACCTTCTGCGTCCGGTTCTGGAGGAAGGAGGCCAGCCCTTGCAGCGCAGTCCCCCTAATTCCGGTCCCGGTGAGGCAGTGAACCAATAAGTCATGGTCGACCACATCAAATGCGGCTGACAGATCTAGTAACACGAGGATGGCGGACCCGCCTCGATTCAGCTGGCATCGGATATCATCCGTCAGAGCGACCAGCGCGGTCTCCACCCCAGATTGGTATGGGTTGAGGGCCGAAATTTCCTCCAAGAAAACTAGGAGCTGATCTGCTACGGCCTGCTCTACTACCTTCCCTAGAAAAACGCAAGATGCGAGACAGGGCGGTAGCTGGCGAGGTCCCGCCTGTCCAGCGATGTTTTTTTCAGCAGAGGGTGAACCACGGCTTCCTTAAGCCCCCTGGGGAACTCTCCAGATGTCAAAGAGAGGTTGATAATCCATTGGTCGCCCTGTTTAAGCAACCGAGACGGACAGGGATCCAAGGGGCATGTAGTAGCCCTCACTGATCCTAGTAACTTGTCCACTTCGGTTAAAGACAGCCGCCTAAAGCCATCAAACACTAACCCCCTTGGCAGCCACGGAGCTTCCAGTTCACTAACTGTATCAATAGTGGCAGGCAGGTCGCGGCGGAGTGATAGAACCTTATCCGCAAAATAGCTTGAAAATGCCACATAGCTCAGATCCAATTCCCTTAATTTCGGGCGCCCTTCTTCGAGGGCGGTAAGTGACCTAATCACTCTAAACAGTTGTGCCGGGCGAGAGCTTGCGGACGCGATTTCCGTGGCGTAGAAGTCTCGTTTCGCCACTTTCACCGCGTTCTCATACGCCTTCATAAGTCCTTGTCACTTTGTCGCGAGTCTTCCTCCACACTCGCTCAAGGTGTCTCTCTTCCTTCTTCTTCTCCCGGAGCTCCTGGGAAAACCACGGAGCCTGTTTGAGGCAAAGGCGGAGAGGGCGCCTAGGAGCAATCTTGTCGATAGCGGCCGTCAGGCGGGACTGCCAGTCCTCCACCAAGGCTGACAACGAGTTACCGGAGGGCATCGGGTCCCGCAGGGCACTCAGGAATCTCTGGGATTCCATAAGTCTCCGCGGGCAGACAAAAATATGTCCGGCACCCAAACGGGGAGGGGGTGGCATCTTAAGTCGAGCCTTCGGGGCATGGTGGTCTGACCATGGAACGATGTTATTCGCCACCAGATCTACCGCTACTCCTGCGCCAAAGATCAAATCGAGGGTGTGACCGGCCTGATGAGTGGGACCAGCAACAAATTGTGAGAACCCCAGTGTCTCCATGGCAGACACCAGGTCCAGGCCATGTCCTGAAGGTAGCGCATCCGCATGGACGTTGAAGTCGCCCAGGACCAGAAGTCTTGGGTACTGCAACGTCCAGGCAGCCACCGCTTCCAGTAGGTCTGGCAGGGAGTCCAACGGGGCAGTGGGTGCTCGGTACACCAAACAGATCGCCACGTTCTCGACCGATTCCCACTCTAGGCCGACACACTCAATCCCCGGGATTGAAGGCGCAGGGAGGGCCCTGAAGGAGAAAGCTGGGTGTGCTTTGCAAAATATTCCTGCAAGGAATATTTGACTTGTTATTAATTGACCGCCAGGCGGACCTGGCTTGTGTGACCGAAAGCTGGGTGCGCAAAGGCGAGACAGTCGCCTTGAAAGAACTCACGCCACCTGGCTTTTCGGTCCTACAACCCCGGCTCCATGGGAGGGGAGGGGGGGTGGCAATCTTGGTCAGAGAGTTGCATAAGATAAACACCGGTTCCACCCTAGCCCTCTTCCCCACAAACCTGGGGATGGGACGGAGATTTGAAGGGCAGGCCAATGGCCGTGGAAATTCCACGGCCAAGGCCTTTGTGGACCTACATACGCCGCTGCCCCCCTATTATTGAATCTCCTCCCGCCTTATGGCCACCCTGATGTTCATGGCCATTTCCTCATAAGCCCTCCTAAGAGAAGTTTCTATCTATAGGATCCCTGATATATCCCTCACCATCCTCTGACACCAGACCTGTGGAATCAATGGCGGATGTATGAGAATCAACGCTAGGGATTTGATCTCTTCAACATTGATTTTGATAGCATTCTATGTAAATGTTCCAAAATGTTTTATGTAAACCACCCAGAGCCATAGGGAAGGGCAGCATAAAAATCAAAATAAATAAACATACTTGTGAAGAGTGTACAACTGCTTTAGGATGGACAGAAACTGCTTATTGATCAGTGGTTTCTTCCACTCCACCCTCACAGCAAGGCCTCTGCCAGCTCCGTCAGTATCGTGATATGGTTGCTTGCCTCACCCAATCCCCACAGGCTGTCTTCGCTGTGGTTGAGGCAGCCCGGCTCAGGACCTTCTATTGGGCCTACCGGGCCCAATGCCTCACTCAGAGGGGAAGGTTGAGGCTCTGCTTGGTCCCCTTCTGAGAGGAACTTATCCTCTCTGTCAAAGTGAGCCACATCTCCGCTCCAAGGGGAATTAGTATACCTCATTAAAATCGCTACTGTGATCATGCAATGGCAAAAAAGAAACCACCATGGCTAAACTGCTGCAACTGACCAAGCAATCTCCTCTCTCGCCTTTGCCCAATCCAATTTGAGAAAATTAGAAAAAATAGACGGATAGTAAATTTAAAAACGGAACGAAGGAGAGAAGAAAGAAAATATTATGCTCATTTTCAGCAGTAGAGCTCCTCCATCACTGCACTTGCTTTACTCATGGCAGGAGAAAGATTGAAGAGGAGAAGCTTCAGAGCTCATGCCAGCATGCCATAGGAGGCCAATATGTTTAAGTTTAACTCCCTCCTCCCTGGAAGTGCACTTCAGATGTCTTCCACTCCAGAGAGAGAACTCTCGTTTAATCGCCTTAACTGCCATCTTGTTAAGCAAAATGCTCAAGTACCCCTTATGCTTATCAAAATTTTGGGGAATTTAGCTATGCACAAGGGATAAGTAGCGAAATCTGTTTGCTGTGTTAATGAGGTGATTAATCCTTGTAGAAATCCATGGGATACAAATACTGATTAATAATAAGGTATATGCTTTATTTATAGAGCCTCTTGTGGCGCAGAGTGGTAAGGCAGCCGCCTGAAAGCTTTGCTCATGAGGTTGGGAGTTCGATCCCAGCAGCCGGCTCAAGGTTGACTCAGCCTTCCATCCTTCCGAGGTCGGTAAAATGAGTACCCAGCTTGCTGCTGGGGGGTAAACGGTCATGACTGGGGAAGGCACTGGCAAACCACCCCGTATTGAGTCTGCCATGAAAACGCTAGAGGGCGTCACCCCAAGGGTCAGACATGACTCGGTGCTTGCACAGGGGATACCTTTACCTTTTTATATGCTTTATTTAAGAGTTAAGACATAGACCAACACTACACAACCATAGCAGCAAACAATAAGAAATGGCTAAGTTCTAAGGGGTGGGGAGCAGAATCAGACATTTACCTATATGGAGAAGTTAGATGCCTTGGAGAAGTGGGGGGGGGGGCAGCAACACGAATGGATCAGCATGTGAGTTGGGCGTCACTAGAGAGGAGAGAGAGAGGAACCAGTGACAAACAGACCCTTTGGACTGCATTCTAAGGTGCTAGAAACCCTGAAATCAGCACCTATGACAAGAGACCTCATCGTGGGACGAGACTAGCACAGAGACTGTGTGCTCTTCAAGCAAGACTCTGAATTGTGGACTTTGGCTCTGGCCTAGACATAAGGCTAAATAGCCAGGCTTACCCGTCTTTGCAAAACATCAGTGGAGCTTGGCATGACTGACTGACCTCTCAGCATCCTCGAAACTGCACAAAGCACTGGCAACTTCAAAGAACATCCTCCTTCATGACTCCCCCCCATTAAACATGCAGATTGCAGAAGAAACTTCTCTCCTTTGAATCCCCCTTTCCTGTCCACCCAACATGAATGCCAGCTTGCCAATAGCTTTATGGCTCTCTATAGTTTTTCCAGAGCACTCCCTTTGATCACATTTATCCTGGGACATCCTGGATAAATCACCCTTTTGGTTCCATATCAAAGGGAGCATCTGCACCCATTGTCCAACGCTATCTTTTTGCCAATGTGACTTTTACCACATCTCTGGCTAAGGAAAGGGGATAAAAACCCTTTCTTGTAGGCCCCTGTGCACGCACTCTCTCTCTCTCTCTCTCTCCTCTCTTGTGACGCCCAACTCACATGCTGGTCCATTCATCTTGCTGACCCCTCCCCCCTTCTCCAAGGCATCTAACTTCACCATATAGGTAATTCTATGATTCTGCTCCCCCCGCCCTTGGAACTTAGCCATTTCTTATTGTTGGCTGCTGGGGTTGTGTAGTGTTGGTCTATGTCTTATTTCTTAAATAAAGCATACACCTTATTATTAAAAAAAAAAGTTTCAGAAAGAGAGAGAGCTGCTGTCTGTCCAGCTTACTGCAGAAAGGGAATATCCTGTAGCATTTGCATGAGGGATCCCTAAACTGGCTCCAATGGCTTTTTCTCACCGCTAACAGGAAGCAGAATTAGGATTTTTAACTGAGGGACAGGAAAGGATTCACCCCAATCCTTTGCTTGTAACTACTGCCGTAGCAAGACAAAAGTGGGAACATGAACTCTGAAGGATCTTATGACTGCCACTTGCATTTAAGCAGCAGGGGAGAGGGGGTATAGGAATGGATGTTATCAGATAATTCAAATAAACAAATTCAACACTTAACTCAGGGACAGGGAAAAGGATGCTGTCCTTTTATCAGGGTCTTTTGCATCCTGCTACCAAGCAGGCCAGCAAGGGAGGGGAGGAAATGAGCTCTCTGCAATGTGAGTGTGTGCAGCACACAAGCGAAGGGAAAGGGTATAGGGAGTATCAATCTCATATGCCTTCATAAGCATGCGATAAGATGCTCTTGCCACTTCATCGCAAGTCTTCCTCCAAGCTCATTTTAGCCATCTCACCTCCCTCTTCCTCTCCCTTAGCTCCCCAGCATACCAGGGATGTTTGAGATGAGGGTGGAGAGGGCACCAGGGAGTGATATCATCAATGGCGGCCATCAAGCGCTACTGCCAGTCCTCTACCAAGTCTGCCAATGAGTCACTGGGAGGCATCAGGTCCCACAGAGCATTCAGGAATCCAACCGGATCCATAAGTCTCCATAGGCAGGCTAAAATGCATCTGCCACCCATGCACCCTGAAGGCACAGCTAAGCATCCTTAGCTGTGCCTTCAGGGGTGGCAGTGAGCCTCTGCTCCGATGTTCCACCGTTCTGTCCCTCGCAGGGTGTTGGAGCCATCATCCAACTCCTCTGCCAACTCCTGTGCAGGTTCTGTTTCCGCTGCTTGCAGGGTGCACTCCCCGGGCCTCGCACCACCTCTCTGCTGACCGCCTCTGCTGTCGGCACTCCAATCTGCCCACTGCTGTTTGATGTTCCTCTCGACACAGAGTGCTCCTCCACCCAAGGAGAGCCTGGTGCTACTGCTGCTACTGTGCTACTCCAGAAGGTGCATCCCTGCAGCTGTGTCTGCCAGGGGATCTTTTGTCCGACACCCGTCCACGCTGCAACCTGCAGCAAACTATAGGGCAGTAGGTTCCAGGAGAAGGGAGGTGGTAAGTGGGAACTCTGACTAGCCAGTGGAGCCATGCCTCTTGCCTCTTGTTCTCTTTGCTCCCAATGGGAGACTTTGGTGAGTTGAGTCAGGTCGAGTCGATGGGTCAGAGTCTTTACTGGGACCTCCACTAACACGCCTATTGTTATGGTGTCTCTCCCCCAGCAGATCTTCCCCAGGGTCTGGGCTCTTCGCCCTGCCATCTTTCCAAGGCAAGGGCACTGATTCCTTTTGGCCTCCCTGGCTTTGTCTTCATTCTCTTCATTCCTCCTGTTCCTCTGGGTGTTCATTCCTGAAACAAACACAGGGCTAGCTGGAGGCGTCCCATCCTTCCTACACACTTCCCCAGGACCTCTCTACCAGAGCAGTCCGTAAAGCTGGACATTAACACACAGCTTCTTGCAACAGAGCACTCCTATGCTGCTACCACCACCGCCATCTTGTCTCCTCTTGATATCTTTAGTAAGAACAGTTTTACATACTACTTTTAAAAACAGACACAAAAATATTGTTTATATTGCATAACAAACTAATAACAGCCTCCCATCCCAGCTGAAGAGTCATAAATGATGCAGAAATACATGTGCAAACCAAGCTGATGAATATTTATTCAGAAATAAGTCGCACTGAGTTCCATGGGGTTTATTCCCAAGTAAATGGATATACAATTAATTTCAACCTTGTAAGCAGCATTAAAAGCATGATTAATGTACCCTGAAATACAGGTGAACTAGTTTCAAAGCCCATTTGTAAAAATGGGCTTTGAAAGGGGAGAAGGGGGAAGGGGAAGGGGAAGGGTCAGAGGACCCCCCCCCCACCAGCTTACCTGAAGGTAGGCGGAGGGGGAATAGGCGTGGGTGTGGCCAGGTTGCCAGCGTCCCGGTGGCGTGTGGTGGTGCAGGGGCAGTCTCGCCGGCTCCAGACCCCTGGCACAGCTCCTCCAGACTCGTGGCACAGGCTCGCGGTGCGCAGGCTCACGGCTCCCCCCTCCTAACTACCCGCCCGCCCATCCCCGAAGTTGCCAGACCACTCCCCCTTACCCACCCGTTGCTGTCTTCCCCTGACCCCACCCCCCACAGCCGCCCCAGCGATCCACGCTCCCACCCCTCTCTACCCCATGCTCCCACCCGTTCCTCTCTTCCGCACCCCCCCAACACTCGCTCTTGCCCCCCCACCCCCCTGCAGAACCCCCGCCCCACTCACCGCCATTCCAAGCCTCCTCAAGACCCCTCGTGCAGCCTTGCGCCACTGTGGATGTGCCGCCACTTCCCCTGCGGCCGACTGGACGCCCCGCCGCACTCCGCGTCCGCCTGGAGCCTTCGCCCGGCCCCATCCACAGCCATGCCGCATCCTACACATGGCAGGCCTGGCCCTGGACCCGGCAGAAGGCCAGGCCAGCCAGCAGAGGCCCCCGCAGATGCGGCCTTCTGCAAAGGTGACAGCCGCCATTGGCGCCTCCAGCACCCGCCGACGCTGTGTCTGGGCCCGGCAGAGGGCCGTAAGGAAGTGCAGTGCCGGCCAGAGGCTTCAGCAGAGCCAGGGTGCAGCTAATTGTTTTTATCACGGACAGGCCCCACCCTTTCTCCTTCCACTTAGCCCTTAGGTTATTATTCCCGCTCTGCAGGAGTGGTTACAGATATCCATTTGTGGCTTCAGCAGACCTCAAACTGAAACATCTAGGTCGAATTGCAAACATTAATAGCAGGAGCACTAAATGAAGACTTTTTTCCCCCTACAGCTTGCTTGTGAACTATTTAACACTCCCACTGAATGCAGAGGAATATATCCCACATCCTAATGCCTATTGCTGTAGTGCTTTGACTACTTCTCTGCCCAACATGACTATGACTGGTCCAACCACTCTATTAAGAATATCTGTTTCACAGATATTCGTATTTCTGGTATGGCCTTGGAGGAGGAGCTAGTCTCATGGCTTAACACCCACTCGGGGCAGCTATCCCGCCCCTGAGTGCCTCCTCCTCCAACCATCTTGCCTGTCTTTCCACAGCCAGCCAATCGACTTCTGTCCCCCATCCCTGACCACCTCTTCCTCCCTCCACATCCCTCAGAGGCTCAGAGGCTGCAGATCCCTGCTGTGTGAGAGCTGCCCCTGCCAGTGAGTTCCCTTCCTGGGGGCCTGCAGCCTGTACAGGTCCTGGTAGGAGGGAGAGGTCATCCACAGAGTTCTTCCACCGCACACACCCCCAACCAAGTTCCTGTTGTATTCCTGAATGCAACAGGCTTGGCCCCTAGTAATAACATAAGAAGAGCCCTGCTGAAAGATAACAAAGGTCCATCTTTTCCAGCATTCTGTCTCATACAGTTGCCAACCAGTTCCTATGGAGGGTCAACAGCACTGACTTTCTCTGATGTTCACTCCTGGCACTGGAATTCAGAGGTTTACTGCCTCTGAATATGGAGGTGTCCTTTAGGCTACTAGTGCCCTACCTGCCCTAAGAACACCTTGTCACAGTGAGCCAAGCGATGGTCATCTCCAGACTTGTTGTTGTTGTTGTTAGGTGCAAAGTCGTGTCCGACCCATCGCGACCCCATTGACAATGATCCTCCAGGCATTCCTGTCCTCTACCATTCCCCGGAGTCCATTTAAGTTTGCACCTACTGCTTCAGTGACTCCATCCAGCCACCTCATTCTCTGTCGTCCCCTTCTTCTTTTGCCATACATTGCAATTGGGTATACCATAGCCTTGACTATACGCACTTTTGTTGGGAGGGTGATGTCTCTGCTTTTTAGGATGCTGTCTAGATTTGCCATAGCTTTCCTCCCCAGGAGCAAGCGTCTTTTAATTTCTTTGCTGCAGTCCCCATCTGCAGTGATCTTGGAGCCCAGGAAAATAAAATCTGTCACTATCTCCATTTCTTCCCCATCTATTTGCCAGGAAATCTCCAGACTAGACTTCCCTAATTTGCTCTATGTGGGCCTTCCCTTGTCCTTGACCCAGAAACTTCAGCTGGTGCAAAATGCAGCTGCTAGGGTCCTCACTGGAACACCATGGAAGGGCCCACACCCAGCCAGCACTGAGGCAGCTGCATTGGTTACCAGTTGAGTACCAGATCAAGTTCAAGGCTGTGCTTTTTACCTTTAAATACATTAATGATCTGGGCCCAATGTACTAGAAGGGCCATTTAACCCCTATGCCCCCTGTGGGGGCATATAAGTTGGAGGTCCCCAGCCCTTGCAAGATTCACTTGGTCTTGACCTTTTTCACCTGGCCCCCCACCTGGTGGAATAAACTCCCAGGAGAGTCAAGGGCCCTGACAGCTTTTGCAGTTCCATAGGGCCTGCAAGACAGAGCTCTTCCACCAGGTATTCGATTGAGGCTGGGTTACGGAAGATCTGGCCCTTCTTTGGGTGTCCCTTTGGCATTTGCTATTGGGACGGATATTCTGCATATTACATTTCCAGGGCTCATATGGCTATTGTTGCTGGCTGGTATGGGAATTTCTGGGATTAGGGTGGGTTGGTCAGGGAGGGTGGGAGGTTTTTTAAAGGCTGTAAATTATTGTTATTGGGATTAGGGTTGGAAGGTGGGAGAGGGTTTTTAAGGTCATCGATTACTGTTTTATTGTATTTTATATACTGTTGTGACCTGCTGCAGGCTGGCCATACTGAGGGCCATTCTGCACTCGTCCAAAATAGCACAATGGTTACAAATTGAAATCGCTACTGTTTTGCTGTTATGCACAACGTCGTTGACAATCTGCAACACTCCTGAAACCGATCCGCAAAAAGCGCTTCGTTGTAGCGCTTTCAGGGAAATCCCAAAAAGTGGATTCACCCTCCGGAAAGCGCTACACTCTTGCAACCAATCTGCAACACTAGCGGGAAAGTTCTGTGCGTTACCATTGTTGTGGTTTCTGCAAAGTCCCTCCCCCTAGCTCTCTCCTCTGATCTTCCGGCTAAGCAATCGCCATTTTTTTTTCTCCGAGCGAGCGGAGATCAACGCACCGGCGAGCCTTCGTTTACCCAGCGAGGCTTCCCTGGCTGCAGAGCTGTTTTAAGTCACCAAGCACGAAACAACACACAGCCCGATTTGCTGGTTTATTTTTCCCTTTATTTTTCACTGTATTTTCGGCCGAAAATCACGCCCGTGCCGGGGGCGTTAATTTTTTTTTCCACTCTGGAGGAGCGTGGCAACGATGAAACGGCAGCTCAAACACCACCTGCTACCTAGATGGGTCTCTCCGTTGCAACAAATCAACGCAGATTCGTTGCAATGTGTTTTTTTTTCTAACTTCCTTAAAGGGAAAGGGGCTTTTTGGGATCATGATAACGGCCGCCCATTGGCTGCTTGACGGCCAGGGGCGGGACGAGCTCGGCAATATCGCTTCCTGGCTAGCGATTTTTGCTGAGACTGGAAACCTGTGGGAAACTATAGAAACGCAACTGGAATCCACTACAAAGCCAGGTATGCATAATGACGAATTCCACAATTTAAAATGGCGTTTTTTTGCCCCAAAACCAATTTGCCACATAGATCCTGGTGCGGAATGACCCTGAGAGATGCAGAATATAAATAGAACAAATAAATAGTCGCTACAGCTAGAAGTCACTGATAGATCTATCCTTTACGGATCCGTTTAATCCCCCTAATCATCTAAACATCCGGAAGAAGTTCCTAACAGTTAGAGCGGTTTCTCAGTGGAACAGGCTTCCTCGGGAGGTGGTGGGTTCTCCATCTTTGGAAATTTTAAACAGAGGCTAGATAGTCATCTGACGAATAGGCTGATTCTGTGAAGGCACAAAGGGGTGGCAGGTGACAGTAGATGAGCGATAGGGTTGTGAGTGTCCTGCATAGTGCAGGGGGTTGGACTAGATGACCCATGAGATCCCTTCCAACTCTATTATTCTATGATTCTAAGAGAACCTGTCCTCTTATTCCATAACTCCTGAATTTACTCAAGAGTCACTGGTGAGGTACCTTGTCCAAAGCCTTTTGAAGGTCCAAGTATATAATGTCATTGACATTGTCTACCTAGTCCCCACTGACTACATGCTTGTTCATTTTCTCAAAGAATGTCATAAGGTTGATGAGGCAGAATCTCCCTTTGCAGAAGCCATGATCATTTTCTTTCCCCAGGCTTTTTTCCTCTATGTGCCCAATAATTCTATCATAGATTACAACTTCTACTAATTTGCCTGGGACAGCTATTAGGCTAACTGTCCTGTAATTTCCTTGTTTCTTTATGGACTCCTTTTCAAAAATCAGTGTGACATCTGCTGTTCTCCAGTCTTCTGGCACAGCAGCTAAATTTAGTGATAAGTTAAATACAGACTTGTTTTTAAGACCTATCAACCACCTAGTACAAATATCTCCCCTGCAGCTGGTTACATACTGCCTACTAGATTACTGGCAAATCCCACTCATGAAGCTGTTAGCAAAGGCAATATATAAACATCCTCAGCCCTTCCCATAGTGTCCTAATAACTGGTGTTCCTGACAACCATTATGACTTGAAATGGGAATTTGTGGCATTTAATTGAATGGGGACAGGATCTTACGACAGAGGGGCCTTAATCTGACAAAACAACTGTAATAAATTAGGAAACATTTCATGCTGAGATTGACGTAAACACCAGCAGCTATGTCCTCATTGATCAAGACAATACAGAGAGGGCACAACATATTCTAATGCAGGGGTCCTCAAACCCCGGTCTGCGGCCCGGTACCGGGCCGCAAAGGCCATGGTATCGGGCCGCCAGTGGCCGTGCCTTCCTCCCCCCCCCCGCAGCGAGAGGGGGGGAAGAAGCAGGCACGGCCGCCAGCACACCAGGGATGCAAACGCGCACGCGCGGAACTGCCGCGCGCGTGTGTTTGCGCCCCCTGCTGGCGAAAACGCGCACGCACGGCAGCTCTGCGCGTGCGTGTTTGCGCCACCTAGTGGCGAACACGTGCATGCGCAACAACTGCGCGTGCGCGTTTGCGAGCAGCGGCGGCGGCTCTCTCCAACCCTCGGAGGCGGTCCCCGACTACTAGAAGGTCGGGGACCGCTGTTCTAATGGCCTCAGAAGCCTCTGGAAAGCATTTAAATGGCTAGCAGTTCTCTTCTTTGACCAGGTCAGATTGGATAAATCAGTATCACTGATTTACAAACACTGTATCATAAATATCCCGAGGCCTACTTAATACACTGTAGCTTTCTTCCATAGAAATCATTTCTAGATCGGAAAACGCAAGAAATCCATACAAAAAATCATTTTGCAATGAACCCACATATACATCGCACATGTGTGTATTATTCATACTTAAAGACAGTAGTTGTCTACAGATTTCCAGTACGTGCTGCCAATGATGTACAGCCTAGGGAGATGTCCCAGTCCCCAGCACCCCCAGTTAAACCGCTCTTATAGTGACCCTGGTGTACCCCTGCCTGTCTGACCTTGACAGATCAACTGTATGATTCCATATAAGGCAGCCCCACATGTTCAACTACAACTGTGTCGGTGTGGCAACCTACAGCACGCGAAGGAGGCCATAAATGCTTACAGAGCCCAGCTTGGTTCGCTGAGAGGGACCCATTCAGCAGCCAGCAGAACAACCCTATGCCACGTTCCTCCCTTGATTTCAATTGCCTAGAGCAGGGGTGGCTGAACGGCGGCTCTCCAGATATCCAGGGATTACAGTGACCATGAGCCCCAGGGGGAGGCTGGACATCTGGAGCACCCCAGTTCGGACCCCCGTCCCCGCCTAGAGGGACTCTTCCAGGGATGGCTCACCAAGGGTCTGTTCCCCGCCCGCCCCCGCCCCCCTTTCCAGGGCAAAGAAAACGGGCAAGCTTCTTTCAGGCAGGACATACGCGTCCCCTACCACAGCGCCGTTCTTGATGGGGGCTGCTACTACACACATACACACCCCATGTGGCAGGTAGTATCTTCTCTACGCACCAGCGGCCCGCAGTCTTTGCTCTCCTGCGCTCGGCAACTGCTCAGTCTCCAAGACTCAGACGCCGGAATCTGTTGCTAGGCGGCTAAACCACTCCAGGGAAGATCAGGGGAGGTTTAGCCACCTTTCCCCTCATAGCAACTTTTGGGAAGCAAACGTACTCTTCGTAATTTTCGAAAGTCCCACCCCCCTCCTATCCCTGCATGACTTTTGTACAGTTTGTCTCTGGCGTTTCGCTTTGTTACATCTCCCCCCCCAGAAGAAGTTGGTTGCGTCCAAGCAAAGTGAGAGGAGACGGTTGAAGAATCGCAGGAGGGGGAGCTGCCGGTTAGGACATTTTCGTCGGAGGGGTGTGTGTGTTCTTTTCCCCTACCTCTGAAATTGGGCGGCTCAACTGAACTAACGAAGGACTTGGACTGGGGGGAGGGGGGGAGGAGGAGACGTGGTTTTCCGTTTGCAGTGCTGTCAGCTTTGTTAGGAGCCAGGCAAAGGATCGAGAGGTTGTTCAGAAACAAAGGCCGTGCAATATCTGATATTGAGATCAAGAAACCAAAGTAACACGGACCAGTGAGCAAACAAGATTTTGGAGCTTACCAGAACTTTTCATCAGCCTGGCAAATTCAAAACTTTGATATTGTTTGCCTTACTTTTGCTTGGCTTTAGGGTTAGAATTTTGCTTTGAACCAATATAGTGGCGGGCATTTTCTGCTACTTAGCCACGGTTTTAAATACTCTCTATTTGTTCATGAAATTACATAATTATAGTGAAATGAGAGAAAGCACAGAAGAGCTCATTCTCAAGTGGCTCAGTGAGCAGACGTTCGGACAAAGCAGATTGGGAGACTTTTTCCTTGAAGTTAATAAGTAAACTTGCACAGTGGTTTTTCTACAGTACTGCAGAATTAGCTGTCATTGATTTGGGGTACAATAAAATCAGAGTCCAGTAGCACCTTTAAAACCAACAAAGATTTATTCAGAGCGCGAGCTTTTGATCAGAAGAGTGCTTGCACTCGAAAGCTCGTGCCCTGAATAAATCTCTGTTGGTCTTAAAGGTGCTACTGGACTCTGATTCTATTGTGCTACTTCAGACCAACACAGCTACCCATGTGAATCTATTGATTTGGGGTGTGTGAGACAGGTACATCCTCTTTTAGCTTGAGGGTATGTTTGTTTTGTCATTAGCCAGCAGTAGGTTTCAGTAGCCCCTCCCAGTTTGCAAGGATCTTGGCCTGCACAGAACTCCTGTGTTGCAATATAACCAGGTTTGATTCTGGTAGTGGGGTCAATAGCAACAACATTCATTCACTAGGTAAATTCATTCAAATTTTGGTGGTGATGGAGTTCAGAGCAGCTTCCACATAGTGACCAGCTTTGAGGATGGTGTTTCTGGTTTTGACATTAAATTCACATGCTTGGACTATGCCTCCAGAAATTCAGTCTTAATAGCCTTCCTTAATTGTTGCATATTTCAGTTTTCCTACACTGTATAGATGCAGTAGTGTCAGCAGAGAATGGTTGTCATATGAAGATCACTTTTGCAGTTTGTGACAATATCAGATTTGCCAGTTGTTTGCAAATAACAAAGCTTTAAGAAAAATTAAAACCATTCTGTCTTAAACCCTAAGGACTGATGCAGTTATTACATTGTAAGAAGCTGCCTACTGCAGCAGCATAAAGTGGTAGGAAAAGGGTAGGTAGAAATCAACTTTTAAAAGTTTATTTTTTAAATAATTTCTCCCCTCAAAAAACTGAAAATAAACAAAATACAGCAACCATGGTGGCAAACATACTTATAAAAGGTTTCCAGATATCTAAAAATACATTTGTACGTAACTATATATAATATGTTTGAATATAGATCAGGATGTGAGGTCCTCAATCTATGGATTCTATGGGGTGGGCATATATCCCTCCAGTGCTGTAATATAAGGCTTTTGGCAACAGTAGGAACATGAAGGGTCCATTTTTTTACCATCATTTAGCATCCAGAAGACAGGTCAATAGTTGAAAAGTACGTAAACATTGTCAAAGATCAATGAATATTCTAGTACAAAATTGATATGAGTATTTGCATCCTTCCCAAAAGACCAAATAACCGGACAGGCCAAAATCATATGTTTAAGAGATTAATTTTGTAAGTTGCAATGTAAGCAGTCAGATTCTTTACTGAATCATTTACTTTAAAAGCCACTGTGGTGTCCAATATATTCTAAGCATTTTTTTTCTTTTTGCTGAAAAAGTCATACGTTGAGAACCATAGAAACAGTAGGTAGAATGCTGAGGGCTGTAACCCAGTGGTCCCCAACCTTTTTATCACCGGGAACAGGTCAACACTTGACAATTTTACTGAGGGCTGGGGGGGTAGTCTTTTATCAAGGGACGCCGCTGCCGCGTGAGCCCCTGCTCCACTTGCTTCCCACTGGTGCCCCTGACTTCCCACCGCCCACTGGAGGGGCGCTGCCAGTAGCAGCTGCACAGTGCCATGCTGAGGGGGAGCCCCAGCCATGTCTGCCGCCAGAGAGCACCAAAGGTGAGCCAGCGGCAGAGTGGCAGGGCAGCCCCTGAGGCAGCAGCCAGGGAGGAGGATGAGGAGGAGCCGCAGCCCAGTACCGACTGATCCATGGCCCGGTACAGGTTCCTGGACCAGGGGTTGGGGACCGCTGCTGTAACCTATCGCTTCAGCAAAATAGGGCAGTCTAGCACCTTGCTTCATTAATTCCTGAGTCTTTGTTTATTCTATTTATTAATCCACATCAAATGGTTATACATAACTATTGTAAAAAAGGTAAAGGTATCCCCTGTGCAAGCACTGAGTCATGTCTGACCCTTGGGGTGACGCCCTCTAGCGTTTTCATGGCAGACTCAATATGGGGTGGTTTGCCAGTGCCTTCCCCAGTCATTACCATTTACCCCCCAGCAGCAAGCTGGTAGATTTCTACATTGATTCAACAAGATTTTTCAAGAGTAAGGGAATCTCTGGAATAGTGCTGTTGGGCCATTTCGATACCAACAGATGATGCCATTGTAAATATTGCCATTCATCCGAGGCTGACAAGTCATATCTAGACTTTAACTGAGAAAACAAAAGCTCTTTGTTATAGTCTGTCAGTTAGTTCAAAGTAAAAATTACCATATTTGTCCAAGTCTTCAAAAAAAGGGGAAAAGATTCCCAATTTGCCCATGGTGATAATTCAGTGTTTGAAAATGGATCAAATTGGTATTGTCTGGGAATGATGCGCCATAATTCTCTAGTTGTAGAAATTGCAGGAGGATCGATTTTAGCACTAATAGATTTTGATGTATTCCATTTAAAGCAGTGGTCCCCAACCCGTGGGCTGCGACCCGGTGCCGGGCCGCGAAGGCCTTGGTGCCGGGCCGCAGCTCCCTCTTCCAGCCCCCCCCCCGAAGCGAGAAGCTCGCCAGACCGCGAGCAATTCGGCCGCCTAAGCGGCCGATTAGCTCGCGGCCCGGCAAGCTTCTTGTTTCGGGAGGGGGGGAAGAGAAGCTTGCCGAGCCGCAAACTAATCGGGCACTTTGGCAGCCGATTTGCTGGCGGCCCGGAGGGGTCGGGAGAGGGAGCCGCGGCCGCCGGCATGGCGGCGGCGCAAACCTGAGATAAATTTCCCAAAGTATTACTTTCATTAATATATTTACAAGGTATAGGAAAAGGAATTGCATGCATAATATATATAATCTGAGGTATACTGTTTTTTTAATGTTTTCATCCCATCAAAAACATTTCAGATTGCTTATATGTCCTTGTTAAAATTTAGCATAATCCTGTACTTTAATATCTGTAGAAATCAGTATTCCAAGATAAGTAATATCTGGACACCACTAAAAATGTCTGTCAGCAAATACAGTCCAGATGTTGTCTCTCAGTGGCATCAACTCATATTTTGTCCAATCAAATAGCTATACAAATCACTAGAAGTGTTAATCACATTCATTAATACAGGGACAGAAGATTGGAATCAACAGTAATGGAATAAACAATAAAACAGCTTCTTTTATAAAAATGAACCATAAATGTTATTACTTTATCTGATAACACAAGACAAGCGGTTCGAAACATAGATCAAAAATAAGACTAGAAAGAGGACAACCTTGTCTATTACTAGTACTAGTCTCAAAAGGGATATTTACATTATGTACAGTCCACCTTTTTGACTAGGACTCAAGGGGGATTACACAGAGTCAGTCAATGCAATCAACAGGATGGGAGATACAATACTATAAAATGAGAACTTTAGAATATGAAAATTGAAAGAAGAGTTACAACTTATGTAGCAAAGCAACAATTTGCAGGTATGCAAAACTGAAGACAAATCTTTTTCATTTGGCTTTTGAATGTAGATTGCAGAAAGTGACAGTGCTTTCAGTTTCAGTCTACACCTGCAAATTACAAAGTTGTTTTTAAAAACTGTAATCTGATACTATTATGATTTAACATAGACACCATAATTTTGGATAATGAATAACATTTCAATTCTCAAGGTCTGTAGTGAAACAAAGTTGGAAGGTTCGTATTTGAGACACAATTCTGGTTAAGAAACTTAATATTCAAGTATTTGAGCAAGGGGCCAGACGCCTTACCACAAGAGGGCATCGGAGATCACCCAATGAACCACAGGAAATGGCCACTTTCTGTTCTGGTGAGGGTTAGTAACTGCACCATGATCAAATACAAGAGAAGTGCTTGACTTAAGAAAAATTGTAAGAAAGTGAATGTCAAGGTTTAGCTACATTGAAAAGGAAGATGCAGCCCCCTGCACTTGAAATCAAGAGCCAATGAACTTCCATATGGGAAAATATCTTTCAGATCACTATTGCTGAATACCTTCGATTAGTTTCCCAAGAGCAAGACCCGCCCTAGTGTATGAAACACTCTTGTGAGCATTAACTATGAATTCTACTTGCATTCTAACAAGAGTACAGTGAAGAGAGAATTTATATGCTTTTACTTTTTCCAGTTTTAACTTTCACAGCTGTCTGGGATGTATTCCCTCCTTGAAAGATAGTAAAGAATGCTTAGATGAACCCCGGCTGAGTATATTCCCTGTGGAAAATCCAGGTGATTTATCTAAGGCCCTTCAAAGCCTGGATTCACAGCAAGCCTCCTTTGTTGTCTATGTGGTTCATCTCATCTAATTTTTACTGTGTGTTTCAAGGCTTGAGACAAAATGCTTGAGTGAGTAAGAAGATTAAAGCACAGAAGTTTAACTTGCAAGGCCTTCAAGAAACTGCTAGGCCATAACAGATCAGACAGCTGTGTGATGGACAGGTAAAGAATGTGTCTATTCCTATGATGATTTGGTCTTCTTGATCAGTGGCCTTTATAAAGAACCAAACTTTAATGTCCTGTAAGAGAAGCACTCCAGATGGACACTATGGAGAGATCAGCATATTCCCCAGTACATTGTTTCTACTTATCACATCTCCAAAAGGGACTGATTTTTCCCTTTATGATTATTATACTTATCCATATGACAGCAAACATGGTGCAGTGGTCACTATCACATTAGGACTTGGGTTTAGAGCTCCATTCTGCCATTAAGTTTACTGAGTAAGTAAATTTGGCCAGTCCCCCGCCTCTCTCTGCCTATTTCACGGTTGTTGTGAGGGTATCACAAAGAGATCTGTCCAGGCTGCACTTAGCTTCTTGGAGCAAGGGCAATCTTCAAACCAATTGTTCTGAAATAGATTTTACTTCATTTGTAGACTGTAGCCTTCATTTACAGAATGAGTGAGATTTGAGGTGTGCAATCACTCCTTCCATGATATTAAGAAAAGTAATCGCCAATGTTGATGCTTTCTCAAGACAAGTAAACACTGAAAGTGGTGATTTTTGAGGTACATTACACAAATTGGTCTGTGAAGATGTGGACGATTGCACTGTTAAATGGCAAGCTTTCCACTGCTGTCTATCCACCTACATCCTCACCCACAAGATCTGGTGTTAATCTGGAGTAGGTATCACATGGAACTGCAGCAGCCTTAAAATACATCTGACAAATCACGTAATCATATTTCAGAAGGCGGTATTACAAAAATAACCTAGTACAAAAGGGGTGGGGAGAGAAGCTGTTTCTGGAGAAATTCAGTTTAATTCCTTCTAATAAAAAGAAACCCACCATAGTTCTCTAATCAAAATTATGACACCAGGCCTTGCACAATGATCTGCATAGCAGCAGCCAGTCCCTTGTCCATCATCATTTCCCTGTGATGCTGGAGAGGCAAAAAAGTTTCCAGGGAATTGCTCAGAATGAACATCAAGGGGAAATATCACATCAGTGTCTAAATAACAATGGGAATTCCAGATAAGGTTGCTGACTGACCCAGAGAGAGGATTGGTGTACACTTCTGCCTTTAATGGCAGTCTGATCTCTCTCTATATATATACATATATTAAAAAACCCAAATGCCTTTGGTCTTTGGTTGCCTACTGGTCTCTAGATTTGGTGCTTGGCAGCAGTAATTTAAATGTGGGGATTTGTTTATTTCTCTCAACACTTGCATCCTGCTCTTCTCAAAGGATTTTTGACAAACTATCTTACAAGAGCCAAAAAAAAAAACCCATTAAAAAAATACAAAACAGAAGAAAGACTCGACAAGATGTTAAAGGTGGCTAAGATGTTTTCCTTCCTGTAGCATGTGCCTGCCCCGTGCTGCTCCCACAAGCTCCAAAGTCCCCATGGCAGCATAAATGTCCTCCTCCTCTGCTGCTCTTATGAGTTTAAACTCTTGGAACTTGGCAAGGAAGGTTCGAGGGGAGGGGAGATGTCCTTTCCCACACAGTCCGGTGCAGGTTGCTCAGGTGATCTGCAGTTTGTCAGAGGGCTTAGCAGCAATAGGGTGAGCTAGGAGGCAGCAAGCAACATGCAAGACAATGCCAGCAGTCACTTTCCAATCTGGCACGTTCTGGCAATTTGCCAGCTCAGACAGACGTTCGCCTCACATGGATGTTGAACCAGCTCTGCTTATATTGTCTTTCTGCAAACTAGTCATGGAATTTACCCTCTCTCCAAGCACATCCTGCCTGTCCAGATGGAAAGTTTTGCCAGGTAAAAATTAAGAGGGCTGGGATATTAAACGAAAAACAAACAAACAAAAATAGCTGCCAGTCTTGTGAACAATAGGGAAAGGGGGGGGGGGGGAGAATGCTAGGCATAATGAAATTAGTAGTTAGTACAGGATACCATGTCTTATGGCACTAATTACCGGAGCTGGTCCTGCAAAATAAATCTATTCTTGGCTGGCAGAATATAAATCTGTCTTTCGTTCTTGGATGCAACTACTTTGTTACTCTTTTTAGAAACGACTGTGATGATTCTAGTTCTTGGGAACTATATATACATGATTCACTGAAAAATATACAGGTCTGCCCTACTGGGATGCAGATATACAGTAGAGAAAAAAACTGCTCTAAAGCATGCAATTGGGCAAATAATTTTATCATCCATTAAGGAATTGGTTCACGCCAGTTGCTCACTCTCCCACTATGAGGAGCTCCAGTCCTAAATAAGAAAAACAATCATACCTATTTTCTCATGACAAATGTTGGAGGGTGTGCTTTTAGAGCTTTCCTCCATCAGCTCTGGCTAAGAAGAACACATTAGAGAACCACAGCTGGTGCTAAGGTAGGGTAGAAAACTAATTGATCCATGCCCACCAAGCCACTGTCTTACATTTACCAAAAGGATGCAGGGTGCCTCTCAGCTTCGTCAAGGCAGATATTTCATACCACTGGCTTCTAAACTTTGGGAAATGATGTATAACAACTGCAATACCTCCCACTAACTGATATATTTCTTCTCCAGTAATTAAATCCAAACAAATTTAAGCTATGCTGGTCATTCCTGTTTGGTCTTTGCATCTATTAAACAACTTCATTTTGTTGCATGCTGATTGCTCTCACCCTCTCCCTGTATGTATAGACAGACAACTTCCATTTTAATGTATCTGAAGAAGTATGCATTCACATGAAAGCTTATACCCTGAAAAAAAAACTTTGTTGGTCTTACAGGTGACATTGAACTCAAATTTGCGCTATTGAATTATCCATTAGGTGGAAACTTCTGCACAAAGCATTCTGGAATCTGCAAGAACCAATGATGACTGCAGATTAATTCAGCTCACTAGTTGACTATGTATGTTGGGAAGTTTCTCATCTCTTAAAATGTGCTAAAGTGCTGCAAATACATGGCTGATTTTTAAATATTTTTAGTCCTTGTTTGAGAAGATGAGGGTCACTGGAGAACAGACAATAGGATGCTTTGGAGTTGATTCTTTCATGACATTGCCATAAATTGGAAGTGACTTGGCAGCACTTAATACATACAGAGTTATTGTTGCTTGTTCTCTAATTCTGAAGATGTTAATTCTACCTATCCCTTCATGTGCAGCTGCAGCACTTTGTAACTATATCCTGGTTCTTTGTTTACAGAAATAGATAGTTATGTGGGAAATTAATACAAGCCCCTGTTGTGTCGGTTTCCCAAAACGATCATTCTCCACATGCAGTATTTACTCAATGGATTT